>NC_085842.1:240444675-241662175 GCF_035594765.1 Anolis carolinensis
ATTTTACAAAAATCTGTTACCAATTATCAGTCTTTGGCATTGCTACACAGAAAAGAATGCTGTGCTCTTTCAGTGCACTATGAGTTCAAACAACAAGAATCATAGAATCATAGAATTGTAGAGTTGGAAGAGACCTCACAGGCCATCCAGTCCAACCCCCTGCAAGAAGCAGGAAAATCTCATTCAAAGCACCCCCGACAGATGGCCATCCAGCCTCTGCTTAAAAGCCTCCAAAGAAGGAGCCTCTACCACAGTCTGGGGCAGAGAGTTCCACTGCCAAACAGCCCTCACAGTCAGGAAGTTCTTCCTGATGTTCAGGTGGAATCTCCTTTCCTGTAGTTTGAAGCCATTGTTCTGCATCCTAGTCTCCAGGGCAGCAGAAAACAAGCTTGCTCCCTCCTCCCTATGACTTTCCCTCACATATTTGTATATGGCTATCATGTCTCCTCTCAGCCTTCTCTTCTGCAGGCTAAACATACCCAGCTCTTTAAGCTACTCCTCATAGGGTTTGTTCTCCAAACCCTTGATCATTTTAGTTGTCCTCCTTTGGACGCTTTCCAGCTTGTCAACATCTCCCTTCAACTGTGGTGCCCAGGAAAGAAGCAGCAAACTTGCACACCACAGATTTTGTTGAGAAGTAGATCAAAAACATACAAGTCTAATATAAGAAACTCCTAGCAATGTCAACACAAAATTCACATCCAGATCTTAAAAGCCACATGACTGAATACTGCTACGCTTCCAGAAACTAAAGCTAAGTAAAAACCAATGTGGTGTTGTGCTTTGAGAGTTCAACCAGGATTCCAGCAGACTAGAATTTGAATCTCCACTCAGCCATGAAAACATATGAGTAATTCATACTTTCTCAGCTTCAGAGGAAGGCTATGATAAACCTTCTCTGAATAAATATTGCCAAGAAAATCCCATGATAGAGTCACCATAATTTGGAGTCAACTTGAAAGTGCAGAACAACCACAAAGCTTCAGGAAAGATCATTGCGGTGCACACTTAATCAATAGCTATGCCTTAAAGGCCTAAGTTTGGAGTGATTTCTCCTCTTTGACAGCAGGGACTCTCAAACAAACAATAGGGGAGGTTATAAAGGACCTCAAGTCCTTCAGGTTTACAGATTTAGGCTGCCCTTTGTTGCTCTCTGATCAATTAGGGCAGTGGTTCTCAACCTGTGGGTCCCCAGATGTTTTGGCGTTCAACTCCCAAAAATCCTAACAGCTGGTAAACTGGCTGGGTTTTCTGGGAGTTGTGGGCCAAACACCTGGGGACCCACAGGTTGAGAACCACTGGGTTCCTTCCACACAGCTGAATAAAATCCCACATTTTCTCTTTGAACTGGAATATATGGCTGTGTGGACTCGGATAACCCAGTTCAAAGCAGATATTCTGGGTTATATGGAAGAGCCCTAAGAAAGCGGTTGTCATGGTGGAGCTGGGCTTCAACGAGTCTATGGCCCTCACAAACTGGCTTATGGAACAAAGCATTCTCACTAACCAGCTTTGTGGATAATGGGCCAAGTGAAGCTGTGTTCAATTCAACTCATCTCACCGTACCATTCCACACAGCCCTATATCCCCAAATATCAAGGCAGAAAATCCCACAATATCTGCTTTGAACTGCCATATATTCCAGTTCAAAGCAGAAAATGTGGGATTTTATTCAGCTGTGTAGAAGGGGCCTCAGTCTAGGGATGTTGGGCCTAACTGTGCACAGGCATAATGGCTTTGAATCTAATATAACCCCCATAACAAACATTGTTACAGTACAATCATGCCATTGTTACTTTGTTGTGGTGTATGCTGTCAAGTTGTTTCTGATTTATAGTGTTCCTAAGGCCAACCTATACCTGTTCTTCAGAGTCATAGTCCAACGCTCAAACCACTGCACTTTAGAGAACCACTGACTCTCTAGAGTTTACCATGAACAAATAAACAAATAATGGCAAGCATCTTCCTTGTTATTCTTTTACGTTTTAGTGGAGTTGAGATTGCTTGAAAACCTGCTGGGCTCCTGAGCTTAAGATCTGCAACTGAATGGCTAGGAAGACAATATTTCTTTGCACTTTGTTTGGCCCCCAGTTTTTGCCCATCTTTCCTTCCTCACAATCTATTCTTCTTCAGCTGAAGGTTTCTTGACCGAAATAAAGGCGACTGACTGACTGACTGACTGACTGACAATCTATTCTTAAACAGACAGCCTTAAACAGGTAGCCTGGGGACTACTGCTCCTACCAAGTCAAAAGGCCTTTCTCCACTCATTACACCATACTGACAAAACCATCAAACTGTATTTCCACTAGGACATTTTAAACTTCGCTTTCATCAGAGCTCAGAAAGACACCCCAATCCGCTTAAGTGTGAAAAAGATCTTGAAATCCTAATGGACAGCAAGTTAAACGTGAGCCAACAATGCAATGCTGCAGCAAAAAAAAGCCAATGGGATTTTGTCCTGCATAAATAGAAGTATAGTGTCTAGATTCAGGGAAGTCATGCTACCCCTCTATTCTGTCTGCCTTGGTCAGACCAAACCTGGAATCACACTGTGTCCAATTCTGGGCACTGCAACTGAAGGGAGATGTTGACAAGCTGGAATGTGTCCAGAGGAGGACGACTAAAATGATCAAGGGTCTGGAGAACAAGCCCTATGAGGAGCGGCTTAAAGAGCTGGGCATGTTTAGCTTGCAAAAGAGGAGACTGGGAGGAGACATGATAAAAGGTAAAGGTTTTCCTCTAACATTAAGTCAAGTCGTGTCCGACTCTGGGGGTTGGTGCTCATTTCCATTTCTAAGCCAAAGAGCCGACATTGTCCATAGACACCTCCTAGGTCGTGTGGTCAGCATGACTACACGGAGTGCCTTTACCTTCCCGCAGAAGTGGTACCTTTTGATCTACTCACATTTGCATGTTTTTGAACTGCTAGGTTGGCAGAAGCTGGGGCTAATAGCGGGAACTCACACCGTTCACCGGATTCGAACCACCAACCTTTCAGTCAACAAGTTCAGCTGCTCAGCGGTTTAACCCGCTGCGCCACATATTTATAGCCATGTATAAATATGTGAGGGGAAGTCATAGGGAGGAAGGAACAGGCTTGTTTCTGCCATCCTGGAGACTAGGATACAGAACAGCGGCTTCAAACTACAGTAAAGAAGATTCCACCTGAACATTAGGAAAAACTTCCTCACTGTGAGAGCTGTTCAGCAGTGGAACTCTCTGCCATGGAGTGTGGTGGATGCTCCTTCTTTGGAGGTTTTTAAGCAGAAGCCGGATGGCCATCTGTCAGGGGTGATTTTCCTGCTTCTTGGCAGTGGGTTGGACTGGATGGCCCATGGGTTCTCTTCCAACTCTATAATTCTATGATTCTATGACTGAGAGAGAAAAGGAAAGGGCCTGAGGCGGTTAGGAATGGTGGAAATTGGAGTCCAAAACACCTGGAAGGCCCAAGTTTGCCCATGCCTGATATAAACACATACCCACACCTGCCCCGCTCCCCTTCCTGTCCTCCATCCATCCATCTTCAGGGCCACCGGCCGCCCTCCTCTCCTCAGCGTCTCCTCCCACCTGTGACTCCTGCCTCACCAAGGCTGTTTTCCCCTCAGCCTCCTGCCGCTCCTCCCCTTCTTCCGCCACCGCTCCTCCGCCCTCACCTGCCCGGCCTGTGCCTCGAGAGGGAGCCGCCGGAGCTTAAAAGGCCCTCCTGCCGTCGCGTCCCCTTCGCCGACCAAGTAGGACTTGTTGTTCCGTACGCGGATGACAGCTAAGGCCAGCTGCGCATGCGCGGCCAGCCTGAGGCGACGCGCTTTCCTCTCGCAAGGGACGCTTTTCTGGCTCCTCCCACCACTGAGAAAGGGAGAGAAAAGGAGAGATTTCTTGTTTTTAAATCACGTGACGCTTACCGAGCTTCGGCGGGGGTCACGTGACAAGAGAAGGCACGCCCCCTGCACAACGTACCAAAAGAGAGACGAGGAGGGGGCGTGGTTTAGTTGTGCTGTCGTCACGACGGCCGTGATGTCATACGGGTTCTCCACGTGCGTGCGGTTTCTGAACGACCCTGGCTGGAGCGTGAGGGGGGGCGGGGAAAGAATGTCCCGCGCGCCAATCAAAAGAGTCGCTTCCCTCTTCCGATCCGCCCCTTACATTTTCCGCCCAATCACGTTAGACGTTACACAGTGAGTTAAGAGTGCGGAATGTACAGAGAGCGAGAGAAAGAGAGGATGTTTCTGTAGGGCCAGTTTTATTTCTTGGTGGGGAAGGAAAGGATGCGATTGAGGTGTCCTGTCCTTCGTTGCGGTTTGTCGTGCGCATGCGCCGCCTCCTCAGTCGGCGCGCGGTGTGGGTGGTGAGGCGGGAAGTGGTGTCCTGCCAGGAAGGAAATACTTGGTGCTTTTCCTTCCTTTTCCTCCTGGGCGAGGTAGTTGACGTTCACACAGGAGCCTCTAGTAGTAACTCTTAAGAGAGGTAGGTGAGAGAGACTGCAGTCAGAATAACTACAAAAGTCAGGACTTTGAAATAATATGGTAATTATTAACAAAAGTTCTGCCTGAAGCGATTATGAATGTTGCATTTGGTCAGCTTGATTAGCATTGAATAGCCTTGCAGTTTCAAAGCCTGACTGCTTCCTGCCTTGGGAGGTGTTAGCTGTTACAAGTTGTTAGCTGGCCCTGATTGTTTTCTGTCTGGCATTCCACTGTATGTACTGTGTTCCCTCACTTATCACTGGGGTTAGGTTCCAGGACCACCCGCAATAAGTGAAAATTCGCAAAGTAGGGACTATATTTATTTTAATATTTATACATTATTTTAGTAGTTATACACTATTTTAAGTCTTTATCAACCAATCGTGTGTTGATAAATCGCCTCCTTCTCCTCCCGTTGCCGCTTGGTCTCCTTTTCTTTCCCTTTGGCTTCTCCTTCCTCCCTTCCTTAGGCTGTAAATTGTATTTTTTATGATTTATAATAGTCTTTTAGAGTTTATTTAAAAACCGCGAAACAGTGAATCTGCGAAAAGTGAACCGTAAAGTAGTGAGGGAACACTGTATTCTGAGTGGTGTTCTTAATTTATTGTCCTGATTTTGGAATTTTAAAATATTAGTAGCCAGATTTTGTTCATTTTCATGGTTTCTTACCTCGTTAAAACAGTGGATATGGCTCTTAATGAGACATGCCGCATCATCACAGGATGTCTATGCCCCACACCACTGGAGAAATTATACTGTTTAGCTGGCATTGTACCACCTGACATCCACCAGGAAGTAGCAGCCAGCAATGAAAGGACCAAGGCATTGACATCTCCAGTCCATCCAGCCCATAAGCCAGCACGCCAACGCCTTAAATCAAGAAATAGCTTTCTAAGATATACAGAGATACTCGCAGCAAGCAAGAGTCCAAAAGTGGCAGGCTAAAACCAGGAACCTCAACCAGTGGCTGAGACCAGATGACAAACTCCCCCCTGGGCACACAGAAGACTGGACGACTTGGAAGGCGCTGAACCACGAGATGCAGAGCCATCCTTAAGAAATGGGCCCATGACATGCGAGTGTGGAGAAGAGCAAACCACAGACCACCTATTACAATGCAGTCTGAGCCCTGCCACATGCACTATGGAGGACTTTTTTACAGCAACACCAGAGGCACTTCAAGTGGCCAGCTGCTGGTCTACAGCTACAGATACATAAACCCCATTTGCCTAGTTCCCAACACGTCACAACCTCTGAGGATCCCTGCCATAGATGTGGGCAAAAAGTCAGGAGATAATGCTTCTGGAACATGGCCATACAGCCCAGAAAACTCGCTGCAACCCAGTGATTGCAGCCATGAAAGCCTTTGACAACACATTAAAGTTTCATACTTTATTTACTTTGACAGTTAACTTATATGTCAAAAGAAGTAAAATATGTAAACATACATGTGTTTATAGGTTATTTATCCAAATAACATTGTTTGTGTGTGTATATGGGTTATTTGTTGAAATAAGGAAAATTTGATAACATATGTAGGTTATTTGTCAAAATAAAGAAAATGTGTATACACGTTTATGTGTACATCTATGTACATCTGGGTGGGTCAAAAAGTAATGCCTCCATCACTCTTAACTTTTATTTCTTTCACAGCTACTGGACTATCTATGCATGATATGATAGAGGTAACATTACTCTACTGATATAGTCTTTTTTGGATTGACTGATTAGAACCATGAATCTGAAGCTAAAAGAAAGAGTCGTAATTGAATTTCTGGCAAAAGAAACTTGTGCACCTAAGGAAATCCATAATCGCTTGAAGAATGTTTATGTGGATGCTGTAATGGATATCAGCAATGTGCGGCGTTGGGTGAAAAAGTTTGAAAATGGAAAAACGGAAATTGCAGATAAACCGAGAAGCGGCTGACCGATAACATCAGTCACAGATGCAAATCAAGAACGTGCTGATGAATGGATTCAAGGAGACAGACGCATTACAGTTCAGAATGTTGCTGATGCATTGAACATCTCATATGGCTCTGCCTGAGGAATCATTGCTGACTTGGGATATCACAAAGTGTGTGCTAAGTGGGTTCCCAAACAACTGACTGACGATAAACCCTAACATTTTTATGACACAGGAGGCAAAACATTTTGACCCATCCTTGTATATTTGTACAAGGGGAAGTTACTTTAGGAGGCAAACAACTGAGGTATTGAAAGCCAAACCCTGTTGACGTCATTTTATTTTAATTTTATTTTTCTTTCTGCCAACCTAGCAGTTTGAAAACATGCAAATGTGAGTAGATCAATAGGCCACATGACCTAGGAGATGTCTACAGACAACGCTGGCTCTTTGGCTTAGAAATGGAGATGAGCACCAACCCCCAGAGTCAGACACAACTGGACTGGACTTTACCTTTTTATCTTTCATTTTCTAGTTTGTTATTTTGTAGTATTAACTTTTATATCTATTTTGTTTTTAATGTGTTTGTGTGTGTTTGTGTTTAATAAAAATATGTTCTAGGAAAATACTCAAAATAGTTAATTGTTTCATAATAGTTCAAACCCTTTGCCCATCTCCTCAGTTCTTTCTTAATAGCAGCCTCACCAAAATGCTTCACAGGCTAATAGAAAAGGAAACCCAGCCTTAATCTGCCAAATAGTAATGCCATCCTGGGTATCAGATATATTTGATCATGCCTGGTCTATTTCCTTTATTGTTCCTAAGAAATAATGTAATTGGGGTTTATTTCAATGCTACATTTTATTTGTGAGCTCAGCAACATAAAAAAGAAACTGACTCTGCTTTTGATGGCAGAATTTCAAAATAGCTGTTAGGCTGGAATATCATCCACCTCCTGAATAAATAGACTTAAGGTGTACCTGCACTATAGAATGAATGTAGATTGATGCCATTTTAATCATGGGAGTTGTGGTTTTACAAGGTCTTTAGCCTTCTCTTTAGCTTTCCGTGGCAAAGAGTGCTGGTGCCTCACCAAATGTTAGCTGCCGTGATCCCATAGGAGTGAGCCATATCTGTTAGAGTGGTGTCGAAGTGCATTCATTCTACATCCTTAGTCTACAGAAGCTTCTGATGCCGAGCTTCTTAAACCTTTCCCCTCATGATTCGTTTCCATCTAAGTAGTTTTTATGTGACCCAGGTATTTAAAGATATATAAAATGGGTATAAAATTAAACATTTACTGATAATAGACCAGCGCTTGCAAAACAGGCTGATTTCCCTTTTTAGAAAGTACAGCCGAAGTATCTTCTGCGGAGTCCACTTTAAACACTGCACAACAGATTCATGTAAATGTATAAAACAGCAGTGGCATTCAGAAACCTTTTACTGTTGCCAAAGTTTTTGTGACCCCAACCTTGAGCTAACCTTGAGCTATGGAGTCGGGACCCACACTTTAAGAAGCAGTGACCCAAATAACGGGCAGGGGACTTCCATCCAGGAAAGGGTCTTGCCTTTCCTCCTCCTCTTATGGCACCTGGCTAATTCATAGTGGGCCTGTCTGGAGGAAAGAAGGATACAGGCAACTGGCTTGCTCCCTAGGGTAGCAAGGAAAGCTGATTTCCCAGATCTCAGGGCTCCCGGGGACTTCATCTCTCCACCGCAATGGGTGACACCAACCCTAGTAAAACTGTTTCCTCTAAAACAGATTTGAAAATTTCAGCAGAAGGGAGGAATCCATTGTATGTGTAGTGTATTACAAAAAATGTATTTACACGTTCGTTGGAATTAAGTGCACAGGACCTCTGCAAAAGTGAGAATGGCAAATAAAAAAACTTTTGTTTATGTGTGAGACAGACATCAAACTTTCGTTGTTTTTTAAAAACACCATTGTGCAGGAATTGCTGAGTTATACACGGAATGCTCAGACTTCTGCCTTCCTTCTCCTTGCTTCATAATTGGATGGCCCAAATATTGGCCAATGCATGATTGATAGCTGCTTTTTGATTGAAGTGCACATATGCCCATGCTTAGAAAACAGAATATGGTGTGATTAAGCAAAAGCCCTGCCCTCCCAATCAACATTGGAGGTTCATGTGGTGATGATGCTAGCTGGTAGGGATAAGGTGAACTGTAAAACGTTATTCTAAGATACACCATTTGTCCCTCCTATACAAGATAGGTTAGTACCAACATGGATGTGGTCTTTTTTTCCCTTTTTTCTTTTTCTGTAGGCCTAAAATAAACCTTACTCTTGATCCAAGAAACATTTGGTCATATCCTTTGACCTTCTGAAGATGTTCATCCTGACCTGGGGTGACGCATATTCAAGAACACTACTCTAGGAATCTATAGGTCGTCAGTGCCATTCTATGGTCAAGTTCTACCGGAAGGTGATAATAGAATCGCAGTAGAGGACAGAGTTTCCTAAAGGTGTGTTTCTGTTTCTGTCAAGGAATCTCTTAAGTCCTGCAGCATCAACATCTAGCAAAAGTTGGCCATAGCATCACTTTCCTAGAGAGAACGTTTTAATCAGATCTGCTGATAATCAAATCCACAAAAGTCAAACCTAAAAATATGGAAGGCCAACTTTATTAAATAAATTCCTAGATAGTTTCCATATGTTTTCAGCATTGCAAATTTCAAGAATGAATTTCCCTTCCAAGGGGTAAATTTTTTTCACATCCTGTTGTCTCACCCTCATTCTTAACTGTGAGTTGTTTGTAAGTCGGATATTGTGATGACTCATGGGCCTTGTAGTCCTGTTCCTAGTACTATTGTGGCAGACGAAGAGGAAAACATGGGATTTTCGCCGGTTCAGCCAGAGCCGGAGCCTCTCCACCTGCAGGATGTTGACGTTTGCCCTCAAGAATTCAGCCAAACAGGCCTTGGGCAGAACTCCCCCCCGTTTTCCCGGAGGGACAATTATACCAAAGATAGGGGAGTCAGAGAGGCTAATCGCAGAAGCTTGAGAATCGCTGCCAAACAAATGGCTGATTAGGTCTGCTTCCCTTGGGAAATTCTAAGGAGTCATGCATCTGGACAGAATTGGGTTTCGCTTCTCGTTCTCTAGGGAAAGAGTTCTGTTGGCGGGAAAACGAGACCCAATATAGGTGTTTGTCGCAAGGGAAACTTTGCGGAGTCAATTGATCAGCTTGAGAAGAGAGATCGTGTGTGGACTTCATAATCCCAGTTCCTTGCTTCCCGGATCAAGTTTCAAGTCTTGCCTTGTCTCACGGTTTTGCCACGGACTTTGTTTCATGCTTCATGTTTGCCTCGTTTTAAGTCTTGGATCAAGTCAAGAATCAAGTTTAATTCCAGCCTTGTTGTCAAGCTTCATTGGACTATAAAGACTCTGTTATTTCCCCACACTATTGCTTGGCAAAGTGTGTGTTTCGGTCAAGTGGATTAAAACTTTGAACTCTAATATCTTATATTGGACAATACATTTCTGGACTATATTTGACCTTATCTGAAAGGTCTGCTTCTGAACTATATTCTTCACTTGTTTTTATTGACTTTATATATTTCTTTAATAAAGATATTAGATAGATTCTGGCCTCTGTGTAAGGTTATTGGTGCTCTGCAGCCTGGGTCCTGACAGATATTTGTAATTCGTGGATTGCCTGTACACCCTTAGTTTGCATGTGACACTGACCAGGCTTCTTCAACATTATTGGTCCCATGAGATTCTCAATGTTTTTTCTACAGGTTAACAACTCTCTCCCTCTTTCCCACACACACTTTGATGATACAGATTAATTCCCACGTTGTGACTCAGCCAGATGATGAAGATAGATTTGGGGTTTTACCGTCTGAGAATGAGACTTCGAGCGTCCCACGGGCTGGGAGCCAGGCTGACATAACAGAGAAGGGAGTGAGTGATGTTCAGCTTACAGATCAACCTGACCCTGACATGCTAGATGGAGGAGTGAGTGTGAGAGATTAATGGCTTTCAGAAAGAGATGTGGAAAATCAGCAATCGCCAGTTGGTTCACTTTTAGTTAGTGATAATGAGGAAGAGCAATTAGACCAGAATGCTAGATTGCTTATGAGAAACCAGCCTCCGAGGCATTCACTTAGAATTTTGGCTAGAAGACAGGGTGCGCAAGGCCATAGAAATGTGTTCATGTCCTGTAAGAATGGGTAAATAGAAAAGGTGTTTGGGACAGACTCTCAAATCAAGCAATGCCGCTTTCTTGACGTGTTCCTGGTGAAGCTTCCAGTGTCCTCTAGTTTTCACTGCTTCCCCAGATTATAATAGACCTCTCTGTTCTTGTTTTGGATCTTATGTTTGGACTTTGCTCTGGGAATCTTGTTCATGTTTTGAGCCCTACTGTTTAGAGATTAAAGGGCTGGCTTTTGGACTCATGATTCATTTTTGCTTTTATACATTTATGCTTTATTTTACTTTGATACTCTTTTTCCAATAAACTGTTTATACCAAGCCTGCTTTTGTGGTGTGTGTTGCAAGCAAGGTGGACCTCTGGCTGGGGTGAAACATCCAAATAATGTCTGGTTGTGATCCCCAGATTGCGACTTTATTCATGCTGAAGTTTGAAGAAGTCTATTAAGGCAATAAAACATTTGAAAAATAAACATTAACTATTTAATCAAATAAACTTTTCTTGAAATAATCATGCATTCTCTGCTTTTTTATAGTGTGCTGCAAAATATATTCTTTAACTGTCCAGTAGACATGCCTTTGCTCAAGGGAAAAATAGTTTTGAAGTAATTGATATAATTCTGTTTATTCATTGTAAATGTACTGAACCGCTTTTAGGATTAGTCAGGATTACTCACTGTGTATATTTTCACTTCACTAAATGTGTGTGTTTTAGTACCCACTAGGTGGCAGCACTTGTTTCTCATTTGAATCGAATGGTACATGTGAATATTGCCTTGCAAAATCATCTTGGTAGTAGAAAGCCTTGCAGTGTGTGCTATTTATTTTTGGGATATAGTGCTTATGTTGGTCACAGGACAAGGAGACACATGGAAGGCAAACTTTAAGGTTTTATTAAAATGACACGGGTTTGCGTTGTTTTAATTATTTTTTTTTAAATTCTCAGAGGTTGTGAGGATGACTGCCATAGATGTGGGTGAAACGTCAGGAGAGAATGCTTCTGGAACATAGCCATACAGCCTGGAAAACTCATAGTGACCCAGTGATTCCAGCCATGAAAACCTTCAATAACACATTAGACATGATATGCTCCTTTCAGAAAGATTCCTGGAGGAGGAAGGCATAGGGAAACAAAGCAAGACAAAACAAGATACAGAATGGGGAATGCCCGGCTCAATGGCAGTATGTGTGAAAAAGATCTTGGAGTCTTACTAGACAACAAGTTAAACATGAGCCAACAATGTCATGCGGCAGCAAAAAATGCTCATGGGATTTTGGCCTGCATAAATAGTCCGGTGTCAAGATCCAGAGAAATCATGCTGCCCCTTCTATTGTGCTTTGGTCAGGCCACACCTGGAATCACATTGTGTCCAATTCTGGGCACTGCAATTGAAAGGAGATGTTTCGTCTTTGAAGCAGTTTTTAAATGAAAAATGGGAATTTTTGACTCTTATCTTTAATGTTTAAACCATGGACAGTTTTAAGCATTATTGAAGATTACACATGGCTTTTAATTAAGAGTTAATATTTGTATGTACATTTTTAAATATGTTGTGAGCCGGCTTGAATCCACTCTGGAGAAAGGTGGCATAGAAATCTAAATAAATAAATAAATAATTTTCTTAAAACTGTATCAGCACTACAGGGGTTAACAAATAATTCACATGCATATGAACACACACAAACATACATTCTCCTGTTCCTGCATAAAGCCTGGTCCACAAAGGTTCTTGGCCATTCAGTGCTGACAAGGAGGAAGAAACTTTTTTTGGCTTAGCTTGCACGATGAGCCAAAACCTGTTGGGTGCCTCTTTTAGCAGCTTTCAACCCCCTTCAGTGCTTTTTTCAGCAGTTTCCTCTTCTTTTGTGCTTGTTGCCCATGCTTCAAATGCTTATTCTTTCTGCTGAGTCATAGTTGTACCTCTTTTACACAGCAGAACATGCAGAGCAAGTGACTGCAAAAGGCATAGTCTGGTTGGTCTCTCAGCCATGGTGCCAGGAGCTGCAAAATACATTGACAAACTGTTGAAGCAATGGCCACAATTCATTCTACCAAATAGTTCCATGTAGTGCACATCACAACGTGACTTACTCCTTTTTATATATGAGCACAATTTCCTTTAAAACACTTGACTGTACTTTTAGATCAGTGGTTCCCAACCTGTGGTCTGTGGACCATCAGTGGTCCCCAAAAACTAAAATATGGTCTGGGGCCTCACCCGACTACACTGTTACAATGAGAGTGACTGATCTCACAAAAACCTCTTATATTGCCAAGGCAATGGGGATGTTAGGAGGGAGAGGCTGAGTACCCATGAAAGGCGCAACAACAAGCCTCCTGACTGCTGCTTCTCCTCTTCCTCCCTCCCCCTGAGCGGAGCCGTTTCATATGGGGCCTGGAAGCAGATGTCTTCATTTTTAGGCTTGTTCTTGGGATTATTTGGGGTGCTGATTTAGAAAATTTAATTAAATAGACTACATCAGCTCTAGATTGTTAAATATGGTTTTCTGTGGGCAAGCAGATGGCACTACTGGATGGAATATGTTCTGTATCAGAAACTAGAGCTGATGTGGTCTATCCAATTCAGTTTTCTGAATCAGCACTCTAGATAACCAAACCAAATCTAAAGTTAACCAAAAACTAATTCGTAACCCTTTTGGTACAAATTTTGGAGAGTGGTCCATGGTTGAAGTGGTACCTGGTCAAAGTAGCCCCTGGTCAAAAGAAGGTTGGGGAACATTGTTTTAGATCCTTCATCCCACCTGTGTTTTGGAGCTATTTATATTTTTCTTTCCTTTACTGTTGTACCTTATCTTGATGTGGACACATTGAAATTTCACTTTAACTTCCAGAAAAGACTATAGTATTTTGAAAGGAAAGAATATTTACCTTTTTTTTTACAACTGTCTGTCTAAAAGATACGTTCAGCTTAAATATGCCCCCATAGATTCAGTTCTTTATCTCTGAAGCTTTAAAAGTAAAACTCTGATGTGCACTAGTGGATGCCATTTTGAATGTAGGAAATCCAAGCTTAAATCTCTTTTCAAGCAAGCTATCGCACACTATCAGACTTAGAGGGCACCTGCTAAGACTTATCATCTCTTCTCTCTTAAAAAGGACTTAAGTATAAAGCTTGTGACTTACACATGAAGTCAGAGCTAAGGGCAGTTTTGAGATTAGAGATACAGATAGCAAAAGTGAACAACTGAAATGAGAACATAAACAATGGAATCATTTATAATGTTTCACCTTGTATTGTTTTGTTAATTGTTTGTTCGGTAAGGCTTGTAAAAACATTTTGTAGAGTGGACTGCTCTTGTGCCAACCACCTAGGCAGTTGTGACATTAAGATATCCCATTGCCTCCCATATTAGAGAGGATTCCATAACATTTCAATGTTCTAAGTACCCACTGAGCCCTGAAATTGATTTTTTAAAATCTCTCGACATGTCATGATCAAAAACTTTTTAACAGCAATCAGACATCTGTGGAAAAAAATTATCTGACGCTCTGAACATTTTCAAATGGGATATCCTGGCCTTCTGCTAGCACAAAGCTGGAAATCATTAAATTTGGCCAGAAGCGGCATTTAATTACCCAATGAGTCAGAGTTGGGCAACAGTAGTCCTTGTGCTTATTGCGTAGCCGCCTGGTACAGATAACAAAACTGATAGGAGGTGTTGAAAAGGCTGATTTTTTTTTACCAGCCATGCATATTCCTAGTCATATTTAGTATTAAAAGATGAGTACTATTTACATTGATAACACTGAGGACAGAGTATAATAGCCCCTTATCATTCCACAGTGTGTACCTTTGCACCAGGTGGAAATATGATGAGAGAGGGGAGAGTTTAGAAAACTGCATCCTCCATGGCAATATTATCACTCCTAATTTTCTTAAACTTTCTTTTTGCAGTATTCACCAATATAGGTTTTAACTTTTTGTGTGTTCTTGGGAGACTGTAAATGACAAAGGTACCTGTAACAAATAACCAATAAAGCAGAAATCCTGTTACTGTAAGCAGGCAAGCTGAGGTCATGGAGGGTACAATCCAATAAAGTAATATACTTGTATAAAGAAAGCCAACTTCTAACCCTACTTGTATGTACAAAGACAAACAATACCTCCCACTTCTTTTCTGGACCTGAAAAGGCAAATACACTATCAACTTGTACGTCTGTTAGACTAACCAGAGATGATTTCATTATATGACGTAAGTCCATTACCATGTTGCAGTGTTATACTGTCTCACTGGAACTTGATATTACACAGTAAGCTTTAAATACATGTCAGTAGATCTACAGGCCTGTGCTTACATAAAAATTAATAAATAGACACAGACACACATTGTTTTTAGTGTGAAAGATATTTATGTTTCTTATGTCAAACTCACAGTATAATTTCATCTCCTGCAAAATAGACTCGCTTGAATGTAACCTCACCAAGATAATTCAGTCAGTTTAACGCTGCAAGGATTGTAATTTGACTTCCACTGTTGCCTCAAAACTTTTTTGTTTGTTTTGTTGTTTTGTTTTTGTCTATCTTTTGGCTGTTCCGGTGTTGCCAAATGTTGGCAGTGCAGCCATGAAGGGGTTACAATTTAGCCACAAGCCCCCAACAGAACACTCCTGACCTAATTTGAGCTCTTCATATTCTAATTTCTTTCCGTTATTGTTCCACAGACTTTCAGAGTTTCATCTGTCTAGAGAACTAGAGACAGGATTTGGAGGGACTGTGAATATATTCGGTGGATAGAGTGGATCAGAAATATATTGGTAAAAGGAAGATCATTGCAGCCTGGACAGTATGGATCGAGAGTAGACTATACAGGAAATTATTTGGAAATGCAATATTCCTCATATATTTGAGCTAATTAATATATGAAGGTAATTAATGTGTAATTTATATTGGAAAGGTTCTGACCTAAAATATTTTATTTTATTTATTGTGTCAGAAGCGAATTGAGGATACAGTTATAATGTATTTAAAAACAAGATCAAGTCCAGCGTCTCCACAAGTCATCATAGGTAGTGGCTCTAAACATCATAGGTAGTGGCTCTCCCTTTTGAGTTTTAGAAAGAAAGTGAAGACCTGGCTATGCGAGCAAGCATTCAAAGAATAAGTTTCATTGACTTTGACTTGGTCTGGACTAAGGTTTATGTACAATGTTTTGTGGATGACTGGCTCAAGTATTTTGTATTATTTTAAATCTGTATTTAATTGCTTATGTTTTATTCTTTTGTATTGATGTGTATTGGCATTGAATTCTGCCAGTTTTGTAAGCCGCCCTGAGTCCCTTCGGGTGAGAAGAGCAAGTATAAGTAGGTCTTCTGCCACAAAGTTTTTAGCTTCCCACAAAATGATTATTCATTTAGAACACTGTCTACTCCAGTTCTGTTACCCTTAAGAAGAATATATACTAGGGCTAGGTTTGAACAACTTGGTATTATGATGCAAACTGGCCGTTACTGTAACATCCCAAGAAGTGAGAGATTCTGCATTTGGGGAGAACAAATTGTGGAAGATATTGAACATTTTTTTATTTTACTGTCCAGCATATACTGAACTTCGACACAAATATTTACATCCATTACTATCCAATTTTAGGTCTCCCAACAGAAATGATCTTTTGACATTCCTCTTGCAAGAACAAGAAAGATCCACCATAATCAGAGTAAACCTTTTTATTCTGAAAGCTATCAAGAAAAGAGCACATTTCCTGAAAGAAGAATCAGGAAAATAAGATTTTGACTGTAAATAGAAGATCAGCTGCCAGCCTCTCCTCCTTTTTGCCTTGTTTTTATTTGTGCTGTATTTTGAAATGGTCATATGACTGGTCAAATAAATAAAATTATTATTATTATTATTATTATTATT
This sequence comes from Anolis carolinensis, assembly GCF_035594765.1. Taxonomy (NCBI): domain Eukaryota; kingdom Metazoa; phylum Chordata; class Lepidosauria; order Squamata; family Anolidae; genus Anolis; species Anolis carolinensis. Next base: position 240,461,110 of record NC_085842.1, read on the forward strand.
ATTATTATTATTATTATTATTATTATTATTATTATATTTAAAAACACAATGTTAAAAACTTGGCATTATACTAGATTTCCTTTGACCAGAAGCTGGCCACTTGGAGTGCCTCTGGTGTCACTGTGAGAAGGTCCTTCATTGTGCCTGTGGCAGGGCTTAGGTTGCATTGTAGTAAGTGGTCTGTGGTTTCCTCTTCTCTATACTTGCATATCGTGGAATCCACTTCATAGCCCCATTTCCTAAGACTGGCTCTGCATTTCGTGGTGCTAGAGCACAGTCTGTTCAGCACCTTCCAAGTCGCCCAGTCTTCTGTGTGCCCAGGAGGGAGTCTCTCGTCTGGTATCAGCCATGGATTGAGGTTCCGGGTTTTAGCCTGCCACTTTTGGACTCTCGCTTGCTGAGGTGTTCCTGCGAGTATCTCTGTAGATCTTAGGAAGCTGTTTCTTGGTTTCAGGTATTGGCATGCTGGCTGATACCCGAACAGAGGATGGGCTGGAGATGTCAACGTCATTGACATTGACCTAAAAGATGAATTACAAGTACTACAAATGATTGTACATGTAAACATATAGCTATGCTCTTCAGGTATGGATTTCGACCTCTCTCCTGAGTCATCTGTTTCCTGTCTTTCCATCTTTCTCTCTCTTTTTAAACTGCACTTCTCAGGTACATTTCTGTGTCATATCTCCTTGCCCACATGAAAATTTCAGCAGTGTAAGCAGGTAAGGACTAAGCTTCCTGGGGATAGTTTTCACTACAATGTATGACTAGACATGGCAAATGACACTATAGGGCAGACATGGCCAAGGTTTGCCCATGCCTGCTATAGGTTGTTAATTTCTGAAGTCCTAGCTTTCCTATATTGAAATGGGAAGTAGCACTTAATTGGAGATGCCATTTAGGATGAAATAAAAATAGCGCTAACACTCCAGTCGGGCCAAGCCACAACACTCCATAAAGCATATGATGTCTACTTGCCTTTTGTGCTTTGTATCCATGTGTCCTCTAGTTGTTGCTGCTTACACTCAATACAATGACATCATTGTGTGCTGATCCCTGTAGCCTAATCACTGATTTAAAAAAAAAACAACAAATGGAACATATAGTTTCCTTCTTATTGTCTCTGGATATTGGAAAGTGTCACTATAAATTAGAAATGTTTGTTTGCCCACACAATCAAATTTCAAATACTTCATTTGTACTCTTCATCTTTGCCCAGAAAAATGCTTAACTAGTTTGCTTGGTTTGAAGTTTTCCTTTTAAAAAAAAAAGTTTTCTCTTTCATAATAACCACAAATAATACCAGGCTGGGTAAAACCTAAGCAGCACTTAGAGACCTTTGTTCAAATCTAGAATTAAAATACTGGAATTCTAATTAACATAGTCTTATGCAATTTAAAATAAGCTTATTTCTGGAAAATCAGATAACTTCAAATTCAAAAAAGAACACAAAGGAAAAGATTGTGATTCTAAAATGTTCTACACTATGGGGTTTGGCCCATTCTTGCATCAGTTGTATGCAAAGCTTCCTCCAAAGACGCGTAAGGCCAATGATCTGCCTCTTTCATGTTCATATGCCTATTGTCAGATCTCTTAGAAGTGGAGAAAATCAGAATAGTACTCTTGTTACACTGATCAATCAATGAGGCAGACCTTCTAGAAAGCTAGTCGTACAGTTCTTCCATTCCACATGCTAATAAATGTTGTATAAAACATGTCATCTGGGTTGCTGTGAGTTTTCTGGACTGTAGGTCCATGTTCCAGAAGCCTTTTCTACTGACGTTTCTCCTGCATCTATGGCAGGCATCCTCAGAGGTTGTGAGCTATGCTGGAAACTAAGCAAGTGGGGTCTGTAGAACGTTCAGGGTGAGAGAAAGAACTCTTGATTGTTTGAGGCTGGTGTAAATGTTTCAATTGGCCACCTTTTTAGGCATTGTATAGCTTTTCAGTTTCAAGGTCTGACTGCTTACTGCCTGGAGGAATCCTTTGTTGGGAGGTGTTAGCTGGCCCTGATTGATTCATGTCTGGAATTCCCCTGTTTTCAGAGCAGTGTTCTTTATTTACTGTCCTGATTTTAGAGGGTTTTTTATACTGGTAGCCAAATTTTGTTCATTATCATGGTTTCGGACAAGTCTACATAGGGACCACCAAACACAGCATTGCTCAAACACTACTCAGGGAACATGAAAGGCACTGCAGACTAACTCAACCAGAGAAGTCAGCCAGAGCAGAGCACTTGATGAACCAACCTGGACACAGCACATTATTTGAGAACACAGAAATGCTGGACCATGCTAACAATCCCCGTGTCAGACTACACTGAGAAGCCATTGAAATCCACAAGCGTGTGTGATCGAGGTGACCCCCCCCCCCCCCAGGACTTTGTAAAAGATAGTTCAAAAATCAAGACTTTATGTTCTATATTTCATAATTTATAGTAGAAGGTGATTGAGACTTTTTACTGGAGTTTACTGGGGATTATCCCTGCACTCTGAGGCAAGAGATAACAACTTCATGAATTGTAAAATCATGCTGCTAAAACTCCACTTTTATGAATTTCCATGCTGGGTTCTCCAGATGTTATGAACTTCGTTCTTATCAAATATTTTCAATTGTTTATATCATTCATGATTCCCCTTTATGCAATGTAACTCACTTTTATGGATTCTCCCTTATTTCCATGAAATCTATCTATCTGCCTATATGTATTTGTACTCTTTGGGATCCCCGGAAAATATGTATTTTTCCCAGCATGGTTTATATTCCAACTTTATTTTATTTTTCATTTTATTTCATATAATTGTCAAATCATGAAATCAAATAGGAAATATTTTGAACTCAACCTGAACCCCAGAACTTATCCCATTTCCTATGACCCAGGCTTCCTTTCCCAAAAACAAAAGGATAATCTGCCACCGCTAAATCCAATCAAATTCAAATTGCATGGACAATATAGGGCTTGAGTTGCCGAATTCGGAGTTTGCTGACCTAAAGGTGATTCGCCCCAAGGCAAACATTGTCATATCTCACCCAAAGGAAAAACCAGGACACCTCAGGAAGGCGCCCTGCAGAGCCTGTCAATATGGCTCATCACCACCCATCTTTGCTTCCATCTCTGACACCCCAAAGCATATCTAAAATCTGTATACGTGACAGAAACCCGGACACCCTTGATTGCTGCCATTAATAAATTAAGCACCCTTTAGAAATCGGTCTAGCAGGACTTAATCCGCTAGTTCCTGTCCCGTCACCTCATTGTTTCGATAACTCCCGCCTTCTCTTTCCTGATTGGCCCAAGTAGAGACAAAAGGCAGCTTCCTATTGGGCCAACGGAGCAAGGCGGGAAACGAAAGCCCGCCTCGTTCAACCTTCTAGTCTATCAACGATCAGATGGGCGGGGAAGCAGGGCGGGAAATTCAAAGGGTTGTCAGACTGAAATTTTGTATAAGTATGGCTTTATTTTGATTGTATGGTACCCTAGTAGACCGAATGATCGCTACTAGAGTCCTCTTCAGCTGAATTGCTCAATAAAGACTCCTTGGCGGATTTTCCTTCAACTTTGGCGAACCTTCTTCATTTCGGCTTCAGGTTGTATTGTGGCTCGTAATGCTTCTGGAGCATGGCCATACAGTCCAGAAAATCACAGCAGCCCAGTGATTCCGACCATGAAAGCCTTTGACAACATATTGGACATATCATCTGTTGCTAAGTAGTGTCCCCAATTCACTTCTACTATCTTTTGTTTGCTGTTTAAAGTGTTGCTTTCACAATGTGTTATAGATACCTTTGAGCATAGACTTTAACAGTTTAAATAGACTTTAACAGTTGCTCCTGGTGGCGCAGCGGATTAAACCGCTGAGCTGCTGAACTAGCTGACCAAAAGGTCAGCGGTTCGAATCTGGGAAGTGGGGTAATCTCCCGCTGTTAGCCCCAGCTTCTGCCAACCTAGCAGTTTGAAAACGTGCAAATGTGAGTAGATCAATACGTACCACTCTGGCAGAAAGGTAACTGCGCTCCATGCAGTCATGACTTTGGAGGTGTCTTTGGACAATGCTGGCTCTTCAGCTTCATAATGGAGATGAGCAGAAACTAGTCGTGACTAGACTTAATGTCAGGGAAAACCTTTACCTTTACCTTTACCAACAGTTGCTATCCCTTGGTACTATAATAACAGGCTGCTAAAAACAAGAATATAAATCCTGTTTTAAAACTTTGAGCCTGAGGAGAGGTGATAACATATTGACCTCCTAGAAGGAAAAGTGCTCTGAGTTTAGTGTTGAATTGTATCCAGCTATCATTAAAATAGACCTCCACTACCAGAACAGTTCCCTGTTCCTTCCATCTATGTAGTCCAAAGGGTCAGGGATGCATGCATTGAAGAAGATAATATTGGAGACCTTGTAAAGTGAGAAGTCTTTTGTCTCAATGTTAGATGTCACCCTTGGGGAATTTAAGGAGCAATTTGTAAGAAACCAGACTTGTCAGTTTTAAAATGTCTGTGTTCAAGTGGAGGCATCATTGTGTTGTAATGGTTTGAGTGTCGGATTATAATTTTGAAGGCCAGGGTTTTTCATCCTTGCTCAGACATTGAATCCAGTGGGTGGCTTGAGCAAGTCACCCTCTCAGATTCAGAAGGAGGCAAAAGACAAACCCACTTCTATACAAGATCTTGCGAAGAAACCTTGTGATAGGGTCAGCATACTTTGGAAACAGCTTGGAGACGCACACACACAAAACAGTATTTTGAGTAATAACTTGTCTGTTACATAAGAATACAAATCTGAATATATACTTTATAAAATATCAGGTCTAAAAAAACGGAGTTGATTTCTTCAAAGTCAGTCTATTATAATACCTTGTTCCTATGGATATTAAATAGCTTGTTTTAATTTTCTAGATAGCATTATTTCTATTTATAGGTCAAGAGAACAGTACATTGGAGAGAAAAGGAGCTTAATGTACTGGCTCTTGACATACTATTTCTGTATCTGTGCTGAGAACATTACAAAATGATATAAAGCAGCTTTCCTTAACATGGTGCCTCTCAGATATTGGGATACAACTCTTATCATGACTATGGTCAGGGATGATGAAAAATTAGATTCCAAACTGCCAGAAAGGGAAAAATTGGTACAGAACATTCATCTGGATAAAAAAAGAATTCCATCCAACTCTCATGTTTCTAGTATGGTCATTAGATTGATATATTGAAAAATGAATTTTATTTCTGCATGTGTCAGTCTAGAAACATTAATCAAAAACCAATTGAAAAAATTGGATTGACGAATCCATGGGTCAATGTAATTGCTGCACCGTAACTATTATGAAAAAGGAACCACTCCCTTCTCTGAGGTCAGTGGTGAGAGGTAAGCGGAGTCTGTCCAAGGAGAAACCAGAAGAAGCAGTGATGGCTGCTTCGTGCCTGAGGCAATCTTTTGTTGGGAGGTGTTAACTGGCCCTGATTGTTTCTTGTCTGGAATTCCCCTGTCTTCTGAATGCTGTTCTTTATTTACTGTCCTGATTTTAGAGTTTTTTAATACTGGTAGCCAGATTTTGTTCATTTTCATGGTTTTTGTTGAAATTGTCCACATGCTTGTGGATTTCAATGGCTTCCCTGTGTAGTCCAATTAGTTAACACCTCCCAACAAAGGATTTCCCCAGGCAGGAAACAGCCAGGCCTTGAAGCTGCCAGGCTATTCAATGCTAATCAAGCTGGCCAATTGAAACATTCACACTCAGGCAGACAAGAGTTCTTTCTCCCACCTTGGACCTTTTACAGATATATAAATCCCCCTTGACTAATTTCCAATGCCTCACAACCTCTGTGGATGCCTGCCGTAGATGCAGGTGAAACATCAGGAGAGAATGCTTCTGGAACATGGCCATACAGTCCGGAAAACTCACAGAAACCCAAAGAAAACCTCACTATCCTCTTAGTCACAGCTACCGTATACACTCATGTATAAATTGACTTCACCTGTAAGTCTAGGCCAGGTTTTTGGACCAAATTCATAGATTTTGATGTGACCCATAGCTCAGTCAAGGGTCTTTTTGTGAAAAGGGGAAAGATGCTCTCTGCTCATTTACAATAGAATCATTTTTGTTTATTCTGTTTTAAAAGGGGCAGCCAATGTTTTAGATAAATGAATGTATTTTTAAAACCTAAAGAAGTATAATTTCTCTAGTGTTTCACACATTCTCTGTGGACTAATGCTATGACATTTCTAATTTCCCCCACTGCTGTAATTAGATGTGGTTATGGTATTTCAAAGCAAAGGAGGTTTTGGCACAGTTGCTGTAAGACCAAAGTGAATGCCTTCCTGGCACGTATGGAGCAGCGCTTAGCATTATACAGATACGCCCTGACTGACTGACGCGGCTTGGTGAGGACAGGCATATGGAAGGATTAATCCCTCACAGTAGGAAGGAATAAGGACAAGATTTACAATAAGCAATTACTTATTGCAACCATGGCTTTTTCCAATTCTTTGAAATACAGTAGCACTGTATTTAAATACAGTAGCTGCCTATTTAAAAAGAAGTGATGATATATCAGAGCAAACAGGCCTAGTTTTATTTGGCCTAAATACCATAAACACATCATGTCCAGCCTGATCTTGGAATCTAAGCCGGGTCAGCACTGGTTAGTATTTGGATGGGAATCTTGCCAAAGAATGCCAGGTGCCACAAGCTGGATTTCAGGGGAAGGAACTGGCAAAAACACCTCTTCAACTTATGGTGAACCCATTAATGCTAGAGGTTTTAAAAAAACCTCTAAAATTAATGGGGTTGCCATAAGTGAACGGCACAGACACATATATGGTTTCAGAGGGAAGAAAATAAACACACTGGAGTGATGGGTGATATAGGCGATACGAGACAAGCATTGGGGTTAATGGTGAATCTACACCAGGCATGGGCAAATTTCGGCCCTCCAGGTGTTTAGGACTTCAACTCCCACAATTCCCAACAGTAGGCTATATAAAGTCTATGAGAGGATGCTATTAAATCGACTAGGACCTGTTATCAAACCCAAGCTTATTGCACAACAAGCAGGTTTCAGATCAGGGAAAAACTGTACAGGTCAAATTCTTCATCTGACTGAACATATCGAGGAAGGCTATGAGAAAGGCTGCATTACGGGAACAGTCTTTGTGGACCTTACGGCAGCCTATGACACGGTGCAACATAGAAAAATGCTGCATAAAGTCTACCATATCACTCGGGACTTTGACTTTACAAAAACTGTCCAGACCCTCTTAGAAAACCGCAGCTTCTATGTGGAGTTTCAGGGCCAGAAAAGCAGATGGAGGAGGCAAAAGAATGGTTTACCCCAAGGCAGCGTTCTTGCACCAACCTTATTTAATATCTTCACAAACGATCAGCCACAACCACCACTCACAAAGAGCTTTATATATGCTGATGACCTTGGCCTTACAACACAAGCAAAAGATTTTGAAACAGTTGAAAAGCAACTCACCAATGCCTTGAAAGATCTCTCCAGCTACTACAAAGAGAACCACCTGAAGCCTAACCCTGCCAAGACACAAGTGTGCGCTTTCCTGCGAAGCCAACGTAACTGCGAAGCCAACAGGAAACTGAAAGTTACTTGGGAAGGCCAAGAGCTCGAACACTGTTTCCATCCTAAATACCTTGGTGTCACCTTAGACCGAACACTAACATATAGGAAACACTGCATGAACACCAAGCACAAAGTAGCTGCACGCAATAACATCCTGCGGAAACTGACTGGCAGCGCATGGGGAGCAGACCCACAAGTAATAAGAACCTCAGCCCTGGCCTTGTCTTTCTCAACTGCAGAGTATGCCTGTCCTGTTTGGCACAAGTCTGCCCATGCAAAGCAGGTGGACATAGCACTGAATGAAACATGCAGAATCATCACAGGATGCCTTAAACCTACACCTGTTGATAAACTCCACAAGTTAGCTGGCATTGCCCCTCCTGACGTATGATGGAAGTTGCTGCTAATGGTGAGAGAAAGAAGGTCGAACATTGTGAAAGCCACCCACTGCATGGCTATCAGCCTCCTCCCACCAGACTCAAATCAAGGAAGGGCTTCATGAGAACCACCACTCCTCTTGATGTTCCTCCAGCAGCAGCAAGGGTGTCCCACTGGGCAGCTAAACCTGGCAATTCTAACTGGATGGCCCCCCAAGAGGGTCTTCCTCCAGGGGCAAACCAAGAATGGGCAACTTGGAAGTCCCTGAACAGACTCAGAAGTGGAGTGGGCAGATCCAAAGACAACTTGGCAAGGTGGCACTACCTGGAGGAATCCTCCACCTTGTGTGACTGTGGAGCTGAACAAACAACTCCGCATATGTATGCTTGCCCACAATGCCCTGCCTCATGTACGGAGGAGGAGTTGTTTAAAGCTACAGACAATGCGGTTGCTGTTGCCCGCTTTTGGTCCAAAACTATTTAGTTGCTTGTGATTTCTTCTTTTTTTATTTCCATTATTTGAAATGTATTTGTTGTACAATGCTTTTGACACGAAATAAAATAAAGGAATTGTGGGAGTTGAAGTCCAAAACACCTGGAGAGATGAAGTGGGCTGTTATAAATTGTGGAAATTGAAGTCCAAAACACAGAGAGGGTCAAAGTTTGCCCATGCCTGGTCTACAGTGTTGGATCAATGAAGTTTGACATCACTTCAACTGCTATGGCCCAAAGCTGTGGAAAACTGGGAGTCATAGTTTGCCAAGAGTGTCCAAGAGCACTGATGCCTCACCAGACTGCATATCCCATGTGCACTGGAATGCATTCATTTCATCAATTCCTATTAAATGAATGAATTCCTATGCACACTGCAAATGTTTTATTCATAGTGCAGGGAAAAAACCATGAAGGAACAGCACAATAATTAAAATAAAGAACATAACCGATCACCACTGGGACCACCTTGACTGGCTTGTGCTAGAGTCTTTGTAATTCGTTCTTTAAATCCTCCTATCCTGTCAGTTTTTCCAGTTGTTTCTGCTCAATCCTGCTGTCACCTGGGATTGCAGCATCGACAGTCCATACTTTGTTTTTAATTATATTAATTATTTATTGATTAGATGCACCCTAGGAAGCACACACACGAAGCAACGGGAAATATTCTTGTGGGAAGCCATCTCTTTTTATGGTGGCAGGAGGCAAACCCCGAGGGCAGGGCGCTCCTGGCACAGAAACCCTTGGGGCAAAGGTTGCTGGCGGTGGGGGCGTGGGGCTGGCGAGCCTATGGAAGGCGTGGGCGCTCCTGGCCAGCCCCTCTCCTGCCCTCCCCCCCCCCTTGCGCCCATCCCGCCCGGAGAGAGGCGAGAGAGAGGAAGGGCCTAAGCGACCCGGGCGGCAGGTGCCTTGGGCGGGGCGAGGCCGGCGGGGGCCCCGCCTCCTGGGCTCGCTCAATCACCCCCTCACGCGCTCCGCGTGGGCTTGTGTATATAAGGCGCCCTCGCCGGCAGCAAGCGAAGGGTCGCGGGTTTGCCTTTGCCGGGGCTGAGAGATCCCACTCGGCTTGGCCATGCAGTCCTGCGCGCGGTGGTGGGGGAGAATGGTGGGCCGGGCTCCCAGATGGGCTGCGAAGAGGGCGCCCGGGCAGCAGCCAAGGCTGGCCGGAGTCAGGAGCGCCTCCAGCAGCAAAGACAGCAAAGCCGCCGCCTCTTCTCCTTCATCCTCCTCCCCGCACACCGTTCGGCACATCGAGCGCCTCCTGCCCCGCCACGACGACTTCTCCGAGCGGCACATCGGCCCCGGGGACAAAGAGAAGCGCGAGATGCTCCAGACCCTGGAGGTGGCGGTGAGGAAACTTTCTCCCTTTCTTTCTTTCTATTTGTCCCTGGACCTCGTTTCTTGCCCGGTCCGCTCCTCTTTGTCTTCGCCCTCCTCTCATCCTTGGCCTCGGAGCCTCCGGTGGCCTAGGGGATAAAAGCCTTGTCACTTGAAGGTTGGGTTGCTGACCTGAAGGCTGCTAGGTTCGAATCCCACCCGGGGAGAGCGCGGATGAGCTCCCTCTATCAGCTCCAGCTCCATGCGGGGACATGAGAGAAGCCTCCCACAAGGATGGTAAAAACATAAAAACATCCGGGCGTCCCCTGGGCAACGTCCTTGCAGACGGCCAATTCTCTCACTCCGGTTGCTCCTGACACGAAAAAAATAAATCCTTGGCCTCGTTTCTCTTGTGAGGGAAGAGAAGGGAGAGGGAGCCTGACACCCAGGCTCACAACACCCGCCTCTTGTTGACCTCGAAGCCCCTTTGTTCCCCTCAGAGCCAAACTGAACTCCTCTCTTGTTCTCTTCAGAGCCAGGATGAAGTCCCTCTTCCCTTTGTTGCCCTCAAAGCCAGCATGTACAGTAGAGTCTCACTTAACCAACATAAACGTTGGATAAGCGAATATGTTGGATAATAAGGAGGGATTAAGGAAAAGCCTATTAAACATCAAATTACATTATGATTTTACAAATTAAGCACCAAAACATCATGTTTTACAACAAATCAACAGAAAAAAGTAGTTCAATACAGAGTAATGCTATGTAGTAATTACTGTATTTACAAATTTAGCACCAAAATATCACAATGTATTGAAAACATTGACTACAAAAATGCATTGGATAATCCAGAACGTTGGATAAGCAAGTGTTGGATAAGTGAGACTCTACTGTATTTGAGAGCACAAAAATGCAGGACCACTCTGACAACCACCAGGTCAGGCTACACAGAGAAGGCGCTGAAATCCACAAGAAGCATGTGGACAATTTCAAGAGGAAGGAGGAAACCATGAAAATGAACACAATCTGGCTACCTGTATTTAAAAGGCTCTAAAATCAGGACAGTAAATAAAGAACAACACTCGGAAAACAGGGGAACTCCAGACAAGAAATAATCAGGGCCAGCTAATCACCTCCCAACAAAAGGATTCCCCCAAGCATGAAGCAGCCAAGCTTTGAAGCTGCAAGGCTATTCAGTGCTAATCAAGGTAGCCAATTGCAACATTCACATCTGCCTCAAACAGACAAGAGTTCTTTCTCCCACCCTGGACATTATTCCACAGATATAGAAACCCCACTTGCCTAGTTTCCAACACACTTCACAGCCACTGAGGATGCCTGCCCTAGATGCAGGTGAAACATCAGGAGAGAAAACTTCTGGAACATGGCCATGCAGCCCGGAAAACTCACAGCAACCCTGTTAACATTTTGTCCAGGACGCTACTAAAACATCCGATCAGCATTCCGGACAACAAAAAAGAAAACAGCAAGAGAGAAATATCCATTCTAGAAACACATTAGCCAGTCCTCTGCAAGAGTCAATCATCAATGGACATAATTTTTGAAAGAGCAGAGAAACCCATCTATGGGATGCACTCCTCTTCAGTGATGAAAAAGAAGAGGGGGAAAAAAACTTCTCTCACTGCTGGGAGACTCTATGATTCAATGGAGAAATAATCAGGGCCAGCTAACACCTCCCAACAAAAGATTCCCCCAAGCAGGAAGCAACCAGGCCTTGAAGCTACAAGGCTAATCAATAATAATAATAATAATAATCAACTTTATTTATATCCCACCACCATCTCCCCGAAGAGACTTGGGACGGCTTACAAAGGTAGTCCAAGGTGCACATAGAACATACAGTACATAAGTATAAACAAGTCACCTAAAATTATAGCAATCAATGCTAATCAAGCTGGCCAATTGCAACATTCACGTTTGCCTCAGGTAGACAAGAGTTCTTTCTCCCAACCTGGACTTTCTACAGATATATAAACCCCATTTTCTTAGTTTCCAACAGACCTCACACCTTTGAGGATGCCTGCCACAGATGTGGGCGAAAAGTCAGGAGAGAATGTTTCTGGAACATGGCCATACAGCCTGGAACACTCTCAGCAACCCAGTGATTCTGGCCATGAAAGCCTTCGACAACACATCCAATATGAATCTCCATCCTCTTAGCCAGAAAGCTAGCATGAACCCACTTTTGTTACTCTCACAGTGGGATAACCCTCCTCTTGTTGCTCTCAAAGCCAGGATGAATCTCTCTCCCCTTGTTCCCCTCTAAGCCAGCATGAACCCCCACTTAACTGTTACCCTCAAAGTGGGATAACCCTCCTCTTGCAACCCTCCGCGCCAGGATAGCATCTCCCCTTCTTCCCCAGGCCTTTCCCCCCAGTGCTTTTCCTTTGGGCCCCTTTGTCTGCATCTCTGCTCCAATCTCCTGAGAGGCTGTCCAACTTTGAACCTGCTGATGGCTCATGTGATGCTCTGCTTTGTTCCTTGCCTTTTTAGAGCATGGATGAGTTGATCGATAAAACAATCCCTGCCAATATCCGCTTGCGACGGCCTCTGAAGATGGATGACCAGATATGTAAGTGCCGCTTTGCCTTAAATGCCAATAAAATGCCCTCATGTGAAGGTTCTTCTTCCCTTTACTGTTTAGCTGGGTAGAAAATCACTGTTTCCTCATCACTTATACAATTATCAAGGAGAATTGTCTAAAAGACTCGTTGCAAGAACAATAAAGTACAGTGTGGAGTTTGCATAAACATGCCAGGGCATCCATATTAGTTTTCAAACTGATCCTGTTGTTTATTTATATTAATCATCTCTCAATACAGCATCACATTAATAAAGAATCTATTGTGCATAGTACATGTCGAATATCCCTTATCTAGAAACTCCAAAATATTCCAAATCTGAAATTGCCTACATGGGCGGCTTTTGTTTTTGTGTCAGGAGTGATTTGAGAAACTGCAAGTCGCTTCTGGTGTAAGAGAATTGGCCATCTTCAAGGACGTTGCCCAGGGGATGCCCAGATGTTTTATCATCCTGTGGGAGGCTTCTCTCATGTCCCCATGTGGAAAGCTGGAGCTGACACAGGAGCTCATCCCATTCCTCAAATTCGAACCACCAACCTTTTGGCCAGCAGTCCTGCCAGCACAAGGGTTTAACCCATTGCACCACCAGGGGCTGAGATAATGACACTTTTGCTTTTTGATTATTCAGTGTACAAAAACTTTGTTTCATACACACAATTATTTTTGAAATATTCCATAAAATTTTATTCCTGCTATGTGTTGAAGGTGGATATAAATGTTGTATTTAAAGTTGGGTCCCATCTCCAAGATATCTTACAGATATGCCAATAGAGATATTTCAAAATCTGAAATATAAAACACTTCTGGTCCCAGCCATTCCAGATAAAGGATGCTCAACCTGTATTGTAGGAAATGATGCCAGCTGAATTGGAATATTTATTTCAGTAAGAACAGATAGGTGTCAATCTTTCAAATAGGGAAGATGAGAAGTTTTAGAACTGTGTTATAGGACTTGCCATCATGTTTTGAGCTACAACAAATACAACATTTCTATCCAAAATATATCTGAAAGGTTTTGACATAAAGCTTATTGTATTCTTACAGTCTAGAAGTTTTCCTTTTATATGACATTATGAAAGACTTGCGTAGCTTTGTATGTCAGTTCATTGTTCAATGAGTGCTTCTTGCTGTCAGTTACAATGTGTGTAAGATATTGATTGCCAAAGTGATTGATGGAAGAGATCAAATCCTAACATCTAAAAATATTTGTTCTTTTATTTTAGTCTGCAGTGCCACTATAACATTATCCATAATAATATTCTATTTTGCAACTCAATACACAAATCCATTTTTTGCATCCCCTTTCCAAAGTGATCCTGTTTTTGTAAAACTTCAATATTCAAAATCTTTTCCTGGGCCCCTTCCACACAGCTGAATAAAATCCCACATTATCTGCTTTGAACTAGAATATATGGCAGTGTGGACTCAGATAACCCACTTCAAAGCAGATATTGTGGGATTTTCTGCCCTGATATTCTGGGATTGTGGCTGTGTGGAAGGGCCCCTGGTTTATTTTAAGCAACCCTTAAAAGTAAAGAAATTTGGAAGACTTTTAGTGGCAACTTAATGAATACGTTCTTAATAATTTGTCAGTAAAAGGTTCAGATTTGTGCCTTTCCTATTGGGAAGGAAGCAATAAGGATTTAGAGGAAGTATTTTAATTCAGCTGTTGTCTCTTCTCGTATAAAGTATTTTCTAATATGATAATGCTATCTACAAAAATTCCTATTTTAGGAAAGGTAATAAAGACACAATAAGATCATTCGCTCACACATCTTGCAGTCTCTCGACTCCCTGAAGACTATTTTTTGTCGTTTTCTCTTCTAATCCAGGATAACATATCAGTACATAGAAGCTAAAGTGATTTTGAGCCCTCTTTCTTTGTTTTTTGATGTTGCTCATCAGCACATTGCAGTTTGAGTGTAAACTTCAGGCCTTGCAGCCTCTTAGGTTTCTGGCCAGTTCAATCTGGTTAGTTCATGTTGATCTCAGACAACAGAAGCAGCAGCTGGGATGACAAGGCTGGGAGAATGATAGCTTGAAAAGGCAAGGCAAAAAAATATAGGCAGAGATAACAGATGATGGAAGGTTATTTATTTTCAAGCTTTTTGTTTATTCACTTTTTAGGTCAATATAATTTTAAAAGCATACATTATAAGTGATATAACCCTCTAGCAGAAATATTGCTGTTAACATGTCACATCCTTAAATCAATCAAACATAAGGGTTAGCATTTCCATATATTTACACAATTAAATTTATTTGCATAAATCTCTGAAATTTGTCCCAATGATGTCATCAAGTCTTTCAATACAAGTTTTGATGGGGTATCTGATTTTGGCAACACAATAGAAAATAAAGCAGTAGACATCCAAAGAGAAGTCACACATTTGCATATTTTGAATGAAAGTCAAATCCTTTCCCAGGGTGCATCTGCAATGTAGAATGAATGCAATTTATCACCACTTTAACTGCCATGGTTCCAGGATATGGGGTCCTGGGTGTTGTAGTTTTATAAAGTCTTTAGCCACCTCTACTTAAGTGATGATGCACCATCAAACTATAACTCCTAGGATTCCATAGTATTGAGCTATGGCAGTTAAAGTAGGAAGGAGCCGCAGTGGCACAATGGGTTAAACCCCTGTACTGGCTGAATGCTGACTTGAAGGTTGGCGGTTCGAATCCGCGAGATGGAGTAATTTCCCATCTGTCAGCCCCATCTTCCCATGTGGGGGCATGAAAGAAGCCCCCCGCAGGATGGTAACAAATCTGGATGTCCCCTGGGCAACATTTTTGTAGACCAGAGGTTCCCAAACTAAGGTCTGTGGGCCGGATGCGGCCCTCCAAGGTCATTTACCTGGCCCCTGTCCTAAACTTTAGGCTTAGGGTTGACCTAAGTCTGAAATGACTTGAAGGCGCACAACAACAACAATCCTAATTTTGGACTATTTCATCATAATCTGGCATCCCCAACAGTCTGAGGGACCGTGAACCAG
This sequence comes from Anolis carolinensis, assembly GCF_035594765.1. Taxonomy (NCBI): domain Eukaryota; kingdom Metazoa; phylum Chordata; class Lepidosauria; order Squamata; family Anolidae; genus Anolis; species Anolis carolinensis. The sequence goes on from NC_085842.1 coordinate 240,476,477, forward strand.
CCCTCCACTTAAATGGTTAGAAGACCCCAGTTGTAGAAGGTCGATTCTCTCACACCAGAAGTGGCTTGCTTCAATTTTCTTCTGACACAATAAAAAAAAGTTAAAGTGGGGTCAAAGTGCATTAATTCTACAATGTAGATGCACCCCTAGTTATTCCTTATGCGCATTCATATGAGATACAGCATGTGTATCAGTGTGTTGATATCAAATATTCTCACCCAAAGTGCCTCTTGTTGTTAAAACGAATACAGAATACAGATTCCACCATGGAACTGGTTTCTGTGAAAATGTAGTTTTACAAGGCAGGATTGGGGAAATGCAGTTTCCCAACTACCCTAGACTCATCTCTCCTTTAACTAGTTTGTGCTGTTAGCAGTTGTATGGTTGTATGGCTCAGACACCTGTTGAATTACTTTTCTGTGTAATTCTAGCGACGTTGTGAACAATTAAATAAAGCCCTGATACCCTTTTAAGATACTTCATTCACTTCTTTTGAGAAGTCATTTATAACACCAAAGTCTAGGAGACTTGACCTATTCATTTAGTAAAATATCCTCTCCGAACCCCCTACACCAGTGGTTCTCAACCTGTGGGTCCCCAAATGTTTTTGTCTTCAACTCCCAGAAATACTAACTGGCTGGGATTTCTGGGAGTTGTGGGCCAGAACACCTGGGGACCCACAGTTTGAGAACCACTGCCCTACACCCTGCAGCACTTCTTTGGTTTTTAGATTCATTGTATTTCATATATGTCCTCCCTATACAGAGCAGAACTGCACAATGTCTGTGTGGTGTTAATAAGCTGAGTTCCACCTCACCACTCTATATATTTTGACATCATTTATGAATTTTTAAAAAAACAGATAGGATTGACTGCATTTTAACTATTGCGCATTGGCTCTAAGGAAAAATCCTGGCCCAAAGTTTATAACCTAAATTAGTAAATGCAGAGTCTCTATGATACAGCCTGTTTTGTTTGAATGGGGATGATGTTAATGTTGAGATTATATGTTCTGGAGCATTCTCTATTTTGTGCTGCCTTTCTGACTCTTGAAAAATGAACTCCATGCCACGAGTATGAATTAGAAACTTTCTGTAACAGTCACCTGTGATCCTCTGATAACGTGATGGGAACATTGATAGCCTTTCCATTCATGGCCACAGCGAGTTTATTCTGGTAATTAGTGTTACTGTTTAGTAAACTAGTGTTATTCTTTGTTAAACCAGTTTTGCTTGTTAAGAAACTAGTTTTATTAGGGTTTTTTATGTTCAAGTCACTAAAGGGTGTTAGTGAATATGGCACACCTCTAGTAAAAATAGTCCTGCCCGTTTTTTTTTTTGTTTTTTTTGGGGGGGGGGTTTGTCAGGAGCGACTTGAGAAACTGCAAGTCACTTCTGGTGTGAGAGAATTGGCCATCTGCAAGGACGTTGCCTGGGGGACACCCAGATGTTTTACAATCTTGTGGAAAGCTTCTCTCATGTCCCTGCATGGGTAGCTGAAGCTGACAGACAGGCGTTCACCCCGCTCCCCGGATTCGAACCGCCAATCTTTAGGTCAGCAGTCCTGCCGGCACAAGGATTTAACCCATTGCGTCATGCTTACCTCCAATTTTCAACTTGTAAGCTGATTTTTTTTCCAAAAACAAAGCATGTCGACAATAAGACAAATTCTGAAGACCCTATTGTGGTAATACCTTTATAAGGCCACCAAATCTTTTTCCAAAATTCTAAAAGACTATGATTATGCAATGTGATAACTCATGTCTATTCTAATTTGGTCTCCCTACCAGCATATGATTAATGTTGAATACATTTACCAGATCAACATGTTTATAAAGCAACAAGTCCAACAACTGGATTTTATTACTGAACATTTTGTACTTAGAAGCATTACTGATTCTGAAACAGAACAACAATGTGGAGTTACTGAGGAGGACAAGTACATAGTCTGACCATTCTCAGAGAAACTGTGATACAAACATTGAGCTAAATGTTCAAAGGGCTTTTCATTCTCTGCACATTCATTAGGGTCATTTTCTGATACTGGAGAAAGTGAAAGGAACAAGTGCTCACGTGGAACCTACTTAGGGCACATCTACATCAGAGCTTTCTAGATTGCTGCTCCAGTCTGGACTTCAACTCCCACAATTCCCAACAGCTGGTAAACTGGCTGTTTAACTGCCACTTTAACTGCCATGGCTCAATGCTATGGGATTGTGGGAGATGTACTTTTACAATATGTTTGGCCTTCGCTGCCAAAGAATACTGGTGCCTCACAAATCTACAAATCCCAGGATTCCATAGCATTGGGCCATGGCAGTTCAAGTGATATTAGGTAAAGGTTTCCCCTGACGTTAAGTCCAGTCATGTCTGACTCTGGGGGTTGGTGCTCATCTCCATTTCTAAGCCGAAGAGCCGGCATTGTCTGTAGACACCTCCAAGGTCATGTGGCCGGCATGACTGCATGGAGCGCCGTTACCTTCCCACCGGAGCTGTACCTATTGATCTACTCACATTAGCATGTTTTCGAACTACTAGGTTGGCAGAAGCTGGAGCTAACAGCGGGCGCTCACTCCGCTCCCGGGATTTGAACCTGGGACCTTTCGGTCTGCAAGTTCAGCAGCTCAGTGCTTTAACACACTTTGCCACCAGGGCTCCTTAAGTGAAATTAAAGTAAAGGTAAAGGGATTCCCCTGACATTAAGTCCAGTCGTGACCGACTCTGTGGGTTGGTGCTCATCTCCATTTCTAAACCGAAGAGCCGGCGTTGTCCGTAGACACCTCCAAGGTCATGTAGCCGGCATGACTGCATGGAGCGCCGTTACCTTCCCGCCGGAGCGGTACCTATTGATCTATTCACATTTGCATGTTTTTGAACTGCTAGATTGGCTGGGGCTAACAGCGGGCGCTCATTCTGCTCCCGGGATTTGAACCTAGGACCTTTTGGTCTGCAAGTTCAGCAGCTCAGCGCTTTAACACACTGTGCCACCACAAACTACATTAATTCTACAATGTGAATGTACCCTGGCCATGATTGTGTTAGGATTTTCTGGGTGTTATAGAAAACTACTCAAAACAGCAGAACATCCAAAAATAATCAAGAGCAGGATAGTTATTGTCGAGCAGTCAGCTCACAGCAAGCAGAGTGTGAAGTGCAATGTGGCAGTAAAGAATTTAGAGTTTAGGAGGCAAATATGCAGAGTTCTGTCTTTAAAATCAGAAAAGGTTTATTTACAAAAATAATAATTACATTTCTTAATAGTAAATAACTAGGTCTGAGCTTCTGCCAACCGAGCAGTTCAAAAACATGCAAATGTGACTAGATCAATAGGTACCTCTCCAGCGGGAAGGTAACGGCGCTCCATGCAGTCATGCCAGCCACATGATCTTGGCTGTTCAGCTTAGAAATTGAAATGAGCACCAACCCCCAGAGTCAGACACGATTAGACTTAATGTCAAGGGAAAATCTTTACCCTTACCTAGGTCTATGCTACTCTCAACTCCATCTCTCTGGGGATCAAAAGAGAGGGGAAAATCTCCAGACACTACATCTCTCCTGATACATAAGCAGAGAGAGATCTCAATCCACACAGCACACACTAAAAAGTAAGAAGCAGAAGTCAAAAGACAAAAGGCATGCACCTGCAAAGTATCTATTCTACATAACCAATCAGAATGAGAGCAGAAACAGAGAGAAGATATAGATAGAAATAGATACATTTCAACTGTCATTCAGTGTGAAAGGGATTTTCTTCAGCCTATTCTAAAGCTAACTAACTTCCTCACTGAGGTCTGCAGACTTGGGCAGTGTGGGGTTGTATTCCAACAGGTTGCACATGCTATCCCTTTAAATTCCATAGGAAACCTGACTTGCACCTATCAACAAGTTTGGCAGGGAAGAGGAAATCCAGCCACTAACCTCCCATCCTGGACCGTTTGGCAGTATTACACTTTTCTTTGGAAATCTGCATGTTGACAGCCACAGCTACATGATCACGATGAAAAATGATACATGAAGAATTTGTTTTCATGTAGCTTTTTCCATGCAAACATGCAAATGTTAGTAGATCAATAGGTACTGCTCCGGTGGGAAGGTAATGGCACTCCATGCAGTCATGCCGGCCACATGATCTTGGAGGTGTCTACGGATAACGCCGGCTTCTCAGCTTAGAAATGGAGATGAGCGCCAACCCCCAGAGTTGAACACAACTGGGCTTAATGTCAGGGGATAACCTTTACTTTTACTAGATTTTTCCATCCAACTGGGAATGGTCTTGGAAACTTATTTAAGCGCATGTATGGCACACCAGAGACCAAATTAATGCAATTGATTAGTTTTAAGTGCACCTAAGTAGCACTTTAAAAAACAAAACCTGAGCCATTATATTCCCTTTCTATAGGCCATATTGTGTGTTTCTGATATAGACAAATACAGATAGGGTAAGGGAGCAATTCACAACTCAAGTGGTTAAGTTCATTTCAGTAAGTGATATATGAACTGCCTTGAACACTTTGTGTAAATGGTCTTGTATCTTGCTTTTTTTAAAAAAAGTAATTTTCAATATTAAAAGATATTAAACTTTGAAAAGTTTTTATTAAATAAAAAGGAAGGTTTTTAAAAATGCCACATTTAGAGTGATATGCTCAATCTTTGAGGTGTGGAGAGTGAATTTTGTTGCTCTAAATCTGAAAAACAATCTATGTTCCGTTTAGAAACGTGCACTTTTCCAGAGAGAAGTAGCACCTTGTGTGTGAAGATCTGTACATGTTGGCACAGAACTTGATGCGAAGTGTTTCTTTAAACCCTCTTGCCTTTCCCAGGTTTCCAGATAACAGTTCCAAAAGATCAATGAACTCTTTTCTTGGTACATTAAGATCATTGCCTCTGATCATGTTATGCAATACCCTCAGCCAGCAGAAATAAACAAGATCAGCAGGAGGCATTTGTCCAGTAAAAAGAAATTGCCAGCTAAAGTTCCTGAAGGATTTCTCAACTATTTCAATGTAGTACGTTTGGTGTAATGCCGTTCATCCTATTCAGTGCCCTAGAAAACTGGAAACGGTAGGCTGAGTAGGATGGCTGGTTTCCAAGTGTTTCTTAATGAGTGTTTACTGTCCTCTTGTATTTCCAGCTTCCCTTTTATTGGTTTATAGCTTTCTCATTGCACAACAAGAAGGGGACACTCTCAAATTAACCAAATAGTTGAATGATGAAAGTCTAATGTCAGCTCTGTAATATGAGAATAAATGCAGCATACCAAAACGTTTGATACGTTTTTGTATTTTGGTCTAGACTCTCTGTGGAAAAACACTCCTAGAAAATAGTGAATTAAAAGATATCTGAAGCTACAGTGCCCAATTTAGTTAATTCTCTGAAACTGGAGCTAACTGGCTTTGTTGTATGAGTACCTTGTTTAGTGGCTCGTTTACTTTTGAAAGTGAGGAGTCAAAAGGAAGAAATGAAAAACGTTAAATTCTTAAGAGATAAGAAGTAACTTACCTGTGACATTAATTCAATTATAAGCTATTGTTATGGTCAGAACTGAGAGAAAAAACACAAATTATAAGTGGTATCTCAGGTGGTACAGGATGATAACACTAGAATCCCATATATGGATTGAAGTCAGATATTGAGAATAATATGCACCAAAACACTTAAAGACCATGCGTACAAATTAACAAAGGAAATTTTGGTTTGGGCTACCTAAGGGTGGATATCTGTGGGTGACTTTTCTCACTGTGTGACCTTCTAAAAGCCAACAGACAATGACAACAATAACATAAAAACAAATCACACCTCTATTGCAAGTCATCTTAGCAAGATATCTTTTTATGTATATATCATCTTAGCAAGAGGTCTCACTACCTATACATTATAAAATAAAATAATATTTTGCTATTTGAGTGCACTATTTCTTTCTGAATAGTGTTACAAGAAATAATATCATACAAAAGCTGACTGGCACAACCCTGGGGATCACAATCAAACACAGTGAAGACATCTGCCCTTTCGCTATTCTACTGCTGAATATGCATGTCCAGTGTGGAATACATCTCACCATGTTAAAACTGTGGATGTGGCTCTTAATGAGACATGCCACATTATCACAGGGTGCCTACGCCCAACACCACTGGAGAAATTATACTGTTTAGCCAGTATTGTACCACCTGACATCCATCGGGAAGTATCAGCCAATGATGAAAGGACCAAGGCAGTGACATCTCCGACCCATTCTCTGTTTGGATATTAGCCAGCATACCAACATCTTAAATCAAGAAATAACTTTCTAAGATCTGTAGAGATACTTGCAGCAAGCGAGAGTCCAAAAGAGCCCTCAGTAAGAATCCAAAAGTGGCAGGTTAACCCCCAAAACCTCAATCAGTGGCTGAGACCAGACGAGAAACTCCCCCCTAGGCACACAGAAGACTGGCGACTTGGAAGATTCTGAACAGACTGTGTTCTGGCATCACGAGATGCAGAGCCAATCTTAAGAAATGGGACCACAAAGTGGAGTCCACGACATGCGAGTGTAGAGAAGAGTAAACCACAGACTACTTACTACAATGCAACCTGAGCCCTGCCACATGCACAATGGAGGACCTTCTTACAGCGACACCAGAAGCACTCGAGGTAGCCAGCTTCTGGTCAAAGGACATTTAGTATAATACCAAGTTATTAACTTTGTTTGTGGTTTTTCTATACATTATAATGTATTCTCAATTCGCTTCTGACATGATAAATAAATAAATAAATAAATAAAATCTGAATAATACGTTATAAACTTTAAAACTGATTTAAAATATATTTTTCTGGGGTTGAAGGCTCAGTTTTAAGTATTGTGTCCTAGGGTACAGATTTTACAAGATCTTTAAAAGTTTGCCATTACAGATAATAGTGAACCATATCAGCAGGAAGTCTCCTCACCATTTAAGGGGTTTTAGTCTTCATTTGCATAATTTTGTTCTGAACATAAACATCACAATTAGTGCTATTGGAGTGGTTGCTGATAAAATGCTTGAATAATTAAATGATAACAGTCTAAATCCAATGTTCATCCTACGTAGAGTAGGTTGATTGAAATAAATGAGAGTTGTAAGACGCAACTAACTTAAGTGCCATTGTTTTCAAAAGGTCTACCAATTGCCATCTAACATACGTCTAACAATAGTCCTATCCTAAAGTTTCAAATAGCCTTGATAAACATCTCAACAGCTTTGCAGTGTTCTGTTCTCATGTGGCCATTTTTCCCTTCTGAGAAGCAAAGATCATTAGGAAGGATCCTGTTGTATTTCCCTCAGAAATAATTGAGAGTACTCAGTGAACAGCGGCAAAGATTTATTCATGTTTGCTTTGTAGTTTTGCAGAATTTATTCATGGATTTCAGAATTTGGAATTAAAGTTGTCAGTTGCCCTAAAACTACTAGATATTCAGCCCAGGACTTGACATATGATATCACAGGCTAGCATATTAGAATAGCTAATTAAGTAACAACCGAAAACATGAATTATAACCCGTACAGCAGTAGATTGACCTACAAATTTTTTTAAATGTATGACCTGGCAGGCTTTTTATGTGTCTCATGTGAAATAAAATAATTGTGACAAAGCTCTATTTACCTGTGGATTTAATTATTAACATTAGACAAGGCAAACAGACAGCTAGGATGGATCAGAATGTACAATGGATAGGAAATTGAAAAGGCACATAATGTCAGCATGCTCTCAATCAGGATTCTAATGCTTGCACAAGTTCATAATGTGTAACATTATTGGATCCACTGTAAAACCGATTTTCTAACTTTCTTTTTATTAGGTGAGAATGAAATCCTTGAAACTTTGCACAATATTGCCAGCAAGAACAAGATCTGGAGATCCTATATTGGCATGGGATATTATAACTGTTCCGTTCCCCCAGCCATTGTGAGGAATCTGTTGGAGAATGCAGGATGGTAAGTACTACATCCATTCCTCTATGTGCGTATATTAAAGAGATTGAGTTTGGGATTAATGTGTGGGAGTGTGCAAAAGCACCCACATCAGGCTGTTTTTTTTTGTTTTGTTTTTTTGTCCGTTGAATTTCAGCGAGCACAAATTTAGGTTCAAAAAGTTTTTAAGGCAATAATCTGGTTTTAAAAATAGGTTTCACTTTTTGAAAGCATTTCATATTTAAATGTACTGCTATTGGTATGCCCTCTCTGCAATGCGAGTAACACCAATATTTTAACCTGGAAGATGAGAAACTGAAATGGAAGTGAAAACAAATAGTAAAAAATGCTGATTCCATCTCTTCCTATAGCTTCGGCAACCTCCATGTGAGGAATGCTTCTTAAAAACTAGCCAAAAATAGAGGGAAAACTTCCCTTCCTTTGTAAAGTGTATTTGTTTTTCTCCCATGTACGTGATGGGGCTATAAGGTCAAATGCTATTAGGATTATCTTTGTTTCTCTAGGACTGTTTCCTTGTTTTTCTAGAGATGTTGATTGATGCATACACATTAAAAGCATTCCCATAATGAGAGATAAGGATATACTGCTTGCCATAACTAAATCAGCAGTCCATAGTCCACTTGCTTCAAAGTCAATTTGAATGATCTTGTCAGAATGGCAAAATCACCTTTTGAAATCTACCATTTCTTAATCAACAAGATCTCCCAGATATGGATCCCTTTTGCTGTATCGTTGCATGCATTTCATGCTGTGTGATATGAATGATAAAACATCGGTTTTACAATGAAGCCTTGTAAAAATATGGTTCATACCATTTTAAGATATGGCTTACTGAACTGATTTGCATGAGCAAGCTTAGAGTGAATATTGGCGAGCAACACAGCTTTGTGGATACACTGTTTCCTTTAAATTTTAGAGACAGAAAACTGGGTGTATACTAGTCTTGTGCATTTGTATGGAATTGCTAGCTGTTTCTATTTGTACCATTCGCATGGTCCCGTTTCCGTTTTCGTCCTCCGCTTACGGAAATGGATGCCTATACGAATGGGCTTTTCTGTCCAAGGTCCAAAAAAAATTTCAGGCCTTGGGCGGAAAAGCGCTAGGCTCTGTGAGCTGGGCCTACAAGCATGGAGCTCTCAATGCTCAACTGTAGGCCCTACAAGCCAGGCCTATGAGCATTGAGTGCTCGATGGCTCGTAGGCCCGGCTCGTAGGGCCTACAGTCGAGCGCTCAATTGAAGGCCTGGCAGGCTGGGCCTATGAGCATAGAGCACCCGGCTCTCAGCTGTAGGGCTTGCCAGCCAGTGCCTACAGCCAAGCACCAAAAATCAGCCAACCAAACAGCTACTGTTCCTTTTTTTCATTCGTTTCACTGTTTCTTTTGTTCCCATGGGGCTGTGCCATTCCATGCAATCCGAATGGACAGAACGGTACAAAACCACAAAAGAAACAGATAAAACAAGATTTAGGCCCTACTTTAGTATACACACAAACACAAAAAGTAGAATATTTTGCAAAATTAATACAGTCAACATGCTTTTGTAATATGAGTACAAATTACCTTTCTGGTAATTATCTCTCCCCCACCCCCCAGCTCAAAGAGTTGTGAAGTGACACAATTTTAAACCCATTGATTATCTGCCATTTATCTGTTTATCTGTTTAAAAGTTTATCCAAAGTATAAAATGGGTAAACATTCAAAATGAATGGTTTGGCTCACTAACCTACAATCAGCTGTTCGCAGGGTGACATTGTGGGAGTATGTTAGACTACACACATTTTTGTGCCTATGCTTCCTGACTGCCTTCATGCTCTGAGTCTACTATGGTGTTGCCCTAGAAACCAAACTAATTAATTCAGGTGACGTGACATGAACACAAATGAGTGGGCAGAGAATAGAAAGAATGCTTGGCTTCTTGAGTGAGTTGACTATAAGTCTAGACTTAACCCTAGAAAAACCACATTATCCAAGTAATCGTTGCTGCTTGGTTTTTATGGCACTGGTTGGAAATGTTTTGAGTACCATATTTTTGCAGCTTCATATATCGTTTACATATGTCTCTGGGATACACCGTATGATGCTATACTAATGTTATTTTAAAAATATAGACTGATTAATAAAAGCCAACTCAAGCAAAATTCTATACATGATCTTTAAGTATGAAACTTGTGTAGTCAGCTCTACCATCTTAAGTGCTGATATCAGGGGAGTGTGGAGGAAAATATGTACATGGAAAGTCGTTTACAGGAATGCTCTTCCTATGTGTAAACCAGGAATAATCAACTAGCAGATCTAGGGGTAAATTCCACTTCTTCCCTCCTCCCATGGGTTATAGTACCTCCTTCCAGCAACATTGGAAGTGAATAGAAGCTCATCTTCATTTTTTACTTTCTCTTCCATCTTCCTGAGGCTGCTGTATCTGGAGATCCTGTGTTGAGTAGGAAGAACGGTTGAACTCAGTGGCCCATTCGACCCCTTCAGTCTCTTATGATTCTTCCTCCCTCCTCTCTCTCTCTCTCCTTTGTTAACTAGAGATTGCTCACTTTGTTTTAAGGTTGAACAGTGAAGGGGAAGCATTCAGAAGAGGGCCTCCAGAAAATGTGGATAGAAGTCCATGTTGCCCACACAAGCGTTGTTTCCCAACCCTTCTGTAAATGGGATATTGGATGAGAAGGATTTTCTCACAGATCTAAGAAGGTGTCAAATACAGATTGAGTATCCCTACTCCAATAATTGTCCACATAGGTGGCTGCGATAGTGTTACCTTTTCTGATTGTTCAATATATACAAACTTTGTTTCATGCACAAAATTCTTAAATGTTGTGTATAAAATTACTTTCAGGCTATGTATATATTATATGAAATATAAATGAATTTCGTGTTCACACTTGTGTTTCCTCACCATGATATCTCATTAAGTATACACAAATATCCCAAATCCTGAAAAAAAATCCAAAACACTTATAATTTCAAGCATTTCAGATAAGAGGTATGCAACTTATGTTAATGTTATTATGAATAAAAATTATGTTGTTGCCTTTATAAGGCTGCTGTATGTCAGTTGGCTACTGAAAAACCTTGCAACTACTTTTGTAAGATCAAAGAGAAACCTTGTGTTTCTGCATTAAGAAGCCACTATCAACCACAATAAACTATTTTCAAAACTAAGTTTATCCAAGAACTTCCTAGTTCATGGGTAAAGGAAAATGCCTAAAGAGGAAGAATTAAAACGGTTGTTATGATAACTCTTTTGTATAGTTCATCTTGCTGGCTGTGAGTTATTAATAAAAGACTCCCAATACTTTAGCATAATAACACATGGTGGCAGTGTACAGACTGAAAGATCACACTATTGAAAACAAAAACAAAGGAAAATTACACCTCCGAGGAGACAGAGCACATGAGGACCTATAGTTGATTAAACATTAGGGAAGCATGTCAATAAACATTATGTCAACCGGAATTATCTACATTCTTTCATGTTCTTTGATGGATGAAAACACCACAAAATCTATTCAAAATGGATTTTGTAGACAGAAAGAAATTGATTTTTAGACAGCAGAGTGAGTTTCCCTGCTCTACAAATTCAAGAAAATGGTAGAAGAATTACAGTATTGAAAGGCGGAGTATTGATTCACTTGATGAATACACAGAGTGGTGTGCTGTAGTTGTCATTAGAGGTAAACAAAATGACGGTGTATATCCTCTGTGTTGCTTTGCCCCAGTTGAATAAAAATTAATCATGGAGTGCACAATGGAGTAGCTTGGAGAAGCCAAAGGTTTTGTCAAATTATTTCTTAACATTGACTTCATGAAACTAAATACATTGGTCAGTGCTTCAGACACTAAGAAAATGAACCATAATACTGAAGATATTCTATTATATGTTATCGTCACAGAAATCATGGTGGAACATCACAGTGCCCAACTATATCAGGTTTTTCAATGATCCTGGAAAGTTAAACAAGACAAAATGTGCACATGGTATATAAACTCTTCTTTTTTTGGGACATGGGATTAATGGAGAGATATCTGACCTGGAAAAAAAATAAGGATGTATTTCAGCCCACAAATCAGCTATGGAACTGCTTCCGTCTCTAGGTACAGTACCTCTCCTGTCTTACTTTACATTTACAAGCACATTGAAGAACTGTTCAAATCAAACAAAGAGTTTGCAGATGCCTAAGATTGGAACAAAGCTTCCAGAAGAGCAAAAACCATTGCACTTCCTCCAGTCACATTTGAATTAATGAGGAGATACCTCAACAGTCTTTCAACAAAGCCAAGATGTTGGCCAGCTTCATCCAGTTGGGAATATTTTGTATCAAAGATGCTTCAGAAATAGAATAGTATTATTTACTGAACTAACAAAGGAGAAGGTTGCAAATTACACTGAAGGAGAATGGCCAAATAAATACAGAGTGGGACTGAATCTACACGGGTTAAATAAAACTGCATCCTTACCTCAATCCCAGTCTTGTTGAAACTCTCAACGTTCCTTTCATTCCAAGATGAGAACATTTCTTTCTGACAACTGAGAGCTTTCAGGTAATTTTACATAATCTCTCATTTTTTGTTGTTGTTCATTTGTTCGGTTGCTCCTGACTCTTCGTGACCTCATGGTCACGGGAGCTCTGGTCCAGGCCAGAGCTCCCTGTCAGCCATCACTACCACCTCCTTCAAGATTAATCCAGTCACTTCAAGGATACCATCCATCCATTTTGCCCTTGGTCGGCTCCTATTCCTTTTTCCTTCCATTTTCCCCAGCATCATTCTCTTCTCCAAGCTTTCCTGTCTTCCCATTATGTGGACAAAGTACTTCATCTTTGCTTCTAATATCCTTCCCTCCAGTGAGTAGCCGGGCATTATTTCCTGGAGAATGGACTGATTTGATCTTCTTGCGGTCCAAGGCACTCTCAGAATTTTCCTCCAACACCACAGTTCAAAAGCGTCTATCTTTCTTCATCCAGCCTTCCTTATGGTTCAGCTCTTGCATCCATAGGTTACTATGGGGATACTAGTACTTTAACTATACAGACCTTCATTGCCAGTATGATGTTTCTACTCTTCACTATTTTATCGAGATTGGTCATTGCTCTCCTCCCAGGAAGTAGACATCTTCTGATTTCCTGGCTACAGTCTGCATGTGCAGTAATCTTTGCACCTAGAAATACAAAATCTGTCACTGCCTCCACATTTTCTCCCTCCATTTGCCAGTTATCCCTCAGTCTGGTTGCCATAATCTTGGGATTTTCAGTGCAACCCAGCTTTTTCACTTTCTTCTTTCAACTTGGTGAAAAGGCTCTTCGGCTCCTCCTCCCTTTCAGTCATCAGAGTGGTATCATCTGTATACCTAAAGTTGTTAATGTTTCTTCCAACAATTTTAACTCCAGCCTTGGATTAATCAAGCCCCGCACATCGCATGATGTGTTCTGCATACAAGTTGAATAGGTAGCATGAGAGTATTCAGCCCTGCCGTACTCCTTTTCCAGTCTTGAACCAGTCTGTTGTTCTGTGGTCTGTTCTTACTGTTGCTACTTGGTCATTATATAGATTCCTCAGGAGACGGACAAGGTGACTTGGTATCCCCATACCACCAAGAACTTGCCACATTTTATTATGATCCACACATTTACTCCACTGTTTTTGACAAAAACTAGGGGTTTTAAAATGTGAAGTTTGACCCATGAATTGAGATCGCAGTGATTTGGGGTAGAAGAGAAGTTACCCTGTAGAGCTGCACAGGTAAAGTTACACTTTAAAAAGGTACCTGTTCCGACTTACATACAAATTCAACAGAACCTATCTTGTTCATAACTTGGAGACTGACTGTATTTCTAAATTCCCCCTTCTGTTCATATTATAGCAATTGTTTAAATGCAAATAATATTACAATATTTATTATCTCATAGATCTGTAATTATGACACTGTCAGGAGCACCTTGGTGTTATTGGTGGTAGTGATGTCTCTGTGTTTGTGTTATTTAAACATACTTTTTAAAATGTATTGCTGTCTGAAGTATATGTGTTTTTTAATAGGGTGACTCAGTATACACCTTACCAGCCAGAAGTATCGCAAGGCAGGTTGGAGAGTTTGTTAAATTACCAAACCATGGTGTGCGACATCACAGGAATGGATGTGGCCAATGCTTCTTTACTGGATGAAGGGACTGCTGCAGCAGAAGCTATGCAATTATGCCACAGGTAACAATTTTTTAAAAAATCTCATTAATAAACTATCTCAAAATATATGTGCCACTGAATGAGTAATGCCATAGGCCTGCAGTATAAAATACAACTCCAAGGAGAAAGAGGACTAAATCAGAAAACATATATTGAATTTGGCTAAATCATAACCAAGTGAAAATTAGTAGGTCTTCCCTTGTTCAGAACAAGGGTGCATATATTCTAGTATGTTATTTGTGCAGTGTCCACCAAGACACTTCTGAAAAACTCACAGAATTCAGACTGAGGGTAATACTCTTCCTTTTTTTTTGCCAACCAGCAAATCAACCTAAATGCCATAAAAGGACTAGATTTTCTCTGATTTTAGAGGTGATTCAAGTCATCCCTGGTTTATTCTTGGATGGGAAACCACCAAAGAATAACAGCTGTACTAGGCTGTATTTCAGAGGAAGGAATTGGTATAATTATTTCTGAGTATTTCTTGCCCAAGAAAACCCTATGAAATTAATGGAGTTGTCATAAGTCAATAGATGACTTGAAGGAGCCCAGACACAACGAAGCATAGGAAGGCGTTCCATAAAAACTATATATTTTCTTTTTTTATTATAGCGGTCAACTATTGATATATCAAGATAGATAGAAGAAATATTTATTTTGGCTTGCATGGTGTAGGCCATTACAATTTTTCACATAATATATCAGAAATAATTACATTGCATGTATGCATTTTTCTCTCTCTCTCCTTCCAACAGACATAATAAGCGAAGGAAGTTTTATGTTGACATCAGATGCCATCCGCAGACAATAGCAGTGGTGCAGACTAGAGCAAAGTAATGTTTGTTTCATATTTTCTCTTGAAGACAATATAGCAAATATTCAAACTACTATTCTTGCATGGACAGTCCTATCATCTATACTAGTAAAACTGGCTAAATAATAAATGTGATTGCGATTCACTTGACAATAATTATTGCTAAGGGACAATAAATCAGATCATTGGTTTTCTGTCAGATATTCCTATTTGAATTTTGCTTTATTTTTTTAAAAAACATCTTCTCAAACAGGAAATAGATTGTTTTATTAGAACATGTAACTCTTGCTTCCAGTTATACCGGCATAACTGTTGAGTTGAAGTTGCCCCATGAGATGGACTTCAACAATAAAGATATCAGTGGAGTGCTGTTTCAGTACCCAGATACAGAGGGAAAAGTGGAAGACTTCACTGGACTGGTGGATCGAGCTCATCAGAACGGGGTAAAACAAGCCGATAACAACATCCCTCCATGATTTATATGCCTGGAAAGTTTTAATTGACAATTACATATAGATAATTAATCTGATCTAGGAGATTCTTGACATATATAGCTACTTATGTGCACTTACACAACTAACCCTACCTAACCTCTACCCCATTTTTGGTAAATAGCATTCATAATTTGATTCTTTACATATATAGCTACTTATGTGCACTTACACAACTAACCCTACCTAACCTCTGCCCCATTTTTTTGGTAAAAAGCATTCATGATTTGTTTTGGGAAAAGCATGACCTGTTAGAGCAGTGGTTCTCAACCTGTGGGTCCCCAGATGTTTTGGCCTTCAATTCCCAGAAATCCTAACAGCTGGTAAACTGGCTGGAATTTCTGGAAGTTGTAGGCCAAAACACCTGGGGACCCACAGCTTGAGAACCACTGTGTTAAGAGTCATAAACTTTTGGACACATAACCTTTTGAAAGGCATGATGTTCAGAGAAGACCTAAAAACTCGTTTGAGTGAATCTCTTCTTTAGTGGCAAATATCCACTAGCATTCATGCAAGGCAATGTGGCTTCAGTTATTAGACTGAACCTATTATCTCTGGTCTGTTAAGAACAACGTTATACCAATGCACAAAAATATAGCAGAGTTTTAGAAGTGTTGTTTCAGTTGCCCAAAAACAACCCATCTACTTTCCCTTAAAACATCTTGGTTTAAATCATTCTCTTAAGAGACAAACTAAAGTAGTCTTCATTATAAATAACATAGTTGGTTTACTCACAAACTTCATGTATTCAGCATACAGCTACATTACTTATCAATCCAGTTACAAGCTGATTTGAAATAGTTTTTCTGAGCAAATAACACAGGGCATCATTCTTAGAATCAACAGTCCAAAGTCTAAAGCATCTCTCAGAGTCTAATGGCGTCTGTACTCTCTGAAAGTCTAATGTCGTGTCTCCACTCTGAGTCTGATGAAGTCTTGTGGCATCTGTCCCCTGAAATGGAGTCTCAGGTCTGAATAGTCCCAGATCTGGGTCACATGGTCTGCAGTCCCTCCCACAACATAGAGTGAAGGTAAAACTGCATACCAGTGCACACATATACAATACAGTAAGCAATCTGAATTATATACGTAACAAATAACTAGTATAGGAGGCTTGTAGAAGGATGCTATTTCTGATACCATTTGTTTTTCAATGGGGGCAGCAAATCTACAGACAGGTTCTTCTTTCCTAGTCAAGGTACTATCCTTGTTCAGGGAAGCAGAAGATCTCTTGCAGATGGAACCAGTGATTTGATTCAGTATGAAGTAGCTTCCTAAAGCTCCATGTATGAATTGGTTATTGCCAGAATTTTGGAAAGTTGCTTTTTAGATGTGTTTTTGTTTCTGTTACTCATTATAGTGATCATCAATATAGTGTGCAAGCATTATTCATCTCTGTTTTTATATGTTACTTATTGTGCTATTTGTTGCACTGTTTATTGTGTTTTGTTACTTCGGGTGACCCTTTAGGATTTATAAGAGAATAGTATAAAAGTACTGTCAGCTCGCTTCTTAAAATGCCTTTAAAGTGAAATAAATTTAAAGGTGACTAGCTAATGTGATATATTATGTCAAGTGTTGGGCTTTGACTTTGGGGTCTGGCAATCCCTGTTCAGTCATGGACACCCAGTGGATCACCTTGAGCAAGTCACACTCTCTCATCCTCAGAGGAAGACAAAGGCAAACCTCCCCTAGACAAATATTTTCAAGAAAACCTCTGTGATTGGTTTGCTGTAGATTCGCCATACATCAGAAAGGACTTGAAGGCACATAACAACAAAGTAAACATTATTTCAGTAATAGTAACTTTATTCTTGTTCATTGTATTCTCACTGGTTGTAACACACTGTAGATAACTCAATAAATTTTGAGTTATTACTTCTAAGCTGTGATGATAGCACAGTATTTTCTATAAACCATTGGCAACAAGTAATTTATTTCCCTCTGCATTCATAAGACATCACATTAAGGTACTTTTATCGTTGATTTTTTAAATTTGAGAATTATCAGTTTCACACACTTTAAACCTTAGAATTTTTGGTTCATATTAGTTGTCTATAACATGTCTGTATAGACCAGGCATGGGCAAACTTTGGCCCTCCAGATGTTTTGGACTTCAACTCCCACGATTCCTAAAAGCTGGTAGGCTATTAGGAATTGTGGCCGTTGAAGTCCAAAACATCTGGATGGCCAAAGTTTGTCCATACCTGATATAGACAGTGGTTTGTAAAAGATCCAAGCAAATGTACCTGTTCTTTCAGACTCTTGCCTGCTGTGCCACTGACCTGTTAGCCCTGTGCGTCTTGAGGCCTCCTGGAGAATTTGGTGTAGATGTGGCCCTGGGGAGCTCCCAGAGGTTTGGGGTGCCTCTTTGCTATGGAGGGCCACATGCAGCCTTTTTTGCAGTTAAGGAGAATCTGGTGCGAATGATGCCTGGGCGAATGGTGGGAGTCACAAGGTAAGCTAACTTCCAGTCCACTATTTCCCAGGATACCTATGCTAAAAATAGCCTTTGCATATTTTTGATGCTCTCCATTCTTGCCATGTAATGCCTCTGTTTGGATAAGGTGGTTTAAGATTGTGGTCTTAGACACCCAAAAACTAGAATTTTACAATTGTTTGCTTATTGGTGCACTAATAGATCATTTTTTAGTTTTTTAAATCTCTAACTATATGTCTTCTAAATCTTGCTGCATAACAAATATACTTACATCAAACGAAAATGTTTACATTTTTCAGCCAGAGAGCTCTGGAGAGGAAAAGACACAGTGAAGTACTGTATATACTCATATATTAGTCTAGAAATTTTTAGCAAAACATTGACCCCAAAAATGGACCAATTTGTTCATGGGTCAATGTAAATACAGTAGAGTCTCACTAATCCAAGCCTCCCTTATCCAAGCCTCTGGATAATCCAAGCCATTTTTGTAGTCAATGTTTCCAATAAATCGTGATATTTTGGTGCTAAATTCATAAATACAGTAATTACAACATAACATTACTGCGTATTGAACTACTTTTTCTGTCAAATTTGTTGTATAACATGAAGTTTTGGTGCTTAATTTGTAAAATCATAACCTAATTTGATGTTTAATAAGCTTTTCCTTGATCAGTCCTTATAATCCAAGATATTCGCTTATCCAAGCTTCTGCCGGCCCGTTTAGCTTGGATTAGTGAGACTCTACTGTACTGTACCTTAATTCTTATCAAAAAAGAAAGAAAGAAAGAAAGAAAGAAAGAAAGAAAGAAAGAAAGAAAGAAAGAAACCATCCCCTTCTCTGAGTAGAAGGATGACGGTTGAAAGCCAAGCCCTGGGAGAACCTAAAACGTTTTTTGTGTGTGTGTCAGGAGTAAATTGAGAAACTGCGAGTTACTTCTTATGTGAGAGAATTTGCCGTCTGCAAGGACGTTGCCCAGGGGACACCCGGATGTTTGATATTTTACCATCTGTGGGAGGCTTTTCTCATATCCCTGCATGGGGAGCTAGAGCTGACAGACTGGAGCTCACCCCACTCCCTGGATTCAAACCGCCGATCTTTCAGCCAGCAGTCCTGCTGGGACAAGGGTTTAACCCATTATGCCACCGAGGACTCCTACCTAAAAAACGGAGGCCTCATCAGTGCCATATATAATCCAGATTATCTACTTTGAACTGGATTATATGAGTCTACACTGCCATATAATCCAGTTCAAAGCACATAATCTGGATTTTACATGGCACTGTAGATGGGATCTGACTCTCTTATTTCACAGGACTGTAATTTGCACAGTTAGATTTTGGAATTGAGCTATTTCGTCCCATTGCTCCATTATATTTTAAATGATACTGAAAATGTCTGTCTTAACAAACAAATTTGTTCAAAAATGCCTTAGAATTGTTCAAACCAGATTTAATAGTGCTTAAGCTTCTCAGTGTCACTGTTCATTTTTAACACATGCGAGTGTTGGGGAGCTCTCTTTATTAAAAAATACAGTGATTAATTTGGCTAGATTAAGGAGAGAGCAATATTTTCTTGTATGGTTCAAGGGACGCTACTGGGAAAGAAGTATATCGACTTGCATTACAAACCAGAGAACAGCATATCAGAAGGGATAAAGCCACAAGCAACATCTGTACTGCTCAGGTGAATTTTACTGCACTGTTCTATGACTTTAACTGCTAAATCCAGTGGGTATTTATATAACTACAGTATGTTTTTAAAAGGATATGTTGTTTAGATTAGAGCAGTGGTTCTCAACCTGTGGGTCCCCAGATGTTTTGGCTTTCAACTCCCAGAAATTCTAACAGCTGGTAAACTGGCTGGGATTTCTGGGAGTTGTAGGCCCAAACACCTGGGGACCCACAGATTGAGAACCACTGGATTAGAGCTTCCAACCCTGTGATTTTATGAGTCCCTTTGGGAGATAGGACTCACAAATAAATTACGATTATGATTATGATTATGATTACTACTACTACTACCACTACTACTATTATACTGCATCTCTGTTTAATGATGAAGGTGCAAAGGAGATCTCCATTAAGTAATTGTCTGAATGTAGAAGTAGTATAATATGTGGGCATATCTCTGTGTAATGTAGTCTTTTGAAGCAAAATCTCTGAGTGCTGAAGTATTCTGAAGTGTCAGAAATATCATTGTATCCTTTAGCTGAGTATGATTCCATTAAAATCAGACTTTTCCAATCAAATATATTTACATTAACAAACTAGCAAACATATTTATTTATTTCCAACTTTGTGCCTTTTAGGCTCTTCTGGCTAATATGGCTGCTATGTTTGGAGTCTATCATGGTGCTAATGGATTAAAACACATTGCAAGGAGGGTGCACAATGCCACTTTAATCTTAGCTGAAGGTGAGTGAGGATTTAATGCATGCATGAAGATAATTCTTCAGAAATGTGGATCATAGAATCATAGAGTTGGAAGAGACCTCATGGGCCATCCAGTCCAAATCCCCTGCCAAGAAGCAGGAAAATCGTATTCAAAGGACCCTCGACATGTGGCTATCCAGCCTCTGTTTAAAAGCCTCCAAAAAGGAGCCTCCACTACAGAGAGTTCCACTGCTGAACAGCTCTCACAGTTAGGAAGTTCTTCCTAATGTTCAGGTGGAATCTCCTTTTCTGTAGTTTGAAGCCATTTCTCCATCTTCTAATCTCAGAAGAAGACCTTTATGTAAAAGCTAATATCCACATTTATAGTATGCTAAGTCGAGGAATTGTTCATTGGACAACCTCAACTGCTTTGAGAGAAGGTCAGAAGAGTTACAATCATGAAATTTTATCTGCATGAGTTATTTATGCACCAGATCTCAGTATGGGTTTTCTTTCTACTATTCTATTTTCACCAAACCCAAACACATTTATATGTCCACTATAGTGCCAGTAGTCAGGAATTCTAGTACAATTCTTAATAAAATATTAACAACCAAAAGACATGCAGAACTTCATGGAAATGTGAGAAACCGTTGGAACAAAAATGCATATGTTATGACTTCCAGGTTTAAAGAGAGCTGGCCATAACCTTAAACATGACCTATTTTTTGATACCTTGAAAATTCAGTGTGGATGTGGCACCCAAGAGGTCTTGGACAGAGCAGCTCAGAGACAAATAAACCTGAGGATTTACAGTGATGGTGCAGTAAGTGATGATTACATTATCCATTATCCTGGAGTTATTACATTAGCTAGTTATTTTGCCCATTCTTCCAAAGCCTTGGAAAGTTGCTTTAAAAAGTAATTTAGGGCAAGGGAATGTAATCTGTTAGCACTGCAGCCTACTTTCATTAATTTTTCATTGCCTTTTTGAAAAAAGTAATTAAAAATAAGAAAATTGCTAAAATCGAGAAATGTCGCTCTCCTAAAATTTTTCAGTAATGCATAGTCATTTATTAAAACCTCTAAAAATCCTTTAAAAACAGTGGTAAAGTGATTTTCAAGATAGTTCTTTATTTCCAGGTTTATCACACAGTTAGTTACTTGTCAAACAGCATTGTGTACTGTGAGAAGGTCCTCCCTTGTGCATGTGGCAGGGCTCAGACCACATTGTAGTAAGTGGTCTGTGGTTTGCTCTTCTCCATACCCGCATGCCGTGGACTCCACTTTGTAGCCTTATTTCTTAAGGTTAGCTCTGCATCTCGTGGTGCCAGAGTGCAGTCTTTTCAGTGCCTTCCAACTCACCCAGTCTTCTGTGTGCCCATGGTGACACTATCAATCAGAGATCTCCAAGTCTAGGTCTTGCAGGCTCAGGGCCATGACTTCCGTGATTGAGTCTATCCATCCAGAAAGCAGTCTCCTACTGCCCTTCTAGCTTATCAAGCATTATTGTATTTTCAATGAGTAGTGTCATCTCCTGATATGGTCTGAGTTTAGTCATCCCTGTTTCTATGGACCAGTTTAGGCTTGATTTGCACTTTACCCATTTTGTTTGTTTATTTGGGGTGTGGCAATCTATAGTATCCACAAAACCCTCTTTCGGAATTTAGATTAACAATAAAAGAAAAATTCCTGATGGGCATCAATATGCAGGCAATAATGTTGGAACTTGATTCAATACAACCCATAGGTAGAATTTTCAAGATTGTGGAAAAAGGAATGATACATATTATTGGGAGGTTTTTGGGGGTTTTTTGTCTCTCATCCCTTTCATTTTGTTTTGCATCTTCAAAATTCATGTTCATTATAGCAGGAAACTGAAATTATATTTAAAGACAAGAAAAAATCTGATCCCATTTACACTACCATATAAGTAGACTTATATAATGCAGAATAAACTTCATTGAACTGGATTATATGAGTCTACACTGCCATATAATCCAATTCAATGCAGTTATTCTGCATTCTGAAACTGCATTATATGGCAATGTAGATTGGGCCTTAATAGAAATGAACTAATATTATTTAGCACATTATTTAGGGCTGAGACAAATGCATACAATGAACCTATGAGTTTGAAAATGCGAAAGAGAAAAGATTACAATTTTTCAATATGAAGCATTTACTGTGGATGATGTCTCAATTATTATAATTTCTCTCTCCAAACTGTCATTAGCTTGGAGTATCGCTTGATGAAACTGTAACGGAAAAAGATCTGGATGACCTATTATGGATCTTTGGCTGCGAATCTTCTGCTGTAAGTCAACCACAGCTCAGCATGAACACATTGGTGTGTGTGTCAGTTTGTATCTGTTAGATGGCTCATAACATAGTCCAAGATATCTCTCTAGAGTATTGAGCACGTTTGTGGTGTTAAACAAAAACTAGGAGGATTTGTAGACCTCAATAATTCATTCTCTCACTTGATGAAACTCTAGACAAAGTTAGCTACACACTAGAGTGCAGGTTCAAGTCAGACTAGTAATACGACGTGATACTAGAGAATGGGAATCTGGGAGAAGCATTTAAATGACTACTTCGCAGTGTCCCATATCTTTCTGAAAAGTTTCAATGTGAAATGCTCTGCTTGAAAAAGGTATCAAGTCTGCTTTCAGTAAAGAATATGAACTTTACTTATTATGAAATGAGATTTACAAGAAATAATGCAATTAATTAGTGAATTGTGAATAGCTCTACAAATTGGCAGAATCTGAAATAAGTTTCAATAAGCTAGCGCGTATCGGAAATTGCAGGCATTCTTCAATGGATCAAGAATGGTTAAGCCACCTAATCCTTTATGTCTACTGAAAGGGAATTTGAAAGAGATGTGAGTGAGATTTTTTTTCAGTGAAAAGGATCAGAAAAATAAAGTTTTAATGTCATTTAGCCCAATATTTTCAGCCATGTTAATATGTACAGTAAAAATAGTCAAAACTTGCACAAGATAATATCAGTGACCAAAAACTGCAAAATAGTTTGCAAACCTCAGCCTGAATCACATGTTCAAACCATTTTAAATGGAGAATATGTGATTTCAGAATCAAAGCAAATTGTTTCACAGTTCATTGGATTTTATTTATGGTGTATGTGTCTTCAAGTTGTCTGTCAATTTATGGCAGCTCCATGAATTTCAAAGGGTTTTCTTAGACAAGAAATTCTCAAAGGTTGTTTGGCATTTCCTTCCTCTGAAATATAGCCTACAGTACCTGGTATTTGTTGGTGGTCTGCCATCCAAGGACTAATCAGGATTGATCCTGCTTAATTCACAAGATCAAGCAGGACTTGATGCCTTCACGTATGGGATGTGGCAGAATTATAAGAAGGAAGGGCCATATTCTCGGTGCTTCTGACTGCATAATTAGTTTCTTCTTACTGCTTGAGAATTGTTCTTATAGAAACAGGAAGATTACTAAACCCTGTATAATTTTAATTCCACTTTTTCCTGGAACATTTAGGTATCCCTCCCTTGATATTTCTGATTCCTGTGCAACAGACTTGCATTTTACACCAAGCTTTTTGATTTTTTTTATTTCATTAATTAATGTTACACTCATCTTTTCTGCAGTTCAAAGAAAGATGTCGTTATATCTGCACATACATGTTTGTAGATCTTCTTCAAAAGTAATTTCTCCATTTTCTGGGTTGCTTGGTTCTCCAGTACTATTCAGTCAGAATTATTGAATCAGGGACAAAATTCTTACCTTACTCCTCGGAATAAACTATTTCTAAGAGAGGAGAAATCATGCCTAAGAGTCTTTCTCTCTTGTGTTTCAAAGGAACTGGTTGCAGAGAGCATGGGTGAAGAAACAAGAGGCCTTTTTGCTACTGCATTTAAAAGAACATCAACATTCCTAACACATAAAGTATTCAACAGGTTAGTGGACATCAGTGGAACTTCTTTACCTGTTTGATACTGGCATCCTACATATTATTTGATTTATTTATTTTGTATCAAAAGCATTGCATAAGTAAGTATAAAACTGATAAAAATAGAGGGAACACAAGTGCTTAAATAATTTTTGACTAAAAACAGGCAACAGTGACCGCATTGTCTTTAGCTTTAAACAATTCTTTAAACAATATAGATGTGGAGTTTTCTGTTCTGCTTCACAGTTGCACAAGGTGGAGGATTCTTCTAGGTAGTGCCATTTTGCCAGATTGTCTTTTGATCTGCCCACTCCGCTTCTGAGTCTGTTCCAGGGACTTCCAAGCTGCCCATTCTTGGTTTGTCCTGGAAGCAGACCCTCGTGGGAGACCATTCAGTTTGGATTTCCTGGTTTAGCTGCGCCGAAGGATACTCTTGCTGTGGCTGGGGGAACATTAAAAGGGGTGGTTGTTCTCATGAAACTTTTCCTTGATTTGAGTCTACTGGGAGGAGGCTGATAGTGATACAGAGGATAGCTTTCACAGTGTTCAACCTTATTTCTCTCATAGTTAGCAGCAACTTCCTGTCACACTTTGGGGGGGGGGCAATATTACTTGATAAGACAATATAAGAGATTCTATTACAACAGAATCCGGATGTTTTATTTCAAAACATTACTACAATGCTAGTCATGAAGCTAAAAATTAAGCAACCCACCTCACATTTTTGTATTCTATATTTATAATGCAATTTTGGCAGAGTCAATGCACAATCCATGTCTAATGGCAAAGGGTGTATCTACACTATAGAATGAATGCAGTTTTCACCCCTTTTATTGCCATACCTCAATGGTATGGAATGGTGGCACCAGCACTATTTGGCAAAGAAGACTAAATACCTTATATAACTACCTTTCCTGTGATTCCATAGCATTGAGCCTTGGCAAAATAGTGCCAAACTGCATTAATTCTGCAGTGTAGATGAACCCAGTGGCACATTTAGTATAGGATGCTCATAGTCATACTCAGTTGTTTTTGTATGTTTAAATCTGGAAGCTTCTTCCTAGCACAGATTTTAGCTGCTTGTTACGATTTGTGTTGTATTCATATTGTTTGTATAGCAACTTAATTTGGGGACAAACATAAACATTAAACAAGATGAAATTATTTTTGGATATATCTGTCATTTGACTTACATAATTTGTTTGCTGACTTTACATTTTATATCTGCAGCTATCACTCTGAAACAAACATTGTTCGGTATATGAAAAGATTAGAAAACAAAGATATTTCCCTTGTTCACAGCATGATTCCCTTGGTAGGTCTTAATTTAAATTGAATTTTTAAATATAGTTTTTAGTCTCCTTAGATGAAATCAACTGATCATATTTTCCCTTTCTCAGGGATCCTGTACAATGAAGTTGAATAGTTCATCAGAACTTATGGTAAGCTTTTCTCAGAGTCGTTACTTTTCTGAAACCAATATAGAAAAAAACCAATAATAGGTCCCTGATCCAGAGTTCCATGTGAGCATAAAGAAAAGTCCATTTTTAATGGTAGGTTCCACAAACCTTTATTGAGAAGGAATCTTTAATGAGAAGCAACCTTTAATGAGAAGGAATGGACTGGGCTTTGCACAGCTGGTTAATCACCAGCTGCAATAAATCTTACTAATCGAAAGGTTGGCAGTTTGAAGCCTGGAGGAGGTATTTTTTGGCATCATAAAAAGGAAATACCAAAAAAAAAGTGGCGATCAAAAGAAAGGAGGGACGTCTGTAATCAAAGCTCTTCGACATGTAGGATGGAGCGACAGCACCCCCCTGTGACCAGAATCAAGCACAACCTCCAGGTTGCCGAAGATGAGAAATGCCTCTATCTGTTGTCTGTCTTGTTTGTATAACAGCATTGAATGTTTGCCATATAAATGCTGTAAATAAATACATAATTAATTAATAAATCTTTGGAACTGGTGCCCATCTGGAGATTATCACTGGAATAGTTCCAGTTATTTGGGACATATATTGTAATAACTGATTTTATTTTGAGCATTTGTTTTATAATCTATTTTTAAAATAACTTTGCCCCTCAATCCTATTAAATTTCAAGAGTGTATTGGAATAAGTTTAGAAGTTTTCATTACAGTGTTGACCCAAGCCTAGCCATTGCATAAATCCTATGAAGAAGGTTGAGTCACATGTTGGAATTATTAATATTATTAGCATCATATAATTAATATACTTAAATTATTTGACCAAAAAAGTCTATCTTTTTTTTCTTGTGTAGCCTATTACATGGAAGGAATTTGCCAATATCCACCCCTTTGTGCCACTAGATCAGGCTCAAGGCTACCAGCAGCTTTTCAAGGAACTGGAGAAGGATCTGTGTGAGATCACCGGTTATGACAAAATTTCTTTTCAACCAAATAGGTATGATCAATCTTGCTTAAATCTCTGGGTAGGCTGCTTTTGCTTTCCTCATGCTAACCTGCACAAATGTGGATTGCAGCTACCAGTTATGTGGGCTAGAGTTGATGGGTTTGGCTGTCCTAAACCTTCTGGAGGTCCAGAGTCTTAATCCTAAAAGCTGCTTCACGCAACCAGATCACTTAATTTATATTATATCCCACCTTTATCTGGGACTCAATAGGGCTTCCATAATCATTTTCCTGTCCAAATGAGTAGCAGGCCAATTACACATACATGAACATAAGAATATAACTCACATAACATAGAGCAATTACTATGATGCCATATATGTATTGCAAATACATTCAGTTTAATATTTTCATATGGAAAAAGGATAAACTAATAGTAGAAATGGTATGTTGGAGTTCTGACATTGCAACTGCCTAACAAGAGTAGTGAGCACAGACTTTTTGTATACCTTAAACAGGGTTGAACTTAGAAAGTATAAATTATTATATGATCTTAATATGTGATGGGCAGAGATCCTGGTCCCAGTACCATACTTTCTGACCTTGTAGATGGAATTACAGCTATTTGATTATCACTGGCCAACATGCATTTTGGTGCCTCAAATGTTTGCCCTGTTTCTGGGTGTATTTGACCTACTGATTCCAAAAACAGCATCAGTTTTTCCCCCATCAGCTCTAGGTTTTGAGATACAGAACATATGCCATCTACTAGTTGCCATCTGCTCACCTATAGAAAATCATGATAACCATATATCGGAAACATAGGTTATGTGGTCTAGCAAAAAACCTAAAAACCAAGACACCAAGAAATTATTTTTTGTTGGGCTGTATTATTCTCCCAGGGCACTACCTATTTATAACATTATGGTTCCATTTTTAGTGCCATGGCTACATTCTTTCAAAATATAGAGCAGGTAGCTTGGACTTGGGCTAAAGCTCTCCAAATATCTCTCTCTACATACCAAATCCTATTATTCCCTAGGATGGAACCATGGCAGTTAAAGTGAACTTATAGTTGTAGAATTGTGTAGTATGAAGGGACCCCATAATCTGTATGTAGATTGAGGACTGGCACTTGTTTTTTTGGACTGTAGGAGTCCTGTGCCAAACCTGTATTGATACAATTCCATGCTGTTACCACCTATTAAAAACAAAGGAGATCGCTTTGGGATAGGAGAAGGTAACATGTCCTAAGCAGTGTTGTCAGAGCTCGTTAGTTAAAACACCTCAGTACTTTACTCCTTTCTTGACTTCTTCACAAAGAAGTCTAAAAGAGAAACTACTTAGTTACAAACACATAGTAATGGAACATCTTCTAGTCTGTTGAATAAACTACTTGCTTTCCAACATGGAATATAATGAAAGTAAATATTAAGTCACATTTTATATTCTCATGTCTCTATTCCAGGTTGATAGGGTGTATGTATAAAGTTCTTAAAGTATATGTTTAGGAACATTTGTTTTGATTATTAGTTCTGAATTAGTTATACTAACCTTGATTATTTTGCTACCTGTCTGGAAATTATCAAACAGTGGGGCTCAAGGTGAATATGCTGGACTGGCTGCAATCAAGGCATATTTAAATGCAAAAGGAGAATGGCAGCGAAGTGTGAGTAAAAAAAAGATAAATCTTGTCTAATGTCTAAACTCTTGAAAAAGAGCCTGGTTTTTCAGTGTGCACAGTCTAGTTGTGCTTAATGTAGGCTCAAAGGAGGACTGGTTATATGCTTATTTACCATGCCTATGAAGTCTAGATGTTTGTTATGCAACATAATTTTTCTCTGCAACAAAATTCACAAACAAGTGGTGCTTTTACTGGCCAACCAAAATCCAGAAAAATACATCAGATATGTTTACAAAGCTTCATTAGCTTCTTCATCATTGCTTGGCCAGGAAAGGTATTGTTCTTTTCTGTATTTTGGGTTTTGTTATAATCCTCCCCTGTTTTTTTTTCCCAGTCTTTTGCAGACACACTCCTTTTTATTATTTTGCATATAATCATCTTCAGACTATGTTTCTAATGTGTGTATGAAACATAAATGAATTTCAAGTTTAGATTTTGGGTCCCATTTCTAAGATATTCCATTATGAGTATGTAACTATTCCAAATCCGCCCCCCCCCCCAAAAAAAATAATAATATCCTAAATACAAAACACTTCAGTTCCCAAGCATGTCTGATAAGCATAGGCCTGGCTTTAGCACAGCAGGTTAAACATTAGCTGCAGTAAATCTTGTCAATCCAAGGTTAACGGTTCGAAGCCCAGGTCAGGGTGAGCTCCTGGTCTTTAGCCCAGCATTCGCCAACCTAGCGGTTCCAAAGAAAAAAAATGTGAGTAGATAAATAGGTAACACTTAAAAGCGGGGGAGGTATTTTAAGACATCCTTAAGAGAAAAATCCCAGTGATTGACTAAAAAAGAGGAAGTTTAGAAACAAAAAGCTCTTTGGCAGGGAGAAGGAGTGACAGTGCACCCCGCCCCCCCGGTGGCTGGAAACGAGCATAAGCCTCCAACATGCCGGGGATGGGAAAAGCCTATAGATATCTCCTATGTACAATTGTCTGTCTTGTCTGTGTATAAAATGCCATTGAATGTTTGCTGTATATGTATGTTCTGTGATCCGCCCTGAGTCCCCTTCAGGGTGAGAAGGGCGAAATATAAATACTGCAAATAAATAAATAAGGGATTCTCAACATTTATATCAGTGCTTTGGACTTCAGCTCCCAGAATTCTTGAGACTTGGACAAGCTGTATGGGGTTATGGGAGTTGGAGTCCCAAACACCTTGAGGACCAGATTGGACATCACTGATGCATATGGAAAACATAAAGCCTTATCAGCTACAGGTTAAAAGCTCCACTTATCAGGGCCCGATCAATGTTCTTCCCAGTGGACTCCACAGTGGCTCTCCAGATAAGTACACTTGCACGACCTATTTGAGCCTTAAAGTAATAGAGTCATTGTTGGATTTGTGTTGGGTTTCGGAGGCTCTTGGATTCAACAAGCAGTTTGGCAGACTTCATTGTTCCCCCCAAAACTCACAGTGTTTTTATTCAGAGGTAGGACAAGACTAATAGGGGTTTTGGCCTCTTAAAGTGATGCTGAGCTGACAGTACTTCTGACATCTTCAGATTCCTCCCCTGAAGCTCAGTGATGGAACAGAAGTAAAGCTTCTCCCCAGGAGAAAAAGAATGCTTGGACGTTGTCACAAGTTTTGACGCTCAAAGTGAGCCAAAATCTGTGGACCCTGCCCTCAGTTCTTCAGATAACAACCAACGAGTACAAGCATAATACAGATTTGTTGAAAGTGTTAGCTCCTTTATTTTTTGTTCCTCAGTACATTCCTTTCTCACTGGAAGTTCCCACTGAGGCCCCGTCTCTTGTGTCTGGAGAACAGCTATGCGCAGCTGGGTTTTTACTGCAGAAATCCGGGAAGTAGCTCATTAGCAACATTAAAGCAAAGCTGAGATTAGCAGAAAGGCATACCAAGAACTGGGCCAGGGCACGATGATTTTTCAAAACCTTGTTGGGTCAGCCAGAAGGCTTTTGTGTAGGGATTAGAGCAGTATTGTGAACTAAAATTCACAGCTAGGTTGCCTTGCTAATACAAAGTTGTCGGCTTCCGCGGCCATTCTTGGAAACCTCCTTCCCCATTACCATAATCCATAAAAATAATAAAAACCTCTGTTTAATTTTAGATCAATACAGATCATTATTTCAAATTTATATAGTAAAGAAGCACACATTTTTAAATTATATTAATTAAAAATATAAACTGCAACAGAATGAAAAGCAATTAAAAGTCTGATTATAAAAAAGAACAGTTAATTTAATGGGTTGCTGTGAGTTTAATTAATTAATTAATTAAATATCTTGATGGTAACCAAATAAGATAATATATTTAATCAAGCATTATACTATTCTTGATAATAAATTTGCTCTATGGAAGGCAATTGTTTAGACTGAAAAACTTTCTGAAGGAAAAATATATTTAATACAATGTTTTAAATGCAATATTATTAATTTCTATCTCGCCTTGCTTTCCATACAGACTCACAGTGTCTAACAATAAGCTTTTTCCTGACATCTTTGTGAATATTTTGTAAGGATAGGAAACAATTTTACCAAAGCCACAGCAGCTTTATATGTATTCTGTCTTTTGGCATTGTGGATAAAGGTATTGATAACTGTCAGGAAGGGATGAGAAACATGTGGCTCTCCAGATATTATTGGACTGCAACTCCTAGCTGAAGGAGAAAGAGAACAAACATCAGTGGAACTTGATATAAAGGAAAATCAGACTATTGGGATATATTAAAAAACGTTTTATTACACACAGAGAGGAAGTTCAATGTGTTTTAGCCAAACAATATTTTTTTAAAATTATGTTCAGAAGCGACTTGAGAACATACTGCAAGTCATTTCTGGTGTGAGAAAATTGGCTGTCTGCAGAGAGGTTGCCCAGGGGATGCCGGGATGTGTTAGCTGGGAGGCTTCTCTCATGTCCCCCGCAAGCTAGAGCTGACAGGTGGGAGCTTACCCTGTCTTGCGGATTCGGACTAGCAACCTTCAGGTCAGAAGTCCAGCCGGCACAAGGGTTTAACCCATTGCACTACCGCAGCTCCTTAACTTGTTGAACTTCCTTTATAGTGTTAAAGAAAGAGGGATGATGCCTATATATTTGAATGCAAAACACACACTGGTCACTTTTAAAAAAAACTCAGTGCACATTTGTCAGATATTCATAGGTACACAAAATAAAATCACTAAAAATATTAGAGAAAATCCAGTAGAGTTCCATTTAAATAAAACAAGACTCCTTATATAGTTACAAAGAAATATAAAAATCTATTTGGAGGTATTTCAGATATGTATGTCTTCAATCTACCAACATCAGCTAGTAGATTTCAGAATGGTACAGGTTGAGCATCCCTTATCCAGGATTCCAAAATATTCCAAAATCCAAATTTCTCCACATGGGCAGCTGCAGTAGTGACACCTTTGACCTCAGATAATTCAGTATCCACAAACTTTTTTATGCCCAAAAGTATTAAAATATTTTGTATACAATTAACTTCAGGCCATGTGTATAAGGCATATATGAAACATTCATGTTTAGACTTGGGTCCCATCTCCACAATATCTCATTATGTACATATGTACAAATACAGATATTCCAAAATCCAAAAATCCTGAAATAGAAGACACTTCTGGTCTTAAGCATTTTGGATAAAGAATACTCAGCCTGTAGCTGGGTATTATACTTTCTCGGATGTCTGTATATGTCTGTGTATAGAATAAATTTTCTTTTATCCAATACTCTGCTTCTCCTTTATATTTGGACAAAAATCCCTCTCAGCCTTAGCTAATATAACCAATTGATATGGGATGATGGGATATCCAGGCAGGCAGCATCTGGAAGGCCTTCTGTTCCACATCCCTATCAGAAGGCACAAGACTAAAGAAATGAATTTAAAAACTTTTTGTCACTTGTTGTTGTAAAAGAAGGACACTTTTCAATAGCTTCACAAGTGCTGGAAGTGAGTAATTAGCTTTTCAGCTATTTATGGTCATTCAGATCATTTAAGGAGACAAAGCCTTGTGTCAATATTTATGTGATCCTGAGCCAAACTTACAATCTCCTAACATTTTGGATTCATATTTCTGGTTGTTAATGGCTGAACATGATCGCCAAAGCCTATCTCTTCAAGCCATGCGGCATCACAATCAAAGGGTTTCTGATGTGCCACATATTGGGGTATTGTGAAATGATGCCTGAAATATTTCCTGGTTATGGGTCATGTTCAGACAAGCAGTTGCAGCAGAACCTCCCAGGACCTTTGCTGTGACAGCTGGCCTTAATCTGCATAGCTACTTCTGATAATGCAAGATTTTTGGCAATACAGTATTTTAAAATAGATAACTTCTAAAGTTGATGATGATAATAATAATAATAATAATAATAATAATAATAATAATAATAATAATAATAGCTTATTTATCTGTAGACCGCCCTATCTCCCCAGAGGGATTCAAGGTAGTTTCCAAAATATTCAGTGACAGCAAGGAGAAATATACAAACAAATTACAACAAAGCAGATCACATCAGACAATAGCAAAGATAAAACTTTAAAACCTATATAAACAAACACATAATATAAATTTATCACTAGGTAAAACAACTAGAAATTAATGACTAAAACCTAAAGAGATTTGAGGTGATTTGCCACAAGGAACAAGTTACTCTGTGTATTGTTTTCTCAGACCTAAGGCACTTAATCTCAGCATGCTCTCTCAATATTTTCTGGCATAAAAATAATAGCTGGCCACTAAGAGGGGAAAAATATTTTTAGAAGAATTGTACTTGCTTTTCAACTGATTCCTTTGTGTAAATAGGCAGAAAGTGTGGTAACAGAACTTGGATATCACAAAATGTTATATGGCAATACAGGGTGGATAGAGGTAGGGCTATATTTATAGCAATTGCTAACTCTTTAGCTAACCAGAACACTAGGAAAGGTAACAATATGCCCACCTGTAAAACAGAACCATGACAACCTAAATACCCTAAAGCAGGCATGGGCAAACTTCGGCCCTCCAGGTGTTTTGGACCTCAACTCCCGCAGTTCTGAACAGCTGATAAACTGGAAGTTGCAGTCCTAAACACCTGGAGGGCCTAAAGGCACCAGATGTTGTTTGTTCTCAGAAACTAACCTGGGTCAGCCCTGGCTAGTATTTGGATCAGGAATCATCCAAAAATACCAGGTGATGTAGATCAAGACTCCTTAAACTTTTCCATCCGTGACCCCTTTTGGCCCTATAAATGTTTACATGACCTCAAGTATATCAGTATATAAAATAGGTATAAAACTCAAACATTTATTGATACCAAATCAGCATTTGCAGGGCTAGCTAAGCAGGTTGATTTTCATTTTTATGAAGTACAGCTAAAGCATCTTCTGCGGATTCCATTATAAATACTACAGTTTGTGTACATGTCTAAAACAGCCACTGGGTGAGGTCCAGTAACCGTTTGTTGTTAACCAATTATTTTGTGACCCCAAGATTAAATGAAGGGAGCCTCATTTGGGGTCCGGACTCACCGTTTAAGAAAGAGTGCTGTAAACTACATGTCAGAGGAAGGAACTGGCAAACCTGCCTTTGAGTATTCTTTGTCTAGGAAAACGCAGTGAAATTAATGAAGTCACCATTAGAGATGTGAGCGAAAATTTTTCTTTTGTTTCCTTCATATTATCGTTTTGTTTCGACTGTTCGTCTACACAAAACAAATGATGACATTTCCATAGGAAACAAGAGGCAACACAAAAATGAAAGCCGCACAGTCATCATGCTTGCTTTCATTTTCCTTTCATTTTGGCCCATAACAATAAGCAGGTACTGACAGAAGGCTGCTTTCCCATTACAGCTGATGTATACCAATGGGTGTTAACAATAATATTAATATATATAAATAACAATAGTTATTTTGGGACCCTAAGTTGAGTCTGGGAGAGGAGTGCTTCCCCATTACATCTGATATGTACCAATGGGTCTCTCTCTCTCTCTCTCTCTCTCTCTCTCTCTCTCTCTCTCTCTCTCTCTGTATATATATATATATTTATATATATATACACACCCTTTCCCCCTAAAAATAAGACATCCCCTCAAAATAAGACCTAGTAGAGGTTTTGCTGAATCGCTAAATATAAGGCCTCCCCTGAAAGTAAGACCTAGCAAAGTTTTTGTTTGTAAGCATGCCCGCCAAACACAACACTAAAGCATGCAGGATTGGCAAATGTACACACCATAGATTATTGTACATGGAAATAATGGTAATAACAAGACATTCTTGATAGAATTCACAGTTTTTCTGGTTATGCTGGTTTGTGATGACAACTACTGTACAGTATATAATAAATGTTCATTTTTTTGTTCAACAATAAATGTGCATTCTTCTTCATGGAAAAACAAGACATCCCCTGAAAATAAGACCTAGTGCATCTTTGGGAGCAAAAATTAATATAAGACACAGTCTTATTTTCGGGGAAACACTGTATATAAATAATGATAGTTACTCTGGGACCCTAAGCTGAGTCTGGAAGATGAGTGCCTTCCCATTACATCTGATGTGTACCAATAGGTCTTAATTATATATTCATATTCCTCTGGAACCCTAAGCTGAGTCTGGAAGAGGAGTACCTCTCCATGACAGCTAATGTGTGCCAATGGGAGTTAATAATAATAATAACAATAGTACTCTGCAGAAGATCCAAACATTTTAAAAGTTGGTGGGCTAAAAGGGTAGAAGTGCCCTCAGTGTGTGGCAATTTTGACCACTCGGGGGGGGGGGGGGAGCCTCGGAAGCCCTCCCATTGCAGCCAATGGTCCAAAAATTTTCAGTCTTTTTCGTAAGGCAGACAAAAATTTTGTTCACATAGGCGTCCCATTTTCATTAGCGGGAACAAATACAAAACTGAGATGGAAACGAATGAAATTACACAAAACAAACAGCAATTCCATACAAAAGCACAACACTAGTCGCCAATAAGTTGAAAGATGAATTGAAGACACAGACACAATATAGTCTTAGGGCTTAACTGCTGAACTATTAACATCTTGAGATCAGATATGTACAAGATGAACTTTCTATTAATGTTAAGTCTCTTTTTTCCACTTTAGGTTTGTCTTATTCCTAAATCTGCCCATGGTACTAACCCAGCAAGTGCTCAGATGGCAGGGATGAAAATTCAGCCAGTGGAAGTAGATAAAAATGGAAACATTGATGCTGGCCATCTTAAGGCAATGGTGAGTTTCTCTCGTATTATACAGCTTTGGTTATTAGTTGCCTCTAAATCTCAAGATCTTGAAAAAATATTCATAGCAGAAAAACATTTTATGTCTTAAAACACTTGTTGATGCTAGATAATTTAGCAATTTAAACCAACACTGTGCAGCTGCTTCTCTTAGTTTCTAGACCATGTCTGCTGATCCATGACACTCTGCCTTATTTACTAAAAAAAGGTAGGCTTCTTGATCAGTAATTACAAAGTCTGTCCTTTGACATTGTAATTATGCAATTTATTGTCAAAGGCTTTCAAGGCCGGAATCACTGGGTTGCTGTGGGTCTTTCAGGCTGCATGGCCATGTTCCAGAAGTTTTCTCTCCTGACATTTCACCTACATCTATGGCAGGCAATCTCTGAGGATGCCTGCCATAGATATGGGTGAGATGTCAGGAGAGAAAGCTTCTGGAACATGGCCATACAGCCCGAAAGACCCACAACAACCCAATTATACAATTGCAGTTTTACAATCATTACACTGCTGCAATGACCAAAAGTGCCCCCACTAACAGTGATATTTGTTTAGAGAGGAGTATTTGAATTTTCAGCTCTAGCACCTTGCCAGACTACAAACCCCAACGTTCCTTTTATTGCAAATTTTAAAATATATTAAAAGTATAAAGATTAGAAACAAAAAAAACAAAAAGCTGAAATACAATGAAATAAAAGAAGACAGAGCAAAAATAAAGAGGGATAAGAAGAAAAAGAGACTTCTCCATCGTGGTCTCTGTGAAATTGCACATATGGCAGTTTGTGTGCCTGTGCATCAATCCCAGATCCTTTTAGCAGCTGTTTTAAGGTGCTTTGACTACAGCCTCACCCACCTTCCCCAAAAGGTATATATGCACCTGGAAGGGGTTGTAGCCTCAGTTCTCCACCACTGAGTAGCAACTGAAGAGCAAGACATGACAGATAGTGGGGAGGATGGGCAGGGATATGTGGTCCCACATATATAAGAATCATACTGTATATAGGTATAATTTTTGATTTACCCCACCTCGAGCCGTAAGGAAAGGTGGGTAATAAATTATTATTTATTGCCTCTCTCTTCAAAATTAAAAACCCCAAGATCCCATGAAATGCACCCATAGCAGTTAAAGTGAAATCATAGTGCTACCCTTCTGTAGTGTGAAAGTGTTTTAACCAGAGATATTATACTCTTTGCTCTGAGATATTGCAACGACCTAGAAAAGTGTTGATCTCTCTCACATTTTTCTTTCCCTTTCCACATTGTTCTCTTTTTTCTTATTGTGAAGGTGGATAAGCACAAAGAAAACCTAGCAGCCATCATGATCACATATCCATCCACTAATGGTGTCTTTGAAGAGGAAATCAGTGAATTGTGTGACTTAATTCACAAACACGGAGGCCAAGTTTACCTAGATGGAGCAAATATGAATGCCCAGGTAGGAAAAAAGTTTGCAAATTCCTTCAATTTGTAGAGGAGGAAGGGGTTTTTGGACAATGGCATATATAACCTTCTGGAAAAACACCTTTTGGAGATCATAACTTTTAGAAAAGCATGACCTTTCAGAGAAGAGTCAAAAACCATTTAGAGTAGAATCTTCTCTTATGCTATACAACTAGAATCAATGGTTTCAATTGTTAGACTGAATAACCTGCTATCTCTGATCTGTTAGGAAAACAGGGATTTGCCAGTGCATAAAAACAGCAGAGCTTTAGAAGTGTTTTTCAGTGCCCAAAAATATATACTCTCCCATCATGCACTCAAGAGACAAAAATGAAGTAGACTTTGATAAAAAAAAATATTCACAACCTTTATGTATTCAGCATACACTGTGCCAATTCTCTGTGCCATCCAGCCAGAACATCACTCACAACAAAACAGCAAGCAAGTGTGTGATCTCCGGTTTCGTGTCAGCAAGCAACTCTGGTTGCTCCTGACACTGAAAAAAAAAAGTGTGTGATCTAAAATCTGAAGTAATCTGCAGTAGCCTGGTCATGATCATGTGATCTGCAGCCCCTTTTATAACTTCTCAGGAACCATAGAGTAAAGGAAGCTGCATATTAGAACATACATACAGGAGACAATAAACAACAGGATCATAGATAAACATTACTAGAGAAGGCTTGAAGAAGCTTGTCATTTCCAACAGAGAGAGAAGAAAAAGAAGAGGAGGAACAACAACATCAACTGTAGCATGAAAAATGGGAGGAGCAACTAATTGAGAAGACAGTAGAATGTGTAGCCTGATGCTCCCAGATTGGCACTTGCCAACCATTGCAGTAAGCCCTGGTGCTAATGGGGAGGAGATAGTTGTCTAGGCTCTAAAAGCTCCCCATACATTAAAACCAAATTTTCACCCCTTCCAGCACCACTCACCTTGAGATATATTTCCATCTGGAGGCCTGGGGAAGCACAACAGTTCATTGAGACTTCGCCCTGTGTCCTGGAACCTGGCAACCCTTCCTTTGACCACAAGAATAAATTGGTTGGACTTCGCAGCTAATGTTGAGCAGAGCCAAATCCAAAAATGGATGCCCTGTTCAGCACTGCACAATTGGATAACTGCCTCTTATTGTGTGATAGTTTTCATCCCATTTTCACACCCATTTCTTGTCTATGTCTCCCCCATGGAGCCATTAGGCTACACGTCCCCCACTCACCCCAGTTATAAGCCGTCAACTTTTGAATTTGAAATGTGATGTCTTTGAAATGTTGTGATGTCCTTTCTCTAATAGGTTGGCCTGTGTCGTCCTGGAGATTATGGGTCAGATGTCTCCCATTTAAATCTTCACAAAACTTTCTGCATTCCTCATGGAGGAGGAGGACCTGGCATGGGACCAATTGGAGTGTTAGTATTGAACTCGTGTGATAAAGAATATTCATGTTTCTTTCTTTATTCATTAATATTTTAATAAAAATATACATTGCTGAATGTATTTGCTTGTAAACAAGCCCATCTGATTTTGTATACCTGAGATTATAATGTAAATAATCCTGTGCCATAGGGAAGGAGTCAGTCTACCAAATTTCCTGTTTTCAAGTGCACGTAACTTATTAGACCAAACTTTATTTTAAAAAGGTTTGAAGTGGTCGTTTCATTATTTTACAGAATACATCCTTTCATCCTATAACCTTCAAGAAGTAAAGTGAGAAGTATCCTTAATTCAAAACATTTGCCTTCCAGGTTCTGCATAGGGAGGAGGGAATTCTCCTTTTTAAAGAATTATTTGATGATTACTGTTTTAAGGACAGAAAGATGAACTACTGGAGCTATTTATGACATGTTGATAAGAATGATAGTGTTTTTTTAAATAGCCTTTGTATGATGGATTGCAAATGGAAGCTGGTCTTTAGATATTGGACCACTTGGCTAAAACTGATAAGCTAATCCAAAGTCCTGTTTATCATGCCAGCCAAAATACTAGTCTTTCCCAGTGTGGTTCTTTCTTCCTACGTATATCTGTCTCCTTTGTCTGGTAGACAAGAAAAACTAGGATTTGGGGGGTGGGGTCTGCATGGCACAGATTGGTTGCCTTTGAAGACTGTGGGTTGTCTTTGAAGACTATTTGAAAACTTCAAGTAGTCCAACAGGCAGCATCCATATTGCTCACTGGAATGGGGTACAGGGAGCATACAATTCCCCTGTTACGTCATCTCCACTAGCTGCCAGTCTGATACTAAGCACAATTCAAAATGCTGGCTTTAGCCTATAAAGCCGTAAACTGTTCTGACCCAGTTTACTTGTCCGAACGTATCTCCCTCTATGAGCCAGCTAGGTTAAGATCTTCTGGGGAGGCCCTGCTCTCGGTCCCACTTCCATCACAAGTGCGGCCGGTGGGGACGAGAGACAGGGCCTTCTCAGTAGTGGCCCCTCAGCTATGGAACTCCTTCCTTAGTGAAATTAGATCTGCCTCCTCCCTCCTGACCTTCACGAAAATGTTTAAAACTATGTGGGACCAATCATTTGGTTAGTAATCTATTTGTGCAATAAGAAAACATAGAATTGTGCAGTGACATTCTGGAACAGCCATGGACTGTGATACTGGACTGAATAATTTTAAATGAGTGGTTTCAAATGTTTGATATGCTTTTAATGATTGTTTTAATATATGTTTATTTTATTGATGTATGTTCTTATGGCATCGAATTGCTGCCTATATATGTGAGCCAACCAGAGTCCCCTACAGGGTAAGAAGGATAGGGTATAAATATGGTAAAGAAATAGATAAATAAATATTTTTTTCTGGCCAGTGAATGTTTGTGGGGAATGCCAGGATTGTTTCAGATGCTCTTGAGCACAGAGGGAAGGAGGAGCATAAGGCTGCTCATCTCTCTCTTACTGTTCAACAACAAATCTGGTGTGCCCACATGGTGACCAAATGTGTCTGGAAAGTCAGACCCACCCTACAGCCTCCTGGTTCTTGTTACAGACTTGGATGTCATCCTTGCAGAAGGAGGAATAGAAAACCCTCTGTTTGCGGGATACAAAAAAGTACAAATGCAGGCACAATTCCCAAATACACGGCCATGTGTGACCAATGAGATGCTGGTTCTAGTTTTAACACAGTGATGATTCAGTGAAAGGGGAGCTTAATCCATACATAGAACCTTTTGTTTGTTCCTTTTTAGGAAGAAGCATTTGGCTCCTTTCCTGCCTAGCCACCCGGTCATTGCGTTGCAGCATGACAAAGCTTCCAGCCCGTTAGGAACAATTAGTGCTGCCCCTTGGGGATCTAGTGCTATATTGCCCATTTCGTGGGCTTATATCAAGGTATTGGATTTCTATTACTTTCACTCATCTCTATGCCTCCTTCCCTTCAAGACTGTCTTTAGTAGTCTCAGGCCCTTTCATCTTTTAAAAATAAAGACGTGGAGATCATGTGGAGAGGGATTTAGATAGACTTGTTGATGTAGAACAGTGGTTCTCAACCTGTGGGCTGTGAGAACAAAAATCCGGCCCGAGAACCTCCTTCCTCTTATTTTATTTTATTTCTGCTTCTTTCCGCAGAGCTGACCATTGCATTGGATAGATCACATCAGCTCTAGATTATTAAATATGGTTTTCTGTGGGCGAGCAGATAGCGACTACTAGATAGCATATGTTCTGTATCAGAAACTAGAGCTGATGTGGTCTATCCAATGCAATTTTCTGAATCAGCAACCCAAATAACCAAACCAAATCTAAAGTTGACCAAAAACTGATTCATAACCCTTTTGGTACTAATGGTCCCTGGTCAAAGCGGGCCCTGGTCAAAAAAAGGTTGGGAACCACTGATGCAGAAGGACGCATCTACAATTGGACTTTCCTACAAACTGTACTGTCATCACTACAGCCACCTGAAAAGTTTTTTTAGAGGACTGATGAACTCTCCAGAATGGGATTTTTAAAATGGTGAAAATCAACCAGGGTTACTATTTACAAATAAAACACTCTGGGTTCTAAAGAATACTCTGAAATTTTCTCGTTCCTGACAAGAACTTCCCATAGATTTTTCATACTTCATTGAAAGCAAAAGGAACACTGTGCTTTCCTTTTGTACTGAAAAAGTCACAAAATTTAAAAGACGGACGGAAATTCACATAATTGCTCTGAGCAGAAAGAATATGAGTACATTTTTGTCCTTGGTTGCAAGAAGGGAATAAGAGAAATTGGACATTCCCATTCTTCTATTTGCATTGTAATATATTTTTTCTCAACATTGATTTAAGATAGGTTTTTTTAAACAATTTATCAGAGAAAGAAATGGGTCTTCAAATCATACTAATTTCTCGACTTCTGCATACTCCATTTCTATGTCCTTAGTGAGAGAACTCACCATTGTGCTTTTCAGAATAAGCTGTGTCCAGCTTAAACATGTATGTTTAGAGAGAGAAAAGAGAGTTGAGATGGAGAATTTTTCATATTATTTTTCATTATTCTTCTTTTCTGTCCCTTTCAGATGATGGGAGGAAAAGGCCTTAAGCATGCATCTGAGATTGCAATACTCAATGCTAATTATATGGCAAAGAGACTAGAGAAGCACTACAAAATCCTCTTTAGAGGAGCCAGAGGCAAGTATTATCACCTTGTGTTGTTGAAGGCTTTCAAGCCAGAATCACTGGGTTGCTGTGAGTTTTCCGGGCTGTATGACCATGTTCCAGAAGCATTTTCTCCTGACATGTCGCCCACATCTATAGCAGGCATCCTCAGAGGTTGTGAGGTGTATTGGAAACTAGGCAAGGGAGGTTTATATATCTGTGGAAGGTTCAGGGTGGGAGAAAGAACTCTTGCATGTTAGAGGCAGGTGTGAATTGCATTAATTCACCTTTCACTTTCGAGTTCTGGTTGTTTACTGTCTTGGGGAATCCTTTGTTGGGAGGTGTTAGCTGGCTGTGATTGATTCGTGTCTGGAATTCCTGTTTTCTGAATGTTGTTGTTTATTCACTGTTCTGATATTAAAGTTTTTTTTTAATGCTGGTAACCAGATTTAATATCATGGTTTCCTCCTTTCTGTTGAACTTGTCCACAAGCTTCTTGTGGATTTCTGTGGCTTCTCTGTGTAGCCTGACATGGTAGTTAGAGTGGTCCAGCATTTCTGTGGTTGGTTAATCAAGTGCTCTGCTATGGCTGACTTCTCTGGTTGGATTAGTCTGCAGTGCCTTTCATGTTCTTTGATTTGAGTTAGTGCGCTTGAAACTAAAAGGCTAATTTATGCTAATCAAGGTGATTAATTGCAACATTCACACTTGCCTCCAACAGACAAGAGTTCTTTCTCCCACCCTGGAGCTTCCACAGATATATAAACCTCTCTTGCCTAGTTTCCAATTTACCTCACTACGTCTAAGGATGCCTGCTATAGATGTGGGTGAAACGTCAGGAGAAAATGCTTATGAAACATGGCCATACAGCCCAGAAAACTCACAGCAACATATTATCACCTTGAATTCTCTTCTGCTCAATAGGGTGTGATCCAAAATGATAGTGCATGCTCAATATAACAAAGAAAGTACCAAAGTTTTAGGAGTTTAAGGAATTTTCAGCTGTCACCAATAATGTAGGAATATTGTTATTATATAATAATATTATTATGTAATATTAAAAGAGTGTCCTTTTGGTAAAAATCTATCTAAACAAATATGATTCCACCTTCAACATCTGTTATCTATGCAAACTGCAGGAAACTAGCTCTCCCCCCCCCAGCAGCTCTCACCCAAGTTTTGGAAGATGATATTTTCATAATTTTATCCATCTTCACTCCAAGGATGATCAGTACAGCTGCGTACCCTGTGAAGCAGCAGCTTATATAAGTAATTTTTTCTAAAGAACCTTTGTTTTGTTTCTTGACTGTCTTTTGCAAAGGCCTCTTAACTTGCCAAGGCACGACTGCAAGGAGGCTGAAAACCTTTGCTTTAG
This sequence comes from Anolis carolinensis, assembly GCF_035594765.1. Lineage (NCBI taxonomy): Eukaryota > Metazoa > Chordata > Lepidosauria > Squamata > Anolidae > Anolis > Anolis carolinensis. The sequence goes on from NC_085842.1 coordinate 240,519,281, forward strand.
TTTATAACAAACCAAAGCTCAAATAATTTCCAAAATGACAAAGCTAATTTGTTTACATAAACCATAGTTAAGATTAACCATAGATTAGGTTTTACATAGAATCCAATACTGTGGTTAATTGACATCAGAACTGAAAGTATCTGCTCTTGTAATCCATTGGCGGAGGAGAGGGGAGTCTGAGATCCACCCACATCACTGTCTGTTGTTGCTCTGGATCACTTAGTCCTCATATTGTGCCTGCTTCGTATTCTTGCCATTCACCAAGCATGTGTTCATGCAGAACATGGGCTAGTAGCACTGTAATTAAGAGGTAGAAATGCATTTGTGGAGGAATTCTTCTTCCTAACGGGATAGTCTCAAGAGCTGTAAGAGCAGCTGTGAGCTCATTTGCTTCTCAGTGAAGTCAATATATCGCTTACCATTCCTTAAAAGTTATTTGGCCAGTTTTAATTAAACACATACATGAACTCACACAGATGTCTGTTTCTGTTTACACACAGAAGTAAAAAAGATGTATGGTTTTTTAAAAAGTAAACCCTTGAAGAACAACAATAGAGAAATTTGGAGAAATAATACAGTATTGTCTGAATTGATTCAGACAATTCTATTTAATCAGGTGTTTTACAACTGTATACAATAGTCTGCAGTATCCAAGTGAAAGTTGATGATCAGAGTAAAACCTGTGGCTATAAATAATTGCAAAACAACTACTGTATACCCTATGCTCCAACTAGATTTTTCTTGATATAAAATTGTGTATAAAACTTTGTTCTTATGCAGGGTATGTAGCTCATGAATTTATATTGGACACCCGACCTTTCAAGAAAACTGCAAATATTGAAGCTGTAGATGTTGCTAAGCGGCTGCAGGATTATGGTAAGAAGTCAAAAAGAGTGTGGCTGAGGGCAATGTTCCTTTTTAGCACAATGTATACCTGCTTATTTTCAATGTCACACCAAGCCCGATAGTTTACAGAGATATCCACAGGGTATTCATAGCTAAACAAGGTGAGATGATGGGGGGAGAGAAGACTGCTTCTATTAATGTTTTTCTTTTTATCATGATGTAAACTGCAGGCCAATAACTGGGCTTTGCAGATGGTCTTATATACTGAGAAGGGATATCCAGGGCAAATGAGCATTAACTGGACTCTGCAAATGTTGTGCTTCTAACAATTTTGGCTGGAACTATGATCTGTTACAAATGCATGACCAAAAGTTAAGCACTATTAATTGATTTGTATTCATAATCTCTATTCAGTTATGTAAGGAATAAATACATTGGGATCAAAGTCCCTCAAACCTGGTTTATCAGGCAGCAGCAGCTGGTGTAAGCAACAGGGATCAATTCTTCTATTAATCAGGAAGCAGTAGACTAATCCTCCCACCCTTCCCTCCAGCAATTTCTGGTACCATGAACAAAGGCACAAGGGATCCTATTTCTGGATGCTGCACTGAAAAGCACTTGCAGAAATAGGGTTGGAATATCAGTGTTATATCCCCACTGATAGGGGAACAGACTCAAATCTCTCCCATTGGCTGCTGCCTGCTAAATCAAGATTGGGGAGATCAGACTAGAAGACACTACATAGTTACGTAGCTAGAATACCCACTGTTTAGACTACTTATAGCTGTGTGATGGTACGGAGAATTGGTACATTTCCCAATAGCTCTTCAGCCCCATACTTATAATTTATTTTCCTTAGGATTCCATGCGCCAACAATGTCTTGGCCAGTAGCAGGGACTCTTATGATTGAACCAACAGAGTCTGAAGACAAGGCAGAACTCGACAGATTTTGTGATGCAATGATCAACATACGACAAGAAATTGCTGATATAGAAGAAGGGAGAATGGATGCTAGAATTAATCCATTAAAGGTTAGTAGCTGGAGGCCCCACTCCTTTTTAAAGCTGTTGCCTTTTAGTTTGGTTGAAGCAGTCTAAAGTGGATTGCCCACTGTGCATGATGGAAACTATGAACTATTTTAGAGACCTTATAGTTCTGCAGTTTGTGACCACGGAAGTAAATAAATCACTTTATTTTCAACTGTTGTCTCTTAATACACTTAAATGTCACCCACCTGATGGCCCCACATCCTGTCTGATCTCTGAAACTAAGAAGGATCAGGCCTGTTTAGTACTTGGAAAGGAGGCTGTGAAGGAATACCAGGCTTTGTAGGGATGTTCTGACAAATCTCTGATTACATCTTGCTATGATGGGGTTGCTATAAGTTGATATTGACTACTAGGTGCATAACAAAGATTCACTTGGTAGGCATTAATAAGAAAACTGATCAATGTCTGATCTATAGCCAAAAAAACAATTATAATACATTTTATGGTTAAGGGATTTACCATATCTTTCACTTGCTGAATGTTCTTGCCCTTATTTGAGGAATGGAACTATGTTATCTTTTTGAACAACTGAATGAGATGCATCATAAATCAATCTGAGTGGCAGATTTTAGAGAACTGCAATTTTCCATGTTTTAAACTTGATTTTATTGACAGATGTCACCACATACCTTGACATGCATTGCTGCTCCTAAATGGGATCGTCCTTATTCTAGAGAAGTAGCAGTTTTTCCTCTGGTATGTAATGCATTAACACTAATAATTCAAGTAACTTATTTTATTAAATAACAAACAGAAAGGCAATTATTGTTTCTTTTCCCGGCTTACATGGCTTCAGCTAAATGATACTGAGGAAACCCTTACTCCCTAACTATTGATGTGCCATAGTGCTTCCTTTAAGTGAGGTTGCATGGTGGTCTTGGTGTTGCACAAAGCAACTCCAAAATCTGAAATAGTCCACATGGGTAGCTGAGGCAATGGCACCTTTGCTTTCTAATGGTTCTGTGTACATACACTTTGTCTCATGCACAAAATATTTAAAATAATCCATAAAATTACATTCAGGGCTTTGTGTATAAGATGGCATTATGTACATATGAGCAAATACAGGTGCTGTATTCCGAATATGTTAGATAAGGGACTCAACCCTAAGATTTTGCCACCAACAAAATTCCAGCCAGTCTCTTAATTTTCTATAATGTATTAAGTTTACCTTAGTGATTTTTCTTAATATTTCTCCCCCTGTTCCTTAGCCATTTGTGAAGCCTGAAAATAAATTCTGGCCTACAATTGCTAGAATCGATGACATCTATGGAGATCAGCACCTGGTTTGTACCTGTCCACCAATGGAAGTCTATGAATCACCGTTTGCTGAGCAGAAGAGAGCATCATCTTAGTGTCTGCCTCCCTTCATCCTCTCCAATTGCCCTTTTTTTCCCCTCTTGAAACGACTGGGCTTAAATCTCCCTCTCTACATTTCCATTAAACAAGATGGATGGATTTCTTTCCGCCCAGTGAGCAAACTTTATATACAATGTATATTTTAAAGATCTTTATGCTGTTAAATTCTTGTGCAGCTACCTGTAAATATACTTGTATCAGGGGGAAACACACCAACGTGATGCAGTGCCTCAGTTTCTCCAGCTGTCCTTGCTGATGTGGCCTTCACCTGCTCAGAACCAGAGCTGCTTCACTGCTTCACAATTTAAGGATTACAGGGGTGTGAATAAAATAAAAAGGTGTCTTAAGCTGTCATGGCAGTGCCTCTTCTCCTTGGAGCACTCTATGGTAAAGGGCATCTCCACTTGATTTTGAAAGTGTGTGTACTCCTCTAACCTTTTGGGGGTTCAAATTAGTGAGTAAAATGTATTTAATATTCACTTTGTATAAAATGAAGACACAGAGCACAGACCAACATACTGTTAAAACAAGCTCCGCTAAACCTCTCTCAGTATTAGACTGTGGTCATAGATTATGGGTGTTTATAGCAATTTTCTTACCTCTAGCAGTAATAATTGTAATATTAAACATTTTCCGTTTTTGAACTCCAAATGTTTGCATTCCAATAAAAATTACTGGATTCCATAGCCTTTGTAGTCTGATTCAAAATTCTTGATTTTTGTAAAAGTGATTTTTATACCCAGGTTTCTGAAATCTGGATTGTATCTGGTGTTCACACAAAGCAAAAAAGCTGCCCATACGAGAATGTCTAGGGCCCTATTCCTCAGTATATTCCCAGAAGCCTGTGCAAAGCATATCCTCATGATCTAGAGCAGGGGTCCCCAAACTAAGGCCCGGGGGCCGGATGCGGCCCATCGAAGCTATTTATCCGGCCCCCACGGCACAAGGGCAGAAGCGAGTTGGGCTAAATGACCCAAGGGGTCTCTTCTTCTCTTACAACCATTATTATTATTATTATTATTATTATTATTATTATTATTATTATTATTATTATTATTAACATTGAGGCTGGGTGGCCATCTGTTAGGGATGCTTTGCTTGTGCTTTTGGTGCACAGAGGCAGAAGGGGGTTGGACTAAATGGCCCAAGGGGTCTTTTCCAACCCTCTTTACTATTACTATTATTATTATTATTAACATTGAGGCTGGGTGGCCATCTGTCAGGGATGCTTTGCTTGTGCTTTCGGTGCACAAAGGCAGATGGGGGTTGGACTCAATGGCCCAAAGGGTCTCTTCCAACCCTCTTTGATATTATTGTTGTTGTTTTGTTATTATTATTATTATTATTATTATTATTATTATTATTATTATTATTGCTTGGTGGCCAACTATAGTCCGGCCCTCCAACGGTCTGAAGGATTGTGAACTGGCCCCCTGTTTTAAAAGTTTGGGGACTCCTGATCTAGAGATTCTAGAAAGAAAAGGGAATAATCCAAAGTTACATTAAAATATATTCTGCATTCTGTTTAACTCAGATGTCAATTCTAGACATTTGCTTGTAGGAAAGAAAATTCCATTTCTTCCCTTTTAAACTGACAATTAACATCAGTACAGAACCAAGGTTTTTCTAAGATTTTGTTTTATTTTAGATTAATAGTGTCCACCTTATGTGAAACCAAGGTTAAAAATCACCTTAAAGTAATTCCATTTCTAAGGGTATTTCTGAACCTTATTGATATTTTTCTAATTTAATTTTCTTTCTTTCATGGAAGGAAACAAAATGTATTTCTTGTATGCAGCAGTTGTGTGTTTTAGTTAGAAATGCTAAGCCATTTCTCACTCTTAATTATATAGAATTTAACAGGCAAGATAATACTGCTCTGTCAGACATGCAATCAGACTGATTGTTATTTCTGGTAAAATTTGGCAAAAAAAACCCCACTCCAGATCTGGATTGCCTTGAAAAATAGGTCACTCATACATTCCCAGGAATGCATCTAGTACAGCCTGCTAGAGTAATTAATGCAAGTGAAACGAACTGAATTTGAATTTATTTGAAATTAAAAGATGGCCATATATCCCTTACAGCACACATCAAAAAACAAATCACTTTTTAAAGCCGCTATTGTACAATAAACAAATGTGCCGCAGAGTCCAAAATGGAATTACACGTTGAAGACACTCACGTCAATCTGGCTCCTATGAAGTGTTCTGTACCCGTTGTACAGAGCTGGCAGAAAAGAGGAAACACCAAGGGATCACTTGAAACTTATTTCATAGAAGTATAAATTATATTATAATGAGCACTGAAAGGCAATTTGATCACTGGAGTTGCGTGACACACAGGCATTACACTGATTTTTTTTCATATTGCTGATTCTCTGCCTCTACTAGGTGCTCATCATCTAAGCGAGTAAGGTGTTGGCTTAAAGGCTTAGATTTTAGCACATACTAGGAATTTGAAGACTACTTGGCCAGGGCTGGGTAGAGAGATTCTGAACCAGCAGAGTTTCCACAACATCACATGGTTTCTATCTGACATTCACCCTAGTGAGTGTCATCCAGAGAAATTTGAGAGGCCTGTAGAGTAGGAATGAAAGTCTCCTTCTGTTCAAGGCAGAAAGATTTTTTTGAGTTCATTGTGTATCCACAATTACTGTGCCAAAGAAGACTCACCTACTTGAGAATTAGGCCAAACTGACTCAACAGAATTTACTTTGCATAAGTGTATAGGGAAATCTGCTAAGAAAATTAAGCAAACAAAAACAGTCTACTTTTTAAGTTTTGATATTTTAGTTCTACTGCAGACTTATTTTGGCACAAGGTGGCTCAAACATCAATTGATCCTGGGCCCATTCATCAACCACAGCTTCTTAAACATTTTCCATCCACAGCCCCTTTTGGCCCGACACAATTTTATGTGACCTTGGGTATATAATTATATAAAAAAGATATTAAAATCAACCATTTATTGGTAACAAATCAGCATAGCAACGCTTGCTAAACAAGCTGATTTTCCTTTTCATGAAGTACAGCTGAGGCATCTTCTGCAGAGTCCATTGTAAATACTGTACAACAGATTTGTGTAAATGTCTAAAACAGCCACTGGGTGACATTCAGCAACTTATATTGTTACCAATTATTTTGTGACCCCAAGACTGAGCTAATGGGACCCCATTTGGGGTCAAGACTCGCAGTTTGAGAAGCAGTGGTTTAAACTACCCTGGCTCTAAACATCATTAGGAATTATAATGAATTTGCAAGTTTCCACTTTATTTTAAAATCCCATTCTTTGGCTTGTTCTGGGAGGAAAAGGGAGGAAAAAGAGCATATAAACTCAAGCAGCTTTGTTCACATAATGCCAAACCAACCCAGTATCTCAAAGCTTCAGTCCCCTAAATGCAATATAGGGATAATACCAGCCTGTCTTGAAGATTTGCAGGGTTCACTAAGACATGTATGAAATGCTCTATACAAACAAGAAATATATTGTCAGTTGTGTTAACAGTAACTACAATCAAAAGAGATGAAAATGTCAGCTCCTCAAAACAAAGGGCTTTCTAAAATACATTTTTGTAACATACAGCTCTCCAAGGCAAATGCCCCAAAGACTAATCTAAATCCCAGACTTACTTGCCCTGCTTATCAAAAATTTCAAATGGAATGCCATGTCCTATATAAAAGTCCTCCTCTAGGAAACGCTTACTTCTGGAGTTTTATGGCTGTAAAATACAAACAATTAACACTTTATGAATCATAAAATATTTAATAAGGTATATTCAGGGAGAGGAATATACTGTATATAAAATTTCAGATCACAATATGAAGCGATTTGAGCCCTCTCCAAGCTAGTGCTGTTCCCAATGCTGTATAAGATGTATTGACACTGATACAAGACCTACTAAAAGCATACAGTTTTACGTAATATAAAAGTGGCTTGTTTCATATGAAAGTTTTTACACAGCTAAGAGTATATTGAATACCCTTTTTAAGTGCAAAAAACACAAATCACTTTACATTAACAGCAACAATGCAGTAATATTGTTCTCAGTCATTAGTAGTCAACTTGCATAAGATACGAGAGCACAATGACGCTCACAAAAATAGACTAAAAGCCCGTTCTTGCAAAAGTAGTAAGAAATACAGCATAATGGGAGGAAACACAAAAAAGATTATGCACACCACTGAAATTGATGTTTTCTGAGAAAAACTGGCTTATGTGCTGGAGCTTTTTTGCAAAAACAAACAGCACAGACCAAGCAAAACCAATATTCGAGAGGCAGTGTGTAGCTAACTTCATCTGACGCACTCTTTAAATTCTCTGCAAATTGTTTTCCTCCATCTGAGGTAGTTACAAAAACAAGCTGAAGTATCTGCAGCTCCCACGGCAAGAGCCGAGGCTTTTTTCCAGTACACAAACTAGTTGACATCTGTCCAAAACTACCTTCAGTTTTGAAAAGACAGCTAAAAATTTGAAGTTCTTACTACACAAAAAGACTGTGAAATGGGAAAGAAGACTGAGTTAGCCGCTTCACAATGTGACAGTAAAGTGAATTTCCTCAAGCCAGCTGGTCCACAGTTGAGCTTTCTTTCCTAGCCCCTTCTGTTATGATTGAGCCTCATGGCTCTGTTACTGACAGACGTGGGCGTAAGACTCCTCGAGAGTCAGATACTCTCGAGGAGCGAGAGAGAAAAAGACTGCGAGACATATTTGCAGCACCATCTGACGAGGAGTCTTTCGAAGGGTTTACGGAGAGAATGGAGGAGGGGCTGGTTAGCTCAGAGGAGGATGAGATGGATTGGACTCGGGTAAGGGAGGAAGTGGGTGCCACTGGCCATGATGGGACAGAAGATGAATGGGGACCTTCAGGATTAGACCCATGGTTTAGCTGGAGGGATGGGACGGGATCCACAGCTGGAGATGCTGTTGGGCGTAGTCAGAGGTGTTCCAGCTCTGACGAGGAAAGTGATGAGGAAACGCCCGGGTTAAGGAGGACAGCTGACAGTGATGAAGATTTGTAACTGGCATAAAATGGGGCTTGAGAGCAATTGCAAATTGCGTTGGGCAAGGTAATCTGGGCAAACGCTTGGGATCCGTGTGTGTGTGGGACGCTTCCCTGAAGACTTGTGTGCTTTCCTGTGCTGTGACGTAAGTTGATTGGAATCCAGGGTCAGACGGCGGGAGGGATTGTGTGGGCATTTGTTTGTGCAAACCTGTGCTTACTCTTATTAGCTTGACCCTCCGTCGTTTTCTTGACGGACGCCATCTCCTGCTTTGAGAACTCGGACTGAACTGACCACGGCTTGTCTTCCCCCCTTCTTGGACTTGGAAAAACTACAAACGTCTGCTTCTGGCTTTGATCTACGGAACGGAACTGGTCTACTCAACTGCTACAATCCTTGGCTGATTTACTCGTGTTGGAGATCCTGTCTGCTGTGTGTGTGTGGGGGAGCGACGCAAGTTACTCTAAGCACAGTGTTGGCAGCAGAGAGGAATCTGCTGCCAATTAGTTGCATTCTTTGTATCTTTTGTTCCTTGGCTTTCGTTTCGTTTATACCCAGGCTGAAGCAAGCAGTTTGTTTTTACCCGGATTAAACTCCGGTTTAATCCGGTTTATCTTTTGAACATTTACTTTTGCCCCTTTTTGCTCCTAAAGGCAAAAACTGCCTGGCCCTTGTGTTTTACGGGCATTTTTGAGTTCTGTAATCTAATAAACTCTGTTACTTTGAATCTTGTGGCGTTCTGTCCTTGACAGATTGCCCAACGCCCATAAAAAGTTTATTGCAGCAATAAACCCGTCAGGAAGACGATGGATGAGTTAAGGGCCAAAGTAGACCAATTGCAAACGGCTTTTACCGTTATCCAAACAGCTCAGGCTGTGAAAGGACATGTTTTGACTCCTGAACGCTTTGACGGAACCAGGTGCAAGTTGCCAACCTTTTTGGCACAAGTGGAGCTTTATTTTTCTCAGCTCAGTGCTCATGCTTTTCCTACAGACACTAGCAAGGTGGCCTTTATTTTGAGTTTGTTGACCGGTCCCGCAGGACAATGGGCCACTAATTTAATTTTGGGAAATGACCCAGTCAAGGACAATTTGAATAATTTCAAAAAGTTGTTAACTGATACTTTTGGGGATCCTCTCCGCACGGAGAACGCTGGGTGGGCTCTGTATCGGTTGAAACAGGGAAAGGGGACTGTTTTGGATTACTTAAATAAGTTTAACCTGTATCGCCACCAGCTGGATTGGGGGGAAAATGCATTCATGCTTTTATTTACTGCCGGGTTAAGTGATATGCTCCAGGACGAATTAGCACGCTTGGAGCCGGCTGAAAGCTGGGACGCCTTAGTAGCTAAGGTGCTGCGTTTAGACGCAAGGTTCGAGGCTCGTAAACACTCAAAAGCAATGTGTGCGCCACCCATGCATGTAACCAGGGCACCTGTGGTGATGGGGGAAGAGCCCATGGAGCTTGGGGTCTTTAAAAAGCTGTCTACAGAGGAAAAGAGCCGTAGGAGGCAGCTGGGCTTGTGTTTGTACTGTGGGAATGCTGGGCATTTTGCCAAAAATTGTAATGTGAAACCTTCCCAGCTTTCGGGAAAAGGCCAGCCCTAGTGCGACGTGAGTCCAACGCACTAGGGCTCCTCAAGCAGTCAACTGAGGGGAGGAAGCATGTTTTCGTACCCATTACATTATCTGTTGGGGGAAGGGAACTTGTTTCTACTTTGGCACTGCTGGACTCAGGGGCTACGGTCTCCTATGTAGATATTGAGTTTGCTAAGAAGCATGGCATTCCTAGAGTGCGCAAGGCATGCGACGTGTGGGTGGAAGGAGCAGATGGGAGACTGCTGGAGACTGGGGTGGTTAACCATGAAACCTCAGCAGTAACGTGGGAGGTGCAGGGAGTAACGGGAACGTTTGTGTGGGATATTACGAGCTTGCCTAGATATGATGTGATCCTGGGGATGGATTGGCTAGCTGTAGTAAACCCACATGTAGATTGGGCAACACGTAAAGTGATCTTAAAGAGGCAGGATTGTTGCACTCTAAATGTTACTCATTCTGATATGGAGGGAGTGCCTGCTGAGTATGGGGAGTTCTCTGATGTATTTTGTAAAAGAGAAGCGGACAAATTACCACCGCACAGGCCATATGATTGCGCCATCAAGTTGGCAGAAGGTGCGAAACTGCCAGCAGGGAGGCTGTATGCCTTGACTGTACCGGAAAGGCAAGCTTTGCGGGAGTTTCTAGATGAAAATTTAGCCAAGGGGTTTATTCGCCCATCTAGTTCTCCAACTGCGGCACCGGTATTCTTTGTAGCCAAAAAGACTGGGGAACTTAGGTTGGTCTGCGATTATCGGATCCTAAACAAATACACCATTCGGGATAGGTACCCGCTGCCTTTAATCTCGGAACTGTTATCAAGGGTGCAAGGGGCTAAGGTCTTTACCAAGCTTGATCTGCGGGGGGCCTATAACTTAATCCGTATACGGGAAGGGGATGAATGGAAGACGGCATTTAACACGTGTTTCGGATGCCACGAGTTCCGAGTCATGCCTTTTGGGCTTTGTAATGCTCCTGCGGTATTCCAGAGGTTCATGAACGATGTGTTCAGGGACCTAATTGACCAATTTTTAGTGATTTATTTGGATGATATCTTGATTTTTTCTAAGGACGAGAAAGAACATCGTCAACATGTCAAGCAGGTTCTGCACCGACTGCGGGCTAATGGGCTTTTCGCCAAGGCTTCCAAGTGCGTCTTTCATGTGCCTGAAGTGGAGTTCCTAGGTCATGTAGTGTCAGGTAGGGAACTTAAAATGGACCCACATAAGGTTGACGCCGTCAACTCATGGCAGGAGCTGAAGACTAAGAAGGATGTACAAAGGTTCTTGGGTTTCGCTAATTACTACCGGGAGTTTATTCCGAATTTTGCAAAGCTCACGGTACCTTTGACGCAGCTTCTGCGCAAGAAACAGCCATTTGTGTGGGGGCGGGAAGCTCACGAGGCGTTTCTACAACTAAAGTCTAGTTTTCAATCGGACAACATACTAACCCATCCTGATGTTGACAGACCGTTCGTGGTAGAAGCGGACGCTTCTAGCTACGCGTTGGGGGCTGTATTGTCTCAGAAGGATTCCTCAGGGACCTTGCGTCCCTGTGGATTTTACTCGCGGCAACTAACACCCTTCGAGCAGAACTATACCATATGGGAGAAGGAGTTGTTGGCGATTAAGGTGGCGTTTGAGGTGTGGCGGCACTGGCTTGAAGGGGCACGGCACCAGATCGTGGTCAGATCTGATCACAAGAACTTAGAGCACTTGCAAACAGCAAAGAAGTTAAACCAGCGTCAAATCCGCTGGGCTTTGTTTTTCTCCAGGTTTAACTTCAAGGTGCAGTTCGTGGAGGGGAAGGCAAACTTGCGGGCCGATGCTTTATCCCGCAAGCCGGAATTTAAGACCAATGAGCAGGTAGTATGTCAGACCATCTTGCCTACTGCCTCTCTGTGTGTTGTAGATAATGAGCTTGGGTTACATGACCAGATCCTTGAGGCCCAGAAGGATGATGTGTGGACTCAGGAGCAACTGATGCTGCTCTCTGCAGGTAACCGTACCATACTGCCGCATCTCCAGGATCAAGACGGGGTATTGGTGCGTAGGGGGCAGGTTTACGTACCAGTAGGGACCCTCAGGTTGGAGGTGATTAGAGCCCACCATGACGAACCCATGGCTGGGCACTTTGGCAGGTTCAAGACCGTACAGCTTATCACCAGGAGCTACTGGTGGCCAAAGATGCGGCAAGACATTCTGCGCTTTTGTGACAGCTGCGCCGTTTGTCAGCAGAGTAAGACGCCTGTTGGGCGCCCTAGAGGGTTGTTATCGTCTTTACCTGTTCCGGAGAGGCCATGGCAAATCATTTCCATGGATTTTATTTCAGATTTGCCTAAGTCTGGGGGTTATACTTGTATTTGGGTGGTGGTGGATTTATTTAGTAAACTGGCTCATTTTATTCCTTGTTCAACCATTCCGGCGGCCCCTACGTTGGCCTTACTATTTACAAAGCACATCTATCGTTTGCACGGAGCACCCGAGGTGATTATTTCAGATAGGGCTCCGCAATTTGTGTCACGCTTTTGGAAACACTTCCATGAGTGTTTGGGGACTAAGTTAAACGTGTCTTCAGCTTTCCATCCGCAAACGGATGGACAGTCGGAACGGGTTAATGGGCTCTTAGAGCAGTATCTGCGTTGTTTTTGTTTAGATCAACCCACGGCTTGGGTAAAGTGGTTACCGGTGGCGGAATTTGCTTACAACAATGCGGTGCACACGTCTAGTCAGCATACGCCATTTGAGCTAACTTATGGTTTTCACCCACGGGGAGGTGTGGCGCCGTCGACCAATGTGGTCTCTTCGGACCCTGTGTACCGCTCTTCGGAAATGGCTGCATTGCATGATGTTGCCCGTCGCTTACTGTTGGAAGCTAAGGCAACGCAGAAGACTCAGGCTGACCGCCACAGGCAGGCAGGGGAGGAGTTGGAAGAAGGGGATTTGGTGTGGTTATCTTCCAAACATATTAAACAGGCTGGGGGAAAGTTTGCGCCTCGGTATTTGGGTCCCTTTCCTATCGTTAAAAAGATTTCTTCTGTTGCGTTTCGTTTGCGTTTACCGTCTAGTTTAAAGGTCCATCCAGTCTTTCATCGTTCGCTGTTGAAACTTGATACCTCTAGTCGTCGTGGTGCTATAGCGGAGGGTATCACTGCCACTTCTCCGCCATCGGGGGAGGAGGCCTTTGTGAGAGGGGATAGTGTTATGATTGAGCCTCATGGCTCTGTTACTGACAGACGTGGGCGTAAGACTCCTCGAGAGTCAGATACTCTCGAGGAGCGAGAGAGAAAAAGACTGCGAGACATATTTGCAGCACCATCTGACGAGGAGTCTTTCGAAGGGTTTACGGAGAGAATGGAGGAGGGGCTGGTTAGCTCAGAGGAGGATGAGATGGATTGGACTCGGGTAAGGGAGGAAGTGGGTGCCACTGGCCATGATGGGACAGAAGATGAATGGGGACCTTCAGGATTAGACCCATGGTTTAGCTGGAGGGATGGGACGGGATCCACAGCTGGAGATGCTGTTGGGCGTAGTCAGAGGTGTTCCAGCTCTGACGAGGAAAGTGATGAGGAAACGCCCGGGTTAAGGAGGACAGCTGACAGTGATGAAGATTTGTAACTGGCATAAAATGGGGCTTGAGAGCAATTGCAAATTGCGTTGGGCAAGGTAATCTGGGCAAACGCTTGGGATCCGTGTGTGTGTGGGACGCTTCCCTGAAGACTTGTGTGCTTTCCTGTGCTGTGACGTAAGTTGATTGGAATCCAGGGTCAGACGGCGGGAGGGATTGTGTGGGCATTTGTTTGTGCAAACCTGTGCTTACTCTTATTAGCTTGACCCTCCGTCGTTTTCTTGACGGACGCCATCTCCTGCTTTGAGAACTCGGACTGAACTGACCACGGCTTGTCTTCCCCCCTTCTTGGACTTGGAAAAACTACAAACGTCTGCTTCTGGCTTTGATCTACGGAACGGAACTGGTCTACTCAACTGCTACAATCCTTGGCTGATTTACTCGTGTTGGAGATCCTGTCTGCTGTGTGTGTGTGGGGGAGCGACGCAAGTTACTCTAAGCACAGTGTTGGCAGCAGAGAGGAATCTGCTGCCAATTAGTTGCATTCTTTGTATCTTTTGTTCCTTGGCTTTCGTTTCGTTTATACCCAGGCTGAAGCAAGCAGTTTGTTTTTACCCGGATTAAACTCCGGTTTAATCCGGTTTATCTTTTGAACATTTACTTTTGCCCCTTTTTGCTCCTAAAGGCAAAAACTGCCTGGCCCTTGTGTTTTACGGGCATTTTTGAGTTCTGTAATCTAATAAACTCTGTTACTTTGAATCTTGTGGCGTTCTGTCCTTGACACCTTCTCTTTTTTTACAGTCTGTAAGTCATTAGGAGAAGTATGTCAGGAGCCGAACAGTATCATCGCCCTTTGCTGTAACCAGGGAAGAACTGGTCAAGTAGTGTCTGAAGTATCTTGTTGGGGATCATGGTGTAGCCCTTTCCAAGGTCATGTCGGCAAGCAGGGCAAGTGAAGACCTCAGCTCTGAAAGAGCGCTGTAAACAGCTCTGTAGGACGGAATAAGGAAAGGAGAAGTTATACTTACTAAGAATATTCATTCTGGGATGGATGGGAGGAGCAATCCACAATGCCTGAGCTTTCCCCATATGCCGGTTAGGTTTGGCAGGCAGGGAAACCCCAGGCATTGTGGATTGTTCCTCCCATCCATCCATCACGAGAATATAAATTGCAGAAACAAAATAAAATCAGGATTGTCAGAAATGTGCCAAATATGACTCTGTGCTGACACAAGACACTACATTTAAATCATGCAGACCACGAAGAAGAATCAGTGTTCCCAAGTCTGAATGCCATGAGAAACTGGTGAGTTTGAATTTGAAATGAGATTGTTTTCTTTCCCACATGAAAAAAAGAATGTGGTGCATGAGCCTAGCTCACACCATGAAGGGAAGAACCCATGATTTTCATGTTTGGGCCTGAAAGAGGAATAAGAAAAAAATCCAGTACAGCCTCTCATGCCTTTAAGTGTTGGGTAAGCCACAGAATACCTTAGCAAAATGATCCTCCAGTATACCAACACAAAATAAAAAAAATTGAATTCACCCCAATATTTTGATGTAACTAGATGTGAGACTGGCCTTGGATGTGTAACTTCTTGTGAACATTTAAAGACAAGAATGGAACTATGGCACTATGGATGGGAAATCCCAAGCAGCTCTGCTGATTAAAACTTGGCCAGACTGCCTATAAGCAAATTAATTTTAGATGCTCAGAGATTCTATGTCCAGTTGGTCTGGACTTAGTATCCCTTCTTTTCAGTATTCTACAACTCTATCACAATTTTGGAACTAACTTCCAACCATGATGGATGTCAAGATTCCCAACATGTTTACACATGAACTGCAAGCTAAGGCAAGATTTTAAACACTAAGGGGGGTTAAATGGCACAGTATGATCCCAAAGTTGATTTCAATGGAAAAATTACAAAAATAATTACACCCTTTCCTGTAATAGATAGTGAACTACTGATTGTATTTGATCATGCCCACTAATTGATGAGAAAACTTAATATGTAAGATAATCTTTATCACAATTAACTGCAATAAAAATTCATTCCAGAATTCTTCTTTTTCATTAGCTATACAAAGCAACACCAAAAGGAGCTATTCTGGGCTAAGAAGCAATATATGCATGAATTAATATAAAAGTATCATGGACATTCTGGACCACAATACGTAATTTAATAATTCTAACAAAAATTGAAAGCAATCATTTCAACATACACTTGACCTAGCTACTGCTTCAAAATATGACTTCTTTGACAAATTCTTAAACAGGATTACAAATCAAAAGCAAAAGACCATAAATACTTACTTTACAGACATTGTGGAGGCACTCTGTGGTCACTGGTTGGTAAACCAGCTCCTGACAGCAGACACACATAAAAGATTGTTCCACTTTCTTCAAAAAATTCTAAGGAGAAAGAAAAAATAACTCAGTCTGATGGAAAGATCCTAATCATCATTTCATTAAAAAGGAATCTTCCTACAAAAGTTCCCTCATCCATTCCTGGTGGATCAGAACATGAGGTCTGAACTTTGCTACCCATTTTAATAGATGTGTTAGCTTTCAGCCATTGAAAAAATATTGAAAATGCAGAATGATAGTAAAAAACATACTGGTCCTTCCTTAAGAGAAACTAGAACTTCATCCCACACTTTCTGGTTTGGAGAGTCTTCCTGAATCAACCACTGCTGCTGCTGAGTTAGATCGAAAGCTTCTACTTTCTCTCCATCCTCCATCTTCATAGCTTTGGCTGTGTTTGCTGGTTCTTCTAGGCCTTCTGAAAAATACATCAACCAACAACTCTTCTTAAATTAATTCTTAAGACCATCAACATTATCTCTAACGGCAAGCTTACCGATGAAATTGTATCAACCTTATTGAAGAAAACAATAAAATTTATTGTATAAAAGAAGACAATAAT
This sequence comes from Anolis carolinensis, assembly GCF_035594765.1. Taxonomy (NCBI): domain Eukaryota; kingdom Metazoa; phylum Chordata; class Lepidosauria; order Squamata; family Anolidae; genus Anolis; species Anolis carolinensis. The sequence goes on from NC_085842.1 coordinate 240,535,631, forward strand.
AAATTGAATTTAAAAACCAGGAACATATTATATAAAACTACTAGCTGTGCCCAGCCACGCGTTACTGTGGCTTATGGGAATCCTTTGTTGGCCAGGTGGAATAGCAGTGAATAGCCTTGCAGTCTCAAAGCCTGGCCGTTTTCTGGAGTAGCTGGAGCTTTTTGTTGTATGAACGTAGAGGCATGGATGAGGGGTTGTGCGGCCAAGTTTAGTGTTTCTGGGATGTGTAGTTTTGTTGTTTTGTCCTAGGCCAAAATTTCATTACCCTTTTATATATATAGATATATACATACTAGGCTTGTCCGATCGATGGAAAAAATGTTTCAATTCTCGTTTCTAAAGTAGGGGGTGCCGGCGCTTCGATATAGAAAGTATTTCCGAGTTTTTCACCCAAAAATTTCGGATATTTCCGAAAATTCGTAATAATTCTTAATGTTTCTAAAATGGCGGACGCGCATACGCAATCGCCAAAAAAAAAAAAAAGGAAACTGGGGGGGACTTTTACAGGGCTCTCCCGCCCTCATTTCTTGAGCTATCCTCATCAAATTTGGTACAGTGGGAGATCACATTCAACACTCTTTGCTCAACAAATTGCAGAAAGTTTCCTGTCTCCTATGATTTTTGGTGAATTTTCATAACTTTTTATAATACACTATTTTTCAATATTTGAAGAAACCTGTTCCTGGTTTGAAAGTCTTATTTCCTGTTCAATTGGGTTCTTATTACTGTGAAAGTCCCTCTTCTACTTGTGTAGACTTTGGATTAGAAACGCAGCACACGCCAAGCAATGCCTTGGCAGGAGTGCCACTGTCCTTTGAAAACTATAAATTGCCTTTGAACTTTTTGATCTATGGTGCCACTGGCTGACCTTGTGATTGCCAAAATGAAACTCTGGCCGAGGACTTTGGATTAGAAACACAGCACACGCCAAGCAATGCCTTGACAGGATTGGCAATGTCCTTTGGAAACTATTTCTTCCAATGTACCCTTTTAGGTTTGAAAAAAAATGTGTGTCTTTGTGATTGATACAATAACACTCCGCCCGGGGGTTTGGGATTACAAACGGAGCATGAGGGAAGCAATGCCCTCGCAGGATCACACACGTCCTTTGGAAACTCTAACTTCCAATGTCCCCCCCTTTTAGGATTGCTAAGAAGGGCTGATCTAGTGATTGCTAAATTCAAAAAAAAAGGCAGAGGTCTTTAGAAATGGAGCGTCAGGAAAGCAATGCCTTGGCGCCCACGTCCTTTTAAAAATAAAAATTGCCTAAAGCCACAGCAAGGACTCTGCCAGATCCCACAAGCCCCAAGCCAATTTCCAAAAAAAACAAAAAAAAAACACACACACAATATCCAGTCAGCAACAACAGCCAGCCCTTAACAGACCCAACCCCCAGAACACTTAGCCCTCTCTCCCCTCAATGCAGGCAGCTTGATTCCCAGCGCAGCGCGAACCACCCTCTCTGCTCGGTAACCCAGCCCCGAATGGCTTGCCTGGGTTGGGGAGGTTTTTTTTATAGAGATCTTACACGTGGACGCGGAGGACGCTAGCCCCCACCTTTTCCAGCCATCGTGGAAGTCTCTGATTGGCCAGGGAGCGGTGGCCATTTTAGGCTGCGCTAGGCTCCCATTCAAGTTAGGTTGCAGAAACAAAAATATATATATATATATAAAAAAATTTTTGGAGGAAAAAATTTAACGAAACATTAAGACACAATTAGAGAATGGGCCAACGATGGTTCGAATTGCATTGCCAGTTGCGCCAGGGACAACGTTTCAATACTCGGTTCAAAAAGCGAGAACATTCCGAAACAATTCCGAAATAAGAATCATAACGAATTTTTGGACAACCCTAATACATACATATAAATATACATATAAATATACATATACACATTTATATACATACACATATATACAAACATATATAAATACACTAGCTCTGCCCGGCTACGCGTTGCTGTGGCAAAGTGGTGGTGGTATTGGTTAAAAATTGTGTAATTTTTATTTGCCATTATTTGTATTTTTTAATAAATTTTATTGTAAGTTATCTTTTTATTATATTTTATTACTTTCTTGTATTATTTTTAGATATTTTCTGTTATAGTATTTTATTGTATTAATTTTTTAGTGTTTTTAATTGTTTTTTAGTGTTCTTAATTATTTTTTATTGGGTTGCTAGGAGACCAAGATGGAGGAGCTTAGCCTTCTAACTGGCAGCAATTGGATAAAAGCAATTATTCCTCTCTCTCTAATTGAGACTTTATTTTTCTTTTCTTTTTGTTGTATCAACCTAGAGCCGTGGATGATGGGTTGTGTTGTCAAATTTAGAGGTTGGGGGGCCTGTAGTTTTGTTGTTTTGTGGGTCGCCGTGATGCCATCACTCTTTTATATATATACATAGAATCAGAGTCGGAAGAGACCTCGTGGGCCATCCAGTCCAACCCCCTGCCAAGAAACAGGAAAATTGCATTCAAAGCACCCCTGACAGATGGCCATCCAGCCTCTGCCTAAAAGCCTCCAAAGAAGGAGTCTCCGCCACAGTCTGGGGCAGAGAGTTCCACTGCCGAACAGCTCTCACAGTGAGGAAGTTCTTCCTAATGTTCAGGTGGAATCTCCTTTCCTGTAGTTTGAAGCCATTGTTCCGCGCCCTAGTCTCCAGGGCAGCAGAAAACAAGCTTGCTATATTCACATTTCTTCTTCAATTCTAACCTTATCGCCTTGACATATAGTATGTTCTAGCAAAATATGTCTTCAGACCTTATTCTTACAGAATGACAAAAACATGTGTTAGAAAGAGGCTAAGTGATTCTCCCTTTCATGTCAGTACTATGAAGATAGGATGGGGTGAAGGATCCCCCAATGTTTGCAGAAAGAGAAAGAATGAAGACTTTGTTACAGAAAGCCAACAGATTTGGGGGGGATGTATATAGGGCATAGTGTATTCTGGAAATGGACATGGTTGGCATCTGGAGACAGAGCTTTTATTAACAATCTAAAATCAAAGGAAATGAAAGTAAAAGTGGTATGGGAAGATAAAGAAACAGACCTTGAAGAAAGCAGATTTCTTTTATTTGTTTTGGGGAAAGGTATATGTGATAGTACGTGGAGGGCTAAACATTCTATATACTAGTATCTGTAAGGATAAGGACTCTATCACACTGCTTCTTAAACAGTGGGTCCTACCTTAAATGTCCATAGCTCAATGTTGGGGTCATGAAAGGTTTGGCAACAGTCAAAGCTTTCAAAATGCCACCCGTCTGGTAGCAACAACTGCTTCAGCTGTACTACACAAAAAAATTCTGCCTGTTCAGCAAGCTCTGAAAATGCTGATTTAATCAACTAAACAGTTGATTTTATACCTATTTCTTATACCTAGGTATATACCTGGGGTCACAAGTAGGAACAGTTTAACTGACTATTTTTTCTTGCTTCTCCCATTACTAAAACATCTGGCCAGAGAAAGACAAAAGTCATGCTACAATTTGTTTCCTAATGAAACTATTTTCACTTGAAAGCATTTTTAAATATAGGATTCCATTCTCTTTCATGTCATGGAGCTTAGCAACACCTAGTATTTATATGACACTTTTCCAAAGTTTCCTTGTCAGCACTCTAAGCTTCTATTAACAATCGATTGGGAAAGGATTGCATTGCTGTCCCAGAACTGAAGCAACAGTGACACAATGGCATGGCTATGACTGCTGAGAAGGAACAGTACCCCAAATGGAGGCCAGGAAGTCAAACAACTTAAGACTCCACAGCTGACATAAAAACAAGTGACTGACTTTATAGACACTAAGGAAGCTTAATAAAAAAAATCTTCCTTTTCTTACACACAAATTGATAACTTTTCAAGGACTGCTCAGGGTAAACAGAGCTTTCATAATACTTCCGCCACTGCGGCCCCAAGTAATTGCCTCCAGGAATGGTGAAAACAATTTTGAGGAGAAAAATCCTTGTGCAGTATGAGACATTGAGAAAGACCATGGGATGCAAAAAACTGCCTTGAAGTCTCACATGAGACCCCTTCCTACCCCTTCCGTAAGACAATCCTTGCATAGGTAGATCAGTGCTGGCTAGTTACATCAAAGTTTGCTATGTTCCCATTTTTATATGGGTAGCAATTTTAAATGGCTGTACGTGATGTTGGGCAGCCAGATTCCAGTTTTCCCTACAATTCCTTCAGCTGAAGCAACAGGAATTATCATTGGTGGTTTGACTTCTCGGCTAATGAATTTTCTTTATGGTTGTATCAGTTCCTTGTGAGGTTTGGTCTTGGAGAATGTGGACCAGTTAGTATAGTCCAGGGATGGCCAAACATGCTTAATGTAGGAGCCACATACGATAAATTTCAAATATTATAAAATACATCTATGTACCAATATTATATAAATGTTAAACTATTATTTTATATTAGTTTCAATAATCAAAAGCATGTGTGTGTGTGTGTGTGTGTGTGTGTGTGTACATACAGCCCAAAATTCTGACTAATTAATATTTTAACTATATTGAGTGTATCCAATGTTAATGAGCTACAGAAACCTCTAAGAAAATATGCAAATTTGCATCTTATTAACATTTAATGAGATTGCTAAAAATGAAAAGGTAAAAAAATATTTTAGCATATATTTATCTGTCTTAGTAAACAGCCAGCCAAAACACATAGAAAAACTAATACAATTACAGGCATTTAAAGCAGACATTACCTTACAAAATTATAGTCTTATCGTAATATTTTTACGACACACATTGCTACAATTATAGGACTATTTACTGCTAGTACTGGTGTTGTGAGTCTCCATCTTGAAACAATAGGCTCCATTACACGCAATGCAACCAAACTCAACACCCAATATCATACTAATTACCCCATAGCACTAAGATTATGGGTACTAGCTTATACAAATACACATTCTTGTGGGGAGGTTGTGAGTGGGATTTTTGAGGGATGGTGTGTTTTAAAATGCATTTTAATTGTATATATTATGTTTTGATGGCATTTTAAACCAGATGCACAATACTGTTTAATTGTTTTTTTTTTAATTTTTGTATTCGTCTTATTTAAAATTGATCAAAGTGTGTGATTGTTCGCCGCCTTGAGTCCCCTTGGAAACAACGGCAGGTTATAAATATAGTAAGTAAAACATTCTCCAGCACAATTCCTCTGTAACACAAAATTTCTTTAATCCCCAACTCAAATATAGTATTACAATTAACATTTCAATTCTTCAATATATTGACTCCCTATTAGCATTACATTTATGTTTCAATACAGTGACTTTCAATCTATATGTGGTAAATAATTACAAACCTTGATTTTTTAATGTTCCTATTATATGGATTGTAATAAAAACGAGCTCAGCCAATTTATTTCGGCTAGCCATACATCATATGTCAAAGAGTTACATATTTATTTATTTATTTACAGCATTTATATTCCGCCCTTCTCACCCCGAAGGGGACTCAGGGCGGATCACATTACACATATAGGCAAACATTCAATGCCTTTTAACATAGAACAAAGACAGACGAACATAGGCTCCGAGCGGGCCTCGAACTCATGACCTCCTGGTCAGAGTGATTCATTGCAGTGATTTATTGCAGCTGCTCTACAGCCTGCGCCACAGCCCGAGCCCAATATGGCTCGCAAGCATGCAGTTGGCCATATAGTCAAACTACGTGGCTAATGGATCCTGAAAGCAGGGCTGGTACTATTGTTAACAACATGGTAACTCTTTGAGATCACTAATGCAATGATGTCTAAACCTGAATAAAATTTATTCAGCTGCTAATTGGGAGGCAGGAGATAGGACAACATAATGTAAGTCGAATGGGGTAGAGGGAGATGAGTTCATGAGTTCAAATAAATGTTTCTTGGGCAAAGGCCCATGACTTCTATATTTCACAGCTAACAGATACCAGTAAATGACCCCCAGCAGCCATACCATCATCTATTGGTCTTTTCTGATTTCCATTGCTCTCTTCTGTTGGCTCCTGTTTCATAGGCTGTTTTTTAATTTTGTCCTTCTTTTCTTTACTAGCCATGGCTTCCAAATAACCTTCTGGGTACTACAACAGAAAAACATCACATCTGAGAAGCATTATTAAATAACATTCACATAAACACAAATATTTCCTGACTAACAGTGCATTAAAATCAAATAAATGTACATAATTTACATAAACATGAAGTTACTTCTATAGCAGTTCATTAGGAAAATTAGGACAGATGATATGAAAAGGAATAGTAAAGAGAAATGAAGTCCCAGAGTGTGAAAATAAAGAGAAAACCAGTGATGCACACAATGTCACCAGTGACTTGAGGCGCAAACTGAAGCATGCTCCTCTGTTCCTCCTTGGGATAGCAAACAGACTAACAGACCCAGGGATGAGGATTCAAGTGAACATTTTAACTCTTGAAGACCATGGTGGGTGGGAACTCATTTGGTTTTTCTACACTGTAGCAAATTATTTAGGAACTTGTTGCAGAAAATACTAACCAATGAAATCAATAACACACAGTTGATCACACACTACATGAAACTAGGTATAACTCTATTTTGGTCTCCTAAAACACTTCCAAAGAACATTAAGGAAGAACATTATTTTACCTATACACCCAATATCTTCAAAGCTGATTTTAAGAGAATCTCACTACAAGATATATTCAGTTGGCCAAAGAATTTACTATAGTTGCTAGAATAGTTATGTTCCAGTAAAACTTCTAAAAACTTTGACAGTGTTCACGTTCTAACCTGTAAACTTAAGCCCAATTTTTTTGACCGTTCAGTTCCTTCAGTCGTCCAAGGTGCAGGTTCAGCATCATCTCTTCGCAGAAGATAGCGCCAAACTAAGAATCCACATTTTCCAATTTCTGGCCAGTATTTCACCACCTAAATTACAAACATGCTTATAATTTCTGAGATACTTTCCATAGTTTCAAAATCTATCCAGTTAAATTACACCATAGTCATCTTTCTAAATGAATTTTACTTCTTTATAGATATGCATTCATTTTACTTATACCTGTGCTATCTAAAATATAGCTGGTGAGATGGCAGCTGATACTTTGATTTTAACATTATCCAGTCCTGGGCTTCCCAAGAAACTGCCTTGGAAAGAAAAAAAAAGATTCCTAATATTTGCACAAAGAACATAAAATATATTATATGCAAAATAATAGAATTATACAATTTGCTTTTACAAAAGTATCATACTTGGAACATTTAAAGTAAAAAAAATTAACAATAGTTACAAATAGAATTAATTTTTAATTTTTTGTTGCAATAAGAAGGTGACCTCTAGTCTCAATCCTTTTATGTTGAGCTTATTGTATCTAGCTATCTTTACCAAAAGTGGCCTTCATATCCACATATCAAAAACTCAAAGACACATATTAGTTCTAAGTCAGGGGTCCCCAAATTAAGGCTCGTGGGCCGGATGCAGCCATCCAAGGTCATTTGCCTGACCCTGTCCTAAACTTTAGACTCAGGGTTGACCTAAGTCTGAAACGACTTGAAGGCAGACAACAACAACAATCCTAATTTTGGACTATTTCATCATAGTCTGGCCACGCAACAGTCTGAGGGACCATAAACCGGCCCTCCACTTAAAAAGTTTGAAGATCCCTGTTCTAGATTATGTATTTAAAAATATCCTAAATATTACAGGAGTATGTTTAAAATACCAGTTGTATTGTTTCAAGTTTCCTTTCAGACAAGTAAACCATGAATGCGATCTCAACAATTTCACATTCCAAATAGTATTTCAAGTTTTTATTTCAAGTTTTTAAACTTGGGAAAACAGATAAGCTAGCCTATCTCTTCTGAAGGTTCCCTGTTATTATTACCATCAGCTGATACAACAGTTAAAGTAAATGATGGTCTTTTCCCCTCTCTTCAGAGACATCATGCATAGATGACTAATTCTGTATTGAGTGATCCTTAGTATAAAATTATTATTGCACCAAAAGGATTATTTCAGAAGTATTAATGTAAAAAATCCTAATAAAAGAATAATGGGCCCAATTTGGACAAACAAACATCGATTACACAAATGGTTTTTCCCACTTTCTCTCCAATGCAGTCTCCATGATCCAAAAAAATCCTAAGTAATGAGAAATCCCTACTAAGTAGTATGAGTTGTGACATGAAGGATTTATTTATTTATTTCTATCGTTTCTACCCCTCCCTTCTCACCCGAGGGGACTCAGGTCAGCTTACAAAAATGGCAATTAATGCCAATACACCAATATACAATAAGTAACATTAAAACAATCAAAACATTTAAATAACATTATAATCTACAGTAAACAAAAATTAAAACAGTGCAAAATGCTTGTGCCAGCTAAGTGGGAAACTCAAACAAAAATAATGCATAGACACTTCTGTATGAGAAGAGGTCTGCTCAAACAAGGTGTAATGTTGCCACACAATTTTGTCCATTTCTCCCTCTTCCACACCAAAATCTAGGAGTGTCCCCAAACCCTCTGAAAAAACATTTCAGGATGCTATAGCACCATGGAGCAGGAGTACAAGCAGCTCCCCAGTCACATTGCTTTGGAATCCAAATCATTTCCAGTCAACTCGAACTGGAAGGCTGCTATTGGCAGCTATTGGCAGACTTAACTGGAAGGAAGGATACAGAAGAAAAATGTGCACCTTATAAATGCCATCATATCTATTGCCTTCTTCAGGGGCATATTTGCTGATTCTTCGACCCTTTGAGCTCCGAACCACACGCACAGGCTTTCCAGCTCTCCAGTTTTTAGATTCAGCTCCATTTTTATCATCCAGTGGGGCATCACAATTCAGGGCCAGGGCCCTGCAAAATATGTTTTGGAAGACTTCATACGACATGTTTTCTAAAGTACCACTGGGAAATTCAAGTCAATTTTCCGCACACACTTTATTACAGTCAGGTCAAAAATTATTCATTCAATTCATATATAACACCAAATCACGTTTTTTAAAATTAAAATAAGCAGTGCTCTCTCTTGGGCTCTATGCACCTTCTGCTTTTTCTTCCTATGGAAACCAATTTGCTGCATTTAGACAAAGCAGCAAACTATGGCCAAACACCTCTTAGCTACTTGGGTTGGCATACCTTTAAATTACAAAAACATTTAGCATTTTGTTAGCATGTATTTAATAACTCCAATATCTCCTGGAAACAAATTGTAAAAAAACCCCAGCGTAATTGAGATTTACCATGTGAATAAATTTTGCTAAGAAAACCCCATGACAGATTTGTTTTAAGGTTGCCCTAAGTAAGAAAGGACAAGAAGAATACAATAGCAAAATAGTTTTGAATTATATTCTAGTAATCTAAAGCACAACTAATGAACAGTGTAGAAAAATCATTTTATTATTCATCACTTACTGATCAAAGAAACTTCCTTCTATATCAAGGCATGACTGGTTATCTTGCATACTTCAAATTCAACAATATAGACATATATATTCAGCTTATATTAACATATATGACTCAATACTTGATTATATCCTATGTATTACACTCATATATGTTTCCCTTTCTATTTTCTCTCTTTTCACATTTCTATAATTATTCAAATTTAATTTAAAAGAACATTTGCTACAACGATTATCAAACCAAACTGTTCTAAAACATAATTTATATAAATGTTTTCTTCCTATTTAAAGAGTTAAATAATGAAATCCTTGCTCTACTGAATGCTTCCTCCTTTCTTCAGAAGAAATTTGTAAAGCCTACCTGTTCATGTGTGTTAGAGTTTGATCAAATGAGTGTTCTCCAATCCTTTTATTACCAGAAAGATCTCTTCCTCCACTCCCAGTGTAAGTAAATTCATCCCCTCGATCCTACATGGAAATATTCATATATATTTTTACAATTATCAAACTAAGAATTCAGGATTGCAAAAGGTGGAATATACAATATCTATGCCCTATTTAATAATGGTGTTGTATATAAAATACTAATACTTCATCTGATGGAATCAAAACTGTTTTACTGTAATTCATGTGAGTGCAAGGGTGCATGCGTACAATGTCTAGATGTGTCACCTCTCAAAATCTCTTCCCAAGGATATCTGAAACCGTGGATATTAGTAAAACATATTTAGACTGTACCTGGGTCAGAAACATTCCATAGAATCACACTGGAGAATCTAGAGAGGCCCACAAAAACTTCCCAGGGTTGAGGGAGATTTTTCTGGAGCAATGGGTAAGTGAAACCATGAGTATTGGTTTATGGACTCCACATCACACACAGAAGTAGTGATGCTCCTAAAAGAACAGGTTTTTCTCACATCAATCCTAAGTAGGGCTTTTGGATGAGCATCCCACCACATTCTGAGCCCTGCCAACTCACACTATTTGAGTCAAAAGGCTGACGGAGGAGCTTCACTTGTCCTGGTTGAGTTTTACATTCAAAGCCACCAAGCGTGCCATCAACAACTGGGGGTTAAGGTTATCCTCCTAGTCCTTAGGTTTCTTGGAACAGCGAGTAAACAGTTACATTGCTAAGGGTATTACTCTCCAAGTTGTCATTACTAGTTTTATGCATTTTCAAGGCTAACAATATTCCAAAAATATGTATTCAGTTATTAGAATAATATTTAGCACATTCAGTTTTTTTTAGGAAGAGTATCAACAGAACAGAATCAAAATCTGTTAATATTTTCCTTAGTCTAAATCAGTGGTTCCCAACCTTTGGTCCTCCAAGTGTTTTGGACTTCAGCTCCCAGAAATCCTAGACAATTTACCAGTTGGGAACCACTGATCTAACTAATTTTGAAGTCCCCCATACTCACTTTGCCCTTAGTGACAGTTTGCTACCTTTCCTAAAACAGTTTAAGAAATCTGAAACAAAATTCCTACATTGCAAATACAGTGCTCCCTCACTAATTCATGATTCGGGTTCCGCAGATTCACTATTTAGCGGATTTTCCCATCCGACCCGCCCTCCCCTCACAGGCACAAAAGGACTCAGTTTGAGGCACGTGACCCGGCCCGCACTTCCTCCTCAGCCGCCTGCAGGCAGCACCAGTAGGCCCTGCCTGCGCCTCATCGCCTCAGGAATAACAAGAAATACAGTACAGTACGTTAAAAGAGGAAAAGAGGGAGGGAGGGAGAGAAGGGGGCTATATTTATTGAAATAAATAGTGCCGCTACTTCGCGGTTTTTCACTTTTCGCAGGCAGGCCTGGAACTTAACCCCCGCAAAAAGTGAGGGCACACTGTATGGGCAGGGAAATTTCTTTATCCCAAAGACAGCATTTCATTGAAGTCCTAAAATCTCAGAGCCTTCATCCTAGCAGGGCAAATCTACTCTTTCTTCAACAGACTCATCCATTCATATCCTTCCACACTCTTATTAACAAACATAAAACTGGAGCTTCAGACAGCAATTGTGTTTGAAAAAAGGTTCCATTATATTCCAATAGCTTCTTAAGCTTGTAACTTGTATAGGGGTTTACATCACTTAGAGGTGAAAATTTTAGGCTCCTGCAACAGATCTAAAAAGCAGTATTCTTATGCTAAAAAATCCCTCTGTATTAATCATTCTAGAAAAAATGTTGGGAGTACCATAACAACACCAAGTGAGGATATAATGAGTTAATTACAGTTGATTTCCCAACTGTACAGTGTTCCCTCACTACTTCGCAGTTCACTTTTTGTGGATTTGTTGTTTCGCGGTTTTTCAATAAACTCTAAAAGAATATTATAAATCATAAAAAATTACAATTTACAGCCTAAGGAAGGGAGGAAGGAGAAGCTGAAGGGAGAGAAAAGGAGCCCAAGCGGCAACGGGAGGAGAAGGAGGCCATTTATCAACACACGATTGGTTGATAAAGACTTAAAATAGTATAACTACTAAAATAATGTATACATATATAGTGTTTCTACTTCGCGGATTTTCACTTATTGCGGGTGGTCCTGGAACCTAACCCCCACGATAAGTGAGGGAACACTGTAAACACAGTAAGAGCAGGGGGTAAAATCAGTCTGAACTTTTTAAAAAAATAAACCCATAATGTTGTATACTGCAAGCAAATGATCTACTAATTTGTCTTATAAAATAAAAATTGATAAAATATAAAGCTCCATAACCCACTGAAAAAAAACCATAAAAAGTTATTATTTTAATACAATTACATATACTGATATAATAACCATATCATAAATCTTCCTGGCACCCTTCTTCTGTTTTAGTCCATTTGAGATTTAAGTTCATGTTTTCCATTAACCCTAACACATGATGATGTTTCTGACAATAACAAGGAAAAGGTGTAACTTAAAAAGAAAAATAATTAAAATATATAGGGCTGCATCCAACATGATGGCGATACAGGTCACAAAACACCTCTCCCTCCTTCTCTCTCCTGTAGCTCTAGAAACTTCTTAAACTGGATAAAACAAATTTTCCAGTTATCTGGAGTAGGTTTTTGAGGCGTTCAGGGGTGTTATGATGGAAAAGTGAGATGAAATCCCCTCAAAAGGATTCTATTCTTGTGCAAACAGATGTCCAACACTGAGTGACATCTTACACTTGACACATATATGGAGGCTACAGAAATAATGTAATTATAAAGGGGTCCTGGTCTTTAGAAGTATCTAAGTATTTGCAAGGCATTAGGCTAGCGTCATTAAAGAACTCAAAATAATACCTGTGTGGGTCCAGTACACACATGTAATGCTCACTTGAGTTAAAGGATGGAGAAGAGACCACAAAACTGACTTGATCAACTAGTCATATATCTCTGGATTTGGAAATTTTTAACTTGGTTTGGAATTGTAGGTGACTGTCATTAAACCAAGTCAATAAAAATCTCTTGGTGCCAACCAACCATCTTTAGAAGTTAAGGTAATTTGAGAATATTTGTGAGTTAGAGAGGCTGAGGCATAAAAAGTAGCTAACATTACAGCTCCTATTAATTTCCTCAGTCCTAATTAATAAAAAGTCTATTATTATGTCAGAATAATTTATGAAAAGTGTTCCCTATATAGAATTTATTCTTCAGTTGTTTGTCACGGGATCCTTTCCGGAACTACCTGAAATCTACTATCAATACTGGGCCATTTTTCAAAAACTGTAGTTATGCTTATGTATTCTTGCTCATATCGACAGATTGCGTATATAATGAATACAAGACTGTTTTTTCTAGCAACAGGTTTTTTAATTTCAAATATGTGAAATCTTATTTATAGAGAGGATAAGTAGATAGTAACATTCTTGGTAAGAAAATATCACTGCAAGAAAAAACGATTTCACAAAGGTGGAAGTAATTTGCTGCTTTGGTGCAATCCTGAACAGTAACCTAGGAGCCGTCACCATGTAAACATTTCAGTGACTTACCTAACATAAATATCACTACTATGGGAAGCAAACAGACTCAAGAAGCCACTCTCTGCTATTGAGGTACACTATGCACCTGGACCTTTGCAATTCTATTCAGGACTATGATAATAAACATTTCAGCATTGATAACATTTTTCAGAATGATTCTTTTTTTAAAAGGCCACAGTTTCTGAAGAATCCCCTTTCAGTGGGAACAGTTAAATAAGTGCTAATGAGAATGTTTACTTCACTTTCGTTACTAAAGATGCTTAACAACTGTTAACACATTGCTTACTGCTTTATCATTCACCTGATGTTTGCTTCAGTATTCTTCCTGATGGTACAAGAGCTGAAGAAGAGGTTGTAAACATTACTCTCATTGTAAAAAACAGCTTATGGCTAAACAAACCATGGCTAAATTCATGAAACGAAAAACACAAAGATTGATTCATCACAGAACAGAACAGCTTGCTGTTCTATTTATGAGTTACAAATGTTTCTCAACATCTGTTCCTAGGCGCTAAACAGCGAGATCAGTCAGAGACAATCTGTCACATCTAGTAATAATATCTATTAAAAATAAGTGGAATTCTCATAGGGCTTGTCTATACCGGCCCTAAAATCTGAAGAGGGCCAGAGGTTGCTCCTAGATAGCCAAATGACATCCAGGTTCATTCACTAGTGTAGGGTAAACCAGGGTGAACCATTTTAGCCCCGCATTGAGGGAGGTCAGGGAATGCTCCAGAGTATTGCTGAAACTCCAGAACAGCCCTGCACTTCATGCACAGTGTGGACAGCAGACCAGCCCCATGCAAACGGGCCTGCTGTCCACTTGGGACATCACCACCATCCCCCTTTCCCTTTGCTGACATCAGCAAAGGTGCCTGAGTGGCCAGAATGAAAGAAAGAAGTTTGCTCCTCTCATTCTCCCTAGTCACATGGGCGCCTTTACCGATCCCAGGAGCTCTCTGGTCATCTACCACAGTGACAGGGAAAAGGTTACACCCCAGCCAAGACATTTAGTGCTATTTCTCAAGCATTTGATCTGCCCCCAGCTAAGACCTAATTCTTTATGAAGACGTAAATATGTATCTAGCCTATACCGCTCCAGGCAATAGGTACAGACTCACACGACTATTTGTTTCTTCATATATAAAAAACTAACAGAGAGTAACTTGTTCTGTAATATGTTAGCTTTCTGCTTGCATGGAAAAATACTCTGCATTAAGAAACAATCTCTATGTCAGTGCCATTCTGGAGGCTGCAGTGATCTTATTCCAGCTACAGGTCATCATCTCAGAAAGGTTTCGGTCTAACATGAGAAACACCTCAGGAACCCAGGGTGTATTTATCCCGTAGCAACTGTGTTGAATCTAAGGGCTGGTTATATTCAGTGCTTAAATAGTAGACACCCAAGGAACCCTGAGTGCATCACCTTGAGATCCACCACAAAAGAAAGGTAAGGTGTAAAGATACCAAGTCACCTTGTCTGTCTCCTGAGAAATCTGTATAAAGACCAAGTAGCCACAGTAAGAACAGATCACGGAACAACAGACTGGTTCAAGATTGGGAAAGGAGTATGGCAGGGCTGCATACTTTCACCTGACCTATTCAACTTGTACACAGAGCAGAACACATCATGCGATGTGCGGGGCTTGACGAATCCAAGGCCGGAGTTAAAAATTGCTGGAAGAAACTTTAACAATCTTAGGTATGCAGATGATACCACTCTGGTGGCCGAAAGCGAGGAAGAGTTGAGGACCCTTATCACCAAGGTGAAAGAAGAAAGTGCAAAAGCCAGGCTGCAGTTAAACATCAAGAAAACCAAGATTATGGCAACCAGACTGATTGATAACTGGCAAATAGAGGGAGAAAATGTGGAGGCAGTGACAGACTTTATATTTCTGGGTGTGAAGATCACTGCAGATGCAGACTGCAGCCAGGAAATCAGAAGACGTTTACTTCTTGGGAGGAGAGCAATGGCCAACCTCGATAAAATAGTGAAAAGCAGAGACATCACACTGGCAACGAAGGTCCGCATAGTGAAAGCAATGGTATTCCCCATAGTAACCTATGGCTGCGAGAGCTGGACCATAAGGAAGGCTGAGCGAAGGAAGATAGACACTTTTGAACTTTGGTGCTGGAGGAAAATCCTGAGAGTGCCTTGGACCGCAAGAAGATCCAACCAGTCCATCCTCCAGGAAATAATGCTCGGCTGCTCACTGGAGGGAAGGATACTAGAGGCAAAGATGAAGTATTTTGGCCACATCATGAGAAGACAGGAAAGCTTGGAAAATATTGTGATGCTGGGGAAAATGGAAGGAAAAAGGAAGAAAGGCTGACCAAGAGCAAGATGGATGGACGGTATCCTTGTAGTGACTGGCTTGACCTTGAAGGAACTGGGGGCGGCGACAGGGAGCTCTGGTGTGGACTGGTCCATGAGGTCACAAGGAGTCAGAAACGACTATGTGATTGAGCAGAGAGAGAAGGTGTAAAGATAATAAATTGATGAATACTGGAAAATAGCAGGAGGACCTTCACATCAAATATGTTAACTATATAATTACTCCATTAGTATGTCTGTTAGTAAGCTTAATCAAAAACAAAATTCTGTTTTTAAGACAAAGGTTGTGTCAATGTGAGTGTTCAGATGTCAAAAGGTTCCATGATCAAGTGGGGGCTTTTATCAGTAGGAAACTAGGAAGATGCAATCATTTTCATCAATTCCCTTTTTTTTCTGCAACCCTATCCCCCAATAAGCTTCAGAGGGTTGTGGCTTAGAAGGGACTCAAGAAACAAAGAAATAAAAAAAAAGAATAAAAAAGAGGAATTTGCCAAAATTCCATTTTCTATATATAGACAGATATAGATAGATTTCTCTATAGATTCCAAGTTATTCGATGGCAGGAGGATATAACTGGACACAACTGTCTTTATGCAAGATCTTATATAAGGATAAAGGGTACACTCCCTGATTTAGAACTATCTGATGGAAGTTTGAGCCCCAGCTCTTCCCCAGATTTCCAGGAGAGAGGGTAGAATGGTTTGTAAGGTAAAGGGGGAGGGTCAAGGATAAGCAAGTTATGCACCACAAAATTCCAAAAAACTTTCTGCCAGTGATCTGAAGGTCTAAAATTGTCATTGCAAGGAAGAATTTGGGAATTTCCCTGTATCCCTTCATGCCAAGGTTTAGTCTTAAATACAGCGTATTGGCTACTGTATCTCAGGAGAGTTCTTCTCCTCATTCATCACTAAAGTCATTTCAAAGGGGAAACTAAGAATTCAGTCCCTATTCATGGTTTGGCAACTCCTTGGTTTTTCCAAATTGCCCTTACTCAACATAATTAGATCCTTGTTCAGCTGAGAGCCATTGTTTTATGTTGACCTCAATTGCCAAGGATATCCCGCAGTGACAGAGAAAAGGATGCATGCATCACCCATGTCCAAAGTTAGTTCTGAGAAAGTAAGTGGTAAGACAAGGTCATTTTGAGTCCCTCAATACTTCCTTGAAATTAGATATCTATTTTCCTCAACCCATTTAGATTCCCAAAGTATCCACATGCCGAAACTACCAACACAGAGAAAGATAAACCAAAAATACACCCATTTTAAAATGTTTGAAAATTGTGGCTAAGAGCTTTCAATTATATCGGTATATGGTCTTCACTGACAACATAAATAGCTAGAATAAAAAAAAACTTACTACTTCATCTTCAAATCCTCCAGCCAGCACAAGGGAGTAAGCACCATCACTACTACGGCCATGGATTCCACCAACATGAGGTCTATGAACACCTGCTTCACTCACCTTGGGAATAAATGAGTTATTTACAGCCAATTGTAATGACAGGATTATCCATATAAAGTGATGCTTGCTTTTCATTTGTGAATGACAGATTTCCATGTTCTATAACAAACCCCTTTTGCAATCTTGACAGTTAAAAAAAATTCATCATACTTCATGGGACTGCAATTCAAGAATTGTAAATTCAAAACTGATTTTTTTTGCCACTTCATAAAGTAAAAGATTTCTCCAATCACACAAAAAATCAACTCTATTTGTTTCTTGATAGGTCTGCCACCAAGTAAGTCAAAAGTAACAGCAAAGAAACTGAGAAATGGTCTGTGGTACAGAATGAAGATCCACTGGTGTTATTTGTGCTAGGATCTTGCGTCATGGCTGATGACACTACAAAATTAATGACTTAATGACAAAACCCAATCTGTTTTAAGCATAGAAAACAATACTTGAATAAACCTCTGTTATTTGCCCACTAGTGCAAATATCTCAAGAAAAAAGAAAAGTTAGTTGAGACTATAAATATAGATTAGAAAAGGTTTATCTATATCATACCTGCACTCTGAACTTCCAGGTTGCTCCTACTGGAACTCCAGGTATAGGTCCATAATGATTTGATGGGACAATAGTGCATTCCTTAGTACGACCAACACAGGCCATACCCTATAGACCCAAGGAAGACAAGTCATAAATCAAAATGTTTCCAAAGCTTTAGAAAAGATGTATGCTTTATGAATGATTGACCCTGGCCAAGCACTAGACCTAGAAGACATACATTATGTCCCACCTATATTTCTGGTGAAGCAGAACTATATTTTTTAAACTTGTGTTTCTAAAGTAGCAAAGATGCCACTTTTCATCAACTGAAAAATTTAAAAACAAATAAGTTTATTTTAACTTTTCAGTCAAGAAAATGTTGAGACCCTAATGAAAACAAGGAACAACAAAAGTACGAGATAAAGTATCAGCTATTAAAATCAATTAGGAAGAAACTATCTGAGTTGGGAGAATGGGACACTACTACCACAAAGACTCTTCCATGCACTGTCCTAGGTCATCATCTCCTTAACGTAACAATTGAAGGAAGGAACATTCAGAAAAGGACTTTTACAAAGGAACGACCATTTTCTCTTTTTACTTAAGGTGGTACTGGTGTGGGAGAAACTGGATACCTAGGATTGGGGCTACAAAAATGGTGTTTGGGTATAATTCCCACGCCTTGCATAAGGTACAAAATCTACAACAATGAAAATTGTCTGAGTTAAACAAGTCTTTGCTTCTAAAGTTTTTAAACTAAAAATACGATTCTATCACTTAATCAGCAAAACTCAGAACACTAATGGCCAATGTTTCTTTAAATGCACGGTACAATCTGTAGCCTAATAAACAGGTGCACAGAACTGAGTTGTTTTGTCAGTCCAGAAAGATAGAATGAAGCACCCCTCTTGATTTGGACCCATGCACCTCTTATCACACACTGATGGAATAAAATCCCCAAACCCCTTCTCAAATTGCAATTTAGGCTAATGGTTGAACAAAAATAACTCAACATTATACTGGCCTCCAAGACCCCTCACAATATTCTCCCTTAGACACTTCCCTAACTGGGATTTGGCTCTAAGGGGAGAGACAACCTTGCTTCTAACGTATAAGTTATGTTGCATTCCAGAGTCTATCTTTGTATAGGACATACAGACAAACACACAACATAATACATTTTTCTAATCATTTTTACCTTGCCCCAATCTCGCTGGCTGTCTGTACATGCAGATGGCATCTTCGCCTTCTTTTTGCTTTGCTTCAGCTTTTCCCCAGCTTTTACAACTTCATCCGAATCATTTTTACAGGAAGGGCAGTACCTAAAAGATACAGGCTTTAAAATTAGTAACTACAGAATGGGGAATGAGACAAACAAATAAGTACAGAAGTAATATCATCTCAGTAATTTTGTGCAAGATTGACAAATTATCTTGGTGGCAAAGAAAACACTTCCTGTTCACAAGGCTATGTTCCCACATTTCTTAGGGTCTTCTTTTCCTCTCAAAAGCAAGTGCAAGGTTAGCTGCACTCCTCTGCAGTCTTCTCAAACTGTAAAGTTCAGGGCAGGTTGAAGGAATTTTCTGTGCAATGCAAAAACAGGTCTTTCCACCTCCTGCTTGAAGATGAAGGTGGAATGGAAGCTTGCTTTGCTTTTGAATTTGCTCAGAGTATACAGCAAGCAAATAAAAAAACTTAACTTTCTCCATACCTAGAATTGTTGACATCAGGAAGAACTTCCTCACTGTGAGAGCTGTTCGACAGTGGAACTCTCTCCCCGGGGCCGTGGTGGAGGCTCCTTCCTTGGAGGCTTTTAAGCAGAGGCTGGATGGCCATCTGTCGGGGGTGCTTTGAATGCGATTTCCTGCTTCTTAGCAGGGGGTTGGACTAGATGGCCCATGTGGTCTCTTCCAACTCTACTATTCTATGATTCTATGATTCTATGATTGTGCTTAATATTGATTGTGCTAACATACCGTCTTTCCCTCACTTTTTAAATGATCATAAACTGTACCACTCAATTTATTCTGGGAAACTCCAGACAGCAGAGACAGATAAAAAATTATTTGATTTACTCTGTCATGCACTCATCAATGGCATTTGCACAGCTTGCATTCAAAAATTCCTGCGTCTTCCACTCACAAGCATACATTAAAAGTGATGGAAAAACAAATCAAGCTTATGCTGGCACTACAGTACAATAATGTATATTAAATAACCATAGTCATAATGGCAGGAAATACTCAATTCTGGAAATCATTCCTTCACAAGCAAAATATTAACAATCTCAAATTTTCTTCATTTGATGAATGCTAAAGGACTCTAATCAAACAGTTCATTAAATGCAAAGTTAATTTATCTAACAAGAATTCAGTGCCCTTCATTAGATTTCCATAGGTAAAGGTAAAGGTTTCTCATGTCCGACTCTGGGGGTTGGTGATCATCTCCATTTCTAAGCCGAAGAGCCGGTGTTGTCCGTAGACACCTCCAAGGTCATGTGGCCGGCATGACTGCATGGAGTGCCGTTACCTTCCCGCCGGAGCGGTACCTATTGATCTACTCACATTGGCATGTTTTCGAACTGCTAGGTTGGCAGGAGCTGGAGCTAACAGCGGCCGCTCACGCTGCTCCCGGGGTTTGAACCTGGGACCTTTCAGTCTCCAGCTCAGTGCTTTAACGCACTTTGCCACCGGGGCTCCTTAGGTTTCCATAAGAATGCAAATTCTTTAGCTCTGTAAAACTGAAATTCTATGCTCCCTGCTCCAAGAAAATGCTATACATCTGTGTCTTGCATTATTTACCAGTCCTCATCTTCTGGTATCTTGCTCAAAGGTGGATTTAGGCAGTATATGTGGTAGGCCATGTTGCACTCATCACACAGAAGTTGCATGTGGGCATCTTGTTTCCCACCACACAAATAACAGGAACAAAATCGACATTCTTTATCTGGGTCAGCTCTGCAATGCTTGCATTCAGGGCCACTCTTTCCTGCAAAGCAGAATGGAATAAACTGATATTCCTAATTAAGGCAAAGGCTTTAAAAAAATCATACACAAGACTGAGTAAACTAAGAAAGAGACCAAAGCATTTTTAATATCAAATCACACTTCAGAAAATATTTATTTTGAAAATCTCAGCACACTTAACAGATTACATTAGAATATATACACTGTGATGAGTTCATGAGTATAAGTGAAAAATCTATTTTAGGACAGTTGCCAAAGTATCAAAATTCATTTCTGAATTTCACACAAGTATGCTCATATGTAGATTTTCTTTAGAATAGTCCAGTATTAAGATTTATTCAGAGAATGAAATGCTTAAGAGATATACAAATGAAACAAATTGGAAATTATGAATAAATATATTATTAGTAAGTAACATGATTGACCTTTAAAATCTGAGTCTAACTTTGCCAATATACATGTAAAATTATATTCATAAAAGGAAAATGCTTCCTTATGTTTCTCTGAGAATATGAATGCCTTCAAACACACACACACACAGAGTTACACTTAAGTATGTACCTGTTCCGACTTGCATACAAATTCAATTTAAGAATGAATCTACAAAACCTATCTTGTTCGTAACAGGGAGGTTGCTTGTATCTATGCACGAAGTCTGTATTTTTTAGAACATTACTGAATAAGAAATTTCAGAATACCATGGAATACAAAATACCTACTTCTGAACTGTCCATCTGCAAATGTCAAAGGATACGCCCCTGGTTTTTCAATCTTATATATTTCTTCTATAAAAAGGAGTTTGCAATCATTTATAGCATCTTCTGGGCCTCTGAAATTAAGGCATAAAAGGAACTTAGCTCAGGTTCTTGAATTCCAATTGCAGTGTTGACTAACAATAGGCCAATAAAGGCTACCTCAAACAAGTGCTGCCTATTTTAACTTTAAATATATATTACACAAATATTAATTGACAACAAAATTTATACCACAGGCTAAAATTCTGAAAGTATTTAATACCATTTAGCAACAGCCCAGAAACTTAACAGTTAAATACTTAAAACAAAGTAAATAATTTGTGCAAGTAAAAGGATATAAATTAAATATGTTCAAAACCATTTTTAAATTTCTGTTTACAGTGCCATTTCTTTTTTCACCTTCAGTCACCCACAATAAAATTAACAACAATGCAAAACCACTAAAAACCAGAAAAACTATTCCAACGTTCAAGGGCGAGATATGCTCTACATAACAACCCAAAAAACAGACACACTGCATTGGAGAAAAAAGGACACAACTTTATTTAGTTGTTATAGTTGTAAACTGGGTTGGCGCACACATGGCTCTGCATTCAGACATCAACCAAACCACCTGTTGATCAATGAGCCCACAGGTCTGATCCACTGCTGGATCCCCTAGGAATGGTATAAAAGAGAGCAGTTGAGCAAAACCCCCTCTAAGACACCAGGTGATATGGTCAATGCATCCACCCACCACTGGGCAAAACTGGCTCCAAGCCACAAATCCAAATTTCCTGAAGAGAACTCCCTACAAAACCAATGCCTTTGATACCTGATAGACACTGGAAAGTCAGTCCTGGATCCATGGCCCTTGCCAGTGCCCTCTCACAAAAGTTGTGACATGTCACCTGCATGTACCTCCAACAACATAGGGAAGGAAGTTGGATAAGCTTGGAGAGAACTGGCTGAACCATGGCAGCACCACTATATATGCCCCACTGCCCATGACTGAAATGAAAATCATAAATATGGAACACTGTCAAGATGGGAGGAGCTCAAGAGCGAATGAGCAGTCGCAGGCTGCTTAAAAGTATTTGCTGGTGCCAATGATCAATAATCTTTCTTTCTGGGCCTCTGGGGACTGCCATGAAAAAAAACCCTTGCCAATGTGGCAGTTATTGCTCTGCTCCCACCCCAAAACATTGCTATCTGGTAAGTCAGGCAAGCTGTAAATGACAAAATGACAAAAGTAGTCTACTATACTTACAGGAAAAAGACCAAACAATGGTATGGCCATGATCAAGTTGTTTCCCCTGATTAATTTTTATAATTGTAACATATACCCAAATTTAACAATCAAGATAAAATTAAACACAACTGAAAATCAAACAGTTTTATCACTCTAAATAGCAAATTTATGGGATTTCCACTCAAACTGGGGCTAAAAGAAGATTACTGAGAAACAAGCTGGATATACCAGCAATCTGTGGATCTCGAGAATCACAAACAACCAAACAAATAAACAAAGAAAAATGCAGCCAAGTGCTGATTAAACACACTTAGTAGCCATGCTCAGGAAAAAAAAACTTTGGGTAGAGGGGGGAGATGCAAAATTTTACTGCAGGCCCCATTCGTGTCTCAACAATTTCAGTGGCCAAACTATATATGTACAATCTCGCAAGCACCAAATTCACAAGATTTGAGGACTGTTAAAAGCAAGGTCTCTTGGAAGTCACAAGTTGAAACTGGCTTGACAACACAAAACAATAAAGCTCTCACTGAAATCCACAGGATTTCAAGTGGGTTTAACTTTGGCCAGAGTTGTACTGTCTATATTCAGAAACATGAGTATTAAAAATCCTGATATTGGACAACAAGTTTGAAAAACAAGCAATAGCAACTAGTTCAGTTCTGGCATTCACCAGGTATATTACTTTCTGGTAGGAATGGAGCAGGCATACACTGATTAACACAATATGTTATATGTTCGAAAAACAATATACTCTTTTTTAAAGTTGTGCACACCAGACATCTGGGCTTTTCACAGATTCTCCATGCCATCTGCTATTCTTTGGGCATGATGGATAGACAATGCATTGAATGGAAGGAAAGCTGCTTAATTGTTACTGTCTACTTTGGTCCTCCCAAGTGCAATTATACTGTAGTTCATATGATAACACCAAGTGGGCAGAGGCAGCAGGCATTTACCGTATATACTCGAAGATAAGCCGAGTTTTTCAACCCTTATTTATGAGCTGAAAAAGCCACCTCCGGCTTATATTCGGGCCAAGGTCAAGCCAGCAGCGGAGCCTGGAGGCCACAGAGGCCACAGTATATTTTCTTTTCCAAAACCTCGCTTCTTCGCTTCTCCTCCCAGGCTGGTTATCTTATTTTTTTGAGAGAGACAGAGACAAGAAGCAAATGTTTTCAAAAGCGAAAGGAGACTGAGAGAAACCATTGCAAGCCAGATTGCATGGGTAGAAGGGGGAGAAAAAAAGATATTCTTGCAAATTTGCATGATTCATTACTATTACTATTATTATTACTACTACTACTACTATTGCAAGAGTCCAAAGGGAGGAAAGGAGGGAAAAGAGAGCAACAGAAGGTGTGTATTTCTTTTTCTTCCTAAGGAAACAAAAATGGGGTGTGTTTTTTTGGGAGGGGGAGAGAAGTTTTAAAAAGCCCTTTCTGGCTACTTTTAGAGTTTGAAAGAGAGAGAAAGAAAAGAGGTGGGAAAGGGCAGGAGAAAAGAGGGACTTTGTTTTTAGGGGGACTTTGCTTGCATTTCTTCCTTGGGTAAATGCATGCCCCAAAGCTTCTAAATATTTATATAGATGTTCCCCCTACAAATACATTAATATATGAATTTTCCCCTCATATGTTTACAGGTCTTTGCAAATCCTATGTAAATCTAAATAACTAGATTTCCATGTACCTGTATAACTGTTCCTATATGTATACATTAATTTTATATATGAATTTTACCCTCATATGTTTGCAAGTGCAGAGGGAAAATGCACATAAATAGGGCTTGGAAATATTGCAGGAGGAAAATGCACATAGAGAGAGGATTTGCAAAGGTTTCAGGGGGAAATACACATGTGAAATTAGTATATATAATGATAGATCTATATCTAGCCCTGCATTGTTTATGTAGGCATTATATGTTTGCCTGTTACTATGTTGGAAGCTGGCCTGAGTCCCCAGGGGGAGATAGATAGGGCAGGGTACAAATGAAACTGTTGTTGATGATAATTATTATCATTATAAAGTTATTGTTGCTTTTCCACTTATAGAGTTAGTTTACTGTTTTTCTTTGAAATACAGTAAATATTCAAAACATTTAACCCACTGATGCCTCAATTAATGTAATTTTATTTGTATCTAATTTTATTTTTGAAATTTACCAGTAGCTGCTGCATTTCCCACCCTCTGCTTATACTCAAGTCAATAAGTTTTCCCAGTTTTTTGTGGTAAAATTAGGTGCCTCGGCTTATATTCGGGTCGGCTTATACTCAAGTATATACGGTATATATCCAGTTTTACAAAATACCCAAAGACTGTAGACCTCTGGGACATATCCACACTGTATATGATTTTGCTTCCAGTTTGATTACCATGACTCCATTCTATGGGATCATGGGACCAACAGTACAACTGATACAGCTCTAGTACTCTATTCTAAAGGACTCAAACAGAGGAGTCAAAGGACATATTTACACTGACCATTAAATGTGGATTGAAGGCAGGTTTTTATATGATGCCACAAACATGCACTACAGTGCACTTTAAAGGCTTTAAACTAAGATAACCAAAATCAAGGAATACTCCAAAATAGATCCCTTAATGTGCATCAACACATTTTAGTGTTAACCCCATCTCACAGCAAAAATGATTCAAGGATGGGGCACTCTACAATCTGCATATGAGATTGTGAGGAATTTTAAGATGCAATGTCTGAGACTATCAATTTGCGATTACTGCATATCCTGGAACTGGTTCGAGGCCAGCTTCTGCAGTGTGCATAAGCATCATCTGGGCCATGAACCAGTTTCAGGATTTCCCATGTAATCATCCGCACACTGAAATCACCTCCATCTCTGCCAATTTCACATCAATCTAAGTGGTCAATGTACATATACCCTTAGTAACTAACAAAACTATATATCCCATTCCCTCAGCAGACTAAGCCATAGCTGGTACAGTGCCACTAAACTACAATAGAGTCTCGTTTATCCAACGTAAACGGGCCGGCAAAACGTTGGATAAGCGAATATGTTGGATAATAAGGAGAGATTAAGGAAATGCCTATTAAACATCAAATTAGGTTATGATTTTACAAATTAAGCACCAAAACATCATGTTATACAACAAATTTGACAGAAAAAGTAGTTCAATCCGCAGTAATGCTACGTAGTAATTACTGTATTTACGAATTTAGTACCAAAATATCATGATGTATTGAAAACATTGACTACAAAAATGCGTTGGATAATCCGGAACGTTGGATAAGAGAGTGTTGGATAAGTGAGACTCTACTGTACTATATTTGTGTTGTATGATACAGCCCTGGATTCCTTCAGTGTTTCCAGGCTTTAAGACTTCTATAAGAATTTATGAAAATAAATCTTTCCTCTTTATTTTATTTTTCTTTATTTGTATTTCACCTTTGTTGCAATATGAAATCTAAAGAAGCTCACAGCATAAATTAAAACAAAATACTGAACAGAGAGAATTCTAATTCTGTCTGTTTATGCCAAAAAAAAATTGTCACTGCTGCTATTCAGTGTTGTAATGTTTTTGTGGGTATTCTCACCCCTCCTCTTTAGTTTTATGTAAGTTTCTGGAATTTCAGCTCACCAATATTCATCAGAGTTTCCCCTGCCACAACATTGAGGATGGGAAAGCTGCCAAAATGTTTCATACCACAGGATCATGAGCACTGCTGGAATCAATACAGGAGAGGGAACGGAAAACCAAGGAAGCAAGGACTTGCCTCAGTTCTCTGAAATAAGTCTTACAAGGGAAATGTACTATTCAAATGATGGTGAGAAAACAGAAAGGGCAGGCACACATCCATCTTGAAGCCAGAATATTACAATTTTAGACAATGTCTGTGTGAGTAAGCAGCTTCTCTTTTTTCCCTTCAATACTGCAGAATTCTGTTCAATGCCTAAGCCCACTTTCACACAAGTGGAAGACACGACATGCTAAATGAAATAAACATCTTCCATTTGGGAGCCAATTTACAGGAACAGAATGTCTTTTCTGTGCTATCTATATCTTTGAAGAGCAAAAAGACTGGTCATTCACAAATACAACAAGCTTACGTAATAGTTCTAGAAGGTTCCAAACAATGCACTATGCAGGCATAGATAACCAATTTCTGTGAGTCACAGAGGCCACGAAGAATATATTTCACACACAAATTTTGTTTTGTAGTACTTTTCATTCTTTTCTTCATTTCATATTTCCACTTTAAAATTTAAAGAATCTAAGAATAAGTCTAAGATATATACTCATTTCCTTTAGATTAATCTTCTAAAATCAAAGTGCAAGTGCCTCTAATTTTAATAAAAGATAGTTGGGATGCCATCCTCTACTCACAAACTTAAATTAGAAGAACTCAATAGAATTTTTTTCTTACTATCACATATAGTACAAACATTTTCAATATTCTAAAAAATGGTTAGGAAAAGGAAAGCCATCTAAAGGAGATAGTTCTAAACCATCTGGCAAGAGATCCACAACAAGCAACTAATTGATCTGGCAGCAGCCATAGTTCGTTGCTATCAAACAACCTCCTCAAGGTCAGCAAGGAAACATTTGAGGCCACAAGACTCAAGACTGAACAAAGGCTTAAAATGCAAGAAATGTAAGTCATGAAGATACAATACTAATTTTAATACTGTGAAATAAAAGGTAGCAGGTTCAAGCAAAATTACATTTCTCCATGCCAAAATGTCATCAGTAGGTTCAGGGATGACTAAACTGTAGAAACAACCTAGAGTTTTACCATAAATTCATTTTTATTTGCTAGATACGTCTTATCATAATTCAATGTAATAAACAAAATAAGCAGAATTTCCTAGGGGGAGTCTGGCAAGCACAATGCATATGTTTGAAAAATAAAATGGCCTAAATTCTGGCCAAGTTAACTAGCACAACAGATCCTTCTTCTCCTCTCATCCCTTTCTTCATTCCAAAACTAACTCCAGGAGATATCAGAACACCCAGAATAGATTTTGGGGGCACATGGAGGTTCCAGTGAGAATCTGAAGTCCAATGGAGGCTGGTGACTTCCAAGTTAGTGGAGTTTAGTTAAAGGAGAGATCTAATGAACTAAATCCCACTAGCAAATAGGGTCAGGAACCTCAATAACTCTTTGAAAGGTCTATACCACTAGCCACCACTAATGAAATCATTCCTACTCCTGCTTTCAACAGGATAAGCAGTTTAATCTGCCAATGTACCCCACACTGGATTCTGGCCAAGTATTTTACTAGGTTAGGTGAAAGTATGTCATTATATTGTTTGTTTGTCACATTGGCTCTGCTGACGTTTAAACTTGTAAATTTTAACTAATTTCATATTTTTATCTTGTTTGTCTTGTTCTTTGTTTTCCTTAAGTTAGGTGTAAATTCATAATTTTGTTGTTGTTATCCCTCAATTTCAGTAATGTCTTTATTCTTTTAATGCGAATGTCAATTTGTTTTGTGGATCTTAGGTGGTTTTGGTTATTTTTTTCTTCTTCCAGCACCTTACAGCATTGAATGTTTGCCGATTTGTTGTAAACTGTCCTAAGTCCCTATGGGGAGAAAGG
Source organism: Anolis carolinensis (assembly GCF_035594765.1). Classification (NCBI taxonomy): domain Eukaryota; kingdom Metazoa; phylum Chordata; class Lepidosauria; order Squamata; family Anolidae; genus Anolis; species Anolis carolinensis. Next base: position 240,563,817 of record NC_085842.1, read on the forward strand.
CCGGAATATAAATAAAGTATTATTTTATTATGACACAGCAAACAAGAAAGATATGCTGGATTTCGTATCACAAAATCACAAGTCGAACACTTCCCAAGTGTCTAGGACTGTGTGATGCATTTTCGGATGATGCGTGCAGATCCCAGTAGGGTGGCCTTTTGCAGTTGGCAGATCGTGATTTTGTCAATGTCTATTGTTTCCAAATGCCAGCTGAGATCTTTTGGGACGGCACCCAGTGTGCCCATCACCACCGGGACCACCTGCACTGGTTTCTGCCAGAGTCTTTGAAGTTCAATCTTGAGGTCCTGATAGCGGCTGAGTTTTTCCTGTTGTTTTTCATCAATGCGACTGTCACCTGGGATGGCGACATCAATGATCCAAACCTTTTTCTTTTCCACAACTGTGATGTCTGGTGTGTTGTGTTCCAGAACTTTGTCAGTCTGGATTAGGAAGTCCCACAGTATCTTTGCGTGTTCATTTTCCAATACTTTTGCAGGTTTGTGATCCCACCAATTCTTTACTGCTGGGAGGTGGTACTTGAGGCATAAGTATTATTATTATTATTATTATTATTATTATTATTATTATTATTATTATTATTGCAGCACTTGACTATCTAACAATCAAGGCAAATACAAACAAGTATATGCATGTCTCAAATAGCATTTATTTGGACAATACCGTTGAACTCTGTAAGTGCTAACAAACCATATATTTTGACATGTATTTTAGACAGTCTTAATAGAGTTGCGCAGTTATGCTTGCCATTTCACCACCGCTCTTTCTTATTGCTATGCCTTGCAATTTTGTCATTTTGGCAGTTTTTGCAGCAAATATAGCAAGTAAGTCATTTTCAATTGTGTTGACAAATCTGAAGATGTCATTTAAAAGTACTGAGCAGTCTATGATTTGCTTTTTCTATGGCATAAGATCACACCCCCACCCTGCAAAGAGCTCGGATTCATAAGGTTACGTATTTATTTTAAGAAACCAGTGCCCTTCTCTGAAATTATACTTTTAAACCTTCTACTCATATGAATCATGTGAACAATTTCTACCTCTACAACTTTTAAGATAAAACAGATACCATTTTAGTGGATGATTGTTGAAAACAAATTTACCTTCCACGCCTTTCAGAAGAAAATATGGAAAAAATAACAATATAGTATTTGGAGTTGAGTACAAGAAAACATTTTGTCATGATGTTCAGATTAAGAAGACTGTGTCCATAATCAGTTAGCAATTCCACAAGCTTCCCCATGACCAGTGAATGCATCAATCTTATTCATAATCTGAAGTGAAACATGCTGGCTTGTTGCAAACCTGGTAACTGTCATATATGGATGCTCACTTGTGCCCTACAGTATTGGAATCCTCTCAGTAGCTTGTTATCGGACACCACTGCATAGAGAAACAGCCTGGATGTTCATGTAGGCATTACCTTTTTTTACCTTTTTTAAAAGGGAACCCATTATCCTACCAGGGATAGACTTCCACACAGATAATCCAAACAAATATACACAGTTTAAAGTACCAGTTATAAAGATGGGAAACCCAAAAAATATAGGAATGATAAAATACACAGTGATATTATGACTGAAAAGAGAAATCACGACTTTTTTTGTTCCTTTGTAGATGAGTTGAAACATTGATCAATAAATTCTTACCCCAGCATAATTTTAGCATGAACTTCTTTGTTAGTCCTTGAAATTTCCCTTAAAGAGGTGATTTCTGCATCAAACCAAAATCCTCTTTCCTCTGGACTATCTACATTGTAATTAACCATCACCACATCACCCACACACAATTCATTCCATTTCAAAATAGTTCTGGCTCGTGGTCGTAGATTACGGACAGCCATTTCTACAATGCCACTCTCTGGATATCTGGAATAAAGAATAAAACAAAGGGTTATGAGTGCATGCAACAAATTACAAAACAAAACAAAGCAAATATAGAATTTTCATTCTGACTACCAGTAAGGTTAGACTTTAAAATCCCAATCTGAATTTTTTTTTTAGGAAAAAACATGAATATTTACAGTTTTTTTGGTCCTAAGATAATAATTGTATACATTTATTTTAAAGAATATCATAAGCCATGATTCAAGAAAATACACTAGAAATATAATCATAACAATATAGGTTTGCAATAAAAAGCAATACATTCTACACACTAGTAAAGGAGCCTAGGACGACTTCAACCTTCTGAAAACACAACGGAATATCAAGAACATTTTGCAAAATGGCACAGAATTATCTACTTTGTAAATGGAATGCTGGAACGGTAGTCTTATACATCCAAGACTAATAACGAGACATGAATATTGGATTGACTGATACTGATTTAAACTACTGTTTCCTTCTAAGAATAGTTTTGAACTTTTTTTGAAAAACAGAAACATGATTCCCATTTACGTAATTTCAAATTACAGATTGAGTATTCCTAATCCAAAATGCTCAGAACAAGGATTTTGGATGTACAGTAGAGTCTCACTTATCCAACATAAACGGGCCGGCAGAATGTTGGATAAGCGAATATGTTGGATAATAAGGAAGGATTAAGGAAAAGCCTATTAAACATCAAATTAGGTTATGATTTTACAAAGTAAGAACCAAAACATCATGTTATACCACAAATTTGACAGAAAAAGTAGTTCAATACACAGTAATGCTATGTAGAAATTACTGTATTTACGAACTTGGCACCAAAATATCACGATGTATTGAAAACATTGACTACAAAAAAGTGTTGTATAATCCAGAACGTTGGATAAGCGATTGTTGGATAAGTGAGACTCTACTGTATTTGGTTATTGGATTTTGGGATATTTGCATACAAATAATGATATATAGCTTGAACAAGGAGCCCACGTCAAAACACAACATTCATTTATCTTTCATATGTACCTTATATACATAGCCTGGAGATAATTTTATACTCAAGATTCATAATAATCTTGTGCATGAAACATCAAGTTTTTGTACACTGAGCCATCAGAATGCAAAAGTGTCACTTTCTCATCTGCCCATGCGGACAATTTTGTATTTTGATGCATTACAGATTTCTAGATAAATGATACACAACCCATATTACATGAAAAAGCATTTAGATTAATGTAATCCTAAACCAGAGAATGAAATCCTAGCATTTTCAGCCAAACTTCAATTTAAATCTTACTGAAAATGATGTTTACAGAACTAACAAGGAAAGAAGCAACACACAGGTTATAATTACGGTTTTCCACAAAATTGCATTCATGAATATTAGTATGCCTACATAAGTTCAGTGAGGATTTTTTTGAAACACACATCACAAATCTTAAAATGGGTATGTTCTTTCTAATTCCAAAATCCCTTCAAAAGCAGATTCACAGGTGACACGGGGGAGTCCTAGCACAAGTCTAAAGTCACTATTCTGCCCATACATATGAAGCATCCTGCCATATTTCTTCATATTTTGATCCCAGTTTTCAGTTCTGCTCCATGGCTGATTAAAAAACAGAGACTTAAAGTGGCTTTTGAAAATCCAATATTACATTCACTGGGGCAAAAATAAAAAGGAGTAGCACTTAGAAAGGCCACAGAACACCTTCACTCCTCCCTGTACTGCATGGTACAGATGACAACTCATGCTAAACCTTAAGAACATTGTTATCTCTCTTTATTACAAACAATTAAAAAGTAACCACAAGAACCAGCTCATAAAATGGACATGCATGAGAAAATGAAATCCTAAATTATCATAGAGTATGATAAATTCAGTTTCTGTCCGTGGAATTAACTGTGTAACTTGTGAGCAGAGAAATTATCCCACATGTGTTTGTCGTACTAGTGATTGCAGATGTACAGGAGATATAATTTCCAAGCATTATTATATTTTGTGCATAAAAATCCACAATCATGTGTATATAAAATAAATCCACCAATTAGTCTTTCTTCAGTCTAGCAAGTTGCCAAACAGTAAGTCAAAATCCAAAAGGGAGGTGTGAAAGCTATTATAAGGAGCAACCTGCAATCATTTTAAGTGACTTCATAAGTCAAGAGTATTAGTAATCTTTGAGTCAAAGTTTAAGCTTTCAAGCAATCCTAGAAGACTCAAAATATTTTTGTTGGATTTCACCTGTGCATAATGCTAGCTTTGAATTTTTATTTTTTTTTTGCAAAAACATATTGAACTACTCCTCTTTCTTGTGGTGTAGGAACCTATCCCTAGTCATTCCATGTTGTTTCTACCTCTGGTAACATTGTTCCTGTTAAAGAAGTAAAGTCCAGGATCATATCTATTTTGCTGAGCACAAAGTATTAAAACGGCTTCCTTATACTTTCTCATATAAAACAGTTCGGGCCCAGCCTATATGAGGGATTGCATCTTCTCCTATCAGCCCACTTGAGCCCTTAGATCAGGAGAGGCCCTCCTCTCAGTCCCTCCACCGTCACAGGTATGCTTGGTGGGAACAAGGGAGAGGGCCTTGTTGGTGGTGGCCCTGCGGCTCTGGTACTCCCTCCCCAAAGAGATACGTTCAGCCCCCTTGTTATTGACCTTTTGCTCCAAAGTGAAGACCTTCTTATGGAAGCAGGCCTTTCCCGATAACACACAAAACTAGTCACTTTGGTCAGATACGACCTCAAGGCTCATATAACCAGAATTATGGAGCTCTGAACTGTTTAATATGTTAGGATAACCTCAGTGGCCAGAGGTATAGAGTTTTAAACTATTAATGATATATGTTTTTATGCTTATTTATACTTATGTAATTTGGATCTACATCAGGGGTCCCCAAACTAAGGCCCGGGGGCCGGATGCGGCCCTCCAAGGTCATTTACCTGGCCCCCGCCCTAATTTATAATATAATATGTTTATATCAGTTTTAATAATATAACATATTGTATATACATATGGGGAGCCCCGGTGGCAAAGTGTGTTAAAGCACTGAGCTGTTGAACTTGCAGACCAAAAGGTCCCAAGTTCAAACCCCGGGAGCAGCGTGAGCGGCCACTGTTAGCTCCAGCTCCTGCCAACCTAGCAGTTCGAAAACATGCCAATGTGAGTAGATCAATAGGTACCGCTCCGGTGGGAAGGTAACAGTGCTCCATGCAGTCATGCTAGCCACATGACCTTGGAGGTGTCTATGGACAACGCCGGCTCTTCGGCTTAGAAATGGAGATGAGCACCAGCCCCCAGAGTCAGACATGACTGGACTTAACGTCAGGGGAAAACCTTTACCTTTTACTATATACATATGATATTGATAATAATATTATCATTTTATACAATATAATATTAAAAATAATACCATATAATAATATTAATTATATGTTATATATTACATATAATATTACAGTATAGTGGTATAGTTCAATATAGTAATATATAATGCTAATATTGTGCTATGCTAATAATATAATATATTATATGTACATACAGCTGCTCTGAGTTCCCTTTGGGGTGAGAAGGGCGGGATATAAATGTAGTAAATAAATGTAGTAAATTAATAAATAAATCATTTTGGACTTAGGCTCACCCAAAGTCTGAAATGACTTGAAGACACACAACAACAACAATCCCAATTAACCTGACTATCTCATTGGCCAGAAGCAGGCCTACACTTCCTATTGAAATCCTGATAGGTTTATGTTGGTTAAAATTATTTTCATTTTTAAATACTGTATTGGTCTTTCATTGTTATTGTTGTTTTGCACTACAAATAAGATATGTGCAGTGTGCATAGGAATTTGTTCGTTTTTTTTCCCCAAATGATAATTTGGCCCCTCAACAGTCTGAAGGATTGTGGACCAGCCCTCGGCTTTAAAACTTTGAGGACCCCTGATCTACATAATGTGTTGATTTATTATCCATATGTTGTGGGATGAGGATTTTGTATTATGTACTTGATCGTGGTTTTATATATGTTGCTTTGAGTCCCATTTGTGGGAGAAAAGCGGGATAAAAGTTAATAATAATAACAATAATACTTCAAATACTTCAAAAAGGAAGAAAAAGGAGGCGATAGGGCCTCTGCAAGGAGAAGATGGGGTAATGGCGACAGGGGACAGGGGAAAGGCAGAACTGCTCAATGCCTTCTTTGCCTCGGTCTTCTCACAAAAAGAAAGCCATCTTCTACCTCAGCAACATGGAATGGATGAAGGATTGGGGGAAATCCAACCCCAAATAGGGAAACAAGTTGTCCAGGAACACCTGGCCTCTCTAAACGAATTCAAGTCCCCACGGCCGGATCAGCTACATCCAAGAGTATTGAAGGAATTAGCGGAAGTTATTTCAGAACCACTAGCAATTATCTTCGAGAGTTCTTGGAGAACGGGAGAAGTCCCAGCAGATTGGAGGAGGGCGAATGTGGTCCCTATCTTCAAGAAGGGAAAAAAGAACGACCCAAACAATTACCGTCCGGTCAGCCTCACATCGATACCAGGCAAGATTCTGGAAAAGATCATCAAGGAAGTGGTCTGCGAACACTTAGAAACAAATGCGGTCATTGCTAATAGTCAACACGGATTTACCAAAAACAAGTCATGCCAGACTAATCTCTTTTTTCGTTAGAGTTACGAGTTGGGTCGATACAGGGAATGCTGTGGATGTAGCCTACCTGGATTTCAGTAAGGCCTTCGACAAAGTCCCCCACGACCTTCTGGCAAATAAACTAGTAAAATGTGGGCTAGACAAAACTACGGTTAGGTGGATCTGCAATTGGCTAAGCGAACGAACCCAAAGGGTGCTCACTAATGCGTCATCTTCATCATGGAAAGAAGTGACAAGTGGAGTGCCGCAGGGCTCCGTCCTGGGCCCGGTTCTGTTCAACATCTTTATTAACGACTTAGACGAAGGGTTAGAAGGCACGATCATCAAGTTTGCAGATGACACAAAACTGGGAGGGATAGCTAACACTCCAGAAGACAGGAGCAGAATTCAAAACGATCTTGACAGACTAGAGAGATGGGCCGAAACTAACAAAATGAAGTTCAACAGGGACAAATGCAAGATACTTCATTTCGGCAGAAAAAATGGAAATCAAAGATACAGAATGGGGGACGCCTGGCTTGACAGCAGTGTGTGCGAAAAAGACCTTGGAGTCCTCGTGGACAACAAGTTAAACATGAGCCAACAATGTGATGCAGCAGCTAAAAAAGCCAACGGGATTCTGGCCTGCATCAATAGGGGAATAGCGTCTAGATCCAGGGAAGTCCTGCTCCCCCTCTATTCTGCCTTGGTCAGACCACACCTGGAATACTGTGTCCAATTCTGGGCACCACAGTTGAAGGGAGATGTTGACAAGCTGGAAAGCGTCCAGAGGAGGGCGACTAAAATGATTAAGGGTCTGGAGAACAAGCCCTATGAGGAGCGGCTTAAAGAGCTGGGCATGTTTAGCCTGCAGAAGAGAAGGCTGAGAGGAGACAAGATAGCTATGTACAAATACGTGAAGGGAAGTCATAGGGAGGAGGGAGCAAGCTTGTTTTCTGCTGCCCTGCAGACTAGGACACGGAACAATGGCTTCAAACTACAGGAAAGGAAATTCCACCTGAACATCAGGAAGAACTTCCTCACTGTGAGGGCTGTTCGACAGTGGAACTCTCTCCCCCGGGCTGTGGTGGAGGCTCCTTCCTTGGAGGCTTTTAAGCAGAGGCTGGATGGCCATCTGTCGGGGGTGCTTTGAATGCGATTTCCTGCTTCTTGGCAGGGGGGTTGGACTGGATGGCCCATGAGGTCTCTTCCAACTCTACTATTCTATGATTCTATGATTCTATGAAATGAAGATGTTGATTTCGCATGTACTAACCCACCTTAACTATTATGAAGAGCTGGTCAAAAGTGTAATATCTTAAGTTAATATATTTTTGAAGATGAAGATAAATAAATATAAATGATTTTTATAAAATAGTAAATACTGCCAACGACAGCATGGTGTATTCAGAAATGTAGCAGTTTGAATTCTGAACCAATGATCTAATAGACCAGGATTCATATCCATGAAAACCTATTGGGGAAACCTGAGAAAGTTGAATCCTCTCAACTAGAAAGACAACAGTAAACCCCCTTTAACATGTTTTGCAAAGAAAATCAAATACAGTAGAGTCTCACTTATCCAACACTCGCTTATCCAACGTTCTGGATTATCCAACGCATTTTTGTAGTCAATGTTTTCAATACATCATGATATTTTGGTACTAAATTCGTAAATACAGCAATTACTACGTAGCATTACTGCAGATTGAACTACTTTTTCTGTCAAATTTGTTGTATAACATGTTTTGGTGCTTAATTTGTAAAATCATAACCTAATTTGATGTTTAATAGGCTTTTCCTTAATCTCTCCTTATTATCCAACATATTCGCTTATCCAACGTTTTGTCAGCCCGTTTACGTTGGATAAGCGAGACTCTACTGTAGTTCAATGGCAATGTACCAGCTATGGCTTAGTCTGCTGAGGGAATGGGATATATAGTTTTGTTAGTTACTAAGAGTATATGTACATTGACCACTTAGATTGATGTGAAATTGGCAGAGATGGAGGTGATTTCAGTGTGCGGATGATTACATGGGAAATCCTGAAACTGGTTCATGGCCCAGATGATGCTTATGCACACTGCAGAAGCTGGCCTCGAACCAGTTCCAGGATATAAGCGAGACTCTACTGTAATAGGTTTGCCTTAGGTCAAAAATTACTTGAGCACACAAAACAACATCAGTATGAAAAAGTAAAAGATGGCTACAGAGTACAGTAGTTGAGTAGTACCCAAATTAATTTAGAGAGAGAAAAAAACATTTTATGTATGTAGAATATAGATTCAAAGGACACTTTTCCATCTCATATAGTGTGGGAGGCAGAGTAGAATATGAATGTGAATCTCGCTTCAAATGTTACAAGATGATCTACAAGTAGGCATATGGAAAACACATGTAAAATCCAATGTATGTCTCAGTTCTCAGTTTATATATGGGATTTTAGTCACTCTGTTCTGGCCTATGCATGTTGATTTCATGCATTTGTGCTGTTATCAAAACTTGACAACCAACTCCATAGACAGTCAACTTGAAGAAAGGATAAACACACCAAATGGGATGGGAAGAAATGCGATTGTAGTCCACCATCATGTAAGACATGAACTAAGCTACAGGCAACTCATAGCTTTAGAAAGGTTAACTGACTAATGTTCAACAGATCTGCAGCTTGCAATAGTGATTGGGATTTTAGAGGATGGATGAACCTTTCAGCTAGAAAGGGGAGGTACATGCTATGAATATAACATGACTACTAATTGAGAAGGACAAGGTCTTTGTAGGAGAAATTTAAGGAAGGAAAAAGAACATATGTGAAAGATCAAAGACTTGGTTCCTCAAAAGCATCTGGGCAAGATGATGCAAAGTGTGATGTCAGAACCTTGATAGCAATTAAATTCACTCAAAGAAATATTGGAAATTTCTTTAATGCTAGGTTACAACTATGCAGGAAAATTACTAATGAAGAAAATGTGGTCTCGGTTCAATACCCTCAAAAGCCCCCTCCCCTCAACTCTCAAAGGTTACTCTGTACAGCCTCCAGGTCTTCCAGTCTCAGTCTGTTCATTTTATCAGGCTCTTTCCCACACAGGGCCCTAGATGTTTTCATTCTGTTTTCGTTCACCAACCTTGGCTGTGAACTCATTGCATGGAGGTATTCTGGTGTCTTGAACACACCAGATATGAGTCCACAACACAAAGGGTTATATAATAAACTGAAATAACATGGGGAATTCACTCACATCTTAATTCTCATCCAGACATTTTTTTAAAAAAAACTTCCAATGTGTGTTTGAATTGAAGATATATTTTAAATCAAATGAGAATTTCAATGTGCTAGCAAGTAAAGAACTTTTCCACATGTACAAGAATTTATGGGTTCAACATCAAGGGGATTCCACAATATTCACATACTGAAAGCCGAGCAACACACCTATTCACATTAGGGCAAATATCCAAGTAGCTGCCAGCCTTTCTTAGTTGCAAAAATTTAAATAATATAAATATACTTGGCACTCAGTATGCACTTGAAGTTTGGTTCCAGGACCTCCTTTGGATACCCAAATCTGTGGCTACACAAGTCCCATTATGTATGATGACATGGTAAAATGGTGTCCTTTATACAAAATGGCAAAATCGAGGATTATCTGATGCATTTAAAAAAATGTTTTCAAGCTGTAGATGGTTAAACCTATGGCTACAAAGTCCATGAATATGGAGAGCCATCTGTACCACAGAACTGTTGGGACAATTTCTATCACAGCCATTTCTTGTGGATAAAACAGATGCCCGCATCCATATATAATGGGTCCCTAAAGTTTTTAGATCACAATGTTTTACAGTGTCTGCCTTGTACACCTATTTCTATGTGGTTCTCCAATAAAATGTGATTCTGGGTGATTAAAATGTCCTGCCTGTCTGGATGATGTTAAATACCATGGGCACTTAATATATATATATACTCCTTTATATGAAAACCCTAAGTAATCATTGGAGCAATTTATCTATGGATAGAGCAGTGTGTAATGGATGCAAAAAAGACATCTAAACAATTTCTATTTTATGGAATTCTGAAACCTTCCAAAATCAGAACCATTTGCCACCAGATGCCTGCTTCCACCTTTGTCTCAGAAACTGTGACATTCATGCTTTTTGGTTCACATGGTGGAATTGGACAGCTGGTGGACTCCCCAAAGTTCTCCTATAAAATACAAGTGCTGTGTTTTTTTCAGTCTCTCAAATCCTCAGTCTCTCTCCAGCCTTGTGTTTCATAAATATCACAAGTAGCAAACAAGTGGGATGTAAGACTGGACAGAGATACAAGGATCTGTCAAATGGCAAGAGGCTCCTCTAGCGCTGAGCACTATGCTTGGATCCATGCTACTTCCAATTTCTCAGTCTATCTCCAGCCTTATGTCTTGCGAGTTCATTACTTGCGTTGTGTATGAGATGTGAAGCTGGAGAAAGGCTGAAAAATTGTGAAATGCTGGGAATACAAAGTGTTTGAAGCAAATCCATGACTCTGTACCACCACCCCACTCTATGGCCTCACAAATATAGTGCATATTGCACTACTTGCACTGCAAAATATAGTACCTGTTTTGCTACCTGTATTCCAAAATAAAGGGAAAATATCTAAAATATGAAACACTTCTAGTCCCAAGCATTTTGGATAAAGAAAGCTTAATATGTATCCTATTCCACTTAATGTCATCTGTATCTATATATATAAAAATATAAAATGATAAAGTTGTTTGCGCAGTGACTATAACAACAAAACTAAACATCCCAGAAATACGAAATTTGGCAACACAATGCAAAAGGCTTGCCTCCAGGTTACAACAACACAACCACACCACAAAACCACAATCCAGACCCACAAAACTCACAACAACGCATCATGCGATAACAACACAACTAAACGCCCCAGAAATACAAAACTTGGCAACACAATGCAAAAGCCTTGCCTCCCAGTTGTAACAACACAACCACACCACAAAACCACACAGGACCCACAAAACTCACAACAACGCATCGTGACTATAACAACACAACTAAACGCCCCAGAAATACGAAACTTGGCAACACAACGCAAAACCCTTCCCTCCAGGTTGTAAAAACACAACCACACCACAAAACCACAATCCGGACCCACAAAACTCACAACAACGCATTGTGACTATAACAACACAACTAAACGCCCCAGAAATACGAAACTTGGCACACAACTAAACACCCCAGAAATACAAAACTTGACAACACAACACAAAAGCCTTTTCTCCTGGTTGTAACAACACAACTACACCACAAAACCACAATCCGGACCCACAAAACGCACAACAACGCATCGTGACTATAACACAACAAAACGCCCCAGTAATACAAAATTTGACAACACAACGCAAAAGCCTTCCCTCCAGGTTGTAACAACACAACCACACCACAAAACCACAATCCGGACCCATAAAACTCACAACAACGCATCATGACTATAACAACACAACTAAACGCCCCAGAAATACGAAACTTGGCACACAACTAAACACCCCAGAAATATAAAACTTGACAACACAACGCAAAAGCCTTGCCTCCCGGTTGTAACAACACAACCACACCACAAAACCACAATCCGGACCCACAAAACTCACAACAATGCATCGTGACTATAACAACACAACTAAACGCCCCAGAAATACGAAACTTGGCACACAACTAAACACCCCAGAAATATAAAACTTGACAACACAACGCAAAAGCCTTGCCTCCCGGTTGTAACAACACAACCACACCACAAAACCACAATCCGGACCCACAAAACTCACAACAATGCATCGTGACTATAACAACACAACTAAACGTCCCAGAAATACAAAATTTGACAACACAACACAAAAGCCTTGCCTCCCGGTTGTAACAACACAACTACACCACAAAACCACAATCCGGACCCACAAAACTCACAACAACGCATCATGACTATAACAACACAACTAAACGCCCCAGAAACACAAAACTTGGCAAAACAATGCAAAAGCCTTGCCTCCCAGTTGTAACAACACAACCACACCACAAAACCACACTGGACCCACAAAACTCACAACAACGCATCATGACTATAACAACACAACTAAATGCCCCAGAAATATGAAACTTGGCAACACAACACAAAAGCCTTTTCTCCCGATTGTAACAACACAACTACACCACAAAACCACAATCCGGACCCACAAAACTCACAACAATGCATTGTGACTATAACAAATACAAAATTTGACAACACAACTCATCCACCTCCCCAATCCCTTGGCCTCCAAAAAAACAATTACAATAATAACAATGACAACAACAACAATAAGAATCAACACCATCACAGGCAAGAAACAGCCAGGCACTGAGGCTGAGAGGCCAGTCAGTGCTACACTGGGCCTCCCAAAAACAATACAGTAGCATCTAACTTATCCAACCTTCATGACCACTACAACAACAACAATAATAAACACCTACACAGGCAAAACAAAAAAAAAAGACTATTGTATCACAATAAAAATATAAACCGCACTCAGCAGAATCAGACATTACAACTAACAACATACCAAAGACAACAGGGATCTCAAGCAATTATCAATCAACACAAAAATTGAAGAAGGTAACAGACTTCAAATACGACTACTAATGTGAGTATAAAGAAAGTGGAGGTCACAGCATCAATACAACCTAATGTAGACTGAACAACACCACCAGACTCAGCCACAGCAACGCGTGGCCGGGCACAGCTAGTAAAGACTATAAAATTGAAATCATGAAAAAACTTGGGGGGGAAGGTGCAGTTCAGTCAAATCATTGTTTGAAAGACAAAGTCTTCATTCACATGCAAGTTTAGCTTAGCTATATTCTGGGATTCAGCAAACCATATTTGTCATCACAGAAATACAAAGGTCATCACAGAAATACAAAGGTAGTTACCAAGGGATTTGTACAAAGTCTCTTAAGAAAACCAGGACCAAAACCATGTGACATTGCTATCCTATATACATCTTTCTGGGAACAGGATCTACTCAACTGATCAGGTCGCTCTGGATTTCGCTATAAAAGGCTAATAGTGATCATACGAAGCAGCTGATTGAATACAATTTGTAGTTGTGTGTATGTGTGTTCCAAAAATATCTTCAGGGTGTCCTCAAAAATGTATACACCCTTAATAGTTTATACTAGTGGAATCTTATTCTGCATTCACACACCCCCTCCCAAAAAAAAAAAACAGGATTAAAAAATCCAATAGTAGAGAAGTATTGTGAAATTACAAGAGGAACTTCAACAATACAAGCAGTGTATTACTGCACTGGGATGAAAATCTAAACACCTTACATAAAATGGTAACTTAGGATAGAATTTGTAAATGATCAAATGATTATTATAACATTTATTATTCAACATAAATTCATTTACTCAGCTATCAAATAATTCCCATAACAATTATTAGCAGTTAAAGGGTGTGTATGTTTTTTGGGACACTCTGTCTATCAACAGTAGTACAGATCATGGGAGCGGGCATAGATTTGCTAATAAGAATGATTCATTCTGAATACAAATACACAAGGAACAGTTTCAAAATTGTAGTAAGCAACTGGTAAACTCAAGGGAAAGAAAGGTAAGGAAAGATATACAAACAGCCACAACAGGGAGAGTTAGGACTGGTGTCCATCACAGAAGTCCAGAAACCTATGACTTCAGCTTTCTTTAGCTTCTAATGAGTAAAACAATTTAGTATCTATTGTTGAAATCTCTACAGCTATACAGGCAGGAAATTGGTTTCTTTGTTCTTAGCGGAACTAAGAGTTTGAAAATCACTAGAATATCTTCACTGCAGTACTAGGATGCAAACAGCATTGCAAACTTGCAATTAGGAAGATTTAGAACATCTGCTTAAAATATGCAAAATTTCAGCCTTTAAACATTTATTGTAACAATGTGATATCTTCCTACATATAGGATTCAAACCTCAAAACTATAGCAGTGCAATGCAGCATTCAGAATGCAGCACTGCAGTACTTGAAATAACGCTGAATGGGATAAAAAAGCAGACTCATTTCATTTTCAGATACTGTTTACCTAAAAATGGGGTGTGGGAGCAAAAATAAAAGAAAGCTTCACAACCTCTGAGGATGCCTGCCATAGATGTGGGTGAAACGTCATGAGAGAATACTTCTGGAACATGGCCATACAGCCCAAAAAAACACACAACAACAAAAGAAAGCATTGCTGTTATTCTCTAGGATATTCTTCTCACATAGTGTAATCATTACAATGCTGGCACAAATTAAAAAATAATATACTTGTTCATTCATGCAACCTGCGCATCGCCACACCTCAGGTTTACTTGTTAAAAATCTAAGTAATAGATGTGATGCAGATTTTGTTGAAAGAATGCTTATTTTAATAGATGACTGCTGCTAGATATATCTGAAAATAACAATTTGTGTTGATTAACAAATTTCAAGAAAAAGGTTAAAAATAAAATTATTTAACAGACTTGTATCTAATGAAGTCTCAATATATTCAATGTAATATATATTTTAATGCAAATATAAGAACAAATTTTGAAAAACTCAATATACTGTGCAAAAGACATTCGAGTCTGAAGGCTTAACCCTACTGAGTCTGCTTCTAATTTTAAATATTAATGGCTAACATAGCAGAACTCTCATGTGATCCTCCATCTCTATGGAAACCTTTCTTAGCAATTGGTTGCCCATGAAGAAAGACTCCCAGTTTTCCTTGACCACAGGCTGTATTTGTACATTCCTAGAATGTGATTCAGTTACAAATGTTAACCCTACAGTCGAACATAACACATTTACCCTGAGTTTAAGGCTTTTTTCCTTCATCTTCCTCCATTTAGAACCTAAAAGAAATACTCATTAGGTTCGTTCACTGGCTGCACAATGGAAACTCGTAATACTATCACCAATTTCTAGACATTTCCTTCTCTCTCATTCTCCAGTGAACATTTAGGAAGGCACAAATTGTAAACAAACAGTATGAGCACAATCCAGTGACAAAGATATGTGCTTAGGTTTGTAAACACAAGCAGCCTTTCCAGGTGTGATCCTACACAAAGGAAGTTAATGTGTATGGGATAGGGAAGGGTAGGGGTTGAACTGCCTGAATTGTACATAGGTATGTGTATAAGCCTCACAAAAATATTTGTCACTATCAATTCATCTGTCAGGGCTGGGGAAAGACTAATTCACAGTCCTGCTTCTTCACCTCAAACAGCCGATCAGCAATGTCAAAGCTGACCACCTGTTCACTGGGGGAAATTCTTATACACAGATTCATGAAGTCCTCTACTACATATGAGGATTGATTTTTCTGAAGCAAACATCTCTGAGGCAAATTATACAGATTATTAATGTGGTAATATCACACATAGAGAGAGAGGTATCAGTCCTGTAACATGCTATTACAACTACTGGGTAATAAAAGAAATAATTAGAACACAATTCTTCCCTTCTTTTTGAGTAAATGTTGATATACTGTAAGCCACCATTTACATCCTCATTTTTTATTGTGGATGCAAATGGTGGTTTGGAGCTAGGCTGTTATAAGTTAAAAAGTTAGCAATCATTAGAAGGCAATTAGGGTTAAGAGATTGAAAATGATTTTTTTACCACTTTGCTGCTCTTGCACTCAGGAAAGCTGTTCAAAATGTAAAATCTCATTATAAATTCTTTCCAGGAATCATACAAATACTACATACTCACTCCAATGATACCTGCATGCATAAGGTGAGGGGGCATCAATATTATGTTGCTTATTGAACTGAGTTATTTATGTGACTATAGCAAGAACGTAATCTGGTCTTTATAAATATTTCCTGTCAGATGAAAGACAGTAATTGTTCTACAATGAGGACAAGTTAGAACCATGGTAATGAAGTTGGAATATACCTCTGATGTAGTACAAATGGTGAAAGACAAAAATTAGTAGTGAAAGGCTATCAGGACCTCTGACAAATTGAAGACAATTTCTGTTGTGCAGAAAAGTCTACAAATGAAAAATCTATTGCTAAGAAGGGAAAGAATTTCTGCAGGGGCAATCTTTAAGAGCGCCTTTAGTCTTTTCTCTGAAGAAGTTGATTCCTCAAGTGTCAAGGATTAGATGAAGCATTCTGTTTCTCTTTGACAGGTGAAGTGATGGAAGTAATGCTGGGATCTACTGAATCGTTGTTCCCTTACTTTCCTCTACATCAAATCCTTCCAGAAAGGCTGTTTGCTGCAGTGATGGTCAAAACGTTAAGCAACATCAAGAGAAAGGAAAATAGACATAAACAGCTTTCTTAAAGTGACTGTAGTTATCTTTGTTCCAGCCAAGGATTTGTTTTAGAAGAATGAACAAATAGGCCTGCCGCAGTGCTTAGGCACAGAATTTCTTGGAAGCACATTGTATAGGCAGTTCTGGAAGATGTCTGTTCTAGAAGACGACTGCATGTGGGGGATGGGAATTAAACCCAATCGGAGTGGATTGCTCCTCCTTGCTATCGTGAGAACGTATTTAGAACCTCAGGAAACCAAACTAGGTTTGGTTGGTCTTCTTGAGTCTTTCAAACCTGAATATTTCTAAT
Source organism: Anolis carolinensis (assembly GCF_035594765.1). Classification (NCBI taxonomy): domain Eukaryota; kingdom Metazoa; phylum Chordata; class Lepidosauria; order Squamata; family Anolidae; genus Anolis; species Anolis carolinensis. The sequence goes on from NC_085842.1 coordinate 240,580,954, forward strand.
TTATAGTGCCCATATTCTCTGGACACAATGAGACTGGACAGAACTGAAACAAGGCATGTTTGTAAAGACAGACAGAACTCAGGAGGTCCTTCAAACAACAATCAACATTATGTCATGTAGCGTCCAACTGTTCATTTAGCTAAGAGGAAGAGTTCAACCTGAGAATGTATGTGCCAGTTGTTCCTTGTCATCTGGAGGGTAATCAGGATAAATTACAAGCCATTCTCATAAAATATATTGGTACCTAGACTTAAAATAATACATTTACAAAGACCGACTAATTATAAAGGTTTTTTTTACCCATATCTAACTTACTTGTCAGGAATGAATAAATACAGAGTGGAACTGAACACCTTTTTCTTTGGGGAGTGGTGTAGAAGGGAGGGGCAAACAAGCTAGGAGCTTTAAAATATAAAAACAATTCCTTTACTCAATATGATATCATGTAATATATAATACTTTGCTCAAAGATTCTGGCCACTAAACAATTAACAAAAATTTTGAAATTGGATTGCTTATACAAGTACTTGACATTTGGCCATTTGTGACATTCTCCACAAAAGATATCTTCATACTGATTGAAACTAACATGAGAAGCTATTTTATTATGAGTCAAACCACAAGCCCATCCAGTTCAGGATGATCTCCACTGATCATGATTTCTACATTGATGTCAGAGTACTAGAGTCTTGATATCAGTACTCCTGCAGCACTTCTAACTCAAATGTTTTTCCTTTAGGCTAGAATGCTTGTAATGGAAAGCCACTGAAAAGTCATGCATGGTCAAACAATGCAACATCACCATAGATTCTAGTAATTATAGTACATATGAAAGTCAGACAATATTGGAGTCAATGTTAAAGTTAGTGAAGTTGGAATCAGACTTCTGAACACCAAAAACTATAAATATCAGGATGAAATACAGGTGACGGCAATGGCTTAATATGGTGCTCTGTTTTTTTTCTCTTTAGAGTCCTTTGGGATCAGTACTTGATAGAATGAAAAACAGTAGTCATTTCTGAGCAATACTCCAATTCATGTTATTAAGGAACAGTGAATACTACAGTTAAAACAAAACTCCAACTGAGCAGAGTAATCATCAAGACTAATGCATTCTTCCTAGCACTGAAAGAAAGACCAACACTAAACATATGGCGTTCTCAGAACTTGTCACATCTAACTCTATAGATTTGTCAAAGAAAGCTGCTGGCACGTTTTTCCATAAGAATGCCCAGAACCTATATAATCTATTGTGATAGATTTGTCTAGTAAACTGCAAGTAATGCAAACAAAATACACTTACTGCATCTCACTAAGACAAACAATTCGCTGCAGGGACTTTTTATTCACATAATGTGGTACAGTAGGGTCTCACTTATCCAACATAAATGGGCCAGCAGAACATTGGATAGGCAAAAATGTTGGATAATTAGGAGAGATTAAGGGAAGGCCTATTACACGTCAAATTACATTATGATTTTACAAATTAAGAACCAAAACATCATGTTTTACAACAAATCGACAGAAAAGGCAGTTCAATACACAGTAATGTTATGTAGTAATTACCGTATTTACGAATTTAGCACCAAAACATCGCAATGTATTGAAACACTGACTACAAAAATATTGACTACTAAAAGGCAGACTGCGTTGGATAATACAGAATGTTGGATGAGTGAAGGTTGGATAAGCAAGACTCTACTGTATTTTAAATAGGCATCTGCTAATGTGATAGTATTTAAAAGACCACAGTATGCGGAGAAAAAGTAACTGCAGTGAACTGTTTGTCGTAGTGAAATGGAGTAAGTGTATTTTGTTTGCATTACTTACAGCTTACTAGACAGATCTATCACAATACATTATTTCAGTTCTGGGCATTCTTATGGGAAAACATGCCAGCAGTTTTCTTTGACAAATCTAGAGTTAGATGTGGCAAGTCCTGAGAACTCAATAGGCATCTGCTAAGTGGAGCCCCCAATGGTGCAGCGGGTTAAACCGCTGAGCTGCTGAACTTGCTGACCAAAAGGTTAGCGGTTCAAATCCAGGCAGCGAGGTGAGCTCCCACTATTAGCCCCAGCTTTTGCCAACCTAGCAGTTTGAAAACACACAAATGTCAGTAGATCAACAGGTACCACTCCAGCGGGAAGGCAGTCACATGGCCTTGGAAGTGTCTACGGGCAACGCCAGCTCTTTGGCTTAGAAATGGAGATGAGCACCAACCCCCAGAGTAGACTTAATATCAAGAGAAAGCCTTTACCTTTTTACTAATGTGATAAGTTCATAGAAATCTGATGGGGAACGACAATAACACAAAACATTAGAGCAATGCCTACCCACACTAAAGTTAGAAAAGAAAATAGAAGCACTCTATAAAAGAAGGTAAAACATAGAATCATTAATCTAATTGTAGAAAAATACCATAGTGAGTACTGGAGGTGCTTTGAATGCAATTTCCTGCTTCTCGCAGGGGGTTGGACTGGTTGGCCCATGAGGTCTCTTCCAACTCTATGATACTATGATTTTATGATTCTGCCAAATCTGTGTAACAAGTCAGATCCTCAACAAAAAAAGCCCAGATAATATTGTACTGCCAGATAGTCTTATAGATTTTTTTATTTCAGTTTTGAATATTGTGTATAACAGAATAGACAAAAAAAACCCCAATAAATTACATAATATGGGCAGGATCCAGATTTGCCCTTTTATAAATATACGCCTCTTCCATTACAAAATGGACTGAAATGGTGTAAAGATTCTGCTGGAAGAAATTATGGTTTTTCAGTTTTCTCTTCTCTTCTCCAGTACCTTCCTAACAATGCTAGAATCCTTAGACTATTTAAAGTGGTCTTTCTGGAGACACAGTTTTATGCAGGAGAATGATATATGAAAACTATGGCTCCACACACAGGAAATCATTACTGTGTGTAGTCATGTTGGCTGGGGCATATACATCGGAAATAATATATACATATACATAGAATTTTCCTAATTTACATTTAAATATCTCATTCTAATATTCTATTGAATTACAATATGAATGCCTAATTTAAAATGAGTGACTTTGTTGTAAGATCATATACTGTACACTGATGAAAGAATTTAAAATATCTGCCTTAGGTATTTTTAAAAAATTGAATACCAGGCTCCCTTGCTTTGTACATCCAAATTTTATCTTTTCACCCTCTCCATGATTCAAAAAATAGTTTGCAATGAAATAATATACTACACCCAAACCACATCTAATAAAGTTAACATACACATTTGTGTTTGCTTCATGGCATCACATTCCAGGTCATGGTGTAGCGAATGCTTACCGGTTCAATCATTAATCCATTAAGCTTCATTAATAGTTGCTTAAAGAACACTGAATGCTTCTTACTTCAAAATCCTTGAATACAAATTGTGCCACCCACCCCTTTTTTAAAAACCCTTAAATTCACTGAGCTTTTCATTCTGTAATGATCACTGATTTTGGATTATTCCTTTGGGGATGAGGTAGTTGAAATCACACTTAGTCCTATTTCAGGCATAATCCTAGTTCTTGATTTATTGGGGGGAAATTCCTAAGATCAAGTCCATAAGCTTTGCTATTTATTTATTTTTTTTAAAAAACACTATTGCCTTTTAAAATTGTGTGTTCTGTATTTCCTAGTCCAGAATTGGCTTCCAGTAGAAGAATTTCTAGTCCATCATCTTCAAGAAACTCTTTTAATGTTGGAGTGGGGAAAGTGCTGCTTGGGATTTCCCCCCAATGTCCCTTGTGAATACGTAATTATTCAAAGCAGGATTTTTTTAGCAGTCTTTATTGGAAAGTATGTTTAAAGTGATCTAACTTTAGATGCTTTTAATAACATTGTTTACCTATTTTTAAAGTATTTTTTATTTTTGAAAAGGTTTTTGCTTGATCTTTTTAAATTATGGTAAGCCACCCTGAGTCCCATCTTGGGAGAAAGGTGGGATATAAATTCAATAAAATAAAGAAATAATAAAGAAATATTTGTGGCTCCAGAAGCTCCCGAAGATATTCCCCAATCCTCCAGGCATTTTCAATTGATTTTCAGCTAAAAATAGGTTGAAAACTACAAGATGTTGTGCTCTGCCATCCCCAAACACATGCCAACAGCCCCTCCCAACCCAGCCAAAAATTAAATCTGAAGAGACATCATATATCTTTAGTTTCAGCTCAGCACAGCACTGTGGCATGCCAGGAGCATAAGGACACAGCTGCTCACAAACCACAACATCCTGGTCTGTTCTAGGTAAGTTTGGATTCGACCCCATACCCTAAATCAAAACGCAATTTAACAAAAATAGACCTTAAAACTTGGCATTTTAAAACAGCAGACATATCTAGCAAAATCTCTGTACTCTTGTCATATCTTACATTTCTACAATACCAGCAGTCACATACTGTTTTCAAGTATTTCTCCCTCCTTTTTAACACTACAGTAGTGCCATCTGTTACCGAACTTTCATTTAAAAATCTTAAGGAAATGGAAACTAATTATCTCTTAATGTTATCCAATTTATCAAAGCAAATTAGTCCCTGCTCTTACAACGTGTCTTGGACGGATGAAAATATGGCCAAAACTAGTTACCAAGGCCCTGCAATTCAATACAAAGCAGATGAAACTGCGACACCCACCCACAAGTTCCACTTAAAACAAACACCTCTTTTTGTCAATCAAGAGTCAATGGGCATATGGCACATGCTCCAGCCCACCAGTCTCGCTCTTAGTGATTTTATGTGGTTCTCAAAAATATTCTCTACACTAATATTATGGCAAACTAAACATTATGCTGACAAAATGATCTTTCTATATATTTCTTGTCTAATATATATTTTGTTTGGTAATCGCACATAAAGGTTTTAAAATAGTGTGCAGTGTTCATTTTCCATATATAACTTCTTCAGAAAAAAATGTTACTGAAAGGAAATGAAAAAAACTGAAGAAAACATTTTATCCAAATTTAAAATAATAAATTATTACTGTGTCCCTCACAAGAAACACACAAACTGTTAATGTTATGTACTTTCTTTTGAATTTGAAATGTGAGCTTTTCATAAGGATTCCAATTTGTGAAAATTCTTAGCTTATACCAACCATATAGACTCACAAGATGTCCTCATAATAATATCAGCAGCACTTACTCATCATACTTGATATGATATATCGTATCTTCACCATTGTCCATATAATCTGAATAAGACGTAGAAGGTGCATTGTCCAAATGATTTATATTTTCTCTAGAGTGCTCTTGGCTTATGTTTCCATTAGTCCTTTTGTAATTACTGCCACTTTTTCCTTGTGCTTTTCCATTTTTATGTCCTTTTGGTACTTGAGTTACGTTTTCTATATGGGCTTCAAACCAGGATCCTATCGTCTCATCTCGAGCATCCACCAGTTCATTTATCTAAAAATAAATATAATATTTAGTGAATGTTATGTCGACAAAGTAAATGACATAATGATATTGCATTTTAAAATAACTGTATTCCAAGTTATAATACAATTGCATTAATTTAACAGTAGGAAGGTACTTCCATCTTCATGTTCTGAAAACCAAACAGAATCATGTTTTTTTTTCAGAAAATTATTTTAAAACAAAAAAAGTTTAAAAAATGTATTTATTGTAAAAAGAACATCTTATATATATATCATTCTTTTCTTTTTCAAAATACTGTTTTTCATTTATAAAAAAATATGCAACAGGCAGACTTACAAAGACCCTTTTAAAGACACCTGCAGTAAGAATCTATACAACTTTTTCAAACAACTAGAATAACGTAACAAATGGCTTCCACAGGTATGGAGAAGAATTAAATTTTTAAATTCAATATGTACAAATATGTCCTTGGAGGTCTGATCTACCATTATATCTGCTATTGACAAGCCATGTTTCCTTTTAAATTTGTATTATCTTAAGCTAAACTAAAAGCTTTTTAAAAAACTAGCATGCAACTCCCTATTGTTAGACTGCTTTTATGTCAGGGATACTCTGGGTAGATAAATGGTTCTACCTTGCATAAAGAATTGGGCTACAGAGTGTTTCATTCTCCTTTCTTTTTGCATGGATATAATATGGTTATAATATGAATCTGACAACAACAATGGAACTAGCAACATGCAAGATACATGCTTCTCTGCTGCTGCTCAGTCGTTTAGTCGTCTCTGACTCTTTGTGACCTCATGGACCAGTCCACGCCAGAGCTCCCTGTCAGCCGTCACCGCCCCCAGTTCCTTCAAGATCAATCCAGTCACATCAAGGATATTGTCCATCCATATTGCCCTTGGTCGGCCTCCCTTCCTTTTTCCTTCCATTTTCCCCAGCATCGTGATCTTTTCCAAGCTTTCCTGTCTCCTCATGATGTAGCCAAAATACTTCAGCTTTGCCTCTGATATCCTTCCCTCCAGTGAGCAGCCAGGCATTATTTCCTGGAGGATGGACTGGTTGGATCTTCTTGCGGTCCAAGGCACTCTCAGGATTTTCCTCCAGCACCAGAGTTCAAAAGCGTCTATCTTCCTTCACTCATCCTTCCTTATGGTCCAGCTCTCGCATCCATAGGTTACTATGGGGAATATCATTACTTTGACTATGCGTACCTTCGTCGCCAGTGTGATGTCTCTGCTCTTCACTATTTTGTCAAGGTTGGCCATTGCTATACTCCCAAGAAGTAAACGTCTTCTGATTTCCTGGCTGCAGTCTGCATCTGCAGTGATCATAGTGGTATCATCTGCATAACTAAGGTTGTTAATGTTTCTTCCAGCAATTTTAACTCCGGCCTTGGATTCCTCAAGCCCCGCATGTCGCATGATGTGTTCTGCGTACAAACTGAATAGGGAGGGTGAAAGTATGCAGCCCTGCCGTAGTCCTTTCCCCATCTTGAACCAGTCTGTTGTTCCGTGATTTGTTCTTACCGTGGCTACTTGGTCTTTATACAGATTTCTCAGGAGACAGACAAGGTGACTTGGTATCCCCATACTACCAAGAACATGCCATAGTTCAGGGGTCCCCAAACTAAGGCCCGGGGGCCGGATGCGGCCCTCCAAGGTAATTTACCTGGCCCTTGCCCTCATTTATAATATAATATTTTTATATCCGTTTTAATAATATAATATATTGTATATACATATAATACTGATAATAATATTATTTTAAACAATACAATACTAACAATAATACCATATAATAATATTAATTATATGTTATATATTACATATAATATTACAGTATAGTGGTATAGTTCAATATAGTATAATGCCAATATTGTGCTATGCTAATAATCTATATATATATAATGATAAAGTTGTTTGCGCAGTGACTATAACAACAAAACTAAACATCCCAGAAATACGAAATTTGGCAACACAATGCAAAAGGCTTGCCTCCAGGTTACAACAACACAACCACACCACAAAACCACAATCCAGACCCACAAAACTCACAACAACGCATCATGCGATAACAACACAACTAAACGCCCCAGAAATACAAAATTTGGCAACACAATGCAAAAGGCTTGCCTCCCAGTTGTAACAACACAACCACACCACAAAACCACACAGGAGCCACAAAACTCACAACAACACATCGTGACTATAACAACACAACTAAACGACCCAGAAATACGAAACTTGACAACACAATGCAAAAACCTTGCCTCCCGGTTGTAACAACACAACCACACCACAAAACCACAATCTGGACCCACAAAACTCACAACAATGCATTTTGACTATAACAACACAACTAAACGCCCCAGAAATACGAAACTTGGCACACAACTAAACGCCCCAGAAATACAAAACTTGACAACACAACACAAAAGCCTTTTCTTCCGGTTGTAACAACACAACTACACTACAAAACCACAATCCGGACCCACAAAACTCACAACAATGCATCGTGACTATAACAACACAACTAAACGCCCCAGAAATACAAAACTTGGCAACACAACACAAAAGCATTCCCTCCCGATTGTAACAACACAACCACACCACAAAACCACAATCCGGACCCACAAAACTCACAACAGTGCATCGTGACTATAACAACACAACTAAACGCCCCAGAAATACAAAACTTGCCACACAACTAAACGCCCCAGAAATATAAAACTTGACAACACAATGCAAAAGCCTTGCCTCCCGGTTGTAACAACACAACCACACCACAAAACCACAATCCGGACCCACAAAACTCACAACAATGCATTTTGACTATAACAACACAACTAAACGCCCCAGAAATACGAAACTTGGCACACAACTAAACGCCCCAGAAATACAAAACTTGGCAACACAACACAAAAGCCTTGCCTCTCAGTTGTAACAACACAACCACACCACAAAACCACAATCCGGACCCACAAAACTCACAACAACGCATTGTGACTATAACAAATACAAAATTTGACAACACAACTCATCCACCTCCCCAATCCCTACATTCACACTTGGCCTCCAAAAAAACAATTACAATAATAACAATGACAACAACAACAACAATAAAAATCAACACCATCACAGGCAAGAAACAGCCAGGCACTGAGGCTGAGAGGCCAGTCAGTGCTACACTGGGCCTCCAAAAAACAATACAGTAACATCTAAATTATCCAACCTTCATGACCACTACAACAACAATAATAATAAACACCTACACAGGCAAAACAAAAAAAAGACTATTGTACCACAATAAAAATATAAACCGCACTCAGCAGAATCAGACATTACAACTAACAACAAACCAAAGACAACAGGGATCTCAAGCAATTATCAATTAACACAAAAATTGAAGAAGGTAACAGACTTCAAATACTACTACTAATGTGAGTATAAAGAAGGTGGAGGTCACAGCATAAATACAACCTAATGTAGACTGACCAACACCACCAGACTAAGCCACAGCAATGCGTGGCCAGGCACAGCTAGTATAATATATTGTATGTACATACAGCGGCTCTGAGTTCCCTTCGGGGTGAGAAGGGCGGGATATAAATGTAGTAAATAAATGTAGTAAATGAATAAATAATTAATTTTGGACTTAGGTTCGCGCAAAGTCTGAAATGACTTGAAGACACACTACAACAACAACAACAACAATCCTAATTAACCTAACTATCTCATTGGCCAGTAGCAGGCCCACACTTCCTATTGAAATCCTGATAGGTTTATGTTAGTTAAAATTATTTTCATTTTTAAATACTGTATTGTTCTTTCATTGTTATTATTGTTGTTTTGCACTACATATAAGATATGTGCAGTGTGCATAGGAATTGGTTCGTTTTTTTCCCCCAAATGATAATTCGGCCCCTCAACAGTCTGAAGGATTGTGGACCGGCCCTCTGCTTTAAAAGTTTGAGGACCCCTGCCATAGTTTATTATGATCCACACAGTCGAAGGCTTTAGAATAGTCAATAAAGCAGAAATAGATGTTTTTCTGAAACTCCCTGGCTTCCTCCATTATCCAGCGGATATTGGCAATTTGGTCTCTGGTTCCTCTGCCTTTTCTAAACCCAGCTTGGGCATCTGGCAACTCTCGCTCCATGTATTGCTGGAGTCTGCCTTGTAGGGTCTTGAGCATTACCTTACTGGCATGGGAAATAAGTGCTACTGTACAGAAGTTTGAGCATTCTTTAGCGTTTCCCTTTTTTGGCATGGGGATATAAATTGATTTTTTCCAATCTGATGGCCAAACTTGTGTTTTCCATATTTGCTGGCATATGGCATGCATCACCTTGACAGCATCACATTCCAAGATTTTAAACAGCTCAGCTGGGATCCCATCGTCTCCTGCTGCCTTGTTGTTAGCAATGCTTCTTAAGGCCCATTCAACCTCACTCCTCAGGATGTCTGGTTCTAATTCACTCACCACACCAGCAAAGCTATCCTCTATATTATTATCCTTCCTATACAGATCTTCTGTATATTCTCGCCACCTATTCTTCATGTTTCTCATGGATTCCTAATACCCAGGCTAAATGCTGCTAATAAGTGTGCAATCAGAACTGGCTGTGACTTCAACACAATCCATTTATATAATCCACCACGAAACAAGTCATCTGAAACCACCAGATCAGTTTCTTATGGCCTGGCAGACTATCCTGGACCACTGTTTTTCAGATAAAAAAAGACGTGAATTATCGGTTGATTTTGTAAAAAGAAAAAGAAAAAAAGGTCACAGTAATTTATAACGTGTGCCATATTCTCCCATCTACAGAGCTTCCATTTTATATGTTCGTTTTTTTTCTTCTAAGCTTTCCTGCAGCTGTTTCACTGCCGCTTTCCCTAGCTTTATTATGGTAGGAACAGAGGAACATGTAGAAGATTGAGCCAGATGAAATGCTCTCAAAGGTTAAATCTATCCCCTAAGCAACCTGTCAGAACACAAGGAAGTAGATCACAAATTCAAATTAAAGAAGCAAATGCCAATATTTTGGCATAAGAAGACTCAAGAGTTATGACATTAGGTGAGTTATCAAACTGGACTTATAAACCTTGATAATAGGCTTCTAAGAAATGAACCATTAGCAATGCCTGAATTCCAGCTGCAGCAGTATGTAGTTCAGTATCAGCAAATTTCTATGGTAACTGAATATTAAATGAGACATGTGAAAAGGCTTCTACATTTTCTGCCAAATCGAACCAACATACAGACTCACTTGAAATACAGTCTCTAAAATCATATAAGAAAACTGTGTCTGAATGCTTCCAAAAACAAAACAAAAATCATACGGCATAATTTGTAATCATAATATAGAAGAAAGCATGATGTATTGCAAAACAGTTTCACTTAACCTCTGATTACAGTGATGAAATCCAAGAAAGAAAAAATATTCTAAATATATAATATTCAAGGTCTGTTAAGCATTTAAAGACATGTGCTACAACAATATAATCCAGTACTGAAATAAGAAAGCATTAATGACAAGCAACATCTTAATCTAATCCAATCAAATCATTCCCAGTTTCAGCTACCTTTATAAATTTACAATTAGTACATGTTAATATAATAGTATAGTTTTCTACATTAAAACAGAAAAATAATGCTATGGTTGACATAAGTTTATCAATTTTACCAATGAAAATAGAAGACCACATGAAAATTTGTAACTCCACTATAAATAATATTATGACAATTCAAAAATATTTGACTCCTATCCGTATTGAATTCTAATTAAATATTCTTCATTTAATATCACAGTGAAACTCCTATTTTCTCACAGATTTCTTTTTTTCTTTTTTTCTAAAAAGAGCTAGAATGGGTCACATCACATATTTTAGTTTCACCAAAGAAATCTAGGGAGACTTAGTATAATAGTCTTGTCACTCACTATCAAAAAGATGGTGTGAAATGAAGACAGCTAGTGAGAAGAGAACAGCCAAGCCTCTCAACGTAAAATATGTGAGAAACAGAATTCTGAGTTAAAACCTGTCTTGCTAAACAGTTTTGAAAGGACAAAACCTAGTGACAGTATTTCTTAGTTTTTTTATGTTACAAAGAGTAGCATAAATGTATCAGCTAAGGTACTCCTTGTCTGAATATTCTTAGCTTCATTCTGCATTTTATGCTGTCATTCATCCTTTACTCACAATGCTTGTGATCCTTTCAATAATTTATTTTTTCTTAAGATTCTACGTTTTTCAACCTTTCCCCACAAAACAATTCAACTTGATAATCTATTTTACTTGACTTCTTCAAATTTTCTATTTAATCAAGTAATTATTGAAAAAATGTAGTTTTGGTTTATTGTGTAAACTCATCTGATCCTGTTTATAAATCCTGTTGTTTTTCTATTAATCTGCCTTGTCTTTCTGCTTTTCATAAATTAAAACTGGATATTACGCTCCTTTTAGGAAAACAAAAGCTAATTGATAATCTGACCTTGTAACTCCAGCCAAAGCTATATACAGTATATATTTAGCTTTGGATAACATAGGGAAGGGTGAATATCCCTGTGGTGTTTGTTTTGCTGTCTGTTGTGCTGTTCAGAAGATTTCACCTCACTTTCTGTCCCTATGATAACTGGATTTTGAAAAATTTGGCTTGTGGTTGAAACAAGGATTGGTGAAAAAGCTTCAGTCGAGATACCTTTTCCCCATGATAACCTTACAGGAGTGAATTTCTCTTCCTAAGGGTAGATTTCTCTCACTTCCTGTTGTCTCACCCTCTTATGAATAAGTCAACATAGAAGAACCCGAAGTCAACATAAGGCTAAGTTAGCAAGTGTCCATCTTAACAAACCCAAAACCAGAGCACAATCCCACAACTTGTTTTCTTCTTAAACCAGGATTAAGCAAATGCAATTATGTCAATGTCAGCCTCTGGGTGGCATTAGGAGAGGGAACACTAAAATCTAGGTTCTTCCTACTTTCTGATTATGAAAAGGTAATTTCTTTCTCCTGCAGTCCACCATTCCAAAGGCCACCTTATTCAAGAAGGTCATAAAGGGCTCTTGTAAGGAAGAGGAAGATGAAAAAAAACCACTTGATGCTTCTCTGAAACTAAGCCAGAAGATTTCAAAGATATTAAGAGTTCAGACTTGTTTAAATAAACCTCTTGTCGCTTCAGTACAGAGCTTTCATTCCCTATATCAAACTCAAATGTATACATTTGTCTTCATGGTACTCATGGAGGCAAATTTATATATGTAATTATACCAAATCAGTTGATTACAAAAATTACACTATGTCAGCAAGATCATGAAAAAATACAAATACCTTGTATCGTCCAATGCCAGGATCGATAAGAAATGAGCGGGCTGATGTAGATGGCAGATTAGATGATCCACTGTTTATTCCTTGGGTGACTTTGTTCTTACAGTTGGAAACATTGCAGGGACTAGGTTTTCCATCTTTATTAGTCAATGAAATAGTAGGAGCATCCGATTCTGAACGTATCAAAAGCTGAACTATATCATTCAGTCCAACATTATAATCAAATAAGGTATGTCCATCTTCAAGCTATTAAAAATAAAATCCAATAGAACAGCAATCAGCAAATGTTATTTCAAAAGACTGCATTTTAGTATAAAAATTATACCAAGATACCACTAAAAGGTATTCAGATGTGCCAATTCACTGTAGACAGAAAACTGCATTATGACCAGTTCATACCAATCATAAATCACCAATACAATCTATAATATTAATTTGCTTTTAAAAACAGGCTTTGAAGTAGTTGAAGAGTAACTCAGAATGTAAAGTTCTAATATCTCATGATTCACTATGCATCTTTCCATCTCTGAACAAATGGATGGGATAACCAGCAATACAATTTAAGGTAATAATAGGAGTTGTCCATTATACGAGGGTTATCCAGAAAGTAGATTACGTTTTGGAATTAAAAATGAACAAAGTATAGGAGAAAACATTTACCATATGCAGTTGAAAGCCACATCCAAATACCACTTCTCAACATAGTGGCCATTCAAATTTAGGCAGTTATCATAGCAATAAATGACCTTGGAAAGTTCTCCCCCACAAAACTTCCCAGCTTGCGTCCTCAACCCCTTCCCGCAGCGTCGCCAAAACACTGTTGCCGCTTGGTTGAGGACACTACCATTAGCCCAGAAAAGCCACACCAGTTCCCAAAAAGAGCTTGATTATTGGGGGGCAGGGCTGAGATTAGAAGAGGGGCGAAGCCCAGGAGAGGCCGAGGCCCTGCACCCTCAGAGGCCGATCCCCATGTAGGGCCCCTCCCTTCAGCGCCTACCGCTCGCCTTTCCAGTCCTGGCGAAGGTCCATTTGGTTGGGGCGATCCCTCCAGCCCCTCCGTCCTGTGTACCTCCTCAATGCCATCTGTTCTTTGTCACAGGAGCCACGCGCAGCGGCGGGAGGAAGGGGGCCGAGTTCATCTGAGGCAAAGAGCAGGCGGCGTGGAGGAGGCGCGCGGTTGGGGCGATCCCTCCTTCCCCTCTGTCCTGCGCGTCTCCTCCACGCCACCTGCTCTTTGTGCTAATCGTACCGTCCACAACCAAGCGGCAACGCAGCGTTTTGGCGACACTGCGGAGCTGCGGGAAGGGGTTGAGGACACAAGCGGGAAAGTTTTGTGGGGGAGAACTTTCCAAGGTAATTTCTCGCTATGATAACTCCCTAGATTTGAATGGCCACTATGTTGAGAAGTGGTATTTGGATGTGGCTTTCAACTGCATATGGTAAATGTTTTCTCCTATACTTTGTTCATTTTTAATTCCAAAATGTAATCTATTTTCTGGATAGCCCTCATATATGAATCTATGGCCAACAGAGTTGCCAATACTTATGAGGCGAATGTCAGATTAGGAAGCAAAATATATTTAGAATATTTAAAAGCTGTGAAGATTATTTATCATTTATCACCTTTAACACTAAACTTAAAAGGAACAATCTTTTTCAGAATGTCAGTCCCACAAAGGAATGGGCTCTTTGTTTTTCCAGGAGGAATCCCAATCTATTGGAGATTCTACTAGAACAAAGGGAAAGAAACAAAACCTAGTGACAGTATTTCCCTAACTTGATTTGCATCCACTTTTGTCCTCACCGGACAAGTCTCATTACTTCAAAAGAATGAGATGTCTAAAGCAGCTTTTTCAGGGAATTCAGGAGGGATTACCCTAAAAATAAATGCAATAAAAAGCTTCACAGCCTTCCACCAGTAGGAGCATCTTATGGTCAGAGTTTTACAAATGGAAAATTCAAGCATTCATACTTTATGTTTTGTGTTATTGTCTTCCCACCACCAGATGAGCACACACATATTAAAAGATTTAATTAAACTGAATGAGATACTTCTAATTGCTTGATCTAGCTTCACATTTCACTGATGTATAGGCCAAAGAATAGGCCGTTTCAGAGTAGCCTCGGACTTAAGGAATATTTCTATCTCAACTGAACTGTTGGGTGCTTTTGCATGGAATGCCACCCTCCCTCAACTTAGCCTGCTCACTCTAAAGCACTGATCTAGGCCAAGCATGTTCTTAAGTATAATCAGTGTAAATGTGTATGCAGTTGCCTATCGTCAATCTATTAAAATATGTAACTGATGGCAAGTTAGAATCATTTTGTTTTGTTTCCCTTTGCTAAATGTTAAATGAATGTGTTTAATTCCATCCTTAAAACAATCCCCATCCAGTATGGGACTTAAATTGTTAATGATGCAAAGGAAGATAGAACTCCAGTCTGATTTGAAAATACCTTGCTTTGTGTCAGTTGGGAACCATGAGCTTCAAGTGTGTGCTCACATGCTTCAGTTTGGTAGTTTAGACATGAACTCAAAAACAGTACTGGGTGAGAACTAAACAGACTCCACCAAAACTTAAAGTAATATCAAGTGACCAATACTAGGGTCTTTACTTTTCCACAGGTCTACTTTAAGCATACATAGTTTGATAGATTAGTGAGTGAAGAAAGGTGAGTGCCAGCTATTCCACTAGCCTTTCAATAGATGCTTCACTATGCGGGCAGTGTAGCAGTTTTCTTCCTCTGGCAATTTCAAACACAAGAACAAACTACACTTTTTGCATAGCCTACACAACTTGTAAATACAGATACTCTTCCTTCCACATAACTCTCTCCATGCTCTTATAATAAAGAAAAAAATGTGTTAATCTGTTCAATGACACAAAGGAAAACAGGGAGTGGATATGTAGCATGACATCTGCAACTATTTTATTTCATCATGAGTTTCCATGGATTTCAATCTCCATCTTCAGCACATCTGAAAAAGTTAAATCTATAGTTCATGCTAAAACCATTCATTCACTTTTAAAGATGCAGCCAGACTCCTTCTCCTCCCACCTAAGAAAGAGTCAGACAAACCTATAGAAATGACTTATTAACAATGCTCACTTCATTACTTGAAGGAGTGCAATTACTCGTGTGTATGCCAAGCACCCCTCAGCCCCAGTTCACTGAATTCAAGGTTCAAATGCATTCTGCCTTGTATTAGAGTGTAGATTTACACTTGTACTGCAGCAGCCTAACGTTAGACATGTTTACTAAGAAACATTTTCTGCAAGAACTGAATGGGGACTGCTTCTAGACAGACATGTGCTTATGATTATAGTGCTCTCCTCTATCTTTCCACTTGAACACTCTTCTTTCACGTGCTCCCTCCTCCTTCTTTCCCATCTCTCCTATATTCTGGAAACTGACTAGTTTCCAATGCAACTGTTGCTAAACTGGAGATCCTAGAGGGAATTGGATAATTGCTCCACCCAATTCAGGGATGAGGGTTCTGGGAAGAATTTTTTTAAAAATAGCATTTGCACATTTCCACAATTTTTCTGAGGGGAGGGATACTAAATGACTTGGTCTTCATATTCTTTCCCCTCAAACGCCACAGGAGCCTAACAGGATTGACTCTTAAAGCTAAACAGAATCGGTTTTCCTCAGAGGAATAAAAAATAATGTTTGGCAGCTTAGACATGAACTCAAAAACAGTACTGGATGGGAACTAAAATAACAGCACACGTTAATTCTATTCATTCATCTGAATGAGTTTTGTAGTAGAGCTTCTTCATATTTGAAGAACTGCAGTGCCCACTATAAGAACTCTGATGGCAATGGAATATACAGGATTACAGTTTGTGCAGCAAAATTCCATGAGACATACAGGGTTAACAAATAGCTACAGTTTGCTGGATTTTTCAGGAAAAAAATAAAGTTGTATGAATTTAGTAATGGTTATTCTCAACAGTTCACCTGTTTCATTTGTTTCTGCATGAGAGGGAATGTCACAGAACTGATCCATTGTAGATGTTGTTCTTGAGAATGCTAAAACATGACAGTGTGTTGGGAACTGACTTTATTTAAATCACTGAGATGGCAAGGTTATATCTGGTCTGCACCATTATAAAAACAATGCTAGAAATGTAGGGTTTCCTACCATCTCCCTCATATGTTAGGTGTTTCATCTATAGAGAATCTTTATTTACACTTCTGTGCAAAGAAAGATGAAATCATATAAGCTCTACAATTTACTACAACTAGGCTAATAATGTCATGCCCTCACTAAAGGATTCTTCAGAAGAGGGCTCAGAACCTGTACAAGCTGCTTAAGCTTATCCTTCAAGAGGACCCTTGACCCTAAGAAAATAATAGATCATAGTCAAAAAGTATTTTTTTTCAGAGATGTAGATTCTCAGAGATGCTGGAAACTGCATCACTAGCTAGGTGATATGTGACCTATTGTATTTTACCTGCACTCAGTTGAAGCTCCTTGAGAAACAGGACAACAAACAAAGGCCTATCAAATGTGACAAGGTGTGATGACTCATGGGCCTTGTAGTCCTGCTCATGACATTGTAATGCCTGATGAAGAAGAAAACTTGGGTTTTTTACCTTCCCAGTCAGAACTGGAATCTTCTCAGCCAGATCTTTCCCAGGCAGATCTGGGAACCTTGCACCTGCAAGAAAGTTGTGTCCCAGAAGTATGTCAAACAAACCCTGAGCCTACATCTCCCGTGTTCTCTCGCCATGAGTTTTGTAAACAACAGAGGGGTTTGGAAGCAGCTTCGCGCAGGAGTGCTAGAATAGCAGCTAAGAATGTACCCAATTAAGCCTGCTTTTCGTGAGAATCTTTAAGGAGTCAAACATCTGGTCTCAGAGTTTAGCTTTCGTTTCTGGTTCCCAGAGAACTGCTTCGGCGGGAAAGTTAGACTCGATATAGGTGTTTTACCCGCGTAGTAACTTCGCGGAGTCAATTCGTCAGCCTCCGGAGCGAGTTGTGTCTGGACAGCGCGCTCCGTTTCAAGCCTCGTTCCTGCTCAAGCCTTGTTCTTGTTTCCAGCCTTCGCTCCTGTTTCCCAGCCTTTGTTTACCTACGGACCTTGCCTTGTTTCCCAGGACTAAACCTTGCCTTGTTTCACGGATTTTACCAAGTTATTCCACGGACCTTGTTCTTGTTCCTCGTTACCTTGTTCCACGATTCAAGCCTTGTTTCAAGTATCAAGTTATTTCCTAGCCTTGCTCAAGTTCATGGACTAAAGGACCTTGTCATCTCCCCTCACTTTGCCTGGCAAAGTGAGTGTTTCGGTTATTGGATTACAACTTTGGACCTTAATATTTCATATTGGACATTGTTTCTTTGGACTAATTTTGACCTTTCCTGAAAGGTCTGCTTCTGGACTAACTTTTACATTTGCTTTTACTAACTTTATATATTTCCTAATAAAGATATTAGATAGAATCTGGCCTCTGCGTATGGTTATTGGTGCTCTGTAGCCTGGGTCGTGACAGTTTGACTCCGCCACCCATAAGCACCAATTAACCAAGGCCAGAATGTCTACCGGAACCGTGCCGGGCGGCCAGCCGATTACCTACACCATCGACAAGGATGAGGTGGACCGAATCCGTGATAAGCTCAATGCACAGGATGGGGAAATAAAGGGTTTGAAGGAACGCGGAATCCGTCTTCCGGCCATGGCGTTGCCAACCAAGTTTACTGGAGAAGCTTCTAAGGTTCATGTTTTCCGTCGCCAATGCCAAGCTTATCTAGAGGCCCGTGATGCCGAGTTTCCCCAGGAAAACATCAAGGTGGCGTGGATTTACAGTCTCCTAGACGGGCCAGCGGCTAACTGGGCGACGGCTCTGTTCGACCAAGCCTCCCCTCATCTAAGGTCAGCGCAACATTTCTTGGACCACCTTAAGGCGACCTGGGGAATCGAGGACAATTTGGAGGCAGCCGGGCACAAACTCCGCCGCCTCTTCCAAGGAGACAGACCCATGTCTCAGTACATAGCCGAGTTCCGAGTGCTGGCCCACAACACCGGCTGGAACGATGTTGCCCTCAGAGGACAATTTCGGGAGGGTCTCAACATTGAAATGCTGGAGGAAATCTCCAAGGTGGATCCTCCCCAAACGCTTGAAGCACTCATCGATCAATGTTTACGGGCTGAAGTCATGATTGCCAACAGGAAACAGTGGGTACGAGGCCAGAGCGGTAGAGCTGGGGCAAAACCCCCCGCTCCCGCCAGCGTTCAGCCGCGTCCAGTGTGGAGACCCCCACCACCATCCCCATACCCCAGAGGGAGCGAGGAGGTGCTGATGCAGTTGGGCAATGTGCGTCCCAGATTAGATGCCGCCGAGAAGGCCCGCCGCCAACGCCTAAATCTCTGTTGGTATTGCGGGAATGGGGGCCACTTCGCCAGAGAGTGCCCAGCCAAAGGGAAGCCCGCCGCCCGTCTTGCGGCGGCGTCCTCCACGGAGACGAAGGCGTTTGAGGCGGCTGGCACACAGCCGGCGGGGGAAGCCAACGACCGGGCGTAGAGAGGCTCGCCAACCCGGTCAAGAAACCCATTCAAGAGCCGCCAACCGGGGTCCTGTTCCTTCTAGTGGTCACCTTATGGTCAGCAAAAAAGGGACCCGTCATGATCCACGCCATGATAGACTCAGGAGCTATCAACAATTTCATTGATAGAGAGTATGCCGACTCTCTGGGATTACAATATCATGACTTCAAGAATGCCCGTGTGGTACAAGCCATCGATGGCCGCCCTCTCAAGACGGGCCCCGTAAGCCAGTGGTCGGAACCCACCAGGATGTGGATAAGGGAACATATGGAAGAGATTTCCTTCTTTGTTACTGAGGTTCCCCATTTCCCTGTGATTTTGGGGATTCCATGGCTGACACTTCACGACCCAAGCATCTCCTGGTCCAACAGAGAACTGCAGTTTGCTTCAAGGTACTGCCAAAACCATTGCCTCGTAGCCAAGGTCTGCCATGCCACAGACACCGAGCCCATTATCACCTTGCCAAAGAAGTACTCCGAGTATTGGGATGTATTCAATGAAAAAGAAGCCGAAAAATTACCCCCACATAGACCTTATGACTGTGCCATAGACTTGGTGGAGGGGGCCCCGATCCCGCGAGGGCATCTCTACTCCCTGACTGAACCAGAGCAAGAAGCTCTCAGGGAATTCATAGAGACAAACCTTCGCAAGGGATTCATCAGACCCTCTCAATCCCCAGCTGCCTCCCCAGTGATGTTTGTGAAGAAGAAGTCAGGGGAATTACGCTTGGTGGTGGACTACAGAGCATTGAATAATATCACCAAGCAGAACAGCTATCCCCTGCCCTTAATCTCGGATCTACTAGACCGACTTCGAGGAGCCAAGGTTTACACCAAGCTGGATCTTCGGGGGGCTTACAACTTAGTTCGCATCAGAGAAGGGGACGAGTGGAAGACCGCCTTCCAGACTAAATTCGGATTATTCGAGTCCCGAGTTATGAATTATGGATTATGCGGAGCTCCCGCAACGTTCCAGCATTTTGTCAATGACATTTTCCAGGACTATCTAGATAGGTTCTTGATAATCTACCTGGACGATTTTTTGGTGTTTTCTAGATCACAATCAGAACATGAGAACCACGTCAAAATGGTGTTACAACGATTGCGGGATCATGGACTTTATGCCAAGCTGGAAAAATGCGCTTTTGATCTACAAGAGGTAGATTTCCTTGGATACCGTATCTCGCCTCTAGGGCTCTCCATGGATCCAGCCAAGGTTTCAGCAGTATTGGAATGGCGGGCGCCAACTAACAAGAAGGAGGTGCAGCGATTCTTGGGGTTCGCGAACTATTACCACAAGTTCATTCCAGATTTTGCCCGCTGGTCTGACCCAATCACTAGCTGCATCCGTGGAAAACAGCCCTTCCGCTGGACTGATCAAGCAGAGAAAGGGTTCCAGCAACTAAAGAAATTATTCACATCCCAGCCAATCCTTCAGCATCCAGATCCTGAAACCCTTTTTGTGGTGCAAGCGGACGCCTCTGATGTGGCAATTGGGGCTGTGCTCCTACAACCGGTGGGAGATCACCTTCATCCTTGTGCCTATTATTCTCGTCAACTAACCGCACCAGAGAGGAACTATACCATTTGGGAAAAGGAACTATTAGCCATAAAGGCAGCTTTTGAAACTTGGAGGCATTGGCTAGAAGGGGCCAAATTTCCCATTGAAGTCCACACTGATCATCGGAATCTAGAACATCTAAGAACTGCCCGCAAGCTAAATCAGAGGCAGCAACGTTGGGCTTTATTCTTTGAACGTTTCAACTTCCAGATTCATTATGTGACCCCAGCCCAAACCAAGCAAGCAGACGCCCTGTCACGTAAACCGGAATACGCTGCAGGACGTAAGGAGACCCTTGAATCCCAACTATTACAACCCGAGAACTTTGCCACGCTCACAGTGGGGAACACCAAATCCACTCCCATTGGTTCAACTTCCTCCACTCCAGGACCCATCTGTGCTCAAGAAATCAGGGCTAGTCAGCAAGCAGATCCCTGGGCGCAGGACCAACTTCGTCAAGGTCTGCATTTTCCCTTTTCGCTTAAAGATGGACTGCTTTGCTATAGAAATCATGTTTATATCCCACCCGGACCGGGCAGGGAAAAAGCACTTCGTCTGTGTCATGACTGCAAACCAGCAGGGCATTTCGGACTATTTAAAACCATGCATCTGATCCTAAGAGATTTCTGGTGGCCCAAGATCCGCAAAGATGTGGAAAAATATGTCAACACCTGCCCAGTATGCCAGCGCTCCAAGATAAGAAGGGAAAAGCCCTCAGGGCTTCTACACCCCCTTCCTACCCCATCTCGCCCATGGGAAATAATTTCTGCGGATTTCATCACTGACCTACCACCTTCCTGTGGATTCACCACGATCCTAGTGGTGGTGGACCTTTTCACCAAGTTAGCCCATTTCATTCCCTGTGAAGGCCTCCCCACGGCCAAAGAGACTGCAGATCTATTCCTTCAACATGTTTTCAGACTACATGGATTGCCCAAGAGTTTGGTCACAGACCGTGGATCTCAATTCACCTCTCGTTTCTGGAAGGCACTACAAAAACTATTGGGCATAGACTCTCGTTTATCTTCAGCTCATCATCCCCAAACAGATGGGCAAACGGAGCGCACCAATGCCACTTTGGAACAGTATCTTCGCTGTTATGTAAACTACCAACAGGACAATTGGGCTTCTCTGTTACCACTGTCAGAGTTTGCCTACAACAATGGAGTTCAAGCTTCTACAAAAGAAACGCCGTTCTTTGCAAACTACGGCTTCCATCCACGTTTCTTTCCCCCTGTCATTGAAACTTCAGAAGTTCCCGCAGCAGAGGATTGGCTGCAGGAACTCACAGCGGTGCAACAACTTTTGCTCCAACAACTAGACCAAGCCAAGGAGGACTATAAACGTCACGCGGACAAACATCGCCAACCGGGCCCCGAAATCAAGGTAGGAGATCGGGTTTTCCTGTCCACTCGCTTTTTGCCCTCCCATCGCCCTTGCCGGAAGTTGGATGCCCGTTTCATTGGCCCCTATCCAGTGGTAGCGCAATTAAACCCCGTGACTTTCAAACTCCAACTTCCGCGTTCAATGCGCATTCACCCAGTGTTTCACCGCTCCCTGCTCCTTCCGGCGGATGGTGTGCGTCCTGATACAGACCAACCGGCCCCCCCTCCTGTTTTGATGAATGGGGAGGAGGAGTTCGAGGTTGAGGACATTTTGGATTCTCGCTTTCACCGCCGCCGCCTACAATATCTCATTGACTGGGTGGGTTTTGGCCCTGAGGAACGCTCTTGGGAAGACGCCTCCACAGTCCATGCTCCTGATTTAACCCGTCGCTTTCATCAAACCTATCCCGCCAAGCCGCGACCTCGCGCCTCGGGGAGAGAGTCCCAGTTTGGGAGGGGCCTTGAGGAGGGGGATAGTGTGATGACTCATGGGCCTTGTAGTCCTGCTCATGACATTGTAATGCCTGATGAAGAAGAAAACTTGGGTTTTTTACCTTCCCAGTCAGAACTGGAATCTTCTCAGCCAGATCTTTCCCAGGCAGATCTGGGAACCTTGCACCTGCAAGAAAGTTGTGTCCCAGAAGTATGTCAAACAAACCCTGAGCCTACATCTCCCGTGTTCTCTCGCCATGAGTTTTGTAAACAACAGAGGGGTTTGGAAGCAGCTTCGCGCAGGAGTGCTAGAATAGCAGCTAAGAATGTACCCAATTAAGCCTGCTTTTCGTGAGAATCTTTAAGGAGTCAAACATCTGGTCTCAGAGTTTAGCTTTCGTTTCTGGTTCCCAGAGAACTGCTTCGGCGGGAAAGTTAGACTCGATATAGGTGTTTTACCCGCGTAGTAACTTCGCGGAGTCAATTCGTCAGCCTCCGGAGCGAGTTGTGTCTGGACAGCGCGCTCCGTTTCAAGCCTCGTTCCTGCTCAAGCCTTGTTCTTGTTTCCAGCCTTCGCTCCTGTTTCCCAGCCTTTGTTTACCTACGGACCTTGCCTTGTTTCCCAGGACTAAACCTTGCCTTGTTTCACGGATTTTACCAAGTTATTCCACGGACCTTGTTCTTGTTCCTCGTTACCTTGTTCCACGATTCAAGCCTTGTTTCAAGTATCAAGTTATTTCCTAGCCTTGCTCAAGTTCATGGACTAAAGGACCTTGTCATCTCCCCTCACTTTGCCTGGCAAAGTGAGTGTTTCGGTTATTGGATTACAACTTTGGACCTTAATATTTCATATTGGACATTGTTTCTTTGGACTAATTTTGACCTTTCCTGAAAGGTCTGCTTCTGGACTAACTTTTACATTTGCTTTTACTAACTTTATATATTTCCTAATAAAGATATTAGATAGAATCTGGCCTCTGCGTATGGTTATTGGTGCTCTGTAGCCTGGGTCGTGACACAAGGAAGGACAGAGACTACTCAGCCTTACCAATCTTCTTTTCCTACCTAACATTAAAAACACAGAATCCTGAAGGATATAGAATTATTATGTTTCATTCTAGAAATGAAAACATAATCCACATTTCCCAAAAGATAACTACACAGGTATGTCTTCTCAGTATTATACTTAGCACTTTATTGACTACGTCAGCTGCGTAACTATACCTTCCTCATGACTTTGACATATTTTGCACTTTGGCCCAGATCCGTGAATTCAACTCATGTTTTTAACACTTTATTTTGTACGTTGACCTTTTATGATTGTTTTTATCGATGTTGATGTTTTATTGTTGAGTAATTTGCTTTTGCTTTTATATTGTTGTGTCTGGGCAAGGCTCCATGTAAGCCGCCCCGAGTCCCTTCGGGGAGATGGGGCGGGGTATAAGAATAAAGTTATTATTATTATTATTATTATTATTACACTCCTTTGTGGAAGGATTAGAATTTGATGGCAAAGCATGTGCTTTAGAAGGAAAAGGTCCTAGGTTTGATTTGTTACAACTCTTAAGTAGGACTAAGGAAAACACCAGTCTGGGATCCTGAAGCACTGCTGTCAGTCAATGTTAATACTACTACTTGTTATACTGCTGTTTTGATCTTATGTTGTACTGTTTATTTTATGTATTGTATTATTTAATTGCATTATGATATGGTTATATTGTATTGTCCTGGGCATGGCCCCATGTAAGCCGCCCCGAGTCCCCATTGGGGAGATGGTGGCGGGGTATAAATAAAGTTTTTTTATTATTATTATTACAGTGCAGGAAGGATCACTGGCCTATCTATATCTATATTATATATATCATGTTCCTATATCCTTATTTTAATTCAGAGATTTTAATGATTTAAATCGTTTATAAAGAAGATTCTATGTAATCATAATTTTAGTAGAAGCACATGAATGCTTATTGTGGCCTCAATATATATTCACAGGTTTCACTGAAAGCCTTCAGGCTACATAATTATCCTGAACTGTTTTCAAATAAATTCTCAGTTCATGAAAAGGTGGAATCCCTTGCATTTATATCCAGATTCCTCTTCTTCAGATCTACTCCAGCTCCCCAGATTCTCTATTCACTGACCTTTTTTGCCAAAGAGGTAAACTACCCCTAGAAAATAGGTTTATGTTATAGTTTTGAACCTGACAAGGTTCAAAGAATAGAAATGACTGAACACAGTAGTAAGTTTAAAATCATATCACATAAAGCAAAAAGCTTGACAGTCTCTTCCTGCTAAAAAAAACAAAACTTATGTGTTAGTTGGATGCTGCTACTGGACATAAAGCTGCACATCTCACTCACTCTCTACCATTACTCTGCAGCAGAGCCAAGTCTTCCTTGTAGTAGGAAACATAACACCAGCTAAATATATATTTAGCAATGTTAGGGGTTCTACATAAGTACCTCTTATAAAACATACATACAGCTCTGATCTTCTAGAAGACTAATGGCAATGGCTGCTCGTAACTAATTATACTTATCTTTGGATTGTACTACTATTCAATGACTATGCACTGAGAACAGTATTGCTCATATCTATACACAATAATCTGAAATGAACCTATTGTCCCCTAGTTCCACAAAGGGCAGTGTGTAAGCTATAGTTAGGCCAGAACCGAAGAAATTAGGAAATCTGAAAATAGAAACAAAACACTGCTCTCCTTCCAATGAAATGAAATAAATGAGAATAGAAATCATCAACCCTGTTATTCTCTCAATGTAACAAAATAAAACATCTCACCTTACTGACAATAAGGCCACAATGGTAAGCATTTACTTTATTGGAGGGTGGAGAGGGGACCCAACTTGGAAAAGCAGTTCTGATGAGGCTGCTTATGAATGTTAGTATTTTAGAATACTCAAAGAGCATCAACTTTAACCAAAAATATGATCTGATTCATTGTAACACAAACATTTATAAATACAAACTTTAACAGTTCTTAAAATTAATTTTACAATATTTCACAACTTGATCTCTAAAATATGAGTACAAAAAAAGCTAGATTTCCAGCTATAGAAATTCCAGGTTCATATAATCAATTCGTTGCTTCTGCAATATCTAACTTCTTGGAAATAACCTTTGCTTATTCTAGTAAGACCACTGTATGGCAGAAATAACAGCTGCCCAGGATAGCTGAACTCCTGTGATCTTCTCTCAGGATTCTTCCATGCTATGGGAAGAGACATATCTCTTCAAATTTTTCAGGAAAGCAAAACTGAAATGGAAACAACCCTCAGTAGTAACAAATGTCATACTACTTTTCTATGCTATGTTTTAGAAAGAGGATTTACAACTGCAAAATGTAATAGCATCAGGACATTATGATCATAGTAAAAGCTATCTGTTTGCTCTGGTTCTGAAGGTGCAAAATAAAATCATATACTGTGACTTTTCAGAATAAACAAAAGCATGAATCTTTGTTACATAACTTCATACAAAGACATAGAACGAATACCTTGTGACACAGCTTTAGATGTTGCTTATTGCAACCAGATCACTCACTAATGTGACTTGAATATTGTGCTCCATGTAAAAAGGTATCCCCTGAGAATTATCTTCTTGAACAGGACTTGAACACTTGTCAACATGAGACTGATGCTACAAGTAATAAATTTTAGGTGTAGGAAGGGTAGAAAAAAAACAACACCTACTTTATGATTATTGGGGGTTTTTTTCCTGGCAGGAATAGTGCTTGGCTTGTATGACTTTGGACACCATGTATATCTACTTGTGAAGATGGACCACTATGCCTCAGGCAGAACGTGTTTGGCCCTTATACCACTATCCTAGATGTAGCAAACCCCATATAAATTTGACCACTGTTCTCTTCAACCTTGATTACTTTGAAATGATTGCTTAAGAAGCCCACCCATAAGGCCATCTCAAAAACCAACTTATGCAAACTTCTCAAACAAGATGCAGATCCATGGGTTTTGAAGATCAAATAAAATACCGAGACAGGCAGAGTAAAGAAGTTGTTTAAGATAAGAAGTTAACAGGATGACAATAATATTTTCATCCTATGTCTCTAAGGTGGGAAGTCAGTTTTGATTAATTTACTTTATTGTTGTTTTAGGTGGAGAAGGATAAGAGAAGTTGGGTTTTAATGGCTGTAATTGTGTAATAAGTACCTGTATTGTAAAACTGCTGACTTATATAAAAATAAATTGCTAAAAAATAATATAGAGATTAAAAACAAGATGCAGACTTATGGCCCTGATATTGTCATTTCCCTTCTGTATTTTTAACATCATAGTCTGATGAAGAAGCCAGCAAGTTTCAAAGGTGAGTGCAAGACATTATGTGCACTTTGGTTGGCCTAATCAAAGTATCCTGGTGATGTGTATTTTGCTGTATTTACAGAGTTGAAACTCCTATGATCGTGTCATTAAATACTGTGATACAATATCGCCTCATTCCTTCTATATCCTTATGTATTCCGAATACCTAAAGCTCATGACCTGGTATAACTTCACATCAAGAGATATTATTTCCCCCAAAACAGTATTTGGACCCTATAGAGATAAAAGTCTCTCTCAAAACCCATGGGTATGTATATCGTGCAGCTTCAGAACCTAAGGCTTGAGAGTAACAAAACATTTCCTACTAATCAATATGAGGGATGACTGTGCAGTCACAGTAAAAAGCAAACATTATACTATGTAGCAGGTGAAGTTAAAAATACATAGAGTCATGAAATTTAACGATACTTGCAAGTCCAAATATAATAATTGGTGTGAAGATACAGATAAGCAATTCCTAATGAAGGGAAATATGTTTTCCCCTTACTGGCATACTATACTGTCCTTTCTGTGTAATGAGGAACAGCGCACATATATTGTTTGTTTGGCATCTAATGATTGCCGGTTGTGAAGCCACTCTGCCCCCCCCCCCCCCAGGAGAGAAGGATGGGATACAAAAGTATGAAATAATTAAAATATACACAAATGTGAAACACAACCTATCACTATAGATCAGAAAAAGCTGGCAATAAGATGGCATTGATATCTTGGCGAACACTGAACACTGAAGTTTTGTTAATGTTAAAAAAATGAGAAAACCACCATTCTGCTCCCAAATAGTATTGCAGCAGGGACAGAAATTCCTTTAGTTTTTGTCAACCCCCAAGCAGATGATATGGGGTGAAGTTCGAAATAGGATCTCTCACATAATGTCCAGGGCAGAATAACAAAACTATGTTTCCTCATCTCCAAAAAGTAATTCTCAAAATACAAAATACAGATCAGTCCAAGTGGACCTATTCTTACTTGTTGCTTACTTCAATTTTTGTGCAGCATTTTGCTACCATTTTGAACACCTTTCTAACATGTAGACAACTCAAATCCTACTGTGATAATCTATCCCTTTATCAGGAATGCATTTTCAGAAATAAGGCATGAAACTACTGGCCCAAATTTGTAATGTAACAGGAATGGGATTCACATAATCCTCCATATATGGTTGGACTGTGGAACTTAGCAGCCCCAGAACTAATACTGCACAGACATATTTCACAGCAGTACTACTATTCTCAAGGAAGACATGATACTATATTGTCTTCCACAGGTGCTATGTGCAATGGCTTACTGGTCTCAAATGCACTGAATGAGTCTAAAAAAGTCAAAAAAGCTATACGTCTGTAGGATAGCATACACATTTGAGTGACTAGCCATATAAAACATTTCCTTTTCTGCCCAAAACCAGTAGCATTTTCTATAAAATGCTCAGCTTCTCTAGTATTTAATGTGCTCTTATGTTTTATTTTCACTAGTTTTTTAAATCCTCCTCTACATCTTACTTTCTGCATGCCTGGTTTCATCCACTAGTCCTTCATGGTCCAAAGAATATTGGCCATAACATGCTTCAGGGCTGAGAGTCAGATTTGCATATACATGGAGGCTCAGAGCTAGCTAGCCATAGCTGGAACACATCTTTCAAACACAATGGCTAGAAAGGCACAGTAGCTGAACCATGTGACTAGAACAGAAACCAAGAGAAATAAAGGGATTTTTTAATTTAAAAAACACACACACATACACAGAGAGAGAGAGTGAGTTATGAAAATGGGTAATACCAGAGTTCTGGGGTAATGAAACCTAACAGATGCAGTATGGCACAAACATTCATGGATCATCACAATCCATAAACACACTGTGCAATCCTTAAGATGTCATACATTTATTTCTGGTTTTGTTGGCAACCCCTCTAGAAGAACAATTTGTGGATTAGCTTTCTTTTACTCTGTGCTGTAAAAGGCTTTCATGGCCAGAATCACTGGGCTGCTGTGAGTTTTCTGAGTGTATGGCCATGTTCTTTTACTCTATTTGCTCACAGTAGATTCAAAGTGGTAAAATAATAAGACATTCCCACCAATCACAATATGTACGTTCAAGAGGCAGTTTCAGACACTTGCATTTTCCATTTCTTTTGTCCTCACAGCTATCATTACATGCTTAATCGTGTCTTAACACCATTACATGTGTACACAACGTATTGGGCACAATGATCTTTTCTTTTCCATTCTGGAAAATCCAATCAGATTAGAATGGCATAAGTACACATGTCAGAATGTAAATATGAATGTGATCAAGTGATGGCACATGGACAAAAGAGTACATGATTTTGAGAAAGATACGCCTTTTAATCAGTAAACCTTGGCTGAAGACGAAGGGCATTCCACAAAATGCTACTGCATTTACATTCTGGATATTGGGAGTTTGGTTTCGTTATCCTGCTAACTGCTCATTGTGCTTTGAAATTAAACTGCCAATCTTGAGAACAGATTAGCCAGTAAAATTTTTAAAAACCTAACTAACCGTTGCCAGGAGGAGGGGGTGAATGGAGAAGAGGAAGTGAAGGGAAAAACAACAACATCCACCACCAGACACAGACATTAAGGCAAATTTCCCTTGGCTAGGAGCCACTTCTCTGAGCAAAGCAAGCTCAGGGAAGCCAGCAACCAGGCCAAAAGTTGCCAGAGACCGCTGAACCACCGGAAGCAGCACAGGAGAGGCAGCAGGCAGCCATCCCAACCTGCCTCCATCTCTCCCCTTCCTTCCAAGGAAGCTTTGGCAGTTGGCCGCCTCCCTTGACTTCAAGACCCAGGGGAACAGGAGGAGTGGGCGGGTTGTTATTGGACTGCAAAATCCTCCTGCTCTTGCTAGCATAATCAGTGGCGATGGGTGACAGGAGATGCACTCCAAACATCTGGAGGGCCGCTCTTTTCCTCCCAAGGAAAAAGACAGAGAGATGGAGGCCAGGGTGAGCTGTTGGAAGCCATTTTCTACCTCACTTTCTATTATCTGCCTCTTGGAATCCAAATCAAGCCATTATCTTGAAAAAACACACATTCTGGATCATGTACATCATATAAACAACTGCTCCATATTTGCTTTAAGTGGTTTATAAAAAGATCAAAACACTGCATTTCAGAGATGGGCAATATTTGGATCTTCATGTGGTGTTGGATGGCAAGGCTGCATCTATTTATTTATTTGGGAAATTTCTGTATCGCCTTTCTCCTATCATTAAATAAATAAAACCATTTAAAATTCCCAAGAAGATAAAATATGACTAAAATGCAGTTCTTAGGCTTCTGTTAACCCTTGTTACGTCAGCTGCACTGGCTGCCAGTTTGCTACTGAGCACAATTCAAAGTGCAGGCTTTAGCCTATAAAGCCCTAAACGGTTCCGGCCCTGCTTACCTGTCCAAACATATCTCCCTCTTTGATCCACCTTAGAGGCTAAGATCATCAGGGGAGGCCCTGCTCTCGATCCTACCCTCTTGCAAGCGCGACTGGTGGGAAAGAGAGACAGGGCCTTCTCGGTGGTGGCCCCTCATCTATGGAACTCCCTCCTCAATGAAATTAGAGTGGCTGCCTCCCTCCTGATCTTCAGGAAAAAAATTAAAAACATGGCTCTGGGATCAGACCTTTGGTCAGTAATGGGAACAGTGCAATAAGAGACTATGCTTTTATAATGACAACTCGGACTGGCCTGGAATATGATCTGGATTATGTGATTTTAACTGATGTTTTAATGTTTTTTTAATTGTTGGTTTTCATGCTTCTATTTATTTGCTGATGTATTTTATATGCGGCATCAAATTGTTGCCTTGGTAAGGCCACCCTGAGTCCCCTTCAGGGCTGGATATAAGTGTGGTAAATAAATAAATAAACCCCAATTAAAAGCTATTCCACACAGGATGTTTTCCTAAAGGACAAGAGTGTGGGGGCTGCAGTTTGATCCCACTATAGCTAAATTCCTTAGAATCGTGGGAGCTGCAGTCTTCAGCCTTCTCTGCCCACGAGGGCTGGTGTTTCGCCAAACTACAAATCCCAGGATTATTCTGGAACACCGAGCTATGGAAATTAAAGTGGGGGCAAAATGCAATAACTCTGCAGTACAGCTGTATTCAAGTTCACATGCGAGGTGGTAAAAGTTGATGCAGCACCTGGAGAACCCCTTATTCCCCATCCTCAGGAGAGGGCCATTTAGTTGGAAAAGACCATACAGTCCCACCCAATTCTGGGTTATAAAATAGGGCCAAAATTCTGTTTTACATGACAGTGGTAGCTCAAATAGTATATGCTAAATATTGGGAAACCTCAGAGATACCTCCCTTAGAAGAATGGGAAAAATACATTACAGCTATGCTAATAATGGACAAAATAACTGTACTCTTGAGAGAACTATTAGAGAACTTTGTGAATGAATGGCAGTGATTCAACATCTCAATAAAAAGTATAATTAAACTAAAATATACATAGGGGATCCTATAAGAATGAAGACAAGGAGAAAGCAGATATTAATTTAGAGCCGATGATATCTTTATATCAGTGTTTCCCAACCCGTGGGCCGTGAGAATGAAAATCTTGTCTGCGACCCTTCTTCCTCTTTATTTTATTTTCACTACTTTCCGCAGAGCTTTGCTTTTTAAGGCCTGTTCCTGGGGTTATTTGGGGTGCTGATTCAGAAAATTACATTGGATAGATTGCATCAGCTCTAGATCATTAAATATGGAGGACCCCCCCCCCCGTGGCGCAATGAGTTAAACCCTTGTGTCAGCAAGACTGCTGACCTGAAGGTTGCTGGTTTGAATCTGGGGAGAGCGCGGATAAACTCCCTCTATCAGTTCCAGCTCCACATGCAGGGACATGTGAGAAGCCTCCCACAGGATGATAAAAGAAAAGTTGGGAACCACTGCTTTATACTGCTTTATTCAAATAGAAGACTGCGACCCCTTAAAGCAGTGGTTCTCAACCTGGATTCCCCAGATGTTTTTGGCCTACAACTCCCAGAAATCCCACCCAGTTTACCAGCTGTTAGAGCCCAAAAACATCTGGGGACCCCAGGTTGATAACCACTGCCTTAAAGAAAAGATACTATGTGAGAAATGATAATGAAACACTAATAGCTGGAAAATATTGGACTGTATGCAACAAATGTTTTGAAAATGTTTGGCCGTATATACAAACTATTTTAATTACAGTAGAGTCTCACTTATCCACGCCTCGCTTATCCATGCCTCTGGATAATCCAAGTCATTTTTGTAGTCAACGTTTTCAATTTATCATGATATTTTGGTGCTAAATTCGTAAATACAGTAATTACAACATAACATTACTACGTATTGAACTACTTTTTCTGTCAAATTTGTTGTAGAACATGAAGTTTTGGTGCTTAATTTGTAAAATCATAACCTAATTTATGTTTAATGGCCTTTTCCTTAAACCCTCCTTATTATCCAATATATTCGCTTATCCAAGCTTCTGCCGGCCCGTTTAGCTTGGATAAGTGAGACTCTACTGTAATTAATAAATATTGAGAGATTAGCAGCCGTATCTAAAACAAAACAAAATAAAATCGGGGCAAACAACATGGGCAGAGGAAGAAGGGCAGGGAAAATTGACGCCACCAAACCCCATTGTTTATTTTTCTTTCCACATCCCTTCCTTCCATCCATCCCTCCTTCCTTTCTTTTCCCCCGATTCCTTGGCTGGGCACAAAGGCCTCCTCCTCCTCAGGTGACCTCCTCAGAAGGAGGCAAGTCAACAAAGCGGCCGCCTCACCTGCTTGCCCCGGTAGAAGAGGCGCTGCCGCTCGGGGCTGACGCGGAAACTCTCCTGGATCTTCTCCCGGAGGCTCTCGATCTTGGTGAGGCGGCTGAGGTCGTCGATGGTGTGCGTCTGGGCCCCGTCGATGGTGCGCACCTGGATCCACATGGCGCCTGAGGGGAAAGGAAGGGAAAGGGGAGGCTTGGAAGCCCCCCAACAGTAGCCCCTCCGGCCTCCGCCTTTCCTCCTGCGGCAGAAGCCTGTCAGGGAGAGAAAGAGAGAGAGAGCCCCGTTGCCTTCTTCCGCGGAAGAGGAGGAGCCTCCCAACCACGGCCAAATTAACGGTCGTCGCCGGCGGCGGCGGCGGGAGCCATGTCCGAAACCGGAGCTCTGTGTGTTTACCAGGCTCTACACATGGAGGTCACGGCGCCAACGCGGATCTCGCGAGACTGGCGCGGACCACCCCCCCAACCCCCGCGCGCTCTCAGTCTCCTCACCGCTAGACCTTTAAAGAGGCAACAACAGAGAAGGAATCGCGCGAGGCGGGGGGAAAGGGAGGGGGGGGAGAAGATGCGGAGCTCGCCGTCCTCGGTTCCTATTGGCTCCTCCCCAAGCCACGCCCCTCCCCTCGCGCGCTGCCTCGAGGCGCCACTTCTGAGGAGAAATGGGAATCCCAGGGCCTTCCCACACAGTCCTGTATCCCAGAATAGCAAGGCAGAACATCGCAAAGTATCTGCTTTGAACTGGGATATATGGCAGTGTGGACGCAAGATAGCCCAGGGCCCTTCCACACAGCCATATAGCCCAGAATATCATGACAGAAAATCCCACAATATCTGCTTTGAACTGGGTTATCTGAGTCAACACTGACATATATTCCAGTTCAAAGCAGATACTGTGGGATTATATTTAGCTGTGTGGAAGCGGCCCCTGAACTGGAAATATATAGCAGTGTGGACTCAGGACAGCCCAGGGCAAGGCTTCCACACAGCCATAAGGTAAAGGTTTCCCCTGACGTTAAGTTCAGTCGTGACCGACTCTGGGGCTTGGTGCTCATCTCCATTCCTAAGCCGAAGAGTCGGCGTTGCCCAAAGAACCTCCAAGGTCATGTGGCCAGCATGACTGCATGGAGCGCCATTACCTTTCCGCCAAAGCAGTACCTCTTGATCTACTCACATTTGCATGTTTTCGAACTGCTAGGTTGGCAGGAGCTGGGGCTAACAGCGGGCGCTCATTCCACTCCCAGGATTTGAATCTGGGACCTTTTGGTCTGCAAGTTCAGCTCAGCACTTTAACACGCTGTGCCACACAGCCATATAACCCAGAATATCAAGGCAGAAAATCCCACAGTATCTGCTTTGCACAGTGATATCTGAGGGCCCTTCCACACAACCCTATATCCCAGAATGTCAAGGCAGAACATCCCAAAGTATCTGCTTTGATATATGGCAGTGTTGGCTCAGATAACCCAGGGCCCTTCCACACAGCCCTATAACCCAGAATATCACAGCAGAAAATCCCACAATATCTGCTTTGAACTGGGTTATTTGAGTCAACACTGTCAGAGTTTTATATTATTTAGGTCATTTCTTATGTGAAAATGGATAAGTGTTTGTAAGAATCATGTCCTATCCATGTATGACCAGCAGCAATCAAGACACCTGCTAAAGACTGAGTGCTATTAATAGAGACTGAGTAAATCTTGAGTTAGTGAATGTGAATGTGATTGTGAAGGTGATGGTGCTGCTGTTGGAGTGGAGCTGAAGAAAGATTGAAGATAACATTTTGTTTCACCAGTTGAAAGCTGCTGATAAAAGCCAAGGACTGTTATGTTTGTATATATTTTCATATAAATCTTTCTTTACTAAAAGACAGTTTGTTTTGGGGTTTTCTCCTTAGACGAAGGGTGCAACTTCCGCAGAAGGGGTTGAATGTTTGGAATCCCAGTTTGATAGCTGCGACAAACACTGCCATATATACCAGTTCAAAGCAGATAAAGTGGGATTTTATTTAGCTATGTGGAACCGGCCCCTGAATAGCAAGGCAGAAAATCCCACAGTATCTGCTTTGAACTGCAATATATAGCAGTGCGGACTCAAGATAGCCCAGGGCCCTTCCACACAGCCGTATAACCTATAATATCAAGGCAGAAAATCCCACAGTATCTGCTTTGAACAGGGATATCTGAGGGCCCTTCCACACAGCCCTATATCCCAGAATATCAAGGCAGAAAATCCCACACTATCTGAGTGTGGACTCAGATAACCCAGTCTAGACCAGTTAGATATGAGCTCACTAATGTTCCTAGTGAATATGCAGTGGAGGTGAAAAATAGATTTCAGGGACTAGATTTAATAGAGTCCCAGAAGAACTATGGACATAATTTTGCAACATTGTTCAGGAGGTAGCAACAAAGTATGTCCCAATGAAAAAGAAAACCAAGAAGGCAAGATGGGTGTCTGTTGAGACACTGGAAGTAGCCCAAGAGAGAAGGAAAGCAAAAGGAAACAGTGATAGGGGGAGATATGCCTAATTAAATGCATAATTCCAGAGGTTAGCAAGAAGAGATAAGGAACTATTTTTAAACAAGCAATGCATGGAAGTGGAAGAAGACAATAGAAAGGACAAGGAAGACAACAGGAAGGACAAGAGACCTCATCAAGAAAATTAGAAATATCGGAAGTAAATTTCAGGCAAAAATGGGCATGTTCAAAAACAAAGATGGCAAGGACTTAACAGAAGCTGAAGAAATCAAGAGAAGGTGGCGAGACTATACAGAAGTCATGTATAGGAAAGATAATAATATCAAGGATAGGTTTTACGGTGTGAGTGAATTAGAACCAGACATCCAGAGGAGTGAGGTTGAATGGGCCTTAAGAAGCATTGCATTGCCGGCAGCAGAAGATGATGGGATCCCAGCTGAACTGTTAAAAATCTTGAAAGATGATGCTGTCAAGGGGATGCATGCCTTATGCCAGCAAAAATGGAAAACACAAGAATGGCCACCAGACTGGAAAAAATCAATTTATGTCCCCATACCAAAAAAGGGAAATGCTAAAGAATGCTCAAACTTTCGTACAGTGGCACTTATTTCACATACCAGTAAGGTAATACTCAAGATCCTGCAAAGGAGACTCCAGCAATACATGGAGCGAGATTTGCCAGATGTACAAGCTGGAAAAAACATTAACAACCTTAGATATACAGATGATACCACTCTGATGGCTGAAAGCAAGGAGGAGCCGAGGAGCCTTATAACCAAGATGAAAGAAGAAAATGCAAAAGCTGGGTTGCCGTTAAACATCAAGAAAACCAAGATTATGGCAACCAGACTGATAACTGGCAAGTAGAGGGAGAAAACATGGAAGCAGTGACAGACTTTGTATTTCTAGGCGTGAAGATTACTGCAGACGCAGACTGCAGCCAGGAATTTAGATGACAAGATTAGAACGCCCACCACCAGCTTCAAAGTACAGGTCATACCCAATAAATATTCAAAATCAGAAGTCAGGTTAGTTTGTTACATTTAATAAATCAGAATTAGATCAATAAGCACTATGAGATGAGAGCCCAGAAACCCATAATTAAATTTGTTGGTACTGTGCCTTCAGGTCAACTCCGATTTATGATGATTCCACCCTATGTATTTACTCCAAGGACATTTGTCATTGGTTTCATGTTAGGCAGAAAGAATATGAACCATCCAACCATCAATCCTAATCTCCCAGAGTCTTAGGGTCCATCTACACTAGAATTAATACACTTTTACACCACTTTAACTGCTATGGCTTATTGCTATAGGATCCTGGGAGTTGTAGGTTTGCAAAGTCTTTAGTTTTCTCTGCCAAAGAATGCTGGTAAATCCCAGGATTTGATAGCATTGAGTCATGGGCGTTGAAGTGATGTTGAACTGAATTAATTCTACAGTGTAGATGTACCTTTATATAGCAAGTTAAGTTTGGGTCTAGAATGTGCTAAAATAGCTGTATGATTGACACAAAGTAAAACATTGAACATATTCAACAAAGTCTGATAGATCAATCATTACACCATTTAAATAAATGTTACATAGAGCCTTGCTTTACCCTTCTTGTCAAGGGCATAACTTCAATGAACTGACCCTCAGTACTGGATCTGTTTTAGAGTACACTATTATCATTCAGTGACCTTATGAGATTTTTTTTCATGTCAGGACCGACTTGAGAACCTGCAAGTCACTTCTGGTGTGAGAGAATTGGCCATCTGCAAGGACATTGCCCAGGGGATGCCCAGATGTTTTGATGGTCTTACCATTCTTGTGGGAGGCTTCTCTCATGTCCCTGCATGGAGCTGGAGCTGATAGAGGGAGCTCATCCACACTCTCCCTGAGATGGATTCGAACTGGCAACTTTCAGGTCAACAACCCAACCTTCAAGTCATCAGTCCTGCCAGCACAAGGGTCTAATCCACGGCACCACCAGGGGCTCCACCTTATGAGATAAAACAGTCTTTTATCAGATAGTAAGAATTTGAGCAGGATTTTACCCCTCTTATCCTCCCCCTTCTGCCGAGTTATCTGAGTGCAAACTACTTTTGCAGTTTAACTCAGCCTGGAGTAACTGAAGTAATGACTTTTGCCATCTTAACTACACCCTTGATTACACGTGTCCCAATTCTTACCTGAAATATGACCCAAGACAAGGAAGTATCTAAAGAAGAGGTGAGGATATTCTTCCCACAAAGCAAGGTGTTTCAGGGTGCTTCCTACCATATTCCATTCTGTGTCACTCTTATTTAGACTGCATTCTCTGCTAGATAGAATAGAAAATAAATGTCAATAAAACCACATTTGGAATCCTTCACCTTCCAATAATATGAGAAAATAACATCCAATGACTAATCTAATATTTTCCCCAAATTTTTTAGTCACCATATGGGACCATAAGCCCATACTGTTTTAGGAAAAGGTAAGCAGGTACTGTGACGCCCTGAAAGTAAAGGATATAATAAACAATGGTTTTATATAGATCCTTCTCAAGCCACATTTCAAGGTTGAAATCAAACCTTGAAAGTCTTCACACCTCTGAGAGGGGTCAGGGCAAAACAGTTCGTGATATAACATTGAGACCAAATTATTCAACCCTGGCCTTCTATAATTACATAGAGAGATGTCTGAGGTTTCTTTTTGCATTTTAACATTGAATATTATTTATCTGTGTTCTGAAGCAGGAATCTATGTTGCAAAGTAACACATTATGAAGAAAATTATCCAAGAATATAATATGATCAGTGCTAATCGAGATGGCAAATTGAAACATTCACACCGGCCTCAAATAGACAAGAGTTCTTTCTCCCACACTGGATATTCCACAGATCTATAAACCCCACTTGACTAGTTTCCAACAGAACTCACCACCTTTGAGGATGCCTGCCATAGATGCAGGTGAAACATCAGGAAAGAATGCCTCTGGAACATGGCCAGACAGCCCAGAAAACTCACAGAAACCCAATGATTCCTGCCATGAAAGCCTTCAACAACAAATCACTGAAATGGTCTGATCAGACAGAATAATGCATCTTGAATTGGCTGCTAAAGCAGAGTACAGCTTAGTTTTAACTAGGTTGCTGAAATGCAGAAACCACTTGATCCCTCTATCCCCCTGGACCCCTTTGCATGTCATTTTCAAGTGTTAGGAGTACTCTACAGAGAGGTCTGCACTGCCTGCAGGCCTTTCTACTAAGTTTTTGGGATGGGACATGGGGGGTTGGGGAGGAGGTGGTGGGTGCTTTCCTGCTCTTTCAGGCTCCAGGAATCTGAAGAATTGGGATGGCTGTGGCGATTGACCCCCAGTACTGCGGAAGCAGTCCCAGGAGTCAATCCCCACAGGGTCCACACTTGGAAACCCAGTTTCCTCCACATTAATTTGCTTTTGCCTGAGGCATTGTTTGGATGCCTCAGATAAAAGCAAGACATGTCCCACATTTTGGGCCTGTCTGGAAGGGCTCTAAATAAAGTTTGTATTTGTTAGGTCCAGGTATTTGTCCATTTATACCCTTTATCATTACTGTATCTTATCAGAATGATATAAAATGCAAAATGGGTGGAACATAACTAAAGCACCTGCTAGGTAACCATTCTTGCCAAATAGGGCCAAGTGCAAGAAAGGCTCAAATAAAATGTCTCTAAAAGTCACTAAAACCCAAGATGGCTTTGTAGAGTTCTGCGGTTAATGTAGAAAATCAGCCAAAGCTGCAATAATTTCATCTTATGCTAGCATTTGTAGTTGTTGGCATGCATCTGTGTATCTTAAAATAAGTTCTGTTGTCATTCATGGACCACTGCATGTAGTTAGTAGATGCTTTCATGGAGTTTCTTGCTACAAG
Organism: Anolis carolinensis; assembly: GCF_035594765.1. Taxonomy (NCBI): domain Eukaryota; kingdom Metazoa; phylum Chordata; class Lepidosauria; order Squamata; family Anolidae; genus Anolis; species Anolis carolinensis. Next base: position 240,620,085 of record NC_085842.1, read on the forward strand.
CAGAAATGGGGCTGTGAAGTTGTCATAGTCAGAAATAAATTTCCACTTTAGTGTTGTTCAGCTTGCTAGTAAGCATATTTGGGGCAATTTTCTTCTCCTTTAAGAGGTTCAGGGGCTGGAAATAACTTATGTAAAGCTAAAATGTGTCATGAATCAAATCCTTCATTAGTTTTGCTGGAACATTTCCACCGAATCCTAAATTAAGTTGAAGGTGATAGTAATCTTCCATTAGTTTCAGTTGAGAATTAGTATTACATCTGTATCAAGATTTGGTAGAAAAACTCATTTAAAATCAGTGAAGCATTTCCAAAGCATCCAGCTTCACCAGGGATTTGATAAAAATCCTTCTTTGAAAGCAGTGGAGCATTTCTACTGAATCTTCAGTTGTACCAAATCTACAGGTCATCTCTTTTCTCTTCCACAGTTGATTTTTTAACCCCTAGAGTCTTTCAGCTAGTTTCATTATTTTTGAGGTCAGGCTTAAGAATTAACTTTATCCAACATGGTTGCTCTGTTCATGGAGGAAGCACATATGAGTGCAAATAGGAGGAGAGGAATACCTCTTGTTTCTGCAGTCTGTGTGATACATAAATCCTAGAACAGGGGTCCCCAAACTTTTTAAGCAGAGGGCCGGTCCACAATCCTTAAGACTGTTGAGGGGCCGAATTATCATTTGAAAAAAAAATACAAACAAATTCCTATGCACACTGCACATGTCTTATTTGTAGTAGGGAAAAACCCCAACAAAAATGAAAGAACAATATAATATTTTAAAATGAAAACAATTGTAACCAACATAAACCTATCAGGATTTCAATGGGAAGTGTGGGCCTGCTTCTGGCCAATGAGATAGTCAAGTTAAGTAGGATTGTTGTTGTTGTGTGCCTTCAAGTCATTTCAGACTTTGGGGGAGCCTAAGTCTAAAATTATTTATTTATTCATTTACTACATTTATTTATTACATTTATATCCCGCACTTCTCACCCCGAAGGGGACTCAGAGCAGCTGTATGTACATACAATATATTATTAGCATAGCACAATATTAGCATTATATATTACTATATTGAACTATACCACTATACTGTAATATTATATGTAATATATAACATATAATGGGGGGCCCTGCTGACACAGTGTGATAAAGCACTGAGCTGCTGAACTTGTGGACCAAAAGGTCCCAGGTTCAAATCCCGGAGTGGAGTGAGCGCCCGCTGTTAGCCCCAGCTCCTGCCAACCTAGCAGTTCGAAAACATGCAAATGTGAGTAGATCAATAGGTACCGCTCCGGCGGGAAGGTAACAGCGCTCCATGCAGTCATGCCGGCCACATGACCTTGGAGGTGTCTACGGACAACGCCGGCTCTTCGGCTTAGAAATGGAGATGAGCACCAACCCCCAGAGTCAGACATGACTGGACTTAATGTCAAGGGAAACCTTTTTATAACATATAATTAATATTATTATATGGTATTATTATTAGTATTATATTGTATAACATTATAATATTATTATCAATATTATATGTATATACAATATATTATATTATTAAAACTGATATAAAAATATTATATTATAAAACTGAGGGCGGGGGCCAGGTAAATGACATTGGAGGGCCGCATCCGGCCCCCGGGCCTTAGTTTGGGGACCCCTGTCCTAGAATCTGGTACAGCTTTTTAGTACTGAAGGGGATGGAAATATTAGACTACAGATCTACCAGGAGTATAATGTTGGATTTCAGTTTTAACTGCAACCTATTGGCTTATTTTGCATACCATTGCTTATTGACAGTATAGCACAATGCAAATGAGCTTAAGTTTTGGGCTCATGCGGTATCTTCTCTCTCCCCACTCTCCCCAACAGCTGGAAAAGATCAACCCCCTTCTGCTTAACTACAGCTTCTTATTCTGGATCAACAAACTGTAGTTAACATTATCTGCGCTTAGTATCAAACAAGTCAACCTCAGGCCATAGTTGCTGAAGTTGGTTCCTTTATGCTGTTGTTGAGAGGACTCTCATTTCCAGGTGGCACAGCAAACTGTACTTAAATAAAAGCTGGAATAGTTACTGGATTCCTTGTTCCAACACCTTAGGAAAATTAAGGAAAGGGTGGAGGAATGAGGTGTATCTACACTGTAGAATTAATGCCGTTTGACAGCAATTTAATTGCCATAGCTCAATGCTATGAAATCATGGGGATTGTAGTTTGGTGAGACACCAGCACTTCTTGGTAGAGATTGTGTAATACTACAACTCCAATGATTCCACAACATTGGGCCATGACAGTTAAAGTGGTGTCAAACTGCATTAAATCTATAGTTTAGACCAGGGCTTCCTAAGCTTTTTCACTAAGGAGCCATTTTGGCACAATTTTTTTTATGTAACCCCAGATATATGAGGATATAAAATATGTTTAAAAATCAAACATTTACTGAAAATAAACCCGCATTTGCAAAGCTTGCTAAACAGGATTTTTTTTTCTTTTTGTGAAGTATAGCTGAAGCATCTTCTACAGAGTCCACTGTAAACATTGCACAACAGATTAATGTAAATGTCTAATGTCTAGCTCAGTGGTTCCCAAACTTATTTGGCCTGCTGCCCCCTTTCCAGAAAAAATATGACTCAGCGCCCCCTGGAAAGGGGGGCGTGGCTTAGAGGGGTGGGCATGGTTCCTGCTCAAGAGGGCGGGGCTGAGCCTCTCCCCTAGTCCAAGATGTGGGGCGGGGAGGGGGAGGTGGGCGGGGCCACAAATGGGCGGCCAGGACTGGGATGGGCAGAGTTACGAGCTCTGAGGCAGGGCTGAGCTTCTATTCCTGTCCTGCGGCCCCTGCCAGGACACAGAGGGCGGGGCTAGAGGAGTGGGCGGGGCCTCTTCCCAAGTGCCTGACAGGGCTGAACTTCTATACCCTGCCCACATGTTCCAACAAGCACCTCAGGGGCTCTTGGGAAGATGCCCCACCCCTGCCCTTAGCCCCGCCCTTTAGTCCTAAAAGGCCTCTCAGGAGAAGTAAAGAGGCTCAGCCCTGTCTTGGGCTCTTGGAAGGAGGCCCTGCCCCCTTCCCTAGCTCTGCTCTCTGTGTCCCAACAAGCACCTCACCTAGCAATGGATTCCACCTAAACACTAGGAAGAACATCTTGAGGTGAGAGTTCGTCAGTAGACTATGCTGTCTGGGAGCCTGCCTCCTTCTCTAGTAGAGGCTAGATGGCCATCTGTCGGTGGTGCTTTGATGGTAGACTGAGATTATATTAAGCTGTCACATAGCTGCAGAGAAGCTAAAAAAAATCAATAGGTTGCTGCTGTTATTATTTATATCTCACTTTTATGCGTTACATAGGGACTACCAAACACAGCACCCAAACACAAATCAAGGAACATGAAAGGCTCTGCAGACTATCTCAACCAGAGAAGTTATCCATAGCAGAGCCCTTGATTAACCAACCTGGACACAGCATGTTTGAAAACACAGAACTGCTCGACCACTCCAACAACTATCGTGTCAGACTACACAGAGAAGCCATTGAAATTCACAAACGTGTGGACAATTTCAACAGAAAGGAGGAAACCATGAAAATGAACAAAATCTGGCTACCAGTATTAAACTCTAAAGTCAGGACAGTAAATAAAGAGCAACACTCAGAAGACAGTGGAATTCCAGACATGAAACAATCAGGGCCAGCTAACGCCTCCCAACAAAGGATTCCCCCAGGCTGGAAGCAGCCAGGCTTTGAAGCTGCAAGGCTTTTCAATGCTAATCAAAGCGATTAACTGCAACATTCACACTTGCTTCCAACAGACAAGAGTTCTTTCTCCCACTCTGGACATTCCACAGGTTTATAAATCTCACTTCCCTAGTTTCCAATATATCTCACAAACTTCAGGAGAGAATGCTTCTGGAACATGGCCATTCAGAACAAACAACTCACAGCAACCCAGTTTCAACAATTGCTTGCCTACAAGCAGGACTCCGTGCCTATGTGTGAGGGGAAAAGGGCTGGAGATGGCCAGGGGGCCTTTGTTCCCGCTTGGGGATGTGTTGCTGGTGGGCCTGTTTTGAAGGCGCGTGTCCCTTTAAGAGTACGGGGCCAGACCTGAGCGCACAATGGCCCACCTGGCGCATGGGATAGGCTACCTTTGTAGGGGTGGGCTGGTAGGAGCCCTCCCGCATCTGCAAACAAACTCTGGCTGGGAAGGAGAGGTGAGGAGGGGGGCCCGGAGGAGGACGGGGAGGAGGAGGAGGAGGAGCAAGCCCGAGCTTGGGCTCTTGGGAAGAAGCCACGTCCCTCCCCTGGCCCTGCCCCCGTGTCCTAACAGGTGCCCTCACCACCCCCCTGGATTGTTGCAGCGTCCCCCAGGGGGCGGTAGCGCCCACTTTGGGAATCACTGTCTAGCTACTAATTGACATTCAGAAAACTTTACTGTTACCAAATATTTCACAATCCCAAAATTGAGCTAAATGGGCCCTCATTTGGGGTCGGGAGCCACAGTTTAAGAAGCGATGCTCTAGATTAAAGTTAGCTGTATGAACATACTGTAGATATTGTTGCTCATGCAAGAAGCTTATATTGACAAATACGTCATTACTCAGTGATAGGCAACTTCTGCATTATTAGGGTCAGTATGATGGGAGAAAAGATGCAGACAAATTGTTTCGTTATCTGCCATGATATTGTGGTAATTCTGTTTTATCTTATCACTGTTGATCAACTTGAGTGTCATTCTTTGTTGGAAAGATGAAAATATAAATCTAATCACCCAGTCAATTCTGCCCAGTATTGCCATCAAATATAGAAAAAAAATCTTGTATTTTTTGTAGAAACAAATATAGAAGCATTAAGTACTATTCCATCATTCATTTAGAATGTCATTGATGTTTAAGGAATAATGCTTTTCTCTATTGTAAAAATGGACAAAAAAATGAAATAATGTTTGATAAAATACTCAGAATCAACGTATTATGTGCAGTGCTCTTTTCCTTTCTTATAAAAGCCTGCTTTCAGAATATCAATTCCCCATTAAATTAAACCCACACATAACATAGTACAGCCAGAGTATGCAGCCCATGAGATGAAGGATTTTTGTATGGAACTCTTTACACTTTTAACAAAATATTATCTCTTTGCATGCAAAGCCTCTGAACCTTTCACAGCACATACCCCAATACCTCCATTAGTGAAATAATCAAACTCAAATGGAGAGTTGTAACACCAAAATCCTCCAGGGGGCATGCTTTTCCTAAAAAAGAAGGTTCCTATCTCCATAACTTGTTTTGACCCAAACTTTTTGAAACAATAACTTCACCTTTAATGTGAAGATTATGAAATTACAGCAGTGATAAATGTGATGGGTGTAACCTCTGTGTCCATTGCCACTGCTTGCCCCATTTTGGGGGTGAGGCATATCCACTTCCTAAGAACATCAGGAGAAATTTAACAGTAGATGCCAATCTAGCAGCTTTGGAGATCATAATTCTGGAGTCTGCTGTGATGTGCAGCTTTCATATTAGTGAAGTTATGGCTCTCCCAGAATTTAATCTGAAACCCCTTTTTTAAAAGTTCATTGATGTGGTGAATGTTATCACCAAAATGTCTGCAGCACCATGGACAGCGCCCATCTCTCCCCATTCCCCCAGAAAACTCATCTGACCCTGAGGATAACCCTCTCTATGAACCAGTAATTCAGGCTAGCATGAATACATGAGAGGGGGAAATATACTGTAGCAGGAGACTTCCATCCTCACTTTATTATGCTGCCGTTATGTGTGAAGTCTCCATATGTATGAACAATGTGTATACACATACATTTCCTTCACATGGCTGGGAGATGTGTTTTTCACAGCTGTGTACAGTCAGCTTAAAGGTAAAGGTAAAGGTTTCCCCTGACGTTAAGTCCAGTCATGTCCAACTCTGGAGGTTGGTGCTCATCTCCATTTCTAAGCCGAAGAGCCGGCATTGTCCGTAGACACCTCCAAGGTCATGTGGCCGGCATGACTGCATGGACCACCGTTATCTTCCCACTGGAGTGGTACCTATTGATCTACTTACATTTGCATGTTTTCAAACTGCTAGGTAGGCAGAAGCTGAAACTAACAGTGGGCGCTCACTCCGCTCCCCAGGTTTGAACCTGTAACCTTTCGGTCTGCAAGTTCAGCAGCTCAGCAGTTTAACACATTGAGCCACAGTCAGCTTACGTATCTCCAAAATCAAACATCTATTGTCATAGAATGTTAGCCAGAGTGAAGCAACATGGAAGGAAAATAATAGGTGGCCATAGCAATCTACCTGATAATAAAAAATAAATTTCAACCCTGAGGGTACCCATTCCTCAGGCAACATATGCAGATTTCACAAGATCTATATCTGTCTCTTAAATTCCCAAGTTAATACTTTAATTGATACATTACAACAGTATAATAATACCCAAATCCATAGAAAATTAAATCTATTGACTTTAAGACTGAATTAAAAAGCACTCTCAATATTTTTCTGCAAAGGGATCTTGTGGCATTTCTGAGAATGAAAGAAAGAAGTTGTTAACGTAAGCCCACTGGCCATACATGAAACACCCTAGATGTTGTTGGACTGCAACTTCTAGCAACCCTAGCCAACATAGCCAGTAGTGAGGAATGCTGTGAATTGCAGAACAGAACCATGTAGGGTCTCATGATTCTCAGCCCTGAAATACGAATACAGCTTATCTGTCCAAACGTGCCTCCCGCTACAACCCACCTTGAAGCTTAAGATCATCAGATGAGGCCATACTCACGGTCCCATCAGCCTCACAGGTGCGGCTGGCAGGGACAAGAGACAGGGCTTTTTCAGTAGTGGCTCCCCGCCTATGGAACGCCCTCCCCATTGAAGTCAGGCGGGCTCCCTCCCTCCTATCCTTCCATAGGAAGGTTAAAACTTGGTTATGGGGCCAGGCTTTTGAATAATAATTGGCAGCGTTAATTATTATCATGTACGTTGGAACTCAATAGACAGACCCAGTTTTTTGAACTGAACACGCCTACCTGTATTTTATAATGTGTTTTATGAATACTGATGTAAGTTAATAATAATTTTTTAACGGATTTATATTGCACTGTATAATTTTTATATATGCATTTTATTGTAAGCCGCCCTGAGTCCCCTATTGGGTGAGAAGGGCGGGATATAAATATTGTAATAAATAAATAAATAAATACATGAATATGAATATATACACACACACAGAGGTAGTTCCCAAGTTACAAACATCCAACTTACAAATGATTCCTCGTTAGGCAAGAGGAGGTGAGAAAAAACTTCCCCTTTGGAAGGGAAATCCATTCCTAAAAGAGTTATCATGGGAGAAATGTATCCACTGAAGCTTCATCCTTGATCCTTGTTTTCATAACAAGCCAATTTTTTCAAAATCCAATTATCACAAGGATAGAAAGTGAGTTGAAATCTTCTGAACAGGGGCACAGACAGGAAAACAAACACCACATGAATGTTATCTCTTCCCTATGCAATCCAAAGCACATGTGTGTGTCGGGGGGGGGGGGGGGGTGTATGGCTGGAGTTATACTTTAAAATGTACCTGTTCCAACTTACATACAAATTCAACTTAAGAAAACCCTACCAAATCTTTCTTGTTCAAAATTGGGGACTGCCAATATATGAGACAGTTGGTTACTGGCTAAACCAGGTATGGGCAAACTTTTTTGCCTTGGGGCCATATTGTGGGCCTAGCTGGGAGGGCCAAACTGGGAAAAAGGGTATCCAGGCACACGCTGGGTGGAATGGACCTGGGAGGCGGAGAGCCTGGTAGAGGGCGGGGACAGGAGGGGGCGGGTCATTCTCAGGTTGTCCTTCTGGCATAAGGACAGGACACCCATCCTTATGCCAGGAGGATAATGAAACATGTGGTGAGTGCCCCGAACTTCTTCCTCAACACTCTTTGGGCTGTCCTCTTGACATTATGCCGGGAGGAGGGTGAGTGTGCTCTGGAGAGTTCTAAACCGCTGCATGTCTTCCTCAAGCCGTCCTCCCGGCATAAGGACAGGGATGCTCACACTGTCCTTATGCCAGGAGGAGTGTGAGGCATGCGGTGGCTAAGAGAACTCCAGAGGGCTCTCAGTTGCTGCGTGCCTTCTTCCCCCATCCTTTCTGCATAAGGGTCTGGTGAGCCATCGCGGCTTTATGCCAAGAGGACAGGGCAAATGAGGAGGGCCTGAGGTAAGCTCCCAGAAGGCCTCATCCGGCCCCCAGGCCTTAGTTTGCCCATGCCTGGGCTAAACTGTCCATCCTCCCGTAATGGGCTGTAGTGGTGCCTCCTGGACTGCAGACAAAAGACAAAGGAATACATTCAATTCTATAGTTCTGCGATTCCTAAGAGTACCCCCAACAATGTCAGATATCATTGGAACAGCCCCTCCTCAAAAAAGCCAAACAAGAAAGAACACATTGTGTTTTGTATACCAGGAAAAGCTCAGCAACATAACCTGACAGAACCTCTTAGGGTCATTTGGCTCTTCTGCAACAACTAACCACTGTGGATTTATCTTTAGTGACATGAAGGTCTGCAAAGGCTCTTTGTTTTTTGAACTTGTCATATGTTTACTGGGGAACTGAAAAAAATAAAGTCTGCTTTTGAGCAGGAAGATTTTTATAACTATACATTACTGATAGCATTGTGTATGTCAGCTTCTTGACATTTTTGCAAATGCTGTGATGAAGTAATGTGAAATTAGTTGTGAGCACTGATTCTTATTAGGTCCCTGGGGCAGTGAATCTGCTCTAAATATTATTCCAAACCTTTAAAGGAGCTCTCTGAGGTACTGGACCCATTTTGTCTCTTTTCAAGTTCAAACTAAAACCCAGAGACGATTCAGTATCTCCTTGATATTGAAGTGACCAGACAATACTGAAGGATGCACATAAATACCACAGTTGTTGCCCAGCAGATACCACTAGTACCACAAATACCTGGTGTTTTTCTACTTTAAAGGTTCTACCTTTTATTTGCCTTGATATAAGTAGCATACATATAATGACAGGGAGCAACTACTTTCAATAAAATTTCAGGATTTTTGAAGTGTAATTTAAAGTTGCTGGGTTTTTTGTGTGTGTGGTGGTATTTTATGAGCTATCCTTTTAATTTTAAAGACCTAAACTTCCGGCAACATTGTGTAATTTCCCTAAATAGCCTGAATAACACTGAATTTTATGTGTACATCACTGCTAAGCATGGTTTTAAGGTGCATAATATTCTATACAGGTGCAAGAATGGCGGATCTCATACTTAGGATGCATAGATTACCTACAAAGCTATTCCAATTTAAGCAGGAAGGATTTAAGTATACCTGGACCTTTGTCCCCTAGATGGCAAGAGAGAACAGATAAGTGTAGCAAAGAATCCAATCCTCCATTGTAGAACACAATTTGCTACGAAATTAAAGACAAGTAAAGACAGAATAATATCCCTTGTCTGAAATACTTGGGACCAGAAGTCTTTTGCATTGTTTTGTATTTTGGAATGCCTGCATTTGCGTCTACGTAGACAATGCAATCTCTTGGAGCTATAATCCAAATCTAAATATGAAATTTATTTGTTTCATATGCAGCTTATATACATAGCTTGGAATAAATTTTATACACAATATGTTTTATAATGTTGTGCATAAAACAAAGTTTGTGTACACTGAACTGTCGGAAAGCAAAGGTGTCACTGTCTCAGCCACCCAGGTAGACAATTTTGAATTTGGGACTATTTCAGATATTAGAATTGCAGCTAAGGGATGCTCAACCTCTAGTAATGTCTATTCATCACTGAGATTCACACTTTTAGTCTTGTCAAATCTGCCTTAGTTTGAGATTGTACAACAATTAACTGAATTAGACTGCAAGTAATACTGATTGGCAGTGCTGGGTGAACATTGAAATTTCCAATTATAATTCCATTCTTGTAAGCCTGGAACAGGCAACTTATTTAACAAATTAAAATTATATGCAAAATATAATGTTTACATTTACTTACACCTTTAGTCAAATAAGTAGCATTCTACCTTGACAAATGATCCCAAAGAAAATATATTTCACTGTTTCTGGAGTGTATTCAAGGAGAACTCCTTTCTTATTGTACAATATAGAATACTTTAGATGTATTGGAAAACAACTTCAGTCACAATTGCTTTAATATATTTTTATTTGAAATATGTACACCTTCCCATAGAGTATCCCTTCATCAAAATAAACACAGAATAGTGACATTTAAAATAATGAATTAGTTAATTAATGACCGGTTTAATTAATTGTGTTATATAAAAGCAAATAATTTTCCCCCCAAAAGAAGTTTAAGAAGCAGGACTTTACAAAAAGTATACATTTTTAACTTGCAGTAGATAATTGTTGGCTAGTATCTAATCTTCCATTTTGGGGCAAAGTATTGAGCAAATGGTGGCCTCCCAATTCCAGGGATTTCTGTAAGAAACAGATTATCTAGATTCATTTCAGTCTAGTTTCCGGTCTGGCTATAGGACAGAGGCAGCTGGGGAGGAGTGTGTCCCTTCTGATTATCCTGGATCACTCAGTGGCTTTTGGTACCATCAACCATAGAATCATAGAATCATAGAATCATAGAATAGTAGAGTTGGAAGAGACCTCATGGGCCATCCAGCCCAACTCCCCGCTAAGAAACAGGAAATCGCATTCAAAGCACCCCCGACAGTTGGCCATCCAGCCTTTGCTTAAAAGCCTCCAAAGAAGGAGCCTCCACCACAGTCCGGGGCAGAGAGTTCCACTGTCGAACAGCCCTCACAGTGAGGAAGTTCTTCCTGATGTTCAGGTGGAATCTGAACATAGTATACTTCTGGGTCACCTTTCTGGGATGGGGTTTGGAGGTACTGTTCTTCAGTGGCTCAGTTCTTTCCTGGATGGACATTCTCAGAAGGTGGTGCCGGGGACTCTTATTCGACTTCTTGGCCACTGGCCTGTGGGGTCCCTCAGGGCTCTGTGCTACCCCCATGCAATTCGACATATACATGAAATGACTGAGAGGTTATCCGGAGTTTTGGAATGTGGTGCCCACTATATACAATTTTAAGGTGCAGGTAGCACCCAACTCTAGTACTCCTTTCCACTCCAAGCCAAGGAGGCTGTCCTGATCCTAAACTAATGTCTGCCATCAGACTGGATTAAGGTCAGTTAGAAAGCAGATCAGGAAATAGAGATTCAGCCTATATTAGATGGGGATTATCTTCCCCTTAAAGACGCAGGTCCACAGTTTGGGTGTACTCCTGGACTCGGCATTGAACCTTGAGGCCCAGGATTTTGATATGACCAGGAGTGCCACCCCATATTTAAAGCTTGTGTTCCTTGAAATGCTGGATGTGGCCATGGTGGTACGTGCCTGAATTACATCCCATTTGGATTACTGTCTCTATGTGGGTCTGCCTTTGAAGAGTGTTTGGAAACTTCAACTCGGCCAAATAGCTGCAGCCAGATTGTTAACTGGGGGTGGCTACAGGAAATACAACTCACTTATTGCAACTCCCTGCCTCAGAAAGCCATAATGTCCTCTTCCACACAGCTGTATAAAATCCACATTGAACTGGATTATATGGCAGTGTGGACTCAGATAATCCAGTTTAAAGCAGATATAGTGGATATCTACCTTGATATTCTGGGGCCGGTTCCAGACAGCACTTTAACGCATGCCAAAGCAGGTTTAAGAAACCTGCTTAGGTGCACATTTAAGTCCACACATCTCCTCCTAAAGCACGTGCTTTTCCCAGGGGGTGTCTAGATGCCCTCCTGGTACCTTACGGGAGGGTACCTAGACCCGACCCCCCCCCAAAGGCCTTAAAAATTTAAAAAATGTACCCAGCTGCCATTAAGGTCCTGCTGGAGTCCTCCTGGTGCGTAGAAATGACGGGCCAGGAGACCGGGGCGGGGGGAGCGATTTTCCTCATGCCCCCCCCCTCTCCTGGCTCATGATTTCTAAAAAAGAACATTTTTAAAGAATGCGCAAGGATAGCCTGCATTGGTTTAGTTAAGCTTTTTTTTTTTTTTTACATTTTCAGACCCCTCAACCTCTGATGATGTCTGCTATAGATGTGGGCAAAACGGCAGGAGATAATGCTTCTGAAACATGGCCATACAGCCTGGAAAACTCACAGCAACCTAGTCATTTTTTAAAATTGAATTTTAATTAATTTTTAACTGATTGCACACTTTGGGTTTTAATCATGAGAGAAAAGTGGGGCAATAATAATAGTAACAGTAATAATAATAATAATAATAATAATAATAATAATAGACTCTGGCAGAAACCAGCACAGGTGGTCCCGGTGGTGATCGGCACACTGGGTGCCATGTCAAAAGATTTCAGCTGGCATTTGGAAACTATAAACATTGACAAAAGTATGATCTGCCAACTGCAAAAGGCCACCCTACTGGGATTTGCTCGCATCATCCGAAAATACATCACACAGTCCTAAACACTTGGGAAGCATTCAACTTGTGATTTTGTGATACGAAATCCAGCATGTCTATCTTGTTTGCTGTGTCATACTGTGTCGTTGTGTCAATAACAGTAATAGTAATAATAATAGAAGCCAACTCAAAGATATTTAGGTCCTAGGTTTTTACGATGAGAAGGAAATAACAAGACAAAGGAATTACTTTTTTAGTCCAAAAATACAGTTCTTAGGTATTTCAACTACGAGGGCAGCCAGCGGATCTGTTACCATGGGGATGCCATATCCACTCTTATTTTTACAACCTCTCTAATAGCTAGTGCAGATCGCATAGAGGCTCGCCTGGTGCTAAATCGATATAAGGAGTAACATCTCACACCTGGATAGATCCAATATGCAACAAAGAACCACTGAATTAAGAGCAACAGTAATACCAAAAGTGGATTTGCTACCTCTGTGGTAATGGATTCATTAGCTGTCCTTGCCCAACTATAGAATGTACAGAGCATAAGATATTTTCTTCTTGGTAACTAACCACTTATGTCCACCAGTCTTCATTGTGAGGCAGCTCTGAAAAAGTCAAACACAAAAATTTATTTATAACTTGTATGCATAAGAACTATTAAATTCACAATCCTATATCTATTTACTTTTAGTAATCCTCATTAAAACCAATGGGACTTTCTGGGATTTACCATAGATAGAGCCCAAGACTGGCTACTAAGAGGGATTGAGCCTCTAAACCAGGGGTCCCCAAACTAAGGCCCGGGGGCCGGATGCGGCCCTCCGAGGTCATTTACCTGGCCCCCGCCCTCAGTTTTATAATATAATATATTGATAATAATATTATAACGTAATACAATATAACACTAATAATAATACCATATAATAATATTAATTATACAGTAGAGTCTCACTTATCCAACATAAACGGGCCGCCAGAACGTTGGATAAGCGAATATGTTGGATAATAAGGAGAGATTAAGGAAAAGCCTATTAAACATCAAATTAGGTTATGATTTTACAAATTAAACACCAAAACATCATGTTAGACAACAAATTTGACAGAAAAAGTAGTTCAATACGCAGTAATGCTATGTAGTAATTAATGTATTTGCAAATTTAGCACCAAAATATCATGATGTATTGAAAACATTGACTACAAAAATGCGTTGGATAATCCAGAACGTTGGATAAGCGAGTGTTGGATAAGTGAGACTCTACTGTATATTCTTTATTACATATAATATTACTAATAATATTATAGTATAGTGGTATAGTTCAATAAAGTAATATATAATGCTAATATTGTGCTATGCTAATAATATAATATATTGTATGTACATATAATTTGTAAGCCACTCTGAGTCCCCTTTGGGGTGAGAAGGGTGTGATACAAATATAGTAAATAAATGCAGTAAATAAATAAATAATAAATACATACATTTTAGACTTAGGCTTGCCCAAAGTCTGAAATGACTTGAAGGCACACAACAACAACAACAACAACAACAACAACAAACAACAACAACCCAAATTAACTTGACTATCTCATTGGCCAGAAGCAGAAGCACACTTCCCATTGAAATCCTGATAAATGTATGTTGGTTAAAATTATTTTTATTTTTAAATATTGTATTGTTCTTTCACTGTTCTTGTTGTTGTTGTTTTTGCACTACAAATAAGACATGTGCAGTGTGCATCAGAATTTGTTTGTATTTTTTTTTTCAAATGATAATCCGGCCCCTCAACAGTCTGAAGGATTGTGGACCGGCCCTCGGCTTAAAAAGTTTGAGGACCCCTGCTCTAAACTCTGGCTACTACCCGGATGATCATCACCCCTGGCCTGTTTTTAGAAACTAGAGCTAAAAAATAAAGGAGGAACCATGCCACCATCTGGACCCAGCAACTAAATTACATATTCTGCAACATTTCATGGATGAAAATTGAAATATTTATAGTCAAGAAATGTCAGAGTGTGGTCAAGGTGGCAAAAGTTAATAATGAGGAATACTACATATGCTAGTAGCAAAGAACCTATTGCCACCACCAAAACTTAAGGCCATTTAAAGAAAACATCTACTTGGGTCAAACATTTCTTTTTACTGTGTGCTACCAAATCTTAGCCATAATCTGCTACCTGTAATTTAAACCAAACAATATATTTCAATCCTTTGTTTCCCTTCAGTTGTGTATGGCTTATTGTTGAGAAGATGCTTGGATAGAATACAAAAAGAGCCTTTAGGGTCTCTCTGTTACCAGTGCTTTTGTTGATATTATGGATGGAAAGGAGATGGGAATTGGCTTGTAATGTGTATTTTGGGCCAGTAAACCAGGTCTTAAAAATATATGTGGCTACTGGATGCCTTTAATTTGAATAGATGAGGCTGCCTTATACTGATTATACCACTAATTCATATAACTTAGTATCCCTTAAATCAACAGTGCATAAGATACACTGACTGGCAGAAACTCCCCAGAGCTTCACATAGGACTCTTTCCCAGAATTATCTAGAGAGTATTGGGATTTTCTCTGGATGTTTCTATACAAAGATCATGCATTCATATCTGAGATATGATCCCTTCTCTGAGCTATGCTCTTTCCCCTTTACCTGGAATATGGATTGACTTTGAAGCGTTGCCCAGCTCCTTGGTTTCGTCGTCGAAGATGCAGTTTTTTGCCTATCTTAGTAAGATAATACTTTCCGTCAAAGGACTGAAACTGTGCTTCTCCACTTGCTTCAAAATGCAGATAGAAGAGATGGCATTGTGCAGGGCTTGCCTTAAAAATATTAACAAATTAAAGGATTTTTAATGGCTTTGCTTTTGTTAAATATTTACAGTAATTATATGGAGGAAAGAAAAATGAAAGTGCAATGTTTTGTTATTGTATACTATTAACAGGAACTGCTCCATTATTAAAATAAGGTTTAATTTTTATTCTCAAAAAAAAATACCAATTTCAGGGGCAGTCTGATCCATTTCAGGAAGGTTGATCCATTTTAGACTCTAGAGATCATGAGTGGGCAACTGTGGAAGGCTAATGGGCCACATGAGACACAAAGGACCTCATCAGATAAGTAGGGAGAAAGCGGGGGAAAGCACATGGAACCATTCTTCTTTGTTCCCCACCATTTCCCTGTCTTCTGGGATGGCCTTCTATCCCACGTGGTTTCCCATCCTTTCCCCACTTCCTCGTCGTGTTTTGCAATTAGGTGTCAGGTAACACCCAACTTCTCCAATGGCACTCTGGACTCACGGAGCTTCACGGAGTCCCACTGTCACAATCATGCATAGCGTCTCTTAGTATAAACAGCCACTCACTATGCTTGTCGTCAGTCAGTCCAGAGTCAAAGCCAAAGTAGATTCAAACCACAAACCATGCAGGGATAATCCAATAGGCGTAGTCAATAGTCCAGTCCAAAAGTTCTCACCAACACATCCTAACTATACGTAATCCAAGGTCCAAAGTTAAGGTCTAACACATGAAGTCTCCAAGCTGTAGAAGATTCTAAACATTACTCCCAGCAAAGACCAAATCTAAAATGCCACTGCTTATGCTCCATAGTACAAGTGCTCTCACCTGTTGGCCCTTCTCTGCGCCAACCGGGCAGATCTACGCAGCTGAATACCATGAGTCCTCAGTTGCAGTCTTTCTGGGATATTTAACTCTGCCTCATTGCTCTCCTGATCCTGAGTTAGCTCAGGACTCCCACTTGCCTGAGGCACTAGGTCCTGCACTGTAGGGGTAGCTTCCTCAGAGTCAGGCTGCAACTGTTGTTGTTCCCTGCTTTCCACTGACTCAGGTGCTGGGCCTGGCAGCCCTTCATCTTTGTCTGTATTGCACTGGAAGTTGCCATGCATCATATGATAGGCTCCATGGGACTCTGTTTCTTAAACATGGAGAAACGGAGAGAAGACTGCATCTGATAAGGTCACTAGAAGACCTTGGAGGGCTACTACTACTTCCAATGTGTGGTGGGGAGATGGGGGCACTAAAGCTTTGTTTCCTCCAAAGCTTCTCTGGGGATATGTGTGCATTTCCAACACATTTTTATTTGGGGGGTGGGGAGAGAAGATCTTTAATGAGCCTAAATTTTCCTGGGGACCTGCAAAATGTAGTTGAAATAAACCCTATACTCCCAGTGGAGACTCTGTACCATTTTTCAGCAAAACACATCCAAACATTATGAAGTGCATTTTGAGGACATTCTGCACCCACATGAAGCTTGAAACTGTACTCTGTCAACACCTGCTCTAGATATAACTTTTCTTGCATGTGCCTTCTGTAAAGTTCATCATCATCAGTACTTAAAAATCAGGAGTGCTATTGCTTCTCTCAGTTTTATGCCTTTTGCACAAGGTTTTATTGTGTATGCTGTGATGTATTAATTACTTACACGCACACTCAAAATATTAAATGGTGAATAGTTATTTTTACTGTTTTCAGACTGTACTATATTTCCAAATCAACATTCCTCATTATACATTTACTATTTTCATACACGATTTTGCCAAAACATGGCAATGTACTTAACAGATCTGGAATAAATCTAAAACAATCTCCTGATTAAAATGCCCCTTTTCTCTTCTTCCAAGGCCAAATTATCTTTTATTGTCCAAAGCCCAGGACAAAAGAAACAAAGTATAAGGGGGTGGGGGGAACTGTACATCAGTTCTAACTTTAATGAGTTTGTTAGTCGTCCATTATGTCCTAGGACCTTTTAAAGGTTCGCGGATTATTGTTAATATTTTAAATGTTTTTTATAGTTATGCTATAAAACAATGATTTGCTTAATCTATTTTTAATTCAATACTTGTGTTTTAATTGTATATTTTATGATGTAAATGTGATTGATTGGGCTTGTCCCCATGTAAGCTGCTCCGAGTCCCTTCGGGGAGATGGTGGTGGCATACAAAAATAAAGTTATTATTGTTATTATTATATAACTATTTCCACAGAGAGCATCTGAAATATAAGAAATTGTTGTGTGTTGTATTCCAAACTGGCCCGCAAGTACTTTCCCTCTTTAGGAAGAAGTTAATCATCCACTCTTGCAACTCTTTGCACTGAAATACCTCAACTTAAAGATTCTTGTATCCCAATATTAAACTTTTGGAAAGAAGTATTTTAAAATGCTTAGTACATGGCAAAACAAAGCTATATATAGAATTTTAATGTACAAATAATTACTCACAGCACTTGGCCCCGCAAGTTCTGATTTGATTGCAGCCTAAAAAAAAGAGGGAGGAGCAGAGTCTTACCATTGTGTAATGATAATAGAAAGCAAGTAAGGGAAAGAATGGGTCACAAGGCAAGGAAAGCCATGGAAAGTTTTGACATAAGGTTTACTTTGCATCTATTTATGATATATAAGCCTTGCATTTTTCCAGATTTTTGAGCCAGTGATAAATTGGTCATAGACTGTCATGCAATTTTTGGTTGTAACTGTGCTGTATTGGTTTTAATTTGTAAGCTTTCTTGAGTCCTAATTTGGGGGCAGGGAAGCTGGCATATAAAGCCCTATATGTCTCGATTCCAGGTTTTTTACGGACGGTGGCCCCATCTACATAGACACTGTAATTCACTGGAAGTTGGCTCAAGGTTGGGTTATCTCCAAAACATTCACCCCCAATGCCATTGCCAAACTGCATCCAGTTGGAAACTGCATGTTTAAAAAAACTCACCAGAAATCCCTGATAATACTATAAATGCGTTGAAATTGATCACTGTATAAACGGTGCAGTGCTGCAAAGTGGAAGATGCATTCAGAGTGTTTGTCAGGACAGATTTAAAGAGGCAGGAGTTACAGAGGGAATCAAGATAAACAACTTGGGGGGAAGGTAAACACTGCCCCCCCTCCCCAGAGCAGCACTCCTATGGGAATCCTTAATTGTTCTCTGTTGCTTGGCTCTCCTGCAGAAAAATGCTGTTTTCAACTAACGCATTTTCCAGAGAAGCCAAGAAGAAAATTACCCCATTGGAACTTTGTGGACTCTGTGAGAGCTTGTAACCGGTTTCCGGCATGCCTGTGCAGGCAGTCCAGAGTGAACCAGATCTATTTTTAATTAGAATAAATGGCTGTATGGAAGGGCCGTATATTAGAGCCCATTAAAGCTCTACGATTGTTGGGAGACCCTTCTCTCTAGCCCACCACCATCTCAAGCTCTTTTGGTGAGAACAAAGGTTCTTGGCAGCTTTGGAACTTCCTTCTAAGAGAGGCCAGGATGTCTCCAACTGTGTTCTCCTTACATCAGGAAGTTATGACCCTTTTATGCTGTCAGACTTTTAGAACACTGAGTAGGGAGTATTTTTAATGCTGTTGTAAAGTTTGTATGTTGCCTTTGTTGCAAACCAACAATGTTTGGTATAGAGATAAAAATACTAAATATTGAATATCCTTTAACAAAAAATACAACAGTTACTCAGTTTTATCAGAACTAAACCATAATTAAGCAAGGATGTCATATCCCTAAGATGCTCAGTATCTTGGAGCATTATAACACAAAGTATTCCTTCCAGGCTTAAGAACACTAAATGGAATGCAGCTCAGTAACCATGTATGTATTTAATAAAGGTCAATGCAATTTTTCCCATTCATGGGCTTTGTAGACTATATGTGTTGGATTGTAAGGCCCAGCATCTCCAGCCAGCAGTTGGATAGCCCATCCTGACCAGGGATGGCCAGAACTGCTGTTCTATGCATATGATGGTACAAGGTTGAGGAAGGCAACCATAAGTTGCAGATAGTGGTTTGAATTCAAGTCTGACATATAGCATTGCCATGTCTTCACAACATTTTGGATTTGAAGAATGAGTTACATTCATGATAATCACATACCTTTTTCTCTTCAAAATTTTGCACATTAACTGCCTGCAGAAAGAACCATTCAAAATGTTAACATTCATGTTATCTTATAGTATACTATAACTATATGTTTAACTATGAGTATGAGTATTCCTTTCCCAAAATACATAATTTACAATCTAAGAGGAATGAGACAGAAGGGTTCTGTTGACAATATAAAGATGCACAATGCAGTTAACAATACACAGTGCAGTTGTTGAACCAGCAGTCACTGAGGAGGAAATCTGGATTATAGAATGGTACTAAAGAAGAAAGTATTAAAGTTCCCAGTTCTAATCTAAAACAACGCTATCCCTTAGATATAATATATATATAATCTCCACAAAAAATTGATAATTATGAGCATCCACTGAGGTTTGGTTCTAGGACACTTGGCATGGATACTAAAATCCAGAGATACGCAGAACGATGTTGTAAAATGATGTCCTTAATGGCAAAACCAATGTTTGTTTTTCTATTTGGGGACCAGGAGAGTTGTGGGGAGAGGAGGGAATATTTTCAAGTCATGACTGATGGAATCCGTGGATGCAGAATATATGAATATGGAGCTACTAACTGAATATGATCAGGATCTAAACATACAGTAATCATTCTGGACTTTTTAAGTGTCTGAATCCCGAATGTATAGTTCTTGTGATTAAATTGCAGGGTACTGAGTATAGTATGTATTTGAACCCAAGGGTTCAAATCAGGTCAATACTGAGGCTATCAAACTAATTTAAACAGTACTTCTCAACAAAGAAATATGTGGCTGTCTATTAAAGCCTAGATTGGGCAAATCGTTGTCAAAGTTCAAATGAATGTACTTTTAGTTCTCAGTGTGTTTGAGGGTGCATCTACAGCAGGCCTGGGGGCCGGATGCGACCTTCTGGGAGTTTACCTCCTAATTTTCCCTGTCCTCTTGGAATAAAGCAGCAATGGCCAGCCAGATCCTTATGCAGAAAGGATGCAGGGGGAAGGCACACAGCAGCTGAGAGCCTTCTGGAGTGCTCTTAGCCACTGGATGTCTCACTCTCCTCCTGGCATAAGGACGGTGTAAGCAGCCCTGTTCTTATGCCAGGAGGACAGCTTGAGGAAGACATGCAGTGGTTGAGAACTCTCGGATGTCTTCTGTCTCACCCTCCTCCTGGCATAATGCCAAGAGGACAGCCCAAAGATCGAGGGGGTATTGGGGAGGAGTTTCGGGGTAGTCACCATATGTCTCATTTTCCTCCTGGCATAAGGATTAGGTGAGCAGCTCTGTCCTTATGCCAGGAGGACAATCTGAGAATGACCCGCCCCCTCCTGTCCCCACCCTCTCCCAGGCCCTTCCCCTCCCGGGTCCATTCTTCCCAGCGTGTGCGTGGCTACCCTCTTTCCCGGCTCAGCCCTCCCGGCTGGGCCCATAATGCGGCCCCAAGGCAAAAAAAAATTGCCCATGCCTGATCTACACCAAAGAATGAATGCAGTTTGACAATACTATCACTGCCATGGCTCAGTGCTATGGAATCATGGGAATTTTTAGTTTTACAAGGCCTTTAGCCTTCCCTACCAAATCGTGATGGTGCCTCACATTTCCCAGGATTCTGTAGCATCAAGTCATGGCAGTTAAGCTTGACCTGCATAAATACTAAAGTGTAGATGCCTTCTCAATGGTTCTCTATCTGGCCTCAGATATAAATGCAGTTTTATTTACCTTCAACACACTGGATTCTTTCGTCAACAACAAAGTTTTATTGTATGACTTTTGGATCAAAGTAACTAGATGTTTGTCTTCAGGTTTATCTAAAAAAATAAGAAAAAACATCCTTGTTGTATAATTTAACAGATATAATCATTAAATTAAATAATGAGGAAGGTAGCATTTAAAATTACTTCAAAGCAAATTAGTTTTATACATTGGAATAGGAGCTGTGTTCGTACACAAGTCTGATGACATTTAACTTTAATCTTTGAAATATTCAACATTTAAAAGAAAGAATCAACCATGCACATTTTTTAAGAAAAGCAATGGAGAACATGTGGTCTTACAAATACAGTAGAGTCTCACTTATCCAACACTCACTTATCCAAGATTCTGGATTATCCAACGCATTTTTGTAGTCAATGTTTTCAATGCATTGTGATATTTTGGTGCTAAATTCATAAACACAATAGTTACTACATAGCATTAATGTGTAATAAACTACTTTTTCTGTCAAATTTGTTGCATAACATGATGTTTTGGTGCTTAATTTGTAAAATCATAACCTATTTTGATGTTTAATAGGCTTTTTCTTAATCTCTCCTTATTATCCAACATATTCGCTTATCCAACGTTCTGCCGGCCCATTTATGTTGGATAAGTGAGACTCTACTGTATTAAAATACTGTGAGTTCTCTTAGTCCAGGCCTCTGACTATGTTGACTAGGGCTCTTTGGAGTATCTATCTAGCTACTTCAAATAATCACATGTTCCCCACTCCTTGTTTAAACTAGGGTAATGCCACGCTATATATATATATATATATACATATTAAAGAATGCAACTTGGAACTCAGATCTCATTGATTGCCAAATCTGCTATAACAAGTTCGCTCCCAGTCAAATGCACATTGACCATGGAATGCAGTTTATCAATGACTGGCATTCTGCCTGGAATTTATGCCTTCGTAAGTGGCCTTGAACTGAACTAAATTGAATTGAGTAGTATCTCACTGTCTGCATTTGTTGTCATATATCTTGGGTTTCGCCCAATGTACCAAACTCTGATTGGTTCCTATTCAGACACGCAGGGTAGAGGGCAGAGTCACAGATCGCTTTATTTATTTATTTACGTCATTTCTATCCCACCTTTCTCACCCGAGGGGACTCAAGGCGGCTTATCACTTCAGTTGGCCAAGGAAAGATGTCAGGGGAACTTTCCCAAATCAGGCATCCTCAAGTTACAAATATTGACATTTTATAGACATTTGGAAATAATAGATATTGTTCTGAGTGGTACAAATTGCGATCCACAGTATTATTGGTGTAAAGTGTGTGGTGGGAAACTTAATAAAACCTTCATTGGAAGAATTCTTGAGCCTGACTTCTGTATCCATCACTTTCTGCCTGTGGGAGCTTATTAACATAGGAAGTTATTGTTTCAAGGGAAACAATGCTTGCTAATGGGCTGGAAAGGGGAAGACTCCTTGATTGAACAATGGATCATAATCAATAGCAGTCCTGGGATGATGGGTTTGGGATTTCTTTTGGAGGGAATTCATTGTATCCTTGTGGGAATGATATTCTTTCTGAGTGAATTTACATTCTGATCTCTGTTCTAAGGCCAGGGACAAAGCTGAAGTGGAAAGTCTGGTATCTTGAGCCCATTATGTGGAGGTGAGAAAAAAAAGAAGTTGGCAATGCCACTCAGGAGGAGGTGTTTTCCTGCTTCCAAAGCCAAGCAGGGTAACTACGGGTCATTTACCTACTTTTGTGGGTTCCAGTTTCAGATAGCACCTTCTTTTGGAGGCTGCCATGACATTACAACATATGGCCATCTGTTGCACCATGGAGTGACTGACGTGCCAGCTCAATGCCAATGGGCACACATTTGCCACAGCCCGATGTGCAATGGGCACCAATGTGCATTAAGACTAGTATTCAATGAGCATCAGGACACTGCTTAAGAAGTGCCACAGGACAATGGGGGCACCTGATGTTAGAAGTGCACCTTGCTTTATTAATTACTTTTCAGTTTCTCTCTGTTATTTTGGGGAGTTGGATTAAGACTGATAACATAGTAGCCTAAAACCTTTTAAAAAGCAACCCTGTTTAAAAATGTAAACAATTACCACTGCTATTGTTCCTGACATGTTTGTACATGAACTAAAATTATGAACATTATTCTTACAGTTGCAAAATATGCACCTTGCCTTTCTCTTCCCCAGGTGCGTAGCTGCATACAACCTTTATCATGAAAGTCAAAAGTTGCCTATCCCCAGTTTAGTCAATATTGAAGTACTCAAGTGGGAGGCTGCCCTGTTTTGAAAGCATCACAATGAAATGTATTTTAAAAAAACACTGATCTTTAAATCACAAGTAGAGTCAAATTAAATCTTACTTGGAAAACTGAAGTAGTTCATCTCTGTTTCAATATCATTTCCTAAATAAAACACAAGACAAAGCATTAAAGATTGTCTGGACATCTATAATTCCTTGCCACCAGGATGGACAAAAAGTACCTGTTGTCAAACTGCGATTCCCAGAAGCCCTAGCCAGCATAGCCAACAATGAAAAAAAAATCTGGGAGTGTCAGTCCAACAACCTATTGAAGTGCACATTGCCCATTCCTACATTACACCATAGTACTCAGCACTATTCTCATCCCCTGTCCCTTCCTTCATTCAGTATCTAGGCCAGACTTGCATAACCTGTGGCCCTCCAGGTGCTTGGGACTCTAACTCCCATAAACCTCAGACAGTTTATTCAATGATCAGGAATTTTGGGAGCTGATGTCCAAAACACCTGGAGGGGGCTGTTTCTACACCTTGGAAATAATACTTTTGGGGACTACAACTGAAGAATTGTTTAGCCAGCTGGACCATGGGCAGAGTTAAGAAAATGGGTTGAAAGGATTGATCTATTTAGAACATGTCTACACTGGTGGATAATCCAGTGTAGATGATGCATAAGCCTTGGGCATCCAAACAATGCACCCACGATAATGCATTTGAAACTGGGACAAAATGTTTAAAGTGGTTTACACCCAGGTTAAAAAAAATAGATGCAAAAAATAGCTTGAATCTTCAAGGAAGGGATGTGGGGATGGCAGTACCACCATCCACTCCCTGTACCTTATTTTACCCCCAAAATAAAAGCACAGCCTGTAGCTTCATCACACTCAGAGATGACTCAACAGACCTTTGGAGAAGGGAGGGAGGCTTCTGTCACATTAATGTAATCCAGTAACAGGGCAGTCTCCTGTGGTGGTAAAGAGGCTTTCTAGGTATTTTGGGGGTGAGACAAGTGGGGAGGGAGACTTGTGCCACTGAGGCAGTATAGGGCATTAATGTGACTTGAACCAGTACTCTTAATGCCAGTTCTTTCCAGATTTTTTTTTCCTGTAGAAGTGCCCTCACTTCCCATCTACACTGCCAAATAATGCTGTGTAGCAATGGCATCAGCTTGGTGGATCCATAAATCACACACAGTCTAATATAATTGAAGCTGGCGTAAGCTGCTTAATCCAGTTTGACCCTGGTTAAAAATTCAGGAATCGTCTGGGCAGTGGGGGCAACTGGAATAATGGGGACTGCCGTTTCTGATCCCAATATAGGGTCCAAGATCGCATCTCCAAAGCTATCCTGTGCTCACCAGGCTCAAGCAGTCTGGGGCTGTGGGATGGAAGTGCTACTTCAACGACAGAAAATCCTCCCTTACCATTCTTGCCTTCTCTATACTTCCCGATTCTTCATTATTGAGAAAACAATAGAGGTTTAGAGAAGGGGATCACCATTCACAAGCCCAGGTGTCTGTATCCTCAGCCATCCGCTATTCCTTGGGACCAGGCAACCCGGAGAGGTGGGATGGCAGTGCCACCCTCCCCTCCCTGCCCTCCCCCCATTTTGCCCCCTAAAATATGCAGCCAGCCTCCTTAACATACTTGTAATGTTTCTTTTGCTGTTTGTGCACTTGTTCAGAATATTTCACGTTACTTTCTGTCCCTGTGACAATCAGATTTGGAAAAAAATGGCTTTTGTCAGAAACAAAGATGGGTGATAAAGCGTCAGTGGAGACACCTTTTTCCTATGATAACTTTTCCAGGAGTAAATTTCCCTTCCTAAAGATAAATTTCCTCTCACTTTCTATTGTCTTATCACCATTTGTAATTAGGAGTTATACAAGTTGTATGTAAGTCTGATGTTTATAACTTTGCGACTACTGGCATTCTAAGCCTTCATAGTTGCATCACTCCAGTATCTGATAGAATTACAAACCCTAACATTAGAGGTCAGGAAAGTTTGCAACAAATGAGAAATGGTCCAGAATCATTTCTCTATATCATGATGGACTCTGCAAACAAACAAACAACCTTTTTCCATAGTTTCATTGACACGTATTTCCTTGGTCTGGAACTCTACTGCTTGGTTGTCTTCTGTGCGTAATACAACTTTTTGAGGGTTGACTCCTTCAGTATTTGTTGAATGCTGAGAAAACAAATGAAATGTGTTACAAAACATATCTTTTCATGGCATTACCTAGTTGGCTAACTATAATGAAGATGTACATCACAGTAAAGCAGCTTAGCTGTGAACAGAACTCTGCATGCAGGAATATCTTTATGTTCTGTTAAACACTAGAAATTTGTATTTGATTATCTCATGGATTAAAGGTGTTGGGAAGAATCCTTGGAATGCTGTTCCAACCCTGTGGGGTTGGAAGGGTCAAACTAGAGTATCTTGGGTTTGTCCTTGGAAAGATTTGTTTAAGTGAAAAATAAAGATGATAAAATATTATAAAGAAAGTAATTGATTATATGTACTCTACCGGCTGTTAGGAATTGTGGGCGTTGAAGTCCAAAACACCTGAAGGGCCGAATTTTGCCCAAGCCTGCTCTATAGTCATGAGAGTGTGGAACAGTGAGAGATTGGAAGAGGAAAGGGGAATGGCTGCTTTGGTTCAAGAGGGAAAAGGGCATCAGGAAGGGGATCTTTGCTTTAAGCTGGCAGCCTGGCTCCACATGCTGGCTTTCAGAAAAGAAGTGCAGACAAAGGAGCAGCGAGATAGAAACAATTTTGGAGGAGACCCACAGTGAAGGATACATGTTATCCTTCTTTAGGCTGTTTCGAGAAAACAGTATTTTTAATGGAAAATGCTTGACTGTAAAGAGTTTACTGGCGAGCAAATACCCTTTTGGACCTTCCCTCAACCCTACCATGGTTTTGGGGTTCCTGAAAGTCCTGGCTTTGTCCAAGCCAGTTCAGATCTGAGGCTAGATCCCAATACCCCCCAGCCTATTTGGACCCTCTGTGATTCTGCCCTATGGACTTTGTCCAAGCCAGTTCAGATCTGAGGCTGGAATATCTGGGATCCAACCTGTTTGGACCCCTTGTGGCTCTGCCTGACCCCAAGAGCTCCAAACATGTATTTTGTCCAGGTTAGGCCAGATCAGATAGTAAATGCCAGAGTGTGGGGGAAATGTGGGATCCATGGAAGTGGTAAGTGTGCTGCTGCCGGTCTGGGCTGCATAAAGACTTTATGTGAAGAGCACCTTGGCAATTCATTCTGGCCCCTTGCCCTAGGGAAACTATAGATCCCATCCATAGTACTTTTTATATTAGGGGCGGGGTAGCTGGTTTTGACAACTTGTTTACCAGGGGACAACGGGTAAATTTCTGTAGTGGAATTCCATTCTGCATTGATACCTACACTGTGCCTTTTATTTAGAGCTCATTTGAGCTAGTTATTTAGAGCTCGTTATGGTTCGGGACCTGTCTATCTTCATGACCGAGTCTTCCCCTATGAACCTGCATGATCTCTAAGATCTTCTGGGGAGGCCTCCCTTTCGCTTCTTCCACTTTCAGCTCAAGTACAACTGGTGGGTACGAGAGAGAGGGCCTTCTCGGCCGTGGCCCCCCAACTGTGGAACTCCCTCCCCAGAGAGATTAGGCCAGCACCCTCCCTGGCTACTTTCTGCAAAGAATTAAAGACCTGGATGTTCCGTTGTGCCAGTCCCTTAGATAACCAGACCCAAACAAAATTAATAATCAATAATCTACCCTTGCACTTTACCTTTGCATTAATCTGCTGCCATATGATCCTGCATTTTAGTTATCAACCTATCCTATACTGCTGCATTTAGTCCACCCATCCATGAAGATAACAGAAACAGTGACTGGTTACAGGTGGATGTTATTACTTTTGTGACAATGTGTTTTATTCTGTTTTTACTATGAATTGTATTTTTATGTAATGCTTCTTTTTAATTGTAGAGTTGGCCTAGCCCCATGTGAGCTGCCCCGAGTCCCTTCAGGGAGATGGTGGCGGGATATAAACATAAAGTTATATTATTATAAGTTTTCATCAGTTGTTGCACTACTACATGTGTTGCATGGGCATAAAATTTCTGGAAAGATATTTCATTTGATGCATGGGACTTTGGGAACAGTGTATATATGTCAACTTTAATCTATAATTTATTATATTCTTGTTATATAAATATATCAGGATTTATATTGCAATTGTGTTTGCAATTTCCAGTTATAGCTATCTCTATAGAATGTCGGAAGACATATCCTGGGAAGTCCATGACACAGACAAGTTGCTGATACCGAGTGTATTTGCCATTCTGCGCATTGCCTACTGCTTTACAAGTGTTATTTGGGAAAGACTTCATGTTGCTGAACTGCAGTCCTGAAGTTTATTCACAAATGTACTGCTGGCAAGAACTGGGACTTTTATATGCTTATGGCAGGGCAGGAGAGGCAAAACACACTATTTGCTCACAAATGAAAAATCAAATCTTGCAAACAATGTGCTGCAGAGGTAGAAAAAAACCCTCCAAGTGTTGCCTCTTTAATTTTTGAAGTGCTATCTGTAAACCCCTATCATTTACAGTTATTGTAAAAATCACAGATTGTCAGCACTAGGATGTAAATAGCAGTATTTAACGGTGGACTTGTACCATAACATGTAACTACCTTGCTCTATGATATGATATGGTGATTTTACTTAGAAATACTATGCATTCCCAAAAAGTGTGGTTTTATTATTTCTATTTTATTTATTTATTTATTTATTTATTTCCATCATTTCTATCCCGCCTTTCTCACCCAAAGAGACTCAGGGTGGCTTACAAAACTGGCAGAATTCAATGCTAATACACAACAATACAAAAGAATAAAACATAAGCAGTTAAAAATAGTTAAATAAATTAGCAATATGCAATATACAGATTTAAAAACAATACAAAATACTTGAGCCATTCATCCACAAAACCTTGTACATAAACCTTAATCCAGACCAAGTCGAAGCCAACAAAACTTATTCTTTGAATTTTAAAACAGTCAGCTTTCAAAACACTGCCAAGTCACAATTATAGGCAGAAAACCATCTGAATTACAGACAAATATGCTTGCCAAAACAAAAAAAAATATGTACATAGTTCTCACTTTATTACTGCTCTCTATATGAGCAGTAGTAATTGAAAATCAAGGACATCTTTAGGTACTGTGCACAAAAATGCATGTATTTGTGCATATTTGTAAAGAGATATAGATATGATGGAGATGATAGATGAAAGCAAGCAAATACTTAGTTTAAACATATGAGGAGTAAGCAGAAATGTTTAAGATTCTCATACTATGTTAAAGTGAAAATTCATTCTCTACCTTACCTGACGTGTAGATCTCATGCACTGCCTTCTTAGTCGTGGCATTCTGCAGCCTTTCGACTGGTTCTGTTGTATAGGCTACTGCTGTGCAGCACGCGTCTTCAGGAATGGTGGCTAAATGCAGTCTTTCAGCTGTTCCTGTCATGTAGTCTGCTGCCGGGACAGCACTCTTAATTTATTGACAGGAATGGTGGCTGTATGCCAAAAGCAAGCGGGAATAAGGTAGGGCACAAGACAGACATTGATGAGTTAACATGCAAGGAAATAACAGACTCAAGGGACCATTTGATTCAAGGAATTCAGTCCTTGAACAATTTCTCAGCACAAGATACAGAACAATGCTCCACTATGGGAAATGAAAAGAGGGCTGCTGAAAGGCTAGAATGATAACAGAGAGGCTGGATATTAAACCTGACTGAAATGCCTAAGACCAAGAGAGAATCAACATTGCTCAATCTGATAGCAAATATAGACAAGGAATTAATTCAGGTGCAGAGACGGCCAGAGCATGGAGACATTACATTTTCTTGTTTGGGGTTTGTTTGTTTTTCAAACTAGATTTAGCAGAATCTTGCCAGGCTGACCGGAAAAATCCAGGAGCTGTATCTGAAAGCACTCTTCCAAGTCATGGAGAAGATTTCATAGGTGAAGCAGAATGTGTAATAACAAGCAGGGAAGAACAGGAAAATTTACAGAAGTACAGTCTTTACAAATGTACAGTGTTTAATCACAATATAGAGCAGTGGTTCTCAACCTTCCTCATGTTGTGGTTACCCCCAAATGTAAATGGAATGGCATTATCTTTAATCCCAAAAAGAAGAAATTAAAGACAGCTTCCTCTTCAGGAAAAGTTATGGTTACTGTCTTTTGGGATTGTTGTTGAGTAATTGTGTTATCAAATATGACCGCTCCCACCCCTAATAAAAACAGAGACATAGTTCTTCCCCAGGGAAGTTCTCCAAGGATGGAGTGCCAAATGGACTACATTGGGCCCCACCCCTCCAGCCTCCCTCCAGCCTCCCTCCAGCCTCCTGGGACCAGCAGCATCCCCAACTCCATAGCCTCAACCCCCCCCCCCACACACACACACACACGCACCTGGCTCAGCTGTTCAGCCTGAGCCAGTCCACATCTGTGATCATCTGGAGCTCCACTGGAGATCACCTCATGGTCCCACTCACTCGCATCCTAACCAAGTTGCAACCCAGGCAGCTGCACTGTATCATGCACCTCAATTTCCAGACTCTCTACTATACAAAGTATCTTTATATATTTTTTCATTTTCTCTTATGCAAATGTGTGCACCAACACAGATGAATGAATTAAAATAAATAAAGCAAATAACCTTTCCTGCCCTGCTTGCAGCCGCGGCAAGATCACTCTCCCTTCACCACTCATTTCACCTAAGAATGTACATTGAGACACCTCATGAACTCTATCTTTTATATTTTTATATTTTTATAATCTTGTTACTATTGAACTATATGAAACAGAAGGCAGACCTACATGAACTCCAGTAACCACTTGGGCAATCTTTGCTGCTGCTGCTCAGTCGCATAGTCGTTTCTGACTCCCTTGACCACCTCCCTTGGCTCATTAGAAACCACAGGACTTCCCTGCCCAGCTGGGAGGAGATCCCCGGCCACGTCATCACCTCCTCCACCAATCAGTGCATGCTCCAGCTAAGGCCTACCTCTCAGCCAATCAGAAACCTGGGAAATGCTGGCCAGCTTCTTGGCGCTGGCCAATTAGGGAGATGGGATGAAGTAGCAATGTTAATGCATGAAAACCCTTATGTATAAAATGCCTGCTTTTTTCATATGCTTTGTACTTGTACCTTTGAGCACCTGTTGCTGTAGAAATGTCCTTTCTGCACAGCCTGAATAAATGCTTGTGTCATTTGCCTTCAACCTGGTGAGATTCCTGGTTTCTATCTCGAAATATTCACTGTAAGTGAAGCTTGTCAGCTGTTTCTCAATATCTGTGGATCCTGGAAAAACCTCAAATTTCCAGCATCAAATTCTTGTAATGTGATGCAAGAGGTGTGACCATTGACTCAGAGATATACATCAGCATCCTGAACAAGTTCAAGAAACATTTCCAGTAAATTTGGCCTGGCAAGAATTTAGCAGAAACGTTGCTCCAGCATGACAATGCAATCCCTCACACAAATCTGTGAACCTGGGAACACATCTCCAATATGGGTTGGATGGTACTGCCTCACCCATCCTCCAGCTCAGGTCTGGCACCATTAGACTCCCAACTCTTTGGGTCCCTTAAAGATACTTTGAGTAGAACTCACTTTGAAGTTGAGTTGGTACCAGCAAGGAATACATGCATTTGTTCCATGCTGGTGTAAGGCCACATAAGTTGATGGAGACTATGTAGTAAAGTAGTACATATAAAAGAAATGTTCATTGATATTGTCACCAATTTTCAGCCATTTTGAAATATATATATTCTGAGAAAAATGTGTGACATTATTTTTGATGACCTTCATATGCTAGCCTCCCTATATCATCTGCAGAAGAAGACAGAAGATACCAAACTAAGTTGAAAATATATTCTTAGATTTCTATAAAGAAGGATTAATGAGTCCACAGATACCATTCATTGTTTTACTAGGAAGGTAAAGATAAAACTCTACCAAACAGAGGCACATGGTGACTCATCCTTCAGACATCTACAGTTTGCTAGACTTCTAGAGATTCGAAGGCCTGGAAGTGAGAATATGTATAGTCTTGATGGTTATCTAAGACTACCCATGATGGTTTTCCAGGTACTATTTTTTCTTGAAAAAAAATAGGCAGAGAAACTGGAAATGGATTCTGGAATATTTCTTTCCCAAAAATGATATCTAAAACAGAAATAGCAGAAGACATTTATGAAAGCCAAGATACTGGCTCATTCTAATTTCTAGTTTTAGTTTCTCATCTATATATATAAAAGGGTAATGAAATTTCGGTCTAGGACAAAACAACAAAACTACACATCCCAGAAACACTAAACTTGGCAGCACAACCCCTCATCCATGCCTCTACGTTCATACAACAAAAAGAAAAGAAAAATAAAGTCCTAATTAGAGGGAGAGGACTAATTGTTTTTATCCAATTGCTGCCAGTTAGAAGGCTACGCTCCACCCACTTGGTCTGCTGTCAGTTAGAAGGCTAAGCTCCACCCACTTGGTCTCCTAGCAACCCACTTCAATCAGGCCTCTTCCACACTGCCTATAAAATACAGATTATCTGATTTCAACTGGATTATATGGCAGTGTAGACTCAAGATGAGCACCAACCCCCAGAGTCAGACATGACTGGACTTAATGTCAGGGGAAAACCTTTACCCTTTACCTTAACTACCACCAATTCCTCAATACTTTATTTCCCATACCACCATACTTCGCCACAGCAATGCGTGGCCGGGCACAGTTAGTGTCTTTTAATGGAAATGAATATTGTATGTCTACTTAGTGTTATGGAAGACAAGAGATTATTTCTCTCTCTCTGATACTAATGTCTATTATTTCTTCTGTTTTACTGGCTTTTGATTACTTCTTCTTTATAATTTTTATTTGAATTTTAGGCCTATATACAACGAAAGTGGGGGAACATCAGTTGATTTAGTAAAGAAAGAATTAGTTTTACAGAGACAAACAGCAACAACAGAGGAAAAAAGAGAAAAGAGAAGAAAGAGAAGAAATTGGGAAGAAATATGGAAGAAAAAGCTAAAATTCACAGCTGCAACTGACATTCGAGAAAATTGGTACAAAATGCCATTCCAATGGTACTATACACCAGTAAGGACAGCAACATTTTGTAAAAGTAACTCAAACCTATGCTGGAAATGTGGAAATAAAGTGGGGATCTTTTTCCATCAATGGT
This sequence comes from Anolis carolinensis, assembly GCF_035594765.1. Lineage (NCBI taxonomy): Eukaryota > Metazoa > Chordata > Lepidosauria > Squamata > Anolidae > Anolis > Anolis carolinensis. The sequence continues at coordinate 240,652,606 of NC_085842.1, forward strand.
GGACTTGTGAAAAATTGGACAACAGTACATCAAAAGACACAAGAGATATTAAAAATTAAATTTTGAATAGAACCAGAAATGTACCTGTTAGGCTTAACAAAGGTTAAACTGAATGAAAATCAAAACAGAGTGCTCTTCCACATAAGTACGGCAGCCAGATTAGTACTGGCCAGAATTTGGAAAGAAAAGAAAATGCTGACTATAGATGAATAGATAGTTAAAGTAATGGACATAATACAAATGGACTGTCTGACACAAAAACTAAGAAATGGGAAAAATAGAACAGACTGGTCAGGTTTCATAGACTTCATTAGAAAAAATGGAATGGCTTTTATAACAGATTTATCCTGTGTATGAAAGACAATTTAAAGAAGGAGTGCTGGGAAACTAAGAAAAGCATAAAAGAACTAAAGAAGAACTCTTAAAAGGAAGATGGGAAGTCAATTTTTAACCCTCCCTGGTTTTTGGTGGGGTTTTTTTTGTGCTATTCTTCTCTTTTTTAATTATTTCTAATAAAGCGGCTCAACCTGCAGTCCTTACAGTTCAGGATCTTGTGGTATCCTTTATAGCAACATTGTTTTAAAGCAATTCAATTTGTAACTATTGCCTGAACTGCACTTTCAATTGTGTCATATTATATGTACAATAGAGTTTGTGTTTCTAAAGTAACAAAGTAATTTTAATCTCTAAAGGATGCTGATGTCACTTTTAAACATTTTTCCAAACATTTTCTGTTTTTCCTCCTTTTCATTTCTCCTTGGCAGATTCCATTTCAGTCTCGCGGGAGTTAAGCTATAGACTGACTGAGAGTGGCAAGGAAACAAGAACATAGGCATTGATAATTGCCTGGGGAAATTGTTTAAGGTAGACATGTGGCGATGAAGAAATATTTATCAAACTGGATAAACAAGAAATAAAGATTCGAGCATTCGCCGATGATGTAATTTGTATAATTGAAAACCCAAAAACTAAAATAAAAGATTGGATAAATAAAATAGAAGAATTTGGAAAATTGGCAGGTTTTAAAATAAATAAAAACAAAACAGTAATTTTAACGAAAAACATGTCAATAAAAAGCCAGAGGGAATTAAAGGAGATATCGGGATTCCAAATAACAAAAAAATTTAAATATTTAGGGGTATGGATAGCTAGTAAAAATAACCAACTACTAGATCTAAACTACGGAGAAAAATGGAAAGAGATTAAAAAAGACCGGACAAACTTAAATATATCTCTTATGGGCAGAATTGCAGCCATCAAAATGAACGTTCTACCAAAATTATTATACTTATTTCAAAACATCCCTATTATAAGAGGTACTAAATTAATTAAACAGTGGAATACAGAATTAACAAAATTTGTATGGAAAAATAAAAAACCACGAATTAAATTTAATATAATGATTACCCCCCAAACAAAAGGAGGCTTTGGCCTTCCAGACTTACAAACCTACCATGAGGCTTGCACATTAGATTGGGTAATAGACTGGGTTAAATTGGGGGGGGGGGGGGAATTAACTATAGAGGGATTTAATTTACGTTGGGGATGGCATGGCTATCTATGTTACGACAAAATGAAAGTAGATAAAAATTTCGGGAACCATTTTGTGAGATCATCTCTGATTAAAACATGATTAAAATATAAAAGATATTTTTAGAACAAAATTCCATTATGGCTCTCTCCATTAGAGGCAAGCCAACGGAGATTACTCGGATGGGAAAATTGGCCGACATATAAAGAAAATCTATTGATTAAAGAATTAGAAGAGATCCAAAAAAATTATAAAAACGTATCTTGGTTCCAATACCACCAAATAAAAGAAAGCTATAAAACAGACAAAGAGATTGGATTTAATATGACTAATAATTGTTGGGACGGTCTTCTAAAAAGAAATAAAAAAGTAATAACGATCTTATATAATAAGATACTTGAATGGAAGACAGAATCTGAAATATTAAAGGACTCAATGTTAAAATGGTCCAGAAATGTGGGCAGAAGTATAACCATGGACGAATGGGAAAATATCTGGAACAGAAAGATGAAATATTGTTATTCTATAGAATTAAAAGAAAATTGGTTAAAAACAATTCATAGGTGGTATCTAACACCAAAAAAACTCAGATTATTGTACAAAAATAGAGATAAGAAATGATGGCGATGTAAAGAAAAGATAGGGTCATATTTTCACGTTTGGTGGAATTGTAAAAAAATTAAAAATTATTGGAAAGAGATAGATATGGAATGTAAAAAAATTCAAAAAATTGACCTTGATTGTAAACCGGAATATTACCTATTAGGACTTTATGATATGAAAAACAAGGATAGAATATACTCTCCAGGGGAAAAAGAAAATAAATCTAAAATTTATATATATGCTGTAACAGCAGCAAGAATAGTGATAGCCAAAAATTGGAAAAACCCTCATTGCCCTACAAAAGCAATGTGGTTAGAGAAATTAATGGATATAAAAAATATGGATAAACTAACCTATTTACTAAAAAGAAGCACCGGTAAGGCAATGAAAGAAACAGACTGGTCCGAATTTGAAGAATACATAGCGGAAGAACTGAAAGGATAAGACAAGACACAGTATGGAAGAAAGAAGATTGGAAGTCTACCCCTTCCCCCCTCCCCCATTAGGCTACCTTTCCGGACGTCTGAATTCAGGCTCTTCCCCAAACTTTCCCTCTGACTCCCCAAAACCTATCCTCTTACAAATCTATCTTTCAATTCTTTTTAGTCCAATCTCACCAGCCCAATAATATGTATCCAATTCCTTAGGACTTTCAGAATCACTCATTCACCCCCTATTAACCCTCCCCGACTAACCTAAACCCTTCCCTCCCCATACCTTCCTTTAGCAAAACTAGAAGATGTAAATCTTTTTAAAATATTCTTTAATAAAAATGATTTTTTTAAAAAAAGAAATATTTATCCCTTTTTTAATAGTCAAAAAGAGACAAGCTTTTAAATGCACAAAACATCTGACGTGTTCTTGAATGTAAATATTTAAACACCACAACCTTTTATAACATACAGTTCAAAGTGACACTTTAGTAAGTAGAGCACAGAGCACTAGGAGAAAGTACATTCAAAAAATAATGCCCTACATTTTTTCTCAGCCATTAACAAAGATTGAAAAGTGCACTTTTGTACTTGAAATCTGATGTTTCTCCCACACGTGTACTGAATTTCAAGTCATTCTAACAGATGGTAGAATTGTAGTTAACTGTTAAGATGGCATCTATTGAAGAGTTCCATTATAAGCAATGAGCTGTAATTTAATTCTTGGTTCACTAAAACACAAGTGTGGTGAAAATCCATACATGTTTGTGTGCAGTTGTGCAGTTTATATAAACTTTGTTGAGTAGTGATCTAAAAGAGCTAAAGGGTCAGAAAATGTAGAAACCGAGCCCACAACCAGCAATCCAGCGATGTTGCACCGTGAAGATGCCATTATTAGTGTAGATGCCATTATTCATGCACGTCTATAAAGGAGGGTTAATGAGTCCAGAGATACCATTCACTGCCCTTAAAATTCCAAGTATGTTAGTCAAATTGCTTTATTAGAGAAGTTAAAGATAAAACTATACCAAACAGAGGCACATGGTGACTCATCCTTCAGCCATCTACAGTTTGCTAGACGTCTAGAGATCTGAAGGTCTGGAAGTGGGAATATGGATAGTCTTGATGGTTATCTAAGACTACCCATGATGGTTGTCCAGGGGCTATTTTTTCTGGGGGGGAGGGGGGGGAATGAAATAGTGAGAGAAACGGGAAATGGATTCTGGAATATTTTCTTCCCAAATATGATTTCTAAAACAGAAATAACAGAAGACATTTATGAAAGCTCATTCTAATTTCTAGTTTAGTTTTCTCATGTCTTTTAATGGAAATGAATGTTTTATGTCTGCTTGGTGTTATGGAAGACAAGGGGTTATTTCTCTCTGTGTGTTACTAATGTCTATGATTTCTTCTGTTTTACTGGTTTTTGATTTCTTCTAATAAAGTGGCTCAACCTACTGTCCTTACAGTTCAGGATCTTGTGGTACCCTAAAGGATGCTGATGCTTTTAAACATTTTTCTAAACATTTTCGGTTTTTCCTCCTTTTTAGCTCTCCTTGGCAGATTCCAGTTCAGTCTCATGGGTGTTAAGCTTTAGGGTGCTGTAGAGTTCCGGTTTATCCTCCATGCTGTAGATTATAAAACCTCTGTATGAGGGCATTAGAAGTTTTTGAGTGTGGTGCCATCAGTTTGCTGTTGACATCCATCTCTGCTTCTTCTTGTCTTCAGAGCTATTTGGGAATGTGCAGGTGCGGAACTGGTGCCTCTGTGCTTCAATGGGCTGGATGAGGCACAGTAAACAGAAGCTGAATCCCACAATCATGGAGGCTCTATGGATAACTTACTCGTATGCAAGTCTAGAAATTTTAGGCAAAAAATCAACTAAAGAAACCTGAGTCAGCTTATCCATGGGTCAGCATGAGTATTATACAGAAAATTTTATCAAGAATGTAAACATCCCTTTCTCTGAGTAAAGTGGTGAAAGGTATATTCATCTCGGAGAACTTAAAAGAAGCATGGATCCCGTAGACATATTCATGAGGTAGACTTATACATGAGCATACTGTATTGCAATGCACTCTACGTGGAGCGGCCCTTGAAAATGAACTGAAAAATGCAGCTAGTCCAAAGTGCAGCAAAAACCATGTTGCGTTTGTCAAGTTTTTGATAGGCTATTTCAGCGTATTTCCTTCTCAGATAAGCCAAAACAAAATATTGAATATTTGTTCTTTTCCCACACTACAGCAAATGTATGAAGGGGGCATAGAGGGAACTGGGGAAGAGAGTTTTGCTCACAAGCTATTAATGTGGGAAGGGTTCCTTTCCTTTTGCTATTGTACCAATTGTACATGCAATACACCTGTCTTCTGCCTCTTTCCTGTTGAGAATACCAGCTATAGTAAACACACTAAAGTGCAAAGAGGGATATATCCCTGCCAGTTTAGCTCTGTTTTAAGTCAATGTACACAAGACAATTATGCACATCTTGTTTATCTTCAAACTTTAAAGGTGCTGAATTCCATCCATAAAACAGACACTGGGGGACCTATCAGCTGGCACTGCTAGTAAATCATGTACTCCTGCAGATTTCTCACAGCTCATGGCACCTAGCAAGCGTTCATGGGTCAAGGGAAGTGATATTCAAAACAGAAAAGAAAACTCTAAGCCTTGTAATACTTTATATGTTCTCCAGTAAAACTGTGTACTACTGTATAATACGTTGTGAGGCGGCTCCATTCCCCATTTACTGACATGGCAAAATTGTAAAGGCTGCTATGTGGGGAAAGAGAGACAAGAAACTACCTTTTTCCATTTCTTTGCAGTAAGAAAGTTATATTAGGATTGCGTAGTCAGCCCTATATGATATTATCAGCCTTCATGCTTTTGTATAGCAACACCAAGCCTCCTTGGTTTGGATTGGCCTCTTACATCATGTCATCAGTTGTGAAAATGATAGAGATTGTAGTTCTACTGCCTTGGGAGGCAAATCGGTCTGCAAGCCTCCCTTTGCTGTTTTTCTGTCTGGTTTTAATGCAGAGTTTGACTATGGGAAACAGTATAAGATACTGTTAGCGCCCACTCTCCAAGCCTTTCTTCTTCTTCTTCTTCTTCTTCTTCTTCTTCTTCTTCTTCTTCTTCTTCTTCTTCATTCACACAGTCGTTTCCGACTCTTTGTGACCTCATGGACCAGTCCATGTTGGGTTATCTAGCAATCATGCATGCATTTTCAATGTGGGATGGTTTATGTAGTCAGTTTTGTTTGTTGCTTAGTAACCTGAAGCCAAAGCTGCATTCCAGAGTTGATGGCACCATTTTGAGGTTTTGCATGTGATGTGGGAAATAGGAGTATACTTCCTGGAGACTTACAGGAAGTGAGATATGCCTTTAGAATTTGGGACATAAAAGGGGAGACTTTCTTTTGTTCTATCTCTTTGGCTCTTTCTGCTCTTCCTGCTTCTTGATCCTGCCATACCATGCTGATGTTACTATTTGTTAAGAGATATGTAGTATCCTGAACTGTATTCTTTTGGAACTAAGATGTTTTTACCTGCATGACCATCATCATACAAGATTGTGAGTAAACATATTTCTACTATTTTACTTTTGATGTCTCTGATGCTTATTTTATGCACATGACTCTTTAAAGGGAAAGGGAGGCTGGCTATTTTTGCTTTTTTCTCACCTCTGCTCACATAAACCCCTAGTCTTCTGCAGTTTTGCTACTCTGCACCAATATCTAACTATATCGGTATCATAATTCTAACAGGTTATGAATATATTTCTAATAGTCCATGCCAGAGCTCCCTGTTGGCCGTCGCTGCCCCCAGTTCCCAGTTCCAAGCCTTTCATGCGAGCTCAAAAACATGGCTTTTTAGATAGACCTTTGACCTTGTGTAATCTATGTTCAGTTTTAAGGGTCAGTCACTCCACACTTTGATTTGTTACTGCAGATAGTCAACTATAGTTGCAGGTTCTACTGCGTTTTAGGAATTTTTTACAATTTTTATCAGATGGGATTTTATGTGTGCTGTTGTTTTATATTTATGTGCTGTTATATGTTTATGTACTGTTGTTTATATGCGACACTTTGAAGTGTTTCTGTGAGCTGCCCTGAGTCCCTTTAGGGAGATAGTGGCAGGGTATAAATTAAAAAAATGATTATATTATTATTATTATTATTATTATTATTATTATTATTATTATTATTATTATTATTATTATTACTTGTTAGAGTATGGTAGTAGAACCCGGAACAGCAACTGTGTGGAATGGCAGTGAAAACTCCAACCAGCAGATAGCAGCAAGGATTCCAGTCCACTGATTTGAAAATATCACACTATCTTACTCTAGCAAGCTTCAGTAACAGGCCACAGCAAATGAAAAGTCCTGTAATAAGTACTCCATCTGGGAAGTGCATCACTGTGGGACCCATTTTGGTCTCCAGTTTTTGAGCTCCAGTAATACTGTATACAAGTATATAATTCTAGTCGATAAAGATGGAATCTTGTGATTTGTAGATAATAGTGAATTGGACAGAAACCCATGTCAATAAGAATTGCTTAAATGCTTCTTTGCTCTTCTTTCATAGAAGAGGTGTACAGACAAGCTGAGATCTAACAAAACAATAATTCTTGCCTCTCAACCATTTCTGAGTCCTCTTGTTTAGATCTGGGTGTGGAATGGCACAGTACGTTCTGGCTAATGGTTGCTGGCAAGAAAGAGCAAACACCTCCCAAACTCCCTTTGCTCCTTGACTTATTTCTACAGTTTCAGAAAAATATACTAAGGATCCAAATGATTTTCTTCCTCATACATCTGCATTCTCTGGTTCTACCAATGAATTGAATGTGTTATTTTCTCTATGGGACCACAGACAAACAAAAAATGTTGAGTTCTGTAGATTTTTTTAAAAAAAACTTTTCCTCTCCAACTACCTTCTTCTAATCATAGCAATGCACTCATGCTTACAGACCTTAATGTCATGCCCTGTAGTAAAGCTGAAAGAAGTTAAAGATCGTGAGAGATGTCTTACTGGCAGAATGCAATTGGTGGCAATGAGAGAGAGGGCCTTCTTGGTGGCCACGCCAACTCTTTGGAACTTGCTACCCAAGAAGGTTAAAACAGCCCCTTCCCTGACATCTTTTTAAAAACAGCTAAAGATCTTCCTGTTCGACCAAGCTTTTGATGAAAACGCTTAGCTATAATTAGCAATTCAAGATGTTGGCTTTAGCCTAGAAAGCCCTATATGGTTCGGGTCCAGGCTACTTGAGGGGCTTTATCTCTTTCTACCGACCCACTCAAGCCCTGAGATCCTCAGGAGAGGCCCTTCTCTCAGTCCCGCCATCATTGCAGGTGCATTTGGTGGGAACTCGAGAGGAGGCCTTTTCGGTGGTGGCCCCGTGGCTCTGGAACTCCCTTACTGGCCCTTCGTTAACAAATTAAAACCTTTCTGTGGAACCAGGCTTTCCCAGACAAATGATAATAGGCACCGCCAGTCTGATAAATATTTTGATAATATTTGGCAAATAACTTCAGTGGCTGGAGGTTATGGATATCTTTCAATGGTGCTTGCTGTACATTTTTAATATGTACAGCAAGCACCATTGATATATTAATTGGGTTTTTATATCAGGATATGATGTTTTAACTGATTATGTATTGTGGTCGGATGTATTTGTATGAATTGTATATGTTGTACGCTGCTTTGAATCCCACCCACGAGAGAAAAGCGGGATAGAAATGAATTATTATTATTATTATTATTATTATTATTATTATTATTATTAATAATAATAATAATAATAATGACAGGAAGGCTAATTTTTATTGAGTCATGCTAATGTTTACCATCTGTCTTGTTGAGTTGCAATAGTTGTATTAGACAAATGTTTTCAAATATATTTACTTCTTATTGTAAATTTGTTTTATAGGTTATTGTTTTACATATGTATATTGTTTTGTATTGTCTTTTATATAATGTTGTAGACCACTTTGGGTCCCATTTAGGGAGAAAAGTGGGATATAAATAAAGGTTTTGTTGTTGTTGTTATCTTACTCCACAACTCCAACTCCAACACACTCACTATATCTGCCACTGTACCTTCTATTAAAGTGAATGTGTGCCAAATGCAATGGAACATTGGGCTACAGTATGTCTGCAGGGTCTTCCGTGAATGTGAAACAAGATTCATTTGGTTCCCAGAGTGCAGCAGTTCCGGGCATTCAATAGTGGACAGATACCTGGGCTTTTGTTGTTGTTTAGTCATTCACTTGCTTCCGACTCTTCGTGACTTCATGGACCAGCCCACGCCACAGCTCCCTGTCAGTCATCGCCACCCCCAGCTCCTTCAAGGTCAAGCCAGTCCCTTCAAGGATGCCATCCATCCATCTTGTCCTTGGGTGCTGCCATCATCTTGGCATCTGTGTCCCCTGGATGAACTTCAGCACGGAGAGGCTCTCCTTTTTATATTGCTGATTCCTTCTCTGTTCTGCAGGTATCCTCCGACTCACTGGCCTAGACAGAAAGCAAACAATCATGAACACTCCTTGTTGCATTTCCTGTTACATCTACCTGTTAAAACAAACTGTTACTTATAAATCTTAATTTGTACAATCCGGTTTTCGAGCAATAAATTTTAAAATAGTCTTCTCTCAAATCAGTTTTTCAATTGCAGCTCTTTTTTGTCTTGTAGAAAAGGATTACGCAGGCACACCTTCCTGTATAATCACTAACTCCAGATTGCATTGCATCAGCTTTTCTTTTTACTCCTCCTCTACTTCAAATTTATTCAAACAATATAAAAACTTGAGTTATATTTGCTTCATTGGCATTTAATGCTTCCTGATTATTTGGGAAGTAGAAAAGTCAATTGATCCAGCTCTTGTCAATGAGACACAGTTGGCCTCTGGAGCAGGAAGAGTAACTTTGGCTAACATACCAAATACACCAATGATAGCTGATAGTTTTTCGTAATGAATCTGTTCCATGTTTTAGTCTAAACTTTTTAAAGTGTTTAAACTTTAGCAAAGCCCCCAAATAAGCCTAACACCTTGGATAACTAACAACTGCAGCAAATTCACCATACCACTGATATTGAAATGCACAGAGAATGTCTCTGAACAGAGATATTATGGCTGTAATTATTTGTGTACTAGTCCTACTGCAATGCAGTGTATCTCTAGCTATATCTGAAGGTTGTCCAGAAACCCCAATTCTGGAAATGAAGCAGCAAGGTTGTTCCATGGGGCTAGCTACTTTGAAAACAGTGCCCTCATGTTGAATCAAAGATATTCATTATTATTATTATTATTATTATTATTATTATTATTATTATTATTATTATTACAAGCATTTATATCCTGCCCTTCTCACCCCGGGGGGGGGGGGGGGGGGACTCAGGGCGGCCTTATAATTATCAATCATTAGATGCTTAGCAAAAATATATAACATAGTATATTAAAATGTTACAATTAAAATTAAAACAAATAGCATTAATTAAAAGTCCATTACAAGTCCATTAGGAGGCCCCGGTGGCGTAATGGGTTAAACCCTTGTGTCGGCAGGACTACTACTGACAGGTCGGCGGTTCGAATCCGGGGAGAGCATGTGAGTTCTCTCTGTCAGCTTCAGCTCCTCATGTGGGCACATGAGAGAAGAATCCCACAAGGATGTTAAAACATCAAAGATCCAGGCCTCCCCTGGGCAATGTCTTTAAAGACAGCCAATTCTCTCACATCAGAAGCGACTTACAGTTTCTCAAGTTGCTTCTGGCATGAAAAAAAGTCCATTTTTAGACCCAATTCAAAGTTTTGATGCTAAAGTGTAAATCCCTAAATAGCTTAGTATTGACCTATCTACAAGGTAGCTGCTCCAATATGTTCCTGCCTGTCTTTTGAGGATGCTCCTTGGGTGATGCCAAGAAACTTCTCATCATGCTGGAGCTTGAATTTATTTTAAATCCACATAAAATCCACTTTAGGGAGGCGGCTTTAAACAACTCAGCCAGACAGGTCCTGGGCCTCACCAACCCCAGAATTCTGCAAGAAGCAGAAAACGCATTTAAAGTGAATTCATGCTCTAGTGTGATGAGGCACCTGGGTAGGACTCCTCTATGGAATGTCCTCCTAAGGAAGATCCACCACTCTCTTCCAGCAGGCACTCACCTCTCGATGCTATTTGAAGGGTGTATTTGTTTTTTATTGTTGGAGTGTGGGGGTTTCTTCGTGTAAACTTTGCTGAGATTTAATGTAAAAATTGTTTTATTGTAAAAATTTGAGTTTTAATATATTGTTTTTGTTTTTATATTTTTAAATCACTGGCATTGCCAGTGATTATATCAGTAGTATTGATAGAGGAGATCAAAGATTTGGGAGTCTCCCTGGGAGAGGAGACCCGTGCCAGCCCCAAAGAGAGGGTTCAGCAACACCTGGTTAGCTTGCGAGAAGCAAATGAAAATTATAAATTTCCCTATTCCCAATAAAAGGCTTCCCAAGTTTAGAAGCAGAGATAACTGAGGTTTATTCTGTCCAGCTGGATCAGGATGATGGCAGCAATAAGTTACAAGAAGAACTAGCATGCCATTACATAGAAAAATACACGTTATACTTTTGCTTTTTGAATTTTCCGCTCCCACCCACCCAGCTGGCTCCTCGCTGATTGGTCAGGGGAGCCGCTGATGTCAGAAGGCAGGAGGTGCGGTCTGGGGGCTTGCACGCTTCATCCAATGAGAGTGTGAGCCCCGCCTGTGACATCACTCCCTCACTGGCCAATTGGGAAGTTGGAGGCACGGCAACAGGAAAAACAAAGGAAAACATATGTTGATGATGGGATTATGAGTGACTCTATGGCGAGTCGTTTGTCAAGCGATCTGGAGAAAGCCTTCAGGCTCTCAAACTGGACCTGGCAATGGATTCATTGATTGATACAAGAAGTCTTTTGAATGAGAGTCTGACACATGTATGCCAGCCCATTGTGAAAAGAGCAGAAGCAGTGGAGATCTTGATGGGATTATGAATGATTCAGGGTCCTAGGAGGATATGGCTTTTGTTTGGTCACCAGTAGCTAATTCTTGTCTCCTTCACAGGAAGAATTAGCCTTTTATGATGAGTGATTTAGAGTGTCCAATTTTTTCTCTCTTTCTCAGATGGTCTGGACTTTGCCCACCGAGATCTGAGTAAGAAATCCATTGTTTTCTTCTTCAGGAGGTGGTCATGGTAATCCTTATTGGTAACACATAGCCTGAGGGCACCCTGATGGTGTTCAGACTGGGATGTCGTGCTGGTCAAAAGTTCACATCGGGGTCACCATGCCTTGTTTATAAGGGGCAAGATATCATAAGAAATAATAAGGATAATAATAATAACCAAGAGAAATAATTAAAACATTGATAGGAGAGATATGTGGAACCCACTGTGGGGAGAATCATGAGATCCAGCATCCCATGGGTTGGGGAAACAAACACAATCAGTCCTATGCGGCATCCAAAAGGGCTCTGATCTCCTTTTGCTTTTCCCATAAGGGAATAGAGGAATCCCAGGGGACCCCATCAGCCCAGGCAGGCAAAAGGGCTTGCTGGGGTCCCCCCCCCAAAGACTAGGAAGCAGTGTGAGGATTACATGGGGTTCATGCAGGGAAGGGAGAAAGGGGTCCCTGATACCTAAAAGTTTATAAAAAGACATAGAAAAGACCGTGTTGCCTGTGCTCATTCATAAAAAGGCAAACTCATTCATGAAAAGGGACCAATTCATATGTGGATAGGCAAATCAGAGCCATTCTGGTCATGGAAGGCAGCCTGCAAAGTACTCCCTTTGCAGGCAGGTAAGAGAAAGCAACATCGGATACAATTTATTACTCTGAGTTAATATGTAACAAAGGACAATGGAGCCTCAATGGGGGGAGAGTGCCTGAGGTTTTTAGCTACTGTAAGGGATACAATGTATCTCTATGACTGAAGACTTTTTGAAGGGGAAAACCAGGGTTTCTGTGAGCCTGTGGAATTCCTGGCAGGAATCAGCTGTGTGTCAGAGCAGTGTGAATGCAGGGGCTTGCGTGTTTGACATCAGTTTATAAATATTTTAAACAATCAGATAAACCAAGAACAGGGGGAAAGGAACCCTGAAAGAAGGTAAGGCTGGCTGAATTCCACACTAAATGAAGCACTACCTGCTGCAACATTTTGTTAACATGCCAGGGTTCCCCACCCAAATCATTGGCAAAAAGTTTTCCTTTGTTAAAATGATCATGCATTTTGTGGATATGATCTGAAAAACACTTACTGGAAGAATGCAAAATTCACTTCACAGTTGGCAAAGATTTCAGACTGTACTCCCACTAGCAAGCAACAACAGTTAATGAAATCATACAAAATCCCCTTCTGAAATATTCCTTGTTTTCAAAGTACTTCAGGCTATGTTCTTTGCTTTTGAACTGACCAAAAGGAGTTTTATTGATCTCCTTGTCCTGAATTATTTTACAACTTCCTTTTTCTCTTTCTGTGAACTTTTTTATTGAGTTCTAACACAGTATGTAAAAGGATATGATGGTTTTTAAGGCTTCTGGGCAATCTTTTGCTTTGTTCCTTAGAAGTTCCTAACAAAGGAGTTGAGAAGAAACAGCATGCTGTCTCCTCTCCCGCTACGTGTTTCTGGATCCCCAAAATAAATTGAGAAAACCAGTTTTTTTTTAAAAAAAAAAACCCTCAGAATTGAGGTTTCATGCATTTTTTGAGTCTACTTACCTTGATTTTTTGGATCTCTGCCATATAATGCAGTTTAACTGTGTTTTGTGGTCAGTGTAGAGTCAAATAATGCAGACTGAACTGCAGTGAATTGGGTTATATGAGCCTATGCTGCTATATTATCCAGTTCAATCTGAATTATAATGGCAGTGTAGATGGGGCCAGTGTTTCCTAACTTTTGCTGTTTGTTGCTCTGTGTTTTTTATTTATCAAATAAATTCACATTTCTTGTTTAATTATGGAAATTAAAACCATAGCAAGTTTTGGGTCAAATGGCCTAATATTCCCAATAGTCTCTGCCAAATCCAGGCAGTTGGATGATATATTAGTCCAGTTAGAATCGCACCAGTGAATGTGGAATTTACCTACCCTGTTTCCCCTAAAATAAGACATCCCCAGAAAATAAGACCTAGTAGAAGTTTTGCTGAATTGCTAAATATAAGGCCTCCCCCAAAAGTAAGACCTAGCAAAGTTTTTGTTTGGAAGCATACCCGCTGAACAGAACACCAGAGCATGTAGGATTGGTAAATGTACGTACCATAGAGTGTTGTACATGGAAATAATGGTAGTAACAAGAAATTATTGATAGGATTCACAGTTTGTCTGGTTATGCTGGTTTGTGATGACAACTACTGTACAGCATATAATAAATGTTCATTTTTTGTTCAACAATAAATGTGAATTCTTCTTCATGAAAAAATAAGACATACCCTGAAAATAAGACCTAGAGCATCTTTGGGAGCTAAAATCAATATAAGACACTGTCTTATTTTCAGGGAAACACGGTATGCATTGATATGTTTTCAAAAGTTGATTCAATAGGACATTAGCAAGTAGAAATAAAAAAAACTAAATAAATAGTCTCTTGTTCTCTAATGTGGGCTCCATCTACACTACCATACAATGCAGTTTCATAATGCAGATTAACTGCATTGAACTGGATTATATGTCAGTGCAGATTCATATAATCCAGTTCAATGCAGTTACTGTGCATTATATGAGTCTACACTGACCATTATAATGCTGGATTATATGGCAGTGTAGATGAGGCCACTGTTTGGCAAAGTGACAGACTCTTATTACAACTCTGTGATACAAAAAGATCCTGCATTTTAAAAACAGACAGAAAACTGAGGTGGTAAATGCACAACAGTGCATTTTCCTATAGGAAAAAAGAATAGGCTGGTTCTCCCATAGGTTTTGATTGGTAAACTAGTGTGGTAAATGTCACGCTTACTTCAAACGACCAGCATGAACACAGACCAAAGGTAGCTGTTATCAAAACCAATCTTTATTGAAGAACACACGACTTGGGAAAAGTCGAGAATGACATAATGTTTACACACAATCATTTTTATCACCTTTGCTACAACGTCACACCACACGTAAATATCATCACCAAACCCCACCCCACATATCACATTACTACCACTACAACACCAACTATTCATTAAAGCTGTTTTGATTCTCACTCCAAAAGTTCCCATGCTCCGGTGCCAGGTGTCTGCATGAGCTATCGGGGAGTGCTTGTTGTTATGGCTCCGATTCCAGAGCTTGCAGACTCAGCTCTGGGAATTGGCTCCTTGACATGGCGCCCCCCCTGTCGCCGACCTCTTCTTCTGTGCTTCGCCCGACACGACTCTGAAACAAACCAAACATGAATACTATATATCCATTTTATCCAAAGTCCCCATATACTTTTTTAACAAGCTGCGATGGAATACCGGATGTATTTTCCCCAGACTTTTTGGCAAGAGTAACTGGAAAGTCACTTCGTTTATGATCTCCTGTATCCTGAAGGGTCCAATGAATTTGGGGCTTAAGTTTTTCGAGGGCAGACCTAGTTTTATGTTTTTTGTACTTAGCCATACTAAGTCCCCCTTCTCCAACTTATCGCCCTCCATTCTTTTTCGATCTGCGAAGGTTTTATACTTTTTGTGTGCTTCCTTTAAGGATGCAGTCACTTGGCTCCAACATTCTTGCATCTGAGTTTTCCATTTCCCCACCACTGTTTCTTCATTCTCTGGCCACCTTGGCAATTGGGGTAACGGCTGGACCTCCTGCCCGTAAATTATTTCAAATGGAGTTTTATTTGTTGCGGAATGAATTGTAGAATTAAATGCTAGTTCAGCAAAGGCTAGCCACCTAGACCAATCGTTTTGTCTCTTATTAGAGTAGATGCGAAGGAATTGCCCCAGTGTCTGTTGGATACGTTCTACTGCACCGTTTGTCATAGGGTGGAAAGTGGAACTCATGCTCCTCTCTGCCCCTAATATTTCCAAGAATTTTCCACAAAATTTCGCCGTGAATTGGACACCCCTGTCACTGACCACCCTGCTAGGACATCCGTGCAGCTTATAAATATGATTTATGTACAAGTCAGCCAGTTTCTCTGCTGATGGTAACTTTGCCAGCGCTATAAAGTGAGCTTGTTTGGAAAACAAATCTAATACAGTCCATATATAACGATGCCCCTTGCTGACAGGTAATTCCCCCACAAAGTCCATAGCCACACATTCCCAAGGTCTGGTAGGTTCTGCCACAGGCTGCAATAGTCCCATAGGCCTCCCCCCCTTCGATTTATTCATGGCACAATCGTCACACTGGGTAATATAATTTTTTATGTCCTTTCTCATCCCTGGCCACCAACAATGTCTTGCTATGGCTTTCGTCGTTTTTGTAATTCCCATGTGGCCTGCGCTCTGGTTATCATGGAAACGATGCAAAATTTTAGCCCTCAAAATTGCAGGAACGTACAATTTCCTTTTTACAAACCATAGTCCCCCCTTTTGTTCCCCTTTTTCTGCGTTGGATAAAATCCATTGGTCCCCTTTGTATGATTGCGCCAGTTCCTTCTCCCAAATGCCCCCTTCGATAATTCTGACCCCTGCTGAGTTCTCTCTTTCTGTCTGTGCCCTCGTGCTGACTGCTAACCCCCATTGTTTTTCGGAAAATACAGTCCCTTCCTTTGCTGCAGCTATATCCTCGTGTTGAGGCATGCGTGAAAGGGCATCGGCCAGAATGTTCTGTTTCCCTTGGAAAAACTTCAATTGGAAATTGAACCTGCTGAAGTACTGTGCCCATCTAATTTGTTTGGGGGATAATTTTCGTGGGGACTTTAAGTACTGGAGATTTCTATGATCAGACCAGACTTCAAATGGGATTTTACTTCCTTCAAGGAAGTGCCGCCAGCATTCTAATGCCTTCAGTATAGCTAACGCTTCTTTTTCCCATATGGGCCAACATTTTTCAGTCTCGCTAAACTTCCTTGATAAATATCCACATGGTTTCAAATTTCCATTTTGATCCTTTTGCAATAGTACTGCTTGCAGACTCAGCTCTGGGAATTGGCTCCATGACAGTAAATATACGTCAGTACAATTTAGATGGGGGGAAAGATTAGACTGATTCAGTAGTTTTTTATTTGTTTTGCACTAACACTTTTCTCTGGAATTGCTACCCTTTGTTTTATTTATTTAAGGAACAATTGCATCACACCCACATGGCGCAATTGGCTGAATATAAGAAGCTGATAAATGAGAAGGATAACAGCCTACGTTTTACAGAGAAACATACCTTGCAGGCCAAGCAGATCAAAACAATATCAGCGTGGTGTGTGCGAAATAACCACAGATTTACCTTACTATTGAATTGTGCAAATATTGGACACGACACAAATTTGTGGTTTCCTGGGTGAAGTTTTATACAAATAGGATGTGGGGTTTTTTTCCGTGTCAGGAGTGACTTGAGAAACTGCAAGTCACTTCTGGGCAACATCCTTGGCCATCTGCAATGACGTTGCCAAGGGGACACCTGGATGTTTCGATGCTTTTACCATCCTTGTGGGAGGCTTCTCTCATGTCCTAGCATGGAGATGGAGCTGATAGAGGGAGCTCATCCGTGCTCTCCCTGGGTTGGGTTTGAACTAGCAACCTTCAGGTCAGCAACCCAATCTTCAAGTCGTGAGGATAAGCCAGGCAGAACTAATAGAGAGTAAGAGAAATAATTTATCTATATTTTTCTCTTGTGTCATCAAAGATTAATATTTAGGAGTATCTCTCTCTTGTTGAAAGTGCAATAATGCTTAACACCGAAGAGTTAAGAATGCCTCATAGTGAGCAGCAGTAAGAGGGTTTAACAGTTAGACTAACCCAAAGTGTCCTTCTTCCTTGTCTTCCTACCATGACACCTCTGTGATATAAACTGATACTCCTGGGAATGTTTCTCTACCCCTTCTCCTTCTTGTTAGTCCTCTCTGCTCTTTCCCTGGTACGGAACTGCAGTAAATATTTATTAATTAATTAATTATTACAATATTTATATCCCGCCCTTCTCACCCAACAGGGGACTCAGGGCGGCTTACAATAAAACACATATATAAAAATTGTACAATGCACTATAAAACAGTTAAAAATTATTAACTTACATCAAACATTCATAAAACACATTCTAAAATACAGATGAGCATGTTCAATTTTAAAGGACTGGGTCTGTCGATTGAGTTCCAGCGTACATAATAATAATTAACGCTGCTAAGCACCATGAGTAACTCTCCTGTTTAAAGAATTTATCATACCAACCTGTTGTTAATCAAGAGAATGGAAACATCCTGGGATATGTACTGTACGTTGGTTATCTCATGTCTCTGCAGTAGTGCTATGGTGTTGGTTTGCTGATCTTCTTCTGCATTCTCTACTCATCGCCACAACAACAACAACAACAACAACAACTTTGTTTTTATACCCTGCTTCCATCTCCCCGAAGGGACTCGGGGAGGCTCACATGGGGACGAGCCCAGCAACAAACATAAGTTAAAAACACAATTCATGAATTAAAATAATGTAAGAGTATAAATATAAAATGACATAAAACACATCAAATGCTTTAAAACCTGGACATAAAGTACTGCATGTGCAGAGGGTGAACTCGTGCAGAACTCTGAGTAGGGCTCATGGATAAGGGCGGAGGAATGGTCTCATTAAAAACACTAAAAACCTATAAAGGTGAGGAACAGTGATAAAGTGCAGTAAGAAATTGTAAACAAACTGAGTACCTGGCAGGACTATTCACTCAAAAGTGCACCGGAACACCCACGTTTTTAGGTCCTTGCGGAAGGTGGACAATGAAGGTGCCAGTCTGATCTCCCTGGGGAGAGAGAGTTCCAGAGCCGAGGGGCCACCACCGAGAAGGCCCTCTCCCTCATCCCCACCAGCCGTGCTTGAGACAGAGGTGGAAGCAAGAGAAGTGCCTCCCCGGAAGATCTTAAGGCCTGTGTGGGTTGGTAGGGGAGGAGGTGATCATGGAGATAAGCAGGTTCTCACTATCCTGTCCTGCCCCTTGTGTGTGTGATACGGTCATACAGGAAAAAATTTAAAAACAGAAAAGTAGGGGGGGGGGGCTGGGAGACAACCAACTCGGGAACAGCAAAGGATAGGCAGGAGAGAAGGAAAATCATGCCCACTGATAACAAAGAACGGAAAAAGAGCACCCAGGACACATTCCTCAAAATCGGAATTTGAACAGAGCTCACAATCAGCTTCAGTATCTGAGTGCACTTCCAGACAGTGCCAAAATGCAGGACAAAGGAGTGGGTTTTTAAAATTCAGGACCCCAAAAGGTGTCCAAACCCTGCTGCTGCTCAGTAGTTTAGAGTCGTTTAGTCCACGCCTGTCGGCCGTCATCACCCCCAGTTCCTTCAAGGTCAAGGCAGTCACTTCAAGGATACCGTCCATCCATCTCGCCCAGAGCTGGCCCTAGGTATTTTTCAAGTGTAGGCGAACAGAATTTTGGCGCCCCCCCCTCCAAACCAATCACTGAAAAATAAAAGCGTTGGATAAGTAAAAATGTCGGATAATAAGGAGGGATTAAGGAAAAGCCTATTAAACATCAAATTACATTAAGATTTTACAAATTAAGCACCAAAACATCATGTTTTACAACAAATCAACAGAAAAAGCAGTCTCGACTGCGCCCCTGTATGTTTTGCGCCCAAAGCGACCACTTAATTTGCCTCATTGTTGGACCGGCTCTGATCTCATCCTTGGTCAGCCTCTCCTCCTTTTTCCCTCTATTTTCCCCAGCATCCAAGCTTTCCTGTCTCCTCATGATGTGGCCTAAATACTTCAGCTTTGCCTCTAATATCCTTCCCTCCAGTGAGCAGCCGGGCATTATTTCCTGGAGGATGGACTGGTTGGTTCTTCTTGCGCTCCAAGGCACTATCAGGATTTGCCTCCAGCACCAGAGTTCAAAAGCGTCTATCTTCCTTCGCTCAGACTCCAAACACAGACTTTCATAAACTATTCAGTCAAAATTATCAATTTCATAAAAAGCACTGTCTATATCTGTGGAAGGTTGCTCAAAAAGTCTTGAATCCAATTATTTGCTTTTTAGAAAATTGATAATTTTGACTGATTAGTTTATAATATATTTTAGTTTTTATGGTATCTTCTCAACAAGAGCTTCCCTATGTACACAGCAATGGCACAAAGTACATAATCTGTGCTACAGTAAGCTTTCCAGAGATTGTTCATGCCCCATGTATGCTAATTTCAATGCATTTCAGCCAATCCATGTAATGAGATGTTATATTCTCATTTAAGCTGTTAATACTTTTACAGCTGTGCCAATGAGGATATGAACAGTAGGCTTTCAAAAATATTTATTGCGTGCTCATAGAGGAGCAAAATAGAGAAACATGAGCTATTTTTCTAATAACTATTTCCTGGCAAACTGTTGGCGGAGTCGTCCTTAGGTATTTTAATATAGTAGGCAAAGGTAATTTTTGCGCCCCCTCCCCCACAGCACGGGGGCGGGGCTGTGTAGCACAGGGGGCAGGGCCCCGGGGTGCGGGGGGGATGTGGTGCAGGGGGCGGGGCCGTGTGATGTGGGGCCACACAGCGCAGGGGCAGGGCCACGCGGTACGGGGCGCATGACGAGGTCAGGCCGTGCGGGCCGCATGGCAGCAAGGCCCAGCCTGCAGCAGAAAGAGCCAGGCTGCAGCGGGAAGGGCCAGGCCATGCGGGAGACGTGGCCAGGCTACATGGGCCAGGAGATATGGCCAGACCACATGGGCCGCATGGTGGGGGCAGGCCGCGTGGGCCGCATGGCAACAAGGCCCAAGCCGCCGCGGCAAGGCCCAGGCCGCGGCATCAAGGCCCGTCCCAAAGGTGAAGGAGGCCGGGGGGGGTGGCCTCGATGGCACCCCTGGGACGATGGTGCCACAGGCAAATGCCTAGATTGCCTGGTGGTTGGACTGCTTCTGACTGTTGGCTAGCTTTTTAACTGTGTCATTTGACAAAAATATCAAGAAAAAGTTATTGACAACTTTCTGAGAAATCATGTTTTTGCATCAGATATTATATAAGTTCTTCAGCTATTTTGCACCATTTTCTGGATTTTGATCTTTGTTGAGGCCTTTGTTGCATTTTCATTGTTATAAGAGTTGAGCCAGCGGAAATGGTAGGACTGCAAGGGGTGGATGTGCCCCAAACACAAGCAAAAAGCACACATTAGACTGGTGGAAGGCTGTCATGACAAGAATTTGCTTGACATGCCTTCCTCTTGGCATGCCTTTCCCTGAATTTATGCCTCTTCAAAATCAAAAGCACTGCTGGTAAGAGCTAGTTTCCAGTTACAACACTTGAATGATGGAGATAAAGAAACTTCAGTATTTCACTTAACAGTTGTCTGATTGTTAAGGAGGAATTATCCAACTCCAGAAAAGTGGCAGAACGAAGGGAGGAGGGATTTCTTACAAACTATGTGCGTACATTTTCCCATCTTGAGTCTATTGTCCCATTGGTTTTAGGACAGGCATAGTGCATCTCCACCAGGCATGGGCAAACTTGGGCTTTCTAGGTGTTTTGGACTTCAATTCCCACAATTCCTAACAGCCTATTGGCCGAAGTGTGCCCATGTCTAATGTAGAATGAATGCAGTTTGGCCTTTAACTGCAATGGCTCAATGCTGTGGAATAATTGGATGTGTATTTTGATGAGGGCTTTAGCCTTCCTTGCCAAGGGGGCTGGTGCCTCACCAAACTACAACCCCCAGGGTCCCATGGACCTGAGTCACCGCAGTTAAAATGATCTCAAATGGCATTTATTCTTCAGTGCAGTTGTACTCTCAGGCCCCTTCTACATTGCCATACAAAATCCAGATAATCTGTTTTGAACTGGGTTATATGCCAGTATAGACCCATATAATCACATTCAAAGCAGATAATGTGCATTTTCCGCTTTGATTATATAGATTATATGGCAGTATTGAAGGGACCTCTGTTAAGACTTAAGCACCTGCTACTGAAACGGTGCACCAGACCTCAACTAAGCCCTGATCGCCCCCTGCTGGATGACAGGGGAATAAGACCCCAAATGCAGCAGCTTTCTATTCCAGTTCTCCTTTGCATCAGTTGCTTGAGCAGGACTGATGACTTGAAGGTTAGGTTGCTGACCTGAAGGTTGCCGGTTCGAATCCAATCCTGGAAGAGCATGGATGAGGTCCCTCTGTCAGCTCCAACTCCATGCGGGGACATAAGAGAAGCCTCCCACAAGGATGGTAAAACATCAAAACATCTAGGCATCCCCTGGGCAACGTCCTTGCAGACAGCCAATTCTCTCACACCAGAAGCGACTTGCAGTTTCTCAAGTTGCCCCTGGCATGAAAAAAGTGGCTTGAGCATTAGATCACAACTCTGGACGCCAGGTACCCAATTCCCACTTAACCATGGAAACCTGCTGGGTAACTTTGGGCAAGTCACACTTTCTGAGCCTTATAAAAACAAATGAGAAGATTGTCTTGGAGTCTCCGTAAGTCGGAAAGGATGTGAAGGTACACAACAACATCAAGGCTCTCAGCATAAGAGCACTCTTCCAATATTCAAGTGCTGAAAAACCTAAACCTTCAGGAGGACTTGTTGTGTAACAAATGTCTTCCATTCTGTTTAAAGCCATCTTCACAATGCATTGGCTGAAAAAAACAAAAACTCCCAATCTCTCTATATATAAATTTTCTGACCATTTCTAACTTAAAATAAACAGCGAAACTAAACACCCAAAACCCACAAAACTTGGCCACAAAGGACATGGTCATCCCCGCTGTGTTTAGACATCAAAAAAAAAACAACAACAACAACAACAACAAGAAAAATAAAGTCCTAATTAGAGAAAGAGGAATAATCTTTTCCCATTGCTGCCAGTTGAAGGCTAAGCTCCGCCCACTTTGTCTCCTAGCAACCCACTCTGCCATTTAATGGTGCCCATTAATCAGGCCTCTTCCACACTGCCTATAAAATACAGATTATCTGATTTGAACTAGATTATATGGCAGTGTAGACTCAAGGCCCTTCCACACAGCTATATTATCCATTTATAATCTTATATTATCTATTTTGAACTGGTTTATCTTGAGTCCACACTACCATATAATCCACTACAGTGTGCATTTTATACAGCTGTGTAGAAGGAGCCTCATATAATCCAGTCCTAAGCAGATAATATAAGATTATAAATATACAGTAGAGTCTCACTTATCCAACATAAACACCCTGGCAGAACATTGGATAAGCGAATATGTTGGATAATAAGAAGGGATTAAGGAAAAGTCTATTAAATGTCAAATTACGTTATTTTACAAATTAAGCACCAAAACATCATGTTATACAACAAATTTGACAGAAAAAGTAGTTCAGTGCGCAGTGATGCTATGTAGTCATTATTGTATTTACGAATTTAGCACCAAAACATCACAATGTATTGAAAACAATGACTACAAAAACATTGACTACTAAAATGCCAACTGCGTTGGAGAATCCAGAACACTGGATAAGCAAATGTTGGATAAGTGAGACTCTACTGTAATATGAAATAATTACTGTGATATAATAATACAGAACAATATAATCTCTAAAACCAGGACAGTAAATAAAGAGCAACACTCTGAAAGCAGGGAAATTGGGAATTCCAGAAAGGAAACAATCAGAGCCAGCTAACACTTCCCAACAAAGGATTCTCCCAGGCAGGAAGCAAGCAGGCTTTGATGCGGTCTGACCAAGACAGAATAGAGGGGTAGCATGACTTTCCTGGATCTAGATCAGGCATGGGCAAACTTTTTTGCCTTGGGGCCACATTGTGGGTCCGTCTGAAAGGGCGGGAGGGAGGGGGGCTGTTTGCACGCTAGGCTCGGGACTATGGTAGGGCCTGGGAGAGTGACAGGGTAGGACCTGGGTCATCCTCAGATTGTCTCCCAGCATTAGGACAGAGCTGCTTGCCCCATCCTTATGCCAGGAGGAAGGCAGGACATGCAACAACTGTCCCAATCCTCTTCCCCTGATCTTCGGGCTGCCCTCTTGGCATTATGCCAGGAAGAGAGTTATACAGGTGGTGGCTGAGAATGCTCCGAAGAGCTCTCAGCCACCACATGCCTTCCTTGAGCTATCTTCCTGAAGGATGGGGCTACTTGCACTGTCCTTATGCCAGGAGGAGGACGAAACACACGGAGACTGAGAGCACTCCAGAGGGCTCTCAGCTGTTGCTGCGTGGCTTCCTTCCCCACCTTTCTGGCATAAGGACATGGCAGGCCACCGTATCATGTCAAGAGGACACGGAAAATCAGGAGGGCCTGAGGTAAGTGCCCAGGGGACTACATCCGGCCCCAGGGCCTTAGTTTGCCTATGCCTGATCTAGACACTATACTCCTATTTATGCTGGCCAAAATCCCATTTTTTTAAAGCTGCCGCATCACATTGCTGGCTCATTTTCAACTTGTTGCCCACGAGGACTCTAAGATCTTTTTCACATGTGCTGCTTTCAAGCCAGGCGTCCCACATTCTGTATCTTTGCATTTCATTTTTTTCTGCCAAAGTGGAGTATCTTGCATTTCTCCCTGCAGAAGTTCACTCTGTTAGTTTCGGCCCATCTTCTCTAATGCGTTAAGATTGTTTTGGATTCTGCTCCTGTCTTCTGAGGTATTGCTATCCCTCCCAATTTGGTGATCATGCCTTCTAACCTTCATCTAAGTCAGGCCTGGGCAAACTTTGGCCCTCCAGGTGTTTTGGACTTCACCCCCCACAATTCCTAACAGCCGGGGAGTTGAAGTCCAAAACACCTGGAGGGCCAAAGTTTGCCCAGGCCTGATCTAAGATGTGGATGAGAAATGGGCCCAGGGCGGACTTAACGACCGAAGCAGCCGAAGTCCCACCCGGGGAGAACGCGGATGAGCTCCCTCTATCAGCTCCAGCTCTATCCGGGGACATGAGAGAAGCCTACCACAAGGATGGTAAAACATCAAAAAACATTTGGGCGTCCCCTGGGCAACGTCCTTGCAGACGGCAAATTCTCTCACTCCAGAAGCAACTCCGGTTGCTCCTGACACGGAAAAAAAAAGCCGAAGTCCAAAAAGAAAAACCCCCCAAATCACAAACGCCGGGGGCCTAGCGGTTCCAGGCGTTTTGGACTTCAACTCCCAGAAGCCTCAGCTGCCCTGTCGAACGGTGAGGGATTCTGGGAGTTGAAGTCCGCGGCGCCTGGGAAAGCTAGGGCCTGCGCAGTGGGTGCGCCGCGGTTGCTTCCTTTCGCCCTTTCCCGTCGCGCCTTCATGACGCAACCTCCAGCTGGGGCCCAAAACAACGCAACGGCTCGGGAAGAGGGAGAGGAGGCGGCGGCGGCGCATGCGCAGTGGGCGGGGAAGGCCCTCTCTGCCTCTCCGCTCAGTGACAGACGGGGCTGTGGCGGCGTCCCTTCGAGCGAGGGCGGGTCCTGCCTTGAGGAAGGCGTCGAGGAGCGGGGGACATGTGAGGAGATCCCGAGGAAGGAGAGGAGGAAGGAAGGAAAGGGTTCCCGGCCTCTTTCGGCTCCCTCAGGCCTCCTCCTCCCGGGGAATGAACCTCCCTCAGCCCCAGGAGGAGGAGGAGGAGGAAGGCATGGAGGACGCCGAGAAGGCCGAGGAGGGCCTGAGCCCGGAGCTGGAGCACGCCCACCGCATCCTCAGCGAGTTCCTGCTGGAGAAGCACCGGCCTTTGGCGGCTCCCTTCCTCGGGCCTTGGCCTCCGAGCGGGGCCTCCGCCTCCGCTTCTCCTTCAAGCAGCGAGCAGGCGCTGCTCCTCCTCCCCGCCGAGGAAGCCTCGCCGCCGCCCGGGATGTGCCTGCTCAGGATGGAGGAGAAGTTCGCCACTGGGCAGTACAGGGGCATCGCCGACTTCGTAGGGGACTTCCGGCTGATGTTAGAGGCCTGCTACCGGCTCCACGGCGTGGACCACTGGCTCTCCAAGCAGGCCCAGAAGATGGAGGGGATGCTGGAGCAGAAGCTGGCCCTGCTCTCCCGGTAGGCGTCCCGAGGCACCCCGAAAACTTCGCCTGCCCGTGCCCGCCCTCCCGGTGTTTTGGACTCCAATTCCCACAACTCCTAATAGCCGGTAGGCTGTTAGGAATTGTGGGAGTTGGAGTCCAAAACACCGGGAGGGCCAAAGTTTTCCCTTGCCTGGAATGTTTTACAAACTAAGTTTCTATGCGCCCTCGGAGATGCTGGGAAACCAAGGAGAGAAGCTGGCATAAAGGAAAAACAGATTGGAATTTTAGGGTGCATTTCACAGTGTAAGAGTCTGGTAGGCACCCCCTTTTTATTTAGCCTGCAGAAGAGAAAGCTGAGAGGAGACATGATAGCCATATATAAATATGTGAGGAGAAGTCATAGAGAGGAGGGAGCAAGCTTGTTTTTTGCTGCCCAAGACACAGGATGCGGAACAATGGCTTCAAACTACAGGAAAGGAGATTCCACCTGAACATTAGGAAACTTTCTCCTCTTTGCTATGGAGTGTGGTGGAGGCTCCTTCTTTGGAGAGCTTTAAGCAGAGGCTGGCTGGCCATCTGTCAGGGGTGCTTTGAATGTGATTTCCTGCTTCTTGGCAGAATAGGGTTGGACTGGATGGCCCATGAGGTCTCTTCCAACTCTATGATTCTATAATTTTTTACAGGCATCTTGACGGAGTCTATTCAAAGCATGTTTCTAAAGGGGCTTCCTCGCTGTACACTTGATAATAATAATAATAATAATAATAATAAAACTAACTTTATATCCCGCCACCATCTCCCCGTGGGGACTCGGGGCGGCTTACATGGGGCAGAGGCCCAAACAACATAAGGACAAAATATAAGTAACATAATACAATCACAATATAAAACAGATAAAACAGTAATGCAATATATCAATTAAAACAACAATACAGGATAAAAAAATTACATTAAAAACACATAAAAGGTAAGACCGTAATAAATACAGGATAGATTATTAAAAACCTCTGGGGCTGATTAATTAATGACTGTATCTCTGAAGGCCTTATTTATTTTTAAATAAGTGCCTTATTTATTTTTACTTTTATTTATATTTACTTTTACTGCCATGGCTCAATGCAATGGAATCCAGCGAGTTATAGTTTGGTGAAGCACCAGCACTCTTTCACAAAGAAGACTGAAAGTGCATGTTAAACTACACTCTCATTGAGCCATGGCAGGGAAAGTGGTGTCAAAGTGCAATCATTCTATGGCAGGCATCCAAGTGAAGGGGACAAGGGACACCTGATTTAATTTGATTTAATCAGATTCATAAATAGCAATAGTGTGGAGAATGAGTTTGATTAAATAAATAGCATTAGTCTTTAGTGTTAGATGGAATCAATTGAAGAATCTGCCATGAGAAAACACAGGGCAATGAAACACAGGTAAGAAAACAGAAACAACCATCACTTCCTTAGATATGCAAAAGGGGATAAATTGAAGGTCTGGAATGTCAAGCCATGGAACTCACAATAAACCCAAAAAGCAAGTCTTTGATGTAGACCAATGGTTCTCAACCTGTGTGTCCCCAGATGTTTTGGCCTTCAGCTCCCATAAATCCTAACGGCTGGTAAACTAGCTGGGGTTTCTGAGGGTTGTCGGCCAAAACACCTGGAGACCCACAGGTTGAGAACCACTGGTGTAGACAGTTCAAACAAAATCGGGTTTGATGGATTGGACCAAAATTGATGCCTCAAAGGAAAGGAAAGGACCAGATAGTACATTGATATGTTTAATGACTGTAAGTGGAAATTGTGCATTCTTGAACTGCCCGGAAGGTTTCTCCTGCCTGCAGGCATGGGCCAGCTTCGGCCCGCCCTCCAGGTGTTTCGGACTCCAGCTCCCACAATTCCTAACATCCAGTAGGCTGTTAGGAATTGTGGGTGTTGGAATCCAAAACACCAGGAGGACCAAAGTTTGTGCTTGCCTGGCTTAGCTTAAGGCATGGAATGAATGCATTTGACATAGAACGCTGAAAGATCATGGTAAACTACATTCCTATTGACCAATGGCAGGGAAAGCGCTGTCAAAGTGCTTTCTATGGCAGGCATTGGCAAATTTCAGCCCTCCAGGTGTTTTTGACTTTAACTCCCCCAATTCCTAACAGCCAGTAGATATGCTTTTAGGAATTTTGAGAGTCAAAGTCCAAAACACCTGGAGGGCTGAAGTTAACTCATGCCTGTTCTATGGTGTGGATGTATCTTTAAAGGGGACAAGTCTGGTAGACAACTCCCTTTTTTAAACTGACATATTAAGTGCATTCAAACTATGTTTCTATGCACCCTCAGAATATTGGGACAAATATTTGGGACGGAAGCTGGCATAAAGTAGAATGGTTTGAAATTTCAGGATGTATCATCACTGTGGAATTAATGCAGGGTAAAGACACCTCTTTGATTGTGCTGTCGAAGGCTTTCATGGCCAAAATCACGGTGTTGTTGAGAGTTTTCCGGGCTGTATGGCCATGTTCCAGAAGCATTCCCTCCTGATGTTTCGCCCACATCTATGAAAGGCATCCTCAGAGGTGTGAGTTCTATTGGAAACCAGGCAAGTGGGCTTTATATATCTGGAAAGTCCAGGTTGGAAGAAAGAACTGTTGTCTGTTTGAGGCAAGTGTGAATGTTGCAATTGATCACCTTGATTAGCATAGAATGGCCTTGTGGATTCAAAGCCTGGCGTCTTCCTGTCTGGGGGAACCCTTTGTTGTGGAAGTTAGCTGGCTCTGATTGTTTCTTGTCTGGAATTCACCTGTTTTCAGAGTGTTGTTCTTTATTTACTATCCTGATTTTAGAGTTTTTAAATACTGGTAGCCAGATTTTGTTTCATTTTCATGGTTTCCTCCTTTCTGTTGAAATTGTCCACATGCTTGTGGATTTCAAATACTGGACCACTCAGGCAGGAGCAGCCAGGCTTTGAATAACCTGGTTGGCTATCTACACCAGTAGTTCTTAACCTGTGGGTCCACAGGTGTTTTGGCCTACAACTCCCAGAAATCCCAGTTAGTTTACCAGCTGTTAGGATTTCTGGGAGTTGAAGGCAAAAACATCTGGGGACCCACAGGTTGAGAACCACTGATCTAGACTATAAAGCAGCAGCAAGTCAATCTGAATTTCCTGCTAGATTTCAAGGTGATTTGCAGTATATCAGCGAAGGTTTTTTTTTTATTTCCATCTATCTAGTAGCAATAATTAGAAGACCCTATAAATGGAACTACTGAAAGTCTGAAGGGGGACCAATACTGAACTTTTTGTTCTAGTCTGAACATATTCCCACAAGTACTCGTTTCTCTAATTATGCATGCCCATTCTTCTGAATAAGTATTTTGCTCCTGGCTTAGGGATATCAGAATTGTATGGTTTTAAAAAAGAAGTCTACAAACTCCTGTTGTACATGGTTGCACTTCCATGTGAGCCTCTCATTTAGACTAGTGTGACTATTGTGACTATAGTTTGTTCATGCAGAAAAGTAGATCTGAAGAAAGTTGCTTTTGATGAGTTTAACTGTAAATACAGACTAGAATCCAGACTTTGCTACTCTCAGCCCAGGAACTTCTTTCATCATCGAAAAGACCTTTGATCCTTTGGGCTGTTTCCAGTTGCAGAAAGGGGAAAGAAATTATATTTCTTGTCAAATTATAATTCCCATGATGTCCTATTTGCTGCCTTACAAATGTGCTCTCAAAAGTTGTGGGATGCTCCATAACAATAACTCTTCATCATGCCCATAACTGCAACTTTACTTAGCAATTAAATTTCCATATCAGTTTATTCATATAAGTCTAGTTAGTTTATAGCTTTTTTTTTTCAGTTGAAGAAATCTTTGCTGTGGAGTTGCGGTCATATTTCAGACATAAAAATATAAAAGGGATCTGCCATAATACATAATACAAACCAAATTGGCCAAATAAATAGATGCAGTATTTTCAACTCCCAGATGTACTTACCTCTTTAAAGGTAACAGGACTCTCAAAGAAGCAAAGGCTCAGACACATAGCCTTTTAGGAATACTAAAATTAACAATAACATCCATCATTTCCTTAATACCCAGTAAAATGATTATTTGTTAGTATTACATTTCTTTGTGCCCTGTTTTTTCCTCAAGTTTGAGACTTAAAGCAGCTCACAACTTTGAAAAGATATACAATTAAAATGCACAAAATAATAAACTTTATTTTTATCCCACCGTATCTCCCCAAGGGGACTCAGGGCGGTTTACAACAGAAAATTGGCAAACATTCAATTGATTCAATAGATTAAAATAGAATTACATATGTTACAATTATTAAAGCAATCCAGTTTAAATGCCATTAAACCAAATAAAAGCTGTTAAAAATAGTTTACTAACATAGTTGTCCATTCTTAAACATTTTCTGTTTTTAAAGCCACCAGAAGGACAGCAGGGAGGGAAGCATTCTGCTTTCATTAGGCAGGGCGTTCCAGAACCAAGAGGCAGTCAGCGAGAAGGCCCTCTCTTATATTCCCACCAACCATACTTGGAATGGTGGTGGGACTGAGAGAAGGGCCTCTCCTGAGGATCTCAGGTCCTGGGCAAGCCTGTACTGGGAGATACAATCTGCTAAATAGCCTGGATCTGAGCTGTACAAGGTTTTAAAGGCCAGATCCTTGAATTATGGTATACCCAGAAACAAACTGGGAGCCAATGGAACTGTTTCAATTTTTACAATAGTTCACTTAAAAATAAATAAATGCACATAAAGCTTCAGATTTATTTTATTGTAATAGTCAAACCATTTTTTCAATTTGTTGATACTTTCTATTAATGTGCAGTACTTTTTGTTGTTAGAAACAGTTTGTTTATTTAGACTACATTTCAAAGTATTGTACACTTACTGATTTTATATATATCTACTGGGAAGTCAGTTCTATTGAGGACAGTGCCGCTCCTTTTAGGTACATGTAATAACTTTATTTTTGCATCCCACCTGCATCTCCCCGAAGGGGCTCGGGGTAGCTCACATGGGAAACAAGTCCAACAACATAAGTTAAAAAACAGATAAATAAAATTAAAACATTGTAACAACATGAAACACATCAACAGCAAATTAAAACCTAGACAATAATAATAACGGAATATTCAGAGGGTAAAATTATATAGAACTCCTGGGTATATACGGACAATCAGGGATCAGGACGGAGGAGCAGTCTCAATAAAACACTAAAAATCTAGAAGGCGAGGAGCAGTGATAAATTGCAATAATATGTGCCTAAGATTGTGCCTTCAAAACTAGCAGATGTAATTCAAATAAAAGTGTTAAATCAGATCCTCCTTGATTCAGGGAAAACATATTTTTTCCATACAATCTTCTGTTTAGGAATCTCTCCAGAAAATGCAAATTGGTACTCACATCCAATTTAGTGAGTCTAGTTAATTAATACATGTTCTCATTGCTATATTTAGCATATGAGAAGTGAATCGAGGGTACATTTATAATGTATTTAATAACACAAAGTTTAAAACTTTGCATTATACTAAATGTCTTTTGACCAGAATGCCACTTGGAATGCCTCTGGTGTTGCTGTGAGAAGGTCCTCCATTGTGTATGTGACAGGACTCAGGCTGCATTGTAGTAAGTGGTCTGTGGTTTGCTCTTCTCCACACTCGCATGTCATGGACTCCACTTTGTAGCCCCATTTCTGAAGATTGGCTCTGCATCTTGTGGTGCCAGAGCTCAATCTGTTCAGCAGGTTCCAAGTCGCCCAGTCTTCTGTGTGCCCAGGAGGGAGTCTCTCATCTGGTATTAGCCATGGTTTGAGGTTCTCATTGCTGTTATATAGCCAGTATTATTGAATATATCAATTAATCTTTTCTGATATATTGTAGCTTGTATGCAAACATCTGTGGAAAATAATATATATCTGCAAAACATCAAGACTTCCTGCTGTATGTTTTGTTTCATTTGGTCCTCCACATCCACAGATTCTCCATCTATGGACCCAACCATTCATGACCCGAAAATATTTTTAATTCCAAAAAGAAAACCTTGATTTTGCCATTTTATATAAGAGACATCATTTTACTCACACATTCAGGGCTTTGGTATCCATGGGGGAACCTAGAACCAAATCCCATTGAATATCAAGGGTCCATTCTACAGAGAATATACCATAATGATCATGAATTGTTGGCATTTGCAACATGTCAAACAATATAATACAGGGTAGGGGTTTATGAATGAGGACCTGTGATTTAGCTTTTGTGTTCTAGTATGCTTGTGATGTGAAAATCAATCATCAGTCTTTCCTGCAGAGGTCAAAGTGTCACCTACATAAAATGAAACAAAAAAATGTTTATATCCTAAGACTATATAGGAAGCTGAACAGCTTATGAATACAGATGTAGGAAGCAGGTACAGTTTTGATCAAAGTCCATAATTTAGTTAGGAATGCTTTGTAGTCACCACATTCTTCATTCTAAAATAGTATTATACAATGCAAAAGCAAGAAAAAATCCTTTTAGAAAGTGATGAAGGGTGGGTGAAATCTGAATCCTTGTAATTTTGGTTATGTTATACATCAGGGATTGGAAGGGGGTGGACTTTTCTGCCACCAAATTACCAAAACCATTGAAAGGGTATTGATTTTGCCAGCAGTAACCCTTCAAGACTTTGAGTATCTTTAAATTGCCAAACATCTCAAAACCAATCAAAAATGAAAATGACATCACTTCCCAGCATGTCAAACACAAGTGTAGCTCCTCCCCTTCTACAGTCATGCACCCTGACCTACATATGCAACCCTTGGACTGTTCAAAACACTGCACGCACAGAGCTTAGTCACGTTGTCTATTCGTAGAAGAAGCTGAGCAAAAATTAGCTTTCTTGCGTTTCCTGATGGTTGTTTTTACTTCAGACAGCAGCACCAAAACTCTTGACAACAGATCATTTTGGTTGTGCTTGAGGAGCTGATGTGAAGAAGAAAGGGCAGGAAAGGCACCTTCCACCAGTCTTCTTCCATTGATGAATCTCTGAATTTTAACCATTTTTTCTGCAATTTCTAGAACATTGTTAGCTACATCTCCCCAAGGAGGTTAAACCAGCCCTCTCCCTGACATCTTTTTAATAGCAGCACAAGCTTTTAGATACTTAGCTGTAATGACAGGAAGGGTAACTTATTGAGTCATGCTACGTTTATCATATCATCTGTCTGTTGAGTTGCTTGTAATAACTGTATTAGATAAATGTTTTAAAATATGTTTACTTATTTTTGTTGTACATTGTTTTTATAGGTTATTGTTTACATATGCATGTTGTCTTGTATTGTTTTTACATAATTTTCTGAGCCACTTCGGGTCCCGCTTAGGGAAAAAAGCGAGATACAAATAAAGAATTATTATTATTATTATTATTATTATTATTATTATTATTATTATTATTATTATCTGTATTGTTGCTTCCATGTTCTAAGAATGAGATCATCTACTGGATTGATTATCCAGTAAATTTGTATCTGATGAACAGTACAATTCTAATTTTAAACTCAATTTTCCTACTATAACATGTAAAATCATTTTTGTTCAAACATCTGTCTTCTGAATAATTTCAGTATCTCCTGGTAGCCTGTCATCTTCCTATGTGTTGCCTAGCACTGTCATTAGATAATTGAAAATGGTTGGTCAAGTATCATAATTCACATATAGTTTGTTTGTCATAAAGAGAATGACAAAAGATTAGTTTTTGAACATTAAAATAATATGTGGATCATTGTTTGAAGGTAAATAAATACTTTAAGTGAGAACATTAAATATTAGTGGCTGTCTTTGTGATGAAAATAGTTGATTACACAAGCTGATAATGTTTGCCTTTCCAGAGACTGGACAACACAGTCCCCCAAACTAAGGCCCGGGGGCCGGATGCGGCCCATCGAAGCCATTTATCCAGCCCCCACGGCACAAGGGCAGAAGGGGGTTGGGCTAAATGACCCAAGGGGCCTCTTCTTCTCTTACAACCTTTATTATTATTATTATTATTATTATTATTATTAACATTGAGGCTGGGTGGACATCTGTCAGGCGTAATACTAATGGCTTTTGATGCACAAAGGCGGAAGGGGATTGGACTAAACGGCCCAAGGGGTCTCTTCCAACCCTCTTTTTTATTATTATTATTATTATTATTATTATTATTATTATTAACATTGAGGCTGGGTGGCCATCTGTCAGGGGTGTTTTGCTTGTGCTTTTGGTGAACAAAGGCAGAAAGGGATTGGATTCAATGGCCCAAAGGGTCTCTTCCAACCCTCTTTTTTATTATTGTTGTTGTTGTTATTATTAATTATTATTGCTCGGTGGCCAACTATAGTCCGGCCCTCCAACGGTCCAAAGGATCATCAACTGGCTCCCTGTTTAAAAAGTTTGGGGACCCGTGGGACAACATATCCTATTAGCCACAGATCATTTAGGTAATATAATCCTGACAGTTGCAGTCCATCAACTGCTGCAAGGATAGATGATTCTTGCCACTGTCAAAAAGGGTGTGATTTTCTTAAAATAAGTCAGGGGCAAGGGAGACAACACACATAAAATTCAACATTCCACCTTTAAAGTGTTATGTGCCTTCATGGGCCTTAACAAATGTTTCTGCAAATAAAATTTTGGAAGCCTGCAATTTTTGATACATGGGATATTCATTTAATATGCATAAATCCTCAATGTAGATGTCAAGATACTAACTTCAGGCTGAAGGAGAGGACGATTAAACTTAAAATATAACCAAGATGGAAGAATTTTGTTCTGAGACTTTTTCAATTATATAGCTAATCCCTCTAAATTACAGCCCCCCCCAAAGAAAATCCAAATGCTGAGATAAAATTTCTTCACCCAAGTTCAACTCCAAAAGTAACGACAACATTTGCTTGATTTCATAGATTTCAACAGTTCCTCTACCTACCTTCTGGAGATAACATATTTCTCTAAAATAAGATAGATAGATATATATATATATATATATATATATATACACATACATACATACATATATATATATATATATATATATATATATATATATATATATAAAAAGGGGAAACACAATCTCAGTTAACAAAGCCTCTTACAAAGAAACTATTTTTTACAGTTGCCCAGCCTCCTGCTTTTCCTCCCTGTCCTCTTACTAGTTTGGGTTTTTGGTAGCATTACCATTGAGAGACTGGTGAAGAACAGTTGTAGAAACTAGGCTTTTGGTGTCGGGTTGCATGTTTTAAATAAACAGTACAATAAATCAGAAGCTGGAAGAGAATGGGATTCTGTTCTAGCCAGTTGTAGTATAGTTATAGGTGCCTGACAGATGAGGCAAACAGGAGCTGTTTACAAAAACCATTACTGAGTGTGGACAGAAAAAATAGAAAAAGGAATACAATCAAGCTTGCATCACTAGCTATTCCAATATATTATAGATGCAAAGTTCTGTAAATTTAGCCACCAGAGTGAAAATCAGGCAAAAGTAGAGACTAGTAAAAGAAAAAATCATATCTGGTGCATTCTGATGCATTCTGTAAGAAGCCTTCAGGTCATTGTTTTTTTGTTTTTGTTTTTGTTTTTTTTTCGTGTCAGGAGCAACTGGAGTTGCTTCTAGAGTGAGAGAATTGGCTGTTTGCAAGGACGTTGCCCAGGGGACGCCCGGATGTTTTGATGTTTTTGACCATCCTTGTGGGAGGCTTCTCTCATGTCCCCGCATGGAGCTGGAGCTGATAGAGGGAGCTCATCCGCGCTCTCCCCGGGTGGGATTTGAACCTGGCAGCCTTCAGGTCAGCAACCCAACCTTCAAGTCACAAGGCTTTTATCCCCTAGGCCATCTGAGGCTCTGCCAGGTCATTGTTAACTGATGTCAAGTTGACTTCGACCTATGAATCCGAGACCTCAAAGTCACCTCCAGACCTCAACAGCTGTGCTCATATCTTGAAGTTTCAGGGCTGTAGCTTCCTTAATAGGGCCAATCCATCTGGAATGCGGTCTTCCTGTTTTCCTACTGCCTTCTACCTTACCAAGCACTATTGTCTTTTCCAGTGAGTAATATCTTACCACATTATGACCAAAGTATAAAAGTTAATCATCTTGACTTCTAGAGAAAGTTCAGGCTTTATTTGCTCTAATACCTATTTATTTAGCACTCCATGATATCCATAGAACTTTCCCAATCACCACATTTCAGAGGAGTTGATTTTTTCTATCTACCTTTGACAATCGTGCATATAAATTGGAATTACAATAACATGATCCGTCCTAATTTTAGTATTCAGTTATACCCTTCCACTTTCGTAACTCCTCAGCAGATGGTAGTACTGGTATGCGGCAGGTACTGGCTTGTTCAGTAGACTCTCCTCTACAGTTCCATTTGACGGGAAGCCTTAGCATTGAACGGTTGTGTTGTTAAAGTGCAAAGTATGGAATCCTGTACAGACAGTCAGTCAATGTGACTTAAGCAACATGCAGTCATTGCATTCTTGACAGCAGAAGGTGTCACCCCAAAGGCGATTCATCAGAGAATGCAAGCTGTTTATGGTGATTGTGTTGATGTGAGTACTCTGCGTCGTTGGGTGAGTAAGTTTAAAGATGTTGAGGTGGGAACATCTTTGCGTGACAAACAAAGGGTTTAACGTCCTGTGACAGCCATCACTGAGTTTCACAAGCAAAAGGTTGACAGATTGATTCAGTACGATCGTCATATCACTCAGAGAGAAATTTCAAGCATAATCGGCATTTCGCAAGAACTTGTGGGTCACATTATTGCTTTGCTTGGCTATCAGAAGATCTGTGCACAATGGGTACTGTGAGACACTGATTGCGGAAGTGTTGATTTATTCCATGCTGGCTTCAGGAAACTTGTTCATCATTGGCAGAAATGTATCCAATTGTCTGGTGATTATGTGGAAAAGTGAATAGTGGTAGTTAAAGAGCACATTCTAAGGATTATTTCTGCGTTTGATTTATTAAAATATTCCCATCCAAACTGAAGCAATGAAGGTGGAGGCATTACTTTTCATTCAACCCTCGTATATTTTTACACTTCAGGGTCTTTTGGTTTCTTCATAGCTGCCTTTCCAAATACTAGCCTTGACAACTTTCATCTGTTATCCATTGAGGATTCTGTCTTTTTTTGACTACATATAGTGTATTCCTCACTTATAATACCCCTAGCCTTTAGTCCAGAGATCGTATGGCTCCTGATCAATTAGGCTTAACATTGCAAATATCTTTTAAATTATCTTTACATTCTATAGGGATGTTCTTCATGTTGCATTTTGGCATGATGGTTAGTTTAGAATTCTTCTTCAGCTTTTTTGTAATTTTTGATATTAGCAGTTCATGGTCTGTGCCTCAATCTGCTCCAGATCTTCTTTTCTATAAGGAGAATGGAACTTCTCAAATCTTCTGCTACCAATTTTGTGTTTGATTTATTTTATTAGGCATCAAATGGTGCCCTTGTATACAGTCATATCTTTGGTTTCCCAAAGAAAGTGTGTGCTTGCTGTGAACAAACTGTTGGCCTGACAAAATCCAATCTCCTCTGTTTCTTGATCCTAATCAAAATTCTCCTACAATGTATATACCGTATTTGCTTTGCTTCTTACTTTTGCTTTCCAATTACCTATGATTACCAACATGCCCTGTCTTGGTGTGTGATTAATTTCCTTTTGGGCTCCAGCATAGAATCTCTACAGTTGGAGCAGAAACTTGGATTATGGTAATATTGAGGGCTTTCCCCAAAGGCTTATTGATGTGATTCAGTCAGATGTTACATTATATCTTTTGGTTATCTTTATCCACTATTATACCTCCCAATTTTTCTCTTAGGTTTTCATTTCCTGAACGGTGTAATTACCTGACTCAAAACATCCCATTTCTATGCAATTTAGCTTCCTATTTCATGTTTCTCACCTTTCATATAATATGTGTTGTGAAGCGTCACACTCTCCTTTTATTTCTGAACACATCAGTAAGTAAACATCCTTTTGGCATGAGTCGATTTGCATAATTAGCTACAGCACCAACCATCCTTGTCTTCTGTTCTTTCCCTGTAACTTGTTAAGTGCTTTCTGATCTGTAAGTGTCATCTTTTGACACTTGCCAGCGTCTGGCAGCCAATGTCCACTGGCACTGGTTCAGGCATCAACACTTTCAGTAGTGCTGTGTTAAGTGACATATGTCTCTATTTCATATAAGGTCTGATATTGTACAACCTATACAGTGCAAAGTAACAGAGCATACAGATAAAGATACATGTAATGATGGTGACTTTCCCCACTGTGAGGTGATACTTCGACTTGACATTTGTTACCATTTGCATAAATATTGTCCCATTTCAGATGCTTGATATGTGTAAGTGGGAGGCCATGGGCAATGTGGGGCACCTGGCAGTTTGTGCCTGGCTCTTCTTTATCTCCTATCCCCATCAAAATGGATAAATACCCACTGTGAGGTCTGTAGATATTATTTATCTGTTTAGGTTGGAAAACCTTAGTTTATAAAGGCTTCCAGAGATGAGAATATCTGTTGTTTTTGTTTTACCTTGAAGGCCTATGACACCTCTTGGAAATATGGAACCCTTGTAAGACTTCTGTAATTTTGGATTAAGAGGCTATCTACCCATCTTCATACAGAACCTCCTGAGGAACCATACAATCCAGGTTTGCTTTGGCTCTATTTATACAAATCTTTTGAGCAAGAGGAAGGTGCCCCATAAGACACCATTCTCAACGTAATGCTCTTCTCTGTATGATTAATGGTTTTGCATCACTGCCTCTTATTTTCCAAAATCCCCTGTTTATAGATGACTCCTCTAGTATGCAGTGTTGTTTTTTTTTAAAAAGATATGTAAATCAAGCCCTTCATTTTGTATACTGTTCTTCTGTAGTAAATTATATGTTTTCTTGAAGTACCATATACCTACCCTCTCCAGCTTACATCCTGGTTTGTAAATGAAATAGATTCAGGGGCATATCTCAATAGTAGCAAATGCTTAACTTCTTGAGGGTGATGCTGAACAAGTAGATTCATCCTTCTAAATATATATGACTAAAAAAGGCACAATGCTAAATTGAATGTAAACTCCAGCTCATGGAAATTGACTGAAAAAAACAGACTTTATTATGTGCCACATTTATTTTACAACAGACTGAATTTACAGTTCTGTAGTCTAAAATTCTGTAGGGCCATCTGTCTGAAAATTGAACCCAATTCATCATCTAGAATTCAAATTGTGTCTTCCTATATATTGTACTTTGCCTCTGCAGATGGAGAATTAGTGTTGATTTGCATGATTACTTGATGCAGCATTCAAATTTGTTCTACTTATGGTGCTCACATGGATTGCAAGCTGAACATCATTTCTATTCAACTTTCTTGTATGTAGGCAGCATATTGGACAAAAGTTTAGCTTTTGCCCAAATGCAGACACTAACAACAAAACTTCCAGAAAGTGACATTTAAGACTCTAGGAATCTGTGTGTAAGCCAATAAAACCTTTTTAGCCTTATAAATGAAGAATCTGAGCAATGCCTGAACTTGTCTGTATATTGAGATAATTATTGACCAAAATAAACTTCAGCTTTATGCAGAATTCTTTGTGTAGTATCTGAGAGTCTTCCCCCAACTATTTATATTTTCTTCACTTAAAAAACATCCAAAATCTTTTCTTCCTAACTGTACACAAGGCGTGCTCACTACTTGATCTATAGTTAAAGTATTGATTTGCATTTTACATGGGATTTTCCAATGAAATATTGGGGAAAAGGTGATTACAATGTATATTTCTTTGTTTTTACAAAGTTCTAACAATAGAAAAATATTTATGTATTTATTTATAGTATTA
This sequence comes from Anolis carolinensis, assembly GCF_035594765.1. Classification (NCBI taxonomy): domain Eukaryota; kingdom Metazoa; phylum Chordata; class Lepidosauria; order Squamata; family Anolidae; genus Anolis; species Anolis carolinensis. The sequence goes on from NC_085842.1 coordinate 240,692,058, forward strand.
TATTCCGCCCTTCTCACCCCGAAGGGGACTCAGGGCGGATTACAATGCACATATATATATGGCACACATTCAATGCCATCAGACACACAACATACAGTATAGACACACACAGAGGCAATTTAACATTTCCAGCTTCATGAGGGTATGCTCAATTCTGGCCACAGGGGGAGCTGTTGCTTCACCGTCCACTAGTGACACCGAGTGCTGTACTTCCTCATTCCTTTCCGCGTGCTGCTGGCAGTTTTATGGTGTTGTAAATTAGTTAAATTAGCCTCCCTCATAAAGCGTACCTAAATTTCCTAGTTGACAGATACAACTGTCTTTCGGGCTGCTTAGGTAAACAGCAAGCTGGGATATTTAATGGTCGGGGGCTTAACCCAACCCGGGCTTCGAACCTCTTTTGAAAGCAATATAAGATTATTAACATTATAAATTGAGCGGGATGTTACAACAAAGAACAGCTATTCTGTAATTATGACCAGTGGAGCAAAATTGGTTCATTATTGTGCTGAATCATTTCAACAGCTGCCAGATATGTCATGTGCTATCTCTATAGTATACTGCTGAATTACAAACCTTACCTGACTGCCAACCTGACAGTGCATTGACATCTTGGGACAAAAACTTGTTTACTGCTCAAGATCCTCTGATTTCAACATTGATACTTTGTTCCAGATGTTAGAGAAGAAACTTAATTATTTTGCAGAATAATCTCTGTTTAATAATGCCCTCTCCACTGTGAGGCATAAGGATCCCAGGGATTTTGATCTTTTGTCTGCCCAGCTTCCACCAACTCCAAGCAATTGCATTATAAACATTGTTTGCTGAACAATGATCTCAACTCCCAAGAATATAGCAGCATTTATCCAGTTGTTTCTCTCTAGCAGAAACATGCATACACCCACCCGTACAAATATAGGCTACCTACTTTATATAGTATTTTAATTTTAAAAAACCATTGTTATTTGACTGTTAGATCATCAGCAGACTTAGGGGAACCTCCAGTATATGCAAATATACAAAAAACAAAAAAGCTTGCTAAGAGCTCTCAAAACAGTTCCATGAAGACTGAGCCTGTCTCTTAGGTGCAGAATGTTGCACATAATTCCTATGTGACAAAGGTGGACAACTGCAGAGGTGGAAGAGGCCAGTTTTCACCTGCCAATGCCTCCCTAGGAGGCTACACCAAAGTGTACAGACTCTCCCCCCATCAGAAATTATTTTGACTGCAAAAGTCCGTAAAAAATCTTGCAGATACCCCATTTCCCCCAAGGCAACTGAAACTGAATCAGGAAATAAGCATAATAATTACTTCTGATATTGTTTTCAGTCAATTTTAGGGATTCTTCCAAGTAGATTTTTAAGATAAGAAAGGATCTTGTACCAAATTCTTTGCACTTTTCAGCCGTTTTTGTTGGTGGTGGTGAGAACAAAAAACAACCAGATTTTTTTCTTTATAGGAAGTTTGGAGGAGTCTGGGAGTCATGGGCCACAGTTTGCAGCCCATAAGCTGCAGTTTGCCCACCCTTGCCATATTGCTGGTAGTGGAAACACCAATGAAAGATTTCTGGCTCAACTTATTCTGAGTAATGCAAACTTTTATATTATAAGTCAGCTGAAATTGTTTCATGTTTCATAGAGAAGAGTCTGAAGCGATAGATAGCAAAATAACAATAACATTAAAGAAAGATTAAAAATTATTTAACAGTGAACATTGGAATTAAAAGCTGAAGTAGTTAAAACATTTACTGTATAAACACTCAAGAGACACTCTGAGGCAAGATCTCTTTTGTAACCCCCAAACAAATGCTAAGGAGGAAGTTGACAAATTATTCTGAATTGAAATGTAGTTTAGCCTTTTTGTAGTTCTGATATAAAAATCAATGCATAAAAAAGTTTCAGAAGTAAAAACAGACAGCGCAACTTGAAAGGAAGTAGGACTAGCAAAAAGCCTTAGCCAGCAAAATCACTCATAATGCCATCTAAGCAGACGCTTCCCAGAAAATACTCCAATCCAAGGTCTGCTGTTTGTGTTTTAAGGAGTCTTTAGAATTGTAAATATGTTAACTTTCCTGTGTGAAACACCAAATAACAGTGTGAGTAAAAATGATTTCAGTGTTGTCAAAACACTCGCTACTGTACCATCTTGAAGGAGAGAATTTCAAGATAACAGACTCTTATATAAAGACTCAAAACGACAGACAAAATCGGGGCCTTTCTATTCAGGTCCTATGCTAATAGATCTGGAAAAGGGGCTATTGCATTTATATGAAAACATGTTTTTGTGTAACTCTGCATAGTCTTGTTGAGCTATGATTGAGTTGTGATGAGTGCTCATTGGCCTTCAGTTACATTACATTTCTGGGCTTGGAAAAATATTGTGTGTATAGAAGTAATTTAGGATCGTTTAGCTCACCCAGGTTTCTTTCACATAATTCCAACACAGTCCATAATTTTTGTTGAAATCCTGAATGTGCTTATAACCACAGGTACAAAACCAGTGAGTAGTCCCAACTAGAATGTACCCGTTGGATCAGTTGTTAAATGGTGACCTAACACTTATGCTAATCCCACTGATGTAATAGGTCTGTTCTACTTGAGACTGACAATAGGATTTGTGCCATTAATTGTTTGACTGGATTACTTTTTTGGCAAGCCAACTAGATACATGGCAGTCCTCCTTGTGGTTCTCGTCTTAATATTGTTGGAAATACTGATAGATGGCTGGACTTAAGATTTGATTACAATAAGGGGAATGGATAAGTGAGTCTCTTATTTTAAGAGGCATCTTACACATTTCAAAACTCTGGAATTAGAGAGAATGTTGCAGATGGGGGAATGAAATGTTATTTTTGCTCTTTAAAATTTTGCTGAAGCTTCCAGTATTGCTATGTATGTCAGAAAGAAAGTTTTTGTTAGCTTATTTCATTATTGCATAGATGTGTTATCAAAAATTATGATGATATCTTGGCATAACTATAGTATGTGTGTGTGGGTATGTGTCATTTTGGCACTAATTCTTTATCTCTGTCTATATTTTTAAAATAATGCAAATTACAATTTTACTGTATAGCAATGAAGTTTATTCTGATAAATTTGTAGGAAAATTTCTAAGGTGCATAAAGTGCAAAAAGATGTAAATGACCAGAGAAACTTGCAATCATGAATTAAGTTACTGGATAAGAAATGCAAAAGACATTGACGTGTTTTCAGCTGTGTCTGTCAGTTTAATGGAGACTGCTGGCTGAACATATTTCTGCATCCTACTGAAGCTTTCCTTATACCATATATGCTTCTCATATAGAAATAGTTAATAAGTAACATATGCATTATCTAATTATTATGCAGTATGATATCTGTACTAAATTTTTGACCTTCCTTTAATGATTTTCTCCCAAGTTTGGAAGTTAAAAGTGTGCCCTTTTCATTGACCATAGCTAAAGTCAATCATAAATGCCAGCATATGTTTAATATCCTGGAATACCATAGTAATTCCTTGTCTACCAGCCTAGAAAATGAGCTGTCTCCTGACAGTAGTTCTTACCCACACAATAATGTACTTTTAGTACACACAGGCAAGGCAATACGAAATATTCATATTAGGTTCTTTCAAAATTGTTATCTACATATATAAGTAGTAATTTTAGCAACACATCAGATTGAATTCTTACCTAGCGGGAAACACACAGTCCCACTATGACAGAAAGGTAATGCTAAAACCATGATACAGATGGATTGATTAAATAAAGGAAATCGTTGCCCTGGGTTTGCAAGATTACCAGAGCTCCTGGAGATCTCTTGCTTATAGAAATGCAATAAGTTGAATCCAGCTTGATAGCAACAGCAAAAAATATTGTCAAACAGGAAATGCTTAATTATAATGAAGACAGACATAATTTTGGAGGAATGTGAATAGAGTGACGATGTCCACTAAGCAGAAGTGACAGTTAGTGTACACAACCCCAGAATTATATGTATGTAGTAGATTTCATTATTAGCAGGAGGAAAAAGCAATGGAAAAGCAAGGGCTTTCCTAAATCTTTTAATAAGGAAAGGAAAGGAGACTGAGGGAAGATTTTTCCTATTTCTTTAAACAGGTCATTTATTTGTATAGTAAAAACTTTGTGAAACCTTGGCTGTTGCATGATTGAAATAATATGAGAGTAATTGTAGAGAGAGAAGGTTTTTCTTTTGCATTAAAAAAATGAAAACAAGGAGTTATGTGAGAAAAATAACAGTAATGTCATATGGGATTTAAAGTTAGCAAAATGTGGAAGCATTTTGATTGCCCAGATAAAATGGTTCTTCATTAAAGAAGCAATTTGCATTTTAATAGGTATAATTGGGAGTAATGTGAATAAACTCCTGATAACTAACAGTAAAAGGCAAGAAAACAACTTCCCAAAGTGTCTATATTCATTAATGTGACCAGTGCTTTTAAGAAAAGAATGAAACTGCTTGTCAGGGGTATACTGCTAAAAGGTCTGTGTATTATGGAGATGGCTGATTTCAGAGCGCACAAACTGCTCCTTGGTCTAACCAAGGCAGAAGTAGTACCAACTTTTTCAAAACCATACATTTCAAGAAATATAGGCACTTTGCAAATGTATTGTTTTCTTGACTTTGCCTTTTTGCCACTGAATAGTCCCATGATTAGTCTGAAGATTTAATGAGCTATAAAAAAAACTTAGAATGGATTTGAATGGAGTTTTAAAATGTAAAAGTACTATAAAATTCATACTTTTCACGATTCTTTGCACCCATCAAATACACAATAGCAGAAAGCAATCCACAGCATTGTTCTAGCTCAATGGGGAAAAACATTCCTCAAATTGTGAATATCCTTCCTTAAAAGTAGGAGTGGCCTTCCAGAAATTTTTTGAATAAATCTTATTTTTCCTTAACATTGACTATGCTGGATAAACTCTCATAAGTTGTAATTCCTGCTTTAAGGGGACAGCTGAAGTTGTTACTTGATTTTACAGAAGATACAGAAGAACAGTGGCGTATCTTAACAATAGGCAATCATTTCACTCATCCATAAAATGGGAACCTTATCCATCTATTAATGATTGAAATCTAGAGTGGCATTCTTGTTCATTCTTAAAATTAATACAAACATTATGGTAACTAAAATAGGAATAGTAGCTTGCTTATGAGTTGTGGTGGATTGAATATTACAGATTAAAGAACCATCATTAAGGTGGTTTTAATTTTTAAAAAGGTGTTGTAAGTCAAGGCTTGGTTTTGTCATCACAATCAGAGCATGGTTGGCCATTATGGATTAACTTGGACAGTCTCTCCTCTTACATTCTGATTCCTTACCTCTCTTTCTAGTTTGCATAAAAGTGTTTACCATGATATACCAATTAACAAACTACAGCTATAGTAAATGGCAGTTTGCCTCTAAATCAGAATTTGAAAATACAGGCTGTTACAGTGGTTAGATATACCAATTGTCTAATGCAGTTAAGTACAATGAAATGACATGTAACTTTTAAAAAATTATCTAAAATAATCTAAGTTACAATGCTGTACTGTTGGATCAAAATACAAATGAATATCTATTATAAATGTTTGTTCTGAAAAAGCCACGGAAGCAGGAAGCAGGCAGCAACTTTTTCTAATGCTATCTTGTTTAATATTTTCAGTGTACATTGTCCATTACAGAGTGTCAATAAAAATACTAATCCTTGTCTGTGAGTTATTACTGTTAGTACGGATGAAATATTGTAAAAATATTGAAATATTGTAAAAACAGTATTGTATTACTGTTAGTACGGATGAAATATTGTGAAATAATGTAAATACCTAATGCACATCCTACATGCATTCTTTTGGACAAAGTCCTCTTAAATATAGTGGAAATTACTTCTAAATGCACATGCATGGGATTGCAATTTTAAGGTTTGTTTCAACAGGGTATTTGATGATTGCTTTTATAATATGTAAATGTGGTAAAATGATATTGCATTTGCAATATTTGTTGTCTCAGTTTGATATATTTAATCTTTTAAAAATATACACTTATTTTATAAATGTCAAGAAAATATAATTGAAAATGGCATTATAAATTTGAGTTACCCCTTGAAAAGAATATTGTTCAATTTTAATGAAATAATCTGCTTTCACATACCAAACGACAACATAAACTTATACATTTTTTAAAGTTATGACCATGTTGTACTATGAAGAATACATACTACAATACAGCTTGAAGAGTAGCCCTGTGAATTTCTTTTAAAATGTAGCTTTTGGATTACTGCTGGTCAGGAAAAATATGATTGTGCATTGATTTGGTTTTTCTTTCAAGGCATTTGAGAGAGAAGACAGCAATAGCAGTAACATCTAAAGGGTTCTATGGGCTGGAAGATGAGAAGGGAACAGCTTGTACTTCAACAAGGCGTCGTTCTACACCACGCAGTTTAGCAGGCTTGACCACAGGCGTGTTTGAATCCGTAATGGTTCAGGTTCTGAGACAGGAAGAACAACTGAGAGCAAAAGAAGAAAAGAGGTAAAAGGCAAAAGTGGATTTTTTTCAACTATTCTTTTTCTTTTTTCCCCCAAAGTTTTGCTCCTTTGGAAGATCACTCATGTCTCTTGCCCATAATTTCTGATTTAAAAGAATTTCTCACCAAAGGGTTTCTACTTTGGTAATCTAGTATCCATACAGTTGTTGCTGTGAAATGTATTGCTTATTAAAATATTTTACAGTGAAACACTGGAATAATGTGTTAATAGTAACACTCCAAGAATTAGTTATAGCATTGCTAATTTAGACTAGAAATGGTACTATTCTTCTGTATCTGCATGTTCATGATTTAGGTTACATTTCATTATCACATTCCTATGTAATTATGAAGTACATTGTCTTTTCACATCAGTTGAAGTTACTGATTCATAGAAAAGCATTTCACACTGCTGGGAGAATATTTAATTTCTCAATGCATGCTGAATTTGGTGGCTACTAATTCAGATATCAGCCCCTTGTCAAAATTGCTTTCTTTCTCTAAGTATGCTGAATATGGTGAATAGTTATTCAGTAAAGCTAAAATATATTAGTAACATAAAGATGGGATTTCATCATTTGGGAGTAGGTGGGAAGGCAAAGAGAGTCTGAAACAGGTGGTTTTGCTGATCTGATAGTTTTGGTTACTTTGAAAAGCTTCCAACATTGTTACTGAAGACTGCACCATTTATGAAAGTGTATCAAAATGTATCTCTGGTCTACACATTTAACTAGAAAGTTTCTCACACATTTCCTCACAGCTACAGTTATCATAGAATCATAGAATCGTAGAATTGGAAGAGACCTCACGGGCCATCAAGTCCAACCCCCTGGAAGAAGCAGAAAAATCTCATTCAAAGCACCCCTGACAGGTGGCCATCCAGCCTCTGCTTAAAAGTCTCCAAAGAAAGAGCCTCCACCACAGTCCGGGGTAGAGTGTTCCACTGCCAAACAGCTGTCACAGTGAAGAAGTTCTTCCTGATGTTCAGGTGGAATTTCCTTTCCTGTAGTTTGAAGCCATTGTTCTGCGTCTTAGTCTGCAGGGTGGCAGCAAACAAGCTTGCTCCCTCCTCCCTATGACTTCCCCTCACATATTTGTACATGGCTATCATGTCTCCCCTCAGCCTTCTCTTCGGCAGGCTGAACATACCCAGCTCTTTAAGCCGCTCCTCATAGGGCTTGTTCTCCAGACCCTTGATCATTTTAGTCGCCCTCCTCTGGACGCTTTCCATCTTGTCAACATCTCCCTTCAACTGCGGTGCCCAGAATTGGACACAGTATTCCAGGTGTGGCCTGACCAAGGCAGAATAGAGGGGTAGCATGACTTCCCTGGATCTAGACGCTATACCCCTATTTTTGCAAGCCAAAATCCCATTGGCTTTTTTCGCCGCCACATCACATTGTAGGCTCATGTTTAACTTGCTGTCCACGAGGACTCCAATGTCTTTTTCACACGTACTGCTGTCAAGCCAGGCGTCCCCCATTCTGTATCTTTGCATTTCATTTTTTCTGCCTAAGTGAAGTATCTTGCATTTGTCCCTGTTGAACTTCATTTTATTAGTTTCGGCCCATCTCTCTAAACTGTCAAGATCATTTTGAATTCTACTCCTGTCTACTCCATTTTGAGTTCTACTCCCGGCCCGGGAGACTTAAATTCATTTAGAGCAGCCGGGTATCCCTGGATGACTTCTTTCCCTATTTGGGGTTGGATTTCCCCCAATCCTTCATCCACTCCATGTTGCTGAGGTTGAGGCTGGCTTTCTTTTTGTGAGAAGACTGAGGCAAAGAAGGCATTAAATAGTTCTGTCTTTTCCCTATCCCCTGTTAGAATTTCCCCATCTTCTCCTCGCAGAGGCCCTATCGCCTCTTTGTTCTTCCTTTTCCTACCGACATAAGCAAAGAAGCCCTTTTTATTGTTTTTAATGTCTCTGGCAAGCCTGAGCTCGTTTTGCACTTTAGCCTTGCGAACCTTTTCCCTACAGGAGTTGGCTATTCGTTTGAATTCTTCTTTGGTGATTTTGGGGCCTTTTACCCTAGCACTCAAGACATGGCTCTTTACTAGAGCTTTTAATCTATTTTAATATTTTTTTAATCAATATTTGTATGTATGTATTTTATCCTTTACAATTTTATCTTGTAAATCGCCTAGAGCATCGTGGATGGAGGGCGATTAATAAGTAATTAAATGATGATGATGATGATGATTTCTCCCTTTTGCCACTTCTTGTGCATGTCTTTTTTTAGTCTTAGACCAGTTAGAAGTTCTTTGGACATCCATTCTGGCTTCTTTGCACTTGTCTTGTTTTTATTCTTTGTTGGCACTGTTTGCATTTGCGCCTTGAATATTTCACTTTTTAAAAACTCCCATCCATCCTGAACTCCCTTGTCTTTTAGTATTGGCGTCCATAGAATGCTGCTCAGTATTTCCTTCATTTTTTGGAAGTCAGCTCTCTTAAAGTCCAGAATGCGGGTTTGACTTTTTTTCGTTTCAGCCTTCCTTTGTATCACAATCTGCAGGAGCACATGGTTGCTTGCCCCTAAGGATCTGATCACTTCAACTGCATTGATCTGGTCCTCCATGTTTGTTAGGATGAGATCAAGAGTAGCCGATCCCCTTGTTGTCTCTTCTACCTTCTGGACCATAAAATTGTCTGCAAGGCAAGCGAGGAATTTGTTGGACATTGTACTCTTGACTGAGTTTGTTTTCCAGCAGATATCAGGATAGTTGAAATCGCCCATGACTACTATATCTCTTTTTTTGTGCCTGTTTGGTCAGCTGCTGACAAAAGGCTTCATCAAGTTCTTCATCCTGGTTCGGAGGTCTGTAGTAGATACCCATGGCGAGATCTTTTTGAGTCCCGGTTCCCTTGATTCTTATCCAGATGCTTTCAAGCTGGTTTCCCGGATTGCCGTCTTGCATCTCTTCTGCAACGTAAATGTTTTTGACATATAGGGCTACTCCCCCTCCTCTCCCCTTTGTTCTGTTTCTGTGAAAGAGATTATAGCCTTCAATGGCTACATTCCAGTGATGGGGGTCATCCCACCATGTTTCAGTGATGCCTATGACATCGTAAGTGTGGTGTTGTGCTAAAAGTTGGAGTTTGTCTTGTTTATTGTGTATGCCTAGCCGTATCATTGGTTCCTACATCATCAACATGAGGGGGGAGGGTGATGGGGCTTTAGGAGCTTGGTGAGCCTCTGAGTGACATGGTGTATTTTTGCCCCCAGGAGGTAGCATGTTTCTCAAGCCATCCTATCATGTCTGGAAATGATGGCTTCCGTTCCTTTTCTTTGAGGATTGACAGGGTCTCTTTTGTGCAAGATAGTGTGTAGGTCCCCTGAAAAGTGTTCCTGTTGAAGTGGATTGCGTAGGTGTAAAGTGTAAAGACATCCCCAGTGCATTCGTCAATGACAATCCATTGAGATGCATCCAAGAGCCCATCCCTCCCCCAAGGGTGTTCCTGTTGCTCCTGGTCTACAATTGGGGATGGAACATCTGCATAGCTATCACCCTAGCTATCTGTGTAAATTAGATTGACACTAAATTCTTATGGAAACTCAAGTGTTCAAATATTGAGAGTGAGTTTAAAAAGTAGTCAGTGATGTCTTAGACTAAAGGGTTGGTATGTGGATGCCAAATATCGTATGGGATGATTCATTACTTGTGTGCTTCAATGTTTGAAAGTTGTGAAGGTAATCTTTTCTTGTGTGAACTTGTCATGCTTGTAATACAGTTAAAAATATGATGGCTGTTGATACAGTGAAGCAAATGGCTTCTTATTGTGTCCTCAAAGCAGGTTAGGATTTGTTTTGCTTACTGAAAATAATAGCTGTACAGTGTTCCCTTACTTATCGCAGGTGTTACGTTCCAGGACCATCTGCAATATGTGAAATTCCGCAAAGTATATTTCAATATTTACACATTATATTCGTATTTAGGTGGTCTTTCTCTCCTTTGCAAGCCTTCTTCCTGCACTTCTTCCTCTCCAGCACCTGACAGTTTCCCTTTTGCGCATGTGCCTCCCTCTCGTCGGCATCCAGAGTGACCCAGCTGGATGCTGACGAGAGGGAAGGTGCATGTGCAAAAGGGAAACTGGGATGCGCACAACTCAGAAAAAAATCGCAAAGCAGTGAAGGAGCGAAAAGCGAACTGCAAAGTAGGGAGGGAACGCTGTATAGCAAGAATTCAGGTTGCACAAGACTTTTCACATGGTGCTGTCATGTCAAAACAGATCTTATTCAGAGTAGCTGTAATTAATTCCAGTTAATGATTAAACACTAAAATGCACTTTAACATGCTAGTACTAATTGTTTTACAGTAAAACCGAATGTAGTAAGATGAAAGGAATAGCAGTGGGAAGAGATAAGTAAACAGACATACTTTCTGTGGTTAGTGTGTTTCCTTCAATAATATATTGAAGACCAATAAAATTTCTTCATGACTTTGTTCTTGTGAAACAGTAACAGATAATTTAATGCTTATTCGTAAAAGAATGTACTAAGTCAAAGGAAGCTTTGAGCTCTTTTTTCTCATCCAGGAAAATAATTTAGTGGGTATCCTTTTTTTGCTGTCCCTATTTTTCCATGACATTGGTAGACGTGAAATAATGTAATTATTTTGTAAATAATCCATCTTTAAATTATAGATTGTTTATTTGACTTGAATAACAATTTGTGATTTAATCACAAGTCCAGAATCATAAAAACTGGTTAAGTGTTTTTCAAGGTTTATAGGATCAGAGCAGAAAAGAGAAAATGAGGCCAGAATAAGGGCCTTGGCTTGAGCTCTAGGAACTCATCTATGATTTAATATTACAAACTTGGATTGTATAATTCTCAGTTTTTAAAAATCTGTATATTTCTTGATATTTAGTACATTAGCAATAGAACAAGTAACTTGTGTAGGTTAACCAGATATTAATCTTGACGTTTAAAATTTGTTGTAAATTAATATTGAGATTGGTTATTAATACTCAGATTTCAGCAAACTTTAAAACCATTTTAATGGTAAATTTGTATCGTTTTATTGTACTTGCTTTCTTATTCCGTTCTTAATTGCTGTATATACTTGTATATTAATCAACCTCATGTACAAGTCAAAGGGCAGGTCTTTGGGTGTGCAAAATTATGGATTTTGACATGACCCATGAGTATGTCAGGGGGTCATTCTGCAGAGGGGAAAAGTGCCAACACCATCTCAAGGGCCAACCACCCCTAGCTGCTTCTGCCATTTCCTTGCTCCAGCATTCAAGAAGGGGGAAAGTAATTCTGCACAGTAGATACTAAAGGAGCCCGGTTCCCCTTTTAAGCTTTCCCAGGAGGGACTAAGCTTTTACCTTTGTCTACTCTACTAAAAGTTGATTTTGAATAAGAGTTAAATTATATTACTTACATAGACCCATAGATTTTTGAGATGACAATTTTTACTGAACTCTCTAGACTTATACATGAGTATATACAGTATATACAGTAGTCACCTTATCTGTATTATTGAGGAGAGAATTCAAAAGTATTAGTCCAATGTCATGGGGCCCAAAGTTTTCCTCCTTGCTAAACCATCACCATGTTATAGTGATGTTCATGTAATATCTTGCAAGTTACCAGCTGATTCCAATTTTTGATATTTTAAGAGGCATGTGAAAGGCATTCATTTCCAATTATTTTCTATGTTGGAAATACTCTTATTGCTATTAATTGCACTCAAATCAACTTTGACTTATGGTGACCTTATGAATGAGAGAACTCCAGGCCACCCCATCATCAGTCTTCATATCTTGCAGATTCAGGGACATGGTTTCTTGATTGAGTCTATCAATTTATCACTTCATCTTCCTTTTATCCTATTACATTCTAACTTACTAAATATTATCATGTTTTCCAGTGAGTCATTTCTTCTCATGATATGGCCAAATTATGATAGACTCCTTTCAGTCATCTTGGCCTTTAGGCAAAATTCAGGCTTGACATTTTTATGGGTCTACTTTTCCAGCATCACACATTTAAATAAAGTTGATTTTCTTTCTATCTAATTTTTTCTTTGTCCAACTTTCACAACCTTGCATAGAGCTAAAATATGATGCCATGGACAATCTTTATAAATGATTACATCAGTTCCTTTATTATTGTTATAAGTTCTAGTCTTCTTCTGATATCTTGACTACAGTTTTCATTCTGAGCCAAGGTGTGGAAAAATCTTCATTTCTTTATAAATGTTTTATTATATTTTCGTGACTTGGAGATGTAGTCCCATACATCTAGAAGCTAGACTACTTTGAGAAATCATTGTCAGTGATTATAATTATAAGTACTGTAAACATTAATTTTATGTTTGAATAAAACACATTAGGTTATTGTTTCTGTTTTCCTACACACGTGCAATCCTGAATCAGTTCACATGACAATCTTTTAGTTACAGGCTTGGAAAACTGTGTGTATTTATTGTACACTAGGTAAGCACCAGCCACCACCAATATTCTTCCAATATAACCATGTGACCTGCTGTATGGCAGTGAATAGATCATGTTCAGGAAGAAAAATAGACCATGATCCAAGTAATCCTTGAGGCGGCTTCATCTTCTGAAGCCTTCTTCTTGCTTCTGTGAAGTATGTTACATATACCCATATGAAGTACTCCTGCTGAAATGAAATGGAAGTTGTAAAAACTAATTAGAGAATTTCCAGTAGGTAGAACTAATGTTGCAATTAAACTGGGGTCAAAGAGAGATTGATCCCAAAATATATGGAATACATGGGGTTAGGGTTGTCAGTGTCACAAAGGCGCAGGCATGTTAGCCAGCCTCGTTTAGCCCATTGTTTGTGAGTCAGTTCTTAACCATCTCTAACATAGTATCTCTGTATTTGAAAACTGACATTTTGTGCTACTTCATAAATTAAAGATCAACTGAGAGAAAGAAGTTGGTACCATTAGGCATCAGATGAAGTAGACTTAGTCTACAAAAGCATATGCTACAACCTTTTTTTTTCACAGTTAGAGGTGCTACGAGATCCCTTTGCATACTAACCTAGATTAACATGACCATGTCTTAATAATAAAGATCAAGTATCCCAAAATATTATATTAATAATGTTCTTCTTGATGTTGCAAAATACTGTACTGTGTGATCAGATATCCCATTAAATTTAATAAATGATAAGAACTATCTTCATCAACTTTTATTTCAATTACTGTATATTCTTGATGGCTTAAATATTATAGGTTGAGCATCCCTTATCCTGAATTGTGAAATCTTCCAAAATTGAGAGAGTCACACGTTTGCTTTCCATTGAATTATTTAACTATCAATTCCAATATTGTCAAGTTTGTTTGGAAGCAGCTATATCCAGCATTTCTGACAAAAGGTCTGGAAGAATTCAGTCTGGAACCTTTTGCATGCAAGATACGTTTTCCACCATTGACCTATGGTCTCCCCCCTTAAGTTTTAAAATTCTCTGAATTTTGTACTGGAAGCAGCATGCTGTATTCTTAGTCCTTTCCAGTAGTCCAATGCTGTATGCCACTGCCTCTATGTAGTTGTAGCTTGCTAGTGCTGCTGTTGTAGGAACTGAAGAAGTTACCAGGAAGTGGCACTGAATGCATTTATGCTGGGTTACTGCAGGTGGGGTGACATAGTTAAAATATCAGTGTAACAGATCTGGGTATGTAGACTTGGTAGTACGTCCCATTTCTGCCACAAGGAATGCATATGGCTCTGGCTTAGCAAGGGCACAGAGAGCACTAGGCCTTGATGTGGCTGATGCTTGGTCGCAAATTTGAATGAAGCTGTGTACTAAGAAACAGTAGGAACTGCCTGCTCTATTGCATGCCGCTGAGACTCTAAAATGGTAAGTAGTGCAGCCTCACAAATAGAGGGTAGAGCCCAACAAGGACACCTTTCCAGTCTTGAGCTGAACCTACTGTTAAATCTTGCTGTGCTGTTGAGGCTTATTAATAAAAAAAAAACAACCCAAAATGGAAATGAAATAGAGTTCTGTGGCAAATATCAGATGGGGGAATTAAATCTTCATTGCTTGAATCTAAATTGTGATAAAATGAAAATGAAACATGTTTGCAGTAGCCCAAGCTGGCAAAATAATAATAATAATAATAATAATAATAATAATAATAATAATAATAAAACTTTATTTATACCCCGCCACCATCTCCCCAATGGGGACTCGGGGCGGCTTACATGGGGCCATGCCCGGGAAAAATACAATATAACACAATATAAAAACAACATATCATAATACAATTACAACAATACAATAAAGAATCATATACAGTACAACACAAAATCCAAAGAGCAATATAACAGGGCAGGCCGCACTGACACTCAGTTAAAACTCGGGGTGAGAAAAGGATAAGAAAAAGGATAAGAATAAAACCACAGGGAACTAAGGAAAAGATAGCAGACAGTCTAGAGGATAAATAATGGGGGCGTAACAAAAGCATGTAACAGTTACTCTCCGAAAGCACATCGGAAGAGCCATGTTTTTAGATCTTTCCTAAAGTCTGAAAGAGTGGGGGCTTGCCTGATTTCAATGGGCAATGAGTTCCATAAACGGGGGGCCACAGCAGAAAAGGCCCTCTCCCTAGTTCCTACAAGGCGGGTCTGGGATAAAGGCAGTGGCGACAGATATGTCTTTATGATATATCTTGCTATAATACATTCATTCTTTCTCTTTTTATCATTTAATTTTTATGTGTTACTTGAAAAAGCTTTCAGCATTTTAGAGGAATCAAGACTTTTAGACTATGCTGGCTTGTTTTGTTCCCTGACTATGTGAAACAGTAACTTTAAAAGGGCTTTATGCACAATTCTAGCTATTCTTTTTTGAAAATGTTGATGGTGCAATAATACTTAGATCATGAAACATCTCAATGATAAATAGCAATTTATTACAGCTTCCTCTTTTGTTGAAAATTATAATATTTGTCCTTTTTATTGATTTTGTTTTATTTTACTGTATTTATGTGTCATCTTTCTACTACAACGAGACCTAAGGAGGCTATTAACACCATTTCCTCTAATGTATTCAAGTGGCAAAATTGTAATAGGAAGAGTACCATCAGTGTTAAAGAAGTATCATGTTAAAGAAATCCTTAGGTTTAATTACCTTAGCCTGTTGATGCGATATATTACATCATGTTTTAATGTATAGTGTTTTAATCCTCTATTTTGGTTGTTTATAAGTTAAATTGTGCTTATTTTATTTTTTGTTTTGCCTTTATCGTTGTTATTTGTTGGGCATTTAATGTTTGCCAATTTTTGTAAACCATCCTGCGTCCCTTCGGGGAGAGAGGGCGGCTTATAAATAATGTTTTTTTATTATTATATTACAGAAGTACAAACATTGTTCTAATACTCACAAAGTCATAGGCTCAAGTGGGAACAGCACAAAATCCCATCCCTTGAATACTGAGCATGTCCTTTTGATTTTGTTGTATAATTAGAAAATGGGTATGGAAAGTAGAAGGTTAAATAAAAGAATGGCTGGCTTCAACTCTGAATTACAGTATTCAAATTAGGAGACAAAATATACTGGATCTCTTTCCTGCATATATCACTTATTCTTGCAGTAGGTTATTTGTATAGATGTGGAAAAAGACATGCATTTGGAAGAATTTATTGGAAGTGAACGGCTGCTTTTGCAAGAGATGTACCATCTATTTTTTGTATAACTTGACCTCATGTATTTGTGGAGAATACCTTTTGGGGCCAAAATAATGAATTTTGCTATGACTCAAGGAAAAGTCAGGATTATGTAATAACCAAATCTTTTCCCCTCCTTTCAAAATTGCAGAGAGTAAACATACTTAGGAAGAGGTTTCAGTGGAAAGGGGTAAATTGTATTAATGATCTTAAATATCTACATTTATATAAATACAGAAAGAGAAAGAAATAAAATGAGGAAAAGTAATGAGAATGCAAATAGAAAAAAATTTGAAAGGCAGGAGAAGAGCAAGAAAAGCAACCTGGCTCTATTAGGGACCCAAAACAAAGGTAGTGATAAGAGGCAAAAAATTCCCACCCCATTACTACTCTCTTCCACCAACTGGAAAAAGAAAGACACCCTTCTCTCCTTCCCCAGCCTCCCCTTCCCTCCAAAGGGTGTCTAGCAGTAATGTGATGAATCCTGTAGAATGCGGTGTGCCCTCCATTTTGGGCACTTGAGGTGGAGCAGGATGGTTAGGGCCCTTTGTAATAAGGGCTTACTGTATATGAGGCTGTGGCAAGCATTTCTAATACATGCAGAAAAGCCTTTGAACCTAGTTTTGTACTCACATAACACAAACATTTCGTAGAAATGCAAACGAATGTACTGATGCTGAAAGGTTACCTTACAACCCAGAAGACACCATTCCACATAGGAAACAGCCAGACAGATTTTTTTCAAAAAATCTAAACTGTGTCCAAGCACCCCACAACCGCTTGTCCTGTTTCTTTTCTAGTTTCTTGCTACCCTGTCTAGACTCCTATGCAATACTCCCCACTTCATTCTTTCTTATTTCTTGGTGTTTATATACAAGCACAATGATAATTTCTTTGGTTTTTACAGTCTCAACTGCTATGTTTTTTCACTGAAATAAATAAACAAAATGAATTAGGGAACCAGCTACCAAAGAAAGTTTGGGGGGTTTCATTGGCATTTATGACCATTGCACATTGCTGCCTCCTGTCACTTTGATGGATACCTGTAGTGTCCAAAGATAAAAGGATAACATGCATAGAAGTCTCCATCATTTTTGCTGTTATTTGTTGGAGTTTTTTACTTCATTATTGTTAAATTATCCAATTTTCAGTTTTAAATCTTTTGAGAACTAGGCATTTTCTTTTGTTTTGGGATACCATTCCTTGTTTCTGTTTTTAATACTAAGCTGGAATTGTTTTTTATTTTTATTTTATTAGGCTTCGAGAGCAAGAAAAAAAAGAGGCAGAAGAAGCTAGTCAAAAAGAAATAGAGGAATGGGACAAATCCCTGTTATCTCAAGCAGCACCTTACCGAATGGAAAATATGTGGGAAATTCCAGCAATTGGTCATTTCCTATGTTTAGCACAATATATTTTAAACTTGCCTGAAATAGTCTTTTACGAATTGGAACGCTGCCTTTTGATGCCACAGTGTAGTGCTTTTTTGTCAAAAATAATGACTTCTTTATTGAGTCCTCCACACCGAAGAGCTACCTTGCATCGAAAGCCAAGTCTCCCTTACAGGGCCTGGGAAGCAGCACTTAGGCAGAAAGTACAACAATGGTATACAGCGGTGGGACAAACTGATAACCCTGAAAGTTCTGCAGAAAAACTTGGTCTATGTCCTCAGTTTTTTAAAGTCCTTGGAGAAACGAATCCTTTGCAAGAAAGACCATTTCATGAACTCCCGTTTTGTCAAAAAGTATGGCTATTAAAAGGCCTTTGTGACTTTGTATATGAAACCCAAAAGGATGTTCAAGATGCAGTACTTGGACAACCCATTCATGAGTGCAGGGAAGTGATTCTGGGCTATGACTACTTAGAACATGCCTATGTTCATTTCCCACAGTTCTGCGGTGCCGATGTACGGATATACAAACAGAAGCCCTTTCGTGCTCCTGAATTTCCAGTTCCTCCCATTAAGGTGAAAAGGGTACCACGTATTAAACTAGAAAAAGTGAAATGTGAAAACACCACTAAAAACAACGGAGAAATTAGTCCTACGGAGCTGTTATTTGAAACAAAAGTAGCACCTGGAAAAAGCATTTGTTCAGCAAAACCCCACTTGGACCTTTTGAATGTCGTGCCAGAAAAGGACAACCCCAGCTGTGAAGAGAACATTCATAAAGAGTGTGACTTTATGACAGACTGCTGTAAAGAAAATAGAGACAGGATCCTCATTCCAGGAGAGAATGCTGGGTTTGTGGGGCCTCTCAGCCCAGGAGAAATTCGGATTGTGGAAAATGGTGAAAAATGTGTTGAATCTTTAGTAGTGAAAACGGAGGCCACTCCATTAAAAGAGAACACTCTCAAAACCTGCCAGTTGCATGTGAATGGGAATCACTGTGACAATCCGGACATGAATTGCTACAGAGCTCCTAAAGATGTAACTCCAGACCTCTCTGTAGAAAACAAAACACTAAAGTTTAGTAAAATACGAACAAAGAAGAAGAAAAAGAAGAAAAAGAAATTGAAAGATATTTTGAATGAAAGCCTTCAGCGAAAACGTGAGCTTCACCTTCAATCACTGAAATCTTATAAACCTGAGATACATAATAAGTTATTCCTGATGAAAAAAAAAGCAAAACACAAGAAGCACAAATCTGGTAAGGAGATTTGATGAGAAGATGATTTGAATGATGCATGCTTTTGTTTGCGGATTTTAAAAGACACCAGAATTGGTTGCCTTGTATTTGAAGACGGTATTTATTTGATGTGTTGTCAAAGGCTTTCGTGGCTGGAATCACTGGGATGCTGTGAGTTTTCTGTGAGTTTGGACTTCAACTCCCAGAAATCCCAGCCAACTTACCAGCTGTTAGGAACTGTGGGAGCTGAAATCCAAAACACCTGGAGGTCCAAAAGTTGGGAACCACTGCTCTAGGACAAAGTCAAACTGGCAGGTGGCTGGTCCTGGCGATACACTGTTACCTCAGTGTATAGGAGGGAAGGCAAGCACAAAGAGAGAGAGTTACACACATTCCCTTCCTCCCATACTTGCTCAGAGGGGCAAGGGAAAGGGGTTGGGATGGGGAAGCATGAGGAAGGAGTGTGTGTGTGCATTCCCCGTGAATTCTCACTTGCTCAGGCGGGTGGTGGGAAGGGGATGGGAGAGCACGAGGAGGGAGAGAGATTAGTGGGTCTCCAGGATGGACAGAGGGAAAGGGACAGAGGAGAGAGGAGAGCTCCGAAGGTAGAGAAAGTGGGTGGATGGGGATGGCTGTAGTATACTGAGGACAGCAAGGACAGCAGGAAGGTGCAATTGCAGCTCCTCTTATGATGGCCGCATTCTCTCCATCCACCCTGAAGACCACGCACCATCTGCCCACTTCTTTCTCCTTAAAATTTTATTTCAATAACCAATGGCTTTAGTCTGTTTGTTAGTATGGATCCATTGAATGATTGGAACTGAGTCCTGAAGTACCAAATTTCTCATAGTTAACTGCACTTGTTGTAGTTGAAAATAACAATTGGATTTAGGCCTAAGCAGCATTCTGTTTTATGAGAGATTTGTTATAATTTGTGGTGTAATGATGCAGCATCTACAGCTAGCCGCAAGTAATAGCTATGTTATATACAGTACGTCATACTATTATATACAATTTTATCCAAAATTAATTGAAAGAATGTTATTTTTTTAAGAAAAGTACACAAATTGTACTTCGCTAGATGCTACAGACTGCTTAAATGAATGACAAATTAAACATTTTTGGGATCAGATTCTCACTATTATTCAAAAATATATGGAGTAATGTTTAACTATTATCCAGACAGCTGGGACATTATCCAATTATGTCTTCTTGCACAACATACATAACATTAGGTGGAGAAGTTTTTGAAATCCTATAAGTCCCCTTTAGAGTGGGATCTAAAAGGTAGACATTTTATATTTCTAATTATTTTAAGAGTTGTCAGGAATTGGTGGGACATAAATTCCATACTGCATTTGTGTTGACTAGACATTTTGCAAAGGTGACATCTACTCAAAACAAATAGTCCACCTTAAATGTAATGCTTTCCGATGAAACAAATGCTGAGCTGTTTTTCCTCCCTAAGTCTTTCTGGACATCTTCAAAATTTAGGGTTTTCTAAGTATTTCGTACATGACACATGTTCTGGCTACATAAGGACTTTCATTCAGATAACTGAGTTTGCTTTTGGTATATATGCAATAACTATACTTATTTGGGGGGCCCTGGTGGCACAATGTGTTAAAGCGCTGAGCTGCTGAACTTGTGGACCAAAAGGTCCCAGGTTCAAATCCCGGGAGCGGAATGAGCGCCTGCTGTCAGCCCCAGCTCCTGCCAACCCAGCAGTTTGAAAACATGCAAAATGTGAGTAGATCAATAGGTACTGCTCCGGCGGGAAGGTAACAGCGCACCATGCAGTCATGCCAGCCACATGACCTGGAGATGTCTATGGACAACGCTGGCTCTTCGGCTTAGAAATGGAGATGAGCACCAATCCCCAGAGACTTTCACGACTGGACTTAACGTCAGGGGAAACCTTTACCTTTACCTTTATACTTATTTAAATAATATGGTACTATGTTTGGAATTGAAGGATTCTGTTTCAAGTTCTGCATAAAAAGATATCAGTAGTTGATGTTCCTGTCTCCCTTAGTTTTTAACAATTTAATAGAACTTCCAGATACCTCCTGTGTACATGCATATGCTATGTTATAAGCCACTTTGAAAAAATGAAAAAGAAGGCACACAAAAGAGAAAGGGTGATATCATTAACTACTGGTCCATACAGTGTATGGCCTCTTGAAGGTAACTCCTCAAGGAAGGTGGTCCATCTATAAATTCACATGCCTTACAAGTGGACAAAAGATCATTTGGACTCCATTCTGGGGGAAAGATGAGGTATAAATTTAATCAAACAGTCAATTAAATACCATGCTTTTCACACAACCCTGTGTGTTGGAAGGATATGTTTTATTGTTCTTTTGGTAGACCTGATACTTCCTTACAATTCTGTTTCAAGTTCTGCATAAAAAGATATCAGCAGTTGATGTTCCTGTCTCCCTTAGTTTTTAACAATTTAATAGAACTTCCAGATACCTCCTGTGTACATGCATATGCTATGTTATAAGCCACTTTGAAAAAATGAAAAAGAAGGCACACAAAAGAGAAAGGGTGATATCATTAACTACTGGTCCATACAGTGTATGGCCTCTTGAAGGTAACTCCTCAAGGAAGGTGGTCCATCTATAAATTCACATGCCTTACAAGTGGACAAAAGATCATTTGGACTCCATTCTGGGGGAAAGATGAGGTATAAATTTAATCAAACAGTCAATTAAATACCATGCTTTTCACACAACCCTGTGTGTTGGAAGGATATGTTTTATTGTTCTTTTGGTAGACCTGATACTTCCTTACAATTTTGTGACTGGTAGGATTTTTTTCTTGTATCCTTCCTATTTGCTCTTTTCAAAGTGTCTCAAAGTAAGTTTTTGCTTTTAGCATTAATAATGATTTTCCACCTTATTTGTTCTGCAAATGTAGGGATTTTGGAATTTTTCTGTTCCTTTGAGCCTTAGACTTTGGCTAAATAATCTGTCTGGTTTGATGCACATAGAAGCCGTGATGGGTCAGTAGTAATATATATGTGTCTTCAAGTAAATTGACAAAATCAATACAGTATTATGGATTCTGTGTGGTTGGTTGTCTTGGAGAGAGAATAGTTTTCATTGTTTTCTGGTCCACAATCTTGAGATTTATAAAATATTATTTAAAAAAATATCTTGTAGCAAACCAGCATGAAATCCAGAAACCTTGATCAGCCATGTATTTAGGAGATGTAGCTCCTCCCCCCCCCCCATCCAATTTAAGAGCCAGTCAATAGAACAAGGAACATAGATCCATTCACCATTCAATAAGGGCTTATCCACCTCCTACCAACAAGGAAGACAGTGCCAAGGACCTGTGAAGGGAGTCCTGCTAGAGTTCTGTTTTGATAATTGAAACCTGCTCACAGGTGGGAGGTGAACAGAAGCATCCTCCTTGCACCCCATTTGTCAGTGAGTGGGCCTCTTTGTCTGATCCAGCAGTTAATTCTTAAAGTGGATTGAGGTGGCATTTACACAGCTTAATAGTCAGACTGGGTAGTCTTAATACAGATCAGTTACTGTAACTTTTGATTACAAATCAGGAACTGTAATAATGAATGCTAGTTACCCTGTTGTTTGTGCTTAATGAGTCAGAACCTCTGGGGGATAGATAGGCTGTGCTTCTTTCCATTCTGAAAGAGAGCTTTGTTTTTATGGATCTTTTAAAATTTGCATAATTCGATTTTTAAAATGCATTTATATTTATTTTTACATATAAAAATCTTCTTCCCTTCAAGGAAAAAAATCCATATCTAAAAAAACCATTATAAAGAAGAAAAAATCCATTACAAAACCTGCTGTTCCAGAATTTCAGGTAAATGCCTTTTTGATTGTAATATTTCTTAATTCCAATTGGGTTTAAGGCTGAAAGCAAAAAAGAGGGGAAAGCAGGGTTTTTTTCACATAGAGTAAATGATTAAATCTAAGATGAAGCTAAAATTAGTTGTTGGTACTTCTGTAGTCAGTTGTTTCTTGTCCCATTTGAAAGCCTCTTCACTCATAATTGCAAAGCTGTCCTTGCATAACGGTGTATTACACCCTCTTTCATAGAATAACACTGTTTTCTTTTACCATTCAAAGATCCTCAATTCTCACTGTACTGTTTCCCCTGCCCTGTTTGCCTTGCTTTCTGTTTTGTTGATTTCTCTTGTGATATCACAAAGCTGTTACATTTTTACCTCTAAAAATGTAAATTAGTAATAACTACAATTCCAAACAATCTAAAAAAGGTTTCAAGAGTGTAAATTATATAAACAGCATAAAACACAGGTATTCTCTTAGGACAGTGGTTCTCAACATTGGGGACACGGCCCAGCAGTGGGCTCCGGGAAAGAAAATCTGGTCCGTGAACCTCCTTCATCTTTATTTATTTATTTTATTTTATTCATGTTATTTCCGCTCCTTTCCACAGAGCTGACCATTGCATTGGATAGACCACATCAGCTCTAGATTATTAAATATCATTTTCTGTGGGTGAGCATATGGTAACTACTGGATGGCATATGTTCTGTATCAGAAAGTAGAGCTGATGTGGTCCATCCAATGCAATTTTCAGAATGAGCACCCCAAATAACCAAACCAAATCTAAAGTTGACCAAAAACTGATTTGTAACCCTTTTGGTAATAATGTTTGAGAGTGGGCCCTGGTCAAAGTGGGCCCTGGTCAAAAAAAAGTTTGAGAACCACTGTCTTAGGGAGTCTTGTTTTCCTAAACCAAACACTAAAACAATAAATACATAGATCTTTTACAAGCATATATTTTCTAAAATAAATATATACTTGGCCAGTTAAGAACTTTTAAATGCTCTGTAGCTGTTTTCAGATCTTACAAATATCACACACGTACCAATTATTACCTCCAGATCTTTGAAATACAGATCACTTCATCCCTCCCTTTGGTAGTAGAGATTGGTGGGTATAGGATTCCAAATCCTTGCTACTGTCCTGCTAATGGAGGCAGAGAAGAAAAGCCAGGGATAGCTCCATCATTCATGCCTATGCCAAACAGATAAAAGACCATCCTCCTTCCAAACTTTCACTGCCATGGATTCAGAGGGAGAGAAACAGCAGCATATGTTTGACTTAATGCCCTCTGCTATTGTCATTATCTTTTCCTTGTGTGCTCTGCCTTGCTTAGATTGTAAGTCTACGGACAGAGAACTGGCAAATTACAGTATTTGTAAGCTGCTCTGAGAGCCTTTGTGGCTGAAAGGTGGCTTGTAAATAATCTGTGGCTCCCAATCCCAAATAGGGTCCTCTTACCTCAGAGTCTGGGTCCCAAAAACTGGCAACAGTAAAAGGTTTCTGAATGGCACCTAGTGACTGTTTTATGCATTTTTAATTTTTTTGTGCAGTGTTTACAATGGACTCTGTAGAAGAAGCTTCAGCTATACATCATAAAAAGGAAAATCTACCTTGCAAATGCTGATTTGTTATCAGTAAATGTTTAATTTTTATACCTATTTTATGTACCTGGAGTCATGTAAAAATTATCAGACCAAAAGGGGAGAATTACTTTAGAGAAAAACTCCTTAATTAAACATTTCCACTCAGGATCTGAGTGGAAATATTTAAGAAGCCCTGCTCTAAATTTCCAGTCAGAACCTGAATGGAATTGTTTAAAAAGTCCTGCTCTATATCAGTGGTTCTCTGGTGGTTTTCAAACTAAAAACCTCAATCAGCATTGGCAATAGGAATTCTGGGAAATGAAGTACAAAGCATCTGAAGGAGCAAAGTTTGGGAATCACTGTTCTAAGTAAATAAATAAGGTTGTCCAACAGCCCTGTAGATAATGTAGGTACCATTTGCAATCATTGTCTTTTAGCTTAACTGCTAAAAATCCATTTTCAGAATTTGGATTGGATTGACATCCAGGATTCAGTAGTGAAATTTCAGCCACAAAGATTTTAGATGATGTCTAATGATTGTCAGAACAGTATCTTATCGCTCAGAGTCATGCAGTCAGCAAATGCTGGTTCTTTCTTAAGACTGCAAGTACAAAAGTACAGTGTTCCCTCACTACTTTGCGGTTCACTTTTCGCGGATTCACTATTTTGCAGTTTTTCAATAAACTCTCAAAGACTATTATAAATCATAAAAATTACAATTTACAGCCTAAGGAAGGGAGGAAGGAGAAGCCAAAGGGAGAAAAAAGGAGCCCAAGCAGCAACGGGAGGAGAAGGAGGCGATTTATCAACACATGATTGGTTGATAAAGACTTAAAATAGTGTATAACTACTAAAATAATGTATAAATATTAAAATAAATGTAGCGTCCCTACTTCGCAGATTTTCACTTATTGCGGGTGGTCCTGGAACCTAACCCCAGCGATAAGTGAGGAAACACTGTAACAGGAAGTAGTGGCAATAGTACAGCTATTAAACTCTGATTCACCAATAAATTCCAGTGGAAGAAGAAGGTAACAGAAAAACTACCATCCCAAATCCAGTTATGAATCCTAACTTGGCTAGGTCCATTGTTGACTCATTTTTACTTTCTTAATGTTCAACTGTGAACCTGTCTGGGCACTTACTTCCTTTACTTTTCTCAGTAATTGTGCCAGCATTATGATGTCATCTGCATATCTGAAATATTTAATGTTCTTTCCTCCAATATTCATGCCTTTTCCCCTCAAAAACGAATCTTGCTTTATGTATATTCCACATACAAGCTAAATTAATTGGGTGATAAAATATAGCCTTGCCTAATCCCCTTTCTGATTGGAACCCATTCAATTTTTCTGTATCTATCCTGATGATGACTTCTCATCCTGAGTACAGGTACACATCAGGATGACCAAATGTTGTGACATACCCATTTCTTTAAGAGCTATCCAAATTGTTGGACTGGATGACCCGTAAAAGCTGTTTTTGTTCTGATATTATTTTGTTCGCTCCATTATCCAAGGTTATTTGCAGTGTTATCCGTATTGCCACTTTGTTTCCTGAATCCAGCTTGGACATTGCCTTTTTTCATGCCGTATGTGGTAAAAGTCATTCATTGTTATAGAATTTGCAGGTCCTATGATTACTACAATCCATGGTGTTTCCTTTCTAGGGAATCAGAATGTATATTGAGCATTTCCAATGTGGGCCATTGTCTTGTTTTCCATATTTTAGTTAGAACTTGTGCAGTTTCTCTCTCCATAGCTTGAAGCTACTCTATTGGTGTGCCAGTTCTTCCTGGTAAATCATTTCTCCCAAATTTTCTAAATGTGTATGTTCAGCATCACATGGTTCTTCCTTCAATTAATTTTTGTGGTAAAAAAACATTCCTTCTGCACAGTACTAATAAGTATTAATTATTAATTATGATTATCTCTGAGGCGTCCCTCCCTACTGCTGCCCATTAGTTGTTTGGCAAATTCAGTCTGCCTCCTGGCAGTGCTGCTACCTTGAGCATTGCCTCTAGCCCCACAGAAGTGCAATCCCCCACCACAGACAGGTAGTGCCATGGTGGACATTCTGGAAGGCAGCAACCTACATTCAACAGTATATCAACGGTACATTAGTACTGAGACTATGTTCCTTCCATCTTGCAGCCCTTGATGGCAGTGAGAACCTGCTGGGAAGGTCTTGTCTTTGGAACAGGTTTTTTAAGGTTTGCAAAGAGCATTTTTCCCTGTTAGGAGCAGCTTTTGCAAGCATAAGCATCTTTGGATTCTGAACAAATTATTTTAGTAGAAGTAAGTCTTGTTAAAATTATCTGAAGTTAAAATTAAAATATAGTTATATATTTCCTGTGACTGATCTAATTCAAACCGATGGAAATTGAATGATTAAACCTTGGGAGCTGAATAAAATATGAAATAAGCAATACATTTTATGACCTTTGTTTTTAAAACCCTAAATGATTCATGTGTGCTCAGTTCTTTCAATGTAATAATTTAAGCATAGTCAGCAATTTAAATTTCCAACAAAGTTCCACAACCATTACCATAATACCTACTTCTGAGTAAACATGCTTGGAATGTGCACTGCATACCTGTTTTCTACAAAAGATCTCTGCTTGATGCAAAATGCCTTTTTAATTCTGATTTTAGCTTATTTGCACTAATCTTGATGAACTCAGGGAATTAATTGGAAAAATTGAAAATGAACTCAAAGATATGGAGAACATTAAAAAGAAATCGGTATGTATTAAAATTCTGTCTTACCTTTGTTTAATGTGCTCTCTTCAAGTTGTTTTTCTGAGGATTATCTGTTGGTAACCTACATGCACAGTGTGAATCATGGAAATTTTTTAAAATTTTCCATTTGGTCTCCATACTGGCTTTTAGTTATTAGCTTGTGGGAAGGAAAATGATTGCATATCAGTGTTTGGGCATTGCCTCTAGGGCTTTTTTAGTCAAATATAAATTGTGACTAACAGCATAGACAAACACAGTTTGTCCCTCCCATTACATTTCTCACAGCTCCTTTATCAGGTGTTGCCCTTTCCTCCTGGTTTATCCAGAGTGGAAGTCAGGGACCATATCACTTCTATATGGTGTCTCCCAAACTTTTGCTACTCTAAAAGTTCTGATTCTCACTCTAAATTGAAGGGAAATCATCTGTGATCTATCATCTAGTATTATAACAGCAACGTATGGCTTCATCACACACCTGGGACCTAGAGATGTCTGATGTGGATATATAGTAAGTAAGAGAAGACTCATTATTACCCAACAAATGATGGAATAACCAATCAGTTGCAGGAATTGGGGTAATATTGTTAGAATGATCAGAGTCAGAAAGCTTGGTTCAAAGGTAAGTAACTATCCACAGCTATACATGGGTTTTAATACTGCAAATAATGTAAGTCATCTTGTAACTAGTGGTTTATATTGAAGATTTTTTTAAATAGTTACAGTTTCAGAGAGAAACTCTTGCAACTGCTTCAGTATCGGTTCAAACTGTAAAGATGTATTGAATGGAACAGAAAAGGGTATATTTGTGACAGAATTGATGACCCAGCCCAAAATGTTTAATAAGTATTCTGCTGGCAACTAAAGGCATTTTGTTTTGCCTAGTCTTTGGGTCATTAAGTTTAACTGAAAACTTGTAAATATTTTTAAATGCCATTGTTTCTTTGGTTGATGTTTTGTCTGCTTTGTTTTAATTTTCTCTTTTAATGTTATTTTATTCTATGTTATTATATTGGTATTGCACTATTAGTAAACTGGGTGGAAAGATAGGATGTAAATTCAACAAATGGTTTAGGTTTAGATTCTCTGCTGTGTATAATTTAGAATATGTGTCATAGTACCATGGGATAGAATTGTTCAAAGTAAATTTAATGCAATCTACAATGGAACTGGCAGTTATCATAGGATATGAAATAAGGCTAAAGAGAAATTTCTCAGAATTAAGTTCCACTGAATGCAGTGTAACTTTTCTCCATTTGTATTATATTCTCTCTCTCCCCCCCCCCCCCCCACCCCTAAGCACTTTGGAATCTATACCAACAGTGTCTGCTTATTAACAAGACAGCATAAACACCCTAGTTAAATATTCACTTACAAGAGGCATATATGATGCTCGTTTTCCATTTCTAAACATTCAACTGAGCTTGAGAATATTTTTTCTTAACACTTCTGTGGATCTGGGCTCTCTATAACGTTCTCTCAAAGTAATAATTTTATTTTTTAACTACTATGTTGAATGTTTCTGCAGAAATCAAAAAATATTCAGAAATATAGAAAGAATGAAATTCTTTTACGTTCCAATCCTGTATGAACTAGCCTGGAAGTAAGCCCAATTAAACTGTGTGGCAGACATGTGTCAGTTGCAAGGCCTGCGGGCCACACTGACAGATTTGTGATCAGTGACTACATGTTGCTCAAAATAGGTAGCTTTTAAAGGCCCATGTAAATTTTGTACATATTCTGTATATACAGTAGAGTCTCACTTATCCAAGCTAAACGGGCCAGCAGAAGCTTGGATAAGCGAATAACTTGAATAATAAGGAGGGATCAAGGAAAAGCCTATTAAACATCAAATTAGGTTATGATTTTACAAATTAAGCACCAAAACTTCATGTTATACAACAAATTTGACAGAAAAGGTAGTTCAATACACAGTAATGTTATGTTGTAATTACCGTATTTATGAATTTAGCACCAAAATATCATGATATATTGAAAACATTGAATACAAAAATGGCTTGGATTATCCAGAAGCTTGGATAAGTGAGGCTTGGATTAGTGAGACTCTACTGTACTTGAACAAAATACATATCTTTAATAGTAGAAATGCAAGTATATGGTTCAAAGCCATGCCTTATCAAATCAAAATTAAAGAAATAGGTATAGTATCAACTTGTATAAAATACATCATTTAAAGTGATGTCAGAGAATTGACAGGGCAAGCCACAAAAAGAAACTGTTTTGAAGTCTCCATGGATATTATTGAATTGCGTTATTTCTTCCTTCCAAATATGCTACTATATTTTCGCTTATTCTGAGTTTTTATTGTGGGGTATGTGTATGTATTTTTTTTACATTTTTCTTTTTCTTTTCTTTTTTTTACTTTAGAAGAGCGGGCCTGCCCTCCAGGTTATTAGGCCTCCAACACCCAGAAGTCATGGCCAATTTGTTCAATGGTCAGGAATTCTGGGAGCTGAAGCCCAAAACACCTGGAGGGCCACAGATTGTACAAGCCTGCTTTAAATGAACATTTATGAACTGCCTTCCTTTCCTTTCATAATACAGACACTACACATGTAGTGGCCATAGGATGGCCAAAGTGTTGCCCTCTACATGTCATTAAATGCCATTTGCCTCACGCCTAGCCAACTTGGAATGACAGTCTGACAACATCTGAGAGCTACATTTGTCAATCCCCATCCCAGACCTACATGCTCATATAGTTCACTCAGCTATAAAAAGTGAATTCAGCTCTCTCTCATGAGAGTAAACATGCACTCGTGCAACAAGACCTTCTCATCTCATTGCCCCCTACAACAGAGCTTTCCAAATTGTGTTGCAACACGTTATTGTAGATGTGTCATGCAATGAGAAATGACAAAAATCATGGAAATCATATATATTTAAAATATAAATGAAAGATTTTCATGAGATATATTGTGTCCCCAAACATTTCGTTATAACAGTGTATGATTTGCTAGCAAAAGTGAATTACTGAATGTCTAAAAAGTGTGTCACCAACATGAAATGTTTGGAAAGCTCTGCCCTACACCCTTTCAAAATCTGCTTCAGATTGTCTCCCACCTCCTGGAGAAGATTTTGGGAGGGTTTAGAGAGATGCAGAGGGAATTTCATCTTCCATATTCTACTGATAAAACCTGTTTGTTAGCAGGATGAATTAATTGAATTCCATCCCCTGGACCTAAATGTTCTAGCTTGAAAGACTTTCTGCTCATTAACCATATCTATCTTGTGCAGCCTTTCAGCTTTATACATGATGAAATGTACTAATCAGCAGAAATGAATTATATGTTCATAGCAGTAGGTTTGATTTTCAGAGGACTGTAGAGTAGTAATTCCATTTCAAGGTAAAGACAATAAAGGCTAATACTTTAAATTCTAAGATGAATGGTGGTAGGGAGATTGGAAGCAGCTCATGCTTTAAGTTAATGCTCATAAAAATTAACAACAGACCTTTTAGCACCAAATTTAATTTCTCCTACTTTACAAATAAAATTGAAACTAAATTATTACAAAACCCTTACTTTTACTTTCATCTTTTAAATTTTCTTTTAATGTATCTGTCACATATAATATGATAATGTATGCTTCCTAGTCATAAATTTAAACATTTCTGTTAGACAGTCTCAAAATGCAGACGTACATACATCCGACTTACAAACAACTCATAGTTCCAAACAGATGAGACAACAGGAAATGAGAGAAATCTCCCCTTCAGAAGGGAAAATCACTCCAAAATGAGTTATGGGGAAAAGGGGTCTCCACTGAAGCTTTCTCATCAATCCACCAAACTTGGGGATTGCCTGTACCTTTTCTTCTCTGAGATGTACTTTTCTGAGATGACTTAAATTAGTCATCAGACCAGTAGGCAGCCCCAAAGCTTGCTTTATTCTTGTAGGTTATGCTAGGAGTTAATAACAGTTCATAATTTTTTAAAATTCACAATCCAAAGAAATAACATTTTTGTTTTAATGTGTAACATATGATACTTTATATCCTTTTCTTTAACGAGACCAGTAGTGTGCAGTATAATTTATGCACAAATATTCGTAATAAGTCTAATGTCACTGACTAGAAGACTTAAGTTTACAGGCTGAAAAATCTGCCTTTTTACTTTCTTAACTGAAAAAGATAATATCAAACACAATCTGTTTTTTTTCTCCTGTGTTAGTGTTTAGTTATAAAACTAAAACATAAAAAGTGTCTGATAATGTGGGCACTGAAGTACTAGTTATGGTTAAGGCAACTAGAAAATGGAGAAAAACAAATAGGTAAATATTTCATCCTGCCTTAGTGTACAGATTTCATGTAAGAATGTACCATTATTGGATACAAATGTACTTCATAATAATGGTATTTTCATATTTGCAGGGAAGGTGGTATCATCGAAAACAGGCTGTAAAGGAACTACACTGTACTCTGATACGGCTGCTAAATGAATTGTTACCATGGGAACCAAAACTATTGAAGGCTTTTCAAAGAAACAGGTAATTAGTTGAGTCCTTTTGAATAATGTCAAATAATAAGAAGTCGGCACCAGTTATCCTACTTTGTAATTGCTGTACAGTTTGGACAAAAGCCTGATTTCCACACCTCCAGCTTTTAACCAGTGAAGGCTGGAGATAAAAGTGTGCTTTTGGTAGCATTTTTTTCAAAGCTGATGATTTTATTTCTATCTCTGATGTTCTGTTGAAGGTCTCGATTAAAGAAGGACTATGATGACTTCAAAAGGCAACCAGATCATGATAAATTTACAAGAGAACAGTGGACTAATGAGGATGGTGAAGTAAATACTGGGAAAGAAGCTTCCAGCATATTAACCAGTGACTCTTCAGAGCACACTGAGTTTCTGCAAAGGGATTACACTGGTAGGTACCTTTGCTAGTCATTATGAGGAATATGTTACTGCAATGCTTGTAGGTGAGTTCCTCCTAAAAATAATAACTTTATTTATACCCCGCCACCATCTTCCCGCGGGGACTCAGGCGGCTTACAACGAGAATATGACAACTTAGCATAGAATACACACAATCCACTAAAACAATGAAATTTAAAAACAATGCAATACAAGATAAAAATGACATAATAATTACTTTAAAAACCGGAACATCAAATTGTTCTGCACAGCAGAGGGGAACAGTTTCATTTAAAGTGCTATAGCATATAGAGTGAGGAGCAAGATAAAGTGCCAATAAGGTTGTAAACATAGAGTAGATACCAAGTCAGATGGCCTATTTATTCAAATGCGCTCCTACAATTTGAATGATGGGAGTTTCAGTTGTTTTGTATATACTAATTGACCTAGTTTTCGAATATTTTGAAAACAATTATAGAGAAGCCTTTTTCATCATTCAGGTTAAATATCCTTTATTCAAAATGCTTGAGACCAGAAGTATTTTGGATTTCAGATTTTGGAATATTTGCATATACGTATTGAGCTATCTAGTAGATAGGGCCCAAGTCTAAACACAGAATTCATTTATGTTCCATATATACCTCAAACACGTATTTCAAATGTAACTTCATACACAATATTTTTAATAACTTTGAACATGAAACAAAGGCTGGATCTACACTGCCATGTAATGCAGTTTATATTCAGTTAAATTATATGGATAGTTCAGGATTCGGAGCATCTTGTATTCTGAATAAGGGATACTCAGTATTGAGGACCTGTTGATTAACATATTCTTTATAAAAACTTTAGTAGTACTATCAGAACTCCTAATTTGCATCAAAAGAATATTTGATTTTAAAGCAGTAGTAAATAAGAGTTAAGCTTTTTAAAAACACTGTCTTCTTCTTTCATATTTCTTTTAGATGTTATGAAACTGTCAGAAATGAATTTTGCTGCAGGAAAATCCAAACCACTAAGAAAAGAACTGACTTTTAGAGAAATACAGAAGAGAGTGCCTAAACCTGTTAAACGTCAGTCTAAGCAAAATAGTTGCCTAGATGATAGCACAAATGAGTTTTCACCAAGGAAACGGCTTAAATCAAGCACAAGTGATGATACAGTTCATAGTATAGAAAATGACCTCCCAGTAGATGGCTGTTTGACTAAGCAAATCGAATCCTCATTTTCAGAATCAATGGACACAACAGATTCTCCAACCTCAACACCAAACTTGATAAAAGGGACCAAACCCATCCAGGCCTTGCTTGCTAAGAATATTGGGAACAAAGTGACCTTAACTAGTCAGCTGCCACCGACTGTAGGCAGGAGTGTTTCTACTTCTGAAAAACTGATAATGACACCTAAAGGTACCTCCCCAGTCAATCCAGTGTTGCCCTGCCAGACCAGTTCCAAGAATCCTTTACAAGTATTGTACAAAATGCCTGATGGCCAATGTGTGCCAATAGACCTGCAGAACAATTCAGTAAAGATTCAAGTGCAGCCTGTGGCTGATGGTAAACCAGGAGAGAAGACCACAGGAGACAAAATCATGCAGCAAGTCCTTATTTTGCCTAAAAATTTCCTTATCCAACACAGAGACAGTAAAAGTGGAGCGAAAGAAATCTCATCCCTGCAACAAAAGGCTACTGAACAGCATGGCATCTCTCTAACCCAGCCAACAACTATCAACACTACTTTAGCACCTGTACTTCCGGTTTCATCTCTCAATGCTGCTGCCACATTTCTGCCCAGCACAAACTTTAAAAATTTGTCACAAGGGGGTAGTACAGGCAACAAATTTTCAGCATTGCCTTCTATAACCCCCACAGGGAATATATTAACTTCAGTGGTGACAATGAGCCAAAGTGAGGCTGCTAAAACTAAAACTGTAGTTTCAGCTGCCTCATCTCCTGTTGCTTCACCCACTGTTTCCTCAGCCGTTCAGACTCTGACAACCACACTACCGCAAAGTGTTTCTGCTTGCACCAGCAATTCCTCACCAAGATTAGCATCTCCACAAAAAAGTGCTGATGTTGGTGAAGCTAAACAAGAACTGAAAACAATCTGTATCAGGGATTCACAGTCCATCCTAGTTACTACGCGAGGTGGGAACACAGGGATTGTTAAGGTACAGACAAATTCAGACCAGATTTCCCCAAATAACTTAGCTCCAAATTCTGTTTTCACATATGCTTCTCAGCTTCAAGCATTTTTAGTGCCAAAATCAACACAGTTGTCAAACTCTTCAGCTGTAACAACAGCCATACCTAGTTTCCCAGCACTTATTCAATCCTCTTCAACCACTCCTGCTTCCAATACATCTCTTCCTGCTGGTATAAATCAGGAAATGGGGAAAAACATAACGGTTGCATTTGGGCAGCCTCTTAACAATGGTGGCACCATGGGTCAAGGTTTGCAAAAAACTGTACATGTATCCTCCCCTACCTTCTTGTCTCCCATGCCATCTAAAATTGTTGTGCCACCAGCAGCAGCACCAAACAGCTCTGCTAATGCAGTTTCTCCAGGAAACATTGGGCAGAATACAACATGCAATACCCAGATTCCTTTGAAGAATCAGCAAGTCAGTATAAATTGTACAAAATATCCAGTTACACAGCCTGAGTCTCTGCCCATAAGCGGTGGAACTGTGGTGAGTGGTGCTCAGATTCAAAAACTTATGTTGGTCACAAATCCTCCTCTTCTTCCTGCCTGTGGAGCCGCAGGAGTGAATCTGATTCCTGCTTCAACATGCACTGGTACAACTGCACAGAAAGTTGTTTTCATTAATGCTCCACTTGGCAATATTCAGTCAAACACCACTTTAACTCCAGAATCGTTTAAACAGAGCTTTCCTCCTTCCATAGGCAAAACATATGTTAAAAGTGCAGAGCAACCTCAATTAGTCCTCATTCCCTCTACTGTGGGGACCTCAATAAAAGTAAATGCATCGCCAACTGTTTCTCAGATAAAAGATGTGAAAATAGGACTTAACATTGGTCAAGCCATTATAAATAGCACAGGTAGTGTTCAGAGTGCTCCACCAATTAATATAATGCAGCCTACAGCTTCAAAAGATGCAGAAGAGAAAACTAGCCAAGGCATAATTTTGCCATTACCAACATGTGGTGGTTTGGTTCCTTTACGTTCAGATTTGGCATGTCAGAGTGGTACACCTGTCAAAGAGTCTCCAGTTGCTACTACAAGAGCAGCAATTCCATCCACAGTAACAACAAATGCGTGTTTAGAACCTATTTCTGTGGCATTGAGTGGATCTACTACTGGAGCGCGGCCTACTTTCTTGGCTGGTGGAATAGATACATCAACAAAAATGACGTCAGTTGTAAACTCCCGATTGCGCCCCTCAAATGTTGGAAATACCATGGCTATATCGACTGTGAAAACAGGACACCTTGCCTCATCTGTTCTTATTTCAACTACTCAACCAGCAGCAAATTTGACACCTAGTTTTCAGTTGCCAGGTACGGTTGCTTTGCCTGCAGCTGCGAATGGCGCCCCTCAAATGATGCCCACTGTTCCTCAGTTGCCAGGAGTCCTGCCTGCTGCACAGTGTTTGCCCCTTTCAAAAGGTCAGCCCCCTACATTGGTCCACTTTCAGCCACAAGGAGTTCCAGCTGCAGTGCCAATAAGTGGAAGTACACAAAAACCTCAAACAGCATTGCCCCAGAATGCATCAAATACAGGCAAAGTCATTAGCGTTCCTAATGTAGTTCCCCTGCCTTGTCAATTGCTACCTAATTTTGTAAAGCCGGCTCCTGTTCTCACATGTGCTCCCGGTGCCTCCACCACCCATACTGTTCCAGTTTCACCACCTATAGGTAATAACCTGGGAGGACAGTTGAATGAATCATGTATTCAGCAGAAAATAATTATTAACACATGCACACCTTTGGCACCTGGGACTCAGATAATGATCAGTGGCACTCGCTTCATTGTTCCACCTCAAGGGCTTGGAGCTGGCAGCCATGTTCTTCTCATCTCTACAAATCCAAAACTCGGGCCTCTTTTAACACCTAATAATGGCCATGGGATTCAAGGTGTATCCCATTCTGCCCCCCCTCCCCAGAGAACTCCCCAAGGGTCTAGTAATACTCTAAGTTGGCAGCCCTCCAAGCAGCCTTTGAAAAGCTTTACCAAAATTGTCAATTCTCTTGGGACTACCAATTCACTGCCGGTTGTACATCCGACGCCGCAGATTGTGAACAGCACTACAAAGCCAAGCACTCCATCTTTCACAACGGCACTGTTAACATCTTTGGCAACAGCCACCCCATCTACTTCTGTAGCTAAGACATCTTTGGCTGCTGTGACTCACACTGGTAGCTCACAGCTTCAAGGCAATACTCCGGTGCTGCATCTAGATACATCTATCAAAAAGCTTATGGTGAGCCCAGAAGGGGCAATTTTGAATGCTATAAAAACTTCAACCTCAAAAACCTCTGCATCTTTCTCTCCTGACGTAGTTTCCACAAGCAAAAGTCCTGCTGCTGTCTTCCCTAATTTTTTGAACTCTACCTTAGGAGTACCTGACACAGCTGCATCTTGA
Source organism: Anolis carolinensis (assembly GCF_035594765.1). Classification (NCBI taxonomy): domain Eukaryota; kingdom Metazoa; phylum Chordata; class Lepidosauria; order Squamata; family Anolidae; genus Anolis; species Anolis carolinensis. Next base: position 240,728,479 of record NC_085842.1, read on the forward strand.
ACTTAAAACAAATGAGCCGTTAAAATGTTAGGGCATTCTTTTGTGTACATCCTTAATTTATAATTGTTTCTTTTTAAAAAAAAATTAAGCTCTTACTCTGAAACATACCACACATGGGGGTCATGTACATGAACCCAAGGCATGTGATGGCAATTTTGTATAGATGGAATCCGACAGAAAGGGAAATGGACTGTTTTGCATGCTACTCCGAATTCATGGGTTGAATGGAGTCAGGATCCTTCACATGTCATATGTGTTACTTGCCCAGGTTGCCATTAACTGCTCAAATTTCGCAGTATTTATGACATGCCCAAAGGTTTTTGTGCAAAAGGCTGTAATTGATATTTTAAAATGGCTTCATCTTAGATTGCAATTGTTTTGCATTTCCCCTTTTTAAAAATATAATTAAGAAAACACTTCTTATAATACCGTTCACACCTGTGCTTTTCAAAGGTTGGGTTTTTTAGTAACGAAAATGGCCAAGCAGGCCATCTGTTAAGACTTATTGCAGAAAGCAGTGTTTCAATTTTTGGTTACCACATTTACAGGAATATGTTTCTTCTCACAGTTTAGACATGTTCCTTCTTGTTTATAAACAGTACAGATTTTTGCAAATTTAATTTTGTTCTTGTTTGTTTTTTTTTAAAAAAAGCATATTTATGCATTGTAAAAAAGCAGTCTATTCTGTAAAATTGTACATAATCCTGATTCCTTTCCAGTATGTACTAAACTATGTGTAAAAAGAACTACTCTGTCTTATTTATGTTTTGTTTACATAATGTATAGTTTTTTAAGTATTTTAGTAATTTTGGATAAGTGTACTGTTTAGCAATAATGCAGAAAAATCTGCATGTAATAATAAACAAAGTTGCTGTATATCTGCTTGATAAGCTGTATCAGTGTCACTGTGGAGACATGAGACTTGATAGCCCAAGGTTATGTATCTATGTGCATTAATAAATTTAAGATAATGGGTTTTTCAAAAAGATTGTGGGCCTAAGTACACTTACTAAGAGCCAAGTTTAGTAAAAACTAGTGGGATTTGCTTTGAAGCAGATGAACCTACAGTTATAATTTTCTAGCCTAGCTGTTCTTTAGACTATTCCTCACAACTTCTAAAGTTATAGCTGTCTGAACTAAATATTTTGTCCTGTTTTAGTTAGGAGAACAATTTTCATTAGGTAATTTATCATATTTGATGTAACAGGTTTGCATTGACTGAAAGATATTAATGAATTCATTAAAACGTCAAGGTTGGCGATTTTTGTCTTTGATAATAAGATGCAAGATCCAAACTCTGAAAATTGAAACCATCCTAGCAAGAACAGCAAACAGAATGGAGTAAGCTACAATTGATATGAGCAGAAGAATTAGATAGTTGGCCCTATTTGAAAATTCAAAATGCTTCTTAAATTAATCTGAACCTTCAAAGAATGCTTACACTGTATGAGGAGGAATAAGCAAAATCACTAGAATGAAGAAAACGATGTGCCTGAATTCAAGTTTCTGAATGTGAACATGGTGAGCAAAGTAGCAAGTGCAGGAACCTTTCTTTTCATAAGCCGTAAATTTGAAATGTGAATTTCTTGTAGCAGTGGACTTAGGTCAGTGAATGCAAGTCTTAAAACTCTTTAGGAAAGGTAAAGTTGTAAACAACGTTGGTTCACCCTATATTTGGCACATTTCAACTAAAGGAGGTTCTGTTGGACTGAACTGAACAGGTTTCTTTTTTAAAAAAAAAACTGATTCTTCTGAACCTCAGATACCATACTAAACAATGTGCAGCAGCATATTAATGTTATGGTAGATGATTGTTAATAAATGTTTTCTGTTGTTGAACATTATTAAAGATAAAAGAATTCTAGAGAATTTTAGGATTTTAGAGTGATTTGTCCCCAGAATAGTGATGTAAACAGTGTGATAAACCTATAGAAGTGTTTATTTTACAGACAAGGAACTGAGATGTGAAGCTCCTGTTCAGAGATGAACAGGGGCCCAAATCAACAGAAGTTTCATGGCTTCACCCTTCTAGCTCTCAACTCTAGTAGTTGGTGGTTGGGTGGTGCCTACTGCCTTACGTTAAACATTATAGCACCTTAATGGTGGGCAATTAAGCAGTGGGAATGTCACTGATCTTTTCCCAGGTATTCATGCCTTCCCATATACTTATGAATCTGTATATCCCCAATAACTACTAAGAAAGTTGTAACCACTGTTCCATAAATATGTCACTTTCTATTTTTTTATATGATGTTTGCTGTTTATGGGGGTATTAAAAGCATTCATTAAAAAATTAATCCCAAGTTAGTTGGTGGAGGGGGAATTTTCCCCCCAAAGTGCCAAGGACTACTGCTATATTGGTGTCTGTTGACTGCTGTTGTTTCTTTCTTGCTTGGAAACTCACCATGGACTAGCAGCCAATAGTTCAGGGATCATCACTGGTATTTGGATAAGACTGCATTAGAAAATTCTTAACATGGACTGTGAAACACATTTTCACTGCTATTTACAGCTATTCCCTATCTGCTCCTGCTTTGCGTTTTCTCAGAAAAGCATGATGTAATTGCAGTTGTAATTGCTGTGCCATGAAGACTTATTTAATTTGGCTACTAGGGGTGTGGTTTGGATTTGGATTAATCCTGAATCTAAAACTAATTTGTGTTGATTCAAGACAAGTTTGGGTAATATCTGTATCAAAGTGGGAAGCCACAAAAGTAACCAGATCAAAACATATACAGTATGTTGTATGCCACTTTGAATCCCACCCACGGGAGAAAAGCGGGATAGAAATGAATAAATAATAAAATAATAATAATAATAATTTGCACTTGGAGATGCAATACATTTTCAATTAACCGAAACTCAAGCAACCAGAATTCTCAAGCAACTGGCAAAAACATTGAAGAAACAATATTTTAAATAAAAAGCTGTTTTTACAAGACAGTAAAAGTGTTACATTAAGATAAGTTTGTCTTTATTTGTCTTAATGTGCTTTTAATTACTGTATTTCAGTTTTAATATCAAGTCAATACAGAGTTTAGCGCTCCATGAAGTCACGCCGGCCACATGACCTTGGAGGTGTCTACGGACAACGCCGGTTCTTTGGCTTAGAAATGGAGATGAGCACCAACCCCCAGAGTCGGAGACACGACTAGACTTAACGTCAGGGAAAAACCTTTACCTTTACTATAGTATGGTGTATAATAATAGGCTTATTTTTAATAGTAACATTCAAGCAACCATAAACTACATTTGTCTGGCATCTACCAATCCCTGTGGGTACTTGTTAACTGAGAGTTTACTGTAGTTATATCTCCATTTCTCCCCAAACTTGAAATAAAGCAGAGGCAGGCAACCTCAGTCCTAGAGATATCATTGAATTTCAATTTCCACCTTTCTACACCTTTGGCTATGCTGCCTAGGGATAGTAGGAGTTCTCCAGCCTGCCGTAATGAATACAACTGGGAAAGGGAAAGAAGAGGACTATAAAATGTAAGTTAACTCTGATGTAGGGCTTGGATTGTGCAAATGTGGCTGAACTACAGCTTCTAGCAGCTATAACTGGCACAGCCAACAGTGGAAAATCAAAACTTATGGAGGACAGCATGTTTCCAACAGTATTCCAAATTTGGGCCTCATCTATACTGACCATTTAATGCAAGTGACAAGACAACAAAATCCTATATGAAAGAAAGCCCCTGTTGCACATCAGTGCCCAGTGGTTTGGCCTCAAGATGGTTTCAGGATTTCCTATGGAATCATCTGCACAGCAGAATCACTTTCTTCAATACCAGTTTGAAACGGCATTAAATGGTCAGTGAATTAAACTCTTTGCCATTCATTATTAAATACCCTGTCCTGAACATTTGCAAGTTTCTTGCCTAGTTTTCTGAATGTATGCTATTTTCATCGATCCCAGCCACCGCCTACAGAAGTGTAAGCAAATGACACAGAATACTAAATTTGAATATTCCCCATTTACACAGAACTCTGTAAATCCTTCTGATATCAGAGCTACCCTTGTTGTAAATGTCATTTTAATTCAAATGCCTGTGAAAATCTAAGCAGCTAAATTCATCCATCTTTAGAAAACCCAAAACAATAAAGGTTGAAGAAAACCCAGCAAGAGCAGTGGAAGGCTTGGTCCCTTTTTATTTTTTAAATATCTTATTTATGCATTTCTAGATACGTAAAATCAAAACACTCAATACAAAGAGGAAAAAGAGAAATACAAAAAAGAGAAAAATGAATAAATTGTCAAGAAAACAAGAAAAAAGAATAAAAGATAAAAATGGCTTTCCATCTTCCAGTTAATATCCATCACTCTTCTTTATCCCCATTTTCTTCCATTCTAAAATATATTTGATGCTCAACACACTCTAAATACATGTGCCTATACTTACTTTGTACAAGAACTCATCAGCAAGTTTTCTATATTTTAGACACATAGTCATAAATATGTATAAATATGTGAGGAGAAGTCATAGGGAGAAGGGAGCAAGCTTGTTTTCTGCTGCCCTGCAGACTAGGATGGGAACAATGGCTTCAAACTACAGGAAAGGAGATTCAACTTCCTCACTGTGAGAGCTGTTTGGCAGTGGAACCCTCTGCCCCGGAGTGTGGTGGAGGCCTCTTCTTTGGAGGCTTTTAAGCAGAGGCTGGATGGCCATCTGTAGGAGGTGCTTTGAATGTGATTTTCCTGCTTGGCAGGGGGTTGAACTGGATGGCCCACAAGGTCTCTTCCGACTCTGATTCTATCTTCCAATCCTTTTGGGTGCCAGTTAACTGAGAGTCTACTGTATTCAAAAATTAAAATTGATTTTTATTTGTGTGTTATGGAATCTACTTATGCTATTTTTTTGAAAGGCCCTGTTAGATCCAAGCCATACCAGAAGTGATGGCATCAGACACCAAACAGAATCAGGTCACCAACAATTCCTGAAAAAGAAAGAGAAGATGGACTTCATAAGAGCATTAAGCTCTGCTGACACTCCCCGCTGTGTTGCGTTTTGTTCTTGCTTTAGGCTCCTTCTGGCAAAACTCAAAACCTATTTTGTCATTTCAGTCTGGTAGACAAAATGAATACCTGGAGTTTTTAAAATGCTTATTGTAGTTTGTACTTGACTTGTTTTGTTTTACCATGATCAGTTAGTTTGAGTTGTATTTTAAGAATATGTCGAGGTTGTGTTGTTCTAAATCACTCATGAGTGTGATTTGAAAAGAATAAGCTACTTAATTTCATCAACCCAGCTTTTCTTTCTGAAATGTTAGTAGCGGTCTTTTCTCTTAATAGGATGGGATACATTGTGCCATAAGTTGAAACTAACTTGATAGCAAGTACAGTAGAGTCTCACTTATCCAACATTCGCTTATCCAACGTTCTGGATTATCCAATGCATTTTTGTAGTCAATGTTTTCAATACATCATGATATTTTGGTGCTAAATTCGTAAATACAGTAATTACTACATAGCATTACTGCGCATTGAACTACTTTTTCTGTCAAATTTGTTTTATAACATGATGTTTTGGTGTTTAATTTGTAAAATCATAACCTAATTTGATGTTTCATAGGCTTTTCCTTAATCCCTCCTTATTATCCAACATATTCGCTTATCCAACATTCTGCCAGCCCGTTTACGTTGGATAAGTGAGACTCTACTGTATTGACAAAAACTAGTGCCAGGCTGATGGGGAGACTGGGATGAAATGGTTTAGGACTGAAGTGCAAAGGCAGAGGATACATTCAGTATTAGCCACTGACGCATAAGCATGAAGTTCATATACACACAATTCTACAGAGTTAGCAGGTTCTACCATATTTCTTCAATCAATTGTGAGATGCACAGACGGTTCAGTATCACCAACAGAAAAAATATTACATAAAAAGCATCCATGATTCTAAGGTGAACCCTGTTTTTAGAGATTTTATATGGAGGGAAAGTGCCTCTTAGAATGGAATAAATATGGTATGATAAGTCTTGCTGTCTTTACGTCTAATTCAACTTGCAGTTCTGGACTAGGAGGTGTGGATCAAGGCAGGAAATCCCACATCTGATTTGAACTGGGATATATGGCAGTGTGGACTCGGATAACCCAGTTCAAAGCAGATATTGTGGGATTTTCTGCCTTGATATTCTGGGTTATATGGCTGTGTAGAAGGGCCCACTGTCTCTTTAAAGTATCATAGATTTCAGAAACACTGGTTCTTGTTCTCCAATATTTATTATGCTTGGTAGTTTTCTTTGTATATAATTTCCATTAATATTAGGTTAAATAATTCCATACAAATAGAGCAAAGATGCCACAGGTGTGACATCAGTATCTTAAAGACCACATACAATAGGGAACAACTGGGCTTTCTTAAGCAGCAACTGTTTCTGGAACTATGAATAATTATATGCATTTAAGTACTGCTAGAAATCAATGGCAATGTATGCAATTAAACGGGAACTTAATAGTTTGTTCTTCTTTCATGGCGCATAAGGTGGTGGCAATGGGCTGGTAGAGATCTTGTCATAAGCCGGAGGAGCATCAGGCACCTACATTAATAAAAGTTGGGTGATAAGAAAAGAATCATATCAGAGAAATATTGACAAACTTTAACTACTTCCATTAGTATTTTTTCTTAAAGGTTTCCTGACATGTTCATGGTGAAGTAGACCTTTGAAAAATAGTTAATCATGTCCGGAAACATGTTCAAGGGACTGCTGCAGGTAGGAAGGGACAGGTAGCCCTGCTTTCTCCAGTCCACTTACATGTGTCTGAATCTCAATGTAAAACCTGGTTGCATTGTTAATTTGTTAATTTCCTTCAGTATTACATATCACAACTGTTGGGGAGAAAGAGAAGGAAACAAGTTTTTCCATTTAAACCTTAGCATAAAGCTTAAAACATGTGATGTACAGCCAGCCTTCCACATTCACTGGAGTTAAAGGCACAAGATTCTTTAGAAGTAAAAAAAATCTGAATAAAAATGGTACCCAAGAGAACATATCTCTAGGTATTTCTTGGTCTTCCAGCTTGACTCTATAGTCAGCTTCTGGAGGAAGTAGACCACAGAGTTGCACTGGAGAAACTAGAGATCCCTAGACAGAGAATATTAGAATCAAATCTACAAAAATCAACCCTGCAGATGTGTAACATCAAACGCAGTATATACGTACAGGAATGTAAGGCACATAAATGTGAAAGTAGCACATTGTATACAAGAGATGCAACAGTGGATTCTGGGAAAAAAATAGATAGCAACATGCAGCAACACAACACACAAATAGGCCAACATCACATCAGATACACAAATATACATAGATATAGCAGCTCTGCTTCCCAAAAATGTACAGTGCTGCCTCCTGTTCACACATTCAAGCAACAACAATTTCTCTTTTGGGGAGAAAGATCCATCAGAACAGTTTGATGAACTGATACAAGATCTACGACCCATCCTTACTGAAAATGATTGATTTTTTACAATGAAACCTTGAAGTCTCCTATCAATCAAAATACTCCCTGGGTTCTCATAAAACTTAAGCACACGCCTTCACAATATCCTTGAATTTTTAACATAGTGCATTTTCTGAGAGGGCACACAAAGAACTATCGTATGTCCTCCAGTGCAAACGTTTAAGAAGAGTTTAATTTAGCTACACTTTCTAAGAATTCAATCATAATTTAAGATTTTGTGCAAGACATTTTCTAGAGAATCAGATAACCTCAACCTTCAATCTTTCATAGGGGGAGCATGCTAGAAAAGGCAGTTCACTCTTAACCACTTCATGACATAACTTCTTCACTTAAAATCTGTTATTCCACTGGGTTCACCACATACATTTTGATTAAAATGTAGTTTTTGAGTCTAGAAACATTGAGGGCAGCATTTTTTCCAATATATCAGGAAGAGGTGAGGATGGATTTTTCCTCAAAACTCCGGATGTTTTGCCAAATTTCTAATGAAGCAGACTCGTTGCTCTCAGGTTAGGATCATCCAATTTGTGGGAGGAGAAATTGGGGGAGGAGTCAAAATAAATGTTTTTGGGCAATTTCCTTTTGCTCCCCAAGCAGGAAGGTTTGGTTGTAAGCTACCTCATAATGCTTCTACTTGCAAAAAAATAAAACAGCCTTTTAGGGTACCTTTATTCCTTCCTTTCATGATTTGTCTGTGTTGGGAGGGCCAGTGCTGTTGCCGTACCAAATGGGTTTCCCTCCCATCCCTTTTCTCTCCCTCCCTCCCTGCTCTTGGGAATTGTGGGAATGGAAGTACCAAAAAGCACTGAGAGGGATGGTGGGCAGAGCCAAATGTCTACAGTGTGGAAACCTCTTCATTGAAAAATACGCAAGACAACTGAGTGCACTAAACAGTGTGATTAAAAGGTAGGGGAAAAACGAAATGGAGTTAGACTGAACTCTTTTCTTCTGAACACTTCCTGGTGTAATCTGATGAAGTCCTAACTGTAAAGCTCTATCTGCCTCTCTAACAGAAGGGCATCTGGCTTTTGGCAGAACTGCACACTTTGGCCATCTGAAACAGCTTGACTAGATATAAGGAGAAATAGTTCTCTTACCGCCTGGGTATAGTTGCTGTTGTATTCCTGCAGAGACAGCTTGGAACCCAGTAAGGCACTTTTACCTTCTGATGTCTTCATAGTGGTCATTTTGAAGTTCTTACTCTATTTCACAGGCAGAACAGAGAGAAAGGAAGAGAAAGGCAAAGGAAAACAAAAATGAGGGCAAAATTGATTGTTTTGCACACGAGTCTTACATCTAGAGAAAATACAATCATGCTCAGTAAAGTGGACAGGCCACAGCATCGATGTATTGGTTTAAGCACTCAGGCCCTCTGTTTTCAAGATCTGAGCAGGGCAGTTAACGACTGAGGTTCTTGGAGACCTCCCATTCATAGTGTTGCAAAAAGTGGATGTTGACTTGATAGCAAATGACAAATTGCACCTGTGTTTATTGCTTCTCTCTGTCTCTAATACCAGATTCAAAATTACATTTTCCAGAATGTCCTTTCCATTTCTTTTCTGCACTTATCCAGCAGTGCAGGTGAGGAGCACATAGGGGTGCCCTCTTCATATTATATATGAAAGTGGGAATTTCCTTGTTCTGACATGGTATTACATGCCCTCTGCTGAAGCTAAACAGGTTTGTGTATGTCTGAATGGGAGGCAACTGCAACCCTCATGTTCAACTTATGTGATAGGGGAAAGGCAGGAAAGTGGAAAGGCAAGAAATAAATGTACTCAATAAGTCAGTTTTTTTGGTGACACGATCCACTATATTCATGCAGAACACTTTTATTTGCATAACTCCACCAAAGGTTTAAAATTTGCCAGGACTCAGCTCTAGCATCTTCTTTCACATGTCAAGGTTTAATGCATGAATATATAAAATGAAGGCATATTGGAGCCCCACTGAGCAGAATTATGTTTGCCTCATAATTAATGATTATTAATCACTAAGGACCTTGTCAGACAGAGGTTTTCCTCCATTTCTACACACTTTAAAGACTGAATACCACAGATCCTATCAATGGGTTGCCCATGGGATTCTGTCACTGCCAAGTGTAGAAACGGGAGGATTGAAAGGTGAACAGGAATCCTCTTTCTGCACGTAGAAATGCTTAAAAACAGGATTTTTTTTTCTTTGGGATAGGAAGTAGTGGAATTGTCCATTTACACTCCTTTTTGTGATGTTTCAGGGTGTTCATGTGGGCACTCTGATAATGACCCTTGATTCTTCTTCTATCACCATTAGTGGTTTAAAGATGGTGTGGGTCCAATTGAAAGAAGTGTGCTGGTCTCCTTGAGAGTAGGGATTCAGAGAGGATGGAGCAGATCCTATTGAGAGAAGTGGTTTAATATTGTGCTGGTCTTGAAATGGGAGGCTGTGTGATGGGAACTGAAATTGATGGTTGAACTAGAAACAGGCGGAAGTGAATAAATTCTACGTCTTTAAAGATGGAATGTCACGGAATACTATGCAAAGAAGACGAACCCTGTCTTATGACTGTTTTTAATCATGTTGAAGTTTTACTGCTCAGTTTAATGTTTTATCTGATTTGTGCTGTCGTGTCTGGGCATGGCCCCATGTAAGCCGCCCCGAGTCCCTCCGGGGAGATGGGGCGGGATATAAGAATAAAATTATTATTATTATTATTAACCCTCCCCTGCCTTGTGGGATGAGGACCTAAGTGTTCTTATGCACCAGTGCTTAATGACTTCAGGATCAGAAAAGATAGATTTTAATGAGAATACTTGAGTGTCAGCATGTTTTCCTTAAAATTAGGCACTGTCCAAACCTGGTGAGTCTAGCAGGCCAACTATAACAATAAATACAATCCTAAACAGGGCAGTAGTAAGCCAGTGTATCCTTACCAAAAGGTTTCTATAACCCCTGCGCTTTTTATAATACCAACATCCAATGAGCAATAAAGCTGCAAGAACCACAACAAGAAGTCCAATACCTGCAGCCCTGTAAAAAAGAAAAGAAAATAATTATGGAAAACACATATTTCTAGAGATGCCTTCAGTCTTTGCAAACATTAGACTGGGCATAAGCGTACAATACTGAAATCGCCTATACAGTGTCACTAACATACTTATGATGTTTAGGTCTAACCAACGTACAGATATAATTTTTTTTATTTAAATAGAAAACTTGATATGATAACAAGCCATAATACATGATGTCTCCTTTTTAATCAACAGTATAATTCCCATATCTGCAGAACCAATATAGGTGCTTGAACTTATCCAGTTTTTCAGGTATTCATTTAGGGCTTCTTGTACTGTTTCTCAGTAAACCTGTCATTTCTCCCATTGACAAATCAACCTCTGAGTATTCCTTATGTTGTTGAGCCACGATATGTCCCACCAGCTAAGGCCATGCAATGTTTTACTCTGGTTTCCGTTTGCTGTTTTAAACTGTTTTCATCTGGTGCGAGCCTTTTTCCGAATTACTTCGGGCCAGATGTGTTTTGGAATTTCACTTCTACACAGTGAATCATTGGCTGCCCTCTCCTCTCATTGGAAGAACGTTATAATTCCCGCTGCCTTAAGAAAGCTCAGGGCATTCTTGGGAATCTATATCACCTGGCATATTATTTTTCTGAATTCTTGTCATTTGGCAGACAGTACAAGGCGACAAAGACAAGGACAAACAGACTGAAGGATAGTTTTTATCCTAGACCTGTGGCTATGTTGAACTCAGTGGTTTTGAATTGATGTACAATTATGCAGGTTTTTAATATATATTTTAATTTTAATTTTAATTTTTTTAATTTTGAAAGGCTTTTAAATCTGATGTAAACTGTTTTTCTGATGTATCTGTTTGTATTGTAAGCCGCCCTGAGTCCCCTAATGGGTGAGAAGGGCGGGGTAGAAGTGATGCAATAAATAAAATAAAATTCCCTGGCCGCCAAATCCCTGGTTGCCATTTCCCCTCAAAAGGGAATCCCTGCCTGGAGGCGGCAATGTCAGCAGTGCTCTCAGCCAATCAGAGCACAGATCCAGACTGGCCCCTCTCAACCAATCAGGGAAAGAAGCAGGAGTTTTGAATTGCTGTCAAACTGTATAAGAAGTCTTGCTTCCTCTGTATGTTTTATACTTGTACACTTTGAGGCATCTGCTTGTACTTCCATCCCTTTTGGTCAATTTGAATAAGCCTCTGTGGCTTGTCTTCAACCTGGTGGGTGTTTCTCTGTCCTGGCCCATATGATTTAGCTTGCGCTCACTGGGCATGGATCCTTTTATCCATGGTCCTAGTTATCCACAATACTTGCCTGAGAAAACCCTATGGTTTCATGGGTTTGCCATAAGTTACATTCACACATAAGGAACTATCTATGATTCTGTGTTATTTTTGCCTCTGATAACCAGACTATTTGTTAAAGAAATAATGTTTTCTATTAAAATGATAATTTTCTGTTAAAGAAGAATTCAGTATGGATTAAGAGGAAGAAAATCATATTTGAAACCAAACAGGAAGGTGTTTTAAAGTTTAAAATTGATGCAATACTTACTCTTCTGTTGAAAGCGAAGTGAATCTCTTCCCTCGACCAAAGCTGCCATCCAAATAATGATCTCCTTTGGGCATTTTGTTTGGTAGAGGGCACACCTACAAAGTGAACAAAGTTAATAACCATTTCATACAATACAATCCCATAGTATTCTTCATATGCAAGACAGAAAACAAGATCTCTATGCAGCAGCACATATCGTAGTATGACCCCTAAATACTGGATTGGTACCTGCAGTTTTATCTATCCACTTGTAGCAAAATTTCTGTCTCTTTTTATTTAAGGAGAAATCATCATAAACCTTGCCAAGAAAACCTTATGATAAAATCACCGTTAAGTCAGAATTGACTTGAAGGCAGATAACAGCAAATTTTTATTCTGAGATTTGAGAAGAGCAACAATGTAGAGATTAATCTCATCTGCAAAAATAGTTTATGTTAAATTATACTCATGCCACGTTCTGACACTGACACTGTCTTTGATGCCAGAGAGCTCCTTTCTGTGAGCCAGTTAAATTAGACAAAAATTAGATTGATACATATTATGATTTCATAGACAAAGACTCTACACCAGTGGTTCCCAACCTGTAGTCCTTGGACCATCAGTGGTTCCAAGAACTAAAATATGGCCCGTGGCCTCATTGTTACTACACCGTTGCAACGAGAGCAACTGGTCTTGCAAAACTCTCTTATAGTGTTGAGGCAATGGGGATGTTGGGGGGCAGGGAGTGGCTGACTACCCACAAAAGGCATGACAACAAGCCTCCTGACTGTTGCTTCTCCTCTTCCTCCCTCCCCCTCAGCAGAGCTGTTCCATGAGTTGCCTGGAACCGGGGCGCCTTGGTATCTTCATTTTTAGGCCTGTTCCTGGGATTATTTGAGGTACTGATTTAGAAAATTGCATTGGATAGACCATATCAACTCTAGATTATTAAATATGGTTTTCTGTGAGCGAGCAGGTGGCAACTACTGGATGGCATATGTTTTGTATCAGAAACTAGAGCTGATGTGTTCTATCCAATGCAATTTTCTGAATCAGCACCCCAAATAACTAAACCAAATCTAAAGTTGACTAAAAACTGATTCGTAACCCTTTTGGTACTAACGTTGAGAGTGGTCCCTGGTCAAAGTGGTCCCTGATAAAGTGTTCCCTGGTCAAAAAAAAGGTTGGGAACCACGGCTCTACACTGTAGAATTAATGCAATTTGATATCCCTTTAACTGCCATTGCTCAATGCTATGCAATTATGGGCAATGTAGTTTGGTGAGGCACCAGCACTTTTTGGCAAAGAAAGCCAAAACCTTGTGAAACTGCAACTCCCATGATTCTGGAGCACTGAGCTATGGCAGTTAAAGTCATGTCCAATTGCATTTCTACAGAATAACTACACCCCAATATCTTAGTGGATCACAGCCAACTGCCCTATGCTATCATTCTCAGTCAATGACCACAACCATTAATAGGTTGTAAAGGAACAGTCTTCTATCCCTAGGACAGCTCTTTTTTAGTGATGTGCAAGGGCAACCAGGTACATCCTTCTGGTCCATTTGTAGTCAAGAGCAATTGTATGCTCAGGAGTTGTCTAGATTGGCCTTATGTACCTGGGAAAAGGCATGTGCAAGGAGGTACTGAATGCCTTCTTACGCAATAATGATTAATCTTTTTGTGTATGATGTGTATGAACCTGTCAACTTATGGAGATCCCATGACTTTCATAGGGTTCTCTTAGGCAAGGAAGACAAAGAGCTGATTTTGCCATTTCCTTCATCCAAAATATAGCCTACAGTATCTATGTAACTGGAGGTTACATCAGCATTGGCCAGCAACAGGATTCTGGCTACAGAGACAGCCATTGGCCTAAAAAGAAGTGTTGGCAAAGTTCAATTCAAAGTTCAATCCCATTTTTTCACATTGATCACATTAAAAGGTCATATATATACTTATGTAAGGGAAATAAAATATTTTAAGTTGGAGAAGTATAGCAAAGCAGAGGAACTCTCCCCTGAGGGGATTTCACACACTTTTCCCTTTCTAAAAAATGTATGGAGAGTGGATGCTTTTGTTTTTAAGCACAGTAGCATTTCTATTAGACTTGTACACACACAAGTGAAACAAGATGTGTACTACCAAAAGTAATTGAAATTTTGACATGGCATTAAATCTTCTATAACCTAACTGTTTTTATACAGAAGATGTCACAGGTTTTGCCTTCACTACTGTTGCAAATCAAGCAGCAAGAGCACGGGGGGATCCTTTGTTGGGAGTTGTTAGCCTATCCTGAGTGATTCATATCTGGAATTCCTATGTTTGGTCCACTCTAACAACCACCATGCCAGACCACACATATCAACAATTTCAACAGAAAGGAGGAAACCATGAAAATGAACAAAATCTGTCTACTAGTATGAATAAACTCTAAAGTCAGGACAGTAAATCAAGAACAACACTCAGAAAACAGAGTATCCCCCCAGGCAGGAAGCAGCCAGGCTTTGAATCTGCAAGGCCATTCAATGTTAATCAAGGTGGCCAATTGCAATATTCACACTTGCCTCAAACAGACAAGAGTTCTTTCTCCCACCCTGGACCTTCCACAGATATATAAACCCCACTTGCCTAGTTTCCAACAGACCTCACAACCTCTGAGGATGCCTGCCATAGATGTGGACAAAACATCAGGAGACAATACTTCTAGAACATGGCCATACAGCCCGGAAAACTCACAGCAACCCAGCAATTCCCCCATATACGCTTCTCTAAAAAGGGGGGGGGGTGTGCGTCTGAGAACTGCGGGTGATTTTTTTTATCTTTTTAAAATAAAGCTTTTTTTCTGTTGGTGTTACTAAAATTTGCATGCCTCTTACAATTAGAATCAAATAAATGTAATAGTAACTCATTTTCATCCAGGAATTGGAAGAGCATTTGTAGAGCAAAATTGCACATACACAGTACACATTAAAATAAAATGTCAGTCTTTAAATAACTGTCTGGAAATAAAATGGTCTCCAAATACAGAACTTCATTATTTATCATCTAGAAAAATAAAAATGCTGGAACAGCATACATTTTGAAAACTTTATTGGGTTTTGTTGTGATGTGTGATGACTACAGCATAGCTCTGCGAATGGGATAAAGGAATATCTATTATATTCAGTCTATGCAGTTTTAAGTTCTTCCTGCCCTGCAATCGTCTTATGTTTTTTCTAATCCCACAATCAAGACTTTCTAATATGTGTGTCATTTGTTTAAATGGCCAAAGAAAATAAAACACCCATATCAAATCAAATTGAATGGTTTAATCTGATTTCCGTGACTTCGCTCTCAAAAATGCACAGATAAACATATTGGCCACGATCTTAACCGCCGTTACATGACTTAAATCTGATTAAATGCAATGAGATTTGAACATCCTTTATGCAGTCACGATCTCCAATTTCCAGTAAGCATCACCACTCCAACTTCTGGTATGAATACAGAAAACACACACAAACCCATTCAGTGTGAAAAAATTTTTTTAAACAACACAAGAATAGAAATGCATTTCTTCATTTAATACATCTTTCAGAGTCAAGGAAACACTAGCAAAGCAAAATCTTAATTTACTACAGAAATCAAGAGCAAGGAATTTATGACTTACCTACTTACACAGATCCAGACTATGGCTGAGAGCTAAAAGTATCACAAGATTCCCCCCTCCCCAATCTTTTTTGCAAACTTTTTTTCACGTTTCCCTTATGGACAAGCAAGCGCTCATGACTATCACGAGTCTGAATTCCTGGCACCCAGCTTTTGATCATGCTAATTGGCGTAAAATGCTAAGTCCCAAGGGAAAGCTTCTGTTCTTTTAGATTCCCCCATCCCTGTTGCCCCTTCACTTCCCCTGGTAGCATGATAGTTTAGCTCTGAATTTCTAGGTATTCCTGGAGGAAAGGTGGCTTTTCCAACTGATTTATGTGAAGAATACAGAGTTCATGTTGTTCTCATCTTTCCCAATGGAAAGGTCAATTTCTCCAATTGATCTCTTCTTATAGAAAGGCCAGTTCATGGAATCTTTGTTTTCTTTTGCCTTCACTCCAAAGTCTATACTCATGATCTTTCATTATCTTATCTTACACCTCTCCTCAATATTTATTTATATAAGCAGGTTGATCTCTAATCAGAGCTTGGAACCATTATGGAGGGGGTTTTTTTGGGGGGGGGATTATAAATGCCATAATCCTCTAGTCAATATGGCCATGTTGGTTGGCAACAATCTGTCACGTTGATACGCCCAAAATGGTAATTCTTTTAAGCTCTGATGTCGAAAATCATTAGGCATAATGTTTAGTCCGGAAAATCGGGGGACTGCTGTCTGGACTGCAATCCAGACAGCGGAAATAGTGGCTCTGGAACTCTCTCCCCAGGGAGATCAGGCAGGCCCCTACCCTCCTCACCTTTCGGAAGAGCCTGAAAACTTGGCTCTTCCAACAGGCCTTTGGTGACTGATCTCCATAGTAATGGATTGACCTGTTGCTTATCTCATTTATTATACCCTATTCCTTTAGCAGGCCATAGTGTATGCCTTCGCCAGCACTTTAACGGGACAATAGTTCTGGGATCTACCTCACCCTGATTGAATCTGACACTAATTGCACTTTTTTGGCCCAGTTCTTTTTTTAGAGCCGACCCAGGATTTTATCATAGTATATTTATTGTATCTTGACCTATGACTTGTTTTATTGTTGATTGATTGTTTTATTGTTATGTTTTTATATTGTTTGTGACCTGGGCTTGGCCCCGAGTCCCTTCGGGGAGATGGGCGGGGTATAAAAATAAAATTACTATTATGTTATTATTATTTAAGTGGACAGAGGGTGCATCCAGACAGCCTCTTTAATGCGGGACTTCCCGCAATAAAAAGGGGCCTGTCTAGATGACATCTGTGTAAAACACGAATTAGGTAAAGGTTTCCCCTGACGTTAAGTCCAGTCATGTCTGACTCTGGGGGTTGGTGCTCATCTCTATTTCTAAGCCGAAGAGCCGGCGTTGTCCGTAGACACCTCCAAGGTCATGTGGCTGGCATGACTGCATGGAGCGCCATTACCTTCCCGCCGGAGCAGTACCTATTGATCTTATCACATTGGCATGTTTTCGAACTGCTAGGTTGGCAGAAGCTGGAGCTAACAGGGGGCGCTCACTCCGCTCCCGGGATTTGAACCTGGGACCTTTTGGTCTGCAAGTTCAGCAGCTCAGTGCTTTAACACACTTCACCACCCGGGCTCCTAAGAACACGAATTAATTCACCACAAACCAGAAAAACCCTGATTTGTGGTGAATTAATTTGATAGTGGGTTTATTCCACAGCTTCTTGGAAGGCGTGGGATAAATCCACTATTTCCGCTGTCTGGATTTCAGTCCAGGCAGCAGTCCCCCGATTTTCCGGACTAAATTAGCCTCGAAAACTTCGAGGACAACAACACCCTTCCCCAAAGCCCCCCAAACCCCTTTGAAAAGTAAAATAACGTATGCAGCCAGCATTTCCCTTCTGCCGGCCTTCTCCTGGCACATAGGAATGATGCGCCAGGAGAGCTGGGGGGGGGGGGGGGGGAGAGAAGGAAAATCACTTCTCACACACACACACTCTCTCTCTCCTGGCACTTCATTTCTACGCGTCAGGAGAGGGCCGTCTGAAGGGAAATGCCGGCCACCTAAGTTATTGTATTTTTTATGCTTTTTCAGGGGGTTTGGGGAGGCGGTTTGGGTGTCTGAGTGTTCTCCCGGAAGGTACCCGGAGCACATCTGGACACCCAGCCACAAAAGTGCGGGCTTTTGTGGCTGGTGTGCAGACTACAGTCCTCCCCAACCTGGGTTTTTTAAACCCTGGTTGAAGCAGACTTTTCTGCTGTGTGGAAGTGCCCAGAGTTAATATGTCTGGTTTTTAAACAAAACCATACTAAGAATAATCAAATAATCTTTAAAACTATTTTTTATCCCTGGCATAAAAATATACTAAGGATAATCAAGACTAGCATTGAGAACCAGTGTGGTGTAGTGGTTTGAGCACTGGGCTATTGTTGTCGAGTCATGGCACCCCCCTCCCCAAATTAATATGGACCTTCAAAGAAACTCCAAGCAAGATATATAATTTCTTTGTATTTTTAAAATATTTTCTGCAATAGCAAAGATGTTGGAGGCTTTGGAAGGACCCAGCAGCAACTGTACCCAAAACGATATCATATCAAAAACCTTTAATAAATGTATTAAATAATATTTCTTGTATAACTTGTATTGATAGTGTATTATATCAATTCTTAAATATATAAAACTGTATCAAATATATTATAAAGGCATCTGATTCCTCCAGTGCCCCCTATTTGCATAAGCATCTGGGAATGGAGATTACTGAACTGTTAGACAAACCTGCCCCCCCCCCCCAGCAATCTCCCAAGCTAAATAATATAAATTCCTTTGTGCATGTATGTGAGACAGATGATACCTTTATCACCAGGGCCCTGTTTATACTGTTTACCTGTTTAAATGTGGCTAGAAGCTTATGGTTCTCACGGAAGAGAAGATTAAAACAAATATGAATATATTAGCCTTCTGAAAGGGCGGCCAAGTCTCGGGTCACCCAGGATTACCACCTTTTGTTTTCTGGTTCTTGCACCTTTGTCTTCACAGAACTGGACACTTAAATTAATCAAGGAAAAATCTGCATGCACACATCTTCATCCTCTTCAGTTTGGTGCCCGCCACAGGGGCATCTCTGCAACCCCATTCCTCCAACCCCATGCATTTGCAGTAGATTTTGTTTTTTTAAGAAAATAGACAAACTAGCATGGGCATCCTTTTTCTTCAGCACATACGTTGGTGAGTACAGGGATATGCTTTAGGCTATAAGTCAATGCATGATTTGCAAGTAAGTGCTATAAAATTCAGTGGATTTTTCAGTATATCTTAATGAGATTAGCCTCTCTGGCAGGAATTCAGTGGGTCCTATTTCAAGCAGAGATATTTTTGTTTAAGTTGGCTTTTAATGTATAAGCAGGGGGACTGCTGTTTTATTGATCTTTTAAACTTTTGCATGTTTTAAATTGGTTCTAAATATTTTTTCATGAAAGTGATTGTAATTGTTTTTAAATCGTATTGTAAACTGATTTTAATTTATTATTTCTGGGAACTGCCTTTGTTCCATCCAGGGAGAAAGGAAAAATATAAAGCAAATAAATAATATCTGTAGGCACACTTTTATGTTCATATTGAGTTTAGCAGAATCACAAACATGTTCAAATTGGCACATGATTTTGCACTATGGCTATGCATTCAACTGCATGTAAATGCTAATCAGGGAAAGCACATAACATTTGTCCCCAAAGTTTTCTTGCATTCTTAAGTTTAAAACCAATATCTGTGTATTTTCTTCGCTCTTGGAATCAAATGCGTCACTGCTTAGAGAAAACAATAGGGGGCTCCATAAAGGGGTTCTTTGTCAATATCGGCACAAATAACCCACATGATGATAAGGCTTCTCCATTTGCTTTGCATGTGCTGATTTAACATTCAGATGACTTCAGATACCAGATATCAAAGGTCTGCTGTTACTGTTGTAAGCAATGAAGAACCCACTGTCATTCTTAAATGTCTTCAGAACAGATTGCTGCAGAAAATATTAATAAATACTCAGTTTCTAACTGTTACTAACTGCAGATGTACCACAACAGAACTTTCCAAACATTTCATATTGGTAACACACTTTTTAGACATGCATCATTTGCAACACAGTATATAAATAAACAAATAACTTTATTTTTAACCTGCCGTCTTTCCCCAGAGGAACTCAGAGTGGCTCCCATAAACAAAAACAAAAACAAAACAGTTTTATTAGCAAACTGGATGTTAAACCAACCTCTTATAAGAGACTAGCTGTGCCCGGCCACGCGTTGCTGTGGCAAAGTGGTGGTGGTATTGGTTAAAAATTGTTGTGTAATTTTTATTTGACGTTATTTGTATTTTTTAATTAATTTTATTGTAAGTTATCTTTTTATTTATTATATTTTATTATTTTGTATAATTTTTAGTTATTTTTTGTTATTATGGTATTTTATTGTATTAATTTTTTAGTGTTTTTAATTATTTTTAGTGTTTTTTATTATTTTTTATTGGGTTGCTAGGAGACCAAGTTGGAGGAGCTTAGCCTTCTAACTGGCAGCAATTGGATAAAAGCAATTATTCCTCTCTCTCTCTAATTAGGACTTTATTTTTCTTTTCTTTTTGTTGTATCAACCTAGAGGCGTGGATGATGGGTTGTGTCATCAAATTTCGACGTTGGGGGGCGTGTAGTTTTGTTGTTTTGTGGGTCGCCGTGATGCCATCACTCTTTTATATATGTATAGATATGGACGCATGCATAAATTGTAAAAAAGAAAACATATGGGGACACAAATAATCAAGTTAATCATGGAAAATTAAAAAAATTAACTAGCAAGAATTAAAATAACTGACTACAATAGATGGTTTAAAATTAAAATTCTAGTAGAATTAATAAATACATGAATGAAAAGTCAAAGTAAACTATATTCATAAGGCTAGTATCAAACTGGGAACCCTCAGATCTTCAGCAATACATGGCTACCAGAGAGAACAAGGAAAACTGCAAAAAGACCAGAAACAAAGGGAAGAAGACTAAATCCCTTAAAAAAACACATGCTTAAGGCTGGCCTCCCTTTTGCAGAGAGATTCAGTTAACTCTCCCATCCCTATGTAGCGTGGCCACTGCTGTAAACTTGGAGGGACTAGTAATCAGTATATTTATTTATTTACAAGCATTTATATCCCGCCCTTCTAACCCCCAAGGTGGGACTCAGGGCGGCCTTACAATTAGCATTTTCTAATGTAACATTAGAAAATGTTGACCATTTCCACTACCTTGGCAGTCACCTCTCCACAAAAGTCAACATCGACACTGAAATACAACACCGCCTGAGCTCTGCAAGTGCAGCATTTTTCAGAATGAAGCAGAGAGTGTTTAATGACCGGGACATCCATAGAGATACCAAGGTGCTTGTTTATAAAGCCATTGTCCTCCCAACCCTGCACTACGCCTGCAAAACGTAGACGGTCTACAGACGTCACACTCAACTCCTAGAGCGTTTCCATCAGCGTTGCCTCAGAAAAAGCCTGTAAATCTCTTGGGAAGACAGGTGGACAAATGTCAGCGTACTTGAGGAAGCAAAGACCACCAGCACTGAAGCGATGCTCCTACGCCATCAACTCCACTGGACTGGCCACGTTGTCCGAATGCCCGATCACTGTCTCCCAAAGCAGTTACTCTACTCCGAACTCAAGAACGGGAAACGTAATGTTGGTGGGCAGGAAAAGAGATTTAAAGATGGGCTTAAAGACAACCTTAAAAACTGTGGTATAGACACTGAGAACTGGGAAGCCCTGGCCCTTGAGCGCTCTAATTGGAGGTCAGCTGTGACCAGCAGTGCTGCGGAGTTCGAAGAGGCACGAACGGAGGGCTTAAGGGAGAAACGTGCCAAGAAGAAGGCCTGTCAAGCCAACCCTGACCGGGACGGCCTTCCACCTGGAAACCGATGTCCTCATTGTGGTAGAACATGCAAATCAAGAATAGGTCTCTTCAGCTACCTACGGACACACCCCCAAGACAACAGAAATGGAAGACAATCATCCTCGAACTACGACGGATCGCCTAAGCATCATTAGACGCTGAACAAACCAATATAAAATATAATATATAAAAACAATTATAGTTAAAATAGATATCATTAGTTAAAACATCCATATAAATATACATTCAAGAGCGTATTCCAAATCGTGATCCAGGTCTGTCCATTATTCATCCTAATTTCATTTTACAGTTAGTGCTGCTTCTATTGCTCAAAGGCCTGGTCCCATAGCCAAGGTCTGAGATTGATGAAAGGATAGGAGTGAGAGATCCTGTCTGATCTCATTACAGAGGGCGTTCCACAGACGGGGGCCACCACTGAGAAGGTCCTGTCTCTCGTCCCCTTCAGTCCCGCTTGCAAAGGTGGTGAGATCAAGAGCAGGGCCTCCCCCGAAGATCTTAAACTACAAGGTGGGTTGTAGTGGGAGATACGTTTGGACAAGTAAGCTGGGCCGGAACTGTTTAGAACTTTATAGGCCAAAGCCAGCACCTTGAATTGTGCTCAGTAGCAAATTGGCAGTCAGTGGAGCTGACGCAACAGGGAAGTGATATGCTCCCTGTACGCCGCTCCAGTTAACAACCTGGCTGCCACCTGTTGGACTAACTGGAGCTTCCGAACAGTCTTCAAAGGAAACCCCACGTAAAGTAGTCTATTTGGGATGTAGCAAGAACGTGGACCACCGTGGCCAAGTCCGGCTTCCCAAGGTACGGGCGCAACTGGCACACAAGCTTTAACTGTGCAAAGGCTCCCCTAGCCACCACCGAGACCTGGGGCTCCAGGCTCAACGATGAGTCTAGGATCACCCCCAAGCTGCGAACCTGTGCCTTCAGGGGGAGTGTAATCCCGTCCAGCACAGGCTGTAACCCTATACCCTGCTCGGCCTTACGACTGACCAGGAGGACCTCTGCCTTGTCTGGATTCAATTTCAATTTGTTCGCCCTCATCCAGTCCGATACTGCCGCTGTGATGGCACGCTGGGGGTGGGGGGGGGGAGAAAACTATATGTCTAGCTACCCGGTGGCTATCAGTATACCCTCTGATGTACTTCAATTCTTAAAATAAAGACTCTTGAGACTGGATAAAGTTAACCAAATAACTTTACTGAGACAAAGGCAAAGTTAACTTCACTCAGGGTTCTTGAAAAGCAAATCAAAATAATATATTACAGAGATGAGGTTTGCTGATTGAATTTAGTTACACTGGAAATAAACACTTGACTATATTTGTATAGTATGAGGTAAAATACTTGAATATAATTGTGGTAAGTCACTTGGTTATTAATATAATACAGAATCTAGATGGCAAAGTACAAACTATAATGAAGTACACTATGTTATAATGGTTATGAGGTAAAATACTCCAAACTAAAACAATATGATACAGTAGAGTCTCACTTATCCAACGTAAACGGGCCAGCAGAATGTTGGATAAGCGAATATCTTGGATAATAAGGAGGGATTAAGGAAAAGCCTATTAAACATCAAATTAGGTTATGATTTTACAAATTAAGCACCAAAACATCATGTTATATAACAAATTTGACAGAAAAAGTAGTTCAATACGCAGTAATGCTATGTAGTAATTACTGTATTTATGAATTTAGCACCAAAATATCATGATGTATTGAAAACATTGACTACAAAAATGCGTTGGATAATCCAGAACGTTGGATAAGTGAGACTCTACTGTATTTTGATGGAAAATGCAGGCTATAGTGGTAAAAACTAGGCTGTGCTTATGGTAAGTGCAACCTATAATGACTATATGGTATGTATGAGGCTATTGAGGTAAGGTATAAACTATAATGGTAAAATACTAAACTAATAATGGTAAAATACTCTAAGTTTTAATAGCTATATGGTATATCCCCTAGGCTATATTGGCTATAAGGTATGTACTCTAGGCTATAATAGCTATAAGGTATGTACCCTGAGCTTCAATAACTATACGGTATATACTTGCTATAGTAACTACAGTAGAGTCTCACTTATCCAACATAAATGGGCCAGCAGAACGTTGGATAAGCGAATATGTTGGATAATAAGGAGGGATTAAGGAAAAGCCTATTAAACATCAAATTAGGTTATGATTTTACAAATTAAGCACCAAAACATCATGCTATACAACAAATTTGACAAAAAAAGTAGTTCAATACGCAGTAATGTTATGTTGTAACTACTGTATTTATGAATTTAGCATCAAATATCATGATGTATTGAAAACATTGACTACAAAAATGTGTTGGATAATCTAGAACGTTGGTTAGAGTGATTTGTTGCAGCTGGCAGCTGGCTCCTCACCAGCCTGCGCCACAGCCCGGCCCTATATGGCTCCAGTCCAGCTTATCTGAAGGACCGTATCTCCTTCTATGAAGCTGGTAGACATCTACTATCTACAAGGGAGGGCATTCTCTCTGCTAAAGCATGCTTGGTGGGAACCCAGGAGAGGGCCTTTTCGGTGGCTGCTCCCAGACTGTGGAACTCCCTCCCAAGAGAAACAAGGATGTCCCTTTCCTATCAAGACCTTTCTCTGCCAGCAGGCCTTTGGGGATGAATAAGGTGCATGCTGCTGGGGAGATTATGTGTAGAGTTTGGGAGGGGGACTCTTAAGTTTTAAAGGCTATCATAAGTGTATTTATTATATTTCAATCTGCTTTTACCACATCGCACTCTTTAATTGTTTTTTAACTTTTGTATTGTGCTTTTATAATTTTGACTAAAGTGCGGGATTGTTAGTTGCCTTGAGTCCCTACATGAAAGGCGGGGTATAAATGAAGATAATAATAATAATAATAATAATAATAATAATAATAATAATAATATTTCAAGCAGTGACACACTGTTTGAAAAGCTCTGTGCTAGAAAATAGGATCTTGGACCTTCATCTTTTACCATTTTCAGATTTATTCTACTGACTGACAGCTCATTTCAAAGGATCATTCCTTTCTATATGTAGATTCATTTCTTGCTTTATTTTTTTTTAAACAGGAATAGCATGCAACATTCAATTTTAGTCCAGACCTTTACTGTCCAAACACCCTTACTTGATTACTTTATTAATGGTATTCCTAAATTCAAGATGACAATGCTTTGCATTTGTAACTTTCTCCTGGTTACCCACCACTTACTCTTTCTTCTTTTCTTTCTTTCCATCTCTTTTCTTTTTTGGTTCTTCATTTTGAAGCACACCAGGATGAGTCTACCATATCCAGACTTTTACAAAGTATAGCTGAAGATATGCATGTGACCAAGCATGCAGGCCTAGGCTGAAACAATTATTTTGATTATTTACTACTGTCTTGGCCGGGTTATTTGAAAAGAGCCTTGTTTGTTTTTGGATGTTAGGTAATATCAGTTTGGTCATATGTTATGTTATTTCTTAGAAAAAAAAAACTTAGTCTTTGTGGTGTTTTTTATGTAAGCTCCCATTAGAAAATGCATAAGGATGTGGGTGAACTACAATTCCCAAAAATCTTGGGTCAATCCTCCACAGACTTCACCAGTATTCACAGTTGGCCATATCTGTCATCAGATGGGTTTAGTGTTCTCTGAATACAGGTGAACTATAACTCCTGGATGTCAAGGTTAATCACCCCCAAACCTCACCAGTATGCAAAGTTAGCCGTGTTGGATCTGTGTGCCAAGTTAGTTCCAGGTCCATCGTTGGTGGAGTTCAGAGTGCTCTTAGACTGCAGGTGAACTATACATCCCAGTCCTTACAATTCCTATAAATCATGGTGAATTCTCCCCAAACCTCTCTCTCTGGTATGTTCAGTTGCTGTGTGTCATAGAAAATAATAGGAAAGGGTTAAGGGAAAGACAGTAGGTGGGATCATGCAAATTCCCACCAACGGAGAGAGAAAGGAACCCTGGGATGTGGCTCGTTGTAACCTGCAATGTCCTTGGAAGGAAGGCTTTGGTGGCTCCTCAGCACTGTGGGTTAAAGCTGTTTGTGGAAGCCAGAGGCTGTCTGTGTAAGCGAGCACCCATGTCACATGCACACATACACATTTTCACATTTATTATGTGTATAGAAAGGACTTAAGTTCACAGAAGATAGTTCTATCCACGGCTTCAATACTCCAGTTTTGGAGGCAATATGGAGGGTGTGATTGCATTCGGTCTGTAGTCTTCTCATAGACTTCTGAGTGGCCCCTGTGGGAAAAAAAATATTAAATTAGGCAGGTATAGACTGATAGGTTTGTTGGGATATTAATAGGAAAAGGCTCGCATTTAGCCTGAACAGGTCTTATAATGAGGAATACCCAGCATAAGAGCAATTTATTTATTTATTTATTTGCAACATTTTTATCCCACCTTTCTCACCTGTAGGGACTCAATGCGGCTTACAGGGTTGGCAAAATTCAATGCCCAAAAACAGAATTCAATAAAATCAAACAGCAATTACATCAATTAAATACTTAATAAAAAACAATCCCTGCCATTGAAATTCTTACATTATAAATTGTTGGTCAGATTGCAAATACTGCTATTCTCATATTATGTATGTAGTGTGGGTTGTGACAGTGCCTCTTCTAGGTACAGAAAAGAAAAGCAGTTAATATGGAAATTTAAATGGCGGAAGACTTCTAGCTTTCTTCCCGTCCTACTAGTTTTCTACAGGGTTTCGCTTGATTTGATTTGTGGAGATGCATGCAAATATTATCCTGTTTTGTACATTGAGCTTAGTTTTTAACCAATACAGACATATTACCTTATTTCTTAGACTCTCTAGAGGGAGCTCCAGTAACATATTACCCTACTATGCTTGACATTTATATGATTAAGACTTCAGACACTTCAAAGAAACTAATTAACATGATCTTTCTTTCTGAATAATAATTGTAACAGATAAGAAGTAGGCTGAGATTGTAGCTCTTACATATAACTATGCAAAGACATCATTACAATATTTTTTCCCCTTTCATTTAACTTTATTGCCAGTGAGTACCTGTAATGCATAAATGAATGGCATAATATTACATGTCTCCATAGTGCTTTCATCTGGCTATTCCAGTCATCCCTAACCTGGATTTGATTCAATCTCTCTATATAAAAACTAACTGTGCCCAGCCACGCGTTGCTGTGGCGAAGTATTGTGGTATGGGAAATAAAGTATTGAGGAATTGGTGGTAGTTAAGGTAAAGGGTAAAGTTTTTCCCCTGACATTAAGTCCAGTCGTGTCCGACTCTGGGGGTTGGTGCTCATCTCCATTTCTAAGCCGAAGAGCCGGCATTGACTGCATGGAGCGCCGTTACTTTCCCATCAGAGCAGTACCTATTGATCTACTCACATTTGCATGTTTTCAAACTTCTGGGTTGGCAGAAGCTGGGGCTAACAGTGGGGGCTCACTCTGCCCTCCAATTCGAACCTGCGACCTTTTGGTCCGCAAGTTCAGTAGCTCAGCGCTTTAACATGCTGCATCCCCAGGGGATATTATTTCCTAAAGCTTGCTAATATACAATATTTCTGATTGTTCCTTTTTTTGTCTGTTGGAGGCAAGTATGAAAGCTGCAATTAGCCAAAATGATCAGCATGTAATGGCCTTTCAGCTTTGAAGCCTGGCTGCTTCCTCCCTGGAGGAATTTTTTGTTGGGAGGTGTTAGCTGGCCCTGATTGTTTCTCGTCTGGAATTCCCTTGTTTTCAGAGTGTTGTTCTTTGCAATATTTTATGTACTTCTACTGTTTGTGTAGATGAAGAAGTACCCATATGCAGTGCTTGAGTGCACACACTCAAAAAAAGGCTGTGGTCCTCAGAAAACAGAGGATTTGCCAGACTTTGGTGATGGGAATACTTTGTTGGGTGGTGTTAGCTGGCTCTGACTGTTTCCTGTCTGGAATTCCCCTGTTTTCAGAGTGTTGTTCTATATTTAATGTTCTGATTTTAGAGACTGTATTGTTCTGTTTTATTATACCATAGTAATTTTTATATATTCTAATTGTAGTGTTTTTTAATACTTGGAGCCAGATTGTGTTCATTTTCACGGTTCACAGCAACATAATAATAATACAGTAGAGTCTCACTTATCCAACATAAACAGGCCGGCAGAACGTTGGATAAGCGAATATGTTGGATAATAAGGAGAGATTAAGGAGAAGCCTATTAAACATCAAATTAGGTTATGATTTTACAAATTAAGCACCAAAACATCATGTTATACAACAAATTTGACAGAAAAAGTAGTTCAATATGCAGTAATGCTATGTAGTAATTACTGTATTTACGAATTTAGCACCAAAATATCACAATGTATTGAAAACATTGACTTCAAAAATGTGTTGGATAATCCAGAACGTTGGATAAGCGAATGTTGGATAAGTGAGACTCTATTGTAATAATAATAATAATAATAATAATAATAATAATAATAATGATAGTAATAAGGACTTTGGTAATACACACTACTTCTCTCTCTTCTCAGCTCCCTTTCTGGAATAATCCTTTCTTGGAAGGTGTTAGCTGGCCCTGATTGTTTCCTTTCTGGAATTCCCAATTTCCCTGCTTTCAAAATGTTGCTCTTTATTTACTGTCCTGGTTTTAGAGATTATATTGTTCTGTATCATTATACCGCAGTAATTATTACACATTATTTTTATAATCTTATATTATCTGCCTAGAACTGGATTATATGAGCCCTCTTCTACACAGCTGTTTAAAATCCACACTGAACTGGATTATATGGCAGTGTGGACTCAAGATAATCCAGTTCTAGGCAGATACTGTGGATTATCTGCCTTGTCATTCTGGGTAATATAGCTGTGTGGAAGGGCCTTGAGTCTACACTGCCATATAATCCAGTTCAAATCAGATAATCTATATTTGAGATGGTGATGGGAGATGGTGGGAGATGGTGAGATGATGATGGGAGATGGTGAGATGATGATGGGATGGTGATGGGAGATGATGGGAGATGGTGGCGGGATATAAATAAAGTTTTATTATTATTATTATTATTATTATTATTATTATTATTATTATTTTATAGGCAGTGTGGATCAGGCCTAAGTGCCTGTCCGCTGGGTGCCATCGTGGGTGAGGGAGTTGCTAGGATACGAAGGGGGCGGGGCCTAAAGGCATCGGGGGGAGGGGGCTAAAGGCAGCAGAGCCTACCTTTCTCTCTTCTGAGGAGGAAAGGGGCCGAGGAAAGGGAAGTCCCGCCCACCATGGCAATGCTTTGAGGAAGTTGGATTAGGCCCCGCCCACAGGTGCAAGGTCCTCTGGGTAATGTAGTTGTTTCAGTTCAGGGGCAGCTTTGCACTTGCATGGCAAGCAATGGGGGTTTTATTTGGTCTTTATTTTTTCTTGTTTTTTTAATGTCTAAATACAGCCGGGATGACCATGTCTTTTGTGGCCAAGTTTTGTGGGTTTTGGGTGTTCAGTTTTGCTGTTTACCTTAAAGTAGAAATGGTCAGAACATTTATCTATATATATAAAAGAGTGATGGCATCACGGCAATTCACAAAACAACAAAAGTACAGGCCCCCCAACCTCAAAATTTGACAACACAACCCATCATCCATGCCTCAAGGTTGATACAACAAAAAGAAAAGAAAAATAAAGTCCTAATTAGAGGGAGAGCAATAATTTTTTTTTTATCCAATTGCTGCCAGTTTAGAGGGCTAATCTCTGCCCACTTGGTTGCCTAGCAACCAAGGGACAGCCAGGTTTCAGTTAGGGGACAGGCAGATTTAGGCCTCACTTAGACTTCTTCCACAGATTATCTAATTTGCACTGGATTATATGGCAGTGTAGACTCAAGGCCCTTCCACACAGCTATATAACCCATTTATAATCTTATATTATCTGCTTTGCACTGGATTATCTTGACTCCACACTGCCATATAATCCACTTCAGTGTGCATTTTATACAGCTGTGAAGAAGGGGCCTCAGATAATCCAGTTCTAAGCAGATAATTTAAGATTATCAATATACAGTAGAGTCTCACTTATCCAACATAAACAGGTCGGCAGGATAAGTGAATATGTTGGATAATAAGAAGGGATTCAGGAAAAGCCAATTAAACATCAAATTAGGTAATCGTTATACAAATTAAGCACCAAAACATCATATTATACAACAAATTTGACAGAAAAAGTAGTTCCATGCGCAGTAATGCTATGTAGTATTTACAGTAGAGTCTCACTTATACAACACTCGCTTATCCAATGTTCTGGATTATCCAACGCATTTTTGTAGTCAATGCTTTTAATATATCGTGATATTTTGGTGCTAAATTCATAAATACAGTAATTACTATATAGCATTACTGTGTACTGAACTACTTTTTCTGACAAATTTGTTGTCTAACATGATGTTTTGGTGCTTAATTTGTAAAATCATAACTTAATTTGATGTTTAATAGGGTTATCCTTAATTCCTCATTATCCAACATATTCGCTTATCCAACGTTCTGCCTGCCCATTTATGTTGGATAAGTAAGACTCTACTGTACTGTATTTACAAATTTACCACTAAAATATCACAAGGAATTTAAAACACTGACTACAAAAACATTGATTATGAAAAGGCAGACTGCGTTGGATAATCCAGAACATTGTATAAGCGAATGTTGGATAAGTGAGATTCTTCTTTAATATGAAATAATACTGGGATAGAATAATGCAGAACAATATAATCTCTAAAACCAGGACAGTAAATAAACAGGGGAATTCCACACAGGAAACAATCGGGGCCAGCTAACACCTCCCAACAAAGTATTCCCATCATCAAAGTCTGGCAAATCCTGTTTTCTCAGGGCCACAGACAGTAGAAGCACATAAAATATCGCAAACAACACCACTCTGAAAACAAGGGAATTCCAGACAGGAAACAATCAGGGCCAGCTAAC
The DNA here is from genome assembly GCF_035594765.1 of Anolis carolinensis. Lineage (NCBI taxonomy): Eukaryota > Metazoa > Chordata > Lepidosauria > Squamata > Anolidae > Anolis > Anolis carolinensis. Next base: position 240,759,010 of record NC_085842.1, read on the forward strand.
ACCTCCCAACAAAAAATTCACTCAGGGAGGAAACAGCCAGGCTTTAAAGCTGCAAGGCCATTACATCCTAATCATTTTTCCTAATTGCAGCATTCATACTTGCCTCCAACAAACAAAAAAAAAACCAATCAGAAATATTGTATATTCACAACCTTTAGGAAATAATATCCCCTGATGGCGCAGCATGTTAAAGCGCTGAGCTGCTGAACTTCTGGACCGAAAGGCCACAGGTTTGAATTGGGGGAGCGGAGAAAGCCCCCACTGTTAGCCCCAGCTTCTGCCAACCCAGAAGTTCAAAAACATGCAAATGTGAGTGCATCAATAGGTACTGCTCCGGCGGGAAGGTAACACCGCTCCATGTAGTCATCCCACATGACCTTGGAGGAGTCTACGGACTACGCCGGCTCTTCGGCTTAGAAATGGAGATGAGCACCAACCTCCAGAGTCAGACACGACTTGACTTAATGTCAAGGGAAAACCTTTACCCTTGACCTTAACTACCACCAATTCCTCAATACTTTATTTCCCATACCACCATACTTCGCCACAGCAACGCGTGGCCGGGCACAGCTAGTATATATATAAAAGATGTAATGTGCATAATTCCCATGGAGTAAACAACAAAACCACTGGACCAAATCACACCAAATTTGGCCACAAAAGACATAGTCACCCAATCTATGTCTTTCCATCAAAAAACCCTATAAAATTAGGTCCAAATTACAGGAAAACCCCCCAAATCCAAACATTACTAACCACGCATGTGCAGAAGCCTCCCAGTAAACTTGGTGATGTTAGCCAGGTGGGCGGGGCTTCAATGGACACCACGCACCAATGGCAAGGCTTCCTTCCCTTTTCCCCTCAGGAGAGAGCATATGTGGTGAGAGGAAGAGAGCCAGTGGCCTCAAAAGGCCTCCCCAGCACAGGAAGGTGGCGGATGGCCGGTGAAAGAGGGGAATGGCGCCCCAAGTGGCCACGAGATGCATTACACACAACTTGATGCCTCAAAGGACCTCTCCCCATCTCAGAGTCATTATTATTATTATTATTATTATTAGGTTCCTGGGAACCATCAAAATGAACAAGCCCATTCAATCTTAATCAAGGTGACTAATTACAACATTCATACTTGCCTCCATAAACAAAAACCCACTTAGGATGACGCCACAGCAACACATGGCCGGGTACAGCTAGTGTTCTCTATAAATCTTGAGTTGTGCTGGAGAACCTAGAGATTTCTAGAGATTCTTTCTCCATTCAGATGCTGGCTACTTAATTGTATTTTTCCTTGTTGATTTGATGCTTTCTAAATCTCTTACATGGACTTTATTGCACCCTCTCTTAGAATTCACATGATGACGGGTATTGAGTGTTAATGGGATAGTCACTCTGTCTTAGTGCTGTTTTGTTTCTCTGTGAGTCCTGTGGCTAGATTTCCTGTTGAGCATCAGGCTATAGGGTGACATAGATCCACAGTCTGGGGATCCTCCTGGACTCAACACTGATGCTTGAAGTTCAGGTGTTGGCAATGGCTTGGAGGGCCTTCACACAATTAAAACCTGTGTGCCAGCTGTGAACCGTACCTCGAAAAGTCTGACTTGGCCATGGTGGTTACATCCAGAGTGAACTACTGTAATGCACTCTACGTGGGAGTACCTTTGAAGACGGCTTGGAAACAACAGTTAGTGCAAACGTCAGCAGCCAGATTACTAACTGGGGCTAGCTATAGGAAGCATACCACATCCCTATTAAAGCAGCTCCACTGGCTTCTGACAAGTTTCCAGCCCAATTCAAAGTGCAGGTTATCACCTATAAAGTTCTATACCAGGGGTCCCCAAACTAAGGCCCGGGGGCCGGATGTGGCCCTCCGAGGTCATTTACCTGGCCCCCGCCCTCAGTTTTATAATATAATATATGGTATATACATATAATATTGATAATATTATAATGTAATACAATATAACACTAATAATAATACCATATAATAATAATATTAATTATATATTCTATATTACATATAATATTACTAATAATATTACAGTATAATGGTATAGTTCAATATAGTAATATATAATGCTAATATTGTGCTATGCAAATAATATAATATATTGTATGTACATATAATTTGTAAGCCACTCTGAGTCCCCTTTGGGGTGAGAAGGGTGTGATACAAATGTAGTAAATAAATGCAGTAAATAAATAAATAATAAATAAATACATTTTAGACTTAAGACGAAATCTGAAATGACTTGAAGGCACACAACAACAACAACAACAACAACCCTAATTCACTTGACTATCTCATTGGCCAGAAGCAGGACCACATTTTCCATTGAAATCCTGATAAATGTATGTTGGTTAAAATTGTTTTTATTTTTAAATATTGTATTGTTCTTTCATTGTTCTTGTTGTTTTTGCACTACAAATAAGACATGTGCAGCGTGTGTCGGAATTTGTTTGTATTTTTTTTTTCCAAATGATAATCTGGCCCCTCAACAGTATGAAGGATTGTGGACCGGCCCTCGGCTTAAAAAGTTTGAGGACCCCTGTTCTATACACTCCGGCTCCAACCTATCTTCTATTGGGGCAGGTAAAAATCAGTTGGTGTGTATGTTAACTGAAAAATGCAACACACTAAGCTGATTGGTTGGGCCACACCCTGGGAGCTAACTGAGGCTGGGATTTTTGGCAACAGTTACAGATGGCTTTCTTTGCAGGAGCTTAGCAAGAGTTTTTTTTTGTTTTGTTCCTGGGCTGCTGGAAGGAAGGAAGGAAGGAAGGAAGGAAGGAAGGAAGGAAGGAAGGAAGGAAGGAAGGAAGGAAGGAAGGAAGGAAGGAAGACATTTTATATGGACATCTAAAGACCATTTGAATCTCTCTCAAAAGACATTATGTGAGTCAATGCAACTTTTGAAATGACTGTATATATGTTGCTCTGCATTTTGAACTTCTTGTTATTTACTGTTCATATGCATGGCATATCTTTTCCCTGTGCAAGACAGTGTGCGGACTGGTCAAACGTGAACTACGTGTGATTTTCATTCAGCAACATCTTAGAAAACACATCTCCTTCTATGAACTGGCGCGAACACTGAGATCTGCTGGGGAGGCCTTTCTCTCAGTCCCACCAATGTCACTGGTATGGTTGGTGGGGATGAGAGAGGGGGCCTTCTCGGTGGTGGTTACCCGGATCTGGAATGCCCTCCCTAGAGAGATCAGGTTAGGGCCCACACTCCACACCTTTCGGTCTAGCCTAAAAACATGGCCTTTTAAAAGGGCCTTTGACCTTGAGTAGACTGAAATGGGTGCATGCGGGGACTGATGATTCATTTTGGCACTTTAGTTCGTTAATTGAAAACACAGGCATTTGAGCAGCAGACGCAGCATTAATAGTAAAAATGATTTTGTGACTGATAATGGACAGACCTGGATCATGAATTGAATTGTGCTTTTTAAATGGATCTTTAAATGGATGTTTTAAATTAATGTTTAATTGTTTTTAATTGTAATTGTTTTGAATATTATGTTTTCTAGCATCTAATGATTGCTGATTGTAAGGCCGCACCCTCGGGGGTGAAAAGGATGGGATATAAATGTCTGAAATAAATAAATAAACAAATAAATAAATAAAAAGTCAGTTTTAACCGCAAGCACTACTGCATTTTATAAATTTTAGCAATTTTATTTTGTGATGTTATGTGCCTTCGTTGTGGTTGCGGTTGTTATTTTATGTTGCTATTGTTTTTATGCTTATGTATGATTTGTTGGAGCCTCCCGTGGCTCAGTGTGTTAAAGCGCTGAGCTGATGAACTTGCAGACTGAAAGGTCACAAGTTCAAATCTGGGGAGCGGAGTGAGTGCCCGCTGTAAGCTCCAGCTTCTGCCAACCCAGCAGTTCGAAAACATGCAAATGTGAGTAGATCAATAGGTACCACTCCGGCGGGAAGGTAACGGCATTCCATTCAGTCATGCCGGCCACATGACCTTGGAGGTGTCTACGGACAACGCCAGCTCTTCGGCTTAGAAATGAAGATGAGCACCAACCCCAGAGTCGGACACGACTGGACTTAACGTCAGGGGAAACCTTTACCTTTACCTATGGTTTGTTTTATGTGCAGTTCTTTGGAGTGCTTTTGTGAGCCGCCCTGAGTCCCTTTGGGGAGATGGTGGCGGGGTATGAATAAAGGCTATTATTATTATTATTATTATTATTATTATTATTATTATTATTATTATTATGGAGGGAGCTCCACCGACCTGTAGTTATGCAGCTGTGTAATTATTTAAACAGATTATTTAAGAAGGCAGTCTCTGTTATGTTTAGTTAAAATTTCTGGTTTTTTCCTCTCCAGTAATTTTGATCACAATACTTTCAACTTGTCCTCCATATTTCTGGCCACAGATCCTCTCGCAGATATATACGGGACATCTTTTACCTGTGATGCTACTCACCCTCTGCTGCTCTTTTGTCTATTCCTTTTGAATTGGTTAGAAATTTTAATTGCTGTATTTCAGCCATGAGTTCTAATCCTACTACCGTGTTTCCCCGAAAATAAGACAGTGTCTTATATTAATTTTTGCTCCCAAAGATGCTCTGGGTCTTATTTTCAGGGGATGTCTTATTTTTCCATGAAGAAGAATTCACATTTATTGTTGAACAAAATAAATGAACATTATATACTGTACAGTAGTTGTCATCATAAACCAGCATAACCAGACAAACTGTGAATCCTATCAAGAATTTCTTGTTACTACAGTACCAATATTTCCATGTACAACACTTTATAATACGTATATTTACCGATCCTGCATGCTCTGGTGTTCTGTTCGGTGAGCATGCTTCCAAACAAAAACTCTGCTAGGTCTTACTTTCGGGGGAGGCCTTATATTTAGCAATTCAGCAAAACCTCTACTAGGTCTTATTTTCTGGGGATGTCTTATTTAAGGGGAAACAGGGTAGGTTTCAATACTCATTCACATTTGCTTTCATGTGCTATTTTGAGCTGTTTCCCTGAAACATCTCCCCCCCCCCCCCCCCCAAATGCATTAACAGCAGAAACAAAAGTATGGGATGGGAGCAGAGATGAGACTAACAAACATTTTATGATTGCAATTCAACATTCCCTCAGCATTGTATACATATTCACATGTGGAGATATGCTGCACCAGCACTACACAACCCCTATGCAGAATAGAAACATTGTGCAAACCATCTCAATGTCTGGGTGTTATTGTGTGATGCAGAGTGAGCAGTGAAAAATGTGCAGTACACAAAGTGTAATAATAATAAATTATATTGTTGCATGCACAATTGTGCTTCTACCGGTACTGCTGTCCACCAAATACATCCATTGTTGCGAACATGGCAAACATTAATCCCCCGTGCATAATGCGCCTCATGCACGCATATGTTATTAACAGAATTCTAGCCAGCATATGGGAAATGGACAATATTTCTTAATGGGTTCAAGCTTACATTACACTTTTAAAGTGCTTGTAAATTAAAACTCTGATTAAATTGCAATATTACTGTAATAGAAATTACTAAACAGACATAATATTATTGCAAAAGAAGTTTAGGAGTGACATTATGGACATAAAATAAGAATTAAAGATTTAGCTGTAGGCTGATCTGTTTTAATTGAGCCTGATCAATTCCATTTTGATAATGTTTGAAGTCTCCTGATGGTCTGCATTAATTGCTGAGCAATATAATTTGTGCCATGCTAGAAATGCTGCAACTGCAATATTATGTGCCCAGTGCCAACAACTAGATGTTATGGTTACATAAAATTCCAGATTCTGAGAACATCCTCTTAAACAACAACAAAAAAGCTCTGGCTAGATTCTGTACTGGCCACACAGACTTCAGATAAGAGCTATCACATATGCATTAGATATTGCTCATGTGCACTTTGCCATTGTGTATATAACTCTGAAATCCTATAGAATACTGATGCTTGAAATAAATTCTAACTATCTCAATCGGTGCTGTGAGGAGGTTGGACTGAAAGCAGTGTTTTTAATTGGTAGATCCTTTGGCCAAAGTTATTGTTTGTTGTCTGTTTGCCTTCCAGATCAAGTTTCAGGGCTTATTCCAGCTCCATAGGAGATCCAGCCTAGGATTTACTGCCATATAATGCAGTTTGAGCTCATTTAATTAAATTCTGCATTATATGGCAGTGTAGATCCAGCTATAGTAAGGCTGATATCCAACAATGTTGGTGCTTGTAGTCTCATATGCTGCATTGTTCTTGCAATACCCAATATCAGTGTTGACTATTTTAGGTGGTGCAAAGTTTAGATTGCCTCAAAGAGACCCTATCACAAAAACTTATTGGCCAATTTTTTTCAGAGAGGTTTGCACTCTCTTGACCTCAGAGACCAGCTACTACAAAGAGAACCACCAGAAGCCTAACCCTGCCAAGACACAAGTATGTGCTTTCCACACCGTGAAGCTAACAGGAAATTGAAAGTTACCTGGGAAGGCCAAGAGCTCGAACACTGTTTCCATCCTAAATATCTCGGTGTCACCTTAGATCAAACACTAACATTCAGGAAACACTGTATGAACACCTAACTGTGAGAGAAATAAGGTTGAACACTTTGAAAACCATCCACTGAATCGCTATCAGCATCCTCCCAATAAACTCAAATCAAAGAAAAGCTTCATGAGAACCACCACTCTTCTAAATGTTCCCCCAGCAACAGCAAGAATATGCCTCTGCGCAGCTAAACCAGGAAATCCCAAATGATTGGCCCCCCCATGAGGGTCTGCCTCCAGGAGCGAACCAAGAATGGGCAACTTGGAAGTCCTTGAACAGAGGTGGAGTTGGCAGATCAAAAAGTCAACCTGGCAAAATGGCACTACCTAAAAGAATCCTCCACCATGTGCAAATGTGGAGCAGAACAAACAACTCCTCATCTGTACACTTGTCCACAATGTCCTGCCTCATGCACAGCGGAAGAACTATTTAAAGCTACAGACAATGCAGTTGCAGTGGCCGTTTTTGGTCTAAAATTATTTAGTTGCTTGTGCTCCCTCTATTTTATCAGTTTTATACTTATTTATGCAACGCTTTTGACTCGAAATAAATAAAACTCAGATAATTGTGTAAGTTGCCCAAGATCTCTCAGTGGATTTCCATGCCTGAGCAGGAATTCAAACTCAGGTCTCCAGAGTCATAGTTCAACACTTAAACCACTATACCATACTGAGACTCTAAATTCAGTGTGTTGCACATGACAAAATTGGAAAAGAAGCACTTCCTACAATCAATAGACTATAAAAGGATTTGGGAAAATGTCGTTCAGTCCATCAACAAAGTGTTTTCTATACCCATCCCTAAGCGAGAGATTAGCCCATGTTACTAGAAAATGCTTTCTCAAGCCAAGCCAGTTTATGGCATGCAACAAACAGAGAAGTTGCAAAGAGGAACTATCTAACAAAATTGTGTTAGAGAGCACAACAGTTTATTAAAGGGGTTGTTAAGCAACCAAGTCATGGAAGAAGATCTAAAGCAGGGGTCCCCAAACTAAGGCCCGGGGGCCCGATGCGGCCCTCCGAGGTCATTTACCTGGCCCCCGCCCTCAGTTTTGTAATATAATATAGTGTATATACATATAATATTGATAATAATAATAAAATGTAATACAATATAACACTAATAATAATACCATATAATAATAATTATATATTCTATATTACATATAATATTACTAATAATATTACAGTATAGTGGTATCGTTCAATATAGTAATATATAATGCTAATATTGTGCTATGCTAATAATATAATATATTGTATGTACATATAATTTGTAAGCCACTCTGAGTCCGCTTTGGGGTGAGAAGGGTGTGATACAAATGTAGTAAATAAATGCAGTAAATAAAAAATAAATTTTAGACTTAGACTCACCCAAAGTCTGAAATGACTTGAAGGCACACAACAGCAACAACAGCAACAACAACCCTAATTAATTTGACTATCTCATTGGCCAGAAGCAGGACCACACTTCCCATTGAAATCCTGATAAATGTATGTTGGTTAAAATTGTTTTTATTTTTAAATATTGGATTGTTCTTTCATTGTTGTTGTTGTTGTTGTTTTTGCACTACAGATAAGACATGTGCAGTGTGCATCGGAATTTGTTTGTATTTTTTTTCAAATGATAATCCGGCCCCTCAACAGTCTGAAGGATTGTGGACCGGCCCTCAGCTTAAAAAGTTTGAGGACCCCTGATCTAAAGGATGGAGGCAATTGTCAGCTAAAGTGTACTTTGATAAATGGTTTCGTAAGACCAAATATTTATTAAACCCCATGAATAAATATAACATTTCTCCCTCAAGCATCCCAAAGTGGTGAAGGCAGTATATAAGCTCAAGGTAAGCAGATTGTTCCTATTGCAGTGCCAATGAGGTCTTCTTCTTCTTCTTCTTCTTCTTCTTCTTCTTCTTCTTCTTCTTCTTCTTCTTCTTCTTCTTCTTCTTCTTTTGCTTTACAGGGAATCAATACAATATAACCATAATTTCCTTGTAAGCTTTTAAAACAAACTTCTATCATCAATTATTGCATAGGAGAAAAACATAAATAAAATCAATTGGACAATGGCTGGTTCTAGCTAAAAGCATACCTTAGCTATTGTGTTACATGGTTATTGCAGAGTGTGGCTTTTCTTTCTTATATTAAAAATAACGAGGAAAAAGAAGGGGGAGGAGTTCTGAGGGCATGCTCCTGTTTCATTTATAAAATATTTACAGGATAGTCTTCTGCATATTTCAGTTTGTCAGATCTTAGGGCCACAGATCTTAAGATCTGATCTTAGGGTCAGATCTTAAGTCACAGAAAATTGCCATACCTCTCTGGGTGTTCAGGAAAGGAGATGCAGTGCTACAGAACATTTATTTTGTTTTACAGGTGAAGGCAGAATTAAACTAATTACCCACTTCTACTATTCCCACTGATTCCATAGTCCAGTGCAAAGATGTTTACATGTGCATTGTGCCTTTGCAATTTGGCTGTACCAAAAATGATAGGAGACTCTGATAAGAGGTGGTGCACTTGAGCCAACCATGTCCTTTGAAGAAAGGGAGAGGAATACCAATGGTATGACTCACAAACGTTCTTATTGTGCAAGTCCTGAGTGAAAAAACCCTTTGTGGGAATAGAAGTAAGACTTCCACAGCTCTCAGTCTAGAAAAACTCATCACTTCACGTGTGCTGTAGAAAAAGCCACAAAAGATGTGATAAGTAGCAGAGGTAGCAACTACTGTATTTGTTGGCTGCCAAAAACATTATGTCCTTGGGTTTCCATATTACCTGGTCAACACAATTACACCTGGACTGTGGGTGCTTTGTGTCTTCCTCTTATGTCCGTTTCCATAATCAGTTTTGGCCTTTCTCACAGTCTTTATCCATCCAATGTGAAGTCACAGGGATCTACTCCTTGGTTTCAAAGTTTGGGGAAATAGGATACATCTAATATGACAACTTTAGGTTAAATCAGGCAATCGCTTCTGTAACACATTGACTAAAAGAAACAGTACAAGAAACATTACGAGGGGCAATTACATACCAGAAGGGAAAACAGGGTACATCTTGAACTCTAAGGGCTGAACAATTGATCCTAATTAAGAATAAGTAGAATATAACATAAAATCAAAGAGCTGGAAGAGACCACAAAGGCCATCCAGTCCAACCCCTTGCAATGCAGAAACACACAACCAAAGCACCCCGATAGATGGCCACCCAGCCTCTGCTAAAAAACCTTCAGGGGGAAACTCCACTATACTCCCAGGCAGCATATTCCACAGCCAGACAGATCTTACCATCAAGATTTTTTTTTCTAATGTTTAAGTGGAATCTCTTTTCCTTTAATTTGAATCTTAGCCTCTTGTCTGAAATCTGGCCTGTTTTACATTTTGGATAGAAAGTACTGGTAAGTAATCTCTCATCACTAGTTCAAGTCCCAACATGTTTATTATATTAAAGAGTTTTTAAAATATACAGAATATTAAAGATAAAAAGTACAAAAAAAATCACTGAAGTTGTGACTAAGTTTGTAAAAGAGTAAAAACCATTTAAATTACAGATAAATGTCTCTGTAGCAATTTTATTTAGGAACTTTATCGCACGATGTTGGCAGACTGGAATTGCAATAGGATAAACACAACTGTGGCTGATAGCTATCACATGAGCAGTTTGCCTTCCCTCCATGACTGTAGTGGGTTGTAAAACCTGCCAATGCCTCCCAACCCCACTGCTTTCCCATGGGGAATCTGTGGGCTTGATTATCTGCCTCTGCCCCACTTTTTGCAAGCAGGTTGTTTTCTCCTCCCTCCCCTTTTGTTTCTCTCCTTAAAAAAACTCTTATAGCCATGATTGTGAAATTGTGGAAAAATTAAAATTATTACATGCTGGGTAGGGCATTAGGCGAGAAGGCGAGTTATGAAGGCCATGCAGAGAACTGATCGTTGGACCACAGATTTCCAAAGCAGTAGTGTTGCATTAATGCAGAGACTGAATACTCTAATAGTGACATGTTTTTATTCCATACAATTTTTGTGAGATAGTAGACTGCTGTAATAAAGTCCAAGTTCTCAACTGATCTTTTTTTGCAGCCAAAGCAGAAAGGGCCACTTTATGTGTTGCATAAGGCATCGGATATAAATTGAATCAATACGACAAGAGACTTCCCACTTCAATTTGTCAACAAGGGTTTCAGAAATGTTTCTTTGGTGTCACGACATAGGTTGACAGGTTAGCATGCAATTTTCAGTGTTGTAACCTACAAACATTAGCACTGAGTCTCTGTGGGAAAAAACCTAGGTTATAAAATATTTTATTACAATCTGATTTAATGAAGGCTAATGTTTGACATTATGATTCCTGTATCAGCTGTGGCATAGAAAAGAGAATTTTTAAAAGTGCACAGTCAAGTATGTAAAATAAACATTGATGTCAAAAGCCTGACTATTATTGTGCAATTGATTGCTCTTCAGTACTGTAGATTGGAGAGGGACTGTTCTTCCTTAATTTTTGGACTTGGCGAAAATCAGTTTACAAGTATTAATATTCAAGAAGCCGCTAAAAGACAAACATACCACAATTAACAAAACCTCTAACTAGACATGTGCACAGATCAATTTCTAGCCTGTTTCTTCAGCCATTTGGCTTATCCGTTTCATTTGGATGCTCAAAATGGCAAGGGGCCAGCCATTATGGATTTCCATCTGAAAAGGGACCGTGTGGCATCCGATCATGGCTCCTCTTCTCCTTTTTGGCATCACAGTTTAATCTTTTTGATTTTCCTTTATTTTCCTGATTCTTTCTATTTAGTGGGACTGACTGGGAGTTGGGGACCTGAGGGACGGTGGGTGGGGTGTGAACGCGTGCATTTGGGGACTTGGAGATGGAGAGTCACCCTAGCTTCTTTTTCTTCTTTCTTTCCTCTCCTTCAGAAAATACTTCTAAAATAATAATAATAATTATTAATAGTAATCCCAGCAAACAAAAAGAGAAGTCTTCTCCTCTAGAGTAGAAAGTAGAAACAGCTTTAAGGAAGCAGAATGGAAATTGCAGACACAATAGTGAAAACAGGGAAATTTTAAAGTAGTCCAGGGAGGATAGCTTCACTGAGCTCCAGGTCATCGCTCTTCCTTCTCTGGGCCTCCTTAAAATGCCTTGAAAGCTGTGTGTGGTGTGTTGCTGGTGCTAGCATGTGCCTGCCTCTCCTCTAGAATAGAAACATTAAACCTGGCCTCCTCTTCTACAAACAGAAGATAAAGGATCCAGAAAGTGTGGCATCTTAACTCTGATGCTTTTTAAAATCCAGGTCTTAAAGAAGGATATGGAAGGCCTGTAGGAAGTCCCCCCTATAATGGGCTGGATAGGGTGCTTTTTAAAACTCCGTTGTTGACACCCAGGCTGAATCTCCCTTAAAGGGAAGAAAAGAAAGGTTCCCTGGGGAAAGGGGAGCCTTGTAAATTCCCCATTGCCACCAACAGGCTGAAAAGAACAGTTTTTTCAGGTACGTAATGAAAATGCCCATTTGGCACCACGCACGTTTTCAGGAGGTGCTGGAAAATGGATATGGGGGGCTTCAGGAATAAGGAGAAGCAGAAATGGATAGCGATTCACCTGAAATGCACAAGCCTACCTCCAACTAAGCAACTCATTTTAAATCAGGGATGAGAATTTGAATTTTCAGCCAAGTTCATCAGATAAAAAAAAAATGATCTGTAAGATGTTGCTATGGCAATTAAACTTGAATCGTTTCATTAGACCTGCATAGTGTGAAAGGGCCTTGTGTCTATCAGTCCTGAGTTGAAATATGGGAAGAGCGTACTTCGGGTTGCTGTGACTTTTTTGGGCTGTATGGCCATGTTCCAGTAGCAGTCTCTCCCGATGTTTCATCTGCATTTATGGCAAACATCCTCAGAGGTTTATTGAACCTCTGACCAAACCTCTGAGGATACTTACTATAGATGCAGTTGAAATGTTAGGAGATAATGCTACTGGAACATGACCATACAGTCTGAAAAAGTCACAGCAACCCAGTGATTCTGGCCATGAAAGCCTTTGACAACACATAGAACATACTGTGCTGACAAAGATCATCTATCTACACACACACACACACACACACACAAAGACTCTGATAGCTATCTGTCTTGGGAAATAGCTGGAGGGATCCTGGCCATCATCTCCTTACCCATGGGATTAGGTAAATTGGGGGCACAGGGAGGTGGCTGCCTTTAAGAGGTATACTGATACATGCATTTCATATAGTTTATGCTTTTAGGGATTGACACAATACATAAAAGATGCAATATACATAAAATCATTAAATTATTCTATTATATAAAGAGTTGGATATGATAGGGTTTGTAGAGTTCAGCTGCTGTTTGGTCCGTTCTGGAAAAAATAATATTATTTGCTTGAAGTCTCTTGGTGTACTATAAATCTTGGGGGTGGGGGAAGGGTGTTGTGACTCAACAACAAATCTGTACTGCTCTTTACATTATGCACAATTTGAAGAGGTTGATAGAATCAGAATTTTGAAATATATAGTTTCTCATATAACAGTGTAGAAATCTTAATTGTTGGTTATGTTGTCTTCTTCATTAAAAAACCAATTCTGGAATGCTGATAAACTGTTTTGTAACAGAAATATTCTATATTAGGATGTGGAGTAAATTAATTTTTGTTAATGTCCAAGTCGCCTTTTGATATGAATTTTTCATGTTTTCTTGGTAATGTAGTTAAATGAGTCTTGAGTCTGTTTCAGTTATCATTGTCATGTTAAAACACCTTTTATATATGCTAAATTTGGGGCCGGTTGGGACTTGTTTCCACCTGACAGAGCAGAACTTCTCAGGCTATCCGATGTTCAGAATCTGCTATTTCCCCCCCAGTATGCCAGGGACAGGAACCATTTTTGTTCCTTTCTTTCTTGGAAACTTGACGGGCAACCAAGCATTCAGGGGTGCCACAGATAGCACTGTAAGGGAGGGCATGTTCCTAGACATGTATGATTTGGAACCCAGAGTTGATCTAGAGGTGTAAAATACTTGGCCCTTATTTGTAGTTGTCATCTGAGGTCATCATACATTACTATGCTTTGGGGGGAAATGCCGGTTTAAATCTGAATGCGGGATGTATGATCCGGAATACTGGCAGTCCCCAGGTTACAAACAAGATAGGTTCTGCAGGTGATGTTTGTTTTGCTGTCGGGGGCCCTGCTCAGAAGATTTCACCTCACTATCAGTCCCTGGAATCATTGGATTTTGAAAGATTTGGCTTGTTGTGGAAACAAGGATTGATGAAAAAGCTTCAGTGGAGACAACTTTATCCTGGTAACTCTTTCAGGGGTGAATGTCCCTTCTCTCATTTCCTGTTGTCTAACCCGTTCTTAACTGGGAGTCATTTATAAGTCAGATGTTTGTAACTTGGGGACTGTCGGTGTCCCCAAATAGAACCATATTGTGTGCCATCAGCATGGCTCTCATTCATGGTGATTATACGATAGGGCTTTCTTGGCAAGAATAACTGCCATTACCTTCTTCTGAGGATGAGTGAGTGTGACTTGACAAAGGTTCCCTGGTGGATTTCCACAGGTGATTGGGGATTCGAACCCAGAGCTCCCAGAGTCCTATTCCAACATTCAAACCACTCCAGTACGCTTGTTCCCTATAGGTCACATAAACATATGTTCTTCAATACACTGACTGAACTACTTGAAAACCTAGCAATCCTGAAATCAAGCAATTTAAAGCCACCGTGGATAGTGAGATCCAGACCACGGATAGCAAAACCTGAAGCGCAGATATCAAGTCCCAATAAGCGGATACTGGCACTGGCTGTGAGCCTCCTGTGGATCCATGTGCCTGGCAAGACGAAGAAGCTAACCCAATGTTCCCAAATCAAGAAATCACACCACCGAAGTAATTTATTCAAGTCAGCTGAAAAAGATGCCAGCTTGCGGAAAACCACAGAAGGAAGCTGAGATGCCATATGTAGTGAACCTTACCTACTAGGCCTGGAATGAAGCCTTGGAAACAGTGAGTGAGGCAGGCATCCATTCTGTAGAGGAATGCCAGGCAGCCATCTTGAGTGTGGTTAGAAAGAGGGAGGAGCTTAGAGAGAGACTCCTAGGATTGGCCAACCAGAGCAGATGGGAGGAGCCAAGTCTTAGAGTGAAGAGAAAAAAAAGAGCTCCAGAGAGTTCCGTTTTGGGGTTTGAAGAAGAGAATTCTGTTTTAGGGTTTTAAGAGAGCAGTTCGGTTTTGGAGTTTGGAGGGTGTGTGTGTGAGAGAGAGAACTAAAAGCTGTGGAAACTGACAGGCTAAGTCAGGCAGTTTGGATCTCTTGGGGGAAGATAACTCAAGGGATTGACTCTCACTACTGGGCTGGTTAATAGAAGGACTCTAGGTTAGAGTTAATTAACAACCCAGGGGAACTCGTGTCTATTCTCAGCAAATAGAGCGAGGGTTTTTGTGACCAATAGATAGATTGGTTGGTTGGAACAGTTTGAAACTAAGTGAAGTAATCTGAAACATACAACTAAGTTAAGCTGAAGAACGTCTGTAACCGATTACGCTTATGAACCTTTCTGAAGTAATTATTTGCCTGTTTTTAAGAAAATAATTTTTTATTCTATTTTCAACTTTCAAGAGCCTCCACAGTGTATATTTTCCATCAAGAAACCTTAATAAAAGTTCCAGCAATACAACAATAAAATACCACAGAAAAGCCTCATAGTGAACATCAGTTTGAGAGTCAGGGGTAGAAACAGTGTGGACAGGGAATGGGAGAAATTTGCCTCAGACACATTTAACAACAAAAATCCTAAAGGCTGGCAGCTACCATTTTAAAAGAAAATCTAAAATCAAACGGTATATCCTCGCCTCTCACATACGGTGCGTGCGTGTGAGCATGAGTAGAGTGGAGAGGTGTCTGATATATTTGGTGTCTCAGCTCCTTTGTTATATTGGTGGTAGAGTGGTGGGATTAAAAAAGATTCCCCCCTGCCCCAATTCTATTATACCATACAGTACAAAACATACATTTTTATAAACAGAAATCCTTTGAATTTTCCACTCCCACCCCAGTTGGACCCGGCTTCTCTGTGATTGGCTGAGCTCCACTGATGTCATGGCCAGCTGGCAGGGACCCCCTGCAGAGGCAGGACGGCGGTGCTCACCAGCCAATCAGAGAGCATTCCCCACTTCCGATGCAGATTTCTGCTCTCCAATGGCTGACGGGGGAGAGAAAGGTCTGGGAGACTAAAGAGTGCAAAATACTTTGAATGGATTACCATTGTCCCAACAAGGGACAGAACAAAGAAGGGCAACAAGGTACCATGTGTGTTATAGAATGTCTTTTGTGTAGCTGAGTGACCCATCAGGGTGGGTCGGGCACCTATGGTGTGCATGTCCATTGTGTCCCATACAGATGATTGTTCAAGATGATGGGATTAGCAAATCCAGTCCTGGGAAAAGGGGAAATGTCACTTTAGAAAACAGGACATGACCTCCCATCATCACGGCAACAATGCACGTGTAGCTGCACAAAGGATGGTGGTCCGAACACAGGCTCCTGGTGTCCTCTATACAGCTGAGTTTATGGAGCCAATAGAAATGGATTGGCCACGGAGATTATGGGTGCTTGAATCCTTTATAACTGAGATGAATCCCAGGAAAATGGCTGGAGGGTATTTCCTGGGTCTTGAGGTGCTGATGAAAGGTCAACAAGGTTGTGATTTGGTGGTATACCTCTCAAAAAAGCATTTTATATGAAGACATAAAACATATACATCAGTGGTTCTCAACCTGTGGGTCCCCAGGTGTTTTGGCCTACAACTCCCAGAAATCCCAGCCAGTTTACCAGCTGTTAGGATTTCTGGGAGTTGAAGGCCAAAACATCTGGGGACCCACAGGTAGCTGCTGTTGGGCTCCTCTGAACCTCCAGACGTTTGCAAAACCATTTTCTTTAAAATAAAACCATACCAGTTCAAGTAGAGTCAATTTGAATTCATTCAACAGTGTAGATGCACCCTTGAAGAACTTAGACAATGTAGACAATGACCCTAGGCCGTAAAACTAGGGACCGTAGACAGTGACCCTAGGCTGCATCTGCATTGCCATGTAACACAATTTTAAATTGTATTATATGGTCATTGTAGCCTCATACTGTAGACACACTGAGGAGGGGATGAGCTTGTTTTCTGGTAGTCTGTAGATTAAAATATCTAGGAACAGATCCAAATTGCAAGAAAAGCCTCCACCTAATTAATAGAAAGAAATGTCTGACAGTAAAAATATAGTGGAGCCTCCTTCTCTGGAGGTTTTCAAGCAGAGGCTGGATGGCCATCTTCCAGGAGTGCTGTGTTCCTGCATGGCAGGGGGCTGGACTGGATGGTTCTAGTGATGTCTTCAAACTTTGATTCTATTAATGTAATTTAATTCTACGGAACTGTTCTATTATTCAGGCAGAGGCCTCAAGGGGGGCTAGACTGAGAAGGATAGCCCATTTTATGGGGGAGAGTTGAAGGAGGAAAAACCATTCCTCCCGTTTTTGCTGGTTACCCCCCCCCCCCTTCTCACTTCTCATTTTATAAGTGAGGGTTGTTTCCATGACAGCGACATAGATGAGGGCAGTAACAGGAACACAGGGGGAAATGGTTTTATTCTTTCAACCCCTTTCCCCCCCTAAAATGGACTATCCATATCTCTCTAGTGCCCTCTTGTGGCCTCCACCTGGATAATGGAACAGTACCCAGCTTCCACCTGCTGCTTGCAATCTGTCTCTGTGACTGATTACCAATTCTATAGTGTAACTCTGGCTTGGGCAAATGTGGGCCCGCCAGGTGTTTTGGACTCCAACTCCCACAATGCCTAACAGCCTCAGGCCCTTTCCTTTTCCCCCTCAGCCGCTTAGGCATTAGGCATTGTGGGAGTTGGAGTTTAAAACACTTGGTGGGCCCAAGTTTGCCCAAGCCTGGTGTAGATGCACCCAGGATTGACAACCATGGAATATCTATTACTAAACTGATGTTCTACCCAATAGCAAACTCAATTAATGTAGCCATGGATTTAGCTGTAAAATGAGGATATCGTTCACACATTCCAGGGCCCACATTAGTATGGGATCTCATTCAGTTCATATAAAAGGAGAATGTTAGACATTATCTGACATAGGTTGAGAAGCTCTTGTCCAAAATACATGGGACCACAAGTATTTGAGATTTTCCTCCCCTTTCTTTACATTGATGTAAGTACAGTAGACTCTCAGTTAACTGGCACCCATAGGGATTAGTAGATATCGGATGAGTGTTGATTCTGGTTGCTTGAGAGTTACGATTAAAAACAGGCTTAATTTAGACAGAATTATACCTCATACTATACTGTGCTCGTGCTATACACTTTGTGTTGACTGGATATTAAGATTGGAATCACTGGGTGGCTGGAATCACTGGGTTGCTGTGAATTTTCCAGACTGTATGGCCATGTTCCAGAAACACTTTCCTGACGTTTTGCCCCCATCTAGATGCAGGGGAAAATATTTCTGGAACATGGTCATGTAGCCTGGAAAACTCACAGCAGCCCTTTTATTTAAAGTGTTGCTGCATTACAAAAAAAACCCCTCCTATTGTTATGACTTCTTTGATATCTTTGCTGGTTGCTTGAATTCTACTTAAATGAGGCCCTGAGTGTAGACTCAGATAACCCAGTTTAAAGCAGATATTGTGGGATTTCCTGACTTGATTTTCTGGGTTATATGACTGTGTAATGGCCCTGAGAGTTTACTGCTTTCTTTGGGCCCATAAAGGCCAGAAATAAGGGACCCCTGCGGATGCACTGAACAAAGTGGGTGGCTAGGGTTGCATCTACCCTGGAGAATTAACAGTGTGGCACCACTTCAACTGCCATGGTACAATGCTATGGAATTCTGAAAGTTGTAATTTGGCGAGGCACCAGCATCCTTTAGCAGAGAAGGATAAGGACTTTGTACCCTTCCACACAGCCATGTGTTGTTGTTTATTCGTTCAGTTGCTTCCGACTCTTTGCGACCTCATGGACCAGCCCACGCCAGAACTCCCTGTCAGCCGTGGCCACCCACAGCTCCTTCAAAGTCAAGCCAGTTGCTTCAAGGATACCACCCATCCATCTTGCTCTGGTCGGCCCCACTTCCTTTTTCCTTCCATTTTCCCCAGCATTATTCTCTTCTCCAAGTTTTCCTGTGTTCTCATTATGTGGCCAAAGTACTTCATCTTTGCCTCCAATATCCTTCCCTCCAGTGAGCAGTCGGGCGTTATTTCCTTGAGTATGGACTGGTTGGATCTTCTTGCGATCTAAGGCACTCTCAGAATTTTCCTCCAACACCAAAGTTCAATTTTGGCGTTCCTTCGCTCAGCCTTCCTTATGGTCCAGCTCTCACATCCATAGGTTACTGTGGGGAATATCATTGCTTTAACTATGCGGAGCTTCGTTGCCAGTGTGATGTCTCTACTCTTCGCTATTTTATCAAGATTGATCATTGCTCTTCTCCCAAGAACTAAACGTCTTCTGATTTCCTGGCTGCAGTCTACGTCTGCAATCATCTTTGCAACTAAGAAATACAAAGTCTGTCGCAGCCTCCACTTTTTCCCTTCTATTTGCCAGTTATCAATAAGTCTGGTTGCCATAATCTTGGTTTTTTGATGTTTAACTGCAACCCAGCTTTTGCAATTTCTTCTTTCACCTTGGTTATAAGGGGAAAGTATACAGCCCTGCCGTACTCCTTTCCCAGTCTTGAACCATTCTGTTGTTCCGTGATCTGTTCTTACTGTTGCTACTTGGTCGTTATACAGATTCCTCAGGTGACAGACAAGGTGACTTGGTATCCCCATATCACCACACAGCCATATAACCCTGAATATCAAGGCAGGATAACCCACAATACCTGCTTTGAACAGGGTTATCTTAGTCCACACTGTCAGTTCACAGCAGGTAATGTGGGATTTTAGTAAGCTGCGTGGAAGGGGCCTTTGTGAAACAACTCCAAGGATTCCATAGCATTGAGTCAAGTGTTGTCAAATTGCACTGATTCCACTGTGTAGGTACACCTCCAGGAGGCGCATTGCCCATCCCATCATCCTTCCCCGGTGATTGGCAGGCAAGCCAGGGAAGGGGCGGGGCATAGGCCACTCTCCCCACGTGACCTTGTGAGGAGACTCACTCGCTTCGCCTCACCCCCCCTTCCCCTCCGCTCCCTACTTATTGTTCTCCTTCCTCGCGAAGGATAGGCACTCCGAGCACTTTTGGCCCTCATCCGCTGCCATACTCAGAGCGCCCCGGCGTTGCTTTCGAGTCCTCCTCAGGCAAGGGCAAGAAGCGCCGGGCTTTCATGGAGCGCAGCTCGGCGGCGGTCGGGGCCGTGAGGCGCCTCCGGACGCAGCAGCAGCAGCCCTCGCACCAAACCCAGCAGCAGAAGCGGCGGCGGCCGGAGAAGGAGCAAGATGGAGAGAACTGGAAGAAGGCTGGGAAGGGAGGAAGCGGCGGCGGGAGGCTGCGGCTCCTGGCGCTGCCGGAGTGGCGCGTGGCGGTGGTGCTGCTCCTCTATTGGCTCGCGCTGCGCGGGCTCGTACACCTCTCCTTCCAGCGGTTGGTCCAGTCGGCGCGCGGCCCGAAGGAATTCAGCGCCCCGCGCGCCAGGTAACGTCAGCCCCCCCAGATCTCCATGGCAACCCTGGCAAGAGGAGGAGAAGGAGGCTTCTGGAGGGACGGGGCTGAAGGGGGACTGGAGATCAGGCATAGGCAAACTTCGTCCCTCCAGGTGTTTTGGACTTCAACTCCCACCATTCCTAACAGCCTCAGGACCTTTTCTTTCCCCCCTCAGCCGCTTAAGGAATGGTGGGAGTTGAAATCCAAAACACCTGGAGGGAGGGCCGAATTTTGCCTAGGCCTGGACAGTAAATAAAGAAAACCACTCAGAAAATTCCAGACATGAATCAACCTGGGCCAACTAACTCCTCCCAGCAAAGGATTCCCCCCAGGCAGTAAGCATTTAGACCCTGAAGCTGCAAGGCTATTCAATGCTAATCAAGGGGGGCCAGTTGCAACATCCACACCTGCCTCAAACAGACAAGAATTCTTTCTCCCACCTTCAGGGGATATATAAACTCCAATTGCCAAATTTCCAACAGACCTCACAACCTCAGAGGATGCCTGTCATAGATGCAGGTGAAATGTCAGGAGAGAATGCTTCTGGAACATGGCCATACATCCCGGTAGGCTGTTAGGAATTGTGGGAGTTGAAGTCCAAAACACCTGGAGGGCCAAAGATTTCCCAGGCCTGGTTTAAACTCATGAAAGATTCATTGGAATTACAATGCAGGAGCACCCAATCAAAGCACCCCCTACAGATGGCCATCCAGCGTCTGGGTTGCTGTGAGTCTTTTGGGCTGTATGGCCATGTGCCAGAAGCTTTCTGTCCTGATTTTGCTCACATCTATGACAGGCATCCATAGAAGTTGTGAGGTATTTTGCAAGCTAGGCAACAGAGGTTTATATATCTGTGTAAGGTCCAGCCTCTGCTTTAAGACCTCCAGAGAAGGAGGCTCCGCTCCACCACCCACTTTCTGTCAGGAAGTTCTTCTTAATGTTTAGGTGGAATCTTTCTTCCTGAAGTTTTAATCCCTTGTTCCCTGTCCTAGGTCCCTTTATTGGATTATTGGATTATGACCTGTTAGGATCACAACCTATTGAGTATTATGATCTGTTAGGATCACAATCTAATGGGTAGCAGAGTTTCAGAAGTGCTCCTTTAGTTTATTGGTTAATGAATGAATGATCACTGGGCACGTAACTATCTTGTTTCTATTCTACTCTCTCCACAGACAAAGATTCAAGTAGACTTCTTTTTAAAAACAAGTTTGTTTTACTTATAACTTCATGTATTTAAACATACAGTTATATTTCTTGTCAGGTTATCCTTTAAAACATTTTAAGTTTGTGTCTTTAACTTATAGTTTTTTACAGTCTCCTCAAAACTATATTGCTCTGTACAGCTCTCTTTCATAACAGTCTACTTCCAAGGGACTCAAGTCTCAACTGTCTTCTTCAACTGTCTTCCTTTAAAAACTGCATTTTAAACAGTCACATGGTCTACAGCCCCTCCCACTGCTAGAGCTAAGAAAACTGCAAACCAAAGAAGACATAAACTTCAGGAAATAAACTGACACATTATAAATAGACAAAACATTAAATAGAGGAGGCTTGAGAAAGTTGCTATCTCCAACACCTTTCTGCACAGCTGAATAATATCCCACATCTGCTTTGAACTGTATTATATGACAGTGTGGACTCAAATATCCCAGTTCAAAGCAGATATTGTGGGATTTTCTGTCTTGATATTCTGGGTTATATGGCTGTGTAAAAGGACCCCCAGTTTCCAGAGCAGAAGAAAACAAGCTTATTTCCTCCGAATTAGACATCCTTTCTGATATTTAAACATGGCCATTATGTCCCCTCTCAGCCTTCTTTTCTCCAAGCTAAACATGCTGTCGACCGCTCCTCATAGGGCTTGACTTCCAAACCTTGGCTTGCTTTGGTCACCCTTCTCTGGACACCTTCCAGCTTATTAATATCCTTCTTGAATTATGGTGCCCAGAACTGGATGCATGTCTCTACAGAGACATTGCCCAGGGGACGACTGGATGTGTTACCATTCCACTGGGAGGCTTCTCTCATGTCCCCACAAGCTAGAGCTGACAGACAGGCGCTCACCTCATCTCGTGGATTTAAACCGCCAACCTTCAGGTCAGCAACTCAACCTTCAGGTCAGCGGTTCAGCCGGCACAAGGGTTTAACCTGTTGTGCCACTGTGGCTCCATTTTTGTTATTCCAGGTGAAGTCTGACCAAAGCGAAATAGAGTAGGACTATGACTTTCCTGTAGAGTTCTTTAATCCCTTTTCATGTCTTTACCAAAACAAGGTTTGTACTAGATGCCATTGTTTCTGCTCAGAGCTTGTTCAGGCTAGCTCTCTTTGAGGAAGATACGGCTTGGCCTGTGCAGCTCTTTTTAAACCCTGCAATTAAACATCGACCTTGTTGACGAACCTGTTTTGCAGTCTCTCTATGGCTTGTATTTCTTTCCCCAAAGGACATCGATGCTCATTCAAATGTGACAGTGTTCTATGATCCAAGCAGAACTACAAATGCTGTTCCTTGGTTATGTCCTGAAGGGCCCTTCCACACAGCCATATAACCCAGAATATCAAGGCAGATAATCCACAACACTTGCCTTGAACTGAGGCCCCTTCCGCTCAGTTGTATAAAATCTCACATTATCTGCTTTAAGTGTGGACTCAGATAAACCAGTTCAAAGTGTGGACTCAGATAAACCAGTTCAAAGCAGATATTGTGGATCATCTGCCTTCATATTCTGGGTTATATGGTTGTGTGGAAGGGCCCTGAGTCCACACTGCCATATAATCCAGTTCAATGTGTATTTTATACAGCTGTGTGGAAGGGGCCTTAGAAAACATGAATTATAATTTTTATTTAGCTTAGCCACCTACACTTTTTCTATTGGAGATAAGTTATCCTCTCCTGAGAATGCTTAGCAGAATGCTCACACGCTTTCCAAACCACGCATGGTTCATCTCTGTGTGTACATTTCCTTTGTTCTGTGATTGTCATGAAAAGATGGATGAATTGGTGAAAGCTTTGCTGTCACAGATGCCTTTGCAACCAAGGATAGCTGTGGCTTGACTTGAGCCCCAGATCTGTTGCTTATATCATCATAGGGCTCACAGAGGTGAATGCCATTCGAACCCATTCCGTTTATCAAATATTCACAGCTATTATCTGAGGATTCGCTATCAACTTCTCTCCAAGTCCACTCTATATGCCAGAAGCAGTAAGGAAAAATAGAGCCCATTTGTTCATTCTGGTTGACACTTTTGCAGAAGGCAGACCTAAAAAGAATCTTTCATGTGCAGAAGAGGTGGGGAGTCTTCTCTCTCACTTTTCAGAGGCGAAAAGAAGCACCCCGAGTCCCTTTTATCCCTCCCTCTTGGCAAACAGTCCAGATTCAGATGGAATCCTAGCAATGGGGGATCCATCAACATTCTTCTGCCAGAGCCTACCTTGCCTAGTTAAATGTTATGAAGAGCAGGTGCTTCTGTGCTTTGCTTCTAACATATCAAGCTGTACCACGCCTGTTTGCAATGGGGTAGAAAGTGAAGCAAGAACAATTTCAGGCATTAATCATCAACCCTGAAGGCAAGTTTCTAGTTTGCTTTTCCAGCTATTCATAGTGGGCAGTTTATCCTCATCCAAAATTGTGCAAATTTATCTTGATGTAGCAACTCCACAGCCATTTTCTCCATTCATTACTAGCTTCAACAGGTGAATACCAGCAAAAAATAGATTTGGCTTGATCTATACTGCCATATAATACAGTTTATCTGCATGTGACTACATTATATAGGCCTGCAATTCAAAACTACATTATTTGGCAGTGTAGATCCAGGCATAGTCTGAGGACAGTGGTTCCAATGTTTTGTGTGGAGTCCATGACAGTGTCTTACAGAGTTGAACACAAGGAGCCGATTTCTCTTCCTTTTACACGTCTTCTTACTGTGTCCCATACATTTCCTCCAGTCAAGTTCATGTACTGAAGTCCATAACACATGAAGACGTTATGGACGTTTTTGTTCCAGTCCTGCATTAGTAACCTTGTGAACAAATATTGTAGATTCCTGACTGCATTGTTACATTTTTATTATTTTGGGAGAACTGACTTGGTGCTAAGCTGGGAATTGGAACCAATTCACTTGTGTTACAATGCTTCCAAATGTTTTGTGGTTGAGAACATTGACTATCATTATTTTCCCCATAACTTTCACTTCGTGAAAGGGTTTTGTGGTACTATCTGCTATTTTCTCATTTCCCCCTAATTTGATGCTTGCCTTTTTTTCCAATTCCTCTTTTCTTGTTTTTTCACAGTGGGGACCTCTTCTCCATGTTCGTTATCACCAGCATCTCAGCTTGAGCATAGATGGTCCCATTATTTAGGAACAATTCATAGTGATGACCAATTTTGAATGCATATGTGTAGAACCACAATAATATATTTTGAACCTACAACTTCCGCCAACTTTAACAGAGCCAGTGGTGGGGGATTATGAGAGTTACTGTAAAAAAACTCTGGAGGACTACAGACCAACATTTGTTTGCTATCAGGTATTTGCAGCAATTAACCGACAATGGCCTCAATCCAATGTTCACTCAGTGTAGCATCAGTATCAACATGTGGATCTGTTATGCTAAACCACATAATCTCCCAACTTAATGTAAAGTCCCTAAAGCCCCCCTGCACAGCCATTCTGTGTTTTGCAGCAAGCAGGCAGAATCAGAGAAGGAATACATCGCCATAGTCAAATGCAAAATGATTACAGGAATGCTGAGACCACTGAGTGCTCTGATGAATCTCAGTGCTGATGTTATCATTTTGTTTCTGGCTATGGGGATGTAGCTTATCTGGTCCTACCTGCTGGTGGAAAAGCATGAAATGAGTATGCTGGCTGACTTCAGAGACTTTGCAGCAAGTCCATGGAGTGCGGGCTTTGGTTGAGAAGGAAGTGGAAAAGGGAATACAAAACTCTGTGGCACCCAAAGAAGAACACCTACACATGCAAGGGATGCTTATATGTGCCCCTAATAGAATTCCAGGCAATATCTAAATCAAATATCTGAGAAAGTGAAGTGTAAAATATAATTGTATTCATGTTCTGATTCTTAGAACTTAAAAGTCAGGTGGCCTATGAATAAATCTTAGGTGGTTCCCAAGCCAGTCATTAGCACTAATTGGTCTTGCTGCATTGGTTCTGAAGTTTTCAGACATAAGTGAAATTGTAATAGAAAATATATTTTGTCTTAAGTCGTACGTCATGCATTTAAGCAGAGGCCCTTTCATACTGCTCCTGCTTAAATACTGCCCTGCCTTGTACACAAAGGCAAATATATTTTTATTACAATTGCATTACATTTCCTTGTAATTATCTAAGGTCCCTTCCACATTACCAATAGAACTATTTCAAGTTACAAAAACAGAATCCACACCAGTTATAACCAGAATCTGTCAACAAATACGGAGGACATACCAATGCTTCCCAGATTGGAAACTCAATATATATTCCAGTTCCCAAGAAAGGGGATACTAGGCATTTCAATAACCATTAAACTGTTTCATTAATTTCCCATGCAAACAAAATGGTTCTCAAATTTTCACCAAAAAAGAGACTTTTACCATATACAGGCAGTCCCCAGGTGACAAACAAGATAGGGTCTGTAGGTTTGTTCTTAAGTTGAATTTGCAGGTAAGTCAGAACAGGAACATTTTAAAAATGTAACCCCAACACCCAATTTTAAAAGTTTTGGATAGCATAGGAAAGAGTTAACAACCCTGGAACATTAATTTTGCCATCTGTGTCCTCTGTTTAGATGATTTCGCCTCCCTTTCTGTCCGTGTGACAATTGAATTTTGAAAATGTTGGGTTGTGTAACAAAGGATGGTGATAAACCCCTTTTCCAATGATAATGCTTACTCACAGAAGTTAATTTCCCTTCCTTGGAGTAGATTTCTTCTCACTTCCTGTTGTCTCATCCCCATTTGTAATTAAGAGTCGCATGTAAGTCAAGTGTTTGTAACTCAGGGACTGCCTGTGTGGAGCTAAGATGACTAAGCTGAGATTGTGGTACTTTGGACATATCATGAGAGGACATGACTCACTAAAAAAAGGCAATAATGCTTGCTAAGAAAAAGAGGAAGACTGCACTCCAGATGGATAGATTCAATCAAAGAAGCGACAGACCTGAGTATACATGATCTGATAAGGGCTGTTGATAATAGAGTGAATTTGAATTTTCGCATTAATTGGGTTGTCAACAAGTCAAAGTTGACTTGATGGCAGTTAACAGCAACAGGCTTTCATATTACACAGTTCTGGCATTGTGATCCCAATTTAAGTGTTATAACAACATCCTATGGAATTCTAGGGTTTGTAGTTTGACAAGATACTAGAACTCTGAGAATTCTAATTAGCCCACTCTGAACTACAGATCCCAGACTTCCATATGATGGAATACAGCATTATATTTATGTGGTGTGAAAAATGCCCCAGAGGTAGTGATCAGGGGGTCCTTCAGATGTTTTTGGACTCGAATTCCCATCAACTCAATGCTGATAGGAGTTGGAATTAAAATATGTAGATTCAACACCTGTAATGGTTGTAAACAGAGACAAAACAGAATTATCTCTTGTATGTAGTAAGGAGTAAACTAAAGAAAAGGTCGCATATTCCTGTGATAATACTACATGAAATTATGTAGATTTTTCAATTCTTCGGGCATCATCCCAGTAAACATTGCAACTCGGAATATCACAAATCATTGCTGTGTATGTATGTGTATGAACAACAGAAGGCTGTATTAAGAACTTGTTCTGTAACTTTTCCCCCATTGGTTCCGGTTGTTAATGGAATGTTAAGCAGTGAACCTCTGCTCCATGACCCTAATACAAACAGGAATGTTATTAAGCTTATGTGGGTGTATACAGGAACAGATTTAACCCTTTCCTCTTTGACTAAGAATTTATTTGGAAGAGCTGCACATTGCACTCAAATCTATCAAAATAAAACCTCTGATGTTCAATTTCATCTCTTACAGGGCATATCTAGAAAATATTACTGCAATAGGCCCAAGAGCAGTTGGAAGCCCAGAAAATGAAGTCTTCACAGTAAACTACCTCTTGGAACAAGTTAAAGCTATTGAAAGAGAAAGCAGCCGTGCCCACAACATCTCTGTAGATGTACAAAGACCAACAGGCACCTTCAGTCTTGACTTTCTTGGAGGGTTCACTAGTTACTATGACAATATTACTAATGTCGTAGTTAAACTGGAACCCAGAAGTGGAGCTGAACATGCTGTACTATCCAACTGCCACTTTGACTCTGTAACAAATACTTTAGGTAGGTAAATCAGAAAACTTGGTGTAACTGCAGGGAAAAGGAAATCACAACATGCTAACAAGTTTGTGCTAGCTGCTCTGTTGAACAGATCTATATCTCTCTGTCCTCATGCCATTTGAAAACCTGCATTAGTGAAGAATTACTCTAAAACAATCCTTATTTTTTCCTGCTAAAGTCAAGAAAAAATAAGATTTGAGTCATAGCAAGACATAATCTCCTAGATTTTATTTAATGAAAGAATTTTAGGATATTTTAGGTAGCAGAACATACTCATGCAGATGTCAACCTCATGTATAAGTTGAAGGCAGGTTTTGGGGGCAAAATTAGGGATTTAATATTCTCTGTGGATAAGTCAATGGTCATTCTGCATTAGAGGGGAAAGCACCAAAGCCAACTGAGAGGACCATCCGCTGCTGCCGCCCTTTCCTTGCCCAGACATTTTAAAAGGCTAGAACCAGCCCATTATGAAAACAGGAGAGGGAATCGATGCTTCTTTTAATTTCTCCCAGTATGGACTAAACTCTTGCTTTTCACTACTGTGCTCAAATAAGAGTATGGCTCCTTTTTTTATTAGACTTAAAAGACTATAGTGCTCCCATTGAGCCAAATTGATCCAGATTTTGGGAGTTGATTTTTTGACCCAAATTGCTAGCATTTATACATGAGCATATAGGGTACTTTTTATTAATGCTAATTTCTAAAATGACATCAGTATTAAAATTAGAATTTGGGTGGATAGATAGATATCCCTATTATAATTATTAAACAAATATATATTTCAAAGTGTAATATAATTGTTGCATTCTGGGTTTTTTTTTTTCATTATTAGCTAGGCTATACAGTACTTTTCAATTTTGAGAAGAAATTGCCGTTTAATTTCTGCAATTCCTGCAATGGAGGAACTGACATATGTGTTCTATTTTAATGTGGAAGAATATAATTCTGAAATTATTGTGGTTGAATTGCAACACAAGCAAGAATTATATTTACTTGTTAAGCAGTTGGTTGTGCTTAACAAGTGCCACTGATTTTAGTAGATCTAAGTCTAGATAGGATTTTGAATTTCGCCTGTAGTAATCAGTAATATAATTGTATATACCACTAACAATAAAACAAAAAGACTAGTTATTTGCAATATAAAGTGAAAATGTTTTGATTAATTTATTTCATTGTAAACTATATGTTCTGTCCTTTGTGCAAAAGATAATATGTATGCCAGAGTAGTTAGCATTCATCATCATTCCTGACTGATTTTATAATATCTTAAAAGTTGATCGAATGTAATCCAAGACATTTAAATATAGTGTTATTTACAGTAGATGTACATATTACCTGAGGTATCTATTCCAGTACCTTTCATTTAATCTTGAACTCTATTTTTCAAACACGAGGTGAAGAATATTTTGGGCTTCTGGACAAAGCATATCAGAATCATTCTGAAAGACCTGGTGATGCTTAGAGAAGAATTTTCTCTAAGCCTGCAGTTTAATGCTACAATCAACTTCCAGTAGAATGTCTGGTGGATGTTGAATATCGGTCATACTGTATCCTGGAGAACACTTCTCTAGGCATTATTAGGGGTTCCAGAGTAATTCTGTGGTATTCAAAGCTCTTTCCATATAAATGAAACCATGTTTAATGAGCTCATGTAATAAGTTGGGCCCTACTATATTTGACCTATATCTCTTCTTTCTCCCAAAGTTGGGGTTGAAGATAGCACAATAATTTGTTCTAGAAGAGCTAACAGGTATCACTTCTTCTTGCTGAATAAATACACATTTTATATTAATGGCTTAGAAAGTACATCAAGCCATTGCAACTTATATTTATTTATATCTGATTAGTCTTTTTGCGCATATATATATATCAGATATAAAGAAAGAAATATGAGTTGCAATGGCTTGATGTACACACACACACACACACACACACACACACACACCTGTGTATAAGTTGACGTCATATATAAGTTCAGGGCAGGTTTTGGTACCAATTACGGATTTTGAGATGTCGCATGGATAAGTTGGGAGTCATTCGTCAGAATAGGGAAAGCACCTTGACTGCTGCCATTTTCCTGCCCAGGTGTTCAGAAAGGCCCTTTGCCCCTCTGTTCAAAGAAGGTTTTTAAAATAAAGGTGGTTAAGACACAATACCCACAGGTCATTGTAAGTACTATATCTTAATTCTTATGAAAAAGGAGCCACCCTTTTCTCTGAGTAGAGATGAAAAGTGAGACCATAGTCCATCCTGGGAAAACCTAAAAGGAGTGCCAACCCCTCTACTCCCTCAGTGTTCCTTTATGGGGAAGTACCAAAGAGCCACCAACATTTCCTGTCAAGACATTTAAAAAACCCAGAAGCATCACCATGGTAGAAAGAGTACAGGTGGTTGGTGCTTCTTTCAGGTTCTCATGGAATGGGCTAATCTCTTATCTTTTGCCACTCTTCAGAGAATAAAACACTTCCCTTTAAAAAAAAAAAAAGACGAGTTGAGATGTTTACAATGACTTGTGTATAAGTTGACCCAGTTTTTTTTGGGGTGGTGGTGGTGGAGGAATGAAATGTATGGTTACGAGTAAATTACAGTATATTTGTCTCTGATGTCTTTAGTACTATGCTAAAGCATACTGTTCTAGACAGAATATACAAAAAATTCCTAATATGGTTATTGCATTCTTTTCTTGCACCCTACTTCTGAACACACTGTCTAGATTACTGAGAACAACATATGCATTAAGTCTATAGGACTCCAAATTTCCTTGGGATTTTTAATTTTGAACATGTGCATCCTTCCTGCAATGCTTGATCCCATTAAAGAGTTTTTAAAATAGCTTGCTGAGCAGCAGCAGGATGAGAAACAGAATTCTACTTTTTGTACGTGAAACAAATTACACTTGTATGAATCTGTCACATGTAAGCAAATGTAACAATTGAAAGGGAATTCACTTTCAAGTAATGGTTCTTAGGTCTGGGATGCCTGACAAAACAATTCAGTAGTCATAGCAAGTGATCTATTGTGTTTTACCTGTGAAATGGCTCTACAGATACACAGTACATCACCCATATCCATGGTAAAATATGTTCCAGGACTTCGCACGTGAAACCACAGGTAATAGCAAGCCCTATATTTTTGTTCTCAGAATGAAAATAGGGAGCCTACTATCCCCCCTCCCACCAGCTGCCCCAGTAACTGATGTTTGGATAGAAGCTGCTTGTACTGACCTCCCTAAAGCACCCCTGTCCAGCTGCCAAATCCAGCAGGAAGTTTGGTTTCCCCCCCTCTCCCTGCTGATGGAACAGGTCATTTGCAACAAAGCAGAGGGATTGCTTTGTTGGCTGGGTATAGGAGAGAAGACTTCTCCCCCACCCAACATAACAGTTCTTCAGAGAAGTGCAGCAGCAACTGGGCCTCCTGCCAGATTTGGCACATGGGGACTAGACTCTGGGAGACAGGGCAGAAGGCAAGCAAATTGTGAGGAAAGACACCTGCTGCCATGATCGTGGATAAGTGAAGCTATGAATAATGGTCACACATATATGGAGGTCATACCACAGTCGTTTTGTGATGCTAACCAGCAGGGAAGTAGTGGAACTGACTGTATGTCAAGTGCTTTATAATGCTCAAATGTGAACAGGGAAATTCATTTTTACAATGAACATTTCTATAATATGCTTGAATATTTCATGTAACACTATAAGACTAAATGTGGATAAACTAATAAAAATAAGAATTATGTTTCAAGGTGCAAGAGTCAGTTCCGCTAAATATTTTATAATTTTTAAGGTGCCAGTGATGATGCTGTCAGCTGTTCTGTGATGCTTGAGATACTGCACGCTCTTTCAAAGTCATCGGAACCCTTAAAACATGCAGTTATCTTTCTGTTTAACGGTGCAGAAGAAAGTATCTTGCAGGTAAGGCTGTAATTGTCAGACTTACAAAGTTTTCCATACCATTTGTCTAGGCACATCTATCTATCTATCTATCTATCTATCTATCTATCTATCTATCTATCTATCTATCTATCTTTATCACTAAAAAGAATCCTGAAGGTGGGCAATAACATTTTTAAACAATTAGATTAACTTCTATCTGGAACCCTATATAGATGCTGGTAGTTTATGCAGGCAATGCCGAGCTGACCACAGTGCAAGATAGATTTGTGCCAAAAGAGTAGCCTTTTAAAGTATGATAATCGTGCTGGAACATTACAATCTGATTGAGAGAAAAAAATCTGCAAACTTTAAATAGAATTCTCTTTGACCTGCTAAACAACTAACAAAAACAATGCTTAAAAATCCCAAACAGTTTAATAGGTGCCAGCTTGGGACAATGGTGGCTGTCATATGAAAAAGAAAACTGACCATTGTTGAGTGTTCTGTGCCACCAGTAGTTGATCCTAGAGCCCCAGAAGACCAGGATTTGAGCCCCTTACTGAACTATAAAAACACAGTGGGTGATCTTGAGCAAGCCATACTCTCTCAACCTCAGGGGAAGGCAATGATGAACCCCCTCCAAATCAGTCTTTCCAGAGTTTGGAGAGATCTAATAGCTACCATCACCGTGCTTCTAAATCTTTTTGGCCAAGAAATGACCAGTTGCGTTCCTAGAGTCTTCTGGTGTGGTATGATTGGCCATTTCAGGCCATTTCCAGGAGGGAAGGATCCAGTCAAATTTTAGGTCCAGGTAAGCCTTTTTTCAAAGCCTAAAGATAGTTCACTATTCTAACTGATTTATTTTTATATTGCCTATTTATATGGAAATAGCAATTAGTCTGAAGGAACAGATCTCAAAAAGGGACTTCCTGTCCCCAAGTTCAAGTGTCAGGATGGAAAGTCTCTTTGGAAATGATGGCTATGAAAGTGAAAAGAATTAAAAAATTTAATATTCTATGACAAGCGTACTGAACAGGGACATAATTATTTCCTTTATTCTTTGTGCTATATTTATAATTAACTTAATGTTCTCAGATTGCTTGCATTCTGCTTCTCTCAGGCCCCTCTACACTGTCATATAATTCAATTCAAAGCAGATAATCTGGATTTTATATCGCAGGGTAAAGAGGGCTCTAGTTAATGTTTTGCCAAAACCAATGTGATTTTTGTGTGTTGGGACAGTAGCTCAAAAGTATTGCCTTGACATCTTCTATTTTTGCTTCCCATGCAGGCTAGCCATGGCTTCATTACACAGCATCATTGGGCTAAATCCGTTAGAGCATTTGTTAACCTGGAGGCTGCTGGAGTAGGAGGGAAAGAGCTTGTTTTTCAGACAGGTAAGATACTTTGACTTCTTATATATGCCAAGGATGGTTTTCTTCCATAATTTAACTGCAAAACCTGCTCTCAACTTATATATGAGGTCGACTTATACTGTTTATGATTATATAGGGCTCGGGCTGTGGCGCAGGCTGGAGAACAGCTGCAATGAATCACTGCAATGAATCACTCTGACCAGGAGGTCATGAGTTCGAGGCCCGCTCGAAGCCTATGTTTGTTTGTCTTTGTTCTATGTTAAAAGGCATTGAATGTTTGCCTATATGTGTAATGTGATCCACCCTGAGTCCCCTTCGGGGTGAGAAGGGCAGAATATAAATGCTGTAAATAAATAAATATGGTACAGATTACATTTATGATTGCAACTCCCAAAAACCAGCACGGATATAACTTTTCCATGCTTTGATTTATCCACATAAGCGTGTGTCTGAGGGCATCTGGGTCCAGCTCACATGAATAGAACACGCCTTGTGTGCATTGATGCATAAATAATAAATTGATACCTTCATTGTAATGTATGCTTTGCAGTGGATGGGGAACAACAATAATTTTTACAAACACTGCATTTTATCAGCTGTCTGCTATCAGCGCAAACACATCTCCCTGCACTGTACTTCTCTAATTGAAGATGACCCAAATTTGAAAAGTAAATAAATGTTTGTTAGACACGTTATCTAGAGTGATCTGCAGAACTGAACAAAGGTAGTCATGTTAAATCTTCAAACCAATTGGAGGAAAGTGTTATGCAAGATGTAATTTGAATACCCAAAACAAAATCAATTACACAACAAGCTGGTTAGGAAACTACAAGAGATGATTAAGACATCAAGTGCATTTGAAGAAAATAATGGAGAAACAACAAAATATGCTAATGCAAGTGAAAGTAGAAATTGTAGAGAACTGAAAAGATCATATTACCAAATGTGACAGGAGAAAGGTGGGATTATAAAGAAATAATAAACCAAAGTAAGATAAAATGCTTGCAAAAGAAATATAAGGAGAAAATATTTTTTACATACCATATATACTCATGTAGAAGTCAACCTCATGTGTAAATTGCAACAGGTTTGGGAGTAAAAATTAGAGATTTTTATATTACTTGTGATAAGTCAAGGATCATTTCATAGAGATGGGAAAGCACAAATGTTGTCTTAGGGCACCAGATGTCCCTGCCAACAGCTCCCATTTTTCCACCCAGGCATTAAAAACGTCTGGAAGTGGTGCCACAGAGGAATAGAGAGGCCTCTACTTTGAGGGGTCCTCCAAGTTTTTAAGTAGAGGGCCAATTCACCGTCCCTCAGACTGTTGGGGGACTGGATTATACAGTAGAGTCTCACTTATCCAAGCCTCTGGATAATCCAAGCCATTTTTGTAGTCAATGTTTTCAATATATCGTGATATTTTGGTGCTAAATTCGTAAATACAGTAATTACAACATAACATGAAGTTTTGGTGCTTAATTTGTAAAATCATAACCTAATTTGATGTTTAATAGGCTTTTCCTTAATCCCTCCTTATTATTCAAGATTATTATTCGCTTATCCAAGCTTCTGCCGGCCCGTTTAGCTTGGATAAGTGAGACTCTACTGTAGTTTGAAAAAATGAACAAATTCCTGTTCACAATGGACATATCTTATTTTCAGTGCAAAAAGAAGAAGAAAAAGAACAATACAATATTTAACACGAAGAACAATATAGCCAACATAAACTGACCAGTATTTCAATGAGAAATGTGGACCTGCTTTTGGTTGATGAGATAGTCAAGTTAATTAGGATTGTTTTGATCTGTACCTTCAAGTAATTTCAGACTTACGGTGACCCTAAGTCTAAAGTTGAGGGCAGGGGCTGGGTAAATGACCTTGGAGGGCTGCATCTGGCCCTTAGGCCATAAATTGGGGACCCTGTTTTAGGTTCTCCCAGGATGGACTAAGCTCCCGCCTTTCACCACTCTGCTCAGTGAAGGGGAAGGTTACTTTTTTGATAAGTACTCTGATTGGCTAAGTATGGACTTCAATAACTGGAAAGATTGGGAAGCAGGGTTTTCTGTAATATGAGGAACAGATGGCTTTTATCCATCTGTGGGAAACGTACAGTATTCTGCATGTCCAAAATGTCATCTCAGTCTTGAGCCTCATTTAAACAGGTTGACAGGGTTTAGATATGCCAGCCAAATGAAACTACTGTATTAAATGAGAAATTTCAAAATAGGCTGCATTATCTGAACTTTGGCAAAAGAATCATAGAAGGCATATGTTAATTGTTGTAAATTAGATGCTGTGTTGTTAATTTTAGATTTTGTAAGGTAGTAATGTTCTAGTGGTCCTGTAGAGTTCTTCTATTTCCTTAGACTTCTCCTGAAACGATGAGGTGTAACATAGATGTTGAGTAAGATGAAGTAAAAAGGGAAGAGGAACAGATCAGAGAAGAACTTCTCAGTCATTCATTATTTAATAAAATGGGAGTAAGAAATTTCAAGAAAGGTGGTGAATTGGTTGACTGGTTATTTTGGATGCATCAATTTTGTGGATCACAGCCAACATCTAACATTTTCAAAAAGGCAAACAAGCTGTGCAATTCAGAGATACAGTCCAAAAAAGTAAAGTTCTCAAACTCTGCTTGATAGGATCAGATAATAGAAGCAGCCTCATGTTCTCTTCAGTAATAAGGACTGCCTGTTCATAACCATGGTTCAAAGAAACCATTTAAAAACGTACATGAGAACTGTGTGTTTGTTGGGGTGTGTCCACTTACATGTCGCTGGAACTTCCCTTTTGGCTTTTCACTGCTATAGATTCTCTCAGTGATAATGTCAAGCAGTTTGACATGTGAACTAGACTCATTGGATTGGAGACCTGCAACAATGGCAATTATAGGGAAAGCTCTCACTGTACATAGTTCTCTTATGCATGAATGAATAGCAACCAGGGATCATGTCCCCTACATCTACTGGTGAAAGATAGATGGGGGCTTTGTAATACTAGAGATGGGCTCTGCAAATCTAAGTTGTGCAGCTGTGTTTTGGTTTGTCAGGCAAAGCATAACATGAAAATAAGTAGAGCTTGGAAAAATAAGAATATCAAATTCCAAAATCCATATGGAGAATAACTTTAGGTATGATATAGAGGTAGGGTTGCACCATAAAAATGTTAAAATGGCTTTTTGCACCACGGTTTCCTTGATTCTTTTACTAGACAATCATTATGGTATTGTTCATATGTACACTGCTGTCCTGAAAATGCCTTGTTCTTGTGATGCTTTCAGGAATATTAGGAATTTAGTCCCAATAGTTAGTAAACCTGTCTTTCTAGGTCAGGACTTTATTTAGTGTACAATGATATCTTGGGGCAACTGACCAAAGATGAAATACTTGAGAAACGGGCTTTTTGCATTTTATCACCAGCCAATAATCTCTATGTCTTTCACTATAATAAACAGGAATCCTAAGAGTCTAATTCAGCTACAATAAACTTCATTGAATCAGTTGTTAAATGGCAGATCAACACAAGTAAATACAACTGTTTCAGTGGCTCTGCTCGAGACTAGCAACAGGATTCAGCACATAGAATCCTAAATACAGTAGAGTCTCACTAATCCAAGCTAAACGGGCCGGCAGAAGCTTGGATAAGCGAATATCTTGGATTATAAGGACTGATCAAGGAAAAGCCTATTAAACATCAAATTAGGTTATGATTTTACAAATTAAGCACCAAAACATCATGTTATACAACAAATTTGACAGAAAAAGTTGTTCAATACGCAGTAATGTTATGTTGTAATTACTGTATTTACGAATTTAGCACCAAAATATCACGATATATTGGAAACATTGACTACAAAAACGGCTTGGATTATCCAGAGGCTTGGATAAGCGAGGCTTGGATTAGTGAGACTCTACTGTACTTGTATTACATTTTCTCATTTCCTCTCGGAGGTTTTCCAGGGAAATACATTGCTAAGCTGTTACTACTCTTAATATATTTAATTGCAAAAAACGAGGCAAGTGACATTCTTAACCTCTTCAAAAATTTGTTTACTTTTTGTTTATTATTTGCTTATTTTATATTGATTGAACTACTTACATTGTTCATTGAATGTATGGCTATATTATTGAATTAGTGTCATTTTTTAATCATTAGTACTACTGTTTTAATTCACTTTATGAATTGTTGTGGGATAGACATAACAACTGCACCTTCAAGCAATAACAAGATAACATGAGATCCAAATTGAATTTTTTTTACTATATAATGTTTTAGAGTTGTGGTTTGTCACTGATTTGGATGCATCTTGAGAGAGTTAAAACCAGCAGACACTTTCTGGTGGGGAAAATGATGATTTCTACTTAACATGGGAAACCGCCATCTAGCAGAGAAGTTTTTTATGAAGCCTACCATGCCTCTTCTTACATTGTTCCCAACCATCATTCAACTCTTTGTAGTAGCTTTGAGGGAAACAAAAAGCTACAGTGAGGAAGGAGGGTTGTCAAAACTACCTCCTTTGCCACTTTGAGCTGAAGTTTGAGATTTCCATTCTTGGATATTTAGCTCTAAGTGGAAGATATAAATTGTTCTCTGTAATCCAAATTTCAGTAATAACCATATTAATCTTCAATCAATAAAGCAAAACAGAGTGGAAAATAAAAGTAAAAAACAACTCCTTAAGAGTTAGATGTATCCTCACAGGGATATTTGTCATCCTAGGTGCCAGTTAGGAGTGGAGTAAAACAGGGATGTATTAGTCCTAAACTGTATCAACACTAAAAATGTTGGTATCACCAACTCACTCATTTGTTCTATATAATTTCTGTTCTCCTCTGTGGAGCTGAATTCTTAAGATAAATCAACTTGAAAAAAATTGTGAAAGCAATGTTTCCTGTTTCTCCCCCATTTGTCTGGCTTATTCCCTGATGAGTCTCCCTAGCTTCTGCCCCAATGTGACGTGGGTTAGTGTGCAGAAAACCACAGTGTTGTAGACAGGAACCTCTTCTGAGGTCTTTCTCAAGTTATTTTAAGAACTAAGCCTATGACTATGGAATAAGGCAAAATGCAAATTAGATGCATAGAATTGAAAAATTATTTTAGCATTTTTGTAACTATTTTCTAATTATTACAGGGCCTGAAAACCCCTGGCTTGTATATGCATACATCTCTGCTGCAAAGCATCCTTTTGGTTGTATTATGGCTCAAGAAGTGTTTCAGAGTGGCATTATCCCTGCAGAAACAGATTTCCGAATTTACCGAGATTTTGGCAATATCCCAGGTATGTTGTTGGACAGATGTTGTTAGGACTGTTGGGGAGCAGTGGCTTAAATTTAGATGAATATGGGAAGAGAGGAACAATGAAAATGGGTAGCAAGGTGATCATCCCTATGAAAATGCAAGAAGAAGTTTATGATTTAGAATTTTAGTTTAGAGGTTTTGCTTTCGGCATAACTTAAAAAAATAACTTCAGATGCATATTTTTCATTGGTTTCAGTTTAACAGCAATAAACTAGAATTTGAAAGTATTGTGATGTTCTGAAATATCATTGGCTGGATCTACCCTGTCCTATATTCCAGGATCTGATCCCAGATTATCTGATTTGAAGTGGATTATATGAGTCTACATTGCCAGATAGATTAAGCAAATAATCCGGGATCAGATCTTAGGATATAGGGCAATGTAGATCCAGCCATTGAAAACTTGAGTGCTGTGTTGCTGCTTGATGATAAAGCCTGTTGCCAGAAATCATTGACAATATTTTTAAAAGGAAGTGTAACACTTAAAGCATGTATATATTTCAATTGAAATCTCATGTTTCTTTATTTCATTTGAGTTGAATTGCAGTGAAGCACATTTCAACTTGCTCCATGCAAGATATATGAAACAAGATACTTGTTGGTATAAACAACAGTGTATGTGTAAGTTGATGTAATGATTTGAATGTAGGCTCTGCAGTCAGGACACTTATTTGTTTAATATCTTGTATTTATCCCAGTATGGAAGTCAAGGTGGCTTACAGAAAACTTTAAAACAAAATACAATACAACTCTCAAACAACAGGTTCCATATCTTTGGTTTCACCTACCTGAATCTAACAAAAAAGTCATTTCTATGAATTTTCTGGTTCCTCCAGGTGATTCTATGGTATGCTTCCACTAGAAGTTTCTGTAGGGTTGCCCTGGAGGACCTAGCAAATTCCTAGAGAGAATACCTCGAGTGCGATTCTGTGGTAACTTCTGGCAGAGATCATTTATCTCAATAGGGTTCACTATTATCCACAATTTTCTGTTTCTCTGGTAAGTTCAGGAACAAAAACAGCTAAAACTGTTGTATACAAATTTTAAAACAAATAAGCAATCTAATAAAAACTACTAATTTAAAACAGTTTAAAAAGCATTTCAGTATAGCAGTGAAGATAAAAGCACAGCACTCATTAAAAAAGCCTTCAGCCACAACAAGTTAACAGTTAAAAAAAAAAACAGGCCAGAGATGGAACCAACCTAAGCCACAGAACCAATTCTCCTCACCAGCTATACTTGTGGTGGTGTTGAAACCAAGAGAAAGTATTTTCCCTCAGGCTGTAAATCTCAGGTTGACTAATATGAAGAGATAAGATCTTTCAAATAGGCAGCACCCTAGCCATATACATTCAAATCGCCACTTGGTCATGAAACTTTACACTCGCTTCACCTAAATTGTGGAGGAGAGCCTTGAGCACTTGGAAAGAAATCGAAATTGCAACTAAGGTAGGAAAATCTGTCCAAACAATACAAGTTGCAACAGTGGAATAATTAGGAATTAGATGAGGAGATAACTCAAGCAAAGACATTGGCATGCACAGAAAAAAGGTTTAGTAATTTGGTTTGTTAACCAACAATAGGTCATAGGTTCCTGGATATAATATCGTATTCTGCCGTGGGAAGGGATCGAAGGCCAACGTTCATGAAGTTGGAGCAAATACAACTTTATAGTAGAACAGCACATAAAAAGTGATTTGATACTATTTTGCTTGTTTTGCCTAGCATTGAATTAGTTGAATGTTTGGAATATATGTAATTTGACAGTAATGTAACTGAATTGAATTGCATTAATAGGAATAGACCTGGCTTTCATTGAAAATGGTTACATCTATCACACAAAATTTGACACAGCAGACCGAATTCTGACAGATTCTATTCAGAGGGCAGGTTGGTATACTTTTCTTTATTCTCTACTAGCTTGGGAACCCAGCGATGCCCGGGTTATTTGAAAAAGGCATTATTTGTCTTTGATTGTTAGGTATTCTCAGTTTGGAGTGGGTGAACTACAATTCCCAGAATCGTGGGTCAGTCCTCCCCAAACCCTGCCTGTGGACCAAGTGTGGTCCAGATCTGTCGTTGGCTGGTCATCGCCTGGCTGCAATGCTCTCTAGATGGGGGGTGAACTGCTACAACGCCCAGATTCCCAGGGCAATTATCCCAAAACATCTGTCAGTATCCAGAGCAGGCTATGTTGAGTGTGTGCCAAGTTTGGTCCAGATCCGTCGTTGGCTGGGTTCAGTGCTCTTTGGATGCATGTGAACTACAACTCCCAAAATCAAGGCCCATTCCACAAACTCCTGCAGTATATTCAGTTGGTCATGAGGTTTCTCTGTGCAAAGTTTGTCAGTGGGGGCCACTGTTTCTCTGCATGCAGGTGAACTAAAACTCCCTTTCCCCCAAACTTGTCCAATATGTTCTTTTGGTTATGGGGGCTCTGTGTGCCAAATTTGGTCCTGGTCCATTATCAGAAGGGTTCAGAGTGCTCATTCATTGCAGGTGAACTATAAATCCCAGTACCTACTACTCCCAAATGTCCAGGCCAATTCCCCTCAAAACCCACCAGTATTCAAATCTGGGCATATAGGGTATGCATGGCAAGTTTGGCCCAGAGCCATCATTGTTTGTGTTCATAGCATTCTGGGTGTAGGTGAACTACAACTCCTCTAAATTCCCCAGTAGGAGTCACAGTGTTCTGACTTGATGCAGGGTGAACTACAACTTCCACCATGTGGAGTCAATCCCCCAAACTCCTCCAGTAAGTTTAGTTGCCGCTCAGTTCTGCTGTGTTTGTTATGCAGACAGATTTGAAAGGGAAGGGCAGTAGGTGGGGTCATGCAAATTTCACACCAATGAAGAACCCTGGGATGCCTGGAAAAAGTAAAATCTAGGATGAAATGGTCCCCAAATGAAAGCATTCAATGGGTGGTGGGCCATAGTGTTTGGGAAGAACATTGGCAGGGTTTGGGCTACATGTTCATGGAGCTTGCTGTAACTGCAGTGTCAGTGGACGGGAGTGACTTGGTGGCTCCTTAGCACTGGGAATTATAGCCTGTTTGTGGAGGCCGGAGGCTGTCAGTGTGAGCAGACACCCGTGCCACATACACACATACAGGTTTTCACTTTTACTATGGATATAGAAGATAGATAGATATATATAGATATAGATTTTTTGTAACTATATTTGAAAGGGAACAGGTCTTCATGTGTTAAGAGTTCCTTTTTGTAATTTTGGGTTGTTGTGAAGAATAGCTATATTTGGGCCAGGTGTGCATCTGCATTGTAGAATTACTGCAGTTTGACACCACTTTAACTGCCATGGCTCAATGCTGTGGAATCATTTGAGTTGTAGTTTTCCAAAGAGTGCTGGTGCCTCACCAAAGTACAAATCCAAGATTCTATAGCATTGAGCCATGGCAGGTAAAGTGGTGTCAAACTGCAATAATTCTACAGTGTAGATCCACCCTTTTGTTTTATCTTTGTATTTTTTTAGACATTATATTCAGTATCCTAATATGACCCAAAATCCTCAAATATTTATTTTGCACTGTCATAGATTGTGTGGAAATATCTGCAAAAATGCTGGAGGGAAAGCAAATCATTAACTACATGCTTATGTTTTTTTCCCCTCAAAGGTGACAATATTTTGGGTGTGCTCAAATACTTAGCAACATCAGATAAACTGGCCAGATCTCATGAATATCGGCATGGAAATGTTGTTTTCTTTGATATCTTTGGTATGTTTGTTCTGGCTTACCCAGCTCGCGTTGGTGCCATTTTAAACTACACCATCACTGCACTCGCAATTCTTTATCTAGGAAAAAAAATTCTGCAGCCAAGAAAAAGAGGTAAGCCCACTTCTATTCATCGCTGTCTGACAGTGGAAGTCTGATAGGAGTTGCTTGTACAGTCAGGGTTGGGCCTTTAATTTCTGCAGATACCTCTCCCTCAGCCTACAGACAAAGTTGCTGCCTTGTTTTAAACTGCCTTTACACTATAGAAATAATGCAGTTTGACACAAATTTAACTGCCATGGCTCAGTGCTATACAATCCTGAGATGTACAGTTTGGTATTGATGTTGTTTGGTAGAAAAGGCCACCAAAACTACAACTCCCACAATTCCATAGCATTTTATTTATTTATTTATTATTCAAACTTATATGCCGCCACTCCCCTAGGGCTCGGGGCGGCTTACAAGCACAGGCTAAAATATAACAATTTAAAAACATCTTAAAAACATCTTTAAAAACATCTTAAAAACACTCCCCCAGGGAGTATTTAACTGCCACAGCATTGAGCTGTGGCAGTTAAAGTAGTCTCAATGTATTAATTCTATAGTATAGATGCACCTAGGGTGAGTGAGAAGAGCAAAAACTTTAGCTATATTTGGCAGCATCTAAAAAGGGAACCAAAACTTCTAGGGCTTTTTCATGCTACACAAATATAGCACTGTATTTCTCTTTAACTGCTATGTTTCATTGTGTGCCTTCAAATGGACTCCAACATACTGTGATCCTTTCATAGAATGTGATTTATAGAGAGAAAGTTTGCCAATACCTTGGTCTTTTGACAATATTCTAACCCTCAGAAAACTTTATTATATGATGGTGATGATGATGATGATTATGATTATTATGCTTTTTATTAGCTGTTTGTTTTCACATTGATTGTATTGTTTTTGTTGATGCATTACATGAAAGCACTTCAACAGGCCTGAGATGTGGAATGAGTACTCATTAGGTTGAATCCAATATTATACAGCTTGTTCAGAGCTACTACCACATACAGAATTCCCCATTTTCATTATTGCAGGGGTATCATACCCAATGCTCTGATTTCTCTTGTCCACAGTATTTTGTCAGGCATTGTGACTTAGAATACTGTCATAGAATCATAAAGCTAGAAGGGCCTCTATGAAGTTCACCATCTTTCTAGTGTAGACAGTTGATTTCCATTGCCAAATTGCAATCAAATTGTTATCATTTGGGATTCTGTCCAGATAGTAGAATTTTTACTAAAGAAATACGTTGTTCATCTATGCTTTCAGGTGTTTTAATTTCTTTTTCAGCACTCATGTATATAAAGGAACTTGCCATTGCCTTTGGTTTCACAGTCCTTAGTTGGTTTGCAGCATTGCTTGGCATCCTTTTTGTGGCAATATTTATTTCTCTGATTGGGCGCTCTCTTTCCTGGTACACCCACTTCTATGTCTCTGTTTTTCTCTATGGAACAGCAGCTTTGGCAAAACTAATTCTTGTACATACATTAGCCAAGACATTTTATTACAAAGTAAGTTCCGAATCTTTAATTATATTTCAATAATTGTCTCTATAGTTAAATTTAAATATATTTTTCATTCTGTATGCCTTAAATTGGGTCACCCTATTGCTCCATCTAGTTGATATTTGCTATTTCTGTGGCCTTGAGATAGAAATATTTCCCATCAGTTGATACCTGGGTCTTTGGTTGTACCTTTCCCATGTACAACACATATGTACCATAGCATGATTGAACAACTTCACTGAACTATTTAATGGTGCATAATTAATAGCTGCATTGCACTGGCTGTCCACGGAATAACTTTCAATTGTACTCTTGTTCAGTGATAATGAGAAGGGGCTGGATTCAGTTGCACAAGGATGCGAATTTTACAACTCTCCAGAAGTTGCTGGACAGCATCTCTCAGCAGATGTTTTATTGCCTGTTTTATTTTGGGGTTGAAGTCTAACAATAGCTGGAGAACCACGTGATTCTCATTATATGTTCCAGCCTCCCAGAACCCGACTGGCAACCACCACCCAGAGATCCTTTTCATTGA
The DNA here is from genome assembly GCF_035594765.1 of Anolis carolinensis. Taxonomy (NCBI): domain Eukaryota; kingdom Metazoa; phylum Chordata; class Lepidosauria; order Squamata; family Anolidae; genus Anolis; species Anolis carolinensis. The sequence continues at coordinate 240,802,896 of NC_085842.1, forward strand.
CCACCCCAAGACTCTGGAATTACCTGCCATTAGAGCTCCAACAGCTAGATCAGCTGTCGGGATTCAAAAACCATCTAAAGACACATCTTGTCCAGCAGGCTTACCCAGATAGTTTTAAACTATGAATCTTAAACTCATGTCCTTTGTTTGATGTCTCTTTTGTGTATTTTAAAATGTATTTTATAGAAATGCAGTTTTTAATGTGAATCTTTTATAGAAATATGTATATTTGTTTAATTTTTGCAATGCTCGTGTTTTTTTTCATTTTGTTGTAACCCACCTCAAGCTGCAGGGAGAGGCAAGTAAGAAATAAAATTATTATTATTACAGTAGAATCTCACTTATCCAACATAAACGGGCCGGCAGAATGTTGGATAAGTGAAAATGTTGGATAATAAAGAGGGATTAAGGAAAAGCCTATTAAACATTAAATCACATTATGATTTTACAAATTAAATACGAAAACATCATGTTTTACACACACACAAAAACAAACAGAAAAAGCAATTCAATACACGGTAATGTAGTGTAGTAATTACTGCATTTACGTATTTAGCACCAAAATATCACAATGTATTGAAAACATTGACTATAAAAACATTGACTACTAAAAGCCTGACTGTGTTGGATAATACAGAACATTGGATAAGTGGAGGTTAGATAAGCAAGACTCCACATTATTATTATTATTATTATTATTATTATTATTATTATTATTATTATTATTATTATTATTATGTTCCTTACACAGTTTTAACCATTAGCTTAGCCATAATTAGTTAAAAGCTCCAGACTGATTGGCTTTCTGTTTTGGATGGATGAAATTGTAGAAACCACAGAAAATGTTTTCTCATGCCAACTTACGTACTCTAGTATGTTTTATTTTGAAAGGAGTGGAATGGCTTTAAATTTGCAAGTGCAGTTGAACTACGCTATACTCATGTATACATCTAGAAATTGTAGTAAAAAAAGTGACCCCAAAACCCCAAGTGAGCTTATTCACAGGTCATTGTATTGTACTTTAACTCCTACCAAAAAGTATGAAAGCATTTAGAAACATACTTCTTTTAAAATAAAATAATAAAGATAAAAATATTGGCACTGTAAGACTGCCTTTAGAATGTTTGGAGGATTCCCCCCCCCCCCCAAAGTAATCAATATGAATTTATGTTTTTAAATTGTTTTGTTTTTGTTTTTTCAGCATACAAATGAGCAGTTCCTTGCAGAGATCTTCTTTGACGTGCCATTAGTTTTTTGGTCAATTTCATTGGCTTCACTTACTTACCTAGGAGTGTCCTCAGCATTTGTCTGTGCAATATGGGTAGCATTTCCTCTACTCACAAAATTAATCACCTATAAGGAGTTGAAAGAAAAAGGTATGATGCTGATACTAATCTTGCAGAATTGCTGCACATATAACAATAAGATGTTGGGTTGTATTGAACGGGTGTTCCTCTTCTGATGGAACATTCTTTGGCCTTTCAAAGTTTTCCATCAATAGAAAGATGGATGATGATTTTCGATGGTCCCCACCTCCTCCTTACAGGTTGCGTTCTAGTTCTTGGGCTTTTCTGAAGCGTCCCTAAGATCAAAGCTCCAAAGCAGGGCAGGTCTTAGGGATGCTTGAGAGGCAGAGGAATTCACAAGAAATTGCCTTCTTCTGCTCCATTCCGCTGACAGAAATACCCACTGAATAAAAAGGCATTTCATCAGTAAAGTGATGCCATTTGGCCGACATCCAGTGAATATGAAAAATTTAGAACATGCTGCATTACTGTGTAGATGCGAAGTAATGTGATGGAGTAGACAACTCATAATGGAAATATTTGTATCTGGAAAATAATTGTTGTTTTTTAAAAAAGTATATTCTTTTCTCATGACAGAAAAGCAATTTCTATTTCGAACAAAAATGACAAAATATTTTTATTTTCTTTGTTTCAGATGGGGAACCTTTTCACTGCCAAGTTTCATAGTTTTGAAACCATGTCAGTGAAAGATATGCAGACACAGATGCTCTTTTATTATAAAAGCATATAAATGAACGACCAAAAGCCAAAGCTAATGTCGGTGTCACGTGTTTGGATTGCTCTGTGGGTGTGAGAATGCAGCTATCAGTTGCTGGAATCATATTCTTAGTCCCAACTAGAATACATCCATTGAATCCATGTGATTTAATTATCTGACTCACCATTCAGTATTTGGTTTGGTGAATCTTGTCTAGTTGATATTGCCCATTAGCATTCAGGCTTATCTGGCAAGCTATCTATTTCTCATGCTTGCACTACCCAATTCTACCCAGCTTCGCAAGAGTTAGAAATACCTGTCTTTCTTAGTTCTTGCTTTCGTCTCTTTCTTTTTGCCTCTGCTCTTCTCATCCCACTTTCTTTAATTCAATTCAGAAAAAAGAAACCTGAAGTAACCTTAATCTTGTAGCTGTGGTGGAAAAGCAAACATGCACAGAGGCCTGCACTTTTATTATTATAGATGCACATAAAGAAATATAGATATCTTTTTATTTGCATGCAATTGTCCCCATATTTCATTATGTTTGGACAGGATTAGAGGCTTTCCACAAACAATAGCACCAGCATCACAGCAGTGCTTACCCACACTGGAAGCAATCTGCCTGCGTGAATATTTCAGATCATGCCAGTACACAGTGGTTGAGATCCTGCATCAAACAGGCAGAACATAACACTCCCAATTGGGACCACATCCTCCTTTCCCAGTGAGATATTCATGTAGAATGAATGCACTTTGATACCACTTTAACTGCCATGGCTCAGTGCTATTGGATCCTGGGATTTATAGTTTGGTGAGTCACCAGCAATCTTGACAAAGAAGGCTAAAGACCTATTAAAACCATAATTCCATGGCATTAAGCCATGGCAATTGAAAAGTGGTGCCAAACTATATTCATTCTACAGTTGTAGATGCACCTATGCCATGGAGTTGTGAAGTAGCCAGCACCACACATGTCCCTTTGGCCTTCTCTCCAATTGGTTGCTTTTAATGGAAGCAGCTCATTTACTCTGCTAAAGCTGTTTAGTGATGTGCTTGCCAGTGATGTCTGTCCATGTATGTATTGCACCTAAGCTTTTGGTGCCTTTCTGCTGTTGTCTTAGATGACTCCATGGACATTCTTGCTTTCACATGCCACCTGCTTTCTACCAAAATGGGCTGCTCTGAATATGTTGAGTTGCCATACTGTTCTTTAGTGTGGTTGCGGAGAGTTTCACATGAGAGTTTCAAAGTGAATGCAAGCTTGAATATCATCTTGCTTTCATAGGCACTCACTTGCTCACTTTCTTGAAAATAAAATCTCAACATTTGGCCCAAGGTTCCTTTCTTTTCTTCAGGGAAGCTCTACTCTATAGGCTTTGACAGCTGCCTAGACACACACACAACAGTGCTAACATCACTATGGCAATTTACACTGCCAGGAATCTATTCTTATCTGCTTTTTGCCTGGCATAAGGCTAAAAGTTGTATGACCTGTGAGCCACATCCAGCCCAAGTGTGTGTATAGTCCTCAATAGTTCTTCCAAATTCTCGTTTTCCCTCCCAGTTTCCATGTCTTTTGGAGAGACACAAGTTTTAATTTCTATACTGTTGAGTGGGGAGTACACCTGAAAGAGGCTCCAGTTCCCCCGAAATAAAACCAGAAAATGAACAGACTGTCCCTTATGGGTTTGAGGAAGTGAAGGGATGCCAGGGATGTCCAGAGAAACTATAAATGGAGTGGATGTGACCATTAGATCCACTGCCTCTGCTACATCAGCCTAGTGCTATCATGACTCAAGAAATTGTAGACAATCCTTGTTTATATATTGCCTCATCTGTTGTGACACATTTTTATGACAGATATTGTTGTCCCTTGTAGTAAATCATGCCAGAGTTTAAAAACTGTATTCTACAAACAAATTTATTTTCTCTCTCTCCTTCTTTATCTTGAAGGTGCCACAATGAAATTCTTTACTATGTACCTCCTGGGAATGTCTATTCCACACGTCTATTCGTTATACCTCAACTGGATTATATTTGAAATGTTTGTTCCCATCATGGGACGCAGTGGTTCTGAAATCCCACCTGATTTAATAGTGGCTGCTTTTATTGTTGTTATTTCTATAATCCTGTCTTCCTACTTGGTAAGGATGCTTTAGAACCAAAGGCAAAAATGCTGTAGTCTGCAAACTTAGCAGATTTTAATAACTTTCGAAATGTTTGTTTAACAAATGCCACTCAGATAGTGCAGCAGACTGGGAAAAGGACGCCATCTCCAAGTTTGCTTGGTTGTAGTAGAGATTCCAAAGAGGGTGCTTCTAGATAGAAAAGGCTTCTAGGGCTACAAGCCATTGCTTTCCTGTTGAAAGTTACAAATAGGTTTAAGGCAGAGAAGGTTAAAATTAAAACTCGTGAGCCATGACAGTTAAAGTGGTGTCAAACTGCAATAATTATAAAGTGTTGTCTGCTCTCCCCTTTTCCCAAACTATATGGTTGCCACACATCCATTCTGTGATTTTGAAGCAGCCTACTTCTGAGTACATAATTCTTGCAGTCCAGTTGTGAAATCCCATCAGTTTCACTTGCAAATGTGCATTTTGTGGGATTTTCTTGAACTATCATCAAGTACTATGATGTAGTCAAGCGACCTCTGGGAGAAAAAGATTAATACCAGACAGTGGGTCAGTCTCATTCGAACTGAATTCAACCTCCACAAGAGGCATCATTTTGCAATCGTCTTCCCACCACGAAGCAGAGTCTTCCTCCCCCCCCCCCCAAAAAAAAATTCCATTTTCTTGGGGAAAGTTGTGTCAGTACTAATAGCCAGAGAAACCTCAGTGCTGCAAACAGAAAGAAATTAGATTTTGAAGGTCAAAAAATAAGGCAAAGGGTACATATAACATTGTAGAAAGAATCTATCTTGATCCCACTTTAGTTGCCTCAGTGCTATGGCATCATGGGAATTACAGTTTTACAGAATCTTTAACATTCTCTGACAAAGAGTGCTGGTGCCTCATCAAACTACAACTCCCATGATGGCATAGCATTGAGCTATGGTACTTAAAGTTGAGTCAAACTATATTCATTCTACAGTATAGATGCACCCAAAGAAGAGTTTGCATGCAGTCATAGAATCGTAGAATCAGAGTTGGAAGAGACGACATGGGCCATCTAGTCCAACCCAGTCATTTTGAGCAGCAGTTGTTCAGTTCTACAAAGCACTGAAGCCACATTTTCTCACCACCAGATGTTCAGTACAGATACCCCATATAATTTCTCCAAGCATCTTTACATCCATAAAAGCTAAAAACCTTTCCTCTTAATTTAGACAAAAAATGGAGAAGTTTAGACTGCTGATTGTTTGCTCGGTAGGAAACACCATGCATTGCTCACTAAGTCCAGATAAATAGGAGTGGTCAAAGGGCAGGTGTAAATGGTCCAGACTCATCTCTTCATTTCACAATGAACTTTTTAAAGTGGTAGAGCACTGCCTCTCAGGCTGGATCTACACTGCCATATAATAAATAGTATCTGTTTTGAACTGGATTATATGAGTCCACACTACCATATAATCCAGTTCAAAGCAGATAATATGGCTTCAGAAACTGGATTATATGGCAGTGTAAATGGGACCTTAGTCTCATTTGCCGCAGAGAGCTGTGTTGAAAATAAGACAAGTACTGTAAACAAATCTAAACATTTAAAAAACAAAGCAACTTACATGTTCATCCGTTTATATTTTTTAAATGTTTCTGTAATTTAAATAATCTTATGCTTGCTCTTTTTGTTGTTGTTCTGTAGGTTAAGTTCATCTACCTTGCAAGAAGCACAAAAACAATAATAATAACTTTAACAACAGTTTCTGTGATCATGTTCACACTTGTTTGCAGCGGAGTCTTTTTTCCTTACAGTTCAGATGCAGCAAACCCAAGGCCTAAGAGAATCTTTCTTCAGGTAAGCAAGTGAGTTCTTTTAATTTTGAAACTGAATTTCCCATGACTCCCTAGCATTGGGCCATGGCTGTTAAAGTGGTGTCAAACTGCATTAATTCTGGAAAAACATTACTACTACTACTACTACTACTACTACTACTATTATTATTTATACCCCACTTTATCTCTCCCGAAGGAGACCTGTGTCTTCAGGGGGAGTGTAACCCCATTCAGCACTGGCTAAATCTCTATTTACTTCTCTGCCTTCTGACTGACCAGGAGTATCTCTGTCTTGTCTGGATTATGTTTCAATTTGTTTGCCCTCATCCAGTCCATTACTGGTTTAGGATCATAATGGCTTCCTTGGCTTTAGGTAGAATAAGTATTAGAGCATCTGCATATACTGTAGGTGGCACCACACTCCAAAACTCTGGATGACCTCTCCCAGCACTTTCATGTATATGTTAAATAGCATGGGAGATAAAATGGAACCTAGAGGAACGCCACAGTTCAATGGCCAGGGGTTCAAACAAGAGTCCCCCAACACCTTCTTTTGGGTACAAACCCCCAGAAAGGACTGGATCCACTGTAAAACAGAGCCTACCAGCTCCATCCTAGTGAGACAACCAAGAAGGATATCATGGTCAATGGTATCGAACGCTGCTGAGAGGTCCAGGAGAGTCAACAGGGACACACTCCCCCTGTCTAGCTCTCTAGATTATCCATTTCATTTAGAAAGCTCTGGAGTTGGGAAGATCTTGCTCTCCATTCTGAAAAAAACAAACAAAACCTGCCTGCAGCTTGCAGGTGGTGTATGTTACACCTAAATTGTGTAACTTTCTGAGTTTCCCTACTGCTTTGAAGCAAAATATATCATTTATTGTTTTCTTGTGAATATTGGTTTGCTTGGAAGCAGCAAGCCCAGATCTTGGATTTGACTATGTTTAGGTCAAAGCATATCATAGAATAGCACTAGAGAACTAGAAAGGCCCACAAAGAATTATAGGTGGAAATCTTTATTGGGCCTTGGATAGATGTGACAGTGGATATTGAATCCACGGATAAGGGGCCAAGCTGTATATTCCTCCTTTTTTTGGCAACCAGATTGTGTGATTTGTATACATCTGGAAAATTCCCATTTGTGGAGAGCAACTCAAACTCTATGACATGCATATTTGAAGGAACCAGCAACAAAATATGATATTTCTGGACAATGTGTCAGCCAAATGTCAGCCAAAATCTGTCCATTGAGTAGTAGTTTTTGTTACTTTCCCAGCACCTAAACAGAAGATTTCATAGCCTTGATGGCCACTTGGAAAAAAGTGATTCCGGAATATGGATTAATGGACTTGATTATGCTGGAATGTCTCATATTACTCCTCATATACCTGAACTCAATGACTCCATTAGAACAAAATGTGATGAAGACTCACCACTTTGTGGCTTACCATGGATCCTTCCTGTGGACTATTTATTGAGGTTGGTAGTGACTTCTCGTTGAAACACATTGTTATATTTTTAAAGGAGGCTATCAGGTTTTCTAGATAGAAAACTTCCTGAAAATCAATTGTTGCCTTCAAAGCTAAGCAGTTAACTAATTACGTTTCAATTAGGATAGGGAGAAAATTAACATCAGATCTGGTCTGATCTTGGATGCTAAGCAGGATCAGTCCTGATGAATTAGGAATGACCAATCAATACCAAGCACTGCAGTCTATATTTCAGAGAAAGGTAATGGCAAAACCTCTCTTATGTGCACACAGATAAACCTACAGTGAATCTAGGAACCTGCCGAAAGCTTTATCAGGGTGAGATGTGGTTAGATACAGACCAAAATTACCAAAAACAAAAATTTAGATGGCCAGATGTACAACTTCCAATTTAGTTTTTGTTTGTTTGAGTATTTGAGGGGAGAGGGTATACTGCACAGCTCCCTAAATCAGCAATCAGTTGTTTCCTGCTCTCTAGCTTTTTAATATACTACCTTTCTCCTGGGATGTAATCCTAATTAAACAAATAATCCCAGAAGTATCCAATGATATAAAAATATGATGGTAAAGGTAAAAATACAGCACACACCCATGATAAAATGGTTCCTTGCAACTGATTAAGCAGTGAATATTTGTTTGAATAAAAAGTACTTTCCCTGCCAGGAAATGGAAAACAGAGGGGAGCAGCCTGGCCTCCTGTGAAAGTGAATTCCACAGACTGGGTGCAGCTATTAAGAAGCTCTCTCTCATTTCCTAACCATACAATCCTGTGAGGTTGGTGGGGCCCAGAAAAAGCCCTCTCATGTGGATTTTAGGACTCTGGCAGGTTCACATAGAGAGAAATAGTTCAGATAATCTGGAGCTAAGGTGTGCAGGCTTTACAGGTCATAATCCGTACTTTGAATTATATCTGTAAATGGTAGGCAGTAAAGCTATTTCAATAAGGAGTTAAATTTAGGTTCAGGATGAAGAAGGAATCCATTCTGCAAGGACATGGTGTTCCCTGGCAGTTGTTTGTTGTCTATTATCTGATGCCAGTTAACTAAAGCATAAAATCCCAGTTTAGTCAAAACCTGCCTTTGTTGTCATGCAGTGTCCTTCCTTCTTTAGAAGTTAAATTTAGTGTTATCTTTTCAGCACAATTGCATTTGCAAGCAGTGTGTTCATTCCAGAGTTGTCAAACATGTGGCCCTCCAGGTAATTAGGACTCCCAACTCCCAGAAACCCTAGTCAGTTTGTCCAATGGTCAGGAATTCTGGGAGCTAAAGTCCGAAACACCTGGAAAGTCACAAGTGTGGCACCACTCATAGTCCAAGGTGCTGGTACCTATGGCCCTCCTGCTGCTGTTACATCCCTGTTCCTATCATGATGGGAGTAGCATTTCATAATCAGTTCCCCAGTCTGCCTCATCCTGATCAGATTTATGAAACTTAGCAAAAATGTTAGTCAATTAATGTGAAGTATAACCCATCACTTATCAGAACTCCCATCTTCATGAAACCACAGACAATGGTCCAAGGAGTCAAATCGTTCTCGGTGTCATCCTCTGCAGGGCTAATTGTTGACCATCATTGTTCTTCTCTCCCATCCTGGGCTGTGTCCTTCAGCTGGGAGGAGAGGCAAAATGACAATCTGTGCATAGAGATTATTCAGCTTCCTTCCTACCCAGAGTCTCACAGGATTTATGATGCCCTGAAGACTATGCCTTTCAGTGTCATTCAGTGTCAAGTGGAACAAAAGGAAGAAACAACAATCAATGGACTTGTCAGCCTTTCTGTTAGATCACCGATTTTGCCCCAGGAAGACAGTAGTCTACTCTGAAGAAAGCAAAACCCAGACAGGCTCATTAACCATATGTGTTACCGTAGGGCTGGGTAACTTTGCAGTGGGAGGAGTTGCATTTGCTTCCTGGGGGATCTTGTAGGGCTGCACCTGCTCTCACAAAGCAACAACACATTTCTATCATGTTTCAGGTTGCAAAACAGACCTCTTGCTGTGAAAAGGCATTGGCCACTCCCTTTGTCTACTTGGTCAACATTCCTATGACTTTTCCAAGGAAAATGGAGAATTTTGGACATATATGAGAGCTCTTATCACCTCAAGGATCTTGTCCATCTTTTTGGGCCAAACCTGTTAATTTGAAGCCATGATTTCAGTATAATACCATTGATTTAAATTTTATTTTAATATTTATAAGTGTGTGTGTGTGTGTTTATTGGAAACTTTAAAATTGTGTTGGAAGCCATCTTGCTTCCTTACCCAAGGAACACACTGAGATAAAAATCAAACCAATAAATAATTTGAAGCACTTTAAAATGTTTTGAAAAGTCACAAAACTTTTTCTTATAGAAAGAATTGGTATCTTCCTGCGCCAGCAATTGCTCCCAAAGAACCTATCCGCTTTCAGCTTCTCTCCAAAAAGCAAATGCCTCAGGGTTCTACAAAGTTAACCTTTGAAGCGTCAGGTGAGTCATGATGGCCATCACTCCTTCCGTTGTGACTTTTCTGTGGGAAATATTCTAGATTTGCAATTCTCTTGTAAAACAAGGTACATTGCTCCTCCCTGGTACCTTGTGTTTGGTGAACCTCATGAAAAGCAGAAGTGATCTTCTAGTTTGTAACCTGGCTGTTCCAGTTGAGGATCTCCACATAATTGGGACCTTGATTGTTCAGGATTGCCAGTTATGTCACCCTCCATGTGAGGAGAGTGACAGAACTTGTGATGCATGCTGCTTTTCTTGAGATGCGTTAACACTTTTGTTCTTTTGAGCACATTCCTATCAGGTTTATTGATTTATATTTCTCGGTAATTTTTCCATCTGGAAGCCTTCAAATCATGTTGGTGCATGCTACAAATTATATGGCCATGAGAAGGCTTTAAGATGTTGCTGATTTTGACAAGGAAACACGGCCCCATTTACACTGCTATATAAAATCCAAATTATCTGCTTTGAACTGGATTTTCTGGTATTGTAGACTCACATAATCCAGTTCAAAGCAGATAATCTGGGTTGTCTGCTTTGATACTTTGAATTATATGGCAGTGTATATCCAGCCAGTGCTGATACTGAGAATTGCCTGATAGAAAAAGCCCAGTCTTTTCACATAACAGCTATTTCTTTTAGTTACTGGCAATTAAATCATTTCTATCATGTCTCAAGTGGCTGCCAAAGAAAAGCAAATGACATCACCTATCCTCAGATCTACGATTTTAGGCCCCTTCTACACTGCCATATAAAATCCAGATTATCTGCTTTGAACTGGCTTATATGGCAGTGTATTCCCAGTTCAAGGTTCAGGTTATTACCTATAAAGCCCTAAACCAGTGGTTCTCAACCTGTGGGTCCCCAGATGTTTTGGCCTTCAACTCCCAGAAATCCTAACCGCTGGTAAACTGGCTGGGATTTCTGGGAGTTGTAGGCCAAAACACCTGGAGACCCACAGGTTGGGAACCACTGCCCTACATGGTTTGGGTCCTGCTTATCTTTGAGACTGTATCTCTCTACACACCGGCGTGAGCTCTAAGATCTCTTGCTCCTATCTTCGTCACAAGCACGGTTAGTGGGGACGAGAGAGGGCCTTCGCAATGGTGCGCCCCTCCCCCCATCTCTGGAACCCTCTCCCCAGGGAGATTAGATTAGCCCCCACCCTATCCGCTTTCCGTAAAGACTTGAAAACCTAGCTGTTCCAACGTGCCTTTGAATAATGGTTTAGCCCGTGATCATGGCTACCCAACCCTAATTTAATGTTTTTTTTTTCAGCACTTTATCTTCATCCCCGCCCTATTGCTCTACATTTTGCATAAGCCTGCCTTTTCCTCTCATATCTGAACATGGCCACTTTTTCCAGCACTGGTTGTGATATTGATTGCTGTATTTTATTATGTTTTTACTTTTCGGTTTTTAACTGTTTTTAATTATATACCCCAAGTCCCTTCCGAGAGATGGTGGTGGGTTATAAGAATAAAGTAGTAGTAGTAGTAGTAGTAGTAGTAGTAGCAGCATCAGCAGTAGTAGTAGTAGTAGTTGTTGTTGTTATTATATAATCCAATTCAAAGCAGATAATGTGGATTATCTGTTTTGATCATCTGTGCTATATGGCAGTGTAGAAGGGGCCTTAATTTAAGGCTTGATACATGAGAACTAAGGGGTGAAAGGGGGCTAAATTAAAAAAAACAGGGCGCTATTTTTAATGACTTCTTAGATGGAAATAGTACAGGTGTTGGAATGGCTGCTGCTGGGCAATGGTTGGGCGATAGTGAAAGGTAATTGTCAATGCTACGTAAGTGATGAAACAAATGCCCCCTTTAGGTGCCCTTGGCATAAATAAACCAGTTTGATGGTAGTGTGAGCTTATTTCATTGTTTTTTTTTTTTTTTAAAAAAATCTCCTTTTGAGTTTGCATGTATAGAGTTGCCTGGTTTGCCTCTTTTTTTAGAAAGTAATGCATGTGGGAAGGTCACTGAAACAAACTACTGAAATATTGGAAAGTTAGCTTCAGGCTGGGAAAAAAAGCATGGCATCTCCTCAGAACACCCAGAAGAACTTCTTTCTTTTTTTCCTGAGCAGCTTCATGCAAAAATCTGTGTTTGCTTTACTCTTTAGGTCCAAGTCACATGTCGCTGTTCCTTCGGCCACATCAAGGCTCAACTCTTTTCCGGTGGTCTCTTGGGGATGGAACTCCCATGGTGAATGCCATCGACGGGGATTACTTTGTGTTTTATTCTCATGGGCTCCTGGCCTTGCCGTGGCAGTTTTGGATAGAGTTGAAGGTGAGGCCATTAACACTAAAGCAGGCATGGGCAAACTTTGGGCCTCCCTCCAGGTGTTTTGGATTTCAACTCCCACAATTCCTAACAGCCAATAGGCTGTTAGGAATTGTGGGAGTTGAAGTCCAAAACACCTGGAGGAAGAGCCAAAGTTTGACCATGCCTGCTTTAAAGTGTAGTGTCATGAGGTTTATTAGTTTAGTGGGCAGATTTGACATAACGATTTTGTTCTTTTCTGCCTTTCAGGTCTCGGATGAGAACACTAGAGGGATGGTGACCCTTGCTATAGTTACCCATTATTTATTTGGGGACGATCAGAAGTCTCCTCAATTACATGCCTTAATAGACAGATTCCCCAACTGGACATTTCCCTCAGGCTGGGTCTCCACTTATGACCAATTTGTCTTTTAATCCAGCAGCAACTCAAAAGCCAGTGGTTGTCCGTACATTGTTGGATGTGATTTCTTGTCACATGATGTCTGGGCAAGTTGGAGATGGTATTATTGACAGAAAAATAACTTAGCCACAAGTGTATTTCTATGGCAGCTGAGAACCATAAAAAATACTACTATATTTCCTGCTTGGTCAGGAAGGAGGGGATCTCTGGGTATTTTATGCAAAACTATCCCCTTTTTCTCCCACTCAAATGGCCTGTTCACCTCTTGTCTGCTTAACATGAAAACTGCTTTTGTTGAAGTGGCATTAGAACAGCCCTCCTGGGCATCTTGCAATAAGAGAGGCTTTGTGCAGAAACTCCCAAGCACAATGTATAATAATTTCACAGGCTTCAATAACGCTCGTGCTGCCATCCTTTAGTATTGTATTTTCATCTGTCCTAATCCACTAAAGACTGTGCCTCGGAGACTTTTAACACTGGAGATCATGAAAGTTAAGGAAGAAGTCATGTGATCACAGTTTGGCAGTACTGATGCTCATTTTGTATGCAATCAAAGTCCTTTAAATTGTAATGCTAGAGAACGTGGTGAGCGGGCTCCAAATTTTGCGTGGTCTGATGGTATTCCTGGGTCCCCCTCCCCTGAACGATTTGTGATTCCTTCTTTGATCCTTCTACTGCTGTGTCTCTTGCAGTAGAGGCTGGATCAGACCCATCTTCTCTTTGGGAATCCTTGAACATGAAAGCTAGTCACGCAGGTGTCTGATGCAAGCACATAAGCACTGTTTTATATATTTCTAAGCACTGAGCCACCACTCTGGCCTTCCGTATGCATAAGTGTGAGTGTTTTGTAATTTCGTTATGGGTAATCTGTTGAGTAATTGTTGAATTACCGATGACTAACCTTTGTATTATTTATTTGATTTTCTTTGAGGTCTCCACATCGACTCAAAAGTTGTGAGCTTTTGTGTTGGTTTTGGAAAACTTCCCATGTCTAAATGTCTAGAAAGTGCTTTTATCAAAGAGGTTCAGTTGAGGGTGTCTGAAAGTTTAAGAATGAGTATCTGGTAAGGGAATTGCTATGGTTTCCCCTCCTCTCTTGAATTTTAAGACCGTAATCCTGTGGCCTCTGAGAAAGCATCACAGGGACTATAGAGTTTATGGTGGAGCACTTTCTATGTCCAATTCCAAGAGAGGGGGCCACTTGCTCAAGCCACCTTCTTGCCAATCAGGAAACATTTGTACCCCTTTCCTGACTCCAGTGTTGATGCTCCAGATGGGCAGAAGAATGGTCTTTTGTGTGTATATTGGGTGGTGGAATCGTACCAATTAATGGTTTGAGACCACAGGACCTGAAGTACCCGTTTCCTCCAAGTCAACAGCAAGGTACTCAGAAATGTCTTTTCCCCATTTGAAACACTGGGAACGGATGGGGAAGGAAGCAAGGCAGACAGTGTAACCAAAGGCAAAAAAATTAAAAGGTAAAAAGATACTCTCCTTGTTTTCATGACATCCTCCATGCCATAGAAGTGTTTTATTGTGCAAAAGTAAATTCCAAAGATGACAGTTTATGGGGGAAATTATTTCCAAAGCCAGATACATTGACCAAAGCCTCCTTTTCATTCATTCATCTAGAGCAGAAAGGTGGCTGCCAGCAAGTCTCATGAACTAGAAGCCATTAAGAAAGGATACAAAAAAGCACACAATGTCTGGTATTGTCTTGTTATGATTGGTGCTGGGATAACTGGGGACCAGGAGCAGGTTACTTTTTGGATATTGAACAGGAAGAGTTTCTTCTTGTGTGTTGCAGCTCTACCTCCTACATGCCAAACAGCTACTAATTGGCCGGAGATAGTTCTCTGGAGGCCTTCGTTATATTATTGTTTGTCTGGCAGTTGTCAAGAGATGGATTTCTATGCTCTCCCAGTGTTCAGTAGGATCGTGGCTACTGTGCTTATTATAATAAAGTATTTGATATCTATGTGTGATGACAAGATGGTATAGCAAATTTTGTCAAGGAACACTTTATAAGATCTTTGGGAAAACGTTTTTGTTTTCCTCAAAGATCCCAAACACAAAGAAAGTATCTCAGGCTAGATCTGCCTTATATCCCAGGATCTGATCCCAGATTATCTTGTCCTAGATTATCTGGCAGCATAGACTCATACAATCCAGTTCAAAGCAGATAATCTTGGATAAGATCCTGGGATATAGGGCAGCATAGAATCTAGCCTCAGATAGCAGCCAGCTCATGCATGTTTCCCTTTCTCAGATTCTTTTACTGCCCAGTTTCTACTTCTAAGGAGGGAGAAAGTTGTATGTCGTGTGTATAATGTAAAGTGGATCATTCTGCTACAATGAAAGATGTAACTAGCCAAAATATTCATATGTAAGTTCTTCCATATGTTGCACATATATTCTAACAAATTATGCATATTTTGGTAGAGCACCAGAAGAAGAGCAGTGCTGGAAAACTAAAATAATCAGATATTAGTTTACACCAAGCTCACTGGGAATATTTTTATGATGTAGGAGCTTTTTCAGGGGAAAAGATAACATCTATATGAAAAGGACAAGGTGAGAAATTTTATGTTTAGACAGCATTTATCTGGAAGCACGTTTCAAACCGTTTTTTGCAAGTGAATCAGCTACTAGTGCTGATAGTACTTTAGCTTGACTAAGTGGATATATTGTTCCATTTACATAAATTCTCAAGATAACCAATTGTTGTCAGTCTCTCCCCCCCCCCCCCCAAAAAAAAAAAAGAAGTGACTCTGCCATCTTGGAAAATTCTAATTGCAACTTACAAGCAGGTTTGCAGAAATGCAAATTTCAATATTACATTAAATACCCTATTCCCAGGCATTTAGCTCTCCCTATCTTTGTGTTTTGCGGTCTTTTCCTGCTTCAAGAAATGCAACCCACATGACATCAGGACACAGACAGTTGTACTTGGCATGATGGAGTGGGGACACAAATGCAGAGTTCCCCTTGTTTATTGCAATACATCATTTAGCCTTAAATAACAGCATTGCTTTAGGTACTAAATTCAAACACTTGAAGCAAAGCTGACCAAATGTAGCCTATATTAACATGCATGGAATCCTTGTTTCCAAAGCAGCTGATCTTGCATGCAATATTTTAACTTCTATTTAGAAATGTTTTCTAGCGAGAAATGAGCTGTGTTGTAGATTGTTTGTCTCTCTTTACGTATTGCTCTATCCATGTGTGCTTAAAATCTCACTGCACTTTATTGTGCAGCTCTCCAACAAAACAAAGCTTGGAGAATTTCTAAATCTGTTGTACAGAAATGCACAAAGCATCCCATTGTGCCTCTAAACTTTGGTGTGACATTTTTTTAAATGACTGCATGATGTATATACAGAAAAAAAGGGGGGGGGGGACCTAAATTTCTCAGTGCATGCTAGGAACATCTGGGCAAATAATAAAATATTTGCTTAACTCAGGATGCATCTTTTATTAAGAAGCTGAGTGCCATGTAGGGTGTCTTTTTGGTGAATTCCTGCCTTTTAAAACAATACTTAATTGTTTAAGCACACGGATAGTTCTGTCCAGCTTTCCTTGGTTTAAGCATTACACTGAAAGCCCTAAACAGAGTTGTTCAGTTTCAAAGTTCTCATTGACAAAATGAGTCTATGTGGACCCCCCCCCCCCAAGTTTACTGCATTTATTACAAAGCTACATTATTTAATTTAGCTTAACTGTGGACTTGGGTTTTTATTGAATTGATCTGTGCTTCTGTATAACAGGGTCAGGTTATATTTAGAGGCTCTATAAAACAAAAATAAATGGTGTGATGGAGAAACAGCTCTCTCTATGCTATGATATTTTTCTGTGTGCAAGAACACTTCTGCACAGAAATTCCAGGTATGAGCTCTCAGCTGCTGTTTAAAGTGTTATATTAGCCGTGCAGTCCTATGTGTCTACTCAGAAATAAATCTCATTGAGTTCAGTATGGCTTATTCCCATGTAAATGTCTATAGGATTGCATCTTAAGAACTACAGGCTTACTGACATCTTCTGAAAACTAAGCCATAGTTTAACCAGATGTTAGAATTACTATGGAAGAAATTCACAAGAAGCCAAAAGGAAAATGGAATGTATGTAAAGGATAACCAATGCTAAATAAAATAATTTTATGAATAAAAATTGTTTTTTATTTAGTCCTCTATTTAGATCAACTTCACTATGAGCAGAATGAAGGATGATATCCACAACTACATTTCCTTTCTGCCATGGGATACTCATATATCTAGCAGAGTGCTGCATAAGGTAGCCATTGAGATAAAATTAATACATACAACATCAGTGAACTTTGCTATATCGCCAAACATTGCTTACAAGCGAAAGCTGACAGAGCTAGCAGGACATTAATACAGTATTTGCATGTATTTGAAGCATCATTAAAATTGTGTGTGTAGGGTAAAGCTTAAAGCAAGAAATCTTAGGGAGATAAGACTCATTTTAGAGGGATAGATGTCTAAGGCACGATAGTGAAGGAAGGATGGCAAAGGTCAAGAGGAGACTTTGACAGCATGATTGTTGTGATCTTAACAAGGGCAGTTGCCACAGAGGGCAAGAGCAGAGCTGCAAGAAACTCAAATGGTAGTAAATACTACACAGAGGGAGTTGGGGAAACAAAGGAAATGGAGAGCTCAGCCATTCAGGTGGAGGAGTGTCAAGTAAAAGTAACTTGATGGAAAGATTGTGGCATCTTTGAATATGGTAAAAAGGCACCAGAAATATAGATCTGGTCAGAAAGGTGCCAAATAATATAGATTTATAAGTTAATAAAACAAATTTTCGGTTATGTTAAAAATACAGTCTATATGTACTATTATAAAAGGAGGCAGGCAGGACGTGACCAAAGTGAGAACAAATCGTTGTGGCTGTTAGGATGTGGGCCAGCATGTCAGTATTGCTTTGGAAAAAAACTGGATTGGGAAAAGTCAAGCAAGATCACTGTGCCCACACTGAAGAGATTCCTCAATGTACCTTGGCAATGGAGCACAAAACTGCAAGAATCTCCATTTAATTTTTGACATCGAGTTCTCTCTCACACAAAGGAGGGAGCTCTCAGTGAAATAAAAGCTAAAAGAACAACACCATCAAGATTTAGGAACTGGAAACTATATAGAAGAACTTGAGGAAAGTATATTTATAGTTTTTGCACTCAAGGAAAAATACTATTGGACAATTTTGGAGAAACAAGTTGCAGAGGATTCTGCTCATTGGACCCACATCATGACAGGTAATGGGGTCTGCTTCATCTCATCACCTTGTTTGTTTGTCTTTGCTCTCTCTTTCTTTATATCTCCATCTTAAAACTCCCCTTTTCTTTATATCAAACAAACAAGCAGCTTGGAGGGCTAGGTCATTTTCAACCTTTGTCATTTTATTTTAAATTTATTGCACATATACCAGTACTAATGGTCTTACCAATGGTAAGGGCTAAGCAACAGCAATAAAACATTTAGTTACATGTATCCATTAAAAGACATTTAACTTTGTCTTCTGGAGAATATACACATTTATGATGAATACTTTCCTTTCCCCTCTTTGAATGTTCAGAACATGTTACCAGTTCAAAATTCATACAGGGAAAATTGCATTGACAAATTGAGTAACTGTACCAGAGCTGTGGCAAAGAGCGATGTTTATACTCCCATGACAAATGATTTTGGTCCATGTCACTGTTCATTACACCAACGTTATAAAAATAAGTGTTAGGGGTTTTTTATATAAAAAACTAGATGTGTTGCATTTCCCCCCAAATGGACAGTATAAACCAACCAATGTTTAAATTTTAATACTGTTATAGGTATTTAATATTATACATATTGAGAACAGCAGAGGGGGAAAGGGTACCTCAAAACAACCATGAGATTCTGCTGCAACCAGCTTTTTATAACATTGCTGTATTAAAATTAAAATAAACATTTGTAAATAGTTACAGGTGTATGCATTATAAAATATTTGCAAGATGGCTGTTCATGTATATACACTGTACATTGTGTAACTGAACCCTCAGTTGTAGTAGCACTAATATATAAGGGTGTATATTTACATAAAATAGTTCTCAGAAAACAATTTACAAATAAAATAAATAAGAATCTTCAGTAATTTAAATTCCTTTTCTTCGAATGTGTCCAAATGATAAATGAAGTCCCAAGCAACTGATACTACTCTTGAAGTCAATCGACCAAAGTTTGCTGTGTCTGGTTGGAAGTGCAACTTTGCTTTTAGTTTTTCTGAAGTCAACTATATAGACATGCAAGATAGAGAGGGGAACCCCCCACTGTTGTACAAGCACCAAAAGCATAAAATAGTAACATTAATATACAAGAGTATTCACAAAACATACAATGTATTTTACAATTTAGTCAATATAAAAGCTTAATGATATCAAACAGCATAATCTACACCACACACACACAGCCCAACTCCATCAGGCCATGATTTCCTTAGGCAAACTAGGCAGAATGTATCACGTTTTCATCCTAACTAGTTTCCCGGCTGAATTTTTAAAACCTGGGTTCAAACACGTGGCAATCTGAAAATGAGACACATTCCAAATATTGCCTCGTTCTTCTGGGGCAAATACTTGTTTAGAATTTCCCCTCAACATAATGATAGTGTGCACTGATATAGAACAGATGTCCTTCCGCATGATTAAGTACCAAAAACACAAGAAATCTGAGGTATAGAAGAGAAAATCTCAACCAGATCTATAGGATAAAATATATTGGTACGCAAACTGAAATACCTTTACTTTCCCAGTAACCACTTTATACAGGAAAGAGCCAAGACTGCTTATTGGGAAGCATTCACAGATTTAAGGAGGTTCTTTAGTCAATGGATATTTTTTTAAATGTCATTAAAAAACATGTTTAGTGTAAATGTTGCTTTGAAGGCTTTGATTACTTTTCTCCAAAAGCAGTGTTCTTTAATGCCGTTATTATGAAGCTGTGCTCTTGTATGAAACCCCCTCTGCCAACTGCTTCAATATTGTCAGGACACAGTACAGTCGTAGCCACTTTCCTGGAGCGGATCCTCCTCCTCCTCCAAGCCCAATAGGTCCTCTTCGTGCCGTGTGGCGGGGCTGTTCCCGGCCTCACTTTGCGGGCTGGTGCTGTGGCTGGCAGAGACCCTGCTGTCCTCCACTCTGGGGCTGGCTTGCTCCGCAACTCGAGAAAGGGCCGCAGGCTGAAAGGCTTCTGGCTGCTCTTGTTCCTCCGCGATCTCACTCAGCTTCTGAAGCTGTGGCTTGATGACCGTTAAAAACGGCTTATAGCCAGGACTACAGAACAGCAAGTGAGGAAAACGGCTATTTTAGTTACCTTGAAATTCCAGGTCAAGCTCCGATTTCCCTGACCATTAAATGTCCTATGCCCTAAGCCAGGCATGAACAAGCTTTGAAGTGCAAAACTCCTAGAGGGAGGGTCAAGGTTTGCCCATGCCTGTCCTATACACTAAGCTATTGCAAGAATTATGCCCATAAAAATTGAGAATGACACTGGCCAACACACATTTTGGTGGCTCAAATGTTAATACATGCTTCTGGGTATAATTTGACCTGCTGATTCCAAAAATAGGGTAAGTTTCCCCTATCAGCTCTAGTTTTTGCAATACAAAACGTATGCCATATACTAGTTACCATCTGCTCACCCATAGAAAATCATGATAACCATATCTAAGAAACTAGAGCTGATGTGGTCTATCAAATGCAATCATCTAAATCAGCAGCCCAAAACAGCCCCAGGAACAGGCTTTTTCTCGATGAGCTGTGTTTGCATTTCCCTATTTTCTATTAGAAAGGAATCGTCTAGAATATTTACAACATTTGTATTGATGATTTTCTAACTCAGACCTCTTCCACCTGCAAAACCCTCCAGGTGTTTTGGACTTCAGCTCCCAGAATTCCTAACCATTGAACACGCTGGCTAGGGCTTCTGGGAGTCCCAAACACTCGGAGGGGCACAGGTTGAAGAGGCCTGCTCTAAGTAGTGTGTTGTTTTCTGAAAATTATTATCTGAAGGCCATCTAATTGATACATTAAGTCACTGTAAATTGTAAAGCAATCAATATATTTCACACTGTTCAGGTGATACTCAATTCTCTTGTATTACTGTGCTAGTTGGAAGTGTACTTCCACACTGTCTTTAACATGTATTTCAGGTCACCAACAGGGCATGCATAAATTTGCTCTTACACATTTGAATACAACACCATGTTTCCCACCATTTCCTTCTTTTAAAACGTTCAGGGGAAAAGTCACTAGAGAAACGTATTCCATTGTCAGAAACTATTTACGGCAACTTAAACAGGAAAAACCTCTAAGGCAGAACAATTGTTGCTAAAGGCCTCCAAACAATATCCCTCATGAGCCTTTTATTATTCCAGGAGTTGTTTCTAAAACACACTATATCCATCTGAGCAAACTGTCCAGGAATTGAAAAAACATGTTGAGGATAATATGCATTCTTCTGCTATAAAATACATTATTCTAAGTCCTGTACCAAAGCAATCTTATACACTTTGAAATTTTTGATCTGTGCATAATATTCTACTCCTAGTCAACAATGTGTTGCCACCTATAACTTATTTTTCTATTTTGGGGAATTAGGTAACTTTGGAAAACAAATTCCACATTTCAAGTGCCTGACCCAAGAGGATTCAAATTAGAAAGTTAACTTTAAATAACTACTGTAGTTTACAATCCAGTCCACTTGAGCATCATATTTAATGGCATGCAGATTAGTTGATAGACAGGCAACTGGAAACTATTGCAAAACTAAAACTTACCAATCTGTTGAAGCCCATCTATCTACTGCCTGCAACCCTGTTTTAATATTCTGCAGCATCTCCCCATCGACATCTGAAGATTGCATGAGGCTAAATACTTGGCTGATCACTGAAGATTCTCGGAGAATAAGGCCTATAATAATGCACCAGTCCAAACACCCAGCTTCCATAAAAATATGAAGCAAATATCTACCAAAAAGAAAAAAGAAAAAGCAACTTTTAAAAACAAGAGAAATGTCGACCATTCTGTAGAACACTATTTTGTCCACATTCTGCTAGGTATGACTGAAGGGTCATCTCAAATTACCTCTTAAGACTTCCGCATGACTTACCGCAGCTGAACCTGTGATTTATGTGGTCCTTTGCTGGCCAGCTCCAAGGAGATATGTTCCAACTCTGATTGTGTTAAGCTCAATGTAGAAAAGTTTTCATCCACCATAGTCCAGTCTCCATCCACTATAGAGCTGGTTTCTGTCAAGTCGGTGGCTGAACCAATACTGCATTCGTCACCTGTCAAAATACATTGAAGTACATATAAAAGTATGTTAAAAATCTTGATCATATTTTTGCAGCAGACCAATCCCAATGCTTAGCAGAGTTCTGTTCTATTTTTTTTCTTAAAGAGACCAGGAATGGCACAAACCTCCCCTGAAAGAAAATGTGCCTATCATTACCAAAGTCAATAGCAGCATTAAATATATTTTAGAGCAATGCCCCAGACATCATGGCCAAAGACCAGCAGCAGTCTCAATAGGCTTTTGGAGAGTTTTCTCATGCTTGCAATACAACAGCATGGCCCAGCGGGTCTCAACTGAATTCAGGAATTATACCTAGGTTAAGCTTAAAGGGTAAGAACTGGCGGATAAGCATCAAACTGAGAGACTTTATCTAGATCTACTAGTGGAAATCTGTTTCTTTCTTCTCTCATTCCCTCCCTTCCCTCCTCCACCCCACCTGGAAACCTAATTTGGTGGTTTTGAAGCTTTGCAGGAGTTTCTGGAGCAGATGGAAATGCTCCCCTCCCAGTTCTGTTACTGAAGCAAATTTCATCAGTGGAAAAACACTACTGGTTCACCCCACCTGTACAGTGAAAATTGCCCTCTTCATTACAAGATGCTCCATCCAGACACAATGTCTCATGTTTTTTAAAAGGGTTTTCTTATTTAACATGAGAGCTAGAAACTTGTTTTCTTATGGAAAATTGAGTGTTGTGACTCTTAGCGTCTCTGTTACTGGCCACTTGATACTGTGTAGTACAATGATAACCATGCAGATTTCTAGACAGTCTAAGAAGGACATCATTAATCTTTCACTAAAGAAACACAAAACACAGTGTGGCCTTGCTCCTTAAGAAATGCCCTTGCATGCAGTCTTTTACACTTCAAAATACAGTCTTCTAGATTTTTTCCCATTTTAGGGCTGGATAGACATATCCTAAAATTAAAAATGCACATAGATTTGGGAAGGAGATAGGAAATTACATTATTAATGGTGCTCTTTCTTCTCCCAAGCATTGATGTGGGTCCCCCCCCCCCCCCCCGGATTTCCTATACTTAGAACGCAACTCTAAAGATTATTTTGTGTACTTTTAGGGTAAATGTGTTCCCCACAACATTCGGTGGTTTTGACAAAATTACTACTCTGAATTCATCCTACTTCTAATAATTAATTTCGCATTTTATTATTTGCATCATTTTCTTTTGATATTTAATTGTCCTTCTGCATTTGATGGGTTCCTAAGAAAGACTAAATGTCCAGGGAAAAGCTGTAAGACTTTATCATTTGGGAATTACACTACAGAACTTAACCAGATAGGAATATGATGATTCAAAGAAAGCCAAATAAGGGATTAAGGAACAACACACCTTTATTTAACAAAGGCGAGAGGAATGCCTCCTGCATGTGGGGTCCATGGGACGATGCTGCATCCATCTCTCTCTGGGAGGAACCAATGGCACCAAGCCAGCTGTGACTTCTGGGCACATTTGGGATGCCTGTATCCACCTCCATATTTAAAAAGCTGTCAGCAGACTGAGACTTTAGGAGCTGCTCACCTATTACTGGAAGTGAAAGCACATGAAGAGTATACCGCTCCAATAACCAGGAAAACACCATGCGTAACTCATAGAATCATAGAATAGTAGAGTTGGAAGAGACCTCATGGGCCATCCAGTCTAACCCCCTGCCAAGCAGGAAATCGCATTCAAAGCACCCCCGACAGATGGCCATCCAGTCTCTGCTTAAAAGCTTCCAAAGAAGGAGCCTCCACCACAGTCTGGGGGAGAGAGTTCCACTGCTGAACAGCCCTCACAGTGAGGAAGTTCTTCCCGATGTTCAGGTGGAATCTCCTTTCCTGTAGTTTGAAGCCATTGTTCTGCATCCTAGTCTGCAGGGCAGCAGCAAACAAGCTTGCACCCTCCTCCCTATGACTTTCCTTCACGTATTTGTACATGGCTATCATGTCTCCTCTCAGCCTTCTCTTCTGCAGGCTAAACATGCCCAGCTCTTTAAGCCGCTCCTCATAGGGCTTTTTCTCCAGACCCTTGATCATTTTAGTTGCCCTCCTCTGGAAGCTTTCCAGCTTGTCAACATCTCCCTTCAATTGCGGTGCCCAGAATTGGACACAGTATTCCAGGTGTGGTCTGAACAAGGCAAAATAGAGGGGGAGCATGACTTCCCTGGATCTAGATGCTATACCCCTATTTATGCAGGCCAGAATCCCGTTGGCTTTTTTAGCAGCCGCATCACATTGTTGGCTCATGTTTAACCTATTGTCCATGAGGACTCCAAGATCTTTTTCACACGTACTGCTATCGAGCCAGGCGTCCCCCATTCTGTATCTTTGCATTCCATTTTTTCTGCCGAAGTGAAGTATCTTGCATTTGTCCCTGTTGAACTTCATTTTGTTAGTTTCAGCCCATCTCTCTAGTCTGTTAAGATGGTTTTGAATTCTGCTCCTGTCCTCTGGTGTGTTAGCAATCCCTCCCAGTTTGGTGTCATCTGCAAACTTGATGATCGTGCCTTTTAACCCATCGTCTAAGTTGTTAATAAAGATGTTGAACAGAACTGGGCCCAGGACGGAGCCCTGCAGCACTCCACTCGTCACTTCTTTCCATGATGAAGACGATGCATTGGTGAGCACCCTTTGGGTTCGTTCGCTTAGCCAATTACAGATCCACCTAACCATAGTTTTGTCTAGCCCACATTTTACTAGTTTGTTAGAAGGTTGTGGGGGACTTTATCGAAGACCTTACTGAAATCCAGATAGGCTACATCCACGGCGTTCCCTGTATCGACCCAACTCGTAACTCTATCCTTAGCATATCCTTAAGTTGGAAATGACATCAACCAATGACTTTGCTATCACTATTCATTTTATTCATACCAGCCCTCCCAACTAACAAAGTGTTTTTGGAATTCATAGCCTCATACACCCATGAAGAAACCAAGCACATACATTTTCTTCCTCTATACCATATTTTCAGCATGGAACATCTATCAGCCATGTATTACCTTCTTGCAGTAACTATTGGCTATATTTTAAAATCAGCTGACTGAACACATGAAAGAAATTCTTTATAACCACATTGTTAGTACCAATTAAGCATGTGTAAAGTAATTGTTTAATTATAACATAAGACACATGCATACTGGCCACGGCTTCTGGATTTAACACAAACGCAGAGGGAA
This sequence comes from Anolis carolinensis, assembly GCF_035594765.1. NCBI lineage: Eukaryota > Metazoa > Chordata > Lepidosauria > Squamata > Anolidae > Anolis > Anolis carolinensis. The sequence continues at coordinate 240,828,000 of NC_085842.1, forward strand.
AAAGGATGCCTCCAGCCACTGCATTTCAGCCCCTTCACAAGTTCTGTCAGGCATAGTTACCATACTTCTTTCTGACTCAAGCAAGGCAATATCTTACCTGTTCTATACTTTCCATTTTTGAGAGGTGAATTTATGGAACAGACTGGAATAACAGGAAATGGCCAGAGGAAGTCATTGTGCAGTTTCTTCAAGGCAGTCACAAAGTCATCCACACGGGCCGCTCTGGTGCGCTCCTTACACAACCAGCCTATCAGCTCAAAACCCAGCTGGGCAGCAAAGCAACCCAGGTCCTTCAGCCGGATTTCTTCTAGCAGGCGCCGAGCGTGCCTCCAGAGCATCATATCAATGTACATATTCTCAGCACAGTCACTGTCCTTGCTCCACCTGTGAAGAATTTTTTTAAATGACACATGCGCACAGCTAAATTGATTGAAGATCCATTTCTGTTGCCTTATCTTCTGAGAATAATGTTGAATTATAAGTTACTGACAGCAAAAAACATTGGCAAGTGATATACCGCAATTCTTCCATTGTTAGATGCCATCGATTGCAAGACGCACCCTAATTTCAGTACCACCACCACCACTAAAAATGTTAAATACACCTGTGATTCTGAGATGCACCCCATTTTTAGAGAGTTTTTTTTTGGGGGGGGGGTGGGTGGGTCTTAGAATTATTAACTTTGTTTCTACCCTGCCTTTCTCCCCATGCAGTCTCAAGACAACTTAGAATAACATAACACATTCCAATAAATACATGGCAAATACAAAAGTTTAAAAAAATCTATTAAACTTTTAAATATTTGTGTCATAATACAGGATGCAGTTAAGATTCAATAAAATACTCGTACAATTAATGTTTCATTTAAAAACTAAATATCCTCCCCAACTCCCACCCACAACCTCCCCAGCAGTATCCCTCTCATCCTCTTCCAAATGCCTGAAGAAATACAGTAACAAAAATGCTCAAACGTGAACAAGAAGAGACTATATCCTGTCTCAGATACTGACAATACAATCCGGCATAACAAAATGGATAAACTATTATATCAAATTACCTTTTGCCAGATGGACCAGAGGGCATGCTCAAGGTCTTTTGCAAGTTAAATTTGCCTGGTGGAAGGCTGTCTCCTGACTGGGACAAACTAATGCTGCGATGTCTAAAGAATTCAAAGCCACCACTTGAACTAGGTTCCTACACAAAAGAAAGTAACAAGAAAGTTGATGAACAACTACAAAAATAAATATAGTCTAGTCGGAGAGTAAATTGATCTTTTTAGATCACTGCATATATATTTATTATCTAGACCTATGTTTTTCCTAGTCACCTGCTGGATAAATAGGTAATGAATGTCTGCCTCTTGGATGATCACTTGTGAATCAATGTTCAATGAAAATAGATTGTAAAAACTGCAGTCTAAGTCAATATAATAAAGCAGCATAGAAAGTAGTGAAGGAAGAAAGCACTGAACACATTAGCTGGCAAGATAGAATAGAAAAAAAAGAGATACAACGAGAATCAACAAAAGTAATAGAAAAATGTTGACTCCTTAGTTGGAAGCTGGCATATGAGGATACTGGGTCAAGAGGTTGTCAACTGCCTCCTGCACATTCCAATGAATGTAGTAATAAACCATCTCACAAACTCAAAACATAATGCTTCTTGCTCACATGCTTTGGAAGCATGTTACGATTCTATTTAGCCCTTATGATCTACAGAAAAGGGGGCACTGTTATAAGCAGATATTAAATCATTGGGGTTTTTTTCCTTTTCAAGGAAAAGAAAACCTAGGATCAAAACTTTCTTCAGTTGAAAAGACACTACTTCAGGTTCTTACCAATTTACCAGGACTTTTTAAGATAACTCTCCTGACTACACAACATCAGAGCATGGGTGCTGGAGAATTTTGTTTGGCCTGAACTTTTAAGTGAACTGTTCAAACTGACAAAACACATGGATCAAAATGCAGTTGTCCACCACTTTAATTGTCACAGCTCAGTGTTATAGGATCCTGGGATATGTAGTTTGGTGAGACACCAGCACTCTTTGGCGGAGAAGGCTAAAGGCCTTGAAAAACTATAACTCCCATGAGTCTATAGCATCGATTTATGCCAGTTTAAGTGGAATAAAGTAGCATTAATTTGACAGTGTACATGCATCCTAAGCATTTACAATTTAAAATTTATAGTTGTACAATATTGCAAATAAAATGTTATGCAATTTGTAATTGCTGTACAATTATCAGTTACAACCATACATGAAATTACTTCTTGATCATTATATCTAACAGATCTGGCATGTTCTTAACAAACCTGAGTAGTTGGTGTAGGGGGAGGCGTCTCTGATTCTCCAGAGCCAATGGCTTTCAAGAATCTGATCATGTGCCGACACAGATCCCACTTCCCCTGCTCCAAAGCCGTATTGAACAGCAAAGTTGCATGCTGTCTGCTAACTGCTGGAACCTCCATGTTCTAGAAGCAAAATACATTCACTTTCGAAAGAAGGCAGAAATATAACTCCTTTTGAGGAGATTTCAAAAATGAGAACAAAAGACAAAAGCATATTTGACTCTCTCTTTACTGTGGGTTCTACTTCCCACAGCTCTGTGAAGACATTTCATAACTAACTGGGATTGTCTGGAGAAGTGCATAGAGCTATTGGTGACTGGTGTATAGGAACAATCCTACTAATGAATCAGGAGAAGGTAAGGGAACAAAAGCACCGAAGAGCCAAAAGCACCAAATCTCCTCTCTTTCCAAAACATTGAAAGAGAGGAAATGAAAAGAGACTTCCATTCCTGGTAAAGGCAGGGGGAAGAGCTGTGTAAGGAAAAAACTAGCAACATCCATTCTGGAGAGACAAACTCTAGGTCACATGATCCCTGCCTCTTCACATCAGTCTGACAGGAATATCATGTTGGGAGTACAGGCAGTCCTCAAGTTATGAACAAGATAGATTCTGTAGGTTTGTTCTTAGGTTGAATTTGCTTGTATGTCAGAACAGATATATTTTAAGTGTAACTCCAACCATAAATATGTGTAGTATTTTGGCTTTGGATAGAGTAGTGAAGGGTTAACAGCCCTGTAGTGTTTGTTTTACTGTCTGTGCCTCACTTTCTGTTCCTGTGAAGATTTCACCTGACTTTCTGTCCCTGTGATAATTGGATTTTGAAAAGTTTGGCTTGTTGTGGAAACAAGGATTAGTGTTAAAGCTTCAGCAGAGACATCTTTTCCCAATGATAACTCTTTCAGGTTAATTTCCCCTCTGAGGGGTAGAGTTTTCTCATTTCCTGTTGTCTCATCCCTCCTTCTTAACTATGATTCATTCGTAAGTCGGATGTTTGTAGCTTTGGGACTGCCTGTACTCCCTCACCCATCTCTCAAAAATCTCTTTCAATTCTTTTGTAACAAAAACACACTTTAATAAGAAAAAGTGAAGACTCATGATCCTCTAGATTTTTTCCATAGTCTGAATTGCTAATGAGAAAGGATAATGAGAGTCTGCGTTTGTCTCTGTCTTTGTTCTATGTTAAGGCATTGAATGTTTGCCTTATATGTGTAATGTGATCCGCCCTGAGTCCCCTTCGGGGTGAGAAGGGCAGAATGTAAATACTGTAAATAAATAAACAAATAAATAAATAAATTGCAATATGAAAACCTATCTAGAAGGCCACAGCTTATTGACTCTGCCCTAGAGAAATTAACAAAGTCAAATGTTATTCTTTTATTTTGGGTAACAAGCTTACAACACCAAATCCCTTTTGGAAAAAAATGAATGCAATTACCTGCAGAATGATAAGGTAAGAAGCTGCTGTGTCCAAGTCCTGGGCCATCAAACACTCTTCAAACAAATCTTTTGGATTCCCAACAGCAGCGAAGAGATAATTCCATAGGGCATACTCTGTCTTCCTGGCACAATGAACAACTGTCTGCAGGAACAGGGGGAACTCTGTAATGAATTTAGCCACAGTGGGAAGTAGAGGGTCGGGAATGGGATCCCGCGAGGTAGCTTCTTCCTCCAGCACTTCATGAAGCATCAATTCTAGCACATGAGGAAAATAGGGCAACGTGGCACAAGAGTGAGCCAAAAGCAAGGCTTGTTCGCCCAGATTCTTCACCAAAAGCTGGCGTAAAATGTGATGGAGGTAGATCTGAGATGTCCTCTCAACAATACAGTAAGGGAACAGGAACTCTAAGTGGTCCATAGTGCTGCTGTGAGTATATAAACAGTCAAAGGGCACAGTGTCATTGACAGCACCAAGAACCAAGGCATCTTCAAACAGAACTGCCAAGGGGTATATGTTGATGTGGAAAGGCAACATGATCCGTTTTGAAAGAAAGGAATGCGGTTTGCGGTGATCCCTGGGGAACAAAGGAAGCCAGACTTTCATGCCTGATCCACCGCAGCTGAGCCACAGAGCCTCTAGTAAGTGACGCTTCTGCTTATTAGAACGGCATGTAGTCCAAACATTTTCAACGGATTGGGCAAGAACAACTGGAGTACAAAATGGCAGCTAAAAATACAAACACAAGTTAATTATCATATTTTATTCCATATTTTTATACAAGTGGTTAAAAAAATTCTGTATGAGCCATGAGAAGCTATCCATCACACCCTCTCTCTCCTCCCTTCCGTAAATGTCAAGTGTTACATTACAGAATATACCAAGTTAACTCAGATATCTTTTTACTAGTTTTTTCTTCGGTTACCCAAAGTGCTATTTAATAACAATCTATACACACCATAGTCATTTATCTATTATCCTTCACCTAAGTGTTAACATCCAGGTGGATACATAAGGATAGCAGGTGAAGGCTCAATTGGATCAAGTTCACCAAATAACTACATGTTTTACATAGAAGTTAACACCCAGCCGAACAATATGTGAATGATTTTATATTAATTTGTCAGCTCTGTTTCATCAGTCAGGCTACACTGAAAAGGATTGCACTTAGGTACACATGCTACACTTTACAAGTATGTATAATAGTGAGAATCTGAGCCTAAAACATACTATTTAAAAACTGCTTTGTAAATAATTCAATGAAGTGCAACATTTACAGTACTTTATCCACAAAGAATCCCAGATGCCTCAATAATTAGTTGCAATCACCATCTCACACATCTCAACTACACTGTTCACTGCCACCACTTTTGAAAAGTAGATAAAATATATAGCATTATTTTCAGATTAACTCACAAGTTTCCTTTGGTTAGGACTACTTTCCTTTTCTCGTATCTGTAGGCCGGATCGATCCCTTTGTACCATTATTAACTGTCCTGCTAAGTTTAACATAATGCTCTCTGCTTCACAGGCCTAATGGAAAGTAAAAAGGCTGTATTATTTTTTCCAAGTCTACAGCTGAGTATATCCCTTATCTGAAATGCTTGGGACCAAAAGTGTTCCATATTTTGTTTTTTTTGTTTTCCCCCAGAATTTGGAATGCAGTACTTTTACATATACATAATGAGATATATTGGAGATGAAGACATGACATTCATTTATGTTTCATATACACCTTATTCACATAGCCTGAAGGCAATTTTCTACTCAATATTTTCAAACAATTTTGGGCACAAAGATTGGTTACACTGAACTATCAGAAAGTAAAGGTGTCATCATCTCAGTCTCCCATGTAGACAAATTTTGAGTACTGTATATGTGTAAGTCGATCTGATGTATAAATTAATGGCAGGTTTTGGGGCTGAAATGATGTATTTTGATATGACCCATGGACAAGTTGTGGGACATTCCACAAAGAGAGGAAATACCAATAATGATGGCCTGGGGGGAGACCAGTAGTCCCTGATGGCTACTGATATTTCCCCGCCCAAGCATTCAATGAGATGGCACAGATAGTAACTGTTTCTTTTAGGTTTTCTTAGGATGAACTAAGCTCTTCCCTTTTGCCACTCTACTTAGAGGAGATGGTTCCTTTTTTTGATGAGAGTTCAGGTACAGCACTCAAAGCAGCTTAACATAAAATCATTAGCATACAATTTAAACTATACAAATGTGCAAACATTAAAACTGAATGAAATATAAACATTATTTTAAAAACCACAGTAAAAATCCATTAAAACATATTCAAAGTTAAAAACTCTCCTCCATTCTCCAGTGCTATAACACAATCAATAAATATATTATGTTCAATAGTGCATAAACCTGCTATAATGTGCAAGAGAATTAGTGTTAATTATGCACACAAAATTAACTGTGTATCTGTGATTTACATATGGATCTGTGATGGTGGAATACAATTAGCATCAGCCATAAAGCTGGACTGAATTGGATCCAGAAAACCATCTTCACCCAAAAAGATCTGCAGCTGATTAACTACTTATCTCTTCAGTATCTACTTCCCAAATGGCAGATTTGAAGGGGACAATTTCACAAGGCTACCAGATCCAACAATATTAATTACCACACAAACCAAGTTGACCAATGCTTCCTGAAAACAGTAGCCTCCCCGAGTATCATGTGTTTTGAAATCACTAGCAATTAATTTCCTATGACCAGTGTTTACTGTTTAAAATATTTAAAGGCTACTTAATAAAACCCTTGTTTTCACAGAAGACTGGCTGCTTCCTTTCTTTATCAGCTGCTCTTTATGTGATTATCTGCCTGGCCAGATTTAATACACAAGAAACTGCATAAACACTGTTTGTGAAAATTACAGGACATACAGCATAGAAGGGGTAATCACATGGTTCTCAATTCCTCCATCTACCATTCAATCCCCACAGCTACTTTTAACTGAGCAATTTCATAACACAAGGTACCTGGGGAGTGTAATGTTTTCAGAAGCATCTGCAGTTTACTTAGCAAGATTTATAATTCTTAAAAAACCTGTATCTTTACATACCTGCTGTGGCAGTTTGAAGCTAATGCCTGTCTCTGTTCTCACAGAGGTCAAAGTAACAGAAACAACAAGGAAGGGATGAGGAATATAGCGCGACATGGATACCTCCTGAAGAACCTGAATACTGGTAGTAGGGTTAGGACTGAAAAGTAAAAGCAATTATGATTATTTGTTATGGAAATTTTCACAACAGCCATCTATTGAATTTAGAAGGCCTATATTAATTTAAGGTATCAATTACTTTGACTTCAGATAATAAAACTTTTTATAAAAGACCATCAATACAGATGCAGTCAATATTTTAGACAATTCATCCCTAGCAGAAAATAAAGAAATTCAAAAAGCTATCTATTATTAACCACAATTTGACTTTTTTTTTGGTCTTAGCTGTAAAACGAGGAAAAAACTAAGTGACATGTGTAATGTCTTCTTCCTTGGGACTCACAATTTAGGTACCAAAACAGGTTAATGTCACATAATGGCGCCCCTGGTGGCACAATGGGTTAAACTCTTGTGCCGGCAGGACTGCTGACCGAAGGTCGGTGGTTCAAATCCAGGGAGTGGGGTGAGCTCCCCTCTGTCAGCTCCAGTTTCCCATGCGGGGACATGAGAGAAGCCTCCCACAAGATGGTAAAACATCAAACATCTTGGGCAACGTCCTTGAAGATGGCCAATTCTCTCACACCAGAAGCGACTTGCAATTTCTCAAGTTGCTCCAGACACGAAAAAAAAAGTCACACAATGACAGAAATGGCCATAAATGCATGGATATATATCGTTAATTGTGGAGTTGTCTCCAATTTTCTCCACATCCCTGCAGCACATTGCTATTTTAACACAGTTCCTGTCCGCCAGGAACCTGCTTTATAACCCTCAACATGCTCACAAAATTTGACAACGTCTGGAAGAGATCACGGAAGAGAAATGACCATTTTAGAAGGAGGCAAGAAAGGTGACATCCCATTGAACAAGTAGACTTCTGTTCATGTGTTTACATTTTATATAAGAATCTACAGAATAGACTTTATCCCCCCTTTCACTCTCTGACTTATACACACAAATTAAACGCAGTGAAGAAAGTAAATTATTAAAATGACTGATCCATACTATACTCACCCGTCAGATTTTCTTTTAATACTATAAAGGCAAATAGAACAGTCCGCTCTAAACAAAATTACTATGTCCCGAAAGACACTGAGTAATAATGTTTCTGCCTGCACTTTGGTGATATGAGCAAATGCATTGTCCAGATTGGCTGTTCGCAAATATACCCTTAGCTGGAAAAAATAAAACAAGAATCAGTAATGAGTATTATTAATTGAATGCTAGTGACTATGAAGCTATAGGAAGGAAATGGATGAAATTATCAAATCACTCACATAAGAAAAACCTATATGATTTACAGTTTGATCAGTAAGGGGTGGTCTTTTTGATCACCCTGAAAGACCAAGGCTTTCCGAGAGATGTGTTCTCTCTAGGACTCTGTAGCTCCTGTGCAACTCTATAATCACTCTGAAGGACTTAGCTATTTCTAGAGAGAACACATAAAATCAGAAAATAATCAAATCAAAGTTAAACTCACAAATGTGGAAGAAGGACTGTAGATTTTAATCCCTGAAAGCTCATACTGTTAAGACTTAAAGATTCCACAATTATATATTCTCCTCATTCCCCTCTTCTTTTTATTCTGAAACAGAACAAGCTGGCTATCTCTTTGGAATCAGTAATGTTTTGTGTTTCTCTTCCTTATCCTAAATTTACACAACTTATTGCTAGAGCATCTCTTCTACACAATGTGTTGGATACATTCAGCAGTCCTTTCACCCATTCTTCGTGGAAAATGTCTAGCGTGTGTCATATTGAGTATCCAACAGATGGCATGCAGGTTTATCATGGTTTCAGTTCAGATCAGCTTCCTTGTGCATTTGTTCAGCCATAATGTTATATTCTGGCTATTATTAACATGGAAGAAAGTAATTAAAAGGTTGTTTAGTAGTAAATTTAAAAAGGAAAATGTTTCCTAGGAAAGTGTCATTGACAGTGGTTCCCCTCCCCAGCCCAAGGTAAAGGACTTGAATGATTTCTACTGGCATATTATCCTGTGACTAAAAACAGTTGCAAGCTGCAGACAGAGATATATTTCATTCAGACTTGGTTTTTTTTTTAAACTTACACTAATATCTTTTGGGAACTTTTTTTTTATATCCTGCCAAAGTCTGTCTTTATTGGGCAGTAAAACATGCAACCAAAAGCAAAAAAGACAGTATCAGAAAAAGTCTGCTTCCCTCTGCTGGTTGTTTGAAAATACAGTGGGACATTTTAATTTAAATATATTAATTAATTTATACTAGTCAGAAAGAAATATGCTAGTGACAATTTTAAAAAATCCATAGATTTTTTTACACTAGCGAGCCCAAGAGGTTTGCACAGAAAAGGAAAACAATAAACCTTAAATGGCTAAAATCTGAGGACACAATTTTCTATAAGGACCTTATAGTCATGGTAATAATTTCAAAGACTTATGCCTTACCTCTTCTTGGCGGTCACTTAAATTATAACATGCAATAACAATGAAATCATTCCACCAAGCTAAGCCACCAGTCACTGTCATATTTTGTTCCTATGAGTAAAAAAAATCAGGAATAAATCAATTAAAAAACCTCCAATAGTCAATTCATGAACATTGAAGAGATCATGGAAGCTCTATAGAGTTTTTTGTAAATTATATTAATTACTGCATTTCTATTTAACAACTGGATAGCAATAATGTAAGGACGCTTTGTAAAATAAACTAATATGACACAAACCCCCTTTCCTGTTTGTCTCAAAGCTCTCCCTGTTGCACCCAATAAAAAGGAGCCAAACTAATCAGCATAAAACACTGTGTTGTGTTAGACTACTTGTCAATCTAGTCTGCCACAATCTATTTTATTGAAAACAGAATCTCAGTGAATAAAGGAACTACCCGCTCTTAATGCTGTAAATTTTACTGGTAGACACACCTTTAAGAAAAGGAATTATTAAACTGACTAGTACACGTTGACGCCTCAAATGTTAGCCCAGTTTCTGGATATATTTGATCTGCTCATTCCAAAAATGGCACCAATTTTTCCCTATCAGCTCTAGTTGCCATCTGCTCACCCATAGAAAATCATGTTAACCATATCTAAGAAGTCTATCCAACGTTCAGCACAAAAGGAGGAATATGTCTCCAGCCCCCTTCCACCAGCAAGTGGGGCTGCAATGAGGAATTGTGACGGGGTTCTACTTTTGACTGTTGTGGCACCACTCAATGGTGGAAATGCCACCCTCTTTGCACTCGAATTAGCAGGCATCCTTCACTCAATGAGGGAAGTGGGATTTATGTAGCCTCACTGAATATGGAGCAGTTACAGATTCCTAAATTTAGGTTATGAATGTGCAACTGGCTCTGACTTTTGGCACAATGCGACTGGCCCTGTTGTAACAGTCACACAGTGTTTTACTGTTTTAATGGGGTATGATATTGGTTTTTAAGTGTGTTTTTACGATTGTTTGTTTTTACTATATTTTGTATTATATGTGGCATTAATCTTGCCATTATGTAAGACAGCTCTGGGTCCCCCTGAGGGAGAAGAGCGGTATATAAATTAAATAAATAAATAAACTGCAATACAGAATGCCAGTTAATAATATTACCATGACCATTATTTTTCATACCCCATCTTTCTATACAAACTAGGACTCAACTAAAATAAAACAAGACACATGAGAATCAGTATGTCTATAACATTATTTTCCATCATATACATTGGTAAAATAATTTTTCAAGCATTACTCCTTCTGTCAAGAACAACTACTCACCTGGGTAATGTTTCCAAACAGTTTCCATTTTTTGGAAAGCAAGGAGTAATGTGCAAAACCAAACTTGCCAACTACGGCTACATTCTGCCCCATCTTATCGATGGCTGAAAACTGATGGTGTGGAAAAGAAAAGAAATATCATGTCAGAGTTTCTTATCAAAAAGTGTAAAATATTAGGTTAGTAGCTTCCTTTTTTAATACAAATGATCAAGACCCTTGCAAGTGCTATGTGAATATATGCCAAGCTATAATGGATCCCACAGCTGCACAAGGAATAACAACACTACAGGTCTGAGCGCAACAGCCCATTAGCTCCCTGTGCACTATGTCATCTGTGAGCAAGAGAGATCTATGTATGTCTGCTACATTGATAGGCTAGCTACATTAAGGATTGTACTTATTCAACCTCTGAGAAGGTGCAATCCCTTGAACAATTATTTTCATGCTACTATATGGTCCCACCAGGATCTCTGGCCAATGTTCTGCAGTATTAAAGTTTTTTAATAACCTTCATTTTCCTCTGTTTTCATTTCTATAAAGTCTAATGCTTATATTACATACAGTCTACAGCTGTAAAAGAACAAGTTTAAAAAACAACTCACCCTTATAGGCCAATTGATCTCTAAGTAGGTACTGTGAATCTTTTGAAAAAGCAAAAAAGCATTAATGAAATTAAATGGTTTTCTTCTTTAAATCTTTCTGTATTTCATCAAAATTCTATACAATTTGAAACACAAATACGTATGTCTAAATTGAAGATTTTCAACTATGTGAACCAATTCTGTTTTTAGAGTGATACTTCAGGTCCCAAAATACTTATTTCTATTAATATGAGTACTTAATGTAATTATTGTACTTGCTAAATTTAATACTATGGTGGAATGATGGCTGCCAACTTGGCTTGGAAGTAAGCATTCGTGTTACAGCTGCTTACTCAAACCCCTGAATATATATTTATACTGAATATATAAAAGCGTGGCTGCATCTGAATGGAGTGAGAGGAATTGTTTCACTAGTATAAGAATGAAGAAAGTATGGCCCCTTCAAAGCAATTTTGTGGTCTCTAAACCCCTCAAGCATCACCAAAATTGACTCTCTCTATACAGTAATATACAAAGATGGGATGAAACACAAACAGTAATAACATGCTGAAAAAAGGAAGTTACCTGCACAACATGCCAATGTCTGTGCCCTAATAAAGTGCTTAAACCCTGAGAATCAACACTGCCATCTGAAAACTGGCCTCTGAGAGCCTTATGTTCAGAGTGTGCTGAGGAGCATCTGGGATTCTGAGCCTGTATGGCATCTCCACAGTTCAAGTACAAGCGATCTTCTCCCTGAAGGAGGACTTGCTCCTGGTTGCTCTAAGGATAAATAAATATATTAAATTCTCTGCAAATAGTAAGGAAGCAGTAAAAAGATACTTCAATTAAAATGAAAGGAACGAAACTGAACTATAAAGGAAGTTTGTTTTTAAATGACACTAGCTTCAGTTTTGACAGACTTATGTCAAGGAGTTTGCACGGCAATGGAAAAACAAACTATTTTGTGATCAGAATTAGGCCAAAACCTGGCCAAACATACATTAAAAGTGACATAGAACTATAACAGATGTATAAGTACTTACTATGCAAGGATTAACTGTGAGTGCACTTTTGATGAATTGAAACTGCAAAATGCCACACCGCTGAGACTCATTTTTGCACTTGCTCTCAGTTACTGAACTGCCAAAGCTATTAGCATCAATCACCCATAAATGATAGCCTTCTGATCCCCAACTCTAGAAAAAAATAACAAAAAGTATTACTCAATTACTTGAAACTACTAAGTGCATCAGAAACAAAGCACTCTATAACAAATTGCGACTTAGTACAACCTATATTATAATGCCAGTAAAAATGTTATACTATAGGTTGAACGTCCCTTATCTGGAATTTTGACATTCAAAATACTCCAAAATGTACAACTGTCCACATGAGTGGCTAAGATAATGACACCTTCATTTTCTGATTGTTCAATATACACAAACTTTGTTTCATGCACAATATTAAAACATTGTAGAAATTACCTTGAGGCAATGGGTGTAAAGTGCATATGAAACATTGAGTCCCCTCTCCAAGAAACCCCATTATGTTTGTATATTTAAGTATAGGCATTCCAACAACTGAAAAAAAATCTCAAACATTTCTGATCCGAAGAATTTTGAATAAGGGATATTTACTCTGCACTATGGGTTTGTGGGAAATAATAGATTGTGATTTTCTTGCTGCTCTTCCCCACCATTCATGTATCCTTACCTTAATAACTGTGACTTCAATGTAATAGAGTTAATATAACAAAAGGTGATTGCCCAACCCACCATCAACACAGACAGTTAGTCTACACTACTCAGGACTACACTGAATCTAGCCTCATGTGGTCTGAATAGTATCCATGATAGGGTAAAGTGATAGGGTAAAGTTTGACCACTTTGCTCAAACAGATAGGTCTTAATAAGAGGTGAAAATACAGTATTCAAAAGTTAAATTGATATAAAAACATATGAGGTATAAACATCATTAAGCGTAAGCTGTCGATTAGAATTAGCAAAATTTGAGAAAATACATGTTTTTTTAAAAAATATATAGTTAAAAAGAAATTCTATCTAGCCCAAAAAGCTCATCCATATGTTTCTATATGAGTTTTAAGGATGTTACTAGCTACAAGGCATTTAAGACTGAACCCTAATTTATGGTACAGAAAACAAGATTGTCTCATAACAATCCCAATCTATCTCAATCTCTGCAAGTATGTGCTTCATTTTGGAGCTGCACAAGCTTGTGCAGTTTTCAACTGAACAGCCTCTTTAGTACTGGAAAGGAAACCTGACACTTAGATAAAATCTTTCCCTTTAGAGAAATCTTCTTAAAACCTTAAGTAACGTTCTCCTTTTTAGTAAGAACATTACACAATAGCTGAATCTGTTGGTGTTTTACATATTCATAAATTCCCTATGAAGATGGCTAGATTTTTTTTTGTCTGAAGCAGAATATCCACATGAGGTCCATGGTTGCTGGAGTGGAACTGTGCATGCAGTGCTGTTTCATGCTAGATTGTGCATGGGATGCACATTCAATACAAGAGCTGTATAACTTAATCAATATGTGATTCTGCATGCAGAGATTTATACCATGCCACCCTGATATAGGATTTTGGCCAACATGTTGCAATTTGACCTTGTGCTTTAGTCAATGTGCATACTGTAAGATGAAGGGAAGTGGAAGCCAAGTCTTGTCAGTATAAAACAAAAACTGAATTATTCTCAAAACAATTTCTGTTCACAGAACAATTAATTAGCTAAAGTAGTTAACAGGTAGCCAAACCCACCTGGAACTACAGTTTGAAAACAATCAACAAAATATTGTAACACCAAAAAGCTCTGTCTCACCACTAACTTACCCAATTAAAGACCTCATCATCCCATTCTTTTAGTGAAAGAAAAAACTTTCAAGACAGTGCAAAGATGTAAAACTTTTGCTCTCCACTACTCTATGGCAAGACTTTGTTTTTCCCTGGCTAAATAAAGTAACGGAAACAATTTGAAAACTCAACGTTTTATAATTAAAACATTAAGATAATATTGGGATACATTAAGTAAAATTCAGATTAATTTATTTGTTTGTCTTGTACATGCATGTGCAAAAGGTAAATTTAACTGTGCTTACCATAGAGCTGATCTTTAGAGGGTCTTTTTTGGTACCATCAGATCGATGACTAACACAAAAACATGTAAAACAAACAAACAAAAAACAGTAAGACTACATTGAAAAGAAGATACAAACTAGAGGCAAGATCCAGCACTGAACTTGTGCTGATGGAATAATGGGATCCAGCAGAACTGGAAGGAGGGAAACAATCCCCTTGTCCACTCTATCTGCTTGTGTACCCCCAAAACAGCTGAGAAGGAGGGGGGGGGGGCTGAATGCTTTAGGAACTGATGCTTTAGGTGGCATAGAGTAGAAGGAAAGAAAATTCCATTGTGACTGCCCTAGTAACACTCTGTATTTCCCCAGAAATTGAAAAACACCCACGATATTTTTGTAACAAAAAGGTATGCTAATGAAAATTAGGATTTTTATTCCTTAATTCCAAAGCCCACCTTTTGACTCAGACACATTAAACTGATGACAAAGTCCTGTTGCAAAGAAATCTACAAAAATACTTTATTTTCTTGATATAATGCTAAACATGCAGCTACAACCTACCCTGCATCTATGCACACACACATATAAAACCAACTAGTGTGGTGAACATTTGTTTTTCATGATCAATCAAGATTTAAAAACAATGTATGCCAACTGTGACTTTCCTAACAGCAATGGAGATAATGGGCTCAGAGCCATCTGAAACATTCTGTTGTCACAAATACAAGCCCATCCTGTGCCTAGACAGTAGGAAAGCATGTAAAAATCTAGGAGACCTACACCTTCCAACAGGTGACAAAATATTTTGCCTGCCAAAGACGAAAAAGCACAATCAAGCAGAGGTAGTTGATAAAAATGGTGAAATCTTCGAATAACACAGATAAAAGATGCTCCAAGAAATTAAGTGTAAGATGGGATTGAAACATAATGTTTAGAAAGATAGCCTATGCAGGAAAGGTTCAGACTGGTTTTGTAACTGGGCCTCATAGCAAGTCTCATTAAGACATTAACCACTTTGGGTCCCATACTGGGAAGAAAGCAATCTATCGATAATTGGCAAAGAGCTCATTTTTTGGAAAAGTTCAAATGGCTATTCTTATAAGAAACAAATGAAGCCTAACATATTGTTATGATATGTTACACTCAAAAAAACTTCTGTTACATGGTTGTTAGGACACATCTCATTAGATAAACTACAGCCATTGTGTTTCATGCTTAACTGATCAGGAGCTGAAACACTTTGCTATACTTCCCAAGTTTAAAAATACTAGTATTATCGTTTAAAATACTTACGCAAAGTCTCCTCCTAGAGTACATATAAGCTGGGCACCGAATACGCTCCATAAGGAAAGACCTCCACACTCCCAGGTCACCATAACGACACAGTTATCAGGGGACCATCTGATAAGTTTAACAGCTCCAGTTTTGTTCCAAACATCTATTTAAAAAGCAAAAGAAATAACCAGTCATAAAGCCTGTCTTGGTTCTTTGCATCACAGAGCTGGAAGGAGCCTCATAGGCAATCTGTTCAAGATCTCCAGCTAATGCATCTCCAAGAAGGGCACTATTTTCTTATCAGTTATTCATACTCAAGGCGCACAACGTAATCTGCTGAAAGCATAGATGAAGAGTCCTATAAGCTAAATAGCCTCATCTCTCCCTCATGGTCACAGCTCCACACTGGCAACATTGGCTGTCATCAGAAGGAGTAGGAGATGCATGCCTCCCTAATGCCCATCATGTTATCTTTCTTGCCTTTTTCAAAATGATTAAAATCTAAGGCATGCATAGCTTCACTGAGCTGGATAGGAGGAGAAATTGGATGCAGACACAGATATGCCTTTGGCCCGATGAATGGCCCTCAAGCTGCCTGTAAATGCCCATGAACATACTTAAGCAAAGGATGTAAGAAAGCTTCACATCAGCATCTATTTTACACTCCATTGTGCCAGTTATATATGTAAGAAAAAAGCAGGTGTATTTGGCATCATGCATCAATGGTCTGGCTGCCGTAGTTAAATAGTAAATACCAAAAGGAAGTATTATATATACCAGGGCTTCTTAAGCTTTTCCACTCGGGACCTCTTTTGACCTGAGAAATTTTTACTTGCCCCCAGATGTGTATGTATATAGAATAGAAATAGAAATCAAACATTTACTGAAAACAAATCATCATTTGCAGATCTTGCTAAACAGTAAGATTTTCTTTATGAAGCACAGCTGAAGCATTTTCAGCAGAGCCTACTGTAAACACTGCACACCAGATTTGTGTTAATGTCTAAAACAGCCACTAGGTGATGTTCAGAAAACTTTTTCAGGGCCCCCAACATTGAGCTAAGGGGACTCCATTTTGGGTTCAGATTCACAGTTTAAGAAGACCTGATATACACAACTACCATACTACAATTCTGATTATGTCAAACTTTAGTTTTTGTTTAAACATTACTTTGTTATTGTTTTCATTATGTGCCTTCAAATCATTTCAGACTGATTGTGGTTTCTCACTGCTCTACTCCAAAATGCAAACTACTACACCATGCTGGTTCTCAAATATGTTTTAAATTAAGTAACTAGAACATATATATGATGCAAGTGTTTGAAGACTATGTGTATTTATAAGAGATGATGATACAGAGCAGAATTCTTAAAAATAAGAGAGAAAGCTACTCCTGATAGCCTCCCTTTGGAGGTTGTTTCACACTATAGCCCCTTTCCAGAAGTAAAATTACAAAAAAAAAAAAAACCAGTGTGTAATATGGTACAGGAGTCATCACTTCAAAAGAAGCAACACATCATACTACTGGATACCAGCAAGCTTTTGGTTCAATTCTAGAGACTTGTTGGATTCCTGCCACAATTCCTTTCAGGTTAGTAAAGGCACTTGGAACAGCTCTAGCAGTTTGCAGTTGCCTCCTGGGCATCTTTGATTTATGTAATCCACCCTTAGTCAGCACACTGGCCCAAAGAGTAGAAAGAGATTGGAATGTTATGCTTGATTTTAAGAACAGCAGTGCTAGGTACATTTTTTCCTTCTGGTAATAAGACACTTTATGTATACTTTAAAGACAATAAGATCAACAAATTACTTTTGTATCCATGTTGCATATATTGTTAAAATTAATTATTTTGCAAACTTCTAAACTTAAACAGGGCATACTGAAACATATTTCTTCTAACATGCTATGGCAATATTGAATGTTTTGATCATCTTTACAATGACAAAATAAATGTAGAGACTGTGTCAACATAAGTCAGAAACAAGTTGAAGGTACACAACAATGACAGACGAAGGGCTGTATTTTATATGACCCTGGCTTGTTTTCCTTTTCTTTTAATGTCTATTGTACATTCACAAACTGTAAAAAAAAATGTGAAAGGGAAGGAAAGAACACAGTGGCCTTAATGCAGTGGACATCTTAGCCCTGCAGTAAGTTTTCCATTTATACTGGCTATGGCTTGAAACATACAGATACTGGACAGATGATCCTAACTGCCAGATCATTAATCTGATATATGGAATTAGAATTACCTATATTTCCCGGTGGCATAGCGGGTTAAACCGCTGAGCTGCTGCACCTGCTGACTGAAAGGTCGGCGGTTTGAAATTGGGGAGTGGGGTGAGCTCCCGCTGTTAGCCCTAGCTTCTGCCAACCTAGCAGTTCAAAAACATTCAAATGTGAGTAAATCAATAGGTACCACTCCAGCAGGAAGGTAACAGTACTCCATGCAGTCATGTCGGCCACATGACTTTGGAGTTGTCTACGGAAAACACTGGATCTTTGGCATAGAAATGGAGATGAGCACGAACCCCCAGAGTCAGACACATCTAGACTTAATGTCAGGGGAAAACCTTTACCTTATAATATCCCAAAAGCAATACCAAACTCCACTTCAGTTTTCATAGGATTGGGCTTACCAGGATACTGTTTGGGTGTTAGCTCCAGTTTATGAGACAGCTGCATGGCCCCTGAAGTATTATCTATTGTATAAACTTGCACTGAACCACTGCAAAAGAATACAGTTCATTAACCATTAGAAATGTGTAGATTCCAAGTCAAGACAGACATGCAGGTATTTAAAATTCAAATTCCAAGTCATTATATTAGTTTATGGGCATTACAGTACATTAGAGAAAGTTAAGGAAAATGTATCCTCTGTATAAAACTATTAGAATGCTATTGAATTCAGCAGAACCTTATTAATAAACAATAATGTTAAGGTGACTTGCTTGTTTATGCATTTATTTGTTTCTATCCCATTTCCCCCCTCTAACTGGCTCAGCCAGGGCAAAAAAACCCACAAATTTTTTTCAAAAAGCAGCTATTTTAAACTGATACAACCCTGGAAGCTAGAACCAATAGCTTAGTGGTGCGAGGCAAAAATGTTTCATGTAAAGCAGGAAAAGCAGAAGAAAGCACAACCTTCTGGAGCAGGATGTTCTACTGTATGTATGGGGTGACTCAGTGGAAAAATGTCACCTCATTAATCACAATGTGCAAGGGATATCCCAGATTATATTTGAGGGCAAGCAGACTTGCAGCATTGATCCTTTAGGTATTTTGGTCACAAATCATTTAGTGATTTAAAAGCAGCCAATAATCTGACCTGAAAACAGACTAGCAATAAGTATAACTGCTGCGGACAGGGAAATAGATGATTGCCAAACTAGACACATGTTAAAATCCTATTGACTATATTCTCCATTAGACAAAAAGTTCTGGTCAGAGGTTGCGAACAGACTCCTAATAAGACTACACCAGTGTACTATTTTAGGTGTACTCATGACGAGATTTAACTGTTACAGGAATTGACACAATTGGGATATGAGCTGAAGATCAGTAAAAGTATTCCAAGACATTGGGTAAGATTCCTCAATAGGCCTTCAAATAGAAAAATTGAGCCTGAAAAACTTCTGAGCAAAATATCACCAGAATTATTGAGAAGGATAATATAACCAATAGGTATTAAAAGCCATGAAGCAATCCAGCTGAATAATACACCCCCTCTGCCCTGTTTCCAGCACAATTAATCAAGGCACCAGGAGAAACAAACATTTTAGTCCCCAAACTGGGGGGGGGGGGGGGGGGGAGGAGAGAAAGCTAGGATGAAAAGAAAATCCAATCTACAACTAAAAGTCATGCCTTGTCATCAACAAGACAGATTAAAGCACAACCAGATTCAAGAATGAGCTGCAATCTGAATTCCAAAAACTATTTTAAACACTGACTATAGTTAGTCACACAACATTGAAATTGGGTAAATGAAAGCGCAGATTTCCTCAGAAGGCGCTCCCGGTACTTAAATCAAGTTTCAGCTGTAAATCTGAACTCGTGTAAAACTAAATTTGAAACAAAACTACTAAGGACAGAATAAACATGGGAGCCAAAGGTATACACTGGCAGATTCTGTAACTCAGAATTGACTTTTCAGTAATAGTAAACATGACCTTGCAAGGAATGATTGTACCCATAACTGATTTCTCCCGGCAATGCTTTAATTAAACATTAGCATTTTCTATCTTGAAAGATTTTCTTTAATTCTGAAAACAAAGCCAGAATCAGATAAAAACATTTTGAAGTTTTATTCAGTTGAAAAAAAATGAAGGGGGATTAGGAATTACAACTACTTTGATTGTAGACACATCATCAATCATATTGACACGTCATAACTCATGCTGCTGTTCTCTCAGCTATAAAGACTGAAAGCAAATAAAAATATTTTAAAACTCAGTACAGGTGTGTGAGTCTCCCCCCTCAGGCATTCTCAGTATTTACAGATCAAGTAAAGTGGAGTGTAATTCTGTCTAAAATGTAACTACCCCTCCTCAATTCTTGCTTATTCCTCAAGGAAATATCTAACTTTTCCTGCGCCTTCAGACCATTTATTGAATATTTTGCCACTTCCTGTCACTACTGAATAATTATCTTCCACTCCATTGTGGGAGGTGACAGAAGGCTTATATGTCCAAAATTTCCTGTATTTACAAATATTTTCATGCACAAAAGTACCTAGACTAACTTCTCAGAAACACAGAAAAACAATATGAATTATATCCAGCTGTGTTATTAGAAATGCCATTAGGAAGCTTTCCCCAACCTAGTCCCCAGCAATTGTTCAACTCCCTTTACCATTGGTCATATCAGATATGGCTGATGGAATTTATGGCTGAAAACATCTGGAGATCAATAGAATAGGGAAGGGTGATTATAGAAATGTAAATTGTACATACTGTCATATTTCATAACGCCCCAGGGTTAGTGTCTCAGCTTTTAGAAACATCTCTCATCTCCTCAGATCTAAATAACATTATATCAGTGACAAACAAGTTCTGGCATGTCAAACCATGCTGTACAATTCATGTGAGCTGAGATTTTCGGATCTCTATTATATTAATATTCACAATTAGGGAAAAAATTATAGTATAACCATTTATACAGTGAGAAGTATGAAGTACTAAAGCAGGAAGAAAAACTGACTGATTTGCTGTTTCTCCATTTATCTAGATGATACTTTCTCATAATACAATGTGAAATACTGTTCAACTGAACTTCTCGTCAAATAACTTTAACAATTTGATACCAATTTTGTGCATTATATTGTTTTTATATTTACTAAGTTATCAAGACTATCTTCTTCTTCATTCACGCAGTCGTTTCCGACTCTTCGTGACCTCATGGACCAGTTCATGCTAGAGCCCCCTGTTGGCCCTCACCGCCCCCAGTTCCTTCAAGGTCAAGCCAGTCACTTCAAGGATCCATCTCGCCTTCGGTCGGCCTCTCTTCCTTTTTCCTTCCATTTTCTCCAGCATCTCAAAGCTTTCCTGTCTTCTCATGATGTGGCCAAAACACTTCACCTTTGCCTCCAAAATCCTTCCCTCCAGTGAGCAGCCGGGCATTATTTCCTGGAGGATGGACTGGTTGGATCTTCTTGCGGTCCAAGGCACTCTCAGGATTTTCCTCCAGCACCAAAGTTCAAAAGCATCTATCTTCCTTCGCTCAGCCTTCGTTATGGTCCAGCTCTCATAACCATAGGTTACTATGGGAAATACCATTGCTTTAACTAGGCGGATCTTTGTTGCCAGTGTGATGTCTCTGCTTTTCACTATTTTATCAAGGTTGGCCATTGTTCTCCTCCCAAGAAGTAGACATCTTCTGATTTCCTGGCTGCAGTCTGCATCTGCAGTGATCTTCGCGCCTAGAAATATAAAGTCTGTCACTGCCTCCACGTTTTCTCCCTCTATTTGCCAGTTATCAATCAGTCTGGTTGCCATAATCTTGGTTTTCTTGATGTTTAACTGCAGCCCAGCTTTTGCACTTTCTTCTTTCACCTTGGTGATAAGGCTCTTCAGCTCCTCCTCAGTTTCAGCCATCAGAGTGGTATCATCTGCATACCTAAGGTTGTTAATGTTTCTTCCAGCAATTTTAACTCCAGCCTTGGATTCCTCAAGCCCCGCACATCGCATGATGTGTTCTGCGTACAAGTTGAATAGGTAGGGTGAAAATATGCAGCCCTGCCGTACTCCTTTCCCAATCTTGAACCAGTCTGTAGTTCCATGGTATGTTCTTACTGTGGTTACTTGGTCTTTATACAGATTTCTCAGGAGACAGACAAGGTGACTTGGTATCCCCATACCACCAAGAACATGCCACAGTTTATTATGGTCCACATAGTCAAAGGCTTTAGAATAGTCAATAAAGCAGAAATAGATGTTTTTCTGAAACTCTCTGGCTTCCTCCATTATCCAGCAGATATTGGCAATTTGGGCTCTCGTTCCTCTGCCTTTTCTAAACCCAGCTTGTGTTAATGTGGGATTTGTGTATTGGTAGTGTTTAAATGAAATTTGTGTCTTGCCTGTATTGCATACTGATTGCATCATCCAGAGTGTACTATAGTCTGGAAAGAGTTAATTACTAAGAAGCTGTGATGACCTTGATGTGTGGCCGGAACTGGGGAGTGTCCAGACACAAGTGTGTGTGCATTGCTGATCTGTTCTGTTCTGTGTTGAGTCGAGTGCTGTCTGCTGAAAAGTCAAGTCCTGTGTCCATTGTCTTCAAGTCTGTTTGTCTTTATTACTGCTTTCAGTAAAACTTGTATATAGTTTTACCATCGTCTCTGATGTCTCTTCGTGCTGCGTTCCTCTGACTGCATCCAACTGCTGCTGCACTGTGTAAATTACTCTGACAGCTTGGACATCTGGCAACTCTAGCTCTATGCATTGCTGGAGTCTGCCTTGCAGAATCTTGGCATTACCTTACTGGCGTGGGAAATAAGTGCCACTGTGCGGAAGTTTGAGCATTCTTTAGCATTTCCCTTTTTGGGTATGGGGATATAAATTGATTTTTTCCAATCTGATAGCCATTTTTGTGTTTTCCGTATTTGCTCGCATATGGAATGCATCATATCAAGACTGTAGAAACTCAAAATGTCAAATTATCCACCTGCCATGCGGTTGAATCAATGGGCATGATTCTGGTGGTATAATACTTCAATCTAAATTTACTTATTCCCTTTTAATGGAGTACTGTTATGATTCTTTATCAGCTAGGTGTGCATGAAGCATTTTAACCATAAAAGGGGGAGGGGCGAATTTATTTCTGAGTGATGCACAGCATCTTAACCTTCAAGCTGTATTGTAGTTTTGCACTTTTGTATGGAATTGCTGTTCGTTTTCTGTAGTTTGATTCATTTGGTCTCATTTTCGTATTTGTTCCTGCTAACAAAAATGGGGCGCCTATACGAACAGAATTTTCGTCTAGCTTATGAAAAAAACGAAACTTTTCGGACCATTGGCTGCAATGGGAGGGCTTCCGAGGCTCCCCCCCCCCCCCCACACACACACACACACTTGGTTTTTGGGCTAGAGGGGTGAAAATTGCCACACACTGAGGGCATTTCGAGCCCTTTTAGCCCACCAACTTCTAAAATGTTTGGGTCTTCCCCAGAATATTATTGAAAGGAAATGAAAGGAAACGAAAGGAAAACGAAAGAAACACAATGACTGTGCGGCTTTCATTTTCGTGTCGCCTCTCATTTCCTACAAAAATGTCTTCATTCATTTTGTGTAAATGAACAGTTGAAGCACAGAGAAAAAAAATATGATGTCTCACGAGCAATCACAAAAGGCAGTCTCGCACACTTCAAGACGAAAGATACTTCAGGGGGAAATCCTAAATATTTGTTCCCAATTTTATGTGTGATTTGCAAGGTGCTTCGTTCATTAATAATTGTATCCCAAAAGACAGTTCTTCCAAGATATACTATTTTTAAAGGAATAATATAGAATTGTCCTAGAATAACTCATAAATAGGGATTCAGAAACTTTAAGTATAGATTAAGCAAGATGTACTGTTAAATAGAAACCAAATCCAGATTTCAAGACATAAAACTTACTTTGCACATCCAAATGCCATCAATCTGTATTTATTGTTTACAGCCACACAGGTTCCATCCAAAACATCTTGTGCCCAAACACCATGGAGCTGCTAGAAGACATATTGCAAAGGATTTTATTGATCATGTTTTCCATTTTGTACACTGTGTGACAATTGAAAGCCACATCTAGTGTGTACTTTTTCTGAAGATAAACAATACTAAGGATGTGATATGCAAGTTCCTTTCAAAATAAATCCTACATACTTAAATTGTATCTGAATGTATTCTGCCCTTCCTCAAATCTGAGACATAAGAAATCCTATTTGCTGTCTACTACATTAGTTACTTATTTCTACATTTAAGCAAACATCCGACCACCTAACTCTCTATATACAATGGATCTGATAGAAATGGAATCTCTTTTTCTCTTCTTAACAGTCCCCCAACTGCTCACTGCACAAATAATACAAAGCGGATTAAGGGGCACCACGAGAAAGGGGGTAGATTGTCTGGCGCAAGAGAAAAGGAGATTCCAGAAAACTAGCTAAAGGAT
Source organism: Anolis carolinensis (assembly GCF_035594765.1). Taxonomy (NCBI): domain Eukaryota; kingdom Metazoa; phylum Chordata; class Lepidosauria; order Squamata; family Anolidae; genus Anolis; species Anolis carolinensis. The sequence goes on from NC_085842.1 coordinate 240,852,314, forward strand.
TCACAGATGTATAATTCTATTAGTTTCATAGCTGAGATCAATGTTATGTATTAATGCGAAGGTCCAATATTCCATTTTTTACGGGTCCTATTGTACCAGGGACAACTTCTAAAAGTTCAGGAGTCACCGAGCATCATGAGTTCTCCCTGAATTTGAAGCCAGCCATAGGCCAGAATTTGGACCCTGAGTAATTTGTATGTAACAGGGAGTGGGAGGTTGTTTACATGATTAACATGTTAAAACAAGGAATAAGATTGCAGTTTTTCTAGTACTTATTTGAAAGTCACTCCTGGTTTTGAAAAACAATCTTCTATAGCAGGGCTATAGCAGAAAATATTTTACATATGTGATATTTCATGTGGGGATGTGTGTTCTTTGGTTATTTTCAGCAAAATGGCAAGGGGAGTAAATTCACAAAACTAAGAGTAACGGTGGGAGAAGATGCTGATTTTATTATAGACATTTTCCTTAAAAATTTCCTGAGCAAGTTGAAGTGTATGAGACATTTCTCAGAAACAGTCCATTAGTAATAAACAGTCAACAGCAGGAGTGGAGATGTTCTATCAGTTGGGGAAATGTAAACAAAAAGTTGAGGGAGCACTAGGAAATCATACCTCTGCTGTGAAACCACTTGACATTGGTGTAATAAAACCCACTCTTCCATCATTAAATACAACAGCAAAGCCATCAAGAGTGGCACAGTACTCCATATCTTTAATGTGCACATCTTCAAATCCCAAAAATGAACCTGTAATAAAAAGGGGTCAAGTATTAAAAGCTACTATTGCCATATTGCACATATTACAATCCTCATTTCTATTTCTGTCAAAGAAAATAAAAAATTGGAACTAACTATGTGTATAAAATATACACACATATAGACATTGCTGAGTGTAGATTTCCCTCCATCCCTACAAGACAAAAGTACCTCTAGAAGAATGCAGATCCACAGAAAATGGTACTGTACAGAGGTTTATGGCTTTTCTTCCATTCATCATTCCATCCCAGTGAATAAGATGGAGAAGACCATCAGCAGTAGCAACTAGGAGATCCTCCAACATTGTCTGTAAACTACAAAAAAGTCACAGTACTCACTATGGGTTGAAGACAAAGAGAGAAATCTAAGTATGCAACATGCAGCCACAATAAAGTTTCATTCCCATTTCCTTGTGCCAGCCCCCCCCCCCCCCCCCCCCGGAACCCTCAAAATGCAATCCAAGGGGTACTCTAACTCTCAGGAGAAAGGGAGTGAAAATAGATTAAAATTGCCTTCTCTCTGTTTTTAAAAAAATAATTGGATTCTTCCAAATGTCAAAGAGTACTCTTTGATGTAAGGTAGCCTTCTTTGTTCCCATTTAATATTACTGCAGATCTTGATGTTCTTAGTCCCTCGAGGGTTGCTTTGTATTTTCCTTATTTGATATCATTCATTGTACCTTGGTGCTGAAAACAAATGTACAGATTTGCCTCATGAGCATGAAAGAGGACCTTGTCAGCTGCTACTTCAGGGTATGGAAAGTTCTTCCAGGGAATGTCAGGGTGGTCCTCTCTTTGTTATACTTCAGCCAGCAATCAGACCCTGCCATTCAAATGGATTTTTGGCAACTGACTGGCAGCTAAGGAAGGAGCTTTTATAATGAGATTATTACACTTCTCCATTTTGGGGGGGAGGGGAGGTTTAACCATTGATTTAAATTGCTTTCAAACTAGTTGTTGTTTTACTATGAGAATATATTTGCTCGCTTTATAATTTTTGTGGTTTCCTAGATGCACCTATTTTTACCTATGTTGGATCCCAACAGTGGGAGGATGGCAGTGCATAAATAAAAAGATAGCAACAAAAAATAAATCATGATTTTTAAATACCTGGTTATAGATGCTTGCAAATCCAACACTTGCTTTTTCTCTAGATTTAATAATGGAGCACACTGTTCTTCCTTATAGTGTGGTGTTCCTTTCATATGGGGGCTTCCTCTTTAAAGACAAAATTCAAAACAACATTAAAAGGGGGGATTCAGTGCTAAGCAAAAACATTACTAAGTTCCTTTAGTCTGTTCTTGAACTAGAACAAAGTTTAACTTGAAGTGAGATGATAACGCTCTAGATAATACTAGTAGAAGGCTTAACTATTCATAATCTTAAACAGTTGACCATAAGCTGAACATGAGCCAGCAATGTGATACGGCAGCAAAGAAGGGGAAGCTATTTTATTCTATATTAATAGAACCATAGTTTCCAAGTCAAGACAGATAATAGTTATACTATATTCGGCACTGGTCAGTTCTCATCTGGAGTACTGTGTTCTATTCTGGATGTTTCATTTTAAGAATGGTATAGGCATGATGAAGCAGTTTCAGAGAAGGAAAATGAGGATAATGGGAGATATGGAGAACAAAATATGTCAGGGAAGGTAGAAAGAACTGGGCATGTTTAGCTTGGTAAAGGGGGACATGATCAATCTCTTTAAATACTTCAAGGGCTGTCACAAAGAAAAAGGCGTGGACTTGTTGTCTGTTGCCTCTGAGGGAGAACTAGGTTTGAGGATTTTAAGTCAAAGGACAATAGATTTGGAAGTAACTGATTTTCCTTCATGAGACATACAGAGAATGGTAAGCACCCTTTTGAAATACAGATCCATATCATGTACCATTAGGCTTTTAGTTCCATTATTCTAAGATTATTTTTGCAGGAACACAGAACAGCCTGAATTACAAATTAAGTGATGAACGGGTTTCTTTATTGGGGTTATCAAGTAGCATCTTGTTTGGCTGGGAAAAAGCTACTCTGACATTCACACCCTACATTACCAATTTAAGGAATCAGAAATTCAGCATCACAAATGCAGTCTCAATGCCATATCTGGAGCTAGACTAGGTAGGATATAATATCAAAACGTGTTTGACTCTTGAGTTAGTTCTCACAGTGTTCTCTATTTCCACTACTTTTCTGGTGCTCTAGAACCATTGCCTTGCTAAGAAACAGGGGCTTTCAGTGATACAAAGTCAATTTATGCCTGAAGAGTTATTTCTCGGATTAGCATAGAATATAAGTGGAGCTAATCACCAAAGCAGATGTTTTTGAGCTTAATAACCATGGATGCAGCTATATCCAGAGTCCCTCAATTTGTATTTCCCCTTCATTACTAGCAACAACTAAAAGAGAGGTATGTGGCACATGGAAACTGTTCATAATTCAAAGTGGTTAGATACAACACATACCCTTGTGAGCCCGTTTCTGTATTCCAACTGCTTTGACCTTTAAACTGCAACTGTGTATTGGTGACAAAACCAGGAAGGAATTCTTCATCTGTGCTACCACGTCAGCACTTCCTATACTTCTGTCTGAACTCCAAGTTACAGCTATCACTTCTTATCACTGTCTGATAGATGGGGTGAAATCGGTAAAGAGAAAAGTCTTTACCTTATTTTAGAAAGCTGGAGGTCCACAGCATGCAAAAATAATCTAGCTAAGTTTCTAAATTTTTGTCATCTATAGAAATTCTGGTTCCATTGCATGTTTGGGACATAAATACAGAATCATAGAATTTGCAAAATTGGAAGGGGTATCAAGAGATATCTGGTTCATCCCCATTTAACAGAGAAAATTATAACTATAGCATCACTGGGTGATGTTCATTCAGATTCTGTTTAAAAATTTCCAAGGAAGGTGAGCTCATCATCTTCTGAGGTGGTAGAATTCAAAGACATAGCAATGCTAGTTTGGAACATCAGTATGCAAAGGGATCTTGTTGTGAATTTCAGACTAACTGCAAGAACAAAGTTGGTAGCATAAGCTCTCATACATAATCTATGCCTCTGAGGAAGTAGACTCACCTCCAAAAGCTTATGCTACCAACTTCTTTCTCTCAGTTAATCTCTAAGGTGCTACAAAAGCTCTTTACATACTTCTGAGATGCTGTTCATAATAATCATAATAAGGATTAAAACATAATTGCATCTCTGAAGAATTTTTCCAAATTGTATTTATTTAGAAATTGGAATACATATATTGGCTGAGATTCTACATATGTGCATAGTTCTGAACATGCATTGCCTATTAGCTTACGACCCTCAGGAAGCTCCTCTGCTGCTGCTGTTGACCAGGGAAGAAGGAAAGGAGTGAGGAAACAATTCAGATAATTGAGAAGCAGCTGGTCTGTGTCTAACTAGGGGGGGGGGGGGGGTGAGAGTGCACTCTTAGATACCTGCCTTTTCCTTCCAAACTAAGGTCTGAGGCCTGGATGCAGCTTTCCAAGCTCATTTACCCGACCCCTGCTCAAACTTTAGACTTAGAGTCACCCCAAGTCTGAAACAACTTAAAGGCACACAACAACAACTATCCTAATTAACTTGACTATCTCATAAGACAAAAGCAGGCCCACACTTCCTATTGAAATACCGGTAAGTATATGTTGGTTAGAATTGTTCTTCATTTTAAATATTGCATTATTATTTCATTGTTCGCACTACAAATAAGATATGTGCAGTCTGCATAGGAATTCATATATTTTTTTCAAAATATAGTCTGACTCCCCAACAGTCTGTGGAACCATGACCCGGCCCTCTGCTTAAAAGGTTTGAGGACCCCTGCCCTTCCTAGACCTTGACAACTAATGAAGAATGGGATGTTTCTGGTTGGAGGGCAAGGATATGAAAATAGCCCTCTTCACCCTATCCAAAAAGGAAACTATGCACATGTTAGCTGCACTTATACAGTGCACTTACAGAATACCAGGCACTGTATTGTTCACTTGCCAGATATAATAATTTTTACCTAAGCTGAGGGTTACACTAAATGCCAAGTTCGCACCACAGCTGCTTATATATTTTCATGCTTTTAAAATTGGCTTTAAATGCTGTTTTCATTCAGTGTCTTTACTACAATTTAATCATTTCCATCACCCAAGTAAAAATTTAGCTGAAAACTGAGCTGTACTTTTTATACATGCACTTGGGGAAAGCATCCCAGAACATGGCTTAAAGCCAAACACTGATAGCATGCCAAGTTCCACTGTGAAATGGAAGACTGAGCAGCTGGAGCAGTGCCACCTATAGTCTTGGCCCCACTCAAGTACCAATTGCTATTTATTCTCCAGCTTTACTCCAATACATTCAGTCGAGCAGTGCATTGACAAATCTTTAAGGACCAACATGAAACGTTTTATAATACCTCACAAACCCAATTTCTACATCAAGTCTTTCCAAATGACCAATCAAAGCATCCCTGAAGTAAATCTCTGCTTTTGTGCAATCATTTTGCAAATTTATTTTTTTTTATTATGAAGGAATATCATCTCATCTGTAAAGAACAGGTGGAACCATTGACTTTGGTTTCTCTGCCATTTTTATAAAAAAAAGAAAATGTAAACTTCAGAAGAAACAAATAAAATGAAATTCAAAAGTTTTTTTCAAAGAGAGAAAACAATACAATCTCAAAACGCTAGAACACAGATATATGGATGAGCAGGGAATATCTTGTTTGCCAAATTTGCAGTACATGCTGCACTACAAAAGATTGGATTCTTCCCCGAATTGGCGTGTTTTAACATCACAGTGATTGAATAACGTGGTCGTAGTGCTCCATTTAAATAAATTCAATTCAAAGGGGGAGACTTAACTATCAAAAACAGTGACGTGAAAAAAATAGCAATAAAGAAAAAAATCAGAGATTAAAAACAAAAAAACACCTTTATTTTGCTCGGTTTTAAAGTAAAATATACAAGCACGCCTTATGAATTATACTAATATTTCAAGATGCTGGTGGTAATGTTCGGAGCACTCAACCACCTGGGATGATAATTGAGGAAACATTGCTTCCTATTATCTATTAAGATCAGCCTATCCTTGATTCAATACTACCACTGATAGTAGTGAAACATGTGTAAGAGATAAATTTCTCTACTTGGTGCTCTAGTTGTGGAATATTCTTGTTTGGTACCAAGTAATACTTGGCAGTTTGTTTACCCAAGCTTTTGGGACTTGGTAGGATTATAGCGAGCTTTTTGGCCTATTGAATTGTAAAGTTTAATTAATCTTGAATTTTTAAAGCTTTTTAATTTTTCTCAAATTACTTTAGAACTATTATTATTGATTTTATTTTGCTCTAAGATTCTTAGATAAAGGGCTGATAAAAGATTTCAATAAATATACTTGGCCTGACAAAAGTGTAATTGCTTTCAAAGTATACTTCTTCAATTTTGACATTAAGTCAGTTTTTTCTGGTTTATAACAATGATTTATTATTTATTATTCAGTTTATTAGATCTCCATCAGTTTCCAAACCTTTGCCAACAGAGATACACTCATTTTGTGAAATAAAACTGGAAGCACTTTCCTACCTAGGATTTGCTTGTTATGAGGTGAAAGACTAAAATTTACTTAAACCCAAAGGAAATCACTCTCTATGTTTCTGTAGCATTTTCGGAATCGTGAACAAATTAAAAAAAAATTCTAGCATTTAAAGAATAATGAAAAGTTGGCAATGCTGGCATATCAGAAAACTCATGACTTTGTGTTTACCCTCTGACTATTGAAAATGGAAGGAACAAGACAATGGCCTCAGATTTAAAGATAAGAATCCAGAACAGTCTGAGTAGCAATACTCAGTCTGGGGATGGGGGGTGGGGACAGTATTCTCAGACAAATGAACATACACATTCCCTAGAGATTATAGCTAGTTCAGAAGGGAAAATCTGGATACACATACATAATCTTACTCATGTGAACAAAAAAGGTGGCATTTTAGTACTGACTTGTTTGCAAAACTTGTATAATAGAATTTAGTAATCTAATACTTTCTGAAATTCCACTAAAAAGATACCCCTCAGATATAATTTTGTATGGCCCTGTACAAAAGCATGGCTTCATGCTTTTGTACAATTTCAGTTACCTGGAGCCCCCGTTGCGCAATGGGTTAAATCCTTGTGTCGGCAGGACTGCCGACCGGCAGTTCAAATCTGGGGAGCGGAATGAGCTCCCGTCTGTCAACTCTAGTTCCCCATGCAGGGGCATGAGAGAAGGATGGTAAAACATCAAAATATCTGGGTGTTCCTTGGGCAACGTCCTTGCAGACGGCCAATTCTCTCACACCAAAAGCGGCTTGCATTTTCTCAAGTCGCTCCTAATATGTAAAAAAGAAGCTTCAGTTACCCAACTCCAGATTCAGCAACAATATTCTCAATTATAAATCAAAGCACCAAAGAAGATATTTGATATAATTCTTAGTATTCTTTCAATGAGGAAACAACAACCTGTACTGTACAATAAATGGAAATGAAGAATTTATGGCAAGACTTACTTGAGATAAACCGGCTCATAAAGGTACTTTTCTCTTGAAGATGGAAGATTAAAAAACAGGATGTATCCATTTACAGTCTGAAATATAAGATATATTAAATCAAAGATGTGCATGTAGAAAAATTCTTATGTGAATTTCTGTTGGAGGTTGATCAAAGTATTATATTTTAAAACATGTGGAATATGATACCTAAATACATATTTTTCAGAATTACAATTAAGATAAAAACACTAGTTAAAAATAAAGGTGAACATGTACAAACACACACACACATGTGCAGACACAATTCTTTTCATTTAAATGTTAATAAAAAATAATCCTTGACATGGATGGGATTTGATTCTGATTTATCCTCATCTGAGTTTAAATAAATCACAGGTTCAGAATTGGTTCAGAACTGTGGTTATTTAAAATCAAAAGTGTAGGTTTATGATTCTCCAACTCTGCTGTATAAAAGAGAAAGAAGTGAATCACAAAAACTCAAGGACAAATGTGGCTGTTGTATAACCCAAATTTCTCATTTTGAAGTGTCATAAATAACACAGTACTGTCTTCTATGTTACATACAATATATGTTCTCTCACTTCCTGTTGTCTTACCCCATTCTTAAGTATGGGTTGTTTGTAACTTAGTGACTGCCTGTATTCATGTATTAATTGACCTCATCTCAAGTAGAGGGGAGATTTTGGGGCCAAAATTACGGATTTTGGTATGACCCATGGATATATTAAAGGTTATTCTGCAGAAAGGAGAAAATGGCAGTGCAATCTTAGTGGACAAGTAGCCTCTGGCTGGTCATCATTTCCCCAGGTATTCAAACAGGCCAGAAGCAGTACCATGGGTAAAACAATAGCACTACTTTTAGGTTCTCCTGAGACAGACTACAGTCTTGCCTTTCAGCACTCTGCACAGATAAGGGGACGGTTTCTTTTTTGATAACAATGTATAAGCAGTACTCACGATGACCTATGGATAACTCAAGTTTTTTGGTTGTTCTTTTAAAAGTAAAATGTCTAGACTTATACATGGCTATATAGGGTAAATCCCATGATATATATGTGACTGGGGCTGACATATCTGTATTTAGGATCTGAACACAGATCAAAAGCAGATTTTATTATGAAGGACAGTTCCATTTAAGGCACTGAGTAATAGTGAAAGCAGCAAGACTGAAGAAAAAATTAAAGGTTTCGGATTTCTTTCCAGGCATGGTTTCCTGCTTTGCAATTGAGAACACAGAAGAAGCAAGGCATGCACTTGTTAGCTTACTTCACTAGCTGTGCTGACCATGAACATTTCTCTCTACAGTTTAAGAAATTCAATATGTTGTTACATTTCTTCATCAAATGCAAAATAAGAGAAATATAGCAATTTGGTGATTATAGTTTATTGAATTTTAATCCCAGTGAAATAAAAGAACCCTAGTTATTGCTAACATACTTTCCTTACAATTTAGTAACCTCTAAATAATTTATACTCATTGACTAGCCTATGCCACTAGAAACAGTAAGACAACACTACACAATACTATCGCTGTAACATTAGCTGACAAAAGATGTTCTTGAATTCCACCTCCATGCATATTGATAATACTAGAATATTCATTCTGTTCTCATTACCACCAAAAATAGTCTGAACTACTTGCAATTAACCTACATCTTCCCATGATCATCTTTTGAATAAGTTCTTTTGATTTATATCAAGACACATGCAGTGGGATCTTGGTATTCACTGGGGTTTGGTTCTAGTTTCTCTAGTAGATACCAAAATCCTTGGATACTAAAGTTCCATTGTATACAATGAAACTGTGAAATGGTGCCCCTCATATAAAATGGCACAAACCAGGAGGAGGGGCTGTTGAATCTGTGAATGCATGATCCAAGGATAAGGAGTAGTAATTGGGTTTTAACTCAAATTTCCATGAATTTTACTGTTGATAGAACAATCCTCCTATCTCTCCCTGAAGGCCTCGCCATTAGCTAAAACTGGCTCCTAAGGATTTCCCAACCAACAAGAACATATTTTGTTCATAGGAAACTGTACTGAAGAAGAAAGATCACCCACACCCAGTTCCACAGATGAAGCAGTTCCACCAGAGTTTATATCCTGCTGAATGTAAGCTCTGAAATTTGTGTAACAAACCTAATTTCAGCAACTGAAAAACCAATCTGCCAGTACTGGTGGAGTTTCAACCAAATGAAATCTGCATAATTGCTCGTACATTCACTACATTCACGGAGGGCCTATCATTGCAAAAGGTTTCCCACACTCCCAATTCTGCAATTGCAGCAGCCAGAGAGCAAACAGGAGTTTTCTCAAGCAATGTCTAAGTAAATGGCTATGGGATTTCAACCACCATGAATAGACAGAAAAGTAAGAAATCTTGTGAGGGCTAGAACTCTGGCCTTTTTATGACATAAGCACATGAAAGAGCTTATCCTGTGCTCCCCCCTAGCTTTCAGTCAGATGGGTTATGACTTCATGATTAAGGAGCAAGCCTGAACTACAAAGAATTTGGGTCCCTTTTCTCTTGAAAAATGGAAGTCATGTGAATAAGTGCAAGTTGGAATTGAGAGCTGTTTGTGACCAATGGAGATCAGAATGCCCCCCCCCCTTCAAAAAAAATCCTCATACACTCAAGTCACATCATACTAATGTAGCACTCAAGGATAGCAGCAGCATCGGAGGTGCAGTCCACACCAGGTGACACCAATATGGAATACAGTTAATATTATAAACCTACATATAAGAAAAACAAAAAAATCCTACATACACCTACAAAACTAACTATATATACAACTACATATAGTAGTAGTAGTAGTCAGATTACGGATATCCACTATCCACTACATCTTCCTTCTGCTTCTATGAATATTTTTAAAACAACTCTGCTGTGAAAATCATGATTCTTTTTGTTCCATATAAATGCCATTGTAATTTCAAGAGTAGATAATTGTAATAGCCTATTACCTGGCAGCACTTTAGTTGACAGTCCAAAGGTGTATGGCTCATCAGAAATATGCTGCAATTGAAATGTTGTTTATGTATCGGATATAATCCCCATTTTCTTCCAGAAACAGGATATTATTAATGGAGTGGAATGGTGGAACGTTATACCATCATATTCTTTCATGCCTTCTAATGTATCTAACGATGCAATGTCATAATTGTTTTTGGCTCTCTATTCAATTACTTAATAATGACTGAAAATGTATAGATGTACTACTACACAGCAGGAAAAGTACACTTTTTATAGCCATCAAGTTATTTGTAGAAACATAAACCACTACACAATTACTAGAAGTCAGCTTTTAACCTCAACAAATTTTAATATATTAGCTAATAAATCATGTTTAACAAAAACTGTAGCTATAGGCTAAGCTTCAAGAGACTAGAACACACCACCACCAATCCCTTTTGAAAACCAAAAGATTAAAAAATGGAGACTAACACAAACTTCTTTACCTGCATCATTATAAGAAAATACTGCACCAATACCTACAAAATCCAAACTTTAAATTTATTTCTTTTATAATGAATTATGCAAACAAGCTACTCATTCTGCTTGGTTTCAGCAGTTTGCCTGCTACAAATTCATAGAATTTATGTCACACAAAGAATAAGGAGTAAAGTTAAAGTGGTATACTTAATTGTCTTCTCAAAAACCATTGGACTAAAGGCCATTTTAGTTTATAAATTTGGATTTCAGTAGCACATCCATTAGCAGTTATTGCAAACAGCTTATTTAAAATCCTACAAAGACAGTACTTTGGAATGCAATCAGCCAGAAGATCATTAACAGTCAATTTTGATGAATAATAAAGCTAGTGGTGAAGCAGTTAAAGACTGCAGCTTCAAACAGGGTTGAGTATAAAAAGCAAGGGGTCACCATAAGTCAACAAACAAATTAAAGGCACAATCACAATGTTAGTACAATTCTTGAGAAGGAATTTTTCAAAACAGATTCCAGTTTGTCTTTCACATTAGGCCAGGACATATTTGAGCTAATTGAAACCATCTACGGCATGTACGAATTCATGTCCAAACGTAAAATGAACTATTTAGCTTGAGACTTCTCATGAGCCATTCTTTTACTTTCCTGCTTAAGTGAACCCTCAAAACTAAAATAAAATACAGGAATAAAGTACTTTCTTTCTTGTAATGGCAACCATGAATCTAGATGTGGCCCAGTAACAAAAAAAAATGTTATGCATGTTTCAGACAATCCAGAACTGTGCAAACATGAGGGTCAGTATTTCTGTATAGTCCTCAAATTCTTAGTACATCCCCTAATAGAGAATCTGAGACAGACATTGAATCAGAAAAGTACTATGTATGCACATTAACCCTTAAAATGGCAACGAAGGAATCAAGTATTATGTCTCTGAGTATGTTTTCAAAGGCAATTAACATTTTCATTATTATTTACTTTTTGATTTAAAGAATTATCAATATCCAGGCTCACTGCTCCCCAGCTTGCTGAAAATTCAATAGAAAAAAACTTTTGAATTTATCAACATTATTGATTTCCAGACTAACTGAAATTATAATAATAATATAAATGGCAGAATGATTTAGTGGTTTAATCATTGGACTATGATTCTGGAGACCAGGGTTTGAATCCCTGCCCAGTCATAGAAACTCACTGTCTGACCTTACACAATTAACACTCTCTTACTCTTAGATGACGGTAAATGCAACACACCCCACACACCCACATCCACACACAAATCATGCCGAGAAAACCCTACGACAGAGTTGGAATCAATATGAAGGTATACAATACAATTATATTTTTAAGAATCAGAATTCTAAGTTCTAATGCCAATCTTAAAAGAAGGATATTCAGTTAAATCCTTCACACTATACCCTTAAGGTCGCTTCCCACAGTATAATCCTCAGATGGTCTCATTATCAATCAATTTGTGCAATAGATAATACAGGATTTCCTAAGATCATTCCCAGACACAGTAAAGGAATCCAAGGACTGTCTGCATATGTTTTACAATATCCATATATTTCTCTATGGTCCAACTAATGCCTTATCTACATCTTATCTGAAGATTTATTCATCAGAGTCCAATGTTATATTCAACAACACCTCCCTACACTATCTTTATTCACATTTATATAAAATTGTTAAAAATGGTTCCAAAATGCATCATCTTGTAACAGCTCTATTTTAGTTATTAACATTATCATCTTCCAGAGTTCAACTGCAAAAGCCGTCAGAACAGTCAAAAACTGTAGGACCAGGCACTTGTCTTAAGACTGCTATTGAACTGGTCAAACAATCAGTACATAGAGAAGCCATTGGCTGTAAGTTTCACACACACAAGGCAAAGAGGCCCTTTTACCTTCTCAACACCATTCCCTAGCCCCCTCCTCTGGAAGGTGGGGAAGCCAAGCAGTCTTCTCACCAACTTGACAAAACTTCTTTACTACAGGTGGGGTTGAAGACACAAAGAGCATCTCTTCAAAGGGGAGGGAGAAGCCTTTGAAACTCTTGAGGGCTTCTTCCCTCAGCAGCATCACCACTTCCCACCCTCCAAAATTAAGAATGTACAAACCAGACATTCTTTACAAACATGATGCATCATTTTGCACAAGCAATGCCTGGAACATACCAAGAAAGCCCACCCAGTGGGCAGGAGCAAAAAAGTAGTGGCAGCAACAATGTCAAGCAAAGGAGAGGATGAGCAAGCACTGAGCAGGTACTCCCCTCCACAATCTTTTCCTCTCACCTCAATCATCTTCTGTCTTCCAGAGCCATGTGGGGAACAAGCATGTTCACACACAGCATCTACTTCACACCCACTTTCTCACTCACCCCATTTTCCCCCTTTTTATCCCTTTCCTTTTAAGCTGCTTCCAAACTTTCCTGAGTACTTCCAGGTGTGGCCAAATATCCCTCCCAACCATCCTTCCCAGCAACATAAGAGAATAAGAAGCATATACAGTACACAGTCTGAATTGAAAAAAAGTGTGCATGGACATTAGAAGCACCGTCTTTTCATACAGAGTACAGTACAATGGTAGCTGCATTTACTGAACCACTCTTTTGACCCCATTAAATTATACATATCCAGAACCTATTAATCCAATGTGTAGCTGAGGTAGTGGACCAATTGTCAAAAATATAGAACGAGTAAATTATTTAAAATTGTCAAAAGGGTAGGTTGAAAAGCAGGGCATCCAAATCAGGGACACCCAGTACATGCTTTTTCAGTGTTTTTTGTATATAGCTTTTCTGCATGCAATTCAGACAAGTGAACTGAAATTCAATTCAGACAAGACAAAAGTATACCTAGTTTGCTGAAAGGCAGATACCTCCGTCCAGTGCTAGATGGTTACACTGACTTTCACTGTGCTCAATGGGGTTATACTTCCGCAGAAGTCACAAGTTCACAGTCTGGGTGCACTCTTGGACTAAACCTTGAACTGGAAGAGCCAGGTTTCTGCAGTGGCTAGGCATGCACTTGCACATTTAAAGCTAGTGTGCCAAACATGCCAATTCCTGGCAATGTCTCATCTGGTCACAGTGACACAAGACTTGGTTACATCCAATCTGGACTACTACAATGTGCTCTATGCTTTAAAAGACTATTCAGAAATATCACTTGGTACAAAGAGTTGCTGTTAGTATTAACTGATACCATAATAAGTCTCCTGTTCCAACAGTTCCACTGGCTCCCAGCCTTTTTCCAAGCAGAATTCAAAGTGCTAGTTATTATGTATGAAGTCTTTTATGGTTTAGATCCTGGCCAGTATTCTTTTCTATGAGCCAGCCTGGCCCTTGAGATCCACAGGAAAAGCCCTTCTTTCAGTATCACCACCTTTGTCAGGATGGCTGGAGGAAAAACAACATAGGGTCTTCACAGTGGCTTCCACCAGACTTCGTATCACCCTCCCTAGGGACACTAGAATTGCCCTCCATTGTGGCCCTTCTAGAACCAGGCAAAGGCTTTTTTTTATTCAAAGACATTATTAGAACTGATAGCTTTTTCAAAGAGTACTGTTAGGTATTGTTCTCAATTTTTAAAACGTTTAATTGTTTTAATATGGTTAAAATTGAATGCTATTTTAATGTTTTTATATGTTTTAAATTACATTGTAATCATTTGAATTTGTATGGCACCTTGAGCCCCAATTTGGGGAGGGGGGAGACACATATAAATAAATAACATTAATACAGATACTGCTTCTGTTAATAATGACAACACAAACTATATAATTTTGTCACCTTCATATTTATATCCCTCCTCTTCCTTAGTGCCAGAAACCAAAGTGAGTGACAATTAAAAGGTAAAAGTAAACTGATACATTTAAAAATACAAAAAGTGCCATTTTGTTTTAAGGACTCAATCATTAAACATCATTTAAAACATATGGCAAGAACAAATACTACAACCTGCCATTAAAAGCCCTTTCATCATAAACAGTCAGCTCCCATAAGGCTTTTGGATTAAAACAATTATTTGTCCTGCCAAGGGAAGGACAAAAAGGGAGCCAATTTAGCCTACCTGCAGAGGAAATTCCAGAGTCAGAGCATAGAAGTCCTGTCAAAGTCCTCTCCTTCATTCCCAAAAGAAGAGTATGTGAGAGTGATTGGACTCAGAGAGGCCCCCTTCCATCAATCTCAAAACCCAAGAACCTCCAGATAATACCAGTAGTATTTTTAGGGCTGTTCCTGCTGTTTGCAAACAAATTTTCTACCTCATGTCTATATGCATCATCTGGCTATGAGTTTTCGATACTGTGAAATACCTTTGATGTTGCAACCACAAACTCTTCTATAGATATAGAGTATCTTTACTCTGCATTAGAGTCAGAAAATACAGATAATGTCATGATTTATATTTTGCCTGCATGAGTTTCCATTTTACACCATGATTAATTCTGTGCTGGATACGAATTATTATTTTACTTCAATAACTTATAGGTCTCTTGAAATGTGTCAAATATTATAATCAGATAGTCCCCAACCTTTGAACATCTAAAACAAATGAAAGAAAAGTGGGGAAATGTGGGGTTGGAGGGAAAACAAGCAAAATTGAATGATCAACTTGAATGAGAACAATTCAAACAAGCAAATGGGGCTAATGGGGAGGGTTCTGCTGTCATGTGGATATGCACAGCAGCATGCAATTATAACTAAAAGATGACAGATTAGGAGTCAAAAGCAACTGAACACTCTGCCATCTCAATGGAATGGGCCATGGCATGCCATCTTTTCCTACAAGGCAGATGAAAGTAATAAATATTTGCATAATGATTTTATACTGTTAAAGTATTTCATATTTACTTCAGTAATCCTTCTAACAAGCTCATAAGGCAAGCCAGTTTTAATAGTACAGTACTGTGAAAAACGATTACTAGCATATGTATGATTAGCATCATATAACAATTCACAAAATGCTTTCACATGAACATTTTTACTCACCGAAATCGCTATCATAGTGCTGTCAGGCCTCCATTCAGCTTGGTCATAATGCCCAAATTGTGATACTGCTTTTTGCGATTCTTTGTAGCTTACAATTAATACACTAGGCTGTAAGAAAAGAAAGAGTACACGACAGTTAAATTTCCCCTTTAAAAGTTTAATTAAATAGATATTACTTCCCTGCTCTCAGTCACCTGTGGAAAAGCGACACGTGTGATTAAAATATATTACACTTTCAGAAAAGAGTTCACTATGGCAAGCAGTATTCTATTTTCCATTTTTGTCTTCACAAGCTGAATATCTTATTCCTTTTGTTATACCCATATTTTAGTTGTTTTTTTATGTATATTGAATCCAATCAACTCTGACTTATACAAACTCTATCGTAAGGTTTTCTTAGAAAGATTATTTAGAGGAAAAGAACATACATACTGTGCACTGAAGTTTTTAACTAGAGATTGACCACTGAGGTCCTCTAGGTAAGGCATGGGCAAACTTCAGCCATCCAGATGTTTTGGACTTCTACAATTCTTAACAGCCAGTAAGCTGGCTGGGATTTCTGGGAGTTGAAGTCCAAAAACCTGGAGGGCTGAAGTCTGCCCATGGCTGCTCCAGGTGTTTTGACCTATAATTCCCATTAATTCTAGCCACCATCGCACATAGGAAGAGATTATAAGAGATTTTGTGCAAAAACACCAGACTGCCACAGTTGAATAGCAGGACAAATTAAAACACTTATCTGAACTGTTGTGAATGGGTCTTCTGAGGCTGTGAGTGATAATGGAGGGATCAGGAGAGGAAGGAAGAACCCTCTCGAGGAGGGCTCACTGGAAGATTTACACAGGAAGAGAATCAGGGAAATTGATAGGGAGTCTTCCGAGGAGGATTCATGTGGGGACTTGGGAGGGGATCTTGAGGTGGAAATGGATGCTGAGGAACCGGTAGTGACAAAGGAAGTTGGCATAGATTGGGCACGGGCTCCGGAGGGTCTTGGGGAGGAATCTGGGTCCATGGATGCTGGAGAGACTTGGGTATCTTCAGAAGCAGATCCCACATGGTCTGCCTGGAGGAATGAGGGTAGTTCCACAGGTGTGGACAGAGTTGGGTGTGGGCAGGATGATGTTGATTCTGATGAGGAGTTTGGAACGCCTGATCTTAGTGCGTTGGCTGTTTGGAGCTCAGATTCTGATGAGGAACTTGGGACACCTGACCCTAGGGCGTTGGAGGTTTGGACGCCCAAGGAAACCTAAATAAATTGGGGATTTTTGGCCACTATACTTTGCGTGTGGCAAGGTGTTGCTGGGCGCCATTGGGTTTCCTGTACGTGATTCTGAAGACTGGCTTGGGACTTTGCAACAGATGTAAGTTTGATCCGGGTTATTCTTCAACAGAGGGCTGGAATTGTGTGGGTTTTCCTGGACTGCACTGTTATTACTATTTTGCATTAGCTGCTGTTCGCCTTCGTTGTCTTGGCTTTTTGTGCCATCCCATGACGTGGACCTTCTTGTGACGACTTCACCCTTTGGACCTTGGACTGAATCTCGACTTGGCTTATCTCTTCGCTCCCAAACTCAGCTTGGCTTCGCCCTCATCTCCGTGGCTGTCTACTGTTGCTGACTACTGGCTCCGTTCCCGACCCTGACGCTGTTCCCTTATCCCGATTTCGGACCGGCTTGACTTCGCTACTATGCTACGCTCCTTTGGCTCCTGGCTTGGTTTTCAACTCTGCAGCGGCTTGCCGTTAATTCCTCAGCGTTTACCAGTTTCATTTGTTTGTGCTGCTTTCGGCAAAGAGCTTTTGACCCGGTTTGGGTTTTTGCTTCAGTTTGGAATCGCTGCTGTACTTCTGGGTTTTTGGGGAAGCTTTTGGGGCTTCGTAGTGATTTACCTTTGTTTGTTTTGTCATTTTAAACCTGTTTTGTGCTTTTGGGCTGAGTTTAAGTACTTCATGTTAAATCCGGATTATATCTCTGGTTAATCCGGATTATATGCCAGTTCATGTTTTTGGCGTTTTTTCTGTTTTAACTGCTTAATAACACTGAAGAATAAGTGTTTCAAGCTTCTGACAATTTACTGAGCTGTTTTTGAGTTATTACTTAAATAAACTATATTTTGCTCTCAGTTGGCGTCTGACCTTTGACATGAACTGGACAAGTTTTAAAAGTAAAGTTCAAGCAAGTCTATGAGCATTCCTGTAAAACCTCAGAGAAGCACAACAGTTCATATGACTGAATGAAAGAATTAATCTTTATTTATAGCCCGCCCTATCTCCCTGAAGGGACTCAGGGCAGCTAACAACAAAATACTGTATACAAAGGCAAATATTCAATGCGACAGTAATACAGTACATATGATTTAGTTGATAATGTATCCGTATCATTATTGATACTTAGTCGCTCTTGTTAGCTGCTTTTCCTACCGAGCCCAATACTGCAGCAACAACTACATTGTTTCTTTTCTTATGCTGTACAAAATGGCAGTGCAATTGGGGGAACTACAACACATAACTCAATCTGCAAAATCCCAAAATTTGCAAGGCCATTTAGATAAGTAGAATTTACTGAATATTTCAAGTCTCTGAAAAATAACCAGGGCAGAGCTGCCACTTGCCATGCACATACTGCTTTAGCTACACTATTCCAATTTTGGAGACTTGACAGTAATCTTCATCATTCACAGCTGTTTTCTATTATATTAATTGTACAGTGAATTAAATATAAATTATTAATTACTGTAAACTCTCAGCTGCAAACTACAGGGTGTTAACAGCAGTAACATAATAAGCACATTAACAATTACTATCTGTCTATAGAAACATGTAGTTTCTATAACATACCACCTACAAAAATGCAAGCTAAAACAATGCAAGTTCACACTAGACTTTATGATGTCATATGGCAAAAGCCTCAGATTTTCCATACTCTGCATGACCATTCAGCTCTTATTTCAACTGCATCATACTCTTGCTTCTACACCCAGAAATACAATGTTATTAATGCCACTGTCTATTCCAGTAATGCATTCACGGAATTTGTGTATTCTCCTGACATAATTCTTTTTGATCCAGTGGAGGTATGCATGCAGTATATACTCAAAGGGCCAAAATTATGGATTTTATGTGATCTATAGATAAATTGAGTTAATTCACAAAGAGGGGAAAGCACCAATGACACCCCAAGGGGCCAGCTGTCTCTGGTCGCCAATGCATTTTTCCATTCAAAAAGGCTAGAAGTGCCATCATAACAGAAAGAGTAGAGAAGGTCAGTGTTTCTTTTAGATATTCCTAAAATAGATCAGTGGGTCTCAGCCTGTGAGTCCCCAGGTGTTTTGGCCTACAACTGCCAGAAATCCCAGCCAGTTTACCAACTGTTAGGATTCCTGGGAGTTGAAGGCCAAAACATCTGGGGACCTACATGTTGAGAACCACTGGAATGGAGCTAGCTTTTGCTTTCTACCACTTTGCTTAGAGAAGGGATGGTTACTTTTTAAATAAGAGTCAAGGTACAATAGTCACAATGTTAATAAAAATTGACCCAGTTTTTGGGGGTTGATTTTTTTACTAAAATTTCTAGATGTATGCATATAGGATAAGCAGAACAAGTAAGAGGGTGTTGAATTATTCCTGGCCTGCAAACCCCCCACCCCCACCCCCCAATTTTAAAAGGTCTCTCAGTTCTCCAGAACACAAACAGGAGACTGCAGACAGAGCAGAAAGGTAGTGATAGAGAATTACTTCAAACTTAATATTCCCTCGCTCCTACTCCTTGGGACCAAAGGGCATATTATCAGTGGAGTGACGCCAACTAGGTATTACTTAATTGCTGCAACTACAAATGCTACCACTTTTAAGTCAATATGTCCAAGGTCTACAGGGTTTCTTCCTTGTCTAGCTTATCATAAGTTTTCAAACAATAGATTCTGGGACTGAATTAGAAGTGCTCTACCACTATGCTATGACTCCTTTTACTTCGGTGCATGAAAATACACTAAACACACCTGGCACTTCAGGCTGCCATGGTCTAATAGCTTAGCTGCTCTATTACGTATGTAATAGAGTGGAAATCCTTGATAAAATACAATTTCATAGAGGATTTTTAAAAATTAAAAATGCCATTCTTAATGTTGAAAGTTTTCTTTAAAAATGATAGCAATGCTACTTCGATACTACAAGTTATTATATTGTTCAAAGACAGTCATTTACAGCAGTCTGTCAACAGAAACCTAAGATTTTTTCACAAAAGGAAATTGATTTTAGGGCTATTATTTAGGAGGCTATCATTTAGTTTTCCTGGAAGAGGTGTGTATTTTAGAGGTGGGGGAAGAAAGTAACTTTCGAACAGAAATTCCTACTTGGAATAACTGTTAAACATGTACTTACATGCTGACGACTAAGACACTAGCCTGTAAACAGGATGGAATGCACCAATATATGGTTGGTCACTAGAAGTGGCATTTTTTCAATAAACACTTCAATACAAGCTATAAGTTATGCTTGGCATAAATACAAGCAATGGCTTGCTGGAACAGACCAATGGTCCATCAAATGTAGCATTTCATTCCCAACAATAATCAGCCCTAAAGTTTTTGGCATTTTATTATCATTTATATGCACACTAGCTTGGGAACCCAGCGATCCCCAGGTTATTTGATAAAGGCATGATTTGTCTTTGATTGTTAGGTATTCTCAGTTTGGAGTGGGTGAACTACAATTTCCAGAATTGTGGGTCAATCCCCCCCAAACCCTACCAGTATTCAAAGTTGGCCATTTTGGGTCTGTGTACTCCGCGTGGTCCAGTTCTGTCGCTGGCTGGTCATCGCCTGGCTGCAGTGCTTTCTGGATGGGGGTGAACTGCTACAACTCCCAGATTCCAGGGGCAACCGTCCCAAAACATCTGTCAGTATCCACAGCAGGCTATGTTGAGTCTGTGTGCCAAGTTTGATCCAGATCCGTTGTTGGCTGGGTTCAGTGCTCTTTGGATGCAGGTGAACTACAACTCCCAAAATCAAGGCCCATACCCAGAAACCCCTAAAGTATGTTGAGTTGGTCATGAGGCTTTTCTGTGCAAAGTTTGGTCCCGGTCCATTGTCGGTGGGGGTCGCAGTTTCTCTGGATGCAGGTGAACTATAACTCCCGTTCCCCCAAACTTGTCCAATATGCTCTGTGTGCCAAGTTTGGTCCTCGTCCTGGTCCATCATCGGAGGGGTTCAGAGTGCTCATTCATTGCAGGTGAACTATAAATCCCAGTACCTACTATTCCCAAATGTCCAGGCCAATTCCCCTCAAAACCCACCAGTATTCAAATCTGGACATATCTGGTAAGCATGGCAAGTTTGGCCCAGAGCCATCATTGTTTGGGTTCATAGCATTCTGAATGTAGGTGAACTACAACTCCTCTACATTCCCCAGTAGGAGTCATAGTGCTCTGACTTGATGCAGGGTGAACTACAACTTTCACCATGTGGACTCAATCCCCCAAACTCCTCCAGGAAGTGTAGTTATGCTGTGTTTGTTCTGCAGACAGATTTGAAAGGGAAGGGCAGTAGGCGGGGTCATGCAAATTTCACACCAATGGAGAACACTGGGATGCCTGCCTGTGGTGGTGGACAATGCAAAATCTAGGATGAAATGGTCCCCAAACGAAAGCATTCCTTGGGTGGTGGGCCATAGTGTTTGGGAAGACATTGGCAGGGGTTGGCTACATGTTCATGGAGCTCGTTGTAACCACAATGTCAGTGGAAAAGAATGACTTGGTGGCTTCTCAGCACTGGGAACTGTAGCCTGTTTGTGGAGGCTGGAGGCTGTCTGTGTGAACAGACACCCATGCCACATACACCCATACGGGTTTTCACTTTTATTATGGATATATATAGATTTGGAGACAATTTGGGAAGGTTTTCAAGCAATACACAAAGTAGTACTTAAAATAAATAAAACCCTAGTCATGATTACACTTAAGAATGGGGGAGCTGATTTTCAAATAACTGCACATAGTATATCTTACTTAAATCAACTTAAGAATATGGCCATCACCATATCTTATACCAGCAAAGTCTGACATCCTGACGCTTTCTTGTTGTTCTCACTTGCCATCAAGTTGACTTTCTTATTGTGATCCTATGCATTAGATATTTCTAAGATCCTTGGTTATCAAATGCCCTGTTTAGGTCCTACAAACTCAACCCTGAATTTACCATTTCATTATATGGCCCATCCTGAATCCGCTCTCAGTTTTGTTCTGCATTCTCAAGGTATTGGATTGCAACAAACACAAAATTTCTCACCCACTATACTTCTCCCTCTCTAATGCCCCCAAACTGTATTTCCCCTCTAACAAAGATGTCCCAAAAGTACTTCCTACATAAGCAATTTAATTTTAGTTACCACATTTCTTCTCTATCCCCCATAACCCATGTGCACCAGAATGGGATGTCTGTCCTGCTACCATCCACAACAAAAAAGGTATTCAGAAGCTAAGAACTATAAATGAATTCTAAACGTATTTCATGAATGTTTAAAAAACACCAACAAAAAACATCTAGGACCAACCCGCTGCCCAAAAAAATCTGACTGAACAAATCCACTAACTACTCCAAAAAAATTATGGCAAACCAAGATGTAACAGAGCAAATTTATCTATTTTGGTCATTCGGGAGGCTGACCACATTTGGGGAATTACTGGAATTTTCACTGCGGTCAAGAAATAAAAATGCATGAATTAAATCTTTATACACGGAAACTGTCACTAGAGTTACAAAATATTCCAAATCCTACCCATAAAAGTTGTGTTTTACATCAGCTTATGTAGTTTAATATGGAGCAACCAAATGAAATACAGTAGAGTCTCACTAATCCAAGCTAAATGGGCCGGCAAAACCTTGGATAAGCAAATCTTGGATAATAAGGAGGGATTAAGGAAAAGCCTATTAAACAACAAATTAGGTTATGATTTTACAAATTAAGCACAAAAACATCATGTTACACAACAAATTTGACAGAAAAAGTAGTTCAATATGCAATAATGTTATGTTGTAATTACTGTATTTACAAATTTAGCACCGAAATATTACGATATATTGAAAACATTGACTACAAAAATGCATTGGATAATCCAGAACCTTGGATAAGCGAGTCTTGGATAAGTGAGACTCTACTGTAGTAACAAAATGGCTGTTAGGGTGCTAATCACACCTATATTTAAGGTGACAGTTTGAAAATGTGGCAGTATCACTGAAAGAGGCAGACTCATGCCAACCTACCTGTCGATCTTATATTTTAAAGCAAACATCCCCAAAGGCTGATAAATGCTTAACTAGTGCTACAAGTCACAGTGTTTCCCTATAAAATAATATTGCATCATGTGTGTGTGTATATGCCTTCAAGTCAACCGTTAGTTTTTAGCCCATGAAATTAAGCTTCAATAATTTTGCTTTTTGGAATTAATCACATTCTTGGCATTAAGCTTAGATCAACAGAGCCAAAGTATACGAGAAGCCAACTTCTATGTTGGAGACAATGGAGGGGAAGGCACACATTTCATTTTACTTATTTTAATCCCAACAAAGAAATATTTCATTAAGACATGAAAACTGCAAAGAAACTGGCCAACCACAGACACTAACATAAGAACTGTCTTGTATGTCAGTTCTTCTGAGCAATGGAAGACAGAACAGGAAAACAATTAGCCATTCCAATAATTTAGATTTTTAAAAAAGAGAAAGGAGTTTAGCACCAGAAACTACTAAAAGAGAAATAATGCTGTGAAAATCCTGCAGAGCAATCATTTTAAATCATCTTTATCTTATACTGAACTATTTCCAGATCAATATATGTGAGGAACAGTTCAAAATCAGCCTTTAAAAACTATAAATGGAATGAGACTAAAGTTTCCAAGAATATCATTTTAATGGGCCTTCCCCCAACAATTCAGAACTAACATGGTGTGGAGGGGGGTTCTTTCTATTTTTGTTCTAAAAGCACCAGGTCCTATCTATTATTGGAAGCTCTGCAGGACCAGGTCGGTTAATAGTAAGATGGGAGACCAGCAACAAATACCAGATGCCCTAGGTCAGGGGTCCCCAAACTACGGCCCGGGGGCCACATGTGGCCCATCAAAGCCATTTATCCGGCCCCCACAGCAGTGGCTCCCTCCTCCACCAAGTGTGTGTCTTCCAAAGCTTTGCTTGTTTATAATGGTATTTTAATTATTATTTAATTAATAATTAATTATTAAGGGGCATTTTGCTAGTGCTTTTGGTGTACAAAGGCAGAAGGGAGTTGGACTGGATGTCCCAAGGGGTCACTCCCAACCTTCTTTATTATTATTATTATTATTATTATTATTATTATTGATACAAAGACACAGTATAACACAGCAAACAAGATATATAAGCTGGATTTTGTATCACAAAACCACAAATCAAACACTTCCCAAGCATTTAGGACTGTGTGATTTATTATTACAGTATTATTATTAACAACATTGAGGCTGGGTGGCCATATGTCAGGGGTGCCTTGCTTGTGCTTTTGGTGCACAAAGGCAGAAGGGGGTTGGACTAAATGGCCCAAGGAGTCTCTTCCAACCCTCTTTATTATTATTATTATTATTATTATTATTATTATTATTATTATTATTAACATTGAGGCTGGGTGGCCATCTGTCAGGGGTGCTTTGCTTCTGCTTTTGGTGCACAAAGGCAGAAGGGGGTTGGACTAAATGGCCCAAGGGGTCTCTTCCAACCCTCTTTATTATTTTATTATTATTATTATGATTAACATTGAGGCTGTATTTGTTCCAGTTTTGGTTTTTTACTCAAAATAAGATAATGTGCAGTGTGAATAGGATAGTTTTTTTTAAAAAAAAAACTATAGTCCGGCCCTCCAACAGTCTGAGGGCCCATGAACTGGCCCCGTTTAAAAAGTTTGGGGACCCCTGCCCTAGGTTATTCCTAGAAAAAGGAATGGGCAAAACCACTACTGAGTATCCCTTGCTTAAGAAAACTCTATGAAATGAGATCACCAAAAGTCAGCAGGCAATTTGAAAACATAGAGAGAGAGACACTGAGAGATATGTTGTAGGTACAGGCTCTGTCTGCCAGACAAAAAATTTTTTAGCCCCTATGTATATGCTTTACTTTTGCTTAGGGAATCTTTCTTTCTTTTTCCAACACAATCTATTGGACAGGCCCCCTTTAAGTACTGCCTCATGAACACTCTTTCCAATTTGAGGGAAATGTGGTATTTTTCAAAGTTGGCACTGATACCAGGGGGACAAAACAAGAATCCTAACTCCAGCTGTCGAGGTGAATTCCACAGAATCATAGAATGCTGGGAGGCAGGGCTGTAGCCAAGTGGTGGGTTTAGGGCTTCAACACTTCCCCAACATTTTTCAGTTTTTTAAAAAACCTGGTTTACTTATGAATTTTAACTGGTTAACCAAATCCCCATGAGAGTCCACTGAAGTTTATCTGTCTTGAGTTTCCACTGAAGTTTATTGATGGAGCCTGATTTCTAAATTATTTTGCTTTATGGAACTGCTCATGATTCGCTAAAAAATTTTTTTTCTGAATTTTTTTTCTGGCTATGGACCTGCTGGGAGGTACCCCAAAGGTCATCCCGTCCAACCCCTTGAAGTTACATGAGTGATTCATTGAGAGCACATCTTCACATATGGCAACTCATAGTATGCTTCTAAAACCTTCAGGGAAAGGGAGACCACCAAGCCATGCATCTCTTAAGGTAGCTCTATGCTGCAGGAGTAATGCAATTTTGACATCACTTTATTTCCCTTGGAATAATAAGACTTTTGTAGTTTGGTGAGGCACTAGCACTCTTTTGGCAGAAAAGGTTAAAGACTTCGTAAAACTACAGCGTCCATAGTAGTTAAAGTGGTGTCAAACTGCATTCATTCTACAGCATAGATACACTGCATTCATCTGTAATGTGGGCCTCCTCTTCCCAAAGAACTAAAACTAACGGGAGAAGAACACATCCTTCTAGTACAGCTGTAGGACAGACAATAACTTGTGAGACTTAGGTTAAATCTACACTGTAGAATTAATACAGTTTGGCACAACTTTAACTGCCAGGGCTCAATGCTATGGAATCATGGCAGTTGTAGCTTTACAAAGTCTTTAGCCTTCTCTGCCAAAAAAGGGCTACAACTCCCAGTATTCCACAGCATTGAGCCATAACAATTAAAGTAGTACCAAACTGCATTAATCTTACAATGTATTGTAGATGCACTCACTTATCCCAGCTGTAACACTTGCAAGGTGGACCGAAATTACAATTAACATTGATAACAAACACATATAAAATTTAATATTATATCATATATTTTAAATATTTATATACTTTCAAATCTACAATATGTAAAGAGTATTTTGTAAGATTATGTAATGAATAATTTGTTTGTTAATAAAGGTACGTTTGGCTACAATTTCCCACTTTCCCTACATATGGCAACTTTTGAGATACCCTGTATTTTAGTGTTTACTAGGGTATATACTTGGTGTTTTCCAGGTTGGAATTTTATAAGTGTTTATTAGAAGTAGCCATGTCTCACTTTTCAATTTTATGAACAGTCCTGTTAGAACAGTGATTCCCAACCTTTGGTCCTCCAGGTGTTTTGGACTTCAGCTCCCACAATTTCTAAAGTCAAATTACTGCCTATATATATATATATATATATTTATATTTATATATGACTGGAGTTACACTTTAATACCTATACTGCCTGTAATTTGGATGTGGGTGAACTATAACAGTATTTTAAGTTGCTCATAAAAGGAGCCACAGTGGCACAATGGGTTAAACCCTTGTGCCAGCTGGACTGCTGACCTAAAGGTTGGATTGCTGACCTGAAGGTTGCCGATTCGAATCCTCGAGAGAGAGGCTGAGCTCCTGTTGTCAGCTCAGTTTGCAGGGACATGAGAGAAGCCTCCCAAGCAGGATGGTAACACATCGGGCGTCCCTGGGCAACGTCTCTCTAGACAGCCAATTATCACACCAGAAGCGACTTGCAGTATGTTCTCAATGTGCTTCTGACACGATAAAAAAAAAGTTACTCATGTGTTCCAGAACTATTGTCGGTTGGACTGAGGAGGTTGTTTGAGTGCAGGTCAACTACAACTCCCATCATCCTCTGTCAGCCCCCCCCCCCAAACCCACCAGGGTTTGGTCATGTTAAGTATCTGTGCTGCGTTTGGTGTTTAAAGTGCTCTCTGGATGTGCGTGGACTGCAATTCCCATCATCCTGGCTCCAATGGCGGCATTTTAATGATGTGGGTGTGTGGAAAGTTTGGTCCAAAACCATCACCTGTAGGATTCAGATTATTATATACATAAACATAGGTAGATTGGGTCAGGCATGGGCAAACTTGGGCCCTTTCTGAGGGTGTTTTGGACTTCAACTCCCGCCATTCTTAACAGCCTCAGCCCCTTCCTTTTTCCCCTCAGCCGCTTAAGCTGTTGGGAATGGCGGAAGTTGAAGTACAAAACATCTGCACAAAGGGCCCAGGTTTGCCCATGCCTGTGATAGATAAATGGAGGTTTAGTTCTGCCATTGCAGTTAGCAGCGTTGCGTCTCCTTTAAGAACAGTCCTGCCAATCAACGCAGTCCGAGCTCACCCTGTTGTACCAGATGCCGAGCTCCGCCGGGGACAGCACGGCGAAGAGGGTCCGGTGCGGGTCCGCCTGGATGCGGAGCGGCGCCGCCTGCGCCTCCCGAGGCCAGAGCAGCCTCTTGGGCCACCCGCTCAGGAAATACATGGCAGAGGCAAAACAGCGAGGGAGGGCCAGCCGCTCCGGGCCTCCCTCTCTCGGCCTCCCTCGGGGCCCTTAAGCGGCGGCCGGAGCCAGCTGGGAAGGAGAGAGGGCCCTGGAGGAGGAGGAGGAGCCCGGCATCCTCCTTCCCTCACTCCCTCACTTGCTGAGGGAAAACAGCGACGTCGTCGAAAGAAGAGCCGCTTTTTTTCTTCTTTTTCTTCCCCCCCGAGGAAGAGGGAGGAGCCAAAGCGACGGTTGGCTAGAGCTCGCGACGGCGCCCTCGCGACGCCCCCTCCTCCTCCTCCACCTTCCGGGCGGCTCGCGTTCTCTCCTTGGCCGCCATCTTTCTCTCGTCGTTGCCGCCTCCTTCTCCTCCTCTTCTTCTGTCTGGGTTGTTTGGCAGTTGAAAGCGAGGAGGCGGGGCCATGATGCGCACCGCCATCCGTCCGGAAGTGACGTTGTAGCCGGCCCAAAGGCACTATGGCGCTAGATAATGGGGAATCAAGAGAAAACATTGCAGCTTCCTGTATGGCTCTGCTTTGCATATAAAGGGGCGGGGTGGAGTGACGTAGAATTACAGCGTCGAGGAATGAAAAGCGGATAGCTGAGCTGTGTTCTCTGTTTTGCATAAAGGGGCGGCGCGGCGTGACGTGGTATGATTAGAACGTTATTTATCGTGTCAGAAGCGAACCGACGGTACAAGTTGTAATGTATTTGAAAACACCAAATTAAAAAACAACAACTTGGCATTCTACTAAATGTCCTTTGACCAGTTGCTGGCCATTTGGAGTGCCCCTGGTGTTGCTGTTAGAAAGTCCTCCATTGTGCATGTGGCTGGGCTCACAAAAGTGGCAGGCTAAAACCCGGAACCCCAATCAGTGGCTGGCGCCGGATGAAAGACTCCCTTCCTGAGAACACAGAAGACTGGGTGACGTGGAAGGCGCTGAACAGACTGCGCTCTGGCACCTAGAGGTGCAGAGCCAACCTTAAGAAAGGGGGCCACAAAGTGTGCGAGTGTGGCGAAGAGAAAACTGCAGACCACTTCCTACAATACTTACTTTATACACATTGTTTCAATGTAATAGAAAACACAAGGGGGAGCTGCAGAGCTGGAAGGAGAGTTGAAATACCCCCAAGGTACTGATTTTAACCTTTTGCTACTCTTCAGTACCCAAAACATACAGAGCTTGAGGGAAAATTAAAATCCGAAAAAGACTGAATTTTTTGCCTTTACATCTAACACCTCAGTAGTCAATGAAGGTTTTTTAAGCTTCATAGTAAATCCAAATAAAATACAAATGACTGTAGAGACAAGAATTCAATTCTATGAACCTGTCTGACACCTACGATCTACTGGGGAGGGCCTTCTCTCTGTCCCGCTACCTGCCCAAGCACTTTTGGTGGGAACATGGGAGAGGGAGAGGGCCTTTTCGGTGGCTGCTCCCAGACTGTGGGACTCCCTCCCAAGAGAGACCAGGGTGGCCCCACCCCTGCTGACCTTCCACAGGCAGGTCAGAACCTTCTTCTGCCTGCAGGCATTTGGAGAAGGATAAAGGGCATGCTGCTGGATAGATTTTGGGTCAAATGTGGGCAGAATTGTGTATTTTAAAATGTATTTGTAACTGTATTATAACTATTTTAACCTAACCTAATATTTTTGTATTAGCGTTTTAATACCAAAAGGTCCCAGGTTCAATTCCCGGGAGCGGAATGAGTGCCCGCTGTTAGCCCTGGCTCCTGCCAACCTAGCATTTCAAAAACATGCAAATGTGAGTAGATTAATAGGTACCGCTCTGGCGGGAAGGTAACGGCGCTCCATGCAGTCACGCCGGCCACATGGCCTTGGAGGTGTCTATGGACAACGCCAGCTCTTCGGCTTAGAAATGGAGATGAGCACCAACCCCCAGAGTTGGTCACGACTGGACTTAACATCCGGGGAAACCTTTACCTTAGCATTTTAAATGGTGACCAGAGTGTGTGGTTTGAGTCCCCTCAGGGAGAACGGCAGGGTATAACTTAAGTAAGTAAATTAATTAATTTCTATTTCAGCCACAAAACTCCACTGGGTGACTCTTGGCAAGTCACACAGTTTTATCACCAGATATCCTGTGGTGTATTGATATTAGGGTCACCATAAGTCAGAAATAGGAGCCCCCGGTGGCCAAGGGGATAAAAGCCTTGTGACTTGAAGGTTGGGCTGCTGACCTGAAAGCTGCCAGGTTCGAATCCCACCCGGGGAGAGTGCGGATGAGCTCCCTCTATCAGCTCCAGCTCCATGCGGGGACATGAGAGAAGCCTCCCACAAGGATGGTAAAACATCAAAACATCCGGGCGTCCCCTGGGCAACGTCCTTGCAGACGGCCAATTCTCTCACTCCAGAAGCAACTCCGGTTGCTCCTGACACGAAAAAAAAAGTCAGAAATGACTTGAAGACACACAACTTCAACAACAGTAGTAGTAATTGTAAGGGTTTCTATGCAGTCATCAAACTCCCGTTCTTGCAGAAGTGACATTATTAGTACTGGTTAAGGAACCAGGTATCCAGAAACATAATTGTAGTGGTCTTCTACTCGAACAACAAAACACAGAGACTTTTGTTCTTTCCCAAATAAGCAGGAAGGCTGTTATTTCCCTTTTGTTGCAGCAGTATGCAAAGTATATACAAATTTTATAGCTGCTTCTTCCTCACTACTCACAGCAGCAGTTTTCCAAACCACCATCCATCCTTCATCAACCCTCATCAAACATACTCAGAATAACCACAACCTATATACTACTCCCATTGCATTAACCACCACACTCTAATTAAAGTGGCTTAACTCTTTCATAGGTAGTTAGCCCAGAGGTATTAACTCTGCTATCACTAAGAAAATGCCAAGTAATTTCCAAATCCTGACAGTAATGATGATGTAGATAGCATTGGGTGGAATTCTGTTGTAACCTACACTAGTATAACCACCTGTTACTCTAAAATATGGGACTGTTCAGGTGATTGTGGCTCCATGCAACCTCAACTGTTGACTAATCAGTAACTGATGGGGAAATGTACTCTCTCAAATGTACTCTGGTTGCAGTTTTGCAGACAGGACCAAAAGAAGAAATGCTCCTCTGTCCGCTGGATCTCCAGTTTACTCAGGTCCCTTCTAAACTGCCATATGCAATGGAAGAATTAATTAAAGCCAAGGATATCTCAAAGCAATGTGAACATATCCATGTCCGTAACTAACACTTCTGCTTGCAAAACAATACTGTAATGGGGTCATAGCAACCCATAGCAATGTTCCCCACTGTTTTTTTAAATGCATGAAGTTGCTAGAGCTGTGATTCCCTGTAAAAAGGCCCTTTGTTAACTTGTGTGTAATACTATTACTATGTAGCATCAATGGAGCAAACTAGACTTTCTTTTTTAACATGCTGTTCCACTTGGAAAGCCCCAGAGCTTATACTAAGAATTGTATAAAAGGAAGTTTTTAACTTTCAACAATATTTTTTCTCACTACTTTGTTAAAATGTAATTCAGTACAAGTCACAAAGCTGGCCCTTGATATTTCAGTTATACTAATATATATAATCACTAAGTTTATATAGTGATTTTGTGGCTGAGGTTTGTGTTAGAGAGGGGTGTAAAATTACTCTGAAGTTTTAGATGATGAACAGCATATAAAATATATTAATAAAAATGTAAACATTGAACATGGGATAAAATGGCATTTAGGTGGCAGCTAGATGGATTATTTGTTATAGTTAACTAAATTCAAGATCATTAGCTTAATGACATTTTGCCCTCAGTTTACTGATCTTAATCAATGAACCCAAAAAACTAACTTAAATTATCCTTTCCATAAATGTGCAACTGCTTCCCCTTTCTGATTGTCACTCAGTTGCTCACTAAAGATTCCCTTTACCTTCTCTCTGTTTTGGCTTCTAAAGAGTTTTTTTTTTTTTTATCATGTCAGAAGCGACTTGAGAACATACTGCAAGTTGCTTCTGGTGTGAGAGAATTGGCCATCTACAGAGACATTGTCCAGGGGATAATAATAATAATAAGTTTATTTGTATCCCGCCACCATCTCCCCTGGAGGGGACTCGGGGCGGCTCACAGAAATATCAAATACAAAACAATAAGAATATGCAATACATCAATAAACAATAACATGCACCAATTGCAATATTTGAACATTAACCAAAAAGAATAAAAACACACTTATTAAAAACACTAGCTGTGCCCAGCCACGCGTTGCTGTGGCTTAGTCTGGTGGTGTTGGTCAGTCTACATTAGGTTGTATTGATGCTGTGACCTCCACCCTTCTTTATA
This sequence comes from Anolis carolinensis, assembly GCF_035594765.1. Taxonomy (NCBI): domain Eukaryota; kingdom Metazoa; phylum Chordata; class Lepidosauria; order Squamata; family Anolidae; genus Anolis; species Anolis carolinensis. The sequence continues at coordinate 240,884,135 of NC_085842.1, forward strand.
CTCACATTAGTAGTAGTATTTGAAATCTGTTACCTTCTTCGGTTTTTGTGTTGATTGATAATTGCTTGAGATCCCTGTTGTCTTTGGTTTGTTGTTAATTGTAATGTCTGATTCTGCTGAGTGCGGTTTATATTTTTATTGTGGTACCATAGTCTTTTTTTTTCTTTTGCCTGTGTAGGTGTTTATTATTGTTGTTGTTGTAGTGGTCATGAAGGTTGGATAAGTTAGATGCTACTGTATTATTTTTTGGAGGCCCGGTGTAGCACTGACTGGCCTCTCAGCCTCAGTGCCTGGCTGTTTCTTGCCTGTGATGGTGTTGATTCTTATTGTTGTTGTTGTTGTTGTTGTCATTGTTATTATTGTAATTGTTTTTTTGGAGGCCAAGTGTGAATGTAGGGATTGGGGAGGTGGATGAGTTGTGTTGTCAAATTTTGTATTTGTTATAGTCACAATGCGTTGTTGTGATTTTTGTGGGTCCGGATTGTGGTTTTGTGGTGTGGTTGTGTTGTTACAACTGAGAGGCAAGGCTTTTGTGTTGTGTTGCCAAGTTTTGTATTTCTGGGGCGTTTAGTTGTGTGCCAAGTTTTGTATTTCTGGGGCGTTTAGTTGTGTTGTTAAAGTCACGATGCATTGTTGCGAGTTTTGTGGGTCTGGATTGTGGTTTTGTGGTGTGGTTGTGTTGTTACAATTGGGAGGGAAGGCTTTTGTGTTGTGTTGCCAAGTTTCGTATTTCTGGGGCGTTTAGTTGTGTTGTTATAGTCATGATGCGTTGTTGTGAGTTTTGTGGGTCCGGTGTGGTTTTGTGGTGTGGTTATGTTCTTACAACCGGGAGGCAAGGCTTTTGCATTGTTTTGCCAAGTTTTGTATTTCTGGGGCGTTTAGTTGTGTTGTTATAGTCACGATGCGTTGTTGTGAGTTTTGTGGGTCCGGATTGTGGTTTTGTGGTGTGGTTGTGTTGTTACAACCTGGAGGGAAGGCTTTTGCGTTGTTTTGCCAAGTTTCGTATTTCTGGGGCGTTTAGTTGTGTTGTTACAGTCACGATGCGTTGTTGTGAGTTTTGTGGGTCCTGTGTGGTTTTGTGGTGTGGTTGTGTTGTTACAACTGGGAGGCAAGGCTTTTGCATTGTGTTGGCAAGTTTTGTATTTCTGGGGTGTTTAGTTGTGTTGTTATCGCATGATGCGTTGTTGTGAGTTTTGTGGGTCTGGATTGTGGTTTTGTGGTGTGGTTGTGTTGTTGTAACCTGGAGGCAAGCCTTTTGCATTGTGTTGCCAAATTTCGTATTTCTGGGATGTTTAGTTTTGTTGTTATAGTCACTGCGCAAACAACTTTATCATTTTATATATATAGATAGAATTTATGTAACTCGGATGTGTTACCATTCACCTGGGAAGCTTCTCTCATGTCCCTGAAAGCTAGACCTGACAAACGGGAGCTTACCCCGTCTCGTGGATTCAAACCAGCAACCTTCAGGTCAGCAGTCCAGCCGGCACAAGGGTTTAACCCATTGCACCACCGTGGCTCCTTTTCCTCTGAAGAGTTGAAAGTGAGCATGTCTTTGGGAGAAGACTAGAAGGAAGTACAGATGAAGGAATACACATGGCTGACAAGTATTGCTATCATACTTTTGCTAGTTTGTTGGGTTGATCAGCACAGGTCCAAATCTTCCACAATCATCATTTCAAAACACGTAAGAAGGGCACAGTGAGATGCCAGTATTCACTTAGGTTCAGTTCTGGGACCCTGCCTTCCCAGGTTACAAAAATTTGTGGATGCTCAAGTCACATTATGCACAATGGTGTAGTAAAGTGGAGTCTCCTATATACAATGACAAATCATTCAAATAAGTGCTACAGTGATCCCGAGAATCTGTGAAATGTCAGGAGACTACACCAAGATATGTCGACCCATGAGCGTAATATTCAGTGCATGGCACTGAATAGGTATGGAAACACTGTATCAAGGAGGACAACAGTATCAATATGACATTGACTTTCTATCATTTTTATTTTACCATTACTATGGATTTAATATGAATATTGTTGGTCAGTTATAGCGTTATTCTTTTGCTCCACTGTATTTTAGTTATCCCCATTTCAACATCCAATTCATGGTTTTATAGATCCATAACTGCCACAAAATGATCCTGAATACCATCTTTTAAAAATATACTTTCCATTAAATTGCCACTTTCAGGTGTATTGTGTGTCTGGTGGTGAAGAGCACTAGTGCAATGTGGCGTCACTCTGTTGCCACCCATCAGATCAGACTGTTTGGCCTTGAAAATCAGGGATGAGGAGGAAGAGAGGCTAGAAAAGTAAACCTTTATGCTACCTCATCACCATAAAATCTCCCCCAGCCTCAGATGAGATTTCACAGCTGCAGAATCAATAAATGGTATTGTATCAACCAGTTTATTTTTGATTAATTGCAGCATGAAAAAAACCCACACTGTTGATATTAGGAAATGAAGCTGAACAAGTTGGAAGAAGGAGAGCATCATTTGGATTGCCAAAAGGAAAGTATGCTGTCCTATGTATAAACAACTATATCAAGTGAGAAAATGCTGTTTGTTCCAAAGCAATAATATCTGCTTGAACTGGATACTGCTTCTTGAAGCACATCAAGGAACTATTTAAGTAACATGCTCCCATGGTGTTTAAAAAATCCTAATGCTGTTGTTTCTCACTGCTCCCTCGCCATAAAGAAATGTTACCTCTGTTTCCTTGGTTGCTACTCAACAGAGAGCTACTTTCTTTGTGGCTGATCTGGTCAGCATAACATTTGATATAACCCAGACTGAGATAATACAAGTAATAGGGTTAGGTGATACTTCCAGAAGAGTACTAGCATGCAGATGAAATGGGCACTTAATTTCTGTACTGGGCATGCCCTTCTTGGGCAACCATTTTTCTCAGGTAGACCTTACTTCTAGAGTTAGAAGACAACCATATCAAACATGTGATCCAACATTTCACAGAAAGAAAAATCAAAGTGTGGTGAAGGTGGTGGCAAAAGTTACAGTACTAACAAGGAAGAACACACGAGCTAGAAAAGGCTGTGATGGTTTGCTTGAAGCTAATCTCCTCTTTACCCTGACAGGATTAGTTTTCTAGTTCAGAAGGATTTTCTCAAATTGCACAGATCAGTCATGCATTTCCCATCTGAGTAAGCAAATTAGGACTTGCCAATTTGCTGTCATCTCAAAACCCTCTCTTGTGACTTTCGTCTTTCAGCTATTTTGCCTAAGATAGGAAATACTTTCTTCAGGGGTTCTGGACTGCCAAGTCTGTGCAAAATTAAGTGGAGCAGAAAGTGCAAAACGTGGTACTCAATCCTTGCTCGAGGGGATTACAGATAGAGCAGTCATGTACAAGTACCAGTGTTATCGAGCAATTTAGAGCAGCATTGGATAGTGAGATCCAAGCTGTATGTTAAGCCCGGTGAGAAAAAGAAGCCAATAATTTCCAGAATATATCTCACCAAGTTGAAGCAGAAAGCCACCGAGATATTTGATTTAATTTCATCTGAAAGTGATGCCAACCTGCAATAGTTCACCAAAAATAGACTGAGATACATAACATAGCAAAGCATGCACTTTTATACACATTTCAGGTTCAAAATTCCCACTGCCCCTGGCTGGCCCCAGCCTTGCTGTGATTGGCAGGGGCTCCCTGGAGAGGTGGGAGCTTGACACACCTCAGCCAATGAAAGAGCGCTGCCTGCCTTCAATGCAAATTCTCCCTCTGTCCAATGATGAAAGAGGAGCTGGCAGGTCTCTGAACAATGGAGGAAGCGATGGCTGATGATGAGATTAAGTATCCTGCTGTGTGGGGACAATAACCCTGTTGAAACTCTTACTGTCCTTAGCAAAACTATAAGTTACTATCTTTTATTGGGGGGGGGGGGGGTCACCTTCGACTTCACCAGAGTAAATACAACAGTGTGATGAGTCATGGGCCATGTAGTCCCGTTCAAGGCACTGTAGTCCCAGATGAAGAGGAGAACTTGGGTTTTTCACCATCTCAGTCAGAATTGGAACCTTCCCAGCCAGATTTGGGAACCTTGCACCTGCAAGAGATTTGTCTTCCAGAAATCTGTCAAACAAACCCTGAGCCTAAATCTCCTGTGTTTTCTCGCCACGAGTTTTGTAAACATCAGAGAGCTGTTCAAGCGGCCTCTCGTAGGAGTGCTAGGATAGCTGCTAAGAATTCAGCTGATTAAGCCTGCTTTCCATGGGAAACCTTAAGGAGTCATGCATCTGGACTCAGAGATTAGCTTTCGTTTCTAGTTCCCCAGAGAACTGCTCTTTGGTGGGAAAACTAGACCCTATTTAGGTGTTTTACCCACAAAGACATCTTGCGGAGTCAATTCGTCAGCTACTGGAGTAAGTTGTGTGTGGACAGCGCGCTCCGTTTCCAAGCCTCGTTCCTGTTTCAAGCCTAGTCCCTGATTTCAAGCCTTCGCTCCTGTTTCCAGCCTTGTTTACCTTCGCGGACCTTGCCTTGTTTTCCAGGATTCAGCCTCGCTTTGCTTCCCGGATTTTACCAAGTAATTCCACGGATCTTGTTCCTGCTCCTTGTTACCTTGTTGTCTTGAATCAAGCCTTGTGTTCCAAGTATCAAGTTATTTCCTAGCCTTGCTCAAGTTCATGGACTAAAGGACCTTGTCATCTCCCCTCACTTGCTTGGCAAGTGAGTGTTTCGGTTATTGGATTACAACTTTGGACCTTAATATTTCATATTGGACATTGTTTCTTTGGACTAATTTTGACCTTTCCTGAAAGGTCTAACTCTGGACTATTTTCTACACTTGTTTTTATTAACTTTATATACTTCTTCAATAAAGATATTAGATAGATTCTGGCCTCTGTGTATGGTTATTGGTGCCCTGCAGCCTGGGTCCTGACAGTTTGACTCCGCCACCCTAAGCACCAATTAACCTAGGCCAGAATGTCTACCGGAACCGTGCCGGGTGGCCAGCCACTTAGCTACACCATCGACAAGGAGGAAGTGGACCGCATCCGTGATAAGCTCAATGCGCAGGAGGGAGAAATAAAGGGATTGAAGGAACGCGGAATCCGTCTCCCAGCCTTGGCATTGCCAACCAAGTTTTCTGGAGAAGCTTCTAAGGTTCATGTTTTCCGTCGCCAATGCCAAGCTTATCTAGAGGCCCGCAATGCCGAGTTTCCCCAAGAAGACATCAAAGTGGCGTGGATCTACAGCCTTTTAGACGGGCCAGCGGCCAACTGGGCGACGGCGCTGTTCGACCAAGGTTCCCCACACCTAAGATCAGCGCAACATTTCTTGGATCACATTAAGGCGACTTGGGGGATCGAAGACAATTTGGAGGCAGCCGGCCATAAACTCCGGCGCCTCTCTCAGGGGGACAGACCCTTGTCCCAGTACATAGCCGAGTTCCGAGTGCTGGCCCACAGCACCGGATGGAATGATATAGCCCTCAGAGGACAATTTCGGGAGGGTCTCAACATCGAGATGTTGGAAGAAATTTCCAAAGTGGATCCCCCCCACTCTCTTGAAGCACTCATTGATCAATGTTTACGAGCTGAAGTCATGCTTGCCAACAGAAAACAATGGGTCCGAGGCCAGAGCGGTAGAGCTGGGGTGAAACCTCCCGCTCCCACCAGCGTCCAGCCGCGTCCAGTATGGAGACCCCCGCCACCAGCCCCATACCCCAGGGGGAACGAGGAGGTGCCGATGCAGTTGGGCAACGTGCGTCCCAGGTTAGATGCCGCCGAGAAGGCCCGCCGCCAACGCCTAAATCTCTGTTGGTACTGCGGAAACGGGGGCCACTTCGCTAGAGAGTGCCCAGCCAAAGGGAAGCCCCCCGCCCGTCTGGCGGCGGCGTCCTCCACGGAGATGAAGACGTCTGAGGCGGCAGGCACACAGCCGGCGGGGGAAGCCAGCGACCGGGCGTAGAGAGGCTCGCCAACCCGGTCAAAAAACCCACTCAAGAGCCGCCAACCGGAGTCCTATTTCTTCTAGTGGTCACCTTGTGGTCAGCTAAAAAGGGGCCAGTCATGGTCCATGCCATGATAGACTCAGGAGCTACAAACAATTTCATTGATAGAGAGTATGCCGACTCTCTGGGATTACAATACCATGACTTCAAGAATGCCCGTGTGGTGCAAGCCATCGATGGCCGCCCCCTCAAGACGGGTCCCGTAAGCCAGTGGTCGGAACCCACCAGAATGTGGATAAGGGAACATATGGAAGAAATTTCCTTCTTTGTTACCGAGGTTCCCCATTTCCCTGTAATTTTGGGAATTCCATGGCTGACACTTCACGACCCAAGCATCTCCTGGTCCAACAGAGAACTGCAGTTTGCTTCAAAATATTGCCAAAACCATTGCCTTGTAGCCAAGGTCTGCCATGCCACAGACACTGAACCCATTATCACCTTGCCCAAGAAGTACTCAGAATATTGGGATGTATTCAATGAAAAAGAAGCTGAGAGATTACCCCCACATAGACCTTATGACTGTGCCATTGACTTGGTGGAGGGGGCCCCGATCCCGCGAGGACATCTCTACTCCCTGACTGAACCGGAGCAAGAAGCTCTCAGGGAGTTCATAGAGTCAAACCTTCGCAAGGGATTCATCAGACCCTCTCAATCCCCAGCCGCTTCCCCAGTGATGTTTGTGAAAAAGAAATCAGGGGAATTACGCTTGGTGGTGGACTATAGAGCATTGAACAATATCACTAAGCGGAACAGCTATCCCCTGCCCTTGATCTCGGACCTACTAGACCGACTTCGGGGAGCCAAGGTCTACACCAAGCTGGATCTTCGGGGGGCTTATAATCTAGTTCGCATCAGAGAAGGGGACGAGTGGAAGACCGCCTTCCAGACTAAATTCGGATTATTCGAGTCCCGAGTTATGAATTATGGATTATGTGGAGCTCCCGCAACGTTCCAGCATTTTGTCAATGACATCTTTCAGGATTATCTAGATCGGTTCTTGATCATCTACCTGGACGATTTTTTGGTGTTTTCTAGATCACAATCAGAGCATGAGAACCACGTAAGAATGGTGTTACAACGATTGCGGGATCATGGACTTTATGCCAAGCTGGAAAAATGTGCTTTTGATCTACAAGAGGTAGATTTCCTGGGATACCGCGTCTCACCACTAGGGCTCTCCATGGACCCGGCTAAGGTTTCAGCAGTATTGGAATGGCGGGCGCCAACCAACAAGAAAGAGGTGCAACGATTCTTGGGGTTCGCGAACTATTACCGCAAGTTCATTCCAGATTTTGCCCGCTGGTCTGACCCAATCACCAGCTGCATCCGTGGGAAACAGCCTTTCCGCTGGACAGATCAAGCAGAGAAAGGGTTCCAGCAACTAAAGAAATTATTCACGTCCCAGCCAATCCTTCAGCATCCAGATCCTGAAACCCCTTTCGTTGTGCAGGCGGATGCCTCCGATGTGGCAATTGGGGCTGTACTCCTACAACCAGTGGGAGACCATCTTCATCCTTGTGCCTTTTATTCCCGTCAATTGACCGCGCCAGAGAGAAATTACACCATTTGGGAAAAGGAACTATTGGCCATAAAGGCAGCCTTTGAAACTTGGAGACATTGGCTAGAAGGAGCCAAATTTCCCATTGAAGTCCATACTGATCATCGAAATCTAGAGCATCTAAGAACTGCCCGCAAGCTAAATCAAAGGCAACAACGCTGGGCTTTATTCTTTGAACGTTTTAACTTTCAAATTCATTATGTAACCCCAGCCCAGACCAAGCAAGCAGATGCTCTGTCACGAAAACCGGAATACGCTGCAGGGCGCAAGGAGTCCTTTGAGTCCCAGCTGCTACAACCCGAAAACTTTGCCACGCTCACAGTGGGAAACACCAAATCCACTTCCATGGAATCAACTTCCCCTACTCCAGGACCCCTTTGTGCTCAGGAAATCAGGGCTAGTCAGCAAGCAGACGCCTGGGCACAGGACCAACTTCGCCAAGGACTACGTTTTCCCTTTTCGCTTAAGGATGGGCTACTTTGCTATAGAAATCATGTTTACATCCCCCCAGGACCGGGCAGGGAAAAAACACTTCGTCTGTGTCATGACTGCAAGCCAGCAGGGCATTTCGGGCTATTTAAAACCATGCATTTGATCCTAAGAGATTTCTGGTGGCCCAAGATCCGCAAGGATGTGGAAAAATATGTCAACACCTGCCCAGTATGCCAGCGCTCCAAGACAAGAAGAGAAAAGCCCTCAGGGCTCCTGCATCCCCTCCCTACACCATCCCGCCCATGGGAAATAATCTCTGCGGATTTTATCACTGATCTACCGCCTTCCTGTGGATTCACCACGATCCTAGTGGTGGTGGACCTTTTCACCAAGTTAGCCCATTTCATTCCCTGTGATGGCCTTCCCACGGCCAAAGAAACTGCAGATCTATTCCTCCAACATGTTTTCAGATTGCATGGATTGCCCAAGAGTTTGGTCACAGACCGGGGGTCCCAATTCACCTCTCGTTTCTGGAAGGCACTACAAAAACTATTGGGCATAGACTCTCGTTTATCTTCGGCTCATCATCCCCAAACAGATGGGCAAACTGAGCGCACCAATGCCACTTTGGAACAATACCTTCGCTGTTATGTGAACTACCAGCAAGACAATTGGGCTTCCCTGTTATCGCTGTCAGAGTTTGCCTACAACAATGGGGTCCAGGCTTCTACTAAAGAAACGCCGTTCTTTGCAAACTATGGCTTCCATCCACGTTTCTTTCCCCCTGTCATTGAAACCTCAGAAGTTCCCGCAGCAGAGGACTGGCTGCAGGAACTCGCAGCGGTGCAGCAACTCTTGCTCCAGCAATTAAACCAAGCCAAGGAGGACTATAAACGTCACGCGGACAAACATCGCCAACCGGGCCCCGAAATCAAGGTAGGAGACCGGGTTCTTCTGTCCACTCGCTTTTTGCCCTCCCATCGCCCTTGCCGGAAGTTAGATGCCCGTTTCATTGGCCCCTATCCAGTGGTGGCGCAACTTAACCCCGTGACTTTCAAACTCCAACTTCCGCGCTCAATGCGCATTCATCCGGTGTTCCACCGCTCCCTACTCCTTCCGGCGGATGGTGTGCGTCCTGATACAGACCGACCGGCCCCCCCTCCTGTTTTGATGAATGGGGAGGAGGAGTTCGAGGTTGAGGACATTTTGGATTCTCGCTTTCACCGCCGCCGCCTACAATATCTCATTGACTGGGTGGGTTTTGGCCCCGAGGAACGCTCTTGGGAAGACGCTTCCACAGTCCATGCTCCTGATCTAACCCGCCGCTTCCATCAGACCTATCCCGCCAAGCCGCGGCCCCGCGCCTCGGGGAGAGAGTCCCGGTTTGAGAGGGGGCTTGAGGAGGGGGATAGTGTGATGAGTCATGGGCCATGTAGTCCCGTTCAAGGCACTGTAGTCCCAGATGAAGAGGAGAACTTGGGTTTTTCACCGTCTCAGTCAGAATTGGAACCTTCCCAGCCAGATTTGGGAACCTTGCACCTGCAAGAGATTTGTCTTCCAGAAATCTGTCAAACAAACCCTGAGCCTAAATCTCCTGTGTTTTCTCGCCACGAGTTTTGTAAACATCAGAGAGCTGTTCAAGCGGCCTCTCGTAGGAGTGCTAGGATAGCTGCTAAGAATTCAGCTGATTAAGCCTGCTTTCCATGGGAAACCTTAAGGAGTCATGCATCTGGACTCAGAGATTAGCTTTCGTTTCTAGTTCCCCAGAGAACTGCTCTTTGGTGGGAAAACTAGACCCTATTTAGGTGTTTTACCCACAAAGACATCTTGCGGAGTCAATTCGTCAGCTACTGGAGTAAGTTGTGTGTGGACAGCGCGCTCCGTTTCCAAGCCTCGTTCCTGTTTCAAGCCTAGTCCCTGATTTCAAGCCTTCGCTCCTGTTTCCAGCCTTGTTTACCTTCGCGGACCTTGCCTTGTTTTCCAGGATTCAGCCTCGCTTTGCTTCCCGGATTTTACCAAGTAATTCCACGGATCTTGTTCCTGCTCCTTGTTACCTTGTTGTCTTGAATCAAGCCTTGTGTTCCAAGTATCAAGTTATTTCCTAGCCTTGCTCAAGTTCATGGACTAAAGGACCTTGTCATCTCCCCTCACTTGCTTGGCAAGTGAGTGTTTCGGTTATTGGATTACAACTTTGGACCTTAATACTTCATATTGGACATTGTTTCTTTGGACTAATTTTGACCTTTCCTGAAAGGTCTAACTCTGGACTATTTTCTACACTTGTTTTTATTAACTTTATATACTTCTTCAATAAAGATATTAGATAGATTCTGGCCTCTGTGTATGGTTATTGGTGCCCTGCAGCCTGGGTCCTGACAAACAGAAGCAAATACAGACAGGGACCTCCAAGGATTGAAATGTGAGAGTGACTTCACTTGTCTCCATTTGTTAGCTGTGTCAAGATTCAAAACAAACACAAACTGATAAATTGACTCTTATAAATATGGAGGGGTGGATTGAAATCTAAATCTAACAGGACAACCGTCAATGGAGTCACTTCTCTGAATGGAATCAGGAAGTGATAAATCACTTCTCCCTAGTGTTGTCATCCCTGCAAACCAAAAACCTACCCCAGAGGATTGGAAAACCTACTAGAGCTACTTTTCAGCCCACAAGACTTCAGGGAGTTCCAGGCAGGAGAGCTGGGGAAGAGAGAGAAAAGGGGATCTACTTGTAAATCTCAGATTTACAGTAGTTCAACAAGAATTCAGACTTCTTGTTATCTCTCAATAACAACAGCATCAAAATCCCATCCAAATTATATTACTGAAAATGCATTCTCGGGGAAATCCAGTTGTATATTTGTATGCAAATACATATGTGGGCTTAGTTCTGGTACTATTAAAATCCTGAGTTAAACAAGTACAATATGACTATTGTGCGTCTGCAAAAACTCATTGTTTACCCTTGGTTCAGCCCTTTTTAGTTGGAGGGAATTAGCATTTTCTGTATAGGTTTGTGGGGGGTCAGTCTATAGATAGCCTCTTTCCCTTAGAAGCCCCTTTAAGAATCCCCTTGGGCGGAGCTTCAGGCAAGGCACTTCTGGTTCTTGGAGGAGTCAGCCTTTTCGGTGACTGGAAGGTGAAAAGAGATGAAGGCTGAGAAGTCTACAAAATAGCATGTCCAGTCAGAGCTGAATGAGCTGTATTCAAGTCCAGTCAGAGTTACATATTGGGACCATCTTAAAGACAATTGAATACCATACAAGAAAGAGACAATAGAAGAAATAAAGATTCAAGAGCCTCAGTTCAGTTAGAACTATGTCTATCTCTCAAAGACTTTACCTCTCTTCACAAAGACTTTGTAGTGAGACTCAGGAGAGAAAGTCTAAATTTCTTGTCAGTTAATAAACTCTTGTTTGATTCAACTGTATAGTCTCTGATATGTTTCCTGCGCAGCCAGTTCACCTTCCAAGCAGTAAGACAGTGTGGAGGCAGAACAACAACTACCAGAGGAACTACAGACAAGATTTTTTGCAGATGCTTTGCAGTTCCCTTCAATCTGCATTAATCAAACCTTTCTGGATGCCGGGAGACTATTTCCCGAGACTAATGGCTCCATATGAGAACTCTCCTTAAACTACTGGGATTTGTAATTCCACTTTCTTATTCCGGATTAAGCAGCTGTCTGGAAAGGTCCTATGAATGCATAACTCATGAAAAATGTAACAAATGGTCACTGTAACAAAATGATTAATGGTTTAAAACAGTGGTTCTCAACCTGTGGGTCCCCAGGTGTTTTGGCCTACAACTCTCAGAAATCCCAGCCAGTTTACCAGCTGTTAGGATTTTTGAGAGTTGAAGGCTAAAACATCTAGGGGCCCACAGGTTAAGAACCACTGGTTTACTTTACCTTAACATATTTGCACTGATGTTAATATTTCCAAGTGGGACTTGTAATCTTGGGAGGACAAGAGAACCATGGTCCACTATCCCATTCTCTTTGGGGAATTGCAGAGAGATATTTGGGAAAGGGCCAGACAGGTTTCTTTCCCACTTATAGATGCAAAAGCACTATTGATCTCTAATAAATTATTATTATTATTTATTTATTTATTTATTTATTTATTTATATCCTGCCTCATCTTCCCAAGAGGACTTGGGCAGTTTGCAAGGCAACACAGTACAAACAAAATATATAAAATACACAAAAATGAACCAAAATCAGTAGCGGCACCAAATAACAAAAATTATAACATACAGGTGTAAATGACGTAACAATAAAACACAAAACAGAATTTCAATTAAAAGCAAACTATACAAACCAAGTTTAACATCCTAGCCACAAGATAGTTTAAAATATCAGCATTAAAATGCCTTTCATAATTATTTAGACCATTTCTAGTTTTCAAGGTACAGAACATTTTATTTGGAATTCCAAAATACCCCAAAATGCAAAACTAACCACATGAATAGTTGAGAAAGCGAGACATTTTCTTTTGGTTTAACACATTTACTATATTTTGTGCATAAAATTATTAACGATATGGTGTATATTACATTACACAGGTAACTTTTAAGCTATGTATATAAGCTCTCACACCAGAAGCGACTTCCAGTTTCTCAAGTTGGTCCTAACACAAAAAAGCTATGTATATGAGGGTTATTTGAAACATAAATAGACTTCAGGTTTAGACATGAGTCCCACCTCACATATATACATATATGCAAATATAAGTATTCCATAATCCGATTTCTAGTGTTCAACTTCCCCCAACTTTCATATTCCTTTCAAGAACTGTCTTTGGTAGGCTAGGATTACTATTCACACAACGCAGAAATGGAAAGAGGCAGTGACTTGCCTAAGGCCACATGAATCTCATTGAAGTTATTAATGGGAATGTCCTGCTTTGCTACTCACAAATGTGACCATCCTACCAATAATTTAACTTCAGTTAATAGTTGACCAAAGTAGCTGCTTACTGACAGAACCAGCTCCATGTAGGAATGACATTGGTAAAAATGCCAGCTCGGTTATTATAGGGTAAAAGGTAAAGGTTTCCCCTGACGTTAAGTCCAGTCGTATCCGACTCTGGGGGTTGGTGCTCAACTCCATTTCTAAGCCATTATCCGTAGACACCTCCAAGGTCATGTGGCCCGTCAGTTCAGCAGCTCAATGCTTTAACACACTGTGCCACCAGGGGCCCCCTCAGCTCTTATAACATATGTTTAATCATTAAATTTCATGCAGTTCCTGGACATTTCTTAGAACTGAAAAACCTCAAAATGCTTTCGTGGAATACATGAGGTGCCTTAAAATTGCTGAGCAGTGACAAATTTTTAATGGGCTGGAAAACTCAGTGCTGAAATGCATGAAAAACAGCATGCAGCAGTCACGTGCAAAGACTTCCTCATACAGCTTTTAAAAGAGTGGAATAAGGGGAAAGTGCAAAAGTGCAGACAGAGCAGGTGGAATGTTTCTTGTCTTTGCTCATCTCTTCAGTCTGGAATAGTTGCTGCATTTAAATTCTTGGTCTGAAGATCCAGATCTTCCTCTAAGAGAAGAAATAGGAAGACAAGAAGCGGTAGAGACAGTGATAATAGGTACATGTACAAAGGGTTCTTGTGCGTTTTTCGGACTGTGTGGCCATGTTCCAGAAACATTCTCTCCTGACGTTTCACCCACATCTATGGCAGGCATCCTCAGAGGTTGTGAAGTATATTGGAAAAAATAAGCAAAGGAGGTTTATATATCTATGGAAGGTCCAAGGTACATGTGCAAAGTCATGTTTCTTTGTATTAAAATAATATAGATAGCTTGTAAAACATCAAAATCCAGGTGTGTAGATACTGACTTTGGTCAATGTTTATATATAATATCTGTCTATCACACACAAAATGTAACTCATAGTGTAGAAGATAGTAGTTTCTTAGACTATAGAACTTTTAGAAATTACCAACTTACCACATCTGCCATTCTCAGTTTTGAAATACATTGAGAATAAAAAATGTTTTGACAACAGCATTAAATTGGCAGAAGATGAATATTATTCCTTTCCATGTGCTTCACCATACAATAAAGTTGCTAAACCTGCTGTTTCTCCTTCCAGAAGTATTTATTTGTGCATCAAAATTGTTCATTGAGTATTGTACAGAAAAAACCTAAGAACACTGCAGTAAAAAATGGAGGAGACAATGTGCTGTAGTGGTTTGAGCCTTTGACTACGGAGACTCAAGTTCAAATCCCTACTCAGCCGTGGAAATACACCAGGTGACTATACATAAATCACACACTCTCAATCTTAGAGGAAAGCAAAGGCAAATGGAATAGATCTTGCCATGAAGCTTTGTAATAGGTTCACTTTAGGATTGCTGCAAGTTCAAAATCTACTTGGAACATGATTAGATAAAAATGAAATTTATGCTGCTAACTAGCATCTCCTAGCCTAACATCCCCAGTCCTGTCTTATTGGGGAGCAGCTGCTGCAAATAACAGAGATCTGTTCACTTTCTGTGAGCAACCTTCAGCATGAAATATACAAGAATCTTTGTAGTAAATTCTGCTCACACTAGAGATTACTTGCAGGAAAACTATGGGAACATGAGTCTGCCACTTCCCAAGTTACAGGAAAATGAACCCGTTACTTGCAGTAAGTAATATTGTATTACTTACTCCTTGATAACTTGTTTCTTCTTCTTCTTCTATCACCTAGTGAGGAGTTTTCAAAAATGATACACTTTTACTTGAAAAAAAATGTAGTGTTTTATATGTTAAAGTACTACACATTCCAATATATGTTTGACCAAGGATTGTGAGCTGCGAGATGGGTCCTCCTTTGTGTCCCACTATGGGAGAAATGCATTACACAAGAACATGAGATAGGACCCCCTTCTACACTGCCATATCATCCAGGTTATCAAAGCAGATAATCCACATATCTGCTTTGAACTTGATTATCTGAGTCTACACTGCCTAATTCCTGAAGGTCGGCGGTTCGAATCCACAAGACAAGGTGAGGTCTCGTCTATGTCTGGATGGTAACACTTCCGGGCGTCCCCTGGGCAACGTCTTTGTAGACGGCCGATTCTCTCACACACCAGAAGCAACTGGCAGTATGTTCTTAATTAGCTTCTGACATGATTTTAAAAACCCTCACTTGTTGAATTGAATTTAATTGGTCTTGATATTTCTTTGCCAAGTCAAAACATGGCTTTTTGTTTACACCTTTGGGGCCTAATTTATTTTTCAAGTGTACATGTACCAGGCTTTAACCTTAACTGGTTTAATCTATTTAATCTAGTTATTATTGCTTTAAATCTGGAATTGTCTCCAACTGTTTATACTGTTTTATTTGTATACTGCTCTGATGATCCACAATAAAAGATGGGATATAAATACTTTAATTAACAAATAAAGCCAAATTTCAAATTTTACATTTAACTAAATAAAATTATTTTTGTAACAGCTACCATTTTTCACATCTAAACAAAATCAGCCTTCCTACCCCCTCACCTTGCACCTTGATATGATATTTTTGCATGTTTATACTGTCACAAATTGGGGCAGTGTATCATGGGACAAAATCTAGTTTTAGTAGGAAGCAGGGTCTGGAAGACCTTTAATTCCATAAGGCACCTTAGGAATACAGTCAAAGGGTGGGTGCATCTACACTGTAGAATTAAAGCAGCTTCAGCTTGCAATTCTTCTAACTGCCATGCCTCAATGCTATGGAATCGTTGGTGTTGTAGTTTTACAAGCTCTTTAGCCTTCTCTGCCAAAGAGTGCTAGGGCTCACCAAACTACAACTCCCAGGATTCCACAGTATTGAGCCATGACAGTTAAAGTGGTTTCAAACTTCATTAATTCATCAGCGTTGATGCACCCACAGTCTCTAAGGTTAATGGGGAAAAATCCCAACGGTCTGGGGAATTAATTAGTGGTATAAGATGTGGCTGAAAATACCACCTTCCAGCAATATTTAATATTATTATCTTTATTTATATCCCGCCTTTCTCCCGGTAGAGACTCAAGTTGGCTAACAACCACACAATCTAATACCAATTTAAAACAAAACAAATATAAACATTTAAAAAACAAATATTAGTGCATGGATATAAAAAATATCTGACAGGTTCTTAGACTTTAGTAGTAGTAGTAGTAGTAGTAATAATAATAATAATAATAATAATAACAATAGACACTGACAAAAATACGATCTGTCAACTGCAAAAACCCACCCTACTGGAATCTGTGCGCATCATCCGAAAATACATCACACAGTCCTAGACACTTGGGAAGTGTTCGACTTGTGATTTTGTGATATGAAATCCAGCATGTCTGCCTTGTTTGCTGTGTCATATAATGTCGTTGTGTCAATAATAATAATAATAATCTTTATTTATATACCGCCCTATATCCTCAGGGGACTCTGAGCCGTTTCCAGCATTTAAGACTTTAAGCTTAAACAAGTGCTGTGAAATAGGGACTCTGGGTATCAAATAACTGTTGAGTTGCCAAATAGAAGAGACAGAAACAAATTAATACTCTTACCTTTTTGGGGGTAGTAATTGGTGAATTGCTTTCTCCTCAACTTCATGAAGGCGAATATTATCAGAACTAATAGTAGTAGCAGACAAATTGGTACCATTACAGTCAAGGATTTTTTTTCCGTATTTGATTTATTTGCAAAATCTGTGAGCAAGAAAATCCATGTGATTTATTTGCGGTTTGCACAAAAATCAATCCGCTACTCAAGCCAAAGAAGCTATGCATAAATGCTACTTTTCGTAAGTGTCCCTTACTATACCAGTGATGGCCTGATGCATATAGTACAGGTTCAGTGGGAGTGAAAATATAATTAAAATTCAATACATATAAGTATTTATTATGTTCTTCAAAATGTTCTTTCCCAATGGTTTAAAGCAGTGTGGTCCAACCTTTAGTTACCTGAGGGCCAATCAAACTTTAGTATAGAAATGTGAGGGCTGGAGACATTCCAGAACGAAAACAAATTACATAATTAATATTGAATTACATAATTAAAATATTAATATTGAATTACATAATTAAAATATTTTTCCAGTAAGAAGGGCAAGGGCCAACAAAAATGAATTGGGGCGCATGCTGGACCACACTGGGTTAAAGGAACGTGGTAAGGATCACTGTGTGCAAAATTACAAGCAGACTTTCACACAATTCAGAGCCAACAAAATATCCTAGTATTACACACTTAATGGACTGGATTGAGTTGGCAGTGAGGTGTCTGTGTGCCTTGACACCACTTGTTGATAGAGGATGCAGAATTAACACAGTTTGACACCACTTTAACTGCCTTGGATCGGTGCTATGGAATCATAGTAGCTGTAATTTTATACGGTTATAGCCTTTTCCATCAAAGAGTGCTGGAAATTACAACTTTCAGGATTTCACAGCAGTGAGCCATGGCATTTAAAATAGTGTCAAACTATATTCATTCTACCATATAGATGCCCTCTAAAGCAAAAGCAAACGGTGGCAGCTTCTCCTACTTCATATGTCCTTTCTCACTAATAACTGTTGCCATCTTGACCACACTCTTGGCCAAGTCTCTTCATCTGATAAATGCTGGAGTGTATGTCTTTATCTTCCTAACAGTTGGCCACTGGTAAGCATCAAGGGGCCCTTCCACACAGCCATATAACCCAGAATATTAAGGCAGAAAATCCCACAATATCTGCTTTGATCTGGGTTATCTGTGGTCACACTGCCATATATTCTAGTTCAAAGCAGAAAATATGGGATTTTATTCAGCTGTGTGGCCAAGGATGTTTCCAGAGTTTGTTAATATAGACAACAAACTGTGTCTCCTTTACTGAGCCTCTGAATGGAGAAAAACTACTCAGTTTCCATATCTCAAGGATCAAAATGGCATTCTCTAGTGAGGCAAGTAAGTATCTCTTTTCCCAGCTCCAAATGTTATGGAACGAGATTTTTCAGTTGGGCAGGGACTGGAAGGGAAAGCTAAAACGCCTCCATCAAGCCATCTGAAGTTAATGAAGCAATGCAGATTGCCACATGAAGAGGCCCCTTTGTAAGACAAGAGTCTAACATTACTTAACCGCACCACTGGGAGCAACTTATTACAGTTCAGGACCAGGCAGAGTTCAGAAAAAGCTGCTCGGCAGCTGTGTGATGTTTCATCTATAGCTGGAGAAGGAAGACAATTGTTTTATTGTGTATTTAAATAAAGTTTTTCTGAGCTGGCTGCAGGAGTGCAGAAGATGACATGTGGACACGAGGGGAGCTCTGCTCATGATGCCATGTACCTTTTTCATAGAAAACTGAGAATGAATCTACACTGTAAATTCAATGCATTTTGGCACTGCTTTAACTGCAATGGCTCAATGCTACAGAATCATAAAAGGTACAGTTTTGTGAGGCACCAGCATTCTTTGGCAAAAAAGGTTTTAAAAAACTTTTTAAAAAACTAGGGCCCCTTCCACACAGCTGAAAAAATCCCAGGTTATCTGCTTTGAACTGGAATATATGGCATTGTGGACTCAGATATCCCAGTTCAAAGAAAATAGTGTGGGGTTTTCTGCCTTGATATTTTGGGTTATATGGCTGTGTGGAAGGACCCTACAATTCCCATGATTTATTGTGCCATGGCTGTTAAAGCAGTGCCAAACTGGATTAATTTGCACACTGTCAGTTAACACTGAGACTATTCTCAAATGGCCAGAGGACTTGTCATGCTAACTATCAAACGGTATTGTGAACCTGTTCCACCGTTTTCTCCTTCCCAGTTTTTTTTCTTGGTAAGTAAAACATGGAAAACCTGGGAGAGTTACAAATGGTAGACAATCTCCGGGTTTTTAAACTGCTTTTCACATAGCAGATATGATGTTAAAGGAAGAATCATTGCAGGATATATTACCATAAGAAGAAATCGTCATTGACAGAGACAGAATAAAGACAGGCAAAGGTAAAGGTTTCCCCTGATATTAAGTCTAGTCGTGTCCGACTCTGGGGTCTGGTGCACATAAATGCTTACCGAGCGATGATACTGCACCATGTGCCGATGTGTTTTCATTTAGTTCCCTATTCCAGAATACACAGCTATAGTTTCCGTGATTCCGTGGTTTGACTCTCAGGGTACTAGTAATGTTGAAAAGTCCATCCTCTGTCATTTGATGCGTAGTGAAGGCAAATTTGCTGAGATTAGTGCTTTTCTCATTTTGCCAAGAAACTTCAGCAAGAGGATATCCTTGTGACTGACAAGTCAAATTCAGCTCTGTTTTTTCCTTTCTCTTCTGGAAATGTATTCTCTTGTAGGGTGCTGTAGAAGAAAAAAGTGAACTACAATTACTATAAGACTCCAGTAATCGTGGAACCCATATCCATGGTTTCACCTCACTTTCTGTCCCTGTGATAATTGGATTTTGAAAACTTTGGCTTGTGGTGGAAACAAGAATTGGTTGATAAAACTTCAGCGGAGATACCTTTCCCCCATGATAACTATTTCAGGAGTGAATTTCCCTTTCGAAGGGTAGATTTCTCTCACTTCCTGTTGTCTCACTCCCATTCTTAACTATGAGTTGTTTCTAAGTTGAACGTTTGTAACTTATTTATTTACGACATTTATATCTCACCCTTCTCACCCTGAAGGGGACTCAGGTTAGCTTACATGGGTGACATTATTTCATGCCAACAACATCAATTAAAAGCAATTAAACAACAATTTAAAACAACATTAAAACAACATATGTAAACATTAGACAACTCAGGGACTGCGTGTTCAGCTAAATAAATGAAAAGGTTAAATGTTCTGTCCTTGCTTGCTGAGATACTGATCATTATAACTCTCCACATACCTGCAGTTGCTATCTGCAGTTTTTAAATACATTGTCAATTCAAATATGCATTTAGCAGTATTAATTTATTCATATGTTTATTACTTATTTTTAAATTGCACCTTCAGATATCAGCCAGCATGCCAACGCCTCAAATCAAGAAACAGCCTCCTAAGATCCACAGAAATGCTCGCAAAAACACCTCAACAAGCGAGAGTCCAAAAGTGGCAGGCTAAAACCCAGAACCTCAAGCCATGGCTGATACCAGATGAGAAACTCCCACCTGGGCACACAGAAGACTGGGCGACTTGGAAGGCGCTGAGCAGACTGCTCTCTGGCACCACAAGATGAAGAGCTAACCTTAGGAAATGGGCTACCAAGTGGAGTCCACGACATTTTGAGTGTGGAGAGGAGCAAACCACAGACCGCTTACTACAATACAACCTGAGCCCTGCCACATGCACAATAGAGGACGTTCTCATAGTGACACTAGAGGCACTCCAAGTGGCCAGCTTCTGGTCAAAGGAAATCGCGTATAATGCCAAAGTTTTTAACTTTGTGTTTTTAAATAAATTATAACAGTATCCTTAATTCACTTCTGACACGATAAATAAATTGCACGTTCTATCTAGATCCCTCAGTACAAGGTACCATCAATTTAAAAAGCACTAAACAGTCTGAAACTAACTTGGAAAACATAATCCAACAAGATAAAACATTGTACAGAAAATCACAATTCATCTGATCATAATCCAGCTTTGCCCATTAGGTCCAAAGGCTTGGAGGTGAGACCTAGGAACCTAGTGGTTTCTCTTTATACCAAGTAATGTAACTGCTCCCAAAGATATATTGCATGAAATGGAAAGAGCAAAGGCTGCCAAGGAAGAAGAGAGGCACTTATCTTTAAAATTGGCCACTGTCCCCATGTTATAATGTGAAAAAACCCAAGGGTTTTTCCTAAGGCAGCTGACAAATCTCTGAATTAAAGCCAGGCTTTGTGTTGTCATAAAAAGAGACTAATCAGTATTTCTTGGTCCCAGCATGCATTCATAAGAGTAACCTGATACATGGATATTTGCTTGGGATTTATTTAATCTACAGGTTGAATTTAACTGTTGACCTTCTGATCACAGTTTCTGCCTAACGTCTGGATTTTCCCCCCAGAGTATTAATGCTCTTGCGCAACTAACCTTTAACATCCAAATAAATGTACTTGAGGTCGGATCCTTCATAATGCACAAGACAAACATATATTCCTGAATCTGCGATCTTTACATTGTTGAGACACAGCATGGAAAGTCCAATTTTTAATTCGCTGGGTGCAACTCTGGCTCTGTCTTGATAGTCTGCGTGTTGCTGCCTGAGGTCTTCTTGACCTTTGCTGAGCTTGTAAACTTCTTTTACTTCATTTCCCTGGGAGGGTTTTCTTTGCCACAAGACACTTAAATTGGTCAGATTGAATGGATCGTGGACTGGAAAGCGGCAGCCCATTGTCACAGTGCCCCCATGCTCTGCAAAATAACGTGGCTGAAGAACTTCCACTGTGAATAAAGCTGAGACATAAATGTATGATTATTCATCAAACAAAGTACTGGCATTTTTGTAGAGTTGAAAGAGTCCAGTAGGTCACAGCATCTGGAGGGCCACGTAAAATGACATGGTAAGCTGGAACTGGGCCAAGGCCTTGAGTTTGACATATGTGTCCTAGACCAACACAAGAAGTAATTTATGCAGCACATAACTTGCCAGTCTTCATTTTCAATGAAATTTTCATATAAATAATATTAGTCCTGAAATTACACTTAGACCAGTTTGGTGTCTTTTTGCGAACAGTTTTGTGAGGGATGTATAGACATTTATATTTTTAGGTGACAATCCCTGGAATTTCACACCATGCTGAACTCGGGTTGGCGGGATAGACCTGCCACCTTTTTTGATCATTACTAAATAAGACTCTATACATTTAGATTGGAGCCCCAGGTGGCACAGAGTGTTAAAGCGCTGAGCTGCTGAACTTGCGGACCAAAAGGTCGCAGGTTCGTATCCGGGGAGCTGAGTGAGCGCCAACTGTTAGCCCCAGCTTCTGCCGACCTAGCAGTTTGAAAACATGCAAATGTGAGTAGATCAATAGGTACCGCTCCAGCGGGAAGGTAACGGTGCTCCATGCAGTCATGCCGGCCACATGACCAAGGAGGTGCCTACAGACAACGCCGTCTTTTTGGCTTAGAAATGGAGATGAGCACCAACCCCCAGAGTTGGACAGGACTAGACTTAATGTCAGGGGAAAACCTTTACCTTTACCTACATTTAGATGGCCTTCATCAGCTTTTTTGCTTTACACACCGATCTCACATATTTGCTTTTTACAACTTTTTTCTTTCGCCTGAAAAGCTCCAGAGGTTTCAAAGGCACGTGTCATTCTGGGCCCATCCAGACAAGCCCTTAACTCAAGACCCATCTTAGTTTTACTGGAGGCATCCAAATGATGCTTCTGATAAAACCGAACAACTCTGGGGCAAAGTAGGTAAACCCTGCTTTGTCCCAAATTAATTAAATACCTGATAAAACCGAGATGTTTCATAACATCTGGGTCTTTCCAGTAATGGGCCCAGTGTGAATTGGGCCCAGGGACTGTGTCACATGATCCCCAGACCCAATCCAAACAACAGTCTCAGGTTTTTCGGGCTCCATGGGCCCAGAAAACCAAGAATGCACCCACCCCTTCCCCAACCCCCCCAAAATAAGCCCTTAAAATTAAAACTTACCCGACTATTATTAAGGTACTGTTGGAGTCCTCCTGGTATGTAGAAATGACGGGGGGAGGATCAAGTTTCCTCCTTGCCCCCTGTCTCCTGACGTGTCGTTTCTATACTCCAGAATAAATCCAGCAGTACCTTAATGATGGCCAGGTAAGTTGTTTTTATTTTTAAGGGCTTATTTTTGGGGGGGGGGGGGGGCTTCTGGGTGTTTGGGTGCCATCCCCCAGAAGTTACCAAATGGTCATCTAGACACCCCTGGGAAAGCACGGATTTTGGGAGGAGGTGTAGAGAATCAAACCTGAACTGAAGCAGGTTTCTTAAACCCATTTCGGTGCACATTTAAGTAAAATCTGGAAGTGCCTTCTGTGTCCTTTGCAATGGTCAAATAAAAGTCCTAATATAGTTTTGTGAATTCTCATTACAGCCAAAACAATCAGCTTTTCTTTCAGCATTGCC
Organism: Anolis carolinensis; assembly: GCF_035594765.1. Lineage (NCBI taxonomy): Eukaryota > Metazoa > Chordata > Lepidosauria > Squamata > Anolidae > Anolis > Anolis carolinensis. Next base: position 240,907,150 of record NC_085842.1, read on the forward strand.
ACCATAATTGTGTCTGTAAACCAGAAGTAAGTGTCTACAGCCTGCAGTTCATAATAAAAATTCAATTCCAAAAGCTATACCTGTTACTCAATGGCTGATTCCCTCACTATAGCTGAATCTGCCCATCTTCAGATCTGTGACAAACCCTTCCATTCCAGCCAACATTAGCCATGCAGAAAGGGCAATCTGTGTATGGTATTTGCAAAAGGACAGAGCAGAGAGAAGACTCTTCACTTGCAAATCCAGCAGTAAAAATAAATGTAACAGGCTTTGCTTGGATGAACATAACACACACAACCAAACCCACACAACAATTTGTGGAATTAAATAGGCCACAACCTAATTTGTTACAGCTGAAAAGGCTTTATCTACCAAAAAATCGGATCTGTTCATCAGCCAACATGCCAGTTGAGGCTGGGGCTGGACCTACACTGCCCTATATCCCAGGATCTGATCCCAGATTATCTGTTTATCCCAGATTATTTGGCAATGTAGACTCATATAATGCAGTTCAAACGGATAATCTGAGATCATATCCTGGGATATAGGGCAGTGCAGATCCAGCCTGAGTGATGAAGACCACCCACATTCCTGAAATGGCAGGTGTGGAATTCCATTTTGGCAGATGCCACTGTGTAGTGCCATTGCCACCTGGGAGTGAGGCAGAGTCAAATGCCCTCAAATGGGCATAACTATGTTTGTTTCCTATGGTCCCATAAACAGAGCTGGATATAAGAGTCCCATAGGGTCCATCCATCTCCCTGCAAACTGGATCTGTCCCAAAATTTTCCAAAGTCGTGGCAAATCAATTTTGCAACACGACTATGCCTAACGTTTGGACTACAAGCAACAGGGACCCAAAATAAGAGGATTGATAGAAAGGTGATTTTGTGCTGATTGCCTGTCAGAACAACTGGGACTTTTCCTTCATGTTCCCAGGACTGGCACAGAGTGAAGCCTCTGCTCTTTCATGGAGAGATTAGTCTGCTTTTCCTGATAGATTACTTCTTTTGCCATTGCTGGATCAATATCTATCACTTTTGCTTTCTCTCCCTCTCCCTGCACCCCTGTTTCACTTTCTCTTTCTGTTTGGGAAATTCCAGCTGAGTGAGTGGGCTTTCTGACAGCAAATGGGTACAGAGCTGGCAGCTTCAGGCCCATTGACCAGCCACTTCCACAGCAGCCAATGAGCTGGGATCTAACACAAGATCCCCAGAAAAATACCATGGCAGCCGCACAAACCAGAGCAGCTCTGCTCCACCTCACACTGTAGTCTAGTCACCCACTGTGTTTCTTCAACAGTGTGAAGTGGAGCAAAGCAGAAAACTCTGCTTAAAAATGTGTTCTGTTGCAAATTGACTCAGGCACCATACGTTTGGACTGTCTCCTGTGACTGCAGCATTAAAATGAGGAAGATCTGAGGAATTGTTCAGTATTGTTCAATATCTTCTATTGAGTGCAATATAACTTGCAGAAAACAGTTCTCTGGAGACCCCCAAATTGCAGTCATGTATTGACATTTGCTGAATGTCTACTAAAATGGATTTCCCCGTCTTGGAATATAGGAACTATAGAAGTTCTCTAGACAGTTGTGGAGTTCCTGAGCAGATCACAAGGGAAATGTACAACTTTTAGAATTATAGTGAAGTGGTGTAGTGGTCTGGGCATTGGACTAGGACTTGGAGACTAGGATTCAAATCTTCACTCAGCAATGGAAATCCATTGGGTGGCCATGGGCAAGTCACACACTCTCAGCCTCAAAAGAAAGCAAACCCAAAATCTCTGAACAAATTTTGCCTGGAAAACCCTGTGGTAGATTTGCTTAGAGTCACCATAGGTCAGATACAACTTTTAGATACAATAACCAATTGGAGTAAAGGCTCTCACCTGATACCAAATGAAGCTGGATCTGAACTAGTACAACTAGGAGGGGTCCAAACATTTTTCTAGATGTATCTAAAAGACAATTTTAACATCATAAATATTCCCAAATGTATGAGGAAGTTGACACATGCAAAGAAACAAGGAAGTTCAAATAATAGTAATCCAGAGCAGGCTTTGATCAAACAGTAAATAATGGATATGCCGGTAAATAGGTGTGCTCTTTGTCCATTCTCCTTGACTCATTCCTAGCAGTACGGCATGCCTTGCTGTCCATGAACCAAGCATTTTGTTCAGTTCATGATGAAACTACAAAGGAGGGGTAGAGAATAGTTTGAATTATGACTCCCAAAGACCCTTATCACTGCCAATGTTGAATCTAGAGGGAATTGTGGGTCAAAAGAGGCAGCATAGCATATTGGAGTTCCTGATGAAGAAGCAAACATACTAAAAACAACATACAAGGTTTCATTATAAGATCCTCATTATATACGAAGAGACAAATAGTTTAGCGTGCTGATCCAGCTCCGTTGTTATGAAGAGAAGAGTCAGAGAAGAGATACAGAAACATCCCTGAGCTTATCAGTTTATATCACACTGGACTGAAGATTGTAGACCAAAAGGAAAGACTTTCATCACACAGACTGTCACTAGCCAGTGTTGTTATCTCTTTTCTCTGGATGCCTGTTTTTCATTGGTCACTGGAGGCAGGGTCTTTAGTGTACTGTGTGATTAAGGTAGCCTTGCACTAAAACACAAAGGGGTGCAAGATTAAGCAGTTTGAAATTTCTATATCAAACACAATGATCTTAATAACTTCCCCTCAAAAGATATTGTTTTGATTATTAGGGGGGGGGGGGATGAACCAAGCCACTTTGGTTTCTATTGATTTCTTTCATTTTCCAGTCTTGCCAATATAGTTGCCAGATCAGGAGTATATCAGGCCATGAGATTTCAGAGCCAAAACCTGAGACCAAAGGAGTCAGTCTCCTCATGAGATGCCACTGGAAGCATGTCCTGGAAATCTTACGATGGACAGCCATTGATGGCGCCATTAAGGACCAATTGTGAGTGTATAAAGAAAACCTATCTATTTTTTCCCAAAAGAAACCAAGTTTTAAAAATGAGATTTACAGACACACACCTTTCAAGGCTGCGCTCTTGCCTTGAGACTCCTCCCCATCTGCCAGAGGGCTGGAGCAGAGGCTCTAATACTAACAACTCTGACACTTAACAATGCTACAAAGACTATTAGGGAGACTTTTATCTCTTTTGCAGGGGCCTCTCAGCTTTTCACAGCATTGAGACCATTTTGAGTGCACAGGAGACATTGTAGTTTCGAAATTGAAAGATATTTTTGTTAGCTTTCTTATTCCCAGCAAACCTAAGGAAGGAAACATGACTGCATCTGATGCACTCCACATGGCTATGTGTAAGTCCTTCATAAATCCATTGTCATTATAGGAATTGGTGGGGTTTCCCACCACTCCTTATAATTTCTGTCCCTTTGCCTACCTTTTGAATCATCATGCTGGATGAATCAGCCTGCACAGATATAAGCCTTTTTCATTGGCCATTACTAGAATATGGATTTTGAAATGAATGCCTTTGGGTCTTATTGTCACTGCTGAGAAGTACAGCTTCCTTTACAACAAAAGAATTTGTTAAGAATGATTCAGATCAGATGCCAGACGGAGTAAGATTGTACACTCATTCTTTCTCATAGTGGATTTCCCCCTTTTATGGCCTAGTGGTCTAAGTCTGACCACCTTCGGGATAATCAGCTAATGAATCTAGCCTTGTCCTGTGCTGTCACTTATCACTGATATTACTCAGAGAAGGAAGATAACAATGAATAAAGGTAGAAAAAGGAAAGGGAGAGAAAGCCAACCAGGCTACTGAATTTGGAGTTGGAGTTCTCAAAAATAACTTGTTCATGTTGTAGTATGAAAAGGAGTCAGAGGCTGTCTTGCTTCTTCCCTTCTCACATCTATGTGAGTTATATTTCTGCAAGCAAGAAAGGTGAGAAATTTGGGGATTTCAGAGAGAAGTCTGATCTGTAACTGGGGGGGGGGCGGTATGCTTCCACAGGAATCCTGTAACTAGAGATTTCTCCCCATCATGTGTATGTCTTTGCCCTTCAAGCACATACAGTTTTTAAAGCCACACACAGAAAGTGGAAATCATTATGTGGCAAAGGAGAAGGGGAAATGATCAATTTGGTAGACGTGACTTGTCCTTTTCCATCCTTTTGAAGTAGATCTTAAAACTTCACAATAGAAAATAGTAAATGGCTATGCTACAGTTATGGCACTTTATGAATTATATATGGCTTAGTCCTGTGTGTTTAGTCTCAACCTGTGTGTCCCCAGGTATTTTGGCCTACAACTCCCAGAAATTTCAGCCAGTTTACCAGCTGTTAGGATTTCTGGGAGTTAAAGACTAAAAATATCTGGGGACCCACAGGTTGAGAACACTGTCCTAGATAAAGATGAAGATTTAGGTCTTTCTGTGGCATGTATGGATTCTCCCTGCTTCCCATTTCCCTCTCAACTGCAGTCTGGTGGAATGGCTACTACAAAGGGACACAGAAATGAGGGAAGAGTCTGATAGAGGTTTCTAAAGGACATACAATTTTCTTTGCAAGCCTACAACTTAGTTGTTTTGCTCTTTTACAAGGTACTTTTCTCAAAAAGCTAGGCCGTTATTATGCAGCAATACAACCCACAGCTTGATATGCAACTCTATACATTTAAAAGCTATTTCTGCAAAAAAGACCCTTACATTGTAAAGCAACTGAGTCATCCCTGTTGCTCAAACAATAGGACCACCAGCCCCATAAGATGAAAGGAGGTAGCTTCACATTCAATGACGGTTTCAGCAACATCTGGTTTATCTCATGTTGGTGAATCTACTATAAGGAGCCCCCGTTTGTGCAATGGGTTTAACCCTTGTGCTGGCAGAACTGCTGACTGAAAAGTTGGTGGTTCGAATCTGGGGAGCGGTCATGAGCTCCCGTCTGTCAGCTCTAGCTTCCCATGCGGGGATGTGAGAGAAGCCTCCCACTGAATGGTAAAACATCTGGGTATCCCCTGGGCAACATCCTTACAGACGGCCAATTCTCTCACACCAGAAGCAACTTGCAGTTTCTCAAGTCGCTCCTGATACAAAAAAAAAAAATCTGCTATAGATTTCAATCTGAATTTTTAAAGGAGCTATCCATGGTACTTAACCAGTCTTGTAGCCAGCGTCCCACACTTTCAGTGGCATCACTAGGGTGGGTGTCACCCCATGGACCTCCTCCCATACCAAACAAGACCACAATATTGAAGCTAAAATACTAGACAATTTGAAGAAATCATCTTGCTTATTGCAAGATTTAAGGATTCAAAGCACCATTGTAATAATGATGGTTCTTACCAGAGGGGATGCACATTATGGGAAGGTTCAAAAAGTAAATAAATGCAGAGCTTTAGCCTTACAGGTATACTGATACAGTGTACATGTGCTAGAAAAATGTTATTGTGGTGGTCATATCTAACCATAGGAATATTTTTTTATATATTTAAATATATATTTCTGCTGAAATACCACTCAATTTTGTATAGGCAAGTCATTTTGGTGCCACTCCAAACATCCCTTAGTGATGCCACTGCCTCCTTTAGAGTGAAGACTAAACCTGATAACAGATCTATTATACTATCACTGAAGCTCCCAACCTTTGTGAATGCATCCAAAATTCACTGCAATGAACTGGCCAGGTAAGTTGTTCCACACAAACAGGTTTCACAGCCTTATCTGAAGCCATAATTAGTTTCAAACCGAAACTGAGGGTGCACCCACACTACAAAATTAATGCAGTTTGACACCTCTTTAACTACCATAGCTCAATGCCATGGAATCCTAGGTAAGACCCCAGCACTATTTGGCAGAGAAGGTTAAAGAGCTTGTAAAAAAAAACTCCTATAATTCCATAGCACTGAGGTGTGGCAATTTAAGTGGTACCAAACTGCATTAGTTCTACCGTGTATATGCATCCTGAGTTACAAGAACTAGAAAAGATTCATCTAAAAGTCCAGTCATCTTCTGTGAGTGAAATAACATACCAAATAAGATACCCGAGTATAAGCTGAGTTTTTCAGCCCTTTTTTTAGCATTGAACTCCCCCCCCCCTCCCTTGGCTTATACTTAAGTGAGGGTCCTGGCCAGCTCATATTTGAGTATATATACTCAAGTATATAGGTAATCAGTGTTGGACAGTCTTATCTTAAATTACAGTTTTATGTAAATATTCAAAAACATTGAACCTACTGATGCCTCAATTAATGTAATTTTATTAGTATCTATTATTATTATTATTTTTGAAATGCTGCATTTCCCACCCTCATCTTGTACTTGAGTCAATAAGTTTTCCCATTTTAGTGGTAAAATTAGGTGCCTCAGCTTATGTTTGAGTTGGCTTATACTCGAGTATATACGGTATATCTAAGGCTGACCCTGATAGAGTTACCTACCTATAATGGACTGCCTTATTGTAAACCAGTGGTTGGTAACCTTGATCCCACAAAATATTTTGGACTGCTACTCCCATCATTCCTGGAGCTTCTGGAAACTGAAACCCATATGCCCCACTCCATTTTAAACAAAAAACAACACATTTTTCTTTTTATAGCCATTATTAACAACCTTGATTTATCCCACACAACTCTGTTTCTTCCTTGAATTAGCCACTCTCAGCATCAAACAATTTCCCTCATATCTCCTGCTTTTAATACAAAAAGCTTTCAGTGCTCATGTAAACAAAATGTCCTAGAACACATTAGAAAAATCAGAATTATATTTACCTCTTTAGCTAGCTTAGACCTCCTCCACTGAAAAATTATTTAGGATTTCTGCAGGTTTGATTTGACAGGGCTTCTTGGAGAAGAAGCAGCAAACATGATCCTTCAGAACTGCCAGCTGTCCCTGTTCTGATATTATCAAATATACTTCAAATTGGCTTTCAGGAAATGATGAATCTAGTACAGTTTCACTTTCATTTACAGAACATAACACATTGTGAAACACAATATTTGTTCCTGGCTTATAAAAACATCATTTTCTAATTGGTTCTATAATAAATAAATAAAAACACAGAAAAGGTTTATTAAACTGCAAACATTTTGCTTGGCAGGACACCCTGCAGCACATTTTGCTATAGCTTTTCAATGAAGAGTCTCAACCAACATAGTTTGTGGCAGCCACAAAAACAAAGTTTATGGAGTATAACAACTACTTTCAAAGTAAGTACTTCACAATTAAACAGGAAATAACACTTTCAAACCAGGAACATATTTTTTCAGATTTTGTTACATAGTGTAATGCATTAACCTTCTGAAACCTGACCTGTGGTATAAAAGAGAATCTTACTTTAATAGGTGCAATTGTCTCAGATTGTATAGACACATGCCTATTAATTATAACTGCATTCTTTAAAAATAATTCTTTTCTTTATCATTATTTAAAAGCAGTTAAAATTGATATTTCAAATTAACCTTTCCATTGGTTTATAAAATATCAGAATAAGGCATGCTATTGACCAGTGGTAGTAATCATACCTAAGTAAAGAGAAGCCCCATCCCACACACACAAAAGTAAAGTAATTACCATATACTTGAGTATAAGTCAACTCAAATATCCGCCAAGGCACCTAATTTTACCACAAAAAACTAGGAAAACGTATCGACTCAAGTATAAGCCAAGGGTGGGAAATGCAGCAGCTACTGGTAAATTTCAAAATAAAAATAGATACCAATAAAATTACATTAATTGAGGCATCAGTAGGTTAAATGTTTTTGAATATTTAAATAATTTTATTAATAACACACATGGGTAAATTTTACAATATAATAAAAATTAAAGGTATATAGGGTAGAAACATGAGAAAAAAGTGAAATAGTAAAAAAGAAAAATGAGAAAAGGGGGAAGGAAAAAATTATTTACAGGGGCATTTTGACTTCCATCTTCTTCATAGTGGTAGTGTTTATTTGTCCTTTGAACAAATTGTCCTTTAAAACTATAAGACTTCTTAGTTTCTACAGCCCCTCACTCTCCTTATCCTCTTGCGAAACAACTATTTTCTTTAATCTTCTTTTTGTTTTATATTAATATTTTCATCTTCTCATGTTTCAAATATTCTTTAATTGGTTGCCAATCTGTTTGAGTTTTAGGTTTTCCTTGGTGCATTGCCAGCAATAGAGTTAATCTATCCATATTCATAATCTCCATTATTTTTTAATATTTACATAAAACTGTAATTTAAGATAAGTCTGTCCAACTCTGATTACCTATACACTCGAGTATAAACTACAAAAAAGGAGATTCCACCTGAACATTAGGAAGAACTTCCTCACTGTGAGAGCTGTTCGGCAGTGGAATTCTCTGCCCTGGACTGTGGTGGAGGCTCCTTCTTTGGAAGCTTTTAAGCAGAGGCTGGATGGCCATCTGCCAGGAATGTTTTGAATGTGATTTTCCTGCTTCTTGGTAGGGGATAGGCCTGGATGGCCCGTGAGATCTCTTCTAACTCTATGATTCCTCCATTCCATGTTCTCCATTATTCCTCCATTATAAAGAAAAACTCACCTCCACTTTCATGTCCAAAGGCTCTTTTTCAAGCAATTTCCAGAGCACAATAAATGCCAAGTCCTGGTGGGTGCGCTTAAGAAAAGGAGGTATCCATGACCAGTTTCATTGTGGTCTTGGTGCCGCATGATCTGGCTCCCCTCCTTGGGGAAACCCTGGTTAATCTTTTCTCACTCTCTACAGGACTGTTGAGCCACAACACTGATAATCCTGTTTCTTACTGGCAATCCAGACAGTCCATTCCATGTTCTGATGTCTTCAGCAACCACATTTTTACTAAAACGGAAATTAACAAAATTAAAACCGAGAAGCAAGTCAATTGTGCATTTTATACCAATATTTCCTAGCCTTACCACAAGTCGACCACAAGTCGTAGAAGGTCCCAACCTTCATTTTCAACATATATTTGAGAATACTTCTTTCATTTGAGCCCATTTTTCTGGAGTGAAAAACCAAAAATACACCATTTTGTAAAAATTCTCCTTAAAACCATCACATAACATTTCAATCCCTTTGACCACATTTTCCCCATTTTCCCATCTGTACATTATATACAAAATTCTGAGCCCATTTTAGCACTTGTTCCTCTTCCAACTCAATTTTAACAGAAGTTTATACATATAATAATAATAATAATAATAATAATAATAATAATAATAATAATAATACTTTAATTGTATTCCGCCCTATCTCCCTGAGGGGACTCACCTGCAAATTCCTGCATCTCAAATTTACATTTGGTCTTCCCAAAATTATACATTTTGGCCATTTTAATTATTTCAGCTATTTTTTTTGCAGAAATACTGTTGAGAACTATCGCCCCTTGACAGTAATTCTTCATTTGATATAATTCTATATTGTTCTTGACCATATTCCAAAAGACTGTGATAACGCAGTGGTGAAGGAGAAGAAAATGTACAGCAACACGATAAATAACTATAGATGCATGTTTGAGTGTGTGTGCAAATTATCAGTCCATAGGATGGAACTATAGCAATTAAAATGGAATGATAAGTTTATAATTAGGTATGTAGTGTAAAAGGACCCTGTTCTTTGTAGATAATTTGTCTTTGCCCTTCTTTCCCATCTTTTGATCCCTGAATCCTTTTTTAGAATTGCTGGAGAGCTTTCCACAAAAGGATAGTCATCTTCCAATAACAACAACAACAACAACACTTTATTTAGAGTCTTCTGCCCTTCTCCCCAAAGGGACTCAGAGTGGATTACAACATATAAAGCAGACACAGGCAAACATTTAGTGCCTTGTTACAATCACATACAATGAGACACATAAACACAGACAAAGGCAAAGGCTTCTCCTTTCACTTCTGGCTCTGGAAGTGGTGCTCATCTCTGGGTCTGGGGGAGATGCTCTTCTCCCTTTCCAAGCCAAGGAACCTGCGTTGTCACCTCCTGGTCATGTGGCTGGCATGACTGCTTGGAGCATCTTTTTGCCTATTCCCGCCAAAGTGGTACCTATTTGTCTATTCACATTTGCATTTTTTTCGAACTGCTAGGTTGGCAGGAGCCAGGGCTAACAGCAGGAGCTCACCCTGTCCTGCAAATTTGAATTGCCAACTTTCAGCTCAGCAGTACAAGGGTTTAACCCATTGCGCCACCGCAGCCCCAACAGTATAACTCTGGATCCATGACAAAGGTTGCATCAGTTGGGTTATTTGATTCGTCAACGTCTGTGCTCTTCAGATTTTTCACATTCACAAAATATGGTAGTACAATTAAGGACTAAGAGGACTTTGCAATAAATCTTGATTCTATTCCACTTCTGTCATTCCTTTTATGGATTTTCAGATGATACTCTTATGGCTTAAGTGTTTTAAGGTACTGCTGTACTGCTGTTATGGCTCAAGTATTTTTAGAAGAAAGGTAATCTGCTTTCCATCTGCCATGCAATTCATACAACCTTGATAATATTGTGTGTGTCTCAATTGCAGAATAATAATAATAATAATAATAATAATAATAATAATAATAATACACTTTATTTATATTCCACTCTATCTCCCCGGAGGGACTCAAAGCAGATTACAGGATACATATAAGGCAAACATTCAATGCCTTTTACACAATGACATACACAGTCAGAGATAAAGGTCTTCCCCTTTTGTCATCTCCGGAGTCTGGAGGTGATGCTCAACTTCCGGCCATGGGGAGGTGCTCCCGTTCCATTTTCCCATGCCTAGGAGCCTATTATCTGTGGATTCTCTGATCTATTGCCTGCATGTTTTGCATATCTGCACAGTGTTCTTTTATCTTCCCGCCAAGGTGGTACCTATTGACCTACTTGCATTGCATGCTTTCAAACTGCTAGGTTGGCAGAAGCTGCGGGCTGACAGTTCGGGAGCTCACCCCAACTCGTGGCTTTGAACTGTCAACTCTCTAGTCAACAGTTTTCCGTGCAGCTAGCGGTTTAACCCACTGTGCTACAGTGGCGTGTAACTATTTGTAACACTCCGTCATAGACTTTTGTTTCTCCCCAAGTAATTCCGCCAAGCAAGGTATGTGGACCTAGTAAAAATGTTACCTGCCTGATTCCCCAGATTAGGGGTCACACTTTGGCATGATGATTTACTGTCTGGTTTTGAAAGGGACTGAATGTGGTTTTGAGTCATCTGGGCAGGAGATTTCATACAGAAACAAGACCTAGCAGTGTACAGTCTGTAAATATCAAACTTCTTGGGTAAGAATTCTATCATCTACAATTGCAAGGAAACACTCCTATTTGTTCTCTAGCTCAACATCTTACTCCTAATCATTCTCGGCAATTTTGATGGTATTATATTGCTACTGTTTTCTTCTTCTTAGCAGATCCCTAAAGACATAATGGTAATCAGATGTTTCAGGTTCTGACCTAGTAATCATGTGTCTGACAGGAAATCACGAGCTTTCTGTTTTGCTTTTTTACACAACCAGCTCTTCTGGAACTAATTCTCATTACTCAGAGCACATCCATTAACATTTGCCACATTTAATTTGCTTTCACAGCACAGGCAGTATGAGGTGGAAGGTTTGTGCACTGGGGTCCAAAAGAAATGGATCATGTAAACCAAAACTTGGAAGCATGTGTTTAAATTATAGCTATCAGAAACTGTAAAGCAGTAGGATCAGTAGCCACACTATACCAAGAGCTGCAGACCCAAATAATAAATAAATACATATTGAAAGCTCTGGTATTAGTATAATAGTATGTGAATCCCTTGAGTCTAACTTTCTGTCTTTAGTGCTGGCAGATTCTGGTTTGAACATGTAATATGATCTGAGCAATATTGTGTGTATTATCATTTTCTTTTCATTCTTTCAGCATCCAGAGTTTAGAATATGCAAAGTATTTGTTGGGTTGATGTGAGTTTTCCAGGTTGTATGGCCATGTTTCAGAAGCATTTTCTCCTGATGTTTTGGCCACATCTATGACAGGTATCTTCAGAGGTTATGTGGTCTGTTGGAAACTAGGTAGGTAAGGTTTATATATCTGTGGAAGGTCCAGGGTGGGAGAAAGAACTCTTGCCTGTTGGAGACAAGTGTGAATGTTGCAATTAATCACCTTGACTAGCATTGAAAAGCCTTGCAGCTTCAAGGTCTGGCTGATTCAACAACACAAGTATTTGTTGTTGCTGCTATGTCTGCCTTCAAGTCATTTCTGATCTATGGTGACCCTAAGGCAAACCTGTCATAGGTGTTGTCAAAGGCTTTCATGGCTGGAATCATTAGGTTGTTGTGAGTTTTCCAGGCTGTATGGCTATGTTCTAGAAACATTCTCTCCTGACGTTTCGCCCGTATCTATGGTGTATATCTATGGCAGGCATCCTCAGAGGTTGTGAGCCATGGTCGAGCGGAGATTTGAACCCTGGTGTCCAGAGTCTTAGTCCAATACTCAAACCATTTGGCTCCCTAGCAAAGCATTAGTTATATAATTAATTCCAGCAATCAAGACATGTCTGGAAGATTTTATTTTAACTAAATTAATTAAATTGATGTATAGAGATGGCAGACCCAGAATTTTAAATGGCATATTTTCAGTCATTTTGAAAAAATATTTTATTTTATGTATATATTTAAACTATGTTTCAAAAAGGTCAATCTCAACTCATCAGACTCTTTTAAATGATCTGCTTTGTATATGTGTAAAATGGAATACATTCAATTGTTTGTTATATCCACAGGGCATCAGTTTCAGGATCCATCACAGATATGAAAAAGCACAGACAATAATGCCTCATATTATTAAATGGGGATGACATGAATGCACATGCTTCTGCATATCCATGTTCGTGTGATCACCATTTACTAATATGGAGTGCAATGATCCATAGTTCCTGGAAATTGCTGATCCATTTCCCAGGGATCTGGAGGAGCCACTTTATGCCAAAGAGGCCATATTTTTAATTAGACCATCTCAGATAAAACCTAGTTTTAAAAACCTGCAGTGCCTCCTATCCTCAGTGAATTTTATCTTCACCAGAGAGCCTATATTTAAGTCAGATCATTGCAGGTATCTGGTATCATGGAGACATTGTACTTAGCTGGTATTGCACCCTCCTGGGCACAGAGAAGGCTGGGCGACTTGGAAGGCACTGAACAGACTGCCCTCTGGCACCACGAGATGCAGAGCCAACCTTAAGAAATGGGGCCACAAAGTGGAGTCCACGGCATGTGAGTGTGGAGAAGAGCAAACCACAAACCACTTACCGTACTACAATGTAGTCTTAGCCCTGCCACATGCACAACGGAGGACCTTCTTTTAGCAACACCAAAGGCACTCCAAGTGGCCAGCTACTGGTCAAAGGACATTTAATATAATGCCAGGTTTTTAACTTTGTGTTTTTAAATACAACTTTACCCTCAGATCGCTTCTGACATGATAAATAAAAAAATAAATATTGCAGGTATACATTCAAACTGGGTATGAATCTTTCCAATCATTTTACACAATTTGTTGAAAATATATACACTTAATTTTATTTATGTTACAAAATTGATCTTGTAAAATATTGAACTTTCCCTTGTGTAAACAGACAAGGGACTCCTGAGTCACCACTTGTGAAGCCCATTTCTTAGAACAAGGGAAACAGCTGGGAACTTTCCTTTATTTCTTTGTATGTGGGAATGGATGCTCAGGGTAAGAGTAGGTGTCTGGCAGATGGCTCTCTCTCGAGCAGGTAGAGGCCTATTTGACAAGGAACATTTTCTCTAGTCCAGGAGTTCTCAAAACTTTTCAGCTGTGGAGGCCTTTTTGAAGCAAAAGTTTCTTGTGGAGTCCCAAGAAATGTTTATATATTATATTATATATTATATTATGTATGATAATATACTCATAATTTAGTCTAAACACCTTCTGCAGGGAAAGCACAATCAATACACTCTCAACAGATGGCCATCCAACCTTTGTAACTATTATTATTGACACAACAACATAGTCTGACACAGCAAACAAGATAGATATGCTGGATTTCGTATCACAAAATCACAAGTCGAACACTTCCCAAGCGTTTAGGACTGTGGGATGTATTTCCGGATGATGCGTACAGATCCCAGTAAGGTGGTCTTTTGCAGTTGGCAGATCGTAATTTTGTCAGTGTCTATTGTTTCTAAATGCTGGCTGGGATCTTTTGGCACGGCACCCAGTATGCCGATCACCACCGGCACCACCTGTACTGGTTTCTGCCAGAGTCTTTGAAGTTCGATCTTGAGGTCCTGATAGCGGCTGAGTTTTTCCTGTTGTTTTTCGTCAATCCAACTGTCACCTGGTATTATTATTATTATTATTATTATTATTATTATTATTATTATTATTATTATTGGAGCAACTCCAGGGGCCATTCAATTCAACCCACTTCTGCCATGCAGGCAAAGCACAATCAAAACATTCCCTGAGCAGTGGGATGGAAATAGGGTTTTGGAAGCAAGGAAAGCACCTCCTGAGTGGCATGATCATCAAATTTGCAGACAACACCAAATTGGGAGGGATAGTTAATACTCCAGAAGACAAGAGCAGAATCCAAAACAATATTAACAAATTAGAGAGATGGGCCAAAACTAACAAAATGAAGTTCAGCAGAGACAAATGCAAGATACTACACTTAGGTAGAAAAACAAAATGCAAAGGTACAGGATTTGTGCCTCTTCAAACTCCATAGCCAACTTCTGGCAAAAGTTGACCATAGAGTCCTACTAAAGAACCTAAAGATTCCTAGAGAATATGTTCTCTCAGTTTAAACTGCTGAGCTGCTGAACATGCGACCAAAAGGTCGGCGGTTCAAATCCGAGGAGTGGGGTGAGCTCCTGCTGTTAGTCCCAGCTTCTGCCAACCTAGCAGTTTGAAAACATGCAAATGTGAGTAGATCAATAGGTACTGCTCCAGCGGAAAGGTGACGGCACTCCATGCAGTTATGCCGGCCACATGACCTTGGAGGTGTCTATGGACAACGCCGGCTCTTCGGCTTAGAAATTGAGATGAGCACCACTCCCAGAGTCAGACATGACTACACTTAATGTCAGGGGGAAAACTTTACCTCTGCCTTTAACCTATACATAAAAGAAATCCTATACAGAACTACCAATGGAAAATGTGGTTAAACTTTTCAACACAGAATCACCACAAGTGTGAAAAACAGGAGCTTGCTTCTAATGTGCCAAGATTGAAAGGAAATGATAATAAAATAAAAAGCCCCAGAAGACAAGCACTAATTTCCATATTCATCTTTCAATTTGTATGAAGGGGAATTACACTTCCACACCAACAATGTTTTAACTGTTTAAGCTTTTTCAGCTGTTTGCTATGTATTTATTTCATTAGACTATTTATGGCTTCTACTGCTTTTATCTGGAATTGTTTTAAATTGTTTATTTTATTTTCATTGAATGCTGCCCTGTGACTTCACAAAACAGGGTGGAATAGAAATATTTAGGTAAGCAAATAAACACACAGGAGTCGCACAATCTCAACTTGCCAGGCAAACCAGATGATTTTCTTTCCCCACAATTTCTGAGATGTAGAATCTGTTTATTACTTCCAATAATTACAGTTTTTCTGTTTAATATATTATGCATGTAATGAATGCCATATACCCCAAAATGTAATAGGACTACCGGAAGGAAACAATAAAGTGCAAATTAAAATCTATAAGCAATTCTGGAAACTTTGTGATAGATCAACTAGATTAGCTGGTATATCAAGGATAAGAATGAGATAGAAGAAACGAAGGAAATTTAGAAGGTCAATTTCTTCTCCTTTACACTTTTCCAGCATTTCTTAAAATTTATTATATTAAAATCTTGAAATACTCCTTTGTAAAACTCTCAATCTTCTTGTTCTTCACTAAAACACAAAGCCAGAAGCTTTTCCAACCTTTTAGCAGAATATGAAAAGAAGAAATACATATTTGAATCTGCAGTTGGCAATGTATGCTTACTCTTCACTCTACGCAACTTCATCAGAATATAGTTCCTGGACCTACACAATTCTCTTCTAATTCTGACTCTGAAAGTGGTGCAGAGAGATACCTTAGATCACAATGCCCGCTTTCTTATTGAGGGTTGATGATACTCTCTGGACTTGGAAAGTAATTTTGGAGAGGGTATAACTTCCAGAATCCAAAAGCTTTGGTATATAACATTTAAAGCATGACCTGTAGTCCAAACTCAAACACTATAACATGCTGGCTCTTCAAGGGTACTTGCTGATGGGCAAATCAAAGGAAAGTATAACTGCAGTGTGCTCAGAATAGATCTGTATCTGTAGAAAGGAAATTGCCAGCTTCCTATTCGTTAGTATGAAATGTTCCTTACCACAAGTTGGTTTAGTATTTTCAAAGCAGCACTCAATGACTGCTTTTGGAGGTAACAGACTCAGTCTCTTGGAAGTTGTCAACCTTCACTTTTAAAAGTTTCAGGACCAAAAAAGAAGTTTGCCCATTGCTCAGGATCATGACATTAGCAAAGACCAGTTTCAATAGCCCATTCCCCACCTTTATCAGAGTTGGCATAATGGATTAGTCCAAGGGAGCCACCTAATCCTCTGCTCCAGGGATTCAAGGAAGGAAGGACGGACAATGCAATATTTACGAGAGTTGAATGAAAAGTAATGCCTCTACCTTCATAACTCCTCAACAGATGGCAGTACTGGTATGCGGCAGGTACTGGCTTGTTCAGTAGACTCTCCTCTACACTTCCATTTGATGGGAAGCCTTAGCATTGAACGGTTGTGTTGTTAAAGTGTGAAGTATGGAACCCTGCATAGATGGTCGGTCAATGTGACTTAAGCAACATGCAGTCATTGAATTCTTGACAGCAGAAGGTGTCAAGGAGATTAATCAGAGAATGCATGCTGTTTATGGTGATTGTGTCTGGTGATTATGTGGAAAAGTGAATAGTGGTAGTTAAAGAGCACATTCTAAAGATTATTTCTGTGTTTGATTTATTAAAATATTCCCATCCAAACCCAAGTAACAAAGGTGGAGGCATTGCTTTTCATTCAACCCTCGTAGAATGAACTGCTTTAACCAACATAAACTTAACAGTATTTCAGTGGACCATCCAGTCCATCCCCCTTCTGCCTTGCAGGAATAGCAGTGGTTCAAACCCTTGTGCCAGCAGGACTGCTGACTTGAAGGTTAGGTTGCTGACCTGAAGATTGCTGGTTCGAATCTGGGGAGAGCGCGGATGAGCTCCCTCTATCAGCTCCAGCTCCCCATGTGGGGACGTGAGAGAAACCTCCCACAGGATGGTAAAACATCAAACATTCGGGTGTCGTCTTGGCAACGTCCTTGCAGACAGCCAATTCTCTCACACCAGAAGCAACTTGCAGTTTCTCAACTTGCTCCAGACATAAAAAAGCACCCCCAACAGATGCCCATCCAGCCTTTGTAATAATAATAATAATAATAATAATAATAATAATAATAATAATAATAATAATAGACAGAAGGCCTGATCCTTGCAGCCCAGGAGCAAGCCATCAGAACAAATGCAATTAAGGCCAAGATCGAAAAATCAGCTGATGACCCAAAATGCAGGCTGTGCAAGGAAACCGACAAAACCATTGATCATCTCCTCAGCTGCTGTAAGAAAATTGCACAGATAGACTACAAACAGAGGCACAACTACGTGGCCCAAATGATTCATTGGAACTTATGCCTCAAGTACCACCTTCCAGCAGCAAAGAACTGGTGGGGTCACAAACCTGCAAAAGTATTGGAAAATGAACATGCAAAGATACTGTGGGACTTCCGAATCCAGACTGACAACGTTCTGGAACACAACACACCAGACATCACAGTTGTGAAAAAGAAAAAGGTTTGGATCATTGAAGTTGCCATCCCAGGTGACAGTCGCATTGACGAAAAACAACAGGAAAAACTCAGCCGCTATCAGGACCTCAAGATTGAACTTCAAAGACTCTGGCAGAAACCAGTGCAGGTGGTCCCAGTGGTGATCGGCACACTGGGTGCCGTGCCAAAAGATCTCAGCTGGCATTTGGAAACAATAGACATTGACAAAATTACGATCTGCCAACTGCAAAAGGCCACCCTGCTGGGATCTGCGCGCATCATCCGAAAATACATTACGCAGTCCTAGACACTTGGAAAGTGTTCGACTTGTGATTTTGTGATATGAAATCCAGCATATCTATCTTGTTTGCTGTGTCATAATAAATAATAATAATAATAATAATAATAATAATAATAATAATAATAATAATAATTGCAGAAACCCCAAAGGCCATCCAGTCCAACCCCCTTCTTCCATACAGGAAAAACCCAATCAAAGCACCACCAACAGATGGCAACCCACACTTTGTAATAATTATAACAACAGCAGCAGCAGCAGCACTAACCCCAGGGGCCATCCAGTCCAACTCCAGTCCAACTCCCTTCTGCCATTCAGGAAAAACACAATCAAAGTACCTACTGAGTAGTGGGCGGGAAATAGGGTTTTGGAAGCAAATAAAGGTGCATGTGTATGTGGCAAGGAAAAGAGTCTGGGAAGCAAGGGAGGCGGAGGAGGGAAGGGTCTGTGTACTCGGAGGATACTGCTGCTGGTGCTGTTGTTTCTGACAGGTCAAAACTTTAATTTCCCTGGAGGAGGCGAAAAGAGGAGGTGAAAAGAGGAGGAGGCGGGAAGCTGCATGACTCCTCAGAGCCCCGCAGTATCACCCACAAAGCCCCAAGGGCTCCGCAGAGCACAGTTTGAGAACCCCTGCTCTATTCTGTCTCCATCACCAGATCAGCAACAGATCATGGGAGGATCCTATTGTTACTTTGGCACATTCCACAGTCAAATAATGTTGGTAGTTTTTTTAAAGTTCTGTATTCCACAAATGGAAAGATGAAAGGAACAGATTTTTTTTGGTAAATCTAGCTAAATCTGAGGTTATGCTGAACTTTAATCATAATTGTCAAGTCTTTTTGATATGATGTAGAACAAGTTCAGTGTTAATACATAAACTGAATAGTTTATGTTGATGACAATCTGGATGACATGTTAATTTTACAGAGAACTGGAAGTTAACTATTTTTTATATTTAGACATAATACCCCGTATTAACAACTGCTTCCCTTTTTATCAAACCTGTGAGTCAGGAATTTAGACTGCCTCTTATTGGTATTTTGAAATCCTGGAAAGCCTAGTGTGAACTACAAAATGAAATAAGTGAAGTTAGATTTGTGCTAATACGTACAGTTGCAGCAGGCAGATCTAATTTGCTTTATTTGGGTAATTTAAAAATGAGAGAAAATAAAATATGAAAGGATAGAGGAGTTTGTCCTTTCCTTCCTATTCCTGTGCCACTTTGGACTCTCTTGGAGCTTCCCACTTTCTCTAGATCCCCCAACACTGGAACCACTATTTTATGTGGTTCCTTCTCCATTTAACCTTCAGATGACATGGAGATCTGCCATGGTACAAATAATGGGAAACTTCAAAGAGAAAAATAATGGCAAGAGACTCTGATTCCATCACCATGAGATGACAAGAGGACTTCCTCTCCTGCTATCACTCAACTTCTTTCTTTGGTGTGAATCCCCATTATGTCATGCATAACCATCACATAATCAAGTTCTTTATCTTCAGCAGTGGAAGTTTTTGTTTGCAAACTTCCCCACAATTTTCACGAGACAGGTGATTGGACTAGAATAAAGAAGAAACTACATTATTACTTAATTTGCACACCAATTCAATTATGGGGTGTGTTTACGCAGTGGCAGCTCCAATATTACAGGAATGGTGAATACGCCCTTTTAAAGGATCTATCCAAGGTACTGAACCTCTTTTGAGAATACAATTTAGTACCTTGGACAGCGCTTTAAAATTCAGAATAAAACAAAAATTGATAAATTCCCACTGGCACTGGAGTCACCTGCTGCTAGAGTTACAAGGTCAGTTGAGAGGAAGAACTGCTGAAATTATGTTCCAGAATATCAAATATATCCAACACTCCCTTGACAACAGGCTGTCAGATATTCAGATACTGTCAGATATTCAAAACTCTCACACATACATTTATATTGCTCTATTTGCATGCCACCCTGGGATCCCATATTATAGGAAAGAATATAAATATTTTAATTATTAAATATGTAATGCTAAAAACAGAGGAAATGTTATAACATAAAGAATGCTGAAACTCAAGAGTGCTGAAAGTTTATTTTCTAATTTTATCCACTCCTTTAATCAACTAAAGCCTGTAGCTTCATAATATTATCTAAAATCTGAAAGCGCTACTCCTCTATCTTTAGCAGCAATTCAATTTCTACATGTAATTCTAGCCTTTTTAAAATTCCATATGAATTTGACCAAATCTTTTATCCATTTATCAAAAACCTTCACTTCCTTAATTATTTGTAAATTTTGAAATAAAAACAGCATTTTTGGGAAAACCATCATTTTTAACGCAACTATCCTTCCCATCCAGGATAATTGAATTCTTTACCATCTTTCCAGGTCTTTTAAAACCTCTTTCCATGCCTTCCCATCATTATCTTAATATAGATTATTGTTTTTATTATCCATAATCCTAAATACTTAACTGTCCTTGTAACATTACACACTGATAAGCTCTCTGATTTATTAATATTGCTTTTCAAAAGATTTTTAATTAAAAATATTGATTTCTCTTTGTTTATTTTAAAACCTGCCACATTTCCATACCTACTAATTATTTCCATCAAATTTAGTATACTTTATGTAGGGTCTTCTGTAATGACCACCATGTCATCAGCATATATGCTAACTTTAAACTCTTGTCCTTTTATTTTCACTCTTTTATTACATCTGTCTTCCCTAAATCTTAATATTTAGTACTTCTAACATCCATATAAATAGGAGGAGTAACAATGGACACCCTTGTCTTGTTCCTTTTTGTATTTCTATCAAGTTTGATAGTTGGTCATTTATCCATGGTTTTGCTTTTTGTTTAGAATAAATTACATCCATCACTTTTCTAAATTGCTGGCCCACCCCATATTGAATCAATACTTTACCCATAAAGTCCCAGCAAACATTATCAAAAGCTTTCTCAGCATCCAAAAATAACAATGTCATCTATATTTGGGTCTTGGTCGGCAAGCTCTATTATATTTAAAATCATTATTACATTCTGATTTAACTGTCTACCTGGGAGGAAGCCAGCCATCTATGATTTTAAGCAGAATTCTTTTTAATCTGTTTGCTAATATTTATGCAAATAATTTGTAATTGCAATTTAATAACGAGATTGGCTGCTGAAAGTTTGAGAATATGCTGAGCGAAAGTTACATGATTTGGCATGGGGCTTAGAAATTTAGTACCTGCAATAAAGCTTGACATATAACGCAATGTTTAAAGTGTGGTTTTGTTGGTTGGTTTGAGTGCAATGAAATACCTGTACGGTTTATGTTAGCTGATAGCCAAATTGTTTCTGAATATGGAGAAACAAACTGCCTCATTGCGGCTTAAATGATTTGGAAATAACAAGTACATTTTACATTAATCTTTAGCTTCACTTTTAAATAAATATTATCACAATTTTAATTTGGTCTTACACTGGTAAAACAAATAATTTTTTTGTGTTTATGTGCCCTGAAGTTGGCACATTCAACCTATGGTGACCCTGTGAATGAGAGAGCTTCAAGAGTTACCCACAGCCCTCCTCAGGTCTTAAAAAGTCAAGGCTCTGGCTTCCTTGATTAGGAGTGGCTTTTTTAAAAACTGAAATATATCGTCAAATTTTACATAGCCTTCTTTCATATACATAAGGATTTTTGGTTTTTCCATATTATCTAGCTCATTGTGTAAAATAAAATATAATGTAATAGAGTAACCTTTTAAACATGAAATCCCCATGTTGGAATTTTCTTTTATTTCAGGAATCTTTGAAGGTCTCCAGTCTTTCTTGAATATTGAAGAATCTTTTATCTGAAGATATCTTGTCAAAATATCAATTTATGCTGTTTCAGCTACTTTTTCTATCAATTCTTCCACTTTTGGTTTTTCTTCTCGTTTCCATGTCCGCACATACACAGTTCTAACTGCAGTTGTCATCAGAATGAAAAATCTGTCATATGTCTTCAAAATAAATGCCTAGTAAGAATGCCTCTAGATTCAAGAGTATTTTTAGTTTTAATACTCTTTCTATAGTTTTATGCATCTCAATAAAAATTACCTTCTTGCAGGACTACTATATAAAGAAATGATCCCGTTGCTTGTTTACATTTCTAATTGTGGCTGCATTTTGACTATTTTTACAGGTTTCATGTAATATTGATAGAACATTTTGTAAATGGTTTCCAACAATGAGCAAATTCTGAATATTTTTATTTTTACTTTCCAGAGGCATTCCCACTAATTTAGACTAATCATGCAGCCAATATTTTTAGCCCATTCATCTTCCATGTGTAGATTTTGGATAGTTATTTATTTCTTACTTGTAATATTTTGTCAAAATTTGTCTTTTCTTCCTCAGATCCTACGTGTACTGTATGTCCTTTTGATATTGATGGTGTATTTGTGTACATTCAAACCAGTTCAGGTTGTAGCCTTGTTGGTTTATTTCCATCCTTGTTTTTAGTTAGAGATTGCCTTGTGTCTTCTTGAGTAAATCCGTATAGGTTAACCATCTTCTGTTACCCTTGGTATTTCAACTTTGCTTAAAGGCTTTTTGAATCAAAGTCCATTGGGGCATTTTTGTATAAAAATTTCTTTTGTGCTTGTTTCAAGTTTTCATCTGAATTTTCCTATTTGGTAATTTATTAAAGTTTGGGTCTTCTGCCACTTTCCCATAAATTAGGTATGCATACAAGCCACATTTTAGATCTGCTCCTTCAAGAACAATGAAGGATTTCCAATGCTCATTTCCATTTCTAAGCCGAAGAGCCAGCATTGTCCATAGACACCTCCAAAGTTATGTCACCGGCATGACTGCATGAAATGCCATTACCTTCCCACTGAAGTGGTATCTATTGATCTACACAAATTTGCATGTTTTTGAACTGCTAGGTTGGCAGAAGCTGGGGCTAACGATGGGAGCTCACTCCACTCCACGGATTCGAACCGACCTTTTGGTCAGCAAGTTCAGCAGCTCAGCGGTTTAACCCACTGTGCCACCCTGGGGGCTCCAATATAAAAACAACTTCATCGTTATTTTTATATACATCTTTATTATTCATAGTTATGTTTACTCCTAAAATATTTGCTTGGAAGGTTGTTTCAAGTCCTGTTTTCTGTCTTAGTTCTTCTATTTTATTTTATTTTATTTTATTTTTGTTATTTAGCTTTGCCAGGTTAGGAATGACTTTGAAGCAGGCATCAAGATTAACAGGAATGGACTGGTAAAGAGTTTGAACAAACATTTCAGCCATATCAATCATTCTTCTTTCAATAATAGCAAGGCATCTTTACCGGAGGGAGGGGGCAGATAGGAGTCTTCATTCTAGCTTTTTGAATGTAATGCCAACAAAAACTGGAAAAAGTAATACTTACTAGATAAGGCAAAATGATACAGAAATCTCTAGAGTCAGTTTGAATTTATAACAAATGGAGACTGGAAAGATCAAGTTAGGTCAAGCATCCTGATTTACTATTTGTCTCTTTGAGTTAGTGTTTGTTTTCTCATAGAGCTCACTATGCCTTCCCTAGCTTCCCTAGCTATTGCATTTTATATATATAAATAAAACAGTTACTACAAATAACATTTCTGTACAGCATAGAAACACTATATATTTACAGTGTCTCTCATCCAAAGGAACTAAAGCTCTTTTAACACTGTCATCAGACTTTCATACCATCTGAAGAAGCAGAGAGAATAGCAATACGCTTGTATGTTAGGTAAAAGATAAAGGTTTCCCCTGACGTTAAGTCCAGTCGTATCCGACTCTGGGGGTTGGTGCTCATCTCCATTTCTAAGCCAAAGAGCCAGTATTGTTCATAGACACCTCCAAGGTCATGTGGCCGGCATGATTGCATGGAGCTCCATTACCTTCCCGTCGGAGCAGTACCTATTGCTCTACTCACATTTGCATGTTTTTGAACTGCTAGGTTGGCAGAAGCTGCGGCTAACAGTGAGAGCTCACCCTGCTCCCCAGATTCGAACCACCGACCTTTCGGTCAGCAGGTTCATCAGTTCAGCGGTTTAATCCACTGTGCCACCTGAGGCCCACTTGCATGTTATGAAAAGGGAAATGATGTGTTTTGAATTGCTAAGTACAGTAGGCTTAACACACCAGCCTTATGGTTGCTTTAAAAGAACTGTTTCTAATTGTGAGCCCGTATAAAGGTAACTATGTTGCCCTGTCATTGAAAGTCTTGTGGGCCACAGAAAATTGTGTGTTTGACACATGTGCAGCACGCTCTCCACTTTCGTATTTAGCATGCTTACTAGCACTAAGTGCCCAGAGCTTACTTCTGTGTGTACCCACATGATGCTTGCTTTGACCCAGGCATCCCCTTCCCTTGGTCTCTCTTAGGCAGGCAGTGGCATTGAGTGAAAAGGACTGCATTTGATTCCATGCGCTTAGTAAATGGAGCCCAATGGAAGTCTCATGGAGCCATCACATGACCTAAGGACGTTTCTAATGGGATTCTGTGGTGTTCTGTTTCCTAAGCGCATGGAAACAAAGCCCAAAGACTGTCTTCAGGAGTCCAGTGTTACCTGACTCCAAACTGGAGAAAGCAGAAGAAAGCGGGGAGAAGATGGTGAAAGACACAGAAAGGACATGGGATGGCTGGTCATCCCAGAAGATAGTTTGTGTGCACGTACCACCAGAAAGCAAAGGTGTTACTATTTTAACAGGTTGGCAATTTTCAATTTTGGAATATTTTGGATTTCAGGTGGGATGCTCCACATGTACCATAATGCAATGTTAAAAGAACCAGAAAAAAGAGTGTCCCTCCTGTATATATGCACCTTATGTACATGGATGTGGCAACACAGTGGCATATATGGTGATGTACAGTGTTTCAGTCCTCTGCCTGGGTGCATCTCTTCCCCTCCCTCTGTACAACAAATTGCATATTTTTGAACTGAGCCTTGTCTATGCAAGGCCCACGCTTGATCATGTTCCTACATGATACATCATTCGCTGGGCTACCTGACTGCATCTCAGTTCCTAAATCAAAGGCTTCAGCTGTCACAACAAGCCACATTTTTCAAAATCCAATTCGTACAGGAACAGAGAATGAAGTGAAATCTTCTGAATGGGGCACAAGCAGCAAAACAAACACCACTGGGGGGTTGACCCTTCTTTACACTATCCAAAGACAGATTGGTAGCTATCCTATCATAATTCTCTCAGTGAAAGCTAATTTTCAAAGCAATTCATAGAAGGAATAAGATGGACATATTCCCCATTCTTGGAAAGATGAACAACAAAGAAAGCAAAGTCATGTAGGACTTATTTAGAGGTACATTTACTTCGAATTGCTTGGGTTGCATTCTTAGTCAGAACCATTTAATAAAGCCATCCACAGGTCAAAGTTTTCATACAACAACATACTTTCTGTTCCTTGATTCTGAATAAGTCCTACTAATTTCTAGGGAAGTACAAACCGAAAATAAGTCAAAAGAAGGCAAGATCCAGGAAGTTACTGTAGGGATTTTTTAAAATTTCTGTTTGAACCAACTGCAGTTTACTGGCAAAATCAGCTAGAAAGTGGTAGGACAACAAAATCTTGACTATGCAAGATTGGATTTCTCTGGAAAGTACTATCTGACACAATTAACAAGAATTGTACTATAGAAAAATGCCTAGTTTAGTACAATTTATTTATTTATTTACAGTATTTATATTCTGTTCTTCTCAGCCCAAAGGGGACTCAGGGCGGATCACAATGTACACATACATGGCAAACATTCAATGCCATTAGACATGCAACATACAGACAGAGATACAAAGGAATTAAGTAATGGGCAAGTCAGTTCTGCACAGAAGGAAGCCTATGTTAAAATTCTCTAATCCTAAAAAAAAGGTATTTAAAGACCAAAGTCAGCATCCTGAACTGAATCTGGAAACAGTGGGTACAAGACTGGTACAACATTATTTTATTTATTTATTTATTTATTACAACATTTATATCCCGCCCTTCTCACCCAACAGGGGAATCAGGGCGGCTTACAATAAAACACACATATAAAACCTGTACAATACACTATACATCAGTTAAAAATTAACTTACATAAAACATTCATAAAACACATTATAAAATACAAATCCTTAGGCAATAGATGCCATTATACAAATCCTTAGGCAATAGATGTTAAATCGAGTTCACAAGATTGACACAATGGAACAGAAACACAACAATGTAGCAAATAAAATAATTGGCATGATACTATCTAAATTTTCAAAGGCGGCTTTCACAAGTTTTAAAGCCAATCTCTATGGCCCCAAAGGTGGCAAGTGACATGTGTGGAGACATACACACACATTTCTTACACACAAAAGTACAATAATGCTGAAAAGTGATGAAAGAGGTGTTTAACCATCTCCATTTCTGCAATCCTATGGTGCAACTACGCTGCAGAAATAATGTGGTTTAACGCCACTTTGACTGCCATGGCTCAACTCTATGGAATCCTGGGAGTTGTAGTTTGGTGAGACACCAGCACTTTTTGGCAGATAAGGATCAAGGCTTTGTTCAATTACAACTCCCATTATTCCATATCATAGAGCCATGTCAGTTACAGCAACGTCAAACTGCATTAATTCTACAGTGAAGATGTACTGGCAGATCTGACATCAACATAGATAGATCTGTTTGAAAATTTCATATTTTTTGCACTGGAGGTGGAGACTAGATATGTCTGAGAATGTATTTATGATATTTTATTTGCATTGAAGGTGGGCATCAAGATATGAAGAGATTCAGAAAGGAGGCTGTGGGACCAACCAGAACCATACCAGAGCCATTGGACCAACAAAGTCTCTGATTAAAAAAAATCTGCTCTGGAAACACGGATGTTGCTTCTGTTTTCAGTAGCAGTTATAAACACACAGAGAGTGCACAATATACAGTAGAGTCTCACTTATCCAACACTCGCTTATCCAACGTTCTGGATTATCCAACACATTTTTGTAGTCAATGTTTTCAATATATTGTGATATTTTGGTGCTAAATTCATAAATACAGTAATTACTACATAGCATTACTGCGTATTGAACTACTTTTTCTGCCAAATTTGTTGTTTAACATGATGTTTGGTGCTTCATTTGTAAAATCATAACCTAATTTGATGTTTAATAGGCTTTTCCTTAATGCCTCCTTATTATCCAACATATTCGCTTATCCAACATTCTGCCGGCCCGTTTATGTTGGATAAGTGAGACTCTACTGTATAATCAAACAGCAGAATACACACATTTCAATTGTCCAACAGAAAATATTGCCATCTAGTGCACAATGAGCAGAAAGACACTATGTAACACCATTTTTGTTACTGGGTTATAAAATGTCATTTATAAAATTTCAATTGGTTCTATCATAGAAACATGGAAAAGGTTTATAAAACTGCAAAACTTTTGTTTTTGCAGAACATCTTGCAGCACATTTTGCTATAGTTTTTCAATGAATAACTCATAGAGTCTCCGCCAATTCAACATAGTTTGTGGTAGCCACAAAAACAAAGTTTCTGTAGTATAACAACTATTTTCAAAGAAAGTACCACACAGTTAAACAGGAATAACACTTTCAAACCAGGAACAGATTTTTTTCAAATTTTATTACATAGTGTAATCTCCTTTCAGATCTCTTTTGCTAGCTGCCTTGACTGATTTCTTGCAGAGTTTTGGAAACTAAGCCATGGTCCACAAAGCACTTCACAGCTTTCTTTATTCTTAACATACTGTACATATGCCCCTGCGCACATACTCTATTTTAATGCAAGTGATCACAACTGTGATCCTATAGCTTTTGGACTGCAATTTTCCATAACCCCACACCTCTAGTTACGTTGGCTAAAGCTGATAAAAATGGTAAGTCAAAAACACTGCTGTCCACAACTGCTAATGTGAACTAAACACGTTCATAATGTTATTATTGTTTTCATTTTATTTTATGTATTACGGTATGAATGTTATGTATGGGATCTTTGCGTGCTCTTTTGTAAGCCGCCCCGAATCCCTTTGGGAAATGGTGGCGGGATATAAATAAAGTTTATTATTATTGGGTTGTTGTGTGTTTTCCGGGCTGTATGACCATGTTCCAGAAGTATTCTCTCCTGATGTTTTGCCCACATTTATGGCAGGCATGCTCAGAGGTTGTGAGGTTATTATTATTGTTTCTTCCCTTCCCCTT
This sequence comes from Anolis carolinensis, assembly GCF_035594765.1. Lineage (NCBI taxonomy): Eukaryota > Metazoa > Chordata > Lepidosauria > Squamata > Anolidae > Anolis > Anolis carolinensis. Next base: position 240,935,431 of record NC_085842.1, read on the forward strand.
CTTTTCCCTCCCTCTCCCTTCTTTCTTTTCTCCTCTTTCTCCCTTCCTGTCCCTTTTAATTCCTTCCTTCCTCTCCCTCCCTTTTTCTTCTTTCCTTCCCATTCCCCCTTCTCTCCCCCCCTCCATTTCTTTCCCTTATTTTCCTTTCTTTCCTCCCTCCCCCCACTTATTCTTTTCCTCCTGTTCTTTCCTTTCCTCTCCCTCCCTCTTTCCTTTTCCTTCCTTCCCTTTCCTTTGCCTCTCTCCCTTCTCCCCTCTCTCCTTTTCCTTTCCTTCCTTCCTTTCTCTTCTTTTCCCTCTTCCTTTCCCTTCTCTCCTTTCCCTCTCAGGACCCATCTACACAGTTGAATAAAAAACCACATTATCTGCTTTGAATTGGGCTATATGGCAGTGTGGACTCAGATATCCCAGTTCAAAGCTGATATTGTGGGATTTTCTCCCTTGATATATTGGGTTATATGACTGTGTGGAAGGGCCCCGGGATATCTGAGTCCACACTGCCATATATCCCAGTTCAAAGCAGATAGTGTGGGATTTTCTCCCTTGATATTCTGGGTTATATTACTGTGTGGAAGGGCCCTGGGTTATCTTAGCCCACACTGCCATATATCCCAGTTCAAAGCAGATAGTGTGGGATTTTCTCCCTTGATATTCTGGGTTATATTACTGTGTGGAAGGGCCCTGGGATAACCGAGTCCACACTGCCATATATCCCAGTTCAAAGCAGACAGTGTGGGATTTTCTCCCTTGATATTCTGGGTTATATTACTGTGTGGAAGGGCCCTGGGTTATCTTAGCCCACACTGCCATATATCCCAGTTCAAAGCAGACAGTGTGGGATTTTCTCCCTTGATATTCTGGGTTATATTACTGTGTGGAAGGGCCCTGGGTTATCTTAGCCCACACTGCCATATATCCCAGTTCAAAGCAGATAGTGTGGGATTTTCTCCCTTGATATTCTGGGTTATATTACTGTGTGGAAGGGCCCTGGGATAACCGAGTCCACACTGCCATATATCCCAGTTCAAAGCAGACAGTGTGGGATTTTCTCCCTTGATATTCTGGGTTATATTACTGTGTGGAAGGGCCCTGGGTTATCTTAGCCCACACTGCCATATATCCCAGTTCAAAGCAGATAGTGTGGGATTTTCTCCCTTGATATTCTGGGTTATATTACTGTGTGGAAGGGCCCTGGGTTATCTTAGCCCACACTGCCATATATCCCAGTTCAAAGCAGACAGTGTGGGATTTTCTCCCTTGATATTCTGGGTTATATTACTGTGTGGAAGGGCCCTGGGTTATCTTAGCCCACACTGCCATATATCCCAGTTCAAAGCAGATAGTGTGGGATTTTCTCCCTTGATATTCTGGGTTATATTACTGTGTGGAAGGGCCCTGGGATAACCGAGTCCACACTGCCATATATCCCAGTTCAAAGCAGACAGTGTGGGATTTTCTCCCTTGATATTCTGGGTTATATTACTGTGTGGAAGGGCCCTGGGTTATCTTAGCCCACACTGCCATATATCCCAGTTCAAAGCAGATATTGTGGGATTTCTCCCTTGATATTCTGGGTTATATTACTGTGTGGAAGGGCCCTGGGTTATCTTAGCCCACACTGCCATATATCCCAGTTCAAAGCAGATATTGTGGGATTTCTCCCTTGATATTCTGGGTTATATTACTGTGTGGAAGGGCCCTGGGTTATCTTAGCCCACACTGCCATATATCCCAGTTCAAAGCAGATATTGTGGGATTTCTCCCTTGATATTCTGGGTTATATTACTGTGTGGAAGGGCCCTGGGTTATCTTAGCCCACACTGCCATATATCCCAGTTCAAAGCAGATATTGTGGGATTTCTCCCTTGATATTCTGGGTTATATTACTGTGTGGAAGGGCCCTGGGTTATCTTAGCCCACACTGCCATATATCCCAGTTCAAAGCAGATATTGTGGGATTTCTCCCTTGATATTCTGGGTTATATTACTGTGTGGAAGGGCCCTGGGTTATCTTAGCCCACACTGCCATATATCCCAGTTCAAAGCAGACAGTGTGGGATTTTCTCCCTTGATATTTTGGGTTATATGACTGTGTGGAAGGGCCCCGGGATATCTGAGTCCACACTGCCATATATCCCAGTTCAAAGCAGATAGTGTGGGATTTTCTCCCTTGATATTCTGGGTTATATTACTGTGTGGAAGGGCCCTGGGTTATCTTAGCCCACACTGCCATATATCCCAGTTCAAAGCAGATAGTGTGGGATTTTCTCCCTTGATATTCTGGGTTATATTACTGTGTGGAAGGGCCCTGGGTTATCTTAGCCCACACTGCCATATATCCCAGTTCAAAGCAGATAGTGTGGGATTTTCTCCCTTGATATTCTGGGTTATATTACTGTGTGGAAGGGCCCTGGGATAACCGAGTCCACACTGCCATATATCCCAGTTCAAAGCAGACAGTGTGGGATTTTCTCCCTTGATATTCTGGGTTATATTACTGTGTGGAAGGGCCCTGGGTTATCTTAGCCCACACTGCCATATATCCCAGTTCAAAGCAGATATTGTGGGATTTCTCCCTTGATATTCTGGGTTATATTACTGTGTGGAAGGGCCCTGGGTTATCTTAGCCCACACTGCCATATATCCCAGTTCAAAGCAGATATTGTGGGATTTCTCCCTTGATATTCTGGGTTATATTACTGTGTGGAAGGGCCCTGGGTTATCTTAGCCCACACTGCCATATATCCCAGTTCAAAGCAGACAGTGTGGGATTTTCTCCCTTGATATTCTGGGTTATATTACTGTGTGGAAGGGCCCTGGGTTATCTTAGCCCACACTGCCATATATCCCAGTTCAAAGCAGATATTGTGGGATTTCTCCCTTGATATTCTGGGTTATATTACTGTGTGGAAGGGCCCTGGGTTATCTTAGCCCACACTGCCATATATCCCAGTTCAAAGCAGATATTGTGGGATTTCTCCCTTGATATTCTGGGTTATATTACTGTGTGGAAGGGCCCTGGGTTATCTTAGCCCACACTGCCATATATCCCAGTTCAAAGCAGACAGTGTGGGATTTTCTCCCTTGATATTCTGGGTTATATTACTGTGTGGAAGTAAGGCAGGAATGAAGGGGTAGGAGGAAATGGCCATATAAGGAGGTACGAGCAGGCCAGGAACACAGCCGATGGGTTATCACATGGTTTCCCTGAAATCATGTGTTTTGAGAGAAACGAAAGTAATGAAATGTAATACTGCACCACAAATATGCACCAATGGTTTGATATGTGGGCGGTCGTAAACTGAACCCACTGAATTGTATAAATAGACACTCGACCCTGTCTGCGGCGTTCTCCCTTTTGAGCATCTAGTTGTGCGTGGGATGAACCTCTGCAGCTGCAGGAAACTTTTAGTAAACTGCTTTCTTTGGGAAAAAGAAAAAACCTCCAGTTGTCTGTCTCCTACTTCCACTGCGTCCGCACAGACACACGAGAAGCCGGGAAGAGGGGAAATCTGGTTTCCGCTACATTTTCTGGTGACCCCGACGTGATTCCACAATAAGACGGGCCAGGAGATCGGAGACGGATCCCGTTGGCGGGACGGTCCCAACTCGGCGGTGGGGGCCAGAGGCAACTACCGTGAGACGAGAAGGGGCCCCTGAATATTGTAAGACCGGCTGCGGTACTTGCCTCTGATGCCAACGCCGGCCGACGGTGGGAGCCGCAACGACAGCGAGGTTCCAAAGAAACCAGGCAGGGAAAAGGATCCAGGGAAAAGTCCAGGGGCGAAGGTTGGTCCGACGTCTACAGCAATCTGGCAAGTATAGTGGTTAAAATGAGACACTAAGGGAACACAGTTACCAGCGCCGGGAGGGGACACACAAAGGTTCCCAGGGAGGTATAAAAGGGTTTCTGTCTTGTGATTCCTGACACACACCGTTGAGTGTCCAGGTGCCCAGTCCAAGGCAGTCCCCTCTATTAGGCAGGATGGGAGGCAGTGGGTTCAAATCCACCACCCCATTACAGTGTATGTTAGATAATTTCGGCTCAGTTGCAAGTAGAGCCGTAGAAGGAATTCCCCAGAGAACAAGACTTGTGAGGGTGCCCCAAGACCAAGTCGTGCAGGGCTCATGAGGAGTCGCAACTCCCGGGGAAAGGAAAAAAAAAAACTGTTTGATTTCTTTGTCATATGTGGGAAATAATGAGTTTCAAGTTCTGCATGTTTCGTGGTAATATTGAAGTGAAAATGAAAAATGAGTCTATAGATTTACACAAAAAATGTTGAGCACAAATATCTAGAAATGTTTTATTACGGTTGAAAAAATCTGATTCGAAGAGGTTCTGTCTGTGTTAGTTTGCTTTTGCTGACAAGCTGCAGAGAGGCAGAAAAAGGGAGGGAGTTAAAGTGGTGTTGAGGCTCAGAAAGTTTTTTTTTTTTTTCCTTGTTATTTCTGAGGAACAAAGGCTGTTTTCTTAAAAAGTTTTCTTTTGCACCTGGGCCTCATGCCAAAAAGATAGTGGGAAAATCTTGACAGTTCAAGGTAAAAACTCCCTGTTATTCTGGTTAAACTCAGGCGAAATGCCCAGAGGAAGATAATGGAATTCCAGTGGACAGCCAAGGTCAATGAAAGCCGCTGTGAAATGTAATGTGAATTTAATATGAAAAAAAAAAAAGAAAGAAAGAAAATGATGATGTAAATGTGTGTATATATATATATATATATAATATTTTGGGGTTCTGTCTTTCACCTGGATCTTAAATCCTTGCTTTGGACTTATTTTGGGACAACTGGGTGAGAATGTTTTCATGAGCTGAGAGAGAGTGTGTGACTTTATCTAAACAACTAACCACTAATCAGAATTCCTGTGGACTTTGTGTGAATGAGATGTATGTGTTGAATTCAAAATGCATAAAGAGTTATAAACAATGTTAGTAGATTTGTTCAGAAGCAATTCGGAAGCTGTAGATATTTTTTTTTTGAAAAAAAAATGGTCTTAGGCTTGAAAAAAAAAATCCTTGTTTTGAAAGAACAATGCTTCAGTGTTTTTAGAGAACATGGTGCTACAGACTTTAAACCCCTTACAGGTTATAGGGAAATGTTGGAGGTTCTTTTTTTTGCAGCACTTTGGAATACAAGGAGAGGAGTTATTGGTTGTAGAGACTTTGTATGGAAAACTGTCACAAGTTGGCAGTGCAAGAAAAAATATATATATATATATTTGTTTTTGAAAAAAAAAAAAAAAAATTGACCCCATATTCCTGACACAGAAGGATTAAGAACTGACATTGATTTTTAAATTTTTTTTATTGACATTTTATTCAAAAAGGGAGCTAGTGCTTCATAATAATTTTGTGAGATTTGGATTCTGGACTTTGTGACTTTGGCCCAACTCTTTCTAAAGGTTACGGAAAGGGAGGACTAGGACTTTTGTAAAATGGGACATTAGATCCTGCAAATAGGGGCATTTTTTCCATCGCCCCCAGCCTGGATTTTGCCAGATTTGAGAAGCGGCAGGAGGCTTTTCAACGTGTGTTACTAACAAATTTTGATCTGTTCAACGAGTCGGTGTAAAAGGGGAATTGAGTAAGTTTAACACTGCAGCAGGACTGGAGTGGAAGATTGCATTGCAGCAAGTGGATACACGATTGTTAAATCGTTTGCGGAAAGGAAAAGAAAAAGATGCGGAGAAGAAAGATTTTGTTGGATTTCAAGACAGATGAGTGTGTTGTCAAAGGCACAACCTCTGAGGAGGCCTGCCGTGGATGTGAGCGAAACGACTAGAGAGAGTGCTTCAAGAGCCATACAGCCTGGAAGGATGAGTGTTTCCCTCCCCTTCTTTTCCCTCTCATTGTTTTTTGCTACAGGTCCTGAACTCCTGTATGGGATAAAACCCAGAAGTCTATGAGACATGTTTATTGAGAGGCCTGGGAGGGCCTATAGGTGTTGCTGAGTGCTAAGGCTGTGATGGAGTGTGGCATCAGGCTGGAGGCTGTAAGGGCTGACCAACTCAACAACATACAATTTTCTATTTTGACCCAACTCTCCTGGTTAGGACCTTTTGTAACGGGACATTGCAAATAATTCGGATTTTTGCCGGATTTGAGAGACAATGAGGGACTTTTTATATGCCATCTAACAACCTTGCTTTTTAAGCCAAAAGGAGGATATAGCACGGAGACAATGTGACAAAGAATAAAATAAGTTAACCATTGCAGCAGGACCAGAGTAAAAAGGATTACTGCAGATCGCGGAAGAAGGCCCATGGAGGAATCATTTCTTAAGAGGCCATGGAGGGGTCGTTTGGGAGCTGAATAGTGGCCTACCTGCCCCACCCGTGGAGAGACAAGGGATTTCAACAAGATTGGCTGAGACAAAAGTGATGCCGAACAGGATGATCGACAGATGGGTAATCCGTTCCCCCTCCCCCATTCTCTCTCACTGTCTTCCTGTTTTCTTTTTCAGCTTTTTTTTTTTTTGGACTCCTGTTCCTAAATTGGAGATCCATAAGGCATTGTTACTGAGAGGCCTGTTTTCCAAAATGGAGATCCATAAGGCATTATTACTGGAAGGCCTGTTTTGGAATCCAAAACGCGCAGGAGTTTAAGTCTACCCCACGCCACACACTGGGTATACTGAGTATGACAGCTAAAGCCCTGTGAGAGATGGAGATTTTCTTTACAGATTTTTCTTTACACAGAGACAATTCTTAGAGACTAGAGACTTGATTGGACAAAGAGACTTTCTTCAAATTAACTGAACATTATTCCTTTGATCAAGGAAGAGGAAACACACCCCCAGTTTGACTTTATGCCAAAGACTGAAAAGACCTGAAAGTTGGACATGTATGTGAATGGCCACCTCTGGCCATAGCAACAAATCCATCATCGGAAGAAGCCAAATGACTGGGCTAGATCAGAATTCTACTGTGGACTATGTCCTTTCTAAAACCTGATTAATATTTTTAATCCTCATGTGTTGTTTACCTCTGGTGATGAAACTATGTACAAATGCTATTCTGCGCTCATTTTCCACTGAAAAGATAGCTTGGCTACAAGCTAGAAGGGATTGGAGGGACCCATAAGTCTGCTCATTTAGTTTGCTTCAGCTTTTGTATACACGCTTCGCAAAAAAAAAAAAAAAAAAAAAAAAAATGGGGGAATAAGGCAGGAATGAAGGGGTAGGAGGAAATGGCCATATAAGGAGGTACGAGCAGGCCAGGAACACAGCCGATGGGTTATCACATGGTTTCCCTGAAATCATGTGTTTTGAGAGAAACGAAAGTAATGAAATGTAATACTGCACCACAAATATGCACCAATGGTTTGATATGTGGGCGGTCGTAAACTGAACCCACTGAATTGTATAAATAGACACTCGACCCTGTCTGCGGCGTTCTCCCTTTTGAGCATCTAGTTGTGCGTGGGATGAACCTCTGCAGCTGCAGGAAACTTTTAGTAAACTGCTTTCTTTGGGAAAAAGAAAAAACCTCCAGTTGTCTGTCTCCTACTTCCACTGCGTCCGCACAGACACACGAGAAGCCGGGAAGAGGGGAAATCTGGTTTCCGCTACAGAAGGGCCCTGGGTTATCTTAGCCCACACTGCCATATATCCCAGTTCAAAGCAGATATTGTGGGATTTCTCCCTTGATATTCTGGGTTATATTACTGTGTGGAAGGGCCCTGGGTTATCTTAGCCCACACTGCCATATATCCCACTTCAAAGCAGACAGTGTGGGATTTTCTCCCTTGATATTTTGGGTTATATGACTGTGTGGAAGGGCCCTGGGTTATCTGAGTCCACACTGCCATATATCCCAATTCAAAGCAGATAGTGTGGGATTTTCTCCCTTGATATTCTGGGTTATATGACTGTGTGGAAGGGCCCTGGGATATCCGAGTCCACACTGCCATATATCCCAGTTCAAAGCAGATAACGTGGGATTTTATTCAGCTGTGTGGAAGGGGCCCCAGACCCAGTTCATTGAAAGCGCTAGGTTTTCTGAACTCCATCTCCCAGGATGCCTGACCATTGGCCACGGCAGCGGAGGCTTCTGGGAGTTGAAGTCCCAGCCCTGTTGGAAGAGTCCAGTTTAAGAACCACTGGCTGAAAGCGCGCCGAGATGCCGCAAGCAGCCCAGGGCAAGGCGCTTGTCGGCCGCCGGGGCGGAGATTCACCCGGAAACGAGCCCCGTGGCCGACACGTGTCTTTCCCGGTTCGTGGGCGGGGGCTGCGCGTCCACGGAGGCGGTAAGTAGGCGGTGGGCTGGGGACAGGCACATGCGACGCTATTTCACGTGTCAGAGCGGTTGACACGCAATAGAACGTGAGAATGGGAGTACACGTGCCACGGGGAGGTTGCGTGTTTGCAGGGAAGCCTCACTTCCCTATGCATTCCTGCTGCTGTTCTCCCAGCATGGGCGCTGGAAGCAAAGCAGCTAAGAGGCAATAGTCAGCAGAATCTTAGCTTTAGATCAGGCATGGGCCAACTTAGGCCTTCCAGGTGTTTTGGACTCCAACTCCCACCATTCCTCACAGCCTCAGGCCCTTTCCTTTTGCCCCTCGGCCGCTTAAGCGGCCGAGGGGCAAAAGGAAGGGGCCTGAGGCTGTGAGGAATGGTGGGAGTTGGAGTCCAAAATACCTGGAAGGCCCAAGTTGGCCCATGCTTGGTTTAGAAACACTACAATACTATTATTTTCATTTATATATCCTCCAGTGACATTCAAGGAAACTTGGAATAGTAGTAAGACGAGGCTGAAAACCGTCAATACAATTCAGTGAAAATTGAAACATAGAATTTATTTCACAAATCAACCAACTGTAAAGTTAAAAATGTATCAAAAGACAATACTAAAAATCAGCAAAACCACCTTCCAAGTCCGTGTTGAAGGCTTTCATGGCCAGAATCACTGGATTGCCGTGTGAGTTTTCCGGGCTGTATTATTTTTTTATATACCATATTTATATCCCGCCTTTCTCAACCCCTGGGGGGGCTCAAGGCGGCTTACAAATGGCACAACATATTTCCTCTAGCAATAATGGGCAACCTTTTGCACTTGGTGTGTCAAAATTCACCAAAAAACCTAGCATGACTTGGGTGGTGTGTCACTTCGAGAAAAAAACCATAATTTCGCAATATGTATAGTTTAAATAACAAAAATATATAATTGTAATATATAACTGTATTTAATAAATCAAAACTATTTACTACCATTATTTTCATGTACAACAATCTATGGTACCTCTTGTAGTTTCCACGCTGATTTTTCTCTATTCCAGTTTCAATGTAGTCACGAATAATGAATAATATAATAAAAATATAAGAGTAATAATATGATAATATACTACAATAATAGAATAATAATAGAATGATTTTATATATAAATGTAATGTGCATAATTCCTATGGAGTAAACAACAAAACCACTTGACGAAATCACACCAAATTTGGCCACAAAAGACATAGTCATCCAATCAATCTGCATGCGGCAGCGTGTCAGCAAAAATGGCTAGGCGTGTCAGTGCTGACACACATGTCATAGGTTGGCCATCACTGGCCTATAGCATAAGATGCAAGAAAGTGACATTAAAATTAAAATAATCATTCATAAAATCATATTTAAATACAATCCAGTGTTGAGACACGACATCCAAAAAGCAAGGTCTAAAGGCCGATCCAGAGTCAGTTTCACGATTTCAAGTGCACTTATTGCACAACTACTGTATGGCCATGTTCCAGAAGCATTCTCTCCTGACGTTTTGCCCACATCTATGGCAGGTATCCTCGGAGATTGTAAAGTGTTGGAAACCTGGCATATATAAACCCCAGTTGCCTAGTTTCCAACACCTCACAACCTCTGAGGATGCCTGCCATAGATGTGGGCAAAACGTCAGGAGAGAATGCTTCTGGAACATGGCCATCCAGCCCAGAAAACTCATAGCAACCCAAAACTGCCGTATTCTTAAGTTTCCATAGCCAGAGACTTTTGGTAACATTTTTTTCATTCTCCATTAATTTCTTTGGAGGATGTGTATTCTGTCCAGACTTAAAGTGCCCCTGACTCCCAGGCTGGATTTACACTGCCATATAATCCAGATTATCGAATAAAATAATCCGCATTATCTGCTTTGAACTGGATTATATGAGTCCAAAGTAGATAGTCTGGATTTTATTTGGCAGTGTAGATCCAGCCACAGTGAGCTAAAATAAATTCCGCAAACTGACAACCTCCAGAGCAAGTTGATCAATATTTTTATAGAGAACAATAGCAATTGCCATGAGAGACGCATTGTCTAAATCTGCAAGGTTGGCATATTTTATTTTCATTTTTCAGTATTATGAAGTAGATACTGAAATACTCGGTTGTATCCTTTCAGGTCAATATGGGATTCATCTTTTCCAAGTCGATGAATGAAAACCTGAAGAGTCAACAGGAGTTCATGATTATGAACTCTCGACTTCAGGTTGGTCTTTATAATGGGCCAGGCCAGTGTGGCGATTGTAGAAATGTTTGCTCTAGAACATAATTTGGCAATGGATCTGTTCACTGGCATTTTGAAATATTGTGTCAACATGGCCAAGATCCAGCATGCCTTCCCCTCAGATGCTTTCCCTCTGCTTCCATCAACCTGCTCTAAAGGGCTTCCCAGAGTAGAGGAAGGGCACCACAGATCCTATGTGTCCTTAGTGAGATTTGGGGACCACCTTTTCTTTAGGGTCAGTGGATTCAGACAAACAGTGACCAGCATCATCCTGGGAAGTTACGTCACCATAAACCGACTTTTAGTCATGGAAAATTATATCTCACGACTGCATAACATTTGCATTCTTTTGAAGAGAGCAGAGATATTTATTTTCGTGTCAGGAGCAACTTGAGAACTGCAAGTCGCTTCTGGTGTGAGAGAATTGGCTGTCTGCAAGGACGTTGCCCAGGGGACGCCCAGTTGTTTTGATGTTTTTATTATCCTTGTGGGAGGCTTCTCTCATGTCCCCACATGGAGCTGGAGTTTACAAAGGGAACTCATTCACACTCTCCCTGGATTTGAACTGGCAACCTTCAGGCCAGCAACCCAACCTTCAAGTCATCAGTCCTGCTAGCATAAGGGTTTAACCCATTGCACAACCGGGGGCTCCTAATGAAGTTTTGCCATTGGCCTCATTGTTCAAGCAGAACAAGTACTGTGGATGTTCCACAATGTTTTCATTGCAGTGTAGATCCTGTTGCACAAATGAGACTCCCATTCATTTTGTGCAGTTGTCTGGATGTTTAATGAGAGCCCTGCTGCACAATGGGAAAATCCGTGTTGTGCCCCAATCCGCATCAATGCAGTTCACTAGAAAGGCTACATGTTTGGGCCAGAGATGTAGGTAAAGCATGGCGCAGCTTCTGATGCAGGATCTTGGTCAGTATCTTGAATGTAAATTACAGTAGAGTCTCACGTATCCAACATAAACGGGCCAGCAGAATGTTGGATAAGCGAATATGTTGGATAATAAGGAGGCATTAAGGAAAAGCCTATTAAACATCAAATTAGGTTATGATTTTACAAATGAAACACCAAAACATCATGTTAGACAACAAATTTGGCAGAAAAAGTAGTTCAATACGCAGTAATGCTATGTAGTAATTACTGTATTTATGAATTTAACACCAAAATATCACGATATATTGAAAACATTGACTACAAAAATGCGTTGGATAATCCAGAACGTTGGATAAGCGAGTGTTAGATAAGTGAGACTCTACTGTACTATATATACTCATTGATCTCATGCATAAGCTGAGGGTAGCTTTGGTGGCCAAAATTATGGATCTTGATGTGACTGTTGAATAACTCAAGGTTCGTTCATGAAGAAGGGGAAGCCCAATGTCAATTCAGAAGGCCTTTTCCTGGCCAGGCATAAAAAAAGACAGAAAGGTGACCAATGTCAACCAGGTCTGGGCAAACTTTGGCCCTCCAGGTGTTTTGGACTTCAACTCCCACAGTTCCTAACAACCTACCGGCTGTTAGGAATTGTGGGAGTTGAAGTCCAAAACACTGGAGGGCCAAAGTTTGCCCAGACCTGGTGTAGACAGTAGAGAAGGTCAGTGTAAGTCTCATAAAAAGCATTGTTGTACTTAGATTAGGGCAGTATTGTGATAAATTACTGGTAATCTGTGCCTAGTGACCTGTCTTATCTGCTTTTTATACACACGGGTATGATCTTTGTGCAGCTTTCTGAGTGAAATACAGATAATAAACCTTTCTCTCCAGTTCAACACAGACAAAGGAAAAAAGGTGTGGAGCTATGAACTTGCATTGACTGTTGAATGAGATTACCAGTTCGGAGAAAGGAAGACAAGACCCAGGCTAACGTTTATGAGCCTGTAAAATAACCCTGTGAATTTTTATTAGGTTTGTGTTCTGCTTTTCCTCCAAGCAAGTTGGTTCTGCCAGAACCAATCTGAGTTAGGCTGTTCCAAGGCCATAGAGTGAATGTCATAAGGATTGGGATATGTATGTAACAACTAAAATCAATTACATCAGTGGAGCGCTATCCTGTAAATGCGTGGTGGGTTAGGTGATATTTAGGCATTTTAGAGTTTTAAGGGTGTGTGTTTGTATATGACATATATTATTTTCATAACTGCAAGATGTGGTGAGCCAGCGCTGCACCATTTGGGGTCCCGCCTGCTCATTTTGTGTAAATGGTTTTGGAATATCCACTGAAATCCATTGTGATGGGATGGCTTGCTACTAAATGTAAATTTGGGGAATCAAGGGTCGAAATATACACTTAAGTGTATATTTGGCTGAAGTGTGTCATTGATCTGGAAAGGTTTCTTGAAATCATTTCCTCCAGAAAGCTTTGGGGCTGGATCTACTGGAAGCAGTGACATACCTCTGTAATGGTATATTTCTATTTATCCAACTCCAGTGGAATTCTCTTCCCCTCTGATTCTCACTGCAGTCTTCGGCATAAGGGAATGCCTTCTTCAGAGCACATACAACCCTACAACAGGTTTTTGAGTGAAAAGGGATTGCAGGAAAGGAAGATCTCTGATCCAGGTGGAATCATGGAGATCCAATAGAAGATGTAATTTACATGTATTCTATGTGTTTTATGGCACTAGTATGTGCTTTCTGTGAGCCACCCTGAGTCCCTTTTGAGAGATGGTGGTGGGATATAAACAAAGAAGTTGTTGTTGTTGTTGTTGTTGTTGTTACCACCCCATATACTTGTTGAGAACACAGAGGGACTTAAGTTAGTAATGAGTCCAGTGAACCCCCTACATTTGATGGGGTTGGACCACAAGTCCCCTAAAAAAATGAAAGCCGACAAAAAAATGATTTTTTTTTTACCTAAGAGAACACCTGTTTAGAAATATGTAGGCTCTCCAGCACAACTCCATAGTCAACTGCCTCCCAAAGTTGACTATACACAATCATACTGGAAGACCCAATATTCCTAGAGGGGTGTTCCTCTGGGAGTCTTTAGGTCCTCCAGCATGAATCTGTGATCATATTCCAGCAGAAGTTGGCCATAGACAACCTAGAGCAGTGGTTCCCAACCTGTGAATCCCCAGATATTTTGGCCTTCAACGCCCAGAAATCCTAACAGCTGGGGACCCACAGGTTGAGAATCACTGACCTAAAGTTTCCCAAATCCTCAAGTCAAATCCATAAATGTAGAGGGATAACTGGTTCATTGTTCAACTCCAAGTATGATTAAGTCTAAATTTAGCCCAAAAAGTAATTGTTCTAGGGCAGAGGTCCTCAAACTTTTTAAGTGGAGCCGGTTCACGGTCCCTCAGACTGTTTGGTGGTGGGGGGGGGGGGCAGACTATGATGAAATAGTCCAAAAATTAGGATTGTTGTTGTTGTGTGCCTTCACATCGTTTCAGACTTAAGTCAACCATAAGTCTAAAGTTTAGGACAGGGGCCAGGTAAATGACCTTGGAGGGCCACATCCAGCCCATAGGGACCCCTGTTCTTGGGTTTCTGGAATCTATTAAATTAGATCTCTGGCTGCAACTTTTAAAACTGCCCATCTGATTAAATAGGCTTTGTGAATAGTCACACAAGGATTTTCACTTGGATTATGATTAAACAAAGCTATATTTCAGCTGCAAGTAGGATAGATGATGTGCCAATTAATAGTTTCCTGTTTCCTGACTTTCTGAACCCTGTTACTAGTAATTACCCTGGTTTCACACATAGCTGTCAGTAGACAGTGGCTGTCTTCTAATAGTGGGGAATGAAACTTTTGACATAGATGTGTGTATGTGTCCTGTGAAATTTGAAACATCTTTCCTGAGGAAATGGGAATATCTAATTTCCTGTCAATAGATTCTCATAGCTAACTGTCTGACAGAAATGTAAGAAGGTGAATGCAAATGTGGATAATAAACATATCCTATAGCTCTTCTCACTTTGTGTTACTGTTGTACTTATTTTCTCACCAACACCCACACATTTGGTGGAGCTGGAGTCTTTTGTTACCCCTTTTCCATTAATTTCCTCTTTGGTGGAAAGGAATATCTTTCTTTTAATGCAATCATAATTTTGGACCAATTTTTTCAGACTCATCTCTGGACATTGTATAGCAGAATGTTACTTCTAGGCTGGGGAACAAAAAGTTTTTGCAGAAGGCCCAAAAATATTGCCCCCCCCCCCCCCAGAGCAATAGCTTTACTATTGTGTTGCACATGGTTCTCATAGCAGAGATGCTAAGAAACCTTGTTAGCAAATTGCAAAGATGTGCTACAGGCCATCAGCAATAATACCTGATGTGCATTGGTGCCCAGTGTGCATCAAGAATGACACACATTGGGATCAATCTGATGTGCATCCCATTGTACATTGGTGTCATTATGAAATGGTTCCTCTGCTTCCCAGAAAGATAACAACAATTTTCTGCTGTACATGGACATTATGGAACTGCCCAATGGAAATTCTCAGATTTAAATCCACTTACGAAGATCTGATTTCTCAACAGGATTCCAAGTTGGTGGATACCATGATTTCTGTTACAGTAGTGATGCTTTTAGATCCCTGCCACTAGAGGAATCAGGGCAGCTATGGATACACTATGTGAAAAGTGTACATACCTATGTACACTAATAATTATATTTTGTACTAGTGGTGAAACCCTCTATTTTTACACAAGGGTCACTGTATTCATATCTTCTGGTGTGAAAATTCTGATTTCCAGAAATTCTTCGAGCAATATTGTAAAAAAAATGTAAGAAAGCTATCATATTTATATATTTTTCCTTTACATTCAGCTGGAACGGCAACTCCTGATGCAGAACCAAATGCGAGAGCGGCAAATGGCAATGCAGATTGCTTGGACACGGGAATTTCTCAAGTATTTTGGAGCATTCTCTGGACTTGCGGCTGTAGGTCTAACAGTTGGGTATGGAATTGTTACTATTACGGTATTTTATAAATCTTTTTAAAATGTGATAATAGTTTTTGTTCTCTTTCACTTGCCCCTTCCCTCCATATTCTCTGACGAAGAGTGCTCTAACTAGCAAACACTCACTGACTACATAGATCACCATTTTCTGTCAGATAGGCTTCCAAGAAAGAAAGAACAGTAGCAGCCAATGAGCATAAATATGATGTCAGTGCCTGACATGTTGGAAAGGAATTAATTGCCAGTCCCATATACTCAATGGCTAGATACTTTTTTAGCTGATATAGCACAAACCTCCCTTAGCTCAAAATATTTGGAGGGACACCATAGCTCCTATAACAGAATTGACAGCGGTCCACAATGGTGCGAGTTGTAGTCCTCAATCTATTGGGGGCACCAAAACTGGGATGTCAATGTTTACTTTGGCAGAAATTTTACCTACACACCATATAATTCCCATTCTGAACATGAGTAAACTTTAGAATATTTTTAGCATCTGATGACTGGCTTTGCAGAATTCAGATTAGTAAATTTCATTACAATGATGGGGCTTCCTTCTTAGGCCCCATCTACTCTGCCTTATAAAATCCAGTTTATCTGCTTTGAACTGGGTAGTTTGTGGCAGCCACAAAAACAAAGTTTATGTAGTATAACAACTACGTACTTTCAAAGTAAGTACTGCACAGTTAAACAGGAGAATGTTTTAAATTTTGTTAAATAGTGTAATCTGTTCAAAGCAGATAATCTAGATTATTTGATTTGATAATCGGGATTATATAGCAGTGCAGATCTAGCCCTAGTCTCTGGGTTAAAGATCAGGCCAAAATGGCCCATTTTACATGCACTGTTTGTTATGGTTGAGCCTTATGGCTCCGATACTGGGAGACGTGGTCGTAAGACTCCTTGAGAGTCAGACTCTCTTGAGGAGCGAGAAAGGAAACGGCTGCGGGACTTATTTGCAGAACCAACAGACGAAGACTCCTTTGAGGGTTTTACCGAGGGAATGGAGGAAGAGGTGGTTAGCTCAGAGGAGGATGACATGGAATGGACTCGTCTGAGGGAGGATTTGGGTGTCACCGGCAATGCTAGTGTGGGAGGCGACTGGCGGGTTGCAGGATCGGACCCGTGGACGAGTTGGAGGGATGGAACGGGATCCACAGCTGGGGATGCTGTGGGGCGTAGTCCAAGGTGTGTTAGCTCTGATGAGGATGATGATGATGAGGCACCTGGAATTAGGGTAACAGCTGACAGCGATGAGGAGTTGTAAACTGGCATAAAATGGGGTTTAGAATCCAGGGCTAATTGCGTTGGGCAAGGTAATCTGGACGAACGCTTGGGCTCTTGTTGGGAATTTCCTGAAGACGGGTGTGTTTCGTTTGCTGAATACGTAAGTTACCAAGGACACTGGGCATAGACGGCGGGAGGAACTGTGTGGGCTTTTGTTGTGCAACCTGTGTTTAATCTTATTAGCTTGGACCTCCGTCGTCTTCTTGACGGACATTAATTGCCTATTCTGGATTGACGTTGGACTGACTGACTGACTACGACCTCGGACTACCCCTTCTGTGGCTTTCGGTGGAATTGGTGAACCAAAGACATCTGTACCTGGCTTTCGACCTCGGACCGGACTGGGACCCTGCTGACCGTTGCTACCCTGATTGAAGTGCCTGGATCCGGATTCCGTTTGTTGCACGGAGGAGTAACAACCTTAGTTACTCATTTGCAGCTTTTGAGTAGCAGAGAGGAATCTGCTGCCAGCTATTTATGTTTCTTTGAATCCTTGTTTATCTACTTTTGTTTGTTTAAATTGCCGGGCTGAAGTAAGCATTTTCTGTTTAACCCGGATTAAACTCCTGTTTAATCCGGTTTATCTTTTGAACCACTTTTAGTATCAGTGGAGTCTTTTTTGTGTATCTTTTACACTGAAGGCAAGTGTTTGCCTAGTTTTTTGTTTCATACGGGCACTTTTTAGTTCTGTAACTTTAATAAACTGTGTTGAACTTTATCTGGTGGCGTTCTGTCTGTGACAGATTGCCCAACGCCCATAAAAAAGTTTTCTAGTTAGGTAATTACGTTAAGAAGACGATGGAGGAGCTTAAGGCTCGTTTTGACCAGCTGCAGGCTGCTTTTTACGCTGCACAAGCAGCACAGCCAGCTAAAGGACATGTAATGACTCCCGAACGCTTTGATGGGTCTCGAAACAAACTGCCCACTTTTTTGGCGCAAATTGAACTTTATTTTTCCCAGATTAGCGCACAAGTCTTCCCTACAGACACCAGTAAGGTGGCGTTTATTTTGAGTTTATTGACCGGTCCTGCGGGACAATGGGCCACTAATTTAATTTTGGGAAATGACCCAGTCAAAGACAATTTAAATGATTTTAAGAAGTTACTATCTGACACTTTTGGGGACCCCCTCCGTATGGAGAATGCTAGCTGGGCTCTTTATCGGTTAAAACAGGGAAAGGGGTCTGTTTTGGACTATTTAAACAAGTTTAATTCTTATCGTCATCAACTTGATTGGGGAGAGAACGCGTTTATGCTCTTGTTTATTGCTGGCTTGAATGATTATCTCCAGGATGAATTGGCGCGTTTAGAGCCGGCAGAAAACTGGGACGCTTTGGTGGCTAAAGTTTTGCGTTTAGACGCCCGGTTCGAATCTCGCAAACAGTCTAGAGCAATGTATGCGCCAGCTGTATCTGCGCCTAGGGCACCTGTAGCAAGAGGGGAGGAACCTATGGAACTCGGGGTGTTTAGAAAATTGTCAACGGCAGAAAAGGACCGTAGAAGACAATTGGGACTGTGTTTGTATTGCGGGAATGCGGGGCATTTTGCTAGAAATTGTAATGTTAAGCCTTCTCAGCTTTCGGGAAAAGGTCAGCCCTAGTGCGACATGAGTCCAACGCACTAGGGCTTCTAAAGCAGTCGCTTGAGGGGAAGAAACATGTCTTCGTACCCATTTCTTTATCTGTTGGGGGAAAAGAACTTGCTTCTACTCTGGCACTGCTGGACTCAGGGGCTACGGTCTCGTATGTGGATGTTGGGTTTGCAAGGAAGCATGGGCTTCCTACAGTACGTAAAGCATGCGATATATGGGTGGAAGGAGCGGACGGGAAACTACTGGAGTCTGGGGTGGTTAATCGTGAGACCTCAGAAATAACGTGGGAGGTACAAGGAGTAACTGGAAAGTTTGTTTGGGACATTACAAGCTTACCAAGATATAATGTAATCCTGGGAATGGATTGGTTAACTTTGGTGAATCCTCAAGTGGATTGGGTGAAACGTACTATAGCTTTTAACAGGCAGGAATGTTTTGCTCTTAGTCCTTCTCAGCTTGACATGGAGGGAGTGCCTGCTGAATATAGGGAATTTCAAGATGTGTTTTGTAAGAAGGAAGCAGACAAGTTGCCGCCTCATAGACCATACGATTGTGCAATTAGATTAGTAGAGGGCGCTAAGTTACGAGCAGGAAGGTTGTACGCTTTAACGGTACCAGAAAGACAAGCCTTGAGGGAATTTCTTGACGAGAACCTAGCCAAAGGGTTTATCCGCCCATCTAGCTCTCCAACTGCTGCACCTGTGTTCTTTGTAGCTAAAAAGACGGGGGAGCTTAGACTAGTATGTGATTATCGGGTACTTAATAAAAACACCATTCGTGATAGATATCCGCTACCTTTGATTTCGGAATTACTATCGAGAGTGCAAGGGGCTAAGATCTTTACCAAGCTTGACCTGCAGGGGGCGTATAACTTGATTAGGATACGGGAAGGTGACGAATGGAAGACGGCATTTAACACGTGTTTCGGATGTCACGAGTTCCGAGTAATGCCTTTCGGATTATGCAATGCACCTGCTGTCTTTCAAAGATTCATAAATGATGTATTTAGAGATTTAATTGATCAATTTGTAGTGGTTTATTTGGACGATATATTGATTTTTTCTAAGGATTAAAGGGAACACCAGCAGCATGTAAAACAGGTACTACACCGTCTACGGGGTAATGGGCTTTTTGCTAAGGCTTCCAAATGTGTGTTTCACGTGTCTGAAGTTGAGTTCCTGGGTCATGTAGTTTCGGGAAAGGAACTAAAAATGGACCCGCACAAAGTTGACGCAGTCAACTCGTGGCAAGAACTCAAGTCCAAAAAAGATGTACAGCGATTTTTGGGATTTGCCAATTACTACCGAGAGTTTATCCCAAACTTTGCCAAACTCACTGTACCTTTAACGCAACTCTTGCGTAAAAAACAACCGTTTGTGTGGGGAAGGGAGGCTCACGATGCGTTTCAGCAGTTGAAGTCTAGTTTTCAGGCTGATAACATACTAATCCATCCAGACATTGATAGACCATTCATAGTAGAAGCAGACGCTTCTAGTTATGCGCTGGGGGCTGTATTATCGCAAAGAGATTCATCAGGGATTCTGCGTCCCTGTGGATTTTACTCCAGACAACTAACACCTTTTGAGCAAAATTACACCATCTGGGAAAAAGAATTGCTGGCTATCAAGGTGGCTTTTGAGGTGTGGCGGCACTGGTTAGAGGGCGCACGTCATCAAATTGTAGTCAGATCTGACCACAAGAATTTAGAACATTTACAAACTGCCAAGAAATTGAATCAACGTCAGATTCGATGGGCTTTGTTTTTCTCTAGGTTCAATTTTAAGGTTCAGTTTGTGGAAGGGAAGGTAAACTTGCGGGCAGATGCATTATCTCGTAAGCCTGAGTTCAAAACTTGCGAGCAGTCAGTGTGTCAGACTATTTTGCCTACTGCCTCTTTATGTGTGGTGGACAATGAGGCTGGATTACATGCTCAAATCCTAGAGGCTCAGAAAGATGATAACTGGACTCAAGAACAACTCATGCTACTTTCGGTAGGGAATCGTACTATGCTGCCTCATTTACAAGACCAGGAGGGGGTATTAGTACGTAATGGTCAGGTTTATGTACCGGCAGGTGCACTCAGGTTGGAAGTTATTAGGGCACATCATGACGAACCAATGGCTGGGCATTTTGGCAGGTTTAAGACCGTACAACTCATTGCCAGAAACTATTGGTGGCCAAAGATGCGACAGGACATTCTCCGCTTTTGTGATACCTGCGCAGTTTGTCAGCAGAGTAAGACGCCTGTCGGGCGCCCTAGGGGTTTATTATCTTCTTTGCCTGTTCCTGAGAGACCATGGCAGATTATTTCCATGGATTTTATTTCTGACTTGCCTAGGTCTGGGGGTTATACATGTATTTGGGTGGTGGTGGATCTATTTTCAAAAATGGCTCATTTCATACCGTGTTCAACAATTCCAGCGGCTTCTACATTGGCTTTACTATTTACCAAACATATTTTCCGTTTGCATGGAGCTCCTGAGGTTATTATTTCTGACAGAGCTCCTCAGTTTGTGTCTCGTTTTTGGAGACACTTCCATGAGTGTTTGGGAACCAAATTGAATGTGTCTTCTGCTTTTCATCCACAAACGGATGGTCAGTCTGAAAGAGTGAATGGGTTGTTGGAGCAGTATTTACGTTGTTTCTGTCTGGAGCAACCAAGTGCTTGGGTTAAGTGGTTGTCGGTGGCTGAGTTCGCCGATAATAACGCTGTACATACGCCTAGTCAACACACCCCATTTGAATTAACTTATGGTTTCCATCCGCGGGGAGGGGTGGCGCCGTCAACCAATGTGGTTTCCTCTGATCCGGTGTACCGTTCCTCTGAAATGGCTGCCTTACATGATGTTGCTCGCCGGCTGTTGTTAGAAGCTAAGGCAGCGCAGAAGACTCAAGCCGACCGCCATAGACAAGCCGGGGAGGAGTTGGAGGAAGGGGATCTGGTTTGGTTATCATCTAAATATATTAAACAGGCTGGAGGAAAGTTTGCGCCACGGTATTTGGGACGTTTTCCTATTACTAAAAAGATTTCTTCTGTGGCATTTAGATTGCGTTTGCCTTCTTCTTTTAAGATCCACCCTGTCTTTCACCGTTCTTTGTTGAAGTTAGATACTTCTGGGCGCCGTAATACTGTAGCTGAAGACATCACTGCTGTGTCTTCACCTTTGGAGGAGGAGGCCTTTGTGAGAGGGGATAGTGTTATGGTTGAGCCTTATGGCTCCGATACTGGGAGACGTGGTCGTAAGACTCCTCAAGAGTCAGACTCTCTTGAGGAGCGAGAAAGGAAACGGCTGCGGGACTTATTTGCAGAACCAACAGACGAAGACTCCTTTGAGGGTTTTACCGAGGGAATGGAGGAAGAGGTGGTTAGCTCAGAGGAGGATGACATGGAATGGACTCGTCTGAGGGAGGATTTGGGTGTCACCGGCAATGCTAGTGTGGGAGGCGACTGGCGGGTTGCAGGATCGGACCCGTGGACGAGTTGGAGGGATGGAACGGGATCCACAGCTGGGGATGCTGTGGGGCGTAGTCCAAGGTGTGTTAGCTCTGATGAGGATGATGATGATGAGGCACCTGGAATTAGGGTAACAGCTGACAGCGATGAGGAGTTGTAAACTGGCATAAAATGGGGTTTAGAATCCAGGGCTAATTGCGTTGGGCAAGGTAATCTGGACGAACGCTTGGGCTCTTGTTGGGAATTTCCTGAAGACGGGTGTGTTTCGTTTGCTGAATACGTAAGTTACCAAGGACACTGGGCATAGACGGCGGGAGGAACTGTGTGGGCTTTTGTTGTGCAACCTGTGTTTAATCTTATTAGCTTGGACCTCCGTTGTCTTCTTGACGGACATTAATTGCCTATTCTGGATTGACGTTGGACTGACTGACTGACTACGACCTCGGACTACCCCTTCTGTGGCTTTCGGTGGAATTGGTGAACCAAAGACATCTGTACCTGGCTTTCGACCTCGGACCGGACTGGGACCCTGCTGACCGTTGCTACCCTGATTGAAGTGCCTGGATCCGGATTCCGTTTGTTGCACGGAGGAGTAACAACCTTAGTTACTCATTTGCAGCTTTTGAGTAGCAGAGAGGAATCTGCTGCCAGCTATTTATGTTTCTTTGAATCCTTGTTTATCTACTTTTGTTTGTTTAAATTGCCGGGCTGAAGTAAGCATTTTCTGTTTAACCCGGATTAAACTCCTGTTTAATCCGGTTTATCTTTTGAACCACGTTTAGTATCAGTGGAGTCTTTTTTGTGTATCTTTTACACTGAAGGCAAGTGTTTGCCTAGTTTTTTGTTTCATACGGGCACTTTTTAGTTCTGTAACTTTAATAAACTGTGTTGAACTTTATCTGGTGGCGTTCTGTCTGTGACACTGTTGGTAAGCTCTTTCAGCATAGTTTGTAAAGAAAACATCTGATAGTGTATAAAAACAATAGATATGTAACAGTTGGATTTTTACACTGCAGTCCAATCTGGATTCTTTATGTTCCTAGTTTAATTTTCCTTTGTATTGTACTTGCTGCAAATATTTATTATGTATCTCTGTCTAATGTCTCATCTTGTTTTATTTGAACTGGATTGATGAATGTAGGTCTTTTGATATAGGGTAGGACAGCAATATTTTAATAGAAAAACAAGATCAACAGGTATACATACTACCTCTGTAAATACTGCTTGATTAAATAAATTATCCATAAGAAATATAAGCTCAATCAATATTTATGACACTCAATTCTTTTTGCTTTTAAAAAAATCATTTTTCACTGCCTATGTGTTTCATGGGGACAGAGCAAAGAACATACATATCCAGTTTATGAGAGGGCAGATTGTATCTTCTTATTGATACTGTAAACAAAACAACTATATTTGCAAAAATCTAAGCACACATATCTCTCCACAAGGACAGTCTGCAGAGCTAGAATACCGTGGAAGAGTTGCCCTTTAACACAGAAAGATTACAAACACTTTAGACAGTGACATTTCCCATTTGCCATTTCTGTTCATTTTTTGTATATTCCATGAATATGATTAGACATATTTTCATTGGCGGTTGTTTTTATGTATACATATGATTTTTTTAAAATGTGGATACAAAATTAATGTAAATAAGTACTATATTATGTGTATGAAACTGGAAATAGGCCATAATTCTGGTGAAAAAAACAAAACTTTCATAAATAATACAGTAACACTTGTGATATAATTGCATCATCTAAAAAGAGTCTTAAATTAACCATTTATTTCTAACACAAACTTGGCAATTCATTGTATTTGATTCCAGTGTTTTTCTTTGTTTGCTTACAGGGCAATAAAAAGGAAGAAGCCTGCATTCTTTCTTCCAATGGTCCCTTTAAGTTTTATACTTGCCTATCAATATGATATGGGTTATGGATCACTCCTGAAAAGAATGAAGAGTAAGTATGTCTATTATATACCTTAAAGATGGAGGTGGCAACCGAGTGCCTATGTGTACAAGTTCTTCCAGTATCTGTGTTGACCGCTTCCATTAAACAAAACCTAATGACTTGAAGCTGTAGTTGCTTCAAAGTAATGCCCGATCCTTGAGTTGCTGCCACTTTGATTTCCCACATGCTATGCACCTCATAGAAGCCTCCTTCTGACTTGCGAAAATTAATGAGGAGGTGCAAATTGAGGGAGTGGGTTATGGTGGTGGGCTATGGGTGAATGCTGGGCAACTGCAGGTTTCACTCTGCTGGTTTGGTGTTGTAGTTTGTTAATCTAGGAGTATGTTCAAACCATGTCAAGACTCACTGGGCAACTTTAGGCGGGTCACACACTCAGCCTAAGAGGAAGGCAATGATAAATCTCCTCTGGGGGGAAAAACTGTTGCACTAGACCTCCGAAACACCTTTTCATCACAAACCGCACTCTTTCCAGGTAATTCAATAAGTAAAAGTTTATTAAGAGAAGAGTATATAAAAATAAGCAAGTATAAAAAAAGGAGAAACAAAGTTCAAACAGGTATTTCCAAGATAGCCAAGATTCCAAAATCCTTTCAAATACAGTCTCAAGAGTCAAATTGACAGCTATATCCATAAACATGATAGCATGAATCCAAGGCAGGCAACACATGAAACTAGAAACAGGAACAAACTTGGAAACCTGAATACATGAATCCAAAAATGTAGGACCAGGAACTGAGAAGTGTTCACCTGAATACAATGTTACTCTCACAAAGGATTATATATATATGTATAAATTGAGAAGCAATTTAGGGTGGTTCAGGGGAGAGCGTGAGAGAGAATGTGTCCATTGGTATGAATTTCAGAGACTAAACCTGAAAAAGGATGTGGTTTTGTATATGTGCAATATGAGGTTTTTGTATGCTTAGGAGGTTAATTAGGCAAGGATGATTTGCTTTTAATTTGTGGTAAAAAAAAATCAATTTAGAGCCAGTGTAGGAAAGTGGATTGCTCTCCATGCAAGAGGTCATTTTGTTTGAGCAAAACTCTGGATCCAAATAAATTCCAGTAATAAATGCAACTTGTCAGGATTGATCACATGTTACGGTGACTATTGTGAGATGCTTTCCTCATCATACAGCAGCTGCGTTTAAATGATGTCATTCAAACTTTTTAAAAAAATGCTCTTATAGCATTGGTGCAAAGGTATACATTTTTTGTCTTCCAGGTGAAGCAGAGAACATACTTGACATGGAGAGCACTACGCTAGAAATGCCAAAAGGACCCCTTACTTTTGAAAGCATCGAAAAAGCCAGAAGAGCCCAGAGCAAGTTTTTCATTGAAAAGTAGTTTGGTTGCGAACTAAAACATGAAAGAATAAAAATATGTATTTGTAATTATGTTGCTGATTTAAGCAACCTGATCCAGTAATATGTACATAGCACCTTTCCATCATGACTCGAATGTAATCAAATCAGCTGTTTGGCAGGAAAAAGGAGCTGGGAGAATAAATCCAAGTCCTTTTTTATTTTCCAAAAGCTGATTCGCACAATTTTTGATCTTTTTAGAAAAGGGGTTCCATGTGCCATCCCTACAACAAGATAATTAAACACTGGGTGGATTGAACTAACCTATGTTGAATAATATTATCTAAATGTAATGTCCATTGTGAAATAAAACTGATTTGATACAATATAAGTTTAGATGTGCTTATTCTCATTGTTAAAAAGACTTACAAAGCAAACACCTACATGTCCAATCTGTTGTCGAAGGCTTTTATGGCTGGAATCACTGAGTTGCTGTGAGTTTTCCGGGCTGTATGTTCCAGAAGCATTCTCTCCTGACGTTTCGCCTATATCTATGGCAGGCATCCTCAGAGGTTGTAAGGTATGTTGAAAACTAGACAAGGGAAGTTTATATATCTGTGGAAGGTCAAGGGTGGGAGAAATAACTCTTGTCTGTTGGAGGCAGGTGTGAATGTTGCAATTAATCACCTTGATTAGCATTGAAAAGCCTTGCATCTTCAAGGCCTGGCTGATTCCTGCCTGGGGGAATCCTTTGTTAGGGTGTGTTAACCTGGCCCTAATTGTTTCATGTCTGGAATTCCCTTGTTTTCATAGTGTTCTTTATTTACTGACCTGATTTTAGCTTTTTTTAAATACTGGTAGCCAGATTTTGTTTATTTTCATTGTTTCCTCTTTTTTGTTGCTATTGTCCACGTACATGTGGATTTCAGTGGCTTCTCTGTGTAGTCTGACATGGGGGTTGTTAGAGTGGTCCAGAGTTTCTGTGTTTTCAAATAATACGCTGTAGTTAGTTCATCAAGTGCTCTGTTATGGCTGACTTCCCTAGTTTAGTTAGTCTGCAGTGCCTTTCATGTTCCTTGATTCATGTCTGAACAAGGCTGTGTTTGGTGGTCCCTATGTAGACTTGTCCACAACTGTTGAATTTTCTTATTGGGTCTGTAGATATATGTCCATTCAAAAGCACTGAGATTGGCCCCAGTCTAAGGATGGTTTGGATAACAATAATGGATACATTAAAGTGCTTGATCCTGAGCAAGGATCAGGATCCTTGCTCAGTGTCCATCTTAGTCCTTAAGACAGTCGTTCTGAAATTGCAGAATTTCACGCCTCCCTTTTGAGTGCAGTGGGCAGCAAAAGGGGGAAATGAATACTAATTTTGAGCTTGTAAGGAAATTATTTGACTGGGCGAGACAAAATCCAATCAAACATTCCAAGTAAAATATTTACAATAAACAGTGTTTATTTACAATAAATATTTACAATAAAAATTAGGATGCATCTTCATATCACATGAAAAATATAACTTGAGTTCATGCCACCAAGAAATAGAGATAAGGAGGACTTAACCTAATATGCAGTTCTATCTTTGCATCTTTTATGTTTCTGACATTGGATTCAGGCACAAGATCTGGAAAAGTCCCAGCGGAGGGGGAGCTAAATACATTGTTCGTTGTACTGCATTAACTATAATATTTTATTTTGAATAAAATTTGTATGTGTAGAGTTATAGGCATTTCCCAAGTTATGAACAATATAGGTTCTATAGGTTTTTCTTAAGTTGAATTTGTATGTAAGTTGGAAAAAATTCTTTACTGTGTCCAAAGCGACTTGAGAACATACTGCAAGTTGATTCTGGTGTGAGAGAAATGGCCATCTACAGAGACGTTGCCCAGGGGATGCCCGGATGTGTTAGCTGGGAGGCTTCTCTCATGTCCCTGCAAGCTAGAGCTGACAGATGGGAGCTCACCCCATCTCAGATTTGAACCGCCAACCTTCAAATCAGAAACCCAAACTTCAGGTCATCAGTTCAGCCGGCACAAGGATTTAACCCATTGCACCACCATGGCTCCTAGTTGGAACAGGTACATTTTTAAAGTGTAACTCCATGTAACTTAAAGTGTGTATATGCCTAACTTAAAGTGTGTGTGTGTGTGTATACACACACACATACACATACATAAACATACACACACTCTTTGAATAGCATAGAGAAGGGTTAATACCCCTGTGGTGTTTGTTTTGCTGCCAGTGCCTCTGTTCAGAAGATCTCGCCTCACTTTCTGTCCCTGTAATAATTGGATTTTGACTTGTGGAAACACGGGATTTCATCACATTGAGCTGGAGAGAATGAGGGAAAGCAGGGAAAAGGGTGGAGTTTCATGGGGTTCTGTCTTTAAAGAACATGAAGCATTTGCTCCCTCCCATCACATGAAGAGTGCCTCCTCCAGCTTCTAACTCAACCATCCGCTTAATTCCCTTCATATGAGCAGGTGATGATTCCTCCAATTTCAAGGATACCAGCACACTTTAAAACAGGGCATCCTTTAAGGCAGCACAGCCTTCAAGCCCCCTCCACTGAAACAATAGCACCTTTCTTAAGGCACTTTCCCTGGGTTCATTTGCACTGAGATTTCCTCCCATTGTCTCGCCAGGAATTTTATTTATCTTATTTTTAAAAACATCACCCTGGACCATAGGAAGTGGTTTTAAATTAACTCTCATCTTTTCCAGGGCCCTTCCACTCAGCCACATAAACCAGAATATCAAGGCAGAATAACCCACAATACCTTCTTTGAACTGGAATATCTGAGTCCACACTGCCATGTATCCCAGTTTAAAGCAGATAATGTGGGATTTTATTCAGCTGTCTGGAAGGGGCCCAGAGCTGTTGCATTGGCGATAGTGGTTTCAAATTAGCCCTTTCCCCAAGCCTCTGCATTGGCACACAGAGTCATCATTTTATTTACAAGAAGGCAACAGGGATTAACATCAAAAGGGGAAATTGGCAATTTTTCCCATCTCTATGCAGGGAATTTAAAAATAAGTCAATTGTCAACCTGCTGAGCAATTGTTGAAAAAAAAAAACAACACTTTAGAAACAGCAAAATACCTCACTACCAGAGTTGAAGTTTGCATCGTGTGAACAGCACTGTAGGTTGCCATTTCTTAAATGCGTAGAAACACTAATTTTATTGTGTGATGAAGTCCAAGGGTTGGTGCTCATTAGAGTCTGCCCAGAAGACTCTAGTCTTCTTAACAGATCGATTTACTGGTTTGGCCACTTACACATACTATTCTAGTGCAAATAGGAACACTTTATTTTATATTCCTAATATGCAATAGGAGCCCCCATTGGCACAGCGGATTAAACCACTGAGCTGTTGAACTTGCTGATCAAAAGGTCGACGGTTTGAATCCGGGGAGCGGAGTGAGCGCCCGCTGTTATCCCCAGCTTCTGTCAACTTAGCAGTTCGAAAACATGCAAATGTGGGTAGATCAATAGGTACTGCTCCAGCGGGAAGGTAACGGCACTCCATGCAGTCATGCCGGCCACATGATCTTGGAGGTGTCTACGGACAATGGCGGCTCTTCAGTTTAGAAATGGAGATGAGCACCAACGTCCAGAGTTGGACACAACTAAACTTAATATCAGGGGAAACCCTTTACCTAATACACAATAACAGTATTTGGATGGGTTTCCCCGCCAGAAATTTCATCTTTTGCTTGACTGATAAACCATTAGTTGGTAGGATGAAATAATTGAACAGAAGATTACTAGGAAACTGGCTATTTTTATTTGTTATGAGAACAAGGTGCTTTCTTACAGCAGGTGCCCAGGTACACATTATTCACTCTTTCAAAAAAATGAAGTTCAGTTGTCAGGTAACACGCTGTGCTATAAAATTGGATTACGTTTGTAATATCTTCACCTCCAGCTTCTTGCTATTATCCACGTCAAAATGTCCAATTAGTTGGCCTGATTTCAGTCATACTATGCCTTCTACTAGTGCATGCTTCATACAATAGAAAGTGGGAAATTTGAGTCACAGGTCAAAAACAAAGGAATAAAAGCTCCCAAATTACCTTATGTTCAGATAGTGGATTCCAAATACTGCAAAACAGTTTGGCAATTTTGTCTGTTGTAGAGTTGTTTCCCCTTAAAAGGAAAAAAAAAGTTAGAAAACAAATGGGGTGATGGAAAAACACAGGAGCCTTTACAAGACAGTGGACACTTTCCATAAAAATTGGTCATTCGTTTTAATCCAATACTTGGTATAAAAGTTTGCAAGAAACACTGTTAGGATATAGTCCGGCTGTATCATCCCTATAGAGCAGACATGGGCAAACATTGGCTCTCCTGGTGTTTTGGACTTCAATTCCCACAGGAGGGCGAAAGTTGCCCATGCCTGCTATAGAGCATGTGTTGTTGAAGACTTTCATGGTCAGAATCACTGGGTTGCTGTGAGTTTTCCAGGCTGTATGGCCATGTTCCAGAAGCATTCTCTCCTGACTTTTCACCCACATCTATGGCAGGCATCCTCAGAGGTTGTGAGGTCTGTTGGAAACTATGCAAGTGGGGTTTATATATCTCTCCAGATTGGGAGAAAGAACTCTTGTCTGTTTGAGGCAAGTGTGAATGTTGCAAATGGCCAGCTTGATTAGCATTTAATGGCCTTGCAAATTCAAAACCCGGCTACTTCTTGCCTGGGGGAATCCTTTGTTGGGAGGTGTTAGCTGGCCCTGATTGTTTCTTGTCTGTAATTCACCTGTTTTCTGAATGTTGTTCTTAATTTACTGTCCTGATTTTAGAGTTTTTAATATTTATTTATTTATTTATTTGCAGCATTTATATTCCGCCCTTCTCACCCCGAAGGGGACTAAGGGCGGATCACATTGCACACATAAAGGCAAATTCAATGCCATAACATAGAACAGAGACAGAGACAAGACGCAGGCACGGGCTGGCCTCGAACTCATGACCTCTTGGTCAGAGTGATTTGTTGCAGCTGGCTTGCTTTCCAGCCTGTGCCACAGCCCGGCCTCTGAGGATGCCTGCCATAGATGTGGGCAAAACGTCAGGAGAGAATGCTTCTGGTACATGGCCATACAGCCTGAAAAACTGACAGCAACCTATAAAGCATAATTATTTTTAGTGAATAAAATATGCAAAGGCGCTTCCAAAGAGCAATTTTACCCTTTTCCCTAATAGACACTGAAGGCCAGATTCCTTTGCTTTGATTTTGCAGAAGCTAAACTAGAGGTAGAATGGAAGGACTGGCCTTGCATCTGTACAAATAAGATGTCACGCTCTGCTAAAAAAAGTAAACTATTTTATATTTCTTTTGCTGGTGTGGAAAGCTGGGCCTGGGTGGTGCCAGAGTTAAAAACCTTGCTTCTGTCCTTAGTCAGGGTTGCAGTTATATAGCGGGCAAAATAGGGGGCTTGCCCCTGAAATAAGAATCCTGTCTCCCCATAAGGAAATTCGCTTCATTTCCAGTACCCCAGTAATAACAAGGATTGGTGATGAAGCTTCAGTGGAGACCCCTTTTCCCCAAAATAAACTCTTCTAGGAGTTAATTCCCCTTCTGAGGAGAAGATTTCTCTCACTTCCTATAGTCTCACCCCCGTTCTTAACTGTGAATTGTTTATAAGTAGGAAGTGTTGTTGAAGATTTTCATGGCCAGAATCACTGGGTTGCTGTGAATTTTCCAGGCTGTATGGCCATGTTCCAGAAGCATTCTCTCCTGACTTTTCACTCATATCTCCTGACATTTTGCCCATTTGATGAAACAACCTGAACACAGCACATTATTTGAGAACACAGAAATGCTGGACCACTCTGACAATCACCATGTCAGACGACACAGAGAATTGTGGACAATTTCATCAGGAAAGAGGAAAACATGAAAATGAACAAAATCTGGCTACCAGTATTAAATGATGCAGGATCTCACAATGGGATATTGGCCTACACAAATTGGAGTATAGTGTCTAGATTAAGGGAAATCATGCTACCCCTCTATTCTGCCTTGGTCAGACCATACCTAGAATCACACTGAGCCCAATTCTGGGCACCTCTATTGAAGAGAGATGTTGACAAGTTGGAATGTGTCCAGAGGAGGGCGACTAAAACAATCCATGGTCTGGAGAACAAGCCCTATGAGGAGCAGCTTAAAGAGCTGGGCATGTTTAGCCTGTAGAAAAGAAGACTATTTATTTATTGTGTCAGAAGCGAACCGAGGGTACACATTGCAATGTATTTGAAAAAAACAAAGATGAAAAAAACAACAACTTGGCATTATAAAAAATGGCCTTTGACCAATAGCTGGCCACTATGGAATGCCTCTGGTGTTGCTGTAAGAAGGTCCTCCATTGTGCATGTGGCAGGACTCAGACTACATTGTAGTAGGTGGCTTTTGGTTTGCTCTTCTCCACACTTGCATGTCGTGGACTCCATTTTGTGGCCCCATTTCTTAAGGCTGGCTCTGCATCTCGTGGTGCCAGAGCAGTCTGTTCAGCGCCTTCCACGTCACCCAGTCCTCTGTGTGCCCAGGAGGGAGTCTCTTATCTGGCATCAGCCACTGATTGAGGTTCCGGGTTTTAGCCTGCCACTTTTGGACTCTTGCTTGCTGAGGTGTTCCTGCGAGTATCTCTATAGATCTTAGAAAACTATTTGTTGATTTAAGGTGTTGGCGTACTGGCTGATACCCGAACAGGGGATGGGCCGGAGATGTCAATGCCTTGGTCCTTTCATTGCTGGCTTCTACTTCCCGGTGGATGTCAGGTAAACAGTATAATTTCTCCAGTGGTGTTGGGTGTAGACATCCTGTGATAATGTGGCATGTCTCATTAAGAGCGACATCCACTGTTTTAACGTGGTGAGATGAATTCCACACTGGGCATGCATACTCAAAAGCAGAGTAACAAAGCACAAGGGCAGATGTCTTCACTGTGTCTGGTTGTGATCTCCAAGTTGTGCCAGTCAGCTTTCGTACGATGTTATTTCTAGCAGCCTATTTTTGCGTGATAGTCAAGCAGTTCTTCTTGTAAGTTGGAGCAGGGTCCAGGGTAACTCTCAAGTATTTTGGAGTGCTGCAATGTCCCAGTGGAATTCCTTCCCAGGTTATCCTCAGAGCTCGAGATAATTGTCTGTTCTGAAGGTGAAAAGCACCTGCCTATGTTTTAGATGGATTAGGGATCAGTTGCTTTCCCCTGTAATAGGCAGTAAGAGAAGGCTGAGAGGAGACATGAAAAGGATCTTGGAGTCCTTGTGGACAACAAGTTAAACATGAGCCTACAATGCGATGCGGCAGCTAAGAAAGCCAACGGGATTTTGGCCTGCATAAATAGGGGTATAGCCTCTAGATCCAGGGAAGTCATGCTCTCACTGTATTCTGCCTTGGTCAGACCACAACTGGAATACTGTGTCCAATTCTGGGCACCGCAATTGAAGGGAGATGTTGACAAGCTGGAAAGGGCAACTAAAATGATCAAGGGTCTAGAGAACAAGCCCTATGAGGAGCGGCTTAAAGAACTGGGCATGTTTAGCCTGCATAAGAGAAGGCTGAGAGGAGACATGATAGCTATGTACAAATATGTGAGGGGAAATCATAGGGAGGAGGGAGCAAGCTTGTTTTCTGCTGCCCTGCAGACTAGGACGCGGAACAATGGCTTCAAACTACAGGAAAGGAGATTCCACCTGAACATTAGGAAGAACTTCGTCACTGCGAGAACTGTTTGGCAGTGGAACTCTCTCCCCCGGACTGTGACGGAGGCTCCTTCTTTGGAGGCTTTTAAGCAGAGGCTGGATGGCCATGTGTCAGGGGTGCCTTGAATGCGTTTTCCTGCTTCTTGGCAGGGGTTGGACTGGATGGCCCATGCGGTCTCTTCCAACTCTACTATTCTATTACTAGAGAAGGTTATCATTTTCCAACACTTTCAAAGGAAGTCCCACAGGACACAACTAAAGAGGAAACAACACTTTCAAATCAGGAACTGATTTCCCGCCCAAACTTTGTTCCCTAGTGTAATGCCAATAATAATGCCTGGAACTCAGGGCCACCTGGCAGAAGGGCTTGGAGGTGTCCTAGTAGATTAATCAAGCGGGTGGGCGAAGGAAATGAGTGGCACAAAAGGTGTGTTTGTGAGAGAGACTGTACAAGAGAGAGGGGGGGGGGGCGGGAGGAGGATGAGTCAGTCTCGGGGCTGCCCCGATATAAAGGGAGGCCAGGGCGGCGGGAGCTCAGTGCGTCTCTGACCCCCGAGGGCCAAGAGTCTTCCTCCTTTCTGGTGTGTGTCTCTTTCTTTCCGGAGCGGGACCTGCCATGGGGCCCCAGAGCCTGCTTGCTCTGCTGCTGCTTCTCCTGCTCAGCCACTGCCCCTTCTTCTCCGAGGAGCAGAGCATCGGAGACGAAGGCGAGCCCCGGGTCAAGCTCTGCGGGCGAGACTTTGTGCGCGCCGTCGTCTTCACCTGCGGAGGCTCCCGCTACAGGAGGATCTCCCCAGAAACGACGGCCGCCTCGGGAGACAACACGCGGACGCCGCAGATCGGTGCGTATCTGTGATGGGGAAGGGGCCAAAGGGAGGGGGGGGGGGAGGAGGAGGGATGCACTTCCAGCCGCGTTGCCTGCGCCGACTCCACGCCAAACCACAGTCCAGGGACCCCAGAGCCCCCAGCCAGGGCACGGCTTCCTTCTCCGGGGCAGGCGCTCCCCAGAATCCCTCCTGATTGAGAGCACACCTGAACATGAGCAAGCCCTTCCTGACTCTTAAGAGCTGTTCAACAGTGGAACTCTCTGCCTCGGAGTTGGGTGGAGGCTCCTTAGACTCATAGAGCGAGAGAGAGACCACATCTAGTCCAACTAGGCCTGTAGCCATGGAGGGGGGGGGGGGGGTTAGGGGCTCAACCCCCCGAAAATTTTCAGGGTTTTTTGTAATTTTTTTTTGCTTACTCATGAATTTTAACTGGTTAACCAAATCCCCATGAGTGTCCACTGAAGTCTATCGATGGAGCCTGTTGTGTTATGGAACTACTCTTCATGATTCACCAAAAAAAGTTTCACCCCCCCCCCCCCCACCACTAATTTTCTGGTTATGGCTCTAAGTCCAACCCCCAGCTTTCTGTCATGCAGGAAAAGCACAATCAAAGCACCCCCGACAGATGGCCACCCATTCTCTGTTTAAAAGCTTCCAAGAAAGGAGCTTCCACCACACTCTGAGGCAGAGAGTTCCACTGCTGAACAGCTCTTACTGTCAGGAAGTTCTTAGAATCCTAGAGTTGGAAGAGACCTCGTGGGCCATCCAGTCCAACCCCCTGCATGGTGTCTTGGGTGCAAACAGACAATATTCCAATTTGCACAAAAAGCTTAAGGGTGCAGCTCACTAAGCTTTGCAGAGCAGTCTCTATACATATAATATATATTTCATAATTTCAGGGTTTGATTTCTCAATATCAACTCTAAGTTCCCTTCAGTGGTTGTTGAGATTGATATTATCAGCATACTACCTTCATGGTCAATAATTCACTTGAGCCAAGAGTGACTCAAGTCCAGGAGAATCTGGCAAACCATCAACTTGATTCTTGGTTGTCCAACTCCATCCAATTGGCTGTGTTTCCTGTATAGGATTTCCTAGTGACTATATTTCGAATCATAGAATCCTAGAGTTGGAAGAGACCTCGTGGGCCATCCAGTCCAACCTTCTGCCAAGAAGTAGGAAAATCGCATTCAAAGCACCCCCGACAGATGGCCACCCAGCCTCTGTTTAAAAGCTTCCAAGGAAAGCGCTTCCACCACACTCCGGAGCAAAAAGCTCCACTGCTGAACAGCTCTCACAGTCAGGAAGTTCTTACTAATGCTCAGGTGGAATCTCCTTTCCTGTTATTTGAAGTCATTGTTCTGCGTCCTAGTCTCCAGGGCAGCAGAAAACAAGCCTGCTCCTTCTTCCCTGATATCCTTCCACTTATTTCTACATGGCAGTCTGTCTCTTCTCACCCTTCTCATCTGCAGGCGAAACATACCCAGCTCTTTCGTCTCCCTCCTCTGGACACCTTCCAGCTTGTCAATATCCCTCTTAAATTGTGGTCCTCAGAATTTGAGGCTTTTTAAACAGAGGCATAAGATTAAAACTCATTAAATCATTCACATCAATGCTGAATTTATAGTTTAAAACAGTGGTTCCCAACATTTTTTGGACCAAGGACCATTCTCTAACATTAGTACCAAAAGGGTTATGAATCAGGTTTTGGTCGACTTTAGATTTGGTTTGGTTATTTGGAGTGCTGATTCAGAAAATTGCCTTGGATAGATTACATCAGCTCTAGTTTCTGATATAGAACATATACCATCCAGTATTCAACATCTGCTCACCCACAGAAAACCATATTTAATAATCTTTAAATATTTAATAAACCATATTTAATAATCTGTTGTTTCTAGCCCAGTGGTTCCAGAGCGCGTTTGAATGGATAGTCCCAATAGAGCTGTCATCAGAATACTTCTTTTAAAAGCATATGGCACTTTATCACTGTTACTCATTTCCATGATACAGCACTTTATGAAACCTGTCCCCGCTGGTTTGCTTTTCATTACTCTGATTTTATCTGCTTGGATTTTAATGTATTGTCCATTATTTTATTTTGTGTATCATTGAAATTTTTAAGTTTTTGTCAAATATGTTGTGTCGTTGTTTCGGGCTTGTCCCTGTTGTGAGCCACCCCGAGTCCCTTCGGGGACATGGGGCGGGATATAAAAATAACGTTTATTATTTATTATTAGTGGTCCTCAACCTTCCTAATGCTGCGACCCCTTAATACAGTTTCTCATGTTGTGGTGACCCACAACCATAAAATTACTTCCATTGCTACTTCAGAACTGTAATTTTGCTACTCTTATGAGTTGTAATGTAAATATCTGATATGCAGGATGTATTTTCAGTCACTGGACCAAATTTGGAACAAATACCCAATACGCCCAAATTTAAATACGGGTGGGGTTGGGGGGGGATTGATTTTATTAATTGAGAGTTGTATTTGCTGGGATTTACAGTTCACCTACAATCAAAGAGCATTCTGAACTCCACCAACAATGGGGTTGAATCAAACCTGGCACACAGAACTCCCACGACCAACAGAAAATACTGGAAGGATTTGGTAGGCATTGAACTTGAGTTTGGGAATTGTAGTTCACCTACATCCAGAGAGCACTGTGGACTCAACAATGATGGATCTGGACCAAACTTGGCATGAATACTCAATATGTTCAAATGAGAGCACTGGTGGAGTTTGAGAAAAATAGACTTTGACCTTTGGGAGTTGTAGTTGCTGGGATTTACAGATCACTTACAATCAAAGAGCCCCTTGAAGCCCACCAATGATAGAATTGGGCTAAAGGACAGGCTGAGAGATCTTCAGCTTTCTCTGCCAAAGGAGTCGCCCAAGACCATCAGAAATATGTGTTTTCTGATGGTCTTCTGCAAACTCCTTGAAGCCCCCTCGCAACCCCCGCAGGGGTCCCGACACCCAGGTTGAGAAATGCTGTTCGAGTAGGTCCTATCGATATTCAAATCCCCACCCAACCTTTACAACTTTCCTGTTTCTAGGTTTTTGATTGATTGTTTTTTTCGTGTCAGAAGTGAAGCGTTTCTAGTCATCAAGATTATTAGAATGTGATGCACTGCGTGTTTAGAGGCTTTCCTCAGAAAAGTCTTCCTTTTTCCACCAATTATTTAGTAGTGTTTAAATAGAATAGAATAACTTTATTGTCATTTTATATTGTACAGCGAAATTAAATGCTTTCCCCAGCACACATTACAAAACAACACATCCATCCCTTCACACTCCTACCATCATATTCTGGGAAGACAGGATTTGTTTTGAAATGCAATTTGAGAGGTGTGTGTGATCTTTTTTAAAAATTATTTTTATTAAACACTTATTTTCATTATAATTAAAATAAATCCAAAAATAGGAAAAAGACTCATTTGTGACATGAGCATCCACAAAAAGAAAAGACAAAACGACAAGAAAAAACCCTACAATTACCCTAACTACATATATACATTTATCGTATGTGTGCGATCTTTTTATTAGAAATTCTGGCAATCCTAGCTGATACTTTACATTCCATTTTGTCTCAACAGGCTTTCTGAAAATTACCAATGACAAAGGACAAGAAAACAAGAATTTGATGTCAGTTTCAGATCCTACAGTGAAGCAGCTGCAAAGTCTCAACCAACCAGCTGGGCAGCAGCCATTGAAAGACTTGTCCACTTTATATATTGAATCTGCTCCTCTTTCTGATAACTTCATTGAATATATTCGTCAAGTGGAGGATGCAGCCCGCAAAAGAAGAAGGGAAACTGAGCCAAATAATTTGAAAAACCTGAATAATTTTCCCTGGGACAAATACCCTCGAAGAAAGCGTGACGTTGACCTTCAGGACAGGCTGTCCTTAATATGCTGTGTTTTGGGATGCACCCAGGAAATTCTTAACAGACTATGTTGAGAATATGCACATTTAGTTTTTCAAGAACAGACTTACAGGTACTTACAACACCACTTAGCTGTATGTTACATGGACAGACCAGAGAGCCATTGTTTCTTTATTTATTATCTTGAGTAACAAATTATGTCCTTGTTTCTTTTTAGCCATTTGTAGACACAAACACCAAGAACTTCTTATTGGAACCCATATTCTGTGCTTATCATATTTGTTCGATTTTAATAAAAACATTTCCCCTTAAAATTAGGCTGATATTTCTACCAAAACTCTGTCCTGTTTAATTGCTTTTAATTAAAGTCTTACGAAATCTCGACATGAATGGTGTGTATATAAAATTTGCAGGTCTCCCAAGTATAATTAAACATGAAGAATGACCTAGGATTGATTTTCTTATATAGTCCATGTCAGTGGTTCCTTAATATCGACCTGAGTATTGGGAAAGGAAATGTTACATGCCGGGCATAAAAGTGCAGGTATTTGTTCATTTTATAAAGCTGTAAGAAAAGGTGAAGGCAGGAGGAAAAGAGGGAAAACTTGTTGCAGGTGGATTGATTTGATCAAGGAGCTGCCCTGAGTTTGGAAAATCTGAGCAGAGTTGCTGTTAGTCAGGGATCCTGAAAGTCATAGGGTCTCCGTAAATCTAAATCTACTTTCATAGCGTCTCCATAAATCTAAATCTACTTGATGGAAAATAACCAACAATTGTAAGGTGGCAGAAAACCATTCATTTCACTTGGGAAGTTCATCCCATTCATTGCTTGAGTGCATTACAAGGCTTTTTCAACATTTCACATCCACAAAACTTATTAGGAAACAAAGGTTTCTTACTGGCCTTTGTTCTGAAATTAAAAGAAGTAACTCCAAAAAAGTCCCAGCATGGCTACCAAATGCTACTATGAGTAAGTATGAAGTAAACAAAGATTATTGCACAAATATTAGTAAGATTAGTTGTGAGCACTTACATCTAAGTTGTCCCAACTGCCCACACATACTAAGGGTACATCTACTGTCAAAAGTCAGACGCCAATTAGAGAGCAAAACAGAGTTTATTCAAGAAATAGCCCAAAAACTAGTCACAAACATAAAAGATGGCTTAAAACACTTAACTTTCAGTGTTTTAAGGCAGTCCAAACAAAAATATATCAAAAAATATGCTTTAACAAATAAACCGGATTATTCAAGCAAATACTCCATATTAAACTAAAGGTTCTTCAATTCAGCTCAAAACATTCTGAGTTGACTTGGAATAAGTAGCCAAAACAAAACAAAGACTTGGAAACTCCCAAAAAACTCCTCAAAGTCCCAAACTTAGCAGTTCAAACTTAAAGCCTCAAACAGAAACCCACACTGGGCAAAGGAGCTCCCCAGTGAGAGTAGCTTGTAAACAAACTTGGAAGCCGGTGCAAAAGGAGAGAGCGGCTCCAAGCCTCTACTGAGGCAAGCACCAGGCTTTGGGATTTAAAGGGACAGAGCAAGGAGATGTCGTCAAACCGTTCCGGAGTCAAAACAGCAGGGGCAGCAATAATCCGCTTCAAGAGTGCAGACAATGCCAGGAGCTCAAGGAACAAAGCGAAGAGACATCGTCAGGTCGGTCCAGGGTCAGGAAAGGAGACAGCAGCAAGGTCGGGAGGCAAGCCAGGAGTCAAGAGCCGTGGGTAGACACAAATCAGAGAGTGACACCAAGAAGCTTTAAGGAGCGAAGGCAGAAGTAGAGTCGAATTCCAGTCCAAGGTCCAGGGGTTGTAGTCATCAATTCAAGGTCCACGAAACGGAATGGCACAAAGAGCCAAGGCAATGGAGGCAACAGCAGATCTGAAGCAAAGTCCCAGTCCAGTCTTCTTTAACACGTACAGGAGTCCCAGTGGCGCCCAGCAACGCCTTGCCACATGCAAAGTGAAGTGACTAAACATTCCCAATTTATCCTAATTCTCCCTGGGTGTCCAAACACCAACGCCCAAAGAGCAGGTGACCCAAATCCTTAATCCGGTCAGATCTGCCGGGGAGACTCTGCTCTCGGTCCCACCCTCTTTGCAGGCATGATTGGTGGGAACGAGGGACAGGGCCTTCTCAGTGGTGGTCCCTTGGCTGTGGAACTCTCTCCCCAGTGACATTAGGTTGGCCCTCTCCCTCCTGGTTTTTAGAAAAATTGTAAAGATCTGTCTATGATACCAGGCATTTGGGGAATAGTGCAATGTGAAACTGACTCGTAACAGCACAAGATTAGGTATTATGTTTTTAACTGTTTAAATTGTATTTATTTGTTTTTATTTGTTTTAATATTTGTACTGAAATGTGGCACTGTATTTTGCCAAATTGTAAGCTGCTCTGAGTCCCCCTCAGGGTGAGAGAGAGTGGGATAGAAATATAGTAAATAAATAAATAATAAATACTTCTGTTCTTATACTCTTCTGTTCCCCCATTCCCTCTATTTTTGTCACAGCCTCCAACTAAGAATGGTCTCCCTACCTTTGTGGTGTGGGAAGATGCTCCCACAACAGCTAAAGCTCAAAACATTTGTTCTACACAGGAACAGATATTATGTCCTAAAAGTTCAAAAAGTAGAGTGGGTGAGGAACGAAAGGATAAAGTAGATAGTAGGAACAGTATGTCTGTCAGCCAAGATCTAAAGGTAACAAGGACATTGTATAAAATCATGCAGACTTTGACATAATGCCCTAAACTGTTAAAATTATTTTTGTTTTCACTGTTTAAATCCCAGATTTGACACATTCCAATTTTAGATTTTCAGATTTTAACACAAGTTTGGAGTATTTGCACTGCAAAATCTATTATTTTATTGATAGATGACAAATAGGTATAGGGTAAAATTAGATTAGGAGAATAGATGATAGACAAGGTGGAGGCCCCTTGGCTGTGGAATTCCCTTCCCAGGGATATTAGATCAGTCCCCTCCCACTGATTTTCCGTAAGAGGCTGAAAACAAGACTTTGTGACCAAGCCTTTAGAGAACTTGTGCAATAGACATATATGGAATGATGTGCAATGACTTTTGGAGCAGCCCGGATTACGCTTGTGGATTACATGATTGTGAATGTATTGTTTTAAATGTTTTTAATTGTTTTGATGTATTTTATAATTTTCTTTTAATGTCTATTTGAATTGTATGCTGTTTTTAAGGCATCGAATAGTTGCCTATGTGTAAAACTGCCTTGAGTCCTCTCCGGGGTTGAGAAAGGGGCAGACATGGTGCAAAATAAATAAATAAATAAATAAATAAATAAATAAATAAGGCGGTGCCCTAAGGGCATTACAGAAGTAGATAAGACTGATACTGTCAAAGACCGACATTGTATGGAAAACGTTATTTTATCTAGTATTAAATTGCTCTTAAGATCACAATGCACACATTGAGGGAGCAGAGAGATCCCACATCAGGACTAAAGATGAAGCGGAAGCAGTTCTTGCTGCAAATGTCAACTGCATTACTTGGAGACCCCAGAGTCCATAGTGCCTCAATATCTAGAAAAACATAACTGGAGAATACAGATTTCAGTTGTGCAATGACCTGTAATGTCAGAGATTTGTTCAGCACTGTAACAATAGGCTGTTTGTGAAAAATTTAAGAGGATCCCACATTTCCCAGGACTGGTGATACTGCTGCAAGTCAAACTCATTTTCACCGGGAGAAACACATCAGCCTTATGGTTGCCTTGAAAGGGCTGGTTGTAATTGTAAGACTATAAATGTAAATGTGTTGCCCTGGCGTTGAAAGTCCTGTGGGCCACATCAAATGACTTGGCAGGTCAGATAAGGCCCGCGAGCCTTGTTTGATAGGTGTGCTGTAGGTGATCCATTAACCCAACATTTCTCAACCTGGGGGTCGCAATCCCTGGGTGGGGGTCGCGAGGGGCGTTTCAGAGGGGTTGCCAAAGACCATCAGAAAACACATATTCTTGATGGTCTTAGGAACCCAAATCCTTCCAGTATTTTCTGTTGGTCATGGGGGTTCTGTATGGGAAGTGTGGCCCAATTTTGTCATCGGTGGGGTTCAAGGGGCTCTTTGATTGTAGGTGAACTATAAATCCCAGCAAGTACAACTCCAAAATGTCAAGGTATATTTTCCCCAAACTCCACCAGTATTCACATTTGGACACATTAAGTATTTCTGCCAAGTTTGGTCCAGATCCATCATTGTTTGAAATCCACTGTGCTCTCTGGGTGTAGGTGAACTACAACTCCAAAACCCAAGATCAATGCCCATCAAACCCTTCCAGCATTTTCTGTTGGTAATGGGAGTTATCTGTGCCAATTTTGGTTCAATCCCATTGTTGGTGGAGTTTAGAATGCTCTTTGATTGTAGGGGAACTGTAAATCCCAGCAACTACAACTCCCAAATGACAAAATCACCCCCACCAGTATTCCAATTTGGGAGTATTGGGTATTTGTGCCAAATTTGGTGCAATGAATGAAAATACATCCTGCATATCAGATTTACATTA
Source organism: Anolis carolinensis (assembly GCF_035594765.1). Lineage (NCBI taxonomy): Eukaryota > Metazoa > Chordata > Lepidosauria > Squamata > Anolidae > Anolis > Anolis carolinensis. Next base: position 240,977,400 of record NC_085842.1, read on the forward strand.
TGACTCATAACAGTAGCAAATTTACAGTTTTGAAGTAGCAATCAAAATAATTTTAATGTTGGGAGTCACCACAACATCAGGAACTGTATTAAGGGGTCAAGGCATTAGGAAGGCTGAGAACCACTGCATTAACCCATCATCTGCATCTTTCACCCCAAACAGCAGCGGTGAGAAAAGTGAAATTTGGGCCCAAAGACTTTTTTGCGGTGACAAAATGCCACCCATTTTAGAAAAAAAATATTATTTTTTGCATTCAAGACCCAGAGCACTATCTCTACTGTGAGAATATTAATCTTCTGCTAGTCATATTAAGAGTAATGATTCTTTTAACCTTGGCTTAATATGACTAAGCTGTAATTACTCCCAAGAAATACCTAAATGTGCAAGATACTTTCTTGTTAATGTAAGATTGTTTGCTTAGAATAAAAAGTTTCCCTTAAAGGATCTCGTGATTTGCATGCTTTCTTCATATGCCTTTACTCAGTGTGTATCTCCATATGCATAAAACATTATCATTTCCTACAAGCTTATTCTCTGCAGGGGCAAGGGTACAAAAGGCATTGTAAGTCCTCAGCAACTTCCCAATGAGTCACGGAGTTACTTGGGGCAAGTCAGTGGGCGGTGGCAGCTAGATGATCTCCAAGCATCCTCAAGGGTCCTATTTCCTACTCAAGCGTAGGAAATGAGACTATTACAGTATCATTTGCTACTCAGGTTGTCAAACAGCTTTAGTTAGCCTTGAATTTGGGTATCCACAACAAAACAATAGCTTAGCCATAATTGGTGTCTATAAAAATATCTTCGAATTTAGAAGTACACATTGCTCCGATATTATATTTTGTTTTCAAAGTAACATGTGATTCATCAAGTAAATTAACATGTTACTATCAGTGTAACAGAATCCCTTGCAAAATGGCAAACCTGCTGATTTCCCCCCAGCAATATTGGCAATGAGTAAACACTAGTTATTATATAAAATTGCCGTGTATACACATCATTATTATCATTGCTTCTCGCTATTGCAAAAATAATTGTGCTATTTTTTATCATGTCAGAAGCTAATGTTGTTTGTGGTGTGAGAGAATCGGATGTCTTCAAAGACGTTGCCCAGGGGAAGCTCGGATGTGTTACCATCCTGCAGGTGGCTTATCTCATGTCCCCACATGGGAAGCTATAGCCGACAGACAGAAGCTCACTCCATCTTGCAGATTTGAACTGTCAACCTTCAGGTCAGCAGTTCAGTCAAACAGACACCCCCAAAAAATCAGATTGTTGGAAATAGCAACCTTCTTTAAGCCTCCACTAGTTATTTGTTATGAACATAATTCAGATTGTTTACTGTATTGTATATGTGTGTATTGGTATGCAGCTTTCCCTAACTACTTGTTGTGAAAGGGGCTGCAGACCATGTGATCAGATCTCGGCTTCTTCAAGACTCAGACTCCATTTTAGAAAGAGTATGCTTAGAGCCTTTGTTAGGAACAGAAATATGCTTTTAGAAGTCAGTAGGAACAGTGTATGCTTTCAGACACCAGTAGAAGCAGAAGCCATTAGGCTTTCAATGTTGAAACAGATACTCTATTAGACTCTCAGAACAGAGAGATGCTTTGGACTTTGGACTGTTGATTATAAGAAAGATGCCCTGTGTTACCTATATAAATTACTTAAAATCCTATCTATAACTGGATTGATAGGCAAGGTACCTGTATGCTGAATACATGAAGTTTGTGAGTAAACCAAATATTGTTACTTTTAAAGAAGTCTACTTCTTTTCGTCTCTTGAGAGCATGATTTAAAGGCAGATATATTTTAAGAGAGAGTTGATGCTTTTGGACAACTAAAAAATAACACTTCTGAAACTTTGCTTTATGTGTGTGTGTGTGTGTGTTTGTGCATTGGCATATCTTTGTCCTTAACAGTTCAAAGAGATATCTAGGTACATCAGTTTAAAGCTGAGAAGCCTAACTGCTGTGCATGAATGCCATTTTCCAAAAAGTTTATGGCATTATTTTTCCTAAAGGTTATGACTTCTAACAAGGTCATGCCTTTCCAAAGATCATAAAATCTCCAAAAGGTTATGGAGATTGCCATTTTCCAAAACAGATAAACGAGAAGTCGCTCTCCAACTCTGAATTGAAACAAACTCAAAGTCATAACATCTCAAGTGTAGAGCCAAAGCAGAGTAATGTCTTTGATGTATTCAAAAACATCTCACTGAACTGTCGGCCACATCTGCAAGATCTCTTCCTTCATCAGTTACCCCTAATGTGTAGACAGAGAAGGGGAGACAAAGGGATGGGCTTAGGAAAATAAGATGGATGTGTCCTCTGTCCATGTTAGGACTTGCCTAAATCCACTTAAAATATTGCATTTCATCACATAATAGTCATATTTCCCCCCTTTTTTGATCCCCAATACGGTATTCTGCAAGGAAAGAAATTGGAGCCTTGTGTTTGTGGGTTTCTTTCTTTCTTTCTTTTTTTTAAACAAACCTGCCTACCCCTCAAGACAAAGAGGTGATAGAGAGTTTATACTGTGTTATGGGGAAAAGCAAGCAGGGAGAGATCACTTTTGTTTAAACTGTCTTATGCTGGAAAGGAAGGAAGGAGTTCATTTAAACTGTCTTATGGGGGAAAGCAAACACAGAGAGCCCTTGTTTGGTTTGGTTTTACACTACCTGCGATGATTACGTGAGGAAAGGAAAAAGACCCATTTTGGAACTCCAAAACTGGGGGTACAACTATTATGCAATGGCAACTATTATGCGATGAAATATAGTAGTAATTCTCAAACAAAAACCATTTAATTCTCCAAGTAGAACTATGATCTAGTCAGCATTTTGCATAACAATGTGAAACAAAACAAATAAACAAAACCTGTTTTTTTTAAAAAAAAACCCTCAAAGTTTTGACAGTACAACCTTCTTACTAAAAAATAAAACCACTAAGCTCAGTAGGAATTACTCCCCATGTAAGTGTGTATAGAACTGCAACCTCAAACATACGATAGAATAAGTTTAAGAGCCTCCAAACTCATCAATGCGTTTAAGAAATTAGAATACAAATCAAATAGGTATATTATACCAAGCAAATATGCTTTTATTCACTGGGGGAAGGGATACTACAACAATGGAAGAGCTTGTCATTGTATTAAACAACATTCCCTGAGTTTTCTCCATCTTATATGGAACATGAACTTCTTGATCAGATAAAGATGAATTCCCATTATGGTCAGACTACTACTATCTTTATATACTGCATTACTCTTATGCTCTTATCATTTTGGTTAGCCAAAAACACATTACACACATAATATTCTACAAAAGCAAGAGACATTTTTCTGTACAGCATATTTTTCAAAGGAGCTTCAAAGCCATGTACAAAGTGCAATACATTTGACCATATCAATTTTTAAAAATATGTATATATACAATGTGCAACTGTATCTGAAATTGGTGATGGTTTGCAAATCTTCGGCCATTGAAGCGTAACATACTATTACAAAATACAAAAACCTGCCTCCTCTCAAAACACATTGTTAGGCATAAAAGGGAGAGAGGGGGTTTGGCCTGAGGAAAGCAAGGTGGATACTGGGATTGCTCCCTCCTAACGCTATGACGATGTGCAGGCACATGGATTTCCCCAAGTGCAGGTGAAGCACATCCCAACCTGTAAGACAAAATGAAGAAGCTTTGGCATGTGTGGGAGAAGAGATCCACATGTACTTTTAGACCACCAAATTAGCCTTGATGCATATGCCAGAGCCCACAGTGGCACAAAACAGACTTGATACTCGCAGAAACAAACATTTGCAACATTTTGAGGTACTTTTAAAATCCTATACAAAGCTCACACCACTGCACTCTCCTTATCTGAGGTAGATAGATGGGATCAACAGACTAGGGGTTTATGCCATCTAAGTCACAATCTGTCGGACACTCAAGTATATTTCAAGTTTTAATTCAGCTCTGACAGCCTACAACAAGGATGAGAAGCACCCAGTCCTTCAGAGGCGGATGGACTGCAAGTCCCAGCAGCCCTGGCAATGCAGCCAATGGGAGGAATGATGGGAGTTACAGTAAGGCAACATTAATAGTTCCCACCCTTGATGTATAGAAACTGCCTCTTTCACCAAATTTAGCCTTTTGGCTTCTGGATGTAAACACTTAACTGTATCACAAATTCTGAGCAGGGGAATCCCTAGATTTCAAGCTTCTGAAACAATGGTTTCCCATATTTGGTTTTTCAGATGGTTTGGACAACTTCTCACTGCCCATGCTGGACTGGGTTTGTGGGAGAAGGAAGTCCAAAATGCCTGGAGGGTCAAGGACTGAGAACCACTGCTCTAAAGCAAGGCTTGGCGGCAAGTAGGGCAACATGGTCAAATACCTAGTGCAACTCACTTCAATTTCAACAACAGTGGCCAGCTCTCCAGCTGACAGACCGATGTTACTTCTATTACTTCAATTTTTCCATATTCTTAGGCTGTATAACCCGCTGGCATGAATTTGTGCCACAGAATCTGCTAATGCAAGGGTCTGCATGACTTTTCAATTTGTTCCACAATTTCAGCTGTATAAAATCAAGCCGTGATATCACAAAGCTGCAGTTACACATGGCCCAATAATACAATAACCTAAGGACAAGGATTGGTGAACAGGAGGAGGATCACAGTAATTCTTTTAAAAAACATCAGAAACAAGTTTTCTATTCATAGCTGAATGGATAATCATGGAAAAGCTAAGAGGGCAAAAGGGGGAAAATGCAACATTGGGTAGGACTGGCAAGGCTAACAAAGTTTACATCTGGAACGTATCACATTGCTGACTACAAAACGCTTTCAAAGGCTTGTACCTCTTAAGAGACAAAAGCAGAACTCATCACATGTACTAACGCACAGGTAGGAAAATAGACTTCTATATATTTGTTCATTGAAAAACATATTTCAGCAGGTGTTCTAAAATAGATTTATATATATATATATATATATATATGTATATATCCTTATTTGTTCCCTTTCCATCAAAGTATTTACAGTACATCAATCCCCAAAGGTGCATCTCTGTTTCTGTTGCTGGCCACCACTTGGCTCAGACAGGCACGTCAAAAATTGCTCAACCAACTCTTTGAAACACACACGGGCGCTTAACTTGTCTTACTCACAGTGAATTCACTATGCTTTGACACTATAAAGAAACAGACAAACATTAAACCTCATTCAGGAAACACAAGCCCTTGTGCAAAGGATGCCAAAACACTCTTCAGTCACTGAAGAAAAGTCCAGCGTGAATTATGAGTTTTTTTGTATCCAGTAACTTCCTGCTCTGACTTGTTCAGTGATGGTTTGCACGGTATTCCCCACTTTTACATGGAGTCCTCGATAAATTGCGGCCATGTTTTCTGGCGCTCCATATACTGGGACATTCGGAATCAGTCTGTGATGTTTTCTCTTCTCACCATGACTAGTAGCTGTCCTATAGGTCTTAGATTGCTTTAAAAAATACATCTCATGGAGAGGAATCCACACACAAGTATGATGATGATGATGATGATGATAATCAGTACAGAGTGAATATGGGCATCTTTGTTTACTATTAAGCTCAACTTTCTCCTCTTTAAAGTGACACAGCTGGGAATGTGAAATATTCTAGGTGTGCTGAAACAGAATCACAGATGTTTCCAAATGTCCACAAATTCTGTAGACCAACTGCTGCTTCAGAGCAGAAACCTATACAGGTCTACTCTACTATCAGTCCCATTGATAAATGGGTACAAAACTATAGTCTAAATCACATTCACTTCAGTGATGATTTTTTAAAAACATGTCAATCTGCTCACCATTCAGTCTTTGGATTCTTTTAGCCAAATCTGTAGGGTAACAATAATATTTTTGGCCAATCTGTCTGTCTGCATGTAAGGCAAAACAAGGTGACGCTAACTGAACACATTTTCCAGTGTTTTGCTTTTTTTAAAAGTAAAAAATACAATTCCTTCACTACCAAGTGCTTTGCATTGGTGCAGCAAAACAATACTCCCTATGAAGAAAGGAAGCAGAGTTCTTCACAGTCATGGGAAAGTCATGATGGGATCATTTCCCTCCAGCCTCTGTTCTCAAAGAAGAAAGTGCCTGGGAGGGCCAATAATCTGCAACCATGCCAAGAACAGAACATATTTTGTTATGCAGGTCAAAATTTCCCTTTGGATGCACTTTGGAGTTTTCATCCACCCATGTTCTCCCTTAGGACATCAACTCTCAAAGTGAGGTCCCTAAAGATGGGCCGCACACTTGGGTTACTGTTCCAGCATTCTGTCATGATGGCGTAAACCTTGGAAAGACAGAAAACATCAGCATCAGATAGGCAAAACTATTGTCATAGGTTGTTCTTACACTAGTCAAGATAGCAAGAGACCTTGCCTCTAAACAAAAACAAAGACTTCATTTTATCCTCTTTCTCATACACACACTCCATCCCTCAGTGCAGAACTTTCCGACCATTTTATGCTGGTGACATACTTTTTAGAATTGCATTGTTTTGCATCACAGTAATTCAGTTTTCCTAGCAAACCAGCGGTTAAACCAACTCCTTATAAGAAATAATTAAATTATTATATTGAAAACAGCACAAAGTCTAAATGGCTAGAAACTACTTAAAATGCATACAAAAAGGGAAAATATAGCATCATTAAAATAATTTTGGAACAAAGAGGATGAAAGTCTCTTTAAAACAGGTGTTTGTGTGCTGAGGGAAAAATCAGATGGAAATTTGGTCTTCTGTAGGAGGAAGTTTGCCAATCTGGGAGTAGCCCACCAACATACCTTTGAAGCTAATGGGACAGAGAGGAAACCTTCTCTTGCCACATGACACACTTTTTTGGTTAAGATGGGTTTATTAACTTTATTAACTAAAAGTTATTAATATTTAAAAATGCATTGCCAAAAATCTGCTGTGATATGTGATATCTTTCTGTGATCTCTCAGGCAAAGAGTAAGGGACAGCACTGTAGCTTTACTGGTAAACTTCACTGGATTTATTTGAGAGAATTAACCTGTGAAGATAGATTTGGGAAAGTTCTGTGAAGCCCCTAAGATGGTTCCTTGTTTTAAAAAGAGATTTATGTAATGTTTATTTCCAATCTTTTGAGAGTAATTATCTTAATCTTTCACATCACGGTGGGGTTTATGTGGCCTTGCAGATAACTGTTCACCTGCAACTTCCAATATTGTGGAGATACTAACTAGGACAGCTGGGAAATGCAAAATAACAATGTCAGAAGAATGACAAGATAAAACATAGTCATCTCATACCTCATCAGGACATCCATCAGGTCTTGACAGCCTAACATTGTTTTTCAAAAGAACTATTAAATGGAATGCGATCTGGTTTTGCTTATCATCGCCAATCATGCGCATGAACTCCTAAAAAGGAAAATCCAAAGCCAAATGTTTGTAAGATTGTTTTAATCCAGATTATGAAACTAGAAAAGGAAATAAAGAGATGGGACATCCAAATAGCTAGGGCTGCAGAAAGCCTCATTTAGTAATATATGTGCCTGTGCAGATCAGAGTCTTGAAAAGCTTTTGAGGATCACCATTCCCCAAATTAACCAACCATCAGAACAATGTTGGAGGATAAATGTCAACTGTTGGATTTATGAATTAGATGGCTGTTGCTAAAAATAAAAAGGGAGCAGAATAGTAAGGGATAAAAATCAAGAGACAATTAGTGTGAAGTTCACAGAATCATCTCTGTGTTTGTTGGTTAGTATAGTTTGTGTGTGAACATTAACGCAGGAAGGTGTTTTGCTGGTGTGTTTGCTTTTCATTTATCTTCACAGTATGTTGTAGTGACTAGGTAGAAAGCTGCACAGCGATATATGTTATATGAATCTGCTTTTTTGTATTTTTTCATCTTTTTATTATGTTTTCCGTATTTCTGAATAAAATTTTGTTTTAAAAATAGAGAAAGAAGTAACACTGGAGCAACAATCACCATCTTTATGTGGACTTGTTGGAGAATTCTTATTCCTGCAAGCAAGATTCTAGTTTTGTGCAGCACAATCGCCCAATGCAGAAGCTTTATATGTGTGTGTGTGTGTGTGTGTGTATACACATACAAGTATGTATGCATGCATGCATGTCTGTTTGTACCACAAAGGTGAAGTGGCCTTCTGTAATGTCACTGGATTAGCTATCGCTAGGTGAAGTGGCCCTCTGTGATGTCACTGGGAAAGAAAAGTGACATGTATGAGGGAGAGGGAAAGGTAGGAAAGAGCCACAAAAACAGCTATGCTCTCAGAGCTGGAGAAGGGGGAAAGGGAATGGGAAGGACAAAAAGAAAGAAGGAAAGGAATGAAGGAAGGGGGAAGGAGAAAGAAAAAGGAGGGAAGGAAGGAGAGAAGAAAAAGGAAAGGGGAAAAGGAATGAGGGGAAGGGAAGACAAAGAAGTTATGAAAGCGGAGGGGGGAGGGTGATCCCAGCAACATCCAGACAACGCCAGGTAGATACGTTAGTACATAAATAAAAAATAGCAACAATTGACTTAAGTCAATTCATTTTGCACACTGTTAACCCAAAACACGTGTTTTATTTTATATGACTGTCCTGTAAGTCGCTCACTTATATATTATGTTTCTATGATTCTGAATATAAAGGTGGGGATTGAAGAGAGAATAGAAGGAATGAGAGCAAGTTGGCTGAACGTCTACTCATCACATAAAACATTTACTCACCACAGGTGGACTTTTGTTCTTGTCTGTATATGTGAAAAGTTCATACAGGACCACACCAAAACTCCACATATCTGAAGCCACAGAAAATTTGTTGTCTGTCAGTGACTCTGGTGCATACCTATTTAACAACGGCAAATGACAAAAAGTCTGTAAGCCTAAAGCATATCAATATAATGCTTTTATTGCATCCTTAACAGAGTACAGAACATTTTCAAATGATCACTATTTATTTAATATCTGCACTTTTCTAATCTGCATGAAATCTATACTACAATAAAAAAATACAATGTATTTCTTGCCACCTTTTCTCAAGACTCGAGGTGAGGTACAATGTAGGTAAAGTACATAGATAAAACATAAGACCATGAAAACACCTATCTTAAAAGACTACACCACACTAAAATCTTTCATACCTAATAAAATGTAAATTTAAAATCCACAGTTTAAAACATTCATCGTTTAAAACTGACTGGGTACAAACGGAAACATACCAAAAGATTGGACTCTCTCCTGGTTCCTTGACTTTGTAATATTCTTTGTCCTGCGGCAGGACTTTTGTCAAGCCGAAGTCTCCAATCTTAACTCTGTTTTCATGCTCCACCAAGATATTTCTGGTCGCTAGATCCCTATGAATGTATCTTTTTGATCCCAGATACTCCATGCCCTGTGGGTCAGCAAAATTACGGAAATGGAATTAACCGGCTTTAATAAACCTAAAACAGAGAGGCTAAAAGATTTAATGAACTGTATCATTAAGAGTTGGTGTGTCAGGTGTATTACACCTATTCATGGGCTAAGACATGTCTCCCATCAAAAGATAACACTATTAGAAAAATAAAATAAGCAGTGTATGAAAAGTGTTGAACATCCCCAAATTGGTCAAACTTGGCAAAGTTCCGTCAATTACCACTAGATGTCATTATTGAGGTTACTGTCAAGTGATGGAGCGGCATGCGGAGATGGTAAATGATACAAGCTCTTAGCCTTGATCCAAAAAGAGCCAACAATATAGTTATCATTTTGACCCTGAGAATAAGATCATGAGCTGATGCCCAATGGCAAGCTGAGTGCTCTGATTGACACTTTCCTGTTTTTTTGTTAGATGACATGGCTGTGAAAGCCTGCTATCAGTAAATAAAAGGATCTTGCCTTGTCTTTGAGACTACTTAAGAGAAAGAAGTTTGCAACAGGAGCTTTTATAAACTCAGTCTGTTGAAGAAGACTGAGGCCCCTTCCACACAGCTGAATAAAATCCCACATTATCTGCTTGAACTGGGGCTTTTTGTAAACTAGGCAAGTGGAGTTTATATATTTATGGAATGATAGCTTCCAACACCTCACAACCTCTGAGGATGCCTGCCATAGATGTGGACAAAATGTCAGGAGAGAATGCTTCTGGAACATGGCCATACAGCCCAGAAAACTCACAACAACCAAAACTACAACTGCATCAATTAACCATTAGAGAAATTGTGCCGAATTTTTCCTTCTCTTTGCCCCCTCTTCCTTCTTCTGCTTATTTTCTCCTCCAGGTTATCCATGGTAAGTTGCCAGGGAGTGGCCTGCCATTAAGCACAAATGGAGGTTTGCCCAGTCAAAATAAGCAGCTTGCTGCTGGTATTACTATTACTCTCACTATGCACTAAGGCACCTTCTCACTTTTTGAAACTCAAGCTGCCCACCCTGCTGGCTCAGAAGAAAAGTCCTTGCTGCTCACTGGCAGGCATTGCCAATCTGTATTCAGTTACCCCAGGACTGATTTGCCACCCCAACCCATTCTGCCCACTACAACCTTTAGAAGTGGGTCCAGTATTGGACCACACCATGGTCTATCTTGTTCAGGGGTTGGCAAACACACATCAACTATGGGTGGTCCTGTTGTGCCCCACCTGTTTTTACATCCCTTGGCATATTCTAGATTCTTGTCTCTTGAGGAAAATTACTTTCCATTTTGGTCAAACAGGGGCAGAGGAAGAGAGCTGCTACTCCTGAAAGCCTCTGGAAGTCATGATTATCCTATGACTGAAAAGTCATATCTCAAAGTTTTTGTTTTTAAGTCCAATGTGAAGTTCAGGTCACTTCTATTTTTAAAAAAGTTGGAAGAAACCATCTGTCAAAGGAAAACAGTCTGGAGCAGGATCCTGAGTACAGGCAAAATTAGCACCTGAACCTGCCAAATTTGCCAAGTCTGATCTAGTCCGGTATTCCATGTCCAGCAGCGGCCAAGCAAATGCCCCCGGGTGCTGACAAACAAGACAAATATAGCACCATTTCCAGCACTGTCTGCATCTGATAAAATCCATAACCTTGTTCCTTTTCTACCCCAGGGAGCTGGGAATAATCCTGATCAAATGAAGGTACATAACAACAACACTCATTACTATGGGCAAAACTCTGCCAAGAAATGCCTCATTGTGAGAAATGGCTCACCCGCAAGACAACAAAATAGTTATGAAATGAAGTTCAAGAAGTCCACATGACAACATTCATTTATGTCAGTCTTCTGCCATCTCTTACACCATTTGCTAGTGAACAAAGGACAGGTAGACCCTGCTGTTTCCAGGCTCAAAGTATATGTAGAAGAATGACATATCTTTATTCTACTCTTCCCTATTTCTTCCACTCAGGAGATTGAACCCAGTCTACCTAGTACAGTGGTACCCAACCTTTGGGTCTTCAGGTGTTTTGGACTTCAACTCCCAAAAATCCCAGCCAACTTACCAGCTGTTCGGAACTGTGGGAAGATGAAGTCCAAAACACCTGGAGGCCCAAAGGTTGGGAGCCACACTAATCTAGTACTTCCATGCTAACTGGGGTATGATAGTAATGATAGTTCAACATAGCTGGAGGTACCAGGCTGAGGAAGATTGGTCTAGAATTGAGTTAGGAAAAGTAACCTTTTCAGCTTTTTTCTTACTATACAACAAGTCAGAAAACCACAAATATCAAACATGTGCTCCTAGAGCTGTGGTTCTCAACCTGTGGATTCCTCGGTGTTTTAGCCTACAACTCTTAGAAATCCGAGCTAATTTACCAGCTGTTAGGATTTCTGGGAGTTGAAGGCCAAAACATCTGGGGACCCACAGGTTGAGAACCACTGTCCTAGAGCAAGCATAAAAGTATTAATGTCACCAGCAGATATTATATTACCTTACATATCTGAGAAGCATACTGCAGGAGTTTCTTATGATCCAACCTGTCCTTATGTTTCTGGAGATAGTCTCGTAAACTTCCATAGGGCAAATATTCCATTATCAGCTTCAGATTTCTGCGACCTTTCCAAGCAAATAACAAATGGAAATATTTAAGATTATGATTTACAGCCATCCCAGGTGACAGTCGCATTGACGAAAAACAACAGGAAAAACTCAGCCGCTATCAGGACCTCAAGATTGAACTTCAAAGACTCTGGCAGAAACCAGTGCAGGTGGTCCCAGTGGTGATCGGCACACTGGGTCCCATGCCAAAAGATCTCAGCCGGCATTTACAAACAATAGACATTGACAAAATTACGATCTGCCAACTGCAAAAGGCCACCCTACTGGGATCTGCGCGCATCATCCGAAAATACTTCACACAGTCCTAGACAGTTGGGAAGTGTTCGACTTGTGATATGAACTCCAGCATATCTATCTTGTTTGCTGTGTCATAATAAAATAATAATTTATTTGTAGACCGCCCTATCTCCCTGAAGGGACTCAGGGCGATTTTCAACAAAATAAACACAATGGCAAACATTCAGTGCCAAAACAACAAATGATAAATCAAACCAAAGAGTAAAAACAGATTCAATAAAATTATAGAATAAACACTTAAATAAACAGACATGATACATCACAAACATTTACAACTTGACAAGCTTCTAAAAAGTACGTCACCAACATGAAATGTTTGGAAAACTCTGATACAGACTATATAGAGTAAAAAATAATCCTTCCAGAACTCCAAATTTTGTACATATCTGGGAAGAAATGGGAGATGGTGGACCTCACTCATTCCTATGAAGAGACTGCATCAGCACCAAACTACTGGCAGTTGTCCACCTCTGAGCTAAAAAATATACTTAAAATAAAGGGGGGGGGAGTGAGAATTTACTGGGACCACAATGGAATTTGGTCAATGTTCTGGAAACTGTATTCAATAGCAAGTATGTAGAACACAGGTTTCCACAATGTAGTTGTGGTCTCAATTATAAAACAAACCAGGTTCTAATTAAGATTATATTATATCCTCTGCACTCCTTGATTCACACTAATGGGAAACATTTGATAAATTATCCACCTGCTGAAAACTTTTCTCTGGTATAAAAAATGAACAACAGCAATGACTTATATAGCACTAGCTGTGCCCGGCCACGCGTTGCTGTGGCGAAATATGGTGGTATGGGAAATAAAGTATTGAGGAATTGGTGGTAGTTAAGGTAAAGGGTAAAGGTTTTCCCCAGACATTAAGTCCAGTCATGTCTGACTCTGGGGGTTGGTGCTCATCTCCATTTCTAAGCCGAAGAGCCGGCGTTGTCCGTAGACTCCTCCAAGGTCATGTGGGATGACTACATGGAGATTCGTTACCTTCCCGCCGGAGCAGTACCTATTGATGCACTCACATTTGCATGTTTTTGAACTTCTGAGTTGGCAGAAGCTGGGGCTAACAGTGGGGGCTCTCTCCGCTCCCCCAATTCAAACCTGTGGCCTTTCGGTCCAGAAGTTCAGCAGCTCAGCGCTTTAACACACTGCGGCATCAGGAGATATTATTTCCTAAAGGTTGTGAATATACAATATTTCTGAATGGTTTTTTTCCCTGTTGGACGCAAGTATGAATGCTGCAATTAGGAAAATGATTAGGATATAATGGCCTTGCAGCTTTAAAGCCTGGCTGTTTCCTCCCTGAGTGAATTTTTTGTTGGGAGGTGTTAGCTGGCCCTGATTGTTTCCTGTTTGGAATTCCCTTGTTTTCAGAGTGGTGTTGTTTGCGATATTTTATGTGCTTCTACTGTCTGTGGCCCTGAGAAAACAGAGGATTTGCCAGACTTTGATGATGGGAATACTTTGTTGGGAGGCGTTAGCTGGCCCTGATTGTTTCCTGTGTGGAATTCCCCTGTTTATTTACTGTCCTGGTTTTAGAGATTATATTGTTCTGCATTATTCTATCCCAGTAATTATTTCATATTAAAGTAGAATCTCACTTATCCAACATTCACTTATACAATGTTCTGGATTATCCAACACAGTCTGCCTTTTCATAATCAATGTTTTTGTAGTCAGTGTTTTAAATTTATTGTGATATTTTAGTGGTAAATTTGTAAATACAGTACAGTAGAGTCTCACTTATCCAACATAAATGGGCTGGCAGAATAATGGATAAGCGAATATGTTGGATAATAAGGAGGGATTAAGGAAAAGCCTATTAAACATCAAATTAGGTTATGAGTTTACAAATGAAGCACCAAAATATCATGTTAGACAACAAATTTGGCAGAAAAAGTAGTTCAATACACAGTAATGCTATGTAGTAATTACTGTATTTATGAATTTAGCACCAAAATATCACTATATATTGAAAACATTGACTACAAAAATGCATTGGAAAATCCAGAACATTGGATAAGCGAGTGTTGGATAAGTGAGACTCTACTGTAATTACTACATAGCATTACTGCGCATGGAACTACTTTTTCTGTCTAATTTGTTGTATAATATGATGTTCTGGTGCTTAATTTGTATAGCGATTACCTAATTTGATGTTTAATAGGCTTTTCCTTAATCCCTTATTATCCAACATATTCACTTATCCTGCCGGCCTGTTTATGTTGGATAAGTGAGAGTCTACTGTTTATTGATAATCTTATATTATCTGCTTAGAACTGGATTATATGAGGCCCCTTCTTCACAGCTGTATAAAATGCCCACTGAAGTGGATTATATGGCAGTGTGGAGTCAAGATAATCCAATGCAAAGCAGATAATATAAGATTATAAATGGGTTATATAGCTGTGTGGAAGGGCCTTGAGTCTACACTGCTATATAATCCAGTGCAAATTAGATAGCCTAAGTCTGCCTGTCCCCTAACTGAACCCTGGCTGTCCCTTGGCTTGCTAGGAGTTGGTTGCTAGGAGACGAAGTGGGCAGAGATTAGCCCTCTAAACTGGCAGCAATTGGATAAAAAAAATTATTGCTCTCCCTCTAATTAGGACTTTGTTTTTCTTTTCTTTTTGTTGTATCAACCTGGAGGCATGGATGATGGGTTGTGTTGTCAAATTTCGAGGTTGCGGGGCCTGTACTTTTGTTGTTTTGTGAGTCGCCGTGATGCCATCACTCTTTTATATATATAGATACCTGCACTGTAGCACACTCCTTTGTACTTGACAATGTTGTCATGTTGCAAAGATTTGAGGATTTCAATTTCTCTTTCAAAGTCTCTCAGGTGTTCTTCTGTGCTGTGCTGAAGCTTCTTAACAGCGACCACCTCCCCAGTGTTGTCTTGCAGTGGATCGTATCGGCACATCTCCACACTCCCAAAATTGCCCTGCGAAGCAAATGAACAGGGAAAGGTAAAGCCAGGAAACTGGAAACAGTAGTACATTTCTGTTCCAGCATCTTTGACCTACATCAGCCAGCAAGTCTCCTACCTTGCCAAGTTGCTGTAAGAACTTGAGGTGTCTCTCTTCAAAATATGTAGGGTCCTTGTTTTCAAAAGCCCCAGAAAGTCCAAGGCCACTAGTTCTCATATTTGGTAACATGTCATTTTCTGTCAAAAGTTCATAATCTTGAAAAACAACAACAAAAGAAGTATTATTTGACCAGGCCACACTATCTGAAGAGGAATAGAGACAATGTTGTTTTTGCTGATACCAAATCTGAACCTATAAGATTGTCATTAAGTAACTACTATGTAGAAATCCAACTCTCCTATTCAACTAGAATGGACCCACTGAAGCCATAGAATCTGGTGATCCAGCATTTATATAAATGCCAACTACTTCCATAGATCTACTTTGATTGGGACTTCAAAATCGATGTAGACCAAGAAATGCAATATAATCTCAAATCCAGGGGAAAAGGGCCACTGTCTGGCCTTCCCTTCCCCAAAGTCCTAGCTAATTCCAAAGTAAAAGAAATCTCCAAATATTTTGTTTTCACAACATTTTGTACAAACAGCAGAACTTACTTTAATTACAAATTCAGAAATACACTGCACTGGCAGTGGCTACCAAAATCTGCCCCCCCCTTCACTATTTAACATACCTGGAGTGAACAAACTGTTAAGATCACGTATAATTGCTCTGAAAGATGGCCTAAAATCTGGTTCATAATCCATACAGTTATTTATAAGATTTGCCAGTTCAGTCCAATTTGGAGCAGGAAGTTGGTGCCTATCTTCATAAAACTGTAGTTTCTACAATTCAAAACATTGCAAACATTACTAAAATAGCTAGAAATTCATGAAATTCTGTAAGTCTTGAAGCAAACTAGATTTTCTTATGACATCCCTTATAAAATGGCCACCATTTAAGAAGTAAGAAATGTTTGTCTTTAACATGGCAGTTCTGTTTACATAAAGTAATTCTCCCAAGCTCTGGTTACCCCTGAAGAGAAGGCAGGAATAGAATAGGGATGCATGCCAAGAATGCTTTCAGAACCATGAAATCTAATGTAGGACAGATTCACACAAAGATACCACAACCAAGTGCTTGAGTAGATACAAATGAATACACAATAAAAATTAAATATATAGCATGACCTTCAGATTGGTAGGGACTTCATGTGGATATGTGAAACCATGAAGAATAGTGAACCCAAATGAACTTCTGGTTAAAGAATACCATAGGACCAAAAAAAAATTACATTTTTTTGAACGTGGATAAATGAAACCTAAAATATTGGTCCCACAGATTTGGGGGTCATATTATAGAGCAGGGGTCCCCAAACTAAAACCCGCAGGCCATATGCAGCCCTCCAAGGTCCTTTACACAGCCTGTGCCCTAAACTTAGGGTCAACCCTAAGTCTGAAAAAACTTGAAGGCACACAACAACAACAATTCTAATTAACTTGACTATCTTGTCAGCCAAAAGAAAGACCACTTCCCATTGAAATACTGGTAAGTTTATGTTAGTTAAAATGGTTCTTTATTTTAAATCTTGTATTGATATTTCATGGAGGGGGGAGGGTTTGCACTACAAATAAATGTGCAGTGCATGTAGGAATTTGTTCAACAGTCTGAGGGATCGTGAACTGGCCCTCGGCTTAAAAAGTGTGAGACTCCTGCTGTGGAGAGAGAGAAATGCTGACCACCACACCGCTCTTACTCTCTGCAAATCCAGTGCCCCGAGGGGCTTGTCTCCCCCGCTGCAGATCTCCCACAAGGTGGTCCCAAAACTCCACTTGTCCGTCGCCAAACTCAGCCGCTTGGGATTTTCGATGCACTCAGGTGGAACCCATGGGATTCTCTCTAGAAGAACTAGACAAGAATGAAGCAGAAGGAAAGAATCAGAAAAAATTAATGATTTTTTAAAGGGTGCTTTAACTGGCTGCCTGACTGCAATGTGTTTCAAAACAATGGACCCAATTTCAAAGTGCGATATATTTTTTACGAGGGCAACATGCTACAATTACACAAAAAAGTTACAAACGGTTTAATGAGTTATCAAGTTATCCACCATTTTGAGCCAGGAACAAATTTTATAAATGACTCCACAAATGGAGAATACACTAGGTCTTATGTTGTAGGGTTGCCATTTTGCAAATGACTGAAGTCAGGGGCTGTTTGTACAATAGGAGAGGCATCTAGCAGTAATCCTTTGACAGTCTATGCCCCACCCTTTCAAGAGATAAGAATTTCATTTGTGGGCGATTAGCGGTTATAGAGATATAATAATTTCAAACCAGGCACATCTTTTTGCAGCCTGTATCATGTAAGCTTGGAAGGCGCTGAACAGCCTGCGCTTTGGCACCATGAGATGCAGAGCCAACCTTAAGAAATGGGGCCACAAAGTGGAGTCCACGACATGTGAGAGTGGAGAAGAGCAAACCACAGACCACCTATTACAGTGCAGTCTGAGCCCTGCCACATACACAGCGGAGGATCTCCTTATAGCAACACCAGAGGCACTTCAAGGGGCCAGCTACTGGTCAAAGGACATTTAGTATAATGCCAAGTTTTCAACTGTTTGTGTTTTTAAATACATTACAACTGTACCTTCGGTTTGCTTCTGACACAATAAATAAATAAATGTAAGCTTGTTTGAGAACCATCTTTGGAAAGTTGGGATATAAATTCTCACAATAAGTAAGCAAAATAAAATGTACTGCTTTACAAAAAAAATGAAGATTCATATCTATGACCTATATGAAGTATTTAAAAATGTTCAACTACAATTTTGCTTGTTTGGAATTCTGCTGCAGTTGCCATTATTTGTTTTATACTTTTAAGATTATTTAAAGGCTGCCTTCTTCAATGTGTTCTTCCCCTTTAAAATATATATTTGGCATTTTATTCATTCAACAAGAAATATCTATAGTTTCATGTAGCAGAAGATGTGATATGCCACGGACTCTGATTAAAATAGCCAATGCTTGGAGAAGGCTCATGGCGTCGTCCTGCTCCTCAAAACAGAAATGGTGGAACAAACAACCAGTGCAGCAAGAGAAAGGAGATAATTGCTCCCTGACATTTTCAAGGTAGAACACAAATGATGAATCAGACTTACTGTCTTTTGGCAACACTGTAATGCCGATACCAGGATCACTGAGCTTGATAAAAGGAAGATTCCCAGACTTCCTATCTTCTTCTCTGATAAGCAAGATATTTTTTGCACATACGTTCCCATGAACAAGGTTTTTATCCTCCTAGTAAAGATAAATATAAGGGCTTAATTTCCCCACAAAACATAAATCATGCTGTGACAGGATTTCTCAAGGTGGCATTTTTATTTCAGTAACTACAAAAAAAATTATAACAAAAATACAACATAAATGTATTACAATTTCCTCTCACTCCAATGAAGACAGATATTAATGTCTGACCCTTTCACATATTTGAATAAGAACTCCATGATAATCCAAGGTTTCATGGAACTATCTACGGGAGTTGATCTATCCTATGGATATTTTAATAACCAGGAAAACTCTGCATAATCCAGAAATATATGTACAGCGAAACCAGAAGTTTTTTATATTTGTTTAAAAGACAAATCATTGGATCTTGTTTAAGGCCCTAGACAAAACTCTCTGCACTGCATATTATTTTGAGAACAAAGCCTTTCTGTGAACAGTCTGGATCCTTAATTCAAAACGTATAAAGTGTATATATGTATATGCCTTACCAGTATTAATTAAAAGAAGGTGGGAAACTTTACTTTGGGCTTATAGTAACGAAAGCAAACTGCTTACCAGAAAATGCATTGCCATTGCCAGCTGCTTTGCAACTTCCAGTTTCCATAAGATATTTATAGAATTTTTATTCTTCTTCAAATAGGTGTCAAGTGCTCCAAATTTTACATATTCTTGTACCAGAATGTCTGATTTGAAACATATACAACAACGATTAATAAAAAAGTACAGAATTCAAGTCGCCTAGTTACTGCACTTTAAACTGCTCTAGTTCATTACGGCCTGCAAACTACATAACCGATTTTTCATTTACTTTGCTTAATTTTTTATCTGTTCCAACTACAGGCCAATTTGTTTTAAAGGGCTGCTTTAAAACTAAGGTAAAAAGCACAAAGAAGCCTGCATAAGAAAATAGAACAGCATTTTAAATGCAACAGACTGCAAAAGAGGGCATAAGGAATGTTTTTAAAATATATTAAGGCTGAGCAACTGTGGTCCTCTGGTTGTTTGGACTACATGATACCTCATAACTATGCTCACATGGCCAGCTGGGAGTTGCAATCCAACAACAACTGGAGGTCCACAGTTCCCTACTCCTGCCTTACACCAAACCATAGTGCATCACAAATTGACAAGGGAACACAGATATCGTCATGAAACAACTTGTACCCGATAAGAATGTAAATAAATTCTGAAACGACTATTTACAAAGCGGGAAACAAGAATAGCTCTCTAATTAGAGTGCACAAACAATTAGCTGAAGTTACTTACTTTCCTCTCCACAGACACAAACTCCATAATTTAATACCAAGTGCTTGTAAGAAAGCTGGCTCATCATGCTGGCGGCTTCAAAGAAAGACTGCAAGAGAAAGGGAACAACAATTAACAGAGCGAAAACCAATGGGACCTCTTTGGAATTAAATCTAATTAAAACCACCTTTATTTTCACATACTTCATCTCCGCATCTTCGGCAGCAATATTACATAATAGATTATTTACCATTAGTCTCCAAAGGTCTGTTTTTAAATAATAAATTATGCCAATCTGATAGCAATAGGAAAATCCCTGATGAATGAACAAGTACAGTTTACATTGCTGAGACTTGCCAATAAATGATTGATGATTTTGGACTCAAAGTTATATTATTTTTATAAAATATTCAAAAGACAAAATTCACAAAGGAGAGAGAGTTTAATAGCTTTGACATTCAGTAAACTTTTAATACATTTGTCTCACTAGACACAGAGAAACTGTGATCGTCTCCTTGGTGATTTCTTGATCAGGAAATTTACTCTTCAAAAATTGACAAAGAGGATTTCTCATACAGATTAAAATGTATTTAAGCTTGGACATATATATATTTAAAGGTAAAACAAAACATGAAGTGAATTTTGTATGGAAGAGAGCTGAATTCTGTAAATTAAGTAAATTGCAGAAATTAAACAAATGTGTATATTTCTATAAATTATTGAGCTCATTTTAGTCATGGGAGAGGAAAGGCAAAAGGAGAAGCTGAATCTTGTTGAACACCTGTCCTCTGCCAGTTGGAAATATATTTGTTCCTTTCAAAAGCCTGATATTTTCCCAGGTCTTGTTTACATATTGTTTAATGGGCAAAAGTTGGAAGTTCAATGTACTGATGGCCATCCTATTATAAGCATATCTCACTCAATTATTTATTCACAGACCTCAGGACCTCTAGTGTGTTGCATGGGTCTATATACAGGTTGCGCATCTCTTATATGGAATTCTGAAATCTGAAATACTCCAAGATCATCGACACGGGTGGTTGAGAGATAGTGAAACCTTTGCTTTCTGATGGTTCAATGTGCACAAACCTTGATCATGCACAAAAATGGCTAAACAGGTTGTGTATAAAATTACCTTCAGGCTATGTACACAAAGTGTCTATGAAACAAATTAATTTTGTGTTTAGACTTGAGCCCCATATCTAAGACATCTCAATACCACAATCAAAATACATTCCAAATCCATTTTTTCTGGTCCCAAGCATTTATTCTAAGGGATACCCAACTTGTATTTTCAAAAGTCCCCACACAACTGTAAAAGTAAGAACAATGCAATTTCCAAAATGAAAGATGAGATCCTCAGTATTCATAACTACTGCTACTACTTTACTCAGAGCTTGGAAAAATTGTTTTTTGGATAAAAAGTTCCACCAAACTCTGGTGCTGCTCCCCCAGTCTTAGATATAATTGCATCTTTACGGCCAGGGCCCATCGTACCTTAGGGACCGTCTCTCCTTCTCCCATCATCGGAGGTCGCAACGACCATCCCAACGAGACTTACTTTATGTACCGGGTCCTAGAGAAGTGCACTTGGAAAGGACCAGGCGCAGAGCTTTTTCTGTTTCTGCCCCTGCCTTATGGAATGCCTTGCCGCCCTACATGAGAGCCATGCGTGAGTTAGGGCCTTTTACCCTAGCACTCAAGACCTGGCTCTTTACTAGAGCTTTTAATCTATGTTAATTTTATTAATATTTGTATGTATGTATTTTTATCCTTTACAATTTTATCTTGTAAATCGCCTAGAGCATCGTGGATGGAGGGCGATTAATAAGTAATTAAATGATGATGATGATGATGATGATGATGATCTTATTGCTTAAGGAATATTCCAACTTGTACACAAACCTCAGAGTAGTTTCTGTGCACTTTATCCAGAACCTTCAGCAGGACTTCTGTCTGATACAGTTTACCGTAGTCTCCCACTTCTTTCCTCACACCTTTGAAAATCTTGGTGAAGGTGCCTTGGCCAAGGCTTTCATTCTAGGAGGGACAAAGAATGTTTTAACTATGTCAGCAGTTAAACTAATTCAGGAGAACCTGAGCCTCTAACTTAATTACAGGAAGTGGATAATCTGAAGGGAAACGATTACAAGCAACTGATTAGATTAAAATACCACACACTGATCCTACACATGTTTACTAAGGCCCCTTCCACACAGTGGAATAAAATCCCACATTTTCTGTTTTGAACTGGAATATGTGGCAGTGTGAATTCGGATAACCCAGTTCAAAGCAGATATTGTGGTATTTTCTGCCTTGATATTCTGGGTGTTATGGTAGTGTGGAAGGGCCCTGAGATGTATGTACAAAAACAACGTAATCTTTAAAATGAATGCTGGGAACCACTGTGCTGAATTTTGCATACATGTACTATTCAGAACTTAGAAACTCACTGTCTGAATTGCAATACTAAGCATGCCTCATTCCAAAAGCAATTTTTCCAAGTCCCATATACTTCCATAAACAGTGCACACTTGATATCCACTGGGGTTTGGCTCCAAGGCCCTGTGGATACGAAAACCCATAGATGCTCAAATACCATTATGCAGGCAGGTTATTAACAAGACAGGTTATGTAGGAGTGTTTTAAGTAGAATTTGTATGTAAGCTAGAACAGGTACATTTTTTAAGTGCAACTCCAGTTATAAATACTTTTCCTTTATTTTTGGATAGCATGGGGAAGTAATGTTTGTTTTCCTGTTTGTGCCCCTGTTCACTTCACTTTCTATCCCTGTGACAACTGGATCTTGAACATTTTGGCTTGCTGTGGAACCAAGGATTGGTAATGAAGCTTTGGTGGAGACATCTTTTTCCCATGATAACTCTTACAATAATGCATTTCCTTTCCTGTTTGTAACTAGGAGTTGAATGTTTGTAACTCCTGTATATAATGGTGGAAAAAACAGGTTTTATTTCTGTGATTTTTTTAAAAAATTGAAAGTCATGGATGCTTGAATCCATAGAAGCAGAAGCCATGGATACGGAAGACCAACTGTACACCACATTCTAGTAATTTTACCACATCGACTATCCAATGCCGATCTGCTACTGAGCACAATTCAAAGTGCTGGCTTTAGCCTATAAAGCGCTAAACGGTTCCGGCCCAGCTTACTTGTACAAACGTATCTCCCGCTATGACCCACCTCACAGTTTAAGATTTTCAGGGGAGGCCCTGCTCTCGATCCCACCACCCTCGCAAGTGCAACTGGTGGGGATGAGAGAAAGGCCTTTTCAGTGGTGGCCCCTTGTCTGTGAAACACCCGCCCTAATGAGATCAGGCAGGCTCCCTCCCTCTTGTCTTTTTGTAAAAAACTTAAAACTTAGTTATGGGACCAGGCATTTGAGCAATAGATGCAGCATTAACTGTAATGAATCTATGACGAAGAATTGATAGACCTGGATTATGACTCGGAATGCACCTCTGAATATATATTTATATGGATGTTTCAATTAATATTATTGTTTTAATTGTAATTGTTTTTATATACTCTGTTTTATACTTGGTTGTAAGCTGCCCTGAGTCCCCCCTCAGGGGTGAGAAGGGCGGGATAGAAATGTTTGCAATAAATAAATAAATAAATAAATAGTATGTTGAACAAGTTAAAATGCGTTGATCCCAATACAGAGCCTTTAGAGATTCAATTGTTTACACCACTGTGAGAACATTCCTTCTTTTCACTGTATAATATTTTACTAACCCATAAAAGAACCTCTCCTTTTATCCATCACCACTTTGCTCTTTTTCTGGAAGGGAAATAGTGAAGTTGCCATTTCCCTTTGTTGCCTAACCCAGTGGTGAGCTCATTCTATGTTATGGTATTAGTCACCTTGAGTATAGAGAGACATTATGCAAAAATAACCTAAAGTGCTGGGGACTCGAGCTGTTGACGGAAGTGAGGGCAGAATACAGCATAATCTTTTCATCTGCTCTTCTGGGAGAGCACAACACAAGTCAAGGTTGTAATCCTATGCAAAGTTACATAAAGGTTAAGTTCTCCTGAACTCAATACGATGTTACACTTATAGCAAATAGTTTACTCATGCATACCGCGTGTTTATGGCTTTATTTTTCCTAGCCAATGCATTCATTGCAAGAGTTCTGCACAATACATCTTTCTCCCAATAATGGGACTCAAAGAAGATAAAAACATATTTAAAATAATACAAAAACTAGATTACAAGTGTAAGATTAAAAACAATTACAGTACACTGTTTTCAAAATTTAAAAAACACTAAATCTATTAAAATTATTTAAAAACTACATTCAACCCTTTAAAAATCTTCAAAACAACACTATGCAGCATTAACAAATGAACTGCCATCAGTTTGTAAATACCTGGAAGAACAGAAAAGTTTTGACTTGCTGCTAAAAGGAAAAAAGAACGGGAACATCCTGGCCTCTCCAGGGAGGGAGTTCCAAAGTTTGGGAGAAGCCACCAACAAGGCCCCTCTCTTTTGTTTCCACCAAACAGGTCTGAGAAGGTGGTGAAACAGAGAGAAGGGTATCTACAGAAGACCACAGAGCTCTAATGTACTCAATAAAGGGAGATCTGGTCCTCCAGACAACCTGGAACCAAGCCCTATATAGATCAAATGCAGCACTTTCAATTGTGCCCAAAAACGGATCAGCATCTGGTAGAGCAGTAGCAATATCAGGCAAGTTGCTTCTTGTAGTTAGACCCAGCTAACACCCTGGTGGCAGTTCTTGGGACCTAGTGAAGCTTTCTGAGCACTGAAAGAACTGTAATGCAGAATGCATTATAGTAATCCAAATGGGATGTAATGAAGGCATGTAGTACTGTGGCCAGATCCAATTTATCCAGGAATTGAAGATATTACATAAGATTAAAAGCAGTGGACAAAATAGATATACTTACTTGAGAAACATCAGGCAAGAGAGAGAAGGCCAGAAAGGTTTTTTGAGAATGAGCAGCCAGCTACACAATTGATTATTAGGATGGTGTGTGTGTGTGTGTGTGTGTGTGTGTGTATGTGTATATGTATATATATCTCCTGTATTTATCTTGACAACAGGATTATGAAGCGTCATTAGAAAAAAGAATATTATAGCATATACTAATTCTTAATTTACTCAAAGCAAATGAACTTGCAATTTTTCGAATATATGATGAAAGAACTCTGTGTTCCTTGTGAATTTACCAAAATACATGCCCAGTTTTCTGTAAGCGTAATGTTCCCCCTGGTGCAAATTATTTCCAGTAACATATACTGAGAAACAGTCCCAGCTTTCTATTAATGAAACTTGATTCAAAGTAGCTGCATCTAGGATCAGAGGGGTATGTGAACAAGAACATTAGTCTGGTGAACTTACGAAAATCAGGTCTTCATTCCGGATTTTGTGGAAGACCATCTGGTTGATATTATTGTGTCTATGCAGTGTGGGTGATGTGGGCACATCGGAGGCTGCGTTGCTCCTCAAGATTAGTAAGTTTGACTTATCTGTAAGAAAAAGAAGACAAGAGAGTGCTGGTTCAGATATGGACACAATTTACATATTGACTGTTAGCCAAATGTGTGAATTGTCTCTAATGAAACTGAATGAAGTGACGCAAATAATGCCATAATAACATCTGTGATGATTCATTCATATATGCAAACGAACTGGAAAATGATATGTATGTGCAAACTAATAGGCTTACATCCACTATGTCCAATTGGCCCAATATAGTATTCTATTTCCCATTTGTCAACTACAAAGGGTTCTGGTTTGGGAATAACAGCTGAAAATGTTCACTTATGCTTGAAACTCCCTAAAACAGTCACTATAGCAATCATGGTAACAATCTAGTTCCCAGTGACGCAGTGGGTTAAACCCTTGTGCCAGCAGGACTGCTGACGTGAAGGTTGGGTTGCTGATCTGAAGATTGCCAGTTCGAATTCAACCCGGGAAGAATGCAGCCTCTATCAACTCCAGCTCCATGTGGGGACATGAGGGAAGCCTCCCACAAGGATGGTAAAAATATCAAAACATCTGGGCGTCCCCTGGGCAAAGTCCTTGCACATGGCCAATTCTCTCACACCAGAAGCGATTTGCAGTATAACAACCAAAATACCTCAACACACCAGAAACACATCAGAACTTTTTACCTTTTGGTTTTGGAGGGCAGCATCTGGTAAACTGGAAAATTATACTATCCGACCGGACAGTTTCTGTCCGATAGCAATTCAAAAGATCCACAAGGTTTGTAAAACTTCTTCGTGTCCCAGTGAGATTATATTCTCCATTCTCATTTTTTGTTATCAAGCAATGCTTATAATCAGCCATACTATCTTGCTAAAAATAAGAAGGAAGAGAACAATGCATTATTTTAAATATTTCTGTTTACCCTCTTTAAGTTTAATCAGGAATTAGTTAACTTCTGGCAAGATCAAGTCTCCAAATGACTCCTCTCAGGTAACCAAAACAGTACAAAAGACCTCAGAGAGGAGGTAATGTTTTGTTTTGACACAGCAAGCTCAACTCTTGAATAGCCCTAATTGCTAATGCTTTGGTCTCATATTGGGAGAAAGGCACAATATAAATAGAACGAACCAATTAATGAATGAATAGCACTGCTCAAAATGTTAATGAAGTGGAATGGCACAAAAACATGCAGAGAAGAAAAGTGACAGCAGGAGTGACAGTGCTCAAATTTGTAAGCATGAATTCTGTGAGCAAAGTATTTTCGGAACAAAGGAGAGAACAAGGGAGAACAAGGAACAAGGGAGAGGGCCTTTTCTGCTGTGGCCCCCCGTTTGTGGAACTCACTGCCCATTGAAATCAGGCAAGCCCCCACTCTTTTAGCCTTTAGGAAAGATTTAAAAACATGGCTCTTCCGGTGTGCTTTCGGAGAGTAACTGTTACACACTTTTTTGTTACTCCCCCCATCATCTATCCTCCAGACTGTTTGCTATCTTATGTCTCTGCTCCCCGTGGTTTTATTCTTATCTTTTTCTCACCCCAGGTTTTAACTGAGTGTTCATGCGGCCCGCCCTGTTATATTGCTTTTTTGATTTTGTGTTGTACTGTACATGATTATTTTTGTATTGTTGTAATTGTATTATGATATGTTGTTTTTATATTTTGCTATATTGTATTGTTCTGGGCATGGCCCCATGTAAGCCGCCCCGAGTCCCCGTTGGGGAGATGGTGGCGGGGTATAAATAAAGTTTTATTATTATTATTATTATTATTATTATTATTATTCGGATTTTTCAGAAATGTGGACTTGATTCTGCATTGGAGAAATCAATCTTATAAGCAGCAAAGAGAAAACAATATTCTGAATAACTTTGATGACTGACTACTTTCTAATAGTTTAGTCAAACAAATGAACTGCACATGTATTAATATTTTATATGGAGACATAATATAATATTTTATATGATTTATTTAATTTCTGGGAGTGCCTATAAAATTGCTAACAACGTATAAAGAAAGTTTTGGTTTAATATGTGGACTTATTAAACTGAAGAAGCTGGAGAAGCTTATATATTAATGTGAGCAAAAGACCACTAGGAAACCTGTACCACTAGAACATGATCTAATCTGGGGTTGTTGTATGTTTTCCGGGCTGTATGGCCATGTTCTAGAAGTATTCTCTCCTTAGGAGAGAATACTTCTAGAACATGGCCATACAGCCCGGAAAACATACAACAACCCTGTGATCCCGGCCATGAAAGCCTTCGACAACACATGATCTAATCTGTTGCAGAGGCCAAACAGGTTTGTGACTTATTCATAGTTGGACTGCTTCTACACTGAAGCATTAAAGCAATTTGATTGATACCATTTTAACTGCCATGGCTTCATGCTATGGAATCATGGGGAGCAATAGTTTTACAAGGTCTTTTAGCCTTTGCTGCCAAAGAGGGTTGGTGCATCACCAAACTACAACTCCCATGAATCCATGGCATTGAGCCATGGTAGTTAAGGTGGTGTCAATCTGTATTAATTCTACAATGTAGATGCAGATTTGGATGGGACGAGAAATCACCTGTGAACAACAGGCATATTTCCAGGTAGGGCTAGGAATGACTCTTCAGCTGTCAATGAAAATTAACAATATTAAGTGGTTCCCAACCTTTGGTTCTCCAGTTGTTTTAGACTTCAAGTCCAAGATATCCTAGCCAGCTTACCAGCAGTTATGAATTCTGAGAGCCAAAGTTACATGAACCAAATGGGTTAGATCAGTGGTTCCCAACCTTTTTTTTGACTAGAGCCCACTTGACCAGGGACCACTTTGACCAGGGACCACTTGACTAGGGACTAAAATGTTAAGATGCTCCGGATGTGTAATATGCAAGAACACGATGGTTTAGAAGACACATACAATCCTGGGAAAACTGGGCTTTGACATTTTTGCTTACATTCATTGTAATTGGGCATGCTAATTATCAGCACTTACCTGAACAGCGAAGGTAAGGAAGTACTTATTAAACTCCTTTGGGCTGCAACGAAGAACATAATAACCAGGCTGATTGCCAGCTTTTTTCAATTTATTGATTGCAAAGTCCATCCTGTTATTAAAATATATTTGGGAGGGGGAGGGAAACAATGATTAATAAGCTTTAGTTGTAGACCACTCCTAAGGATTAACTAGATTTTAATGCCACATGAAGGCCTTTTAAAGATGAAACACATTGTGACTATACACTGAAAGAAAACACTTCTAAATCACAGAAGATGTGCACCTTCTACATCCTCCTTTTGACGGTGAGTAATTGCTCTTCTGTTCCTGTTTTGTAAAGAAATATTTTTGTTTTCTCATTTCAAGAAAAAGGGAAACTTCCAAGTTAAGAGAACAAGAAATCAGTTTCCACTTTGAGAAAGTGATTGTTCTAGGTGGAAAGCAGTACTGAATCGTGATTTTATTAGTTGAAAGAGTCTTCTTGCTCTCCCATGTCAAGCCTGGCTAGAGGAGAAGTCCTTAATCCCAAGCACTATTGATTATTGAAATCAATATGGTAATCAGTCAAATGTATGAGAACTTAGCAAAAGAAACAGTGATAATCATAATATCTTCAACTTTCAATTTGCTTGAACCCAATGGGCCATGGAAACCCACTGGGTGAGTCTATGGGCCCTTCCACACAGCCATATAACCCTGAATATCAAGGCAGATAATCCACAATATCTGCTTTGAACTGGTTTATCTGAGTCCACATTGCCATATAATCCAGTTCAAATCAGATAACGTGGGATTTTATACAGCTGTGTGGAAGGGGTCACACACTCTAAATCCCACAAAACTCTATGATAGGCTCACTTGAGGGTTGTTAAAAGTGAGAATGACTTAATGACAAACAACTACAAAATGAAGGGCAGCTTATATCACATACTCATTTGTACAAAGAGATGCCGGAGGTGTGAAATAGACCTATGTCAAAACTTTTCCTATCTTCTCAAGAAGGAAGTATTACCTTTCCAGATGGATAAGACGAGTGTTGTCATTAAGGCAGGGGTTTTTATGGTTAATACTGAAACTTTCTTATAAAAAAGAACAACTTGAAAGGCAAGGTGCAGATGTCTAGAAGCATCCTGCATTTGCTCATCTCCACCTTCCCTTTCCGCATCTTGCAGCTGTTTTCCCATCTAGCACCACATTAGATGCATAAGCCATGATTTCTTTAACTATAATGCTTGCTGTACTAAATATGATCCTGATAGGGCTGGGCATATATTGTTAGAGACCCCTTTCTGTTGGGGATCAGTGAAGTGAATATTAGGGTATTTCCAGGTACCACTCTTATAGCTTTTAGGAAATGCTACTGAGATGATGATGCTTGTGCATGAGAAACCAAAATAGATGCAAGTAAAGGTCAAGGTTTCCCCTGACGTTAAGTCTAGTGTCTGACTCTGGGGGTTGATGCTCATCTCCATTTCTAAGCTGAAGAGCCAGCGTTGTTCGTAGACACCTCCAAGGTCATGTGGCCAGCATGACTGCATGGAGCGCCCTTACCTTCCCGCCAGAGCGGTACCTATTGATCTACTCACATTTGCATGTTTTCTGCTAGGTTGATAGAAGCTGGGGATAACAGCGGGCGCTCACTCCGCTCCCCGGATTCGAACCGCCGACCTTTCGATCAGCAAGTTCAACAGCTCAGTGGTTTAATCTGCTGCGCCATCGGTGGCTCCTAAATAGGTGCACTGGCCCAATAATTTCTAAATAATGAGATTGGGATTCTGACTTGCCAGTGCATTTAATGGGCCCGAGAACTTAAACTAGAACTAGTGTGCCACTTTTGTCTCTGCCACTGTTACCATTTTCAGACTAGTCAGTGGACTGAGTCTTCTATGGGAAGTGTGCTCATGCAGGAACAATTCAGGCATTTTGAAAACAATGTTCCTGCCCCTCTATCTTACCAAGGAATGAGTAAAATTACTCTCTATTTACTCAAGTTTAATGCGCCATCAAATCTAGTGCACAGCTCAGTTTTCAAAATGCATACGTAGTGGCAAAAGTGCACTCTTCGTAATTTGGTAAAAAAAAAGTGTGCATTACAGTTGCTGCCTACTTAGAATTCCTTCTTTAGAAACTAAACACTAAAGCGTCTAGCAATTGAAAGGAAAACCTTGGGGTGCATCTATGCTGTGGAATGAATCCACTTTAACAGCCCTGACTCAATGTTATGAAATCATGTAGTTTTACAAGACATTGAACTTTTTTCTGCCAAAGAATGCTTACCAAACGACAAAGCCTAGGGTTGCATAGCATTGAGCCATAGCCCTGAAATTTGAGGTTCAAATAGAAGCTCCAGGCACCTCTGAGGCGGTTTCCCCTATTGCTTTGGCACTAAGATTACTGTATTTAAAAAATCTAATGTGTACCTTAATTTTGGAAAAGTAATTTAGACAAAAAAATTGAGATTAGATTTGAGTAAATACTGCATGTTTGCAGCTGTCCATTCATTCATGACTCAAAGTGGGATGGGGAAAGTCTTTCTGTGCATAAGGAATGTTTCTACCCCTTCATTTTCTCAAAGTACTAAAACCTAGCACTGTCTGTGTCCAATGAAGTAGAATGATTGAAGATTCCAAAGAGGTAAATGGAAGTGACGTATATACTCGAGTATAAGCCGACCCAAATATAAGCCGTGGAACCTAATTTTACCACAAAAAACTGGGAAAACTTGTTGACTTGAGTATAAGACAAGGGTGGGAAATGCAGCAGCTACTGGTAACTTTCAAAAATAAAAATAGATATCCATAAAATTACATTAATTGAGGAATTAGTGGTTAAATGTTTTTGAATATTTACATAAAACTGTAATTTAAGGTAATAATATGACTTTAATAAGGTAAGACTCTCCAACTCTGATTACCTATATACTCGAGTATAAGGCGACTCAAATATAAACCGACCAGGACCCTCACTCAAGTATAAGTTGAGGGCTAAAAAACTCGGCTTATACTCGAGGTATATAGGGTATCTCTTTACGCAGTAAAGATGTGCCTTCCATCTATGGAAGGACACCAACTGGACACCACCCTGAAAAAAGGAGAAGGAAGAAGGTTCCTTCTATTCCACACCTTGTCTTTCAATGCCCCAACTCCTTGTTTGAGGAGAGAGGAAGTAATACAAGGAAAAAAAACAAGAACAAGGAAGATTACAGAATAAAATGAAGAAGTCAAAAAGCAGAACTCAAAGGATCTGCAGAGAAACCTCTGCAGAAGGACACGCAAAGCTAACAGGTAGGATAGGACAAGAACCTTTGCCCTATGAAGTCAGATATTATTTCTGCCTTCAATCAAGATGGTTTTCTGTAGATGAAAGCTGCTCTCTGCCTTCTTTATTGAAAAAACCCTGATATAAATCATTTCCTGTACAACTCACACTTTGTTTTGCTACTTGTGGTCATCTCAACTGAAGCGCACAACACACTTAGCTCTTCAGAAGAAGGAAATACTATATAATGTCTGAAGAAACCTTCCACAGCTTGAAATCATTTTTTCTCAAGTCTTTAAAGAAAAATTAACAAGAAAGGAACATCTGTGCAAAAAGCAATTTCCTTTGCTAGCAATTTTCTGTGTTCCCCACAATCATTCAAGTAGCTGATTCCCAAATTGCCTTTTCTGTCTTCTCAACACTACACTCTATTTCTGTTTAGACCCCCGGGTGAACACATTAAGAATCCTCTGCCTCTGACATCATAGATCGACACCATGGCTATGAGATTTGTGATTGCCCATTCCCTGCATGGCAGGTCCATAATCGGACTACGGGGGAAAGTAAACAT
This sequence comes from Anolis carolinensis, assembly GCF_035594765.1. Lineage (NCBI taxonomy): Eukaryota > Metazoa > Chordata > Lepidosauria > Squamata > Anolidae > Anolis > Anolis carolinensis. Next base: position 241,009,504 of record NC_085842.1, read on the forward strand.
GTTTGGAACTAGAATTGTGACTGAGTCAGAAAAATATAAATCTGTTACAAAAAGCAACCTCAAAGAGGCCTTCCTATATATTTGGCTCAAGGTTCTAAAGGATTGTTATAATGGGAAGAAAATGAGGAATGATTGTGCAAAATTCCTTATCCAGAATTCCAAAATCCAAAATTATCCACATAGGTGGCGGAGATAGTGACACCTTTCCTTTCTGGTAGTTCATTGTACACAAACTTTGTCTCATGCACAAAATAATTACAAATATAATTACCTTTAGGAGATGTGTATAAAATGTATATGAAATACTAATGACACTGGCCAAACAAGTCATGCCAGACTAATCTGATCTCTTTTTTCGATAGAGTTACGAGTTGGGTCGATACAGGGAATGCTGTGGATGTAGCCTACCTGGATTTCAGTAAGGCCTTCGACAAAGTCCCCCACGACCTTCTGGCAAATAAACTAGTAAAATGTGGGCTAGACAAAACTACGGTTAGGTGGATCTGTAATTGGCTAAGCGAACGAACCCAAAGGGTGCTCACCAATGCGTCGTCTTCATCATGGAAAGAAGTGACAAGTGGAGTGCCGCAGGGCTCCGTCCTGGGCCCAGTTCTGTTCAACTTCTTTATTAACGACTTAGACGAAGGGTTAGAAGGCACGATCATGAAGTTTGCAGATGACACAAAACTGGGAGGGATAGCTAACACTCCAGAAGACAGGAGCAGAATTCAAAACGATCTTGACAGACTAGAGAGATGGGCCGAAACTAACAAAATGAAGTTCAACAGGGACAAATGCAAGATACTTCATTTCGGCAGAAAAAATGGAAATCAAAGATACAGAATGGGGGACGCCTGGCTTGACAGCAGTGTGTGCGAAAAAGACCTTGGAGTCCTCGTGGACAACAAGTTAAACATGAGCCAACAATGTGATGCAGCAGCTAAAAAAGCCAACGGGATTCTGGCCTGCATCAATAGGGGAATAGCGTCTAGATCCAGGGAAGTCATGCTCCCCCTCTATTCTGCCTTGGTCAGACCACACATGGAATACTGCGTCCAATTCTGGGCACCACAGTTGAAGGGAGATGTTGACAAGCTGGAAAGCGTCCAGAGGAGGGCGACTAAAATGATTAAGAGTCTGGAGAACAAGCCCTATGAGGAGCGGCTTAAAGAGCTGGGCATGTTTAGCCTGCAGAAGAGAAGGCTGAGAGGAGACATGATAGCCATGTACAAATATGTGAAGGGAAGTCATAGGGAGGAGGGAGCAAGCTTGTTTTCTGCTGCCCTGCAGACTAGGACACGGAACAATGGCTTCAAACTACAGGAAAGGAGATTCCACCTGAACATCAGGAAGAACTTCCTCACTGTGAGGGCTGTTCGACAGTGGAACTCTCTTCCCCGGGCTGTGGTGGAGGCTCCTTCCTTGGAGGCTTTTAAGCAGAGGCTGGATGGCCATCTGTCGGGGGTGCTTTGAATGCGATTTCCTGCTTCTTGGCAGGGGGTTGGACTGGATGGCCCATGAGGTCTCTTCCAACTCTACTATTCTATAATTCTATGATTTTGGTGCCTCAAATGTTAGCCCAGTTTCTGGCTATGCTGATTCCAAAACTAGAACCAGTTTCCCCCGATCAGCTCCAGTTTCTGAGATACAGAACATATGCCACATAAAGGCAATCCCCGAATTACAAACATCTGACTTACAAGCAACTCACAGTTAAGAACAGGGAGGAGACAACAGGAAGTGAGAGAAATCTACCCCTTGGAAGGGAAATTCACTCCTGAATGAGTTATTATAGGGAAAAGGTGCCACCACTGAAGCTTTCTCACCAATCCTTGTTTCCACAACAAGCCAATTTTTTCAAAGTCTAATTATCACAGGGATAGCAAGTGAGGAAAAATCTTCTAAATCGGGGCACAGACAGCAAAATAAACACTACAGTGGTGTTAACCTTCCCCTCTGCTAATCAAGGCTATATTTGGCTGGAGTTACACTTAAAATGTTACATATATTTGGCTAGAGTTACACTTTAAAATGTACCTGTTCCAACTTACATACACATTCTACTTAATCACAAACCTACAGAATCTTATTCGTAACTTGGAGACCCCCTGTACCATCTTCATCTACTCACCAATAGAAACTCATGATAACCATATCTAAGAAACTAGAGCAGATGCAATCCACCCAATGTAATTTTCTGAATCAGCATCCCAAATAACTCCAGGAACAGGTCTAAAAACCAAGACATTGATCCTCCCCCCCCCCACCCTTGGGCCATGTGATCTGATACTATGTAGATACAAGTATTCCAAAATCCTCCCAAAATTAATATAGGGACTATTTCTGGTCCCAAGATTTTGCATAAGAGATATTAATGTATGCTAAAAACCTGAACCTGGCAAGTAGCTCCCTATAAAAACCAGGTCCTTGGATTTTCAAAAGGGCATGCACCAATACATGACCTACAAGTCTAAAAATGGGCTTAGCTGATCACTGCATACAGGGCACACATCCAAATATATCCAGGCGTACATCAGTTAAGAAAGCCTTTGACAAAGAAGCTCCTTTTTACAAAATATTTTCAAGACTGTCCAATCCACCACGTTTTGGCCTTCAACACTCAGAAATCCTAACAGACGGTAAACTGGCTTGGATTTCTGGGAGTTGTAGGCCAAAATACCTGGAAGGCCACAGGTTGAGAACCACTGGGCTAACTGAAATGTCACTATTGGCACTGAAAGGATGGTACGGGAAGGCTGAAGAAACAGATTTGTAGAATCGGTCTGCAGCAGTTAAGTAATTTCTTCCTCTGATATCAAGTTTGCTGCTAAAGAAGTGGTGCTCAGGAACACATCTGTTTTGTTAACTGAGGTATACCTGCATTTCAACTGGCTATGTCCAAAAATTTGCTTCCTCAATACAAATGCTTTTTAATTGCTTTTAATTATTTGTATTTGCCATGGTTTTAAATTTATTAGGTTTTGTCATGTTATTATAAGCCGCCTTGAGTCCCCTTTGGGAGAATATGGGGTAGAAATAATGTTAATAATAATAATAAATTCCTTTTTTCTGGAGTAGGAAAATTGCCTGTCAAAAAAGTGAAGTGTTTCTCCATGGTATAAAGGCATTCCCCCCCTCAAAGACTTATACAATATGACACTCACGAAATTGGCCCATGGCAGTTGCTCTGGATGCTTTCAAGAACTGAAGGAGGTGCTACTTCTTTACAGAGATAATGGTGGGCATCAGCCGTTAATCTGTAATACCCATCAATTAATGATACAAAAGAAAGGGCATCTTTTAATGAATGAAATTCAGCTTCCTGGGAAGACAAAAAGGGGAAGGGATAATATATCACATTTTTGTAACATGTTTATAAAACTTTTATGAATATTGTAACACCTAATATTTGACCATTTTATCATGCCACTCTTATTCTATGAACGGAAATAAGTTATCAATGGATTACACAATGAAAATGAATTAATTAAATTTTGATAGTGCATTTTGAGACTAGGTTTACTTCAAAAATATCTTCATGCCTAGCAGTGGTATGCTAAGGATTTAGAAAGGCTTCAATATATTTGGCCATGGCTTCAAGTTACGGTAAGACAAGAATGACCTGGATCCAAACCATAGCGAGATAAATTACACTGCAGATTTTTGAATGGAACACAAAGTATCAACATAGACATCTAAACAGGTGGTTGGGTTCTAGTATACTTTCACATAATTGAACATAATTTATAGATTTTTCTCTCCTTCCAGCAGGTTTTGGGGAGCTCTAACATCTAAGAGGCAACATGGAACTTCAGGATGTTGAATGTTTCATCTTCCCTCAGTTTTCCCTTCCCTTTTTGGAACATCATATCTTATGAAGAGATTAAAAAACCCTGAAAGCCAGTATATTTTGTGCAACTATTGTTGCCTACCACAGTATGAATCAGGATTTGATAAATTTGAAGGGTTTTTTAAAACTCCTAGGTCATTGTAGGGTTCTTTGCTGAGCTCAAAACGACCTCCCAATCTGAGTGCAAACAGAACCAGAACACAGGCAATATTGTATTCACACAGTGAATAATAAATAAATAGTAAATATGCATTCTGTCTTTATCGTTAGAAATCTCCGTAAAAACTGAACATGTAGGTTACCTAAATTTGATCATGCACTATATGAATATTACAGGTAAAAAGTCTAATCTAATGAGTTGGTCATCTATTCCATCCCTACGGGATATATATGCACATGCTGCTGTCACTGCATATTGTGACTGAAGATTCATGACATATCAAAGTCATACAAATAATCCAGCTTGGACAAACAAGGTAATAAAAAATGCACTGCCAACATACCAAATTCTTGCTGTCCTGCTTGTGAATGGTTACAATTCTATTCTCTCCAGAACCTTCCTGGTTCGCTTGCTTAATACTGACGTCAATAATGTCTGGGAAATCACAGTAGGTCTGTATGTCCTGCAAAAAATATTCAATTGTTAGTAAACTGTTTAGTCATGTGTGTTTACCAAGATTATGAAAGTCACCAACTCAAAGCAATTGTTAACATTACCAGTCTGGCTTGACAAAATAAGAAACTATGATCTTCTAATGCAAAAATGAGTGACAGGCAGCTTTGTGCTTTAAGGCTCCCATCTCTTTTTCACTCTGGTTTGGGTTCCAAGCTAGATTTCTTTGAGTTATTATTATTATTATATTATTATATATATTTATACCCCACTTTGAGTCCCCTTCAGGGCAGATAAAAGTGGAGAATAAAAAAATATAATCATATAATAATAACAATTTCTCTGTGATATTAGAACTCAGAAAACTGTGGTTTGCCTGAACCCATGGTTTGATCCTCTCTTCTTACTGTCTACAATAGAAATAAGACAGTTTGAACCAAGATATCAAAGGAAATGAAAAGTTTATCCCCCCTGCTAGTTCTTCTCACAAAGAGAGGCAGGCAAGAAATAAAATAATAATAATAATAATAATAATAATAATAATTATTATTATTATTATTATTATTATTCAGAGAGAGCTCTTTTTTGCCATGATAAAACTATATTTTTCTTTATGCCTAAACTGAGCAAATAGTTCCCCCAAAGTGCATTTTTTTTTCATGTCAGGAGCGACCTGAGAAACTGCACGTTGTTTCTGGTGTGAGAGAATTTACCGTCTGCAAGGGCATTGCTCAGGGGACGCCCAGATGTTTTACCATCCTGTGGGAGGCTTCTCTCATGTCCCCGCATGGGAAGCTGGAGCTGACAGACAGGATCTCACCCCGCTCCCTGGATTAAAACTGCCAACCTTTCGGTCAGCAGTCCTACCGGCACAAGGGTTTAACATATTGCGCCACCGGGGAATCCTCCCAAAGTGCAATGAAGGTCCAGTTCAATGTCGCTTCATCAAATATCTCCAAAATGGCCACTTCTAAAGTCCTACCAGACTGCAACAGCCAAATCCATACTGTTTTCTTCAGCAATTATTTTTTTCAACCAATGCCAGCTTGAAGGTGGTATAAGCAGAAGCAGAAAGGGGAACTCTATGGCTGAGCCAAGAAAGAATGAATTTACAGTCAAATGGATCCAAGATCACTATGCTCCTCCACCAGACAGCCCCATTTTCATACTACCATTGAAAAAGACACAGTAGATGCAGTGCTCTCAATTGAGGGATTCAGACATGCTTGCGACTCCATAAATGGGCAATGATGGCCCTCCACATGCTTTTTGGTTTACTACTACTCTTCTGAATCACTGTATCCAATGGTGAGGGATTATAGAAAATACAGTTCGCAACACTGGATATTACTGCTATTCTTTCATCGGCAAGGTAGTCTCCTCTTCTAATATCAGCGCAAAAAAGAGAATGGGATTCTTCGTCACTCAGTTATTTCTGCTGCTAATCTAGTTATTTCTGTAATATTAAAATTAGTAATCTTAAAAGCCTTGGCTGGAATCCTGATAAATACTAGACATGTCAGCATGGATGCCAAGTAACAGCATGCATGTGGAGCTCCCTGCATCAGGAACCTGCATTGCTCAGGCTGCAATGGAGAACTGCAGGTGTATTGAAGCTTTGACCAGCCTCCTATTCCTTTACCATTATACATAACATATCTTTAAAGATACTTTCTTACAAGGATTGGCCTTTGCCAGATCTACTTTCTAATTCACTGCAGAATTATCCATTTCGAATTAGCCAGTTCACATTTTAGCAACTCTGCTTCTATTGACAGCCTTTGTACTAATTAAAGTGAAAGGTTGTTATTAGAGATTACCTGTTCTACCAGTGTTTCACTCTCTTTATGTTTCCCTCTGGAGCACTGAATTCCACCATTTGCACTTATAATAATAGTTGCACAGCGTTCTTCACCGGAAGGCTCTCTGCCAGGCTCCTTGACTTCAAATACTTCAGAGTAGAAGGCAGACTGGAGGGTTTCCAGATTTATGAGATATTTCAGTTTCAAGTTTCTGGCACTTGCGTTGCACTGGCCAAACCTCTGAATGAATCTGCGGAACCTGTACCTTATTCTCTTGCGGGTTAGAATGTGATAATCCTGGATTTTTTCTCTGATACACTTAGGCAAAAACATTTTATAGCTGTGAAGACAAAATCCAAACATAAACAAAACTTATGACTGTGTGTGAGTTAATTTTAAACAGAAGTTGCAAAAAGCATCACCAAGTACTTCTGAGTCCTGAAATAATGCAACTTGAAAGCATGCTGTTCAGAAATCAAGAGGCTAGTCCAGCTTGAGACACTTCAGTGTTGGCATAAAAATATTGATTTAATGTCATTACAACTAGACATGAAATAATAATGGCATTAAAATGGCCTTGAGCTTTCAGGAATCTCACATCTGAACACATTCTGTCACTGGTCAGGGGTAAATCCCTGCAACTTCCTTAGATTTATCTGAAACCTGCCAACCAGTATAGTAGAACGGATAAAATGTCACAGTTATGGTAGTGGAGTTCAGAGCTGAAATCCCACGGATGTCCTTAGGGCTAATCAATATCTTTCAGATTCATCTAAAACAGTGGTTCTCAACCTATGGGTCCCCAGATGTTTTGGCCAACAACTCCCAGAAATCCCAGCCAGTTTAGCAGATGTTAGGATTTCTGGGAGTTGAAGGCCAAAACATCTGGGGACCCACAGGTCGAGAGCTACTGATCTAAAAACAACACGTTCTTTGGAAAAATGGGGTGGGATGACATGCATTCAAATTATTAAGAGGCTCGTATTCCACTTAATGAACAGAGTGGGAATTCCCTAATTTCTGCTTCTCTCTGCATCTCTTTATCACAGCAATTGTTTGAGGGGGTTGTGCAGCGCATATGACATGGAAAATCTTGAAGTGGCAAAAAGGTTCAGAGACTTTCATGGCTTTGTGCAATTATCTTTTTGGATCTAATGCAATCTGAAATCACCATCATTTGTTAAAGATAGTTGAAATATTCCAATACGGTTTATTTTCAAATTCAGATGTTTCCATTTCTTATGACTGTGGAAAACACCCTGAGAGGGATGTTTTCTTACCTTTGTATGAAAAGGATGGGGACTGCATTGTGTATAACCCCCTGCTCCTCCCTGCAACACACCACAGCTATTAGATCACCTTCTATTAGATGTCATCATTTATTGTCTTGAACTGTTCAGTAGATTCTTCTATCTGGTGTCAATATCTAATGGATCAGTTCAAATATTATATCTTGAACACAATAAAGAATGGCCCTCCTACAGTATTCTTACACAATTGGTTTTTATTTGCACAGGTATTTTATATACAGTAGCTAAACACCAGAAAAAAACACATACCTAACAGAATTGTAAATGGATAGTGGGGTTTGGTCCTTTTCTTTGGCCATTCTCATTATATCCAGAACAGCCATGCCAAGACATTCTTCTTGTGTTTCATGAGTAACAGCCATTTTTACCCACCCATGGACAAAGTCTTCTCGCCACTGGATGCAAAAAGAAGTCGGAGAAGACAGTTTGAATATTGACATATATAATTGTTAATGTCAGCAAACTTCTATTGAATCACTTAGAATATATGCTGAACAAGTCTGAGGACTTTATCACACAAGGTCTTAAAAACGAGTTGTGGCAATGTAAACCCGTGCTGGTGAGAGCTGGAACACGCCAGGATGGTCACTCTTCTTATCACACCAATGTTTGCTATAAGCACTTTCAATGACCTGAAAGCAGTTTTAGATTATTATGTCAGCTCAGATGTCACTTCTCCCAACCTGTGCATTGCCTTCTTCGTCCATGCCCCCCTTTCCCCCCAGAAAAAGTGTGCATTTTGCAGGTTTCCTCTATTTTGTGTATTCTGCAAGGGGGGAGTTGCCCTTCTCCCCAAACAGGGAGAAAGTGGGAGTAATGACTTTGCTGATGAGGTCATATCCAGCTGCTTGCCAGAGGTGGAATGAAGAGCAGAAGAGATAGGGGCAGGGGAGCAACCACCAACTAATAAAAAAACCCCTTTTACCTGAGCAAACAAATAAGACATGATGATATCATCAAGCACAGGAGTCTCAGCACCTCGGGAGACACCATAGCGATATGCCCGTGTAGTGTCATTGCAATACCAGTGTGGGAAATAAAACCTGTTAGGAAAGATTCGTCATCATTTATTTATGCTTTTATAACCAAGATCACACATGAGTAAAACAGAGCTTTAAATACTTCCATACAATTTCATTTTGTTATGAAATCCAAATAATTTTGTTTGTTGAAATAGTAGTTTTTTTAGATAGCAAATGCCATGAACTAAGCAAATAATTACTGAACTGAATGGCTGACAATTTACCTGGAATGTATTAGTTCAAATTCAGTGATCATTATTAAAAAAGCAATAACTTGACTCGCACAGCTAGATTAATTTCCAACCTGAAATGAGGTTGTGGTTTCCACAACACTTGGCATTTAATGTTATGATTGAGCCTCATGGCTCTGTTACTGACAGACGTGGGCGTAAGACTCCTCGAGAGTCAGATACTCTCGAGGAGCGAGAAAGAAAAAGACTGCGAGACATTTTTGCAGTACCATCTGACGAAGAGTCTTTTGAGGGGTTTACGGAGAGAATGGAGGAGGGGCTGGTTAGTTCGGAGGAGGATGAGATGGATTGGACTCGGGTAAGGGAGGAATTGGGTGCCACTGGTCATGATGGGATAGAAGATGAATGGGGACTTTCAGGATTAGACCCATGGCTTAGCTGGAGGGATGGGACGGGATCCACAGCTGGAGATGCTGTGGGGCGTAGTCAGAGGTGTTCCAGCTCTGATGAGGAAAGTGATGAGGAAACGCCCGGGTTAAGGAGGACAGCTGACAGTGATGAGGATTTGTAACTGGCATAAAATGGGGCTTGGGAGCAATTGCAAATTGCGTTGGGCAAGGTAATCTGGACAAACGCTTGGGATCTGTGTGGGACGCTTTCCTGAAGACTGGTGTGTTTTCCTGTGCTGAGACGTAAGTTGTTTTTGGAATTCAGGGTCAGACGGCGGGAGGAATTGTGTGGGCATTTGTTTGTGCAAACCTGTGCTTACTCTTATTAGCTTGACCTTCCGTCGTCTTCTTGACGGACGCCATCTCCTGCTTTGAAAACTCGGATTGAACTGACCATGGCTTGCCTTCCCCCTTCTGGACTTGGAAACTACAAACGTCTACTTCTGGCTTTGAACCACGGAAAGGAACTGGGTCTACTCTTCTGCTACAATCCTTGGCTGATCTGTTCGTGTTGGAAATCCTGTCTGCTGTGTGTGTGGGAGCGACGCAAGTTCCTCTAAGCACAGTGTTGGCAGCAGAGAGGAATCTGCTGCCAATTAGTTGCATTCTTTTGTATCTTGTGTTCCTCGGCTTTTGTTTTGTTTACCCTCAGGCTGAAGCAAGCAGTTTGTTTTTACCCGGATTAAACTTCGGTTTAATCCGGTTTATCTTTTGTACATTTTTTCCTTGTCCCTTTTTTGCTCCTAAAGGCTAAAATTGCCTGGCCCTTGTGTTTTACGGGCATTTTTGAGTTCTGTAATTAAATAAACTCTGTTATCTTGAACCTTGTGGCGTTCTGTCCTTGACAGATTGCCCAACGCCATTAAAAAGTTTATTGCAGCAATAAACCCGTCAGGAAGACGATGGATGAGTTAAGAGCCAAATTTGACCAATTACAAACGGCTTTTACCGTCAGCCAAGCTGCTCATACTGTGAAAGGACATGTTTTGACACCTGAACGCTTTGATGGGACCAGGTGCAAGTTGCTAACCTTTTTGGCACAAGTGGAGCTTTATTTTTCCCAGCTCAGTGCTCATGCCTTTCCTACAGACACTAGCAAGGTGGCATTTATTTTGAGTTTGTTGACCGGTCCCGCAGGACAATGGGCCACTAATTTAATTTTGGGAAATGACCCAGTCAAAGACAATTTGGATAATTTCAAAAAGTTATTAATTGACACTTTTGGGGATCCTCTCCGCACGGAGAATGCTGGGTGGGCTCTGTATCGGTTGAAACAGGGAAAGGGGACTGTTTTGGATTACTTAAATAAGTTTAACTTGTATCGCCACCAGCTGGATTGGGGGGAAAATGCATTCATGCTTTTATTTACTGCCGGCTTAAGTGATATGCTCCAGGATGAATTAGCACGCTTGGAGCCGGCTGAAAATTGGGATGCCTTAGTAGCTAAGGTGCTGCGTTTAGACGCAAGGTTCGAGGCTCGTAGACACTCGAAAGCAATGTGTGCGCCACCCATGCATATTACCAGGGCACCTGTGGTGATGGGGGAAGAGCCTATGGAGCTTGGGGTCTTTAAGAAGCTGTCTACAGAGGAAAAGAGCCGTAGGAGGCAGCTGGGTTTGTGTTTGTACTGTGGGAATGCGGGGCATTTTGCCAAGACCTGTAATGTGAAACCTTCCCAGCTTTCGGGAAAAGGCCAGCCCTAGTGCGACGTGAGTCCAACGCACTAGGGCTCCTCAAGCAGTCAACTGAGGGGAGGAAGCATGTTTTCGTACCCATTACATTATCTGTTGGGGGAAGGGAACTTGTTTCCACTTTGGCACTGCTGGACTCAGGGGCTACGGTCTCTTATGTAGATATTGAGTTTGCTAGGAAGCATGGCATTCCTAGAGTGCGCAAAGCATGCGACGTGTGGGTGGAAGGAGCAGATGGGAGACTGCTGGAGACTGGGGTGGTTAACCATGAAACCTCAGCAGTAATGTGGGAGGTGCAGGGAGTAACGGGAACGTTTGTGTGGGATATTACAAGCTTGCCTAGATATGACGTGATCCTGGGGATGGATTGGCTAGCTGTAGTAAATCCACAAGTAGATTGGGCGACACGTAAAGTAACCTTAAAGAGGCAGGACTGTTGCATTCTGAATGTTACTCAATCTGATATGGAGGGAGTGCCTGCTGAGTATGGGGAGTTCTCTGATGTGTTTTGTAAAAGAGAAGCGGACAAATTACCACCGCACAGGCCATATGATTGCGCCATCAAGTTAGCAGAAGGTGCGAAATTGCCAGCAGGAAGGCTGTATGCCTTGACTGTACCGGAAAGGCAAGCTTTGCGGGAGTTTCTAGATGAAAATTTAGCCAAGGGGTTTATTCGCCCATCTAGTTCACCAACTGCGGCACCAGTATTTTTTGTAGCCAAAAAGACTGGGGAACTTAGGCTGGTCTGCGACTATCGGATCCTAAACAAATACACCATTCGGGATAGGTACCCGCTACCTTTAATCTCGGAACTATTATCAAGGGTGCAAGGGGCTAAGGTCTTTACCAAGCTTGACCTGCGGGGGGCATATAACTTAATCCGTATACGGGAAGGGGATGAATGGAAGACGGCTTTTAACACGTGTTTCGGATGCCACGAGTTCCGAGTCATGCCTTTCGGACTTTGCAATGCTCCCGCGGTCTTCCAGAGGTTCATGAACGATGTGTTCAGGGACCTAATTGACCAATTTTTAGTGATTTATTTGGATGATATCTTGATTTTTTCTAAGGACGAGAAAGAACATCGTCAACATGTCAAGCAGGTTCTGCACCGTCTGCGGGCTAATGGGCTTTTCGCCAAGGCTTCCAAGTGCGTCTTTCATGTGCCTGAAGTGGAGTTCCTAGGTCATGTAGTGTCAGGTAGGGAACTTAAAATGGACCCACATAAGGTTGACGCCGTCAACTCATGGCAGGAGCTTAAGACTAAGAAGGATGTACAAAGGTTCTTAGGTTTCGCTAACTACTACCGGGAGTTTATTCCGAACTTTGCAAAGCTCACGGTACCTTTGACGCAGCTCCTGCGTAAGAAACAGCCATTTGTGTGGGGGCGGGAAGCTCACGATGCGTTTCTACAACTTAAGTCTAGTTTTCAATCGGATAACATACTAACACATCCTGATGTTGACAAACCGTTCGTGGTAGAAGCGGACGCTTCTAGCTACGCGTTGGGGGCTGTATTGTCTCAGAAGGATTCCTCGGGGACCTTGCGTCCCTGTGGATTTTACTCGCGGCAACTAACACCCTTCGAGCAGAACTATACCATATGGGAGAAGGAGTTGTTGGCGATTAAAGTGGCGTTTGAGGTGTGGCGGCACTGGCTTGAAGGGGCACGGCACCAGATCGTGGTCAGATCTGATCACAAGAACTTAGAGCACTTGCAAACAGCAAAGAAGTTAAACCAGCGTCAAATTCGATGGGCTTTGTTTTTCTCCAGGTTTAACTTCAAGGTGCAGTTCGTGGAGGGGAAGGCAAACTTGCGGGCCGATGCTTTATCCCGCAAGCCGGAGTTTAAGACCAATGAGCAGGTAGTATGTCAGACCATCTTGCCTACTGCCTCTCTATGTGTTGTAGACAATGAGCTCGGGTTACATGACCAGATCCTTGAGGCTCAGAGGGATGATGTGTGGACTCAGGAACAACTGATGCTGCTATCAGCAGGTAACCGTACAATACTGCCGCATCTACAGGATCAAGACGGAGTATTGGTACGCAGGGGGCAGGTTTACGTACCAGTGGGGGCCCTCAGGTTGGAGGTGATTAGAGCCCACCATGACGAACCCATGGCTGGGCACTTTGGCAGGTTCAAGACCGTACAGCTTATCACCAGGAGCTACTGGTGGCCAAAGATGCGGCAAGACATTTTGCGCTTTTGTGACAGCTGCGCTGTTTGCCAGCAGAGTAAGATGCCTGTTGGGCGCCCTAGAGGGTTGTTGTCGTCTCTACCTGTTCCAGAGAGGCCATGGCAAATCATTTCCATGGATTTTATTTCGGATTTACCTAAGTCTGGGGGTTATACTTGTATTTGGGTGGTGGTGGATTTATTTAGCAAACTGGCTCATTTTATTCCTTGTTCAACCATTCCGGCGGCCCCTACGTTGGCCTTACTATTTACTAAGCACATCTATCGTTTGCACGGAGCACCCGAGGTGATTATTTCAGATAGGGCTCCGCAATTTGTGTCACGCTTTTGGAAACACTTCCATGAGTGCTTAGGGACTAAGTTAAACGTTTCTTCAGCTTTTCATCCACAAACGGATGGACAGTCTGAACGGGTTAATGGGCTCTTAGAGCAGTACTTGCGTTGTTTTTGCTTGGATCAACCCACGGCTTGGGTGAAGTGGTTACCGGTGGCTGAGTTCGCTTACAACAATGCGGTGCACGCGTCTAGTCAGCATACGCCATTTGAGCTAACTTATGGTTTTCACCCACGGGGAGGTGTGGCGCCGTCGACCAATGTGGTCTCTTCGGACCCTGTGTACCGCTCTTCGGAAATGGCTGCATTGCATGATGTTGCCCGTCGCTTACTGTTGGAAGCTAAGGCAACACAAAAGACTCAGGCTGACCGCCACAGGCAGGCAGGGGAGGAGTTGGAAGAAGGGGATTTGGTGTGGTTATCTTCCAAACATATTAAACAGGCTGGGGGAAAGTTTGCGCCTCGGTATTTGGGTCCCTTTCCTATCGTTAAAAAGATTTCTTCCGTTGCGTTTCGTTTGCGTTTACCGTCTAGTTTAAAGGTCCATCCAGTCTTCCATCGTTCGCTGTTGAAACTAGATACCTCTAGTCGTCGTGGTGCTATAGCGGAGGGTATTACTGCCACTTCTCCGCCATCGGGGGAGGAGGCCTTTGTGAGAGGGGATAGTGTTATGATTGAGCCTCATGGCTCTGTTACTGACAGACATGGGCGTAAGACTCCTCGAGAGTCAGATACTCTCGAGGAGCGAGAAAGAAAAAGACTACGAGACATTTTTGCAGCACCATCTGACGAAGAGTCTTTTGAGGGGTTTACGGAGAGAATGGAGGAGGGGCTGGTTAGTTCGGAGGAGGATGAGATGGATTGGACTCGGGTAAGGGAGGAATTGGGTGCCACTGGTCATGATGGGATAGAAGATGAATGGGGACTTTCAGGATTAGACCCATGGCTTAGCTGGAGGGATGGGACGGGATCCACAGCTGGAGATGCTGTGGGGCGTAGTCAGAGGTGTTCCAGCTCTGATGAGGAAAGTGATGAGGAAACGCCCGGGTTAAGGAGGACAGCTGACAGTGATGAGGATTTGTAACTGGCATAAAATGGGGCTTGGGAGCAATTGCAAATTGCGTTGGGCAAGGTAATCTGGACAAACGCTTGGGATCTGTGTGGGACGCTTTCCTGAAGACTGGTGTGTTTTCCTGTGCTGAGACGTAAGTTGTTTTTGGAATTCAGGGTCAGACGGCGGGAGGAATTGTGTGGGCATTTGTTTGTGCAAACCTGTGCTTACTCTTATTAGCTTGACCTTCCGTCGTCTTCTTGACGGACGCCATCTCCTGCTTTGAAAACTCGGATTGAACTGACCACGGCTTGCCTTCCCCCTTCTGGACTTGGAAACTACAAACGTCTACTTCTGGCTTTGAACCACGGAAAGGAACTGGGTCTACTCTTCTGCTACAATCCTTGGCTGATCTGTTCGTGTTGGAAATCCTGTCTGCTGTGTGTGTGGGAGCGACGCAAGTTCCTCTAAGCACAGTGTTGGCAGCAGAGAGGAATCTGCTGCCAATTAGTTGCATTCTTTTGTATCTTGTGTTCCTCGGCTTTTGTTTTGTTTACCCTCAGGCTGAAGCAAGCAGTTTGTTTTTACCCGGATTAAACTTCGGTTTAATCCGGTTTATCTTTTGTACATTTTTTCCTTGTCCCTTTTTTGCTCCTAAAGGCTAAAATTGCCTGGCCCTTGTGTTTTACGGGCATTTTTGAGTTCTGTAATTAAATAAACTCTGTTATCTTGAACCTTGTGGCGTTCTGTCCTTGACATTTAATCAATAAAGGACCAACATGTATATTGTCCTTTCATCATCAAGTATTTGATTAATTTATTGGAATACAAAATAAGTCCCAGAAGAATTTTGTTAATTATAGAAACTGTCATCTAGAAGGAGTTTAGCTTCTCCCAATTTGCAGATCACTATTACAAAGTGGGACTATTGTAAGAAAAAAATGTTGTTGTTTTGCGTATTAAGATCATTTCTGACTTATGGTGACCCTATCACAGAGTCTTCTGGGGCTGTATATGACTAGTCTAGGGTCACCCAATGTGCTTCCACGGCTAAGCAGGATTCAAACCATGTTCTTCAGAGTCACAGTCCAACACTCAACTCACTAAGTCACACTATCTACACATAAAAGCATGATCGTTTTTGTATTGTTCTGCACACTAAGCATGTTGTTGGGAATAGAAAGTAATTGGAACTCGGGTATGGAGGATCTTGGGCTTCACGACGACTTTGAAGGATATATGGCAGAAGGAATGGCACATGGCTAAAAGAAAAAAATTCCCTAGAGAAACACTGTTGGGGAAGTATCATGTTGCATGCCTAAGGAAAGTTTTTGTGTGCTTGGAGCTTTAAGCCAAAAACAATGTTAGTCATCCTCTTTCCAGCTGGAACTGTGTCTTTCCTTTCCGTTAAATATTTTGCCCTGTGCTTCCAATACAATACTACTACCTTGTTTCCCCCAAAATAAGACAGGGTCTTATATTAATTTTTGCTCCAAAAGATGTGTTAGAGCTTGTTTGCGGGGGCAGTCTTATTTTTCCAAATTGACTGTTTAAATGAACTATATTTAGAGCTTTTTACAAAAATACAGCATATATTTCAAGCATCCTCAGAAATGCTGAGAAATCAGGATAGGTCTTATTTTCAGAGTAGGTCTTATTTTTGGGAAACAGTAAGTGAGACCGCACATATTTTGTAATTTGAATTGTATATACCACATTACACTACATGATTATGGCACAAACTTTTGTTACAGAGAGTTTGAGTGCATACAGATATATATTGCTGTATAGGCATTCACTCATATGTTAGTGTGGTCAGAATCAATGGCCAGCTGCAAAGATTGCACAGGAGAGAAATAAAAGTGAAATTTAGAGAGCTGGGTTTTGGTGTCCTTGTTAGCATTGTGGCCAAACACCAGAAGTTGCCCAGTGTAGAGGAAGAATCCATTTATGTCAGTGACCTTGTTTGATACTTTTTGCGAACTGGACGAGAGGAATTTTTCTCTCCTTCAAAACTGCTTCCACATTCTCAAACTTTGGGGGGCACACAAACTTAGACTTTTTTTAAAAAAATATATGCTTTTCTATAACTCTTTCTTCAATCTCTGGTGTACATCCCAGCTTAGGTGACCCATATTGCTATCAATGGGGAGTTTGATCACTGGGCAGGGGGTAGTTTGGGGGCAATTCTATCATTGGCTGTGAAGGTGTGCTGTGAAAGGGCCCCATCAACAAAGGGGATGGAATGCTTCTCTTGATGTATATGATCTAATGCATCATTTGCCACCAATCAAGCTTAAAGCAATTAACATCTGTAAATATTCAGCAACACAAAAACTCTTAGGGAGTCTGTGAATGACACCTAGTTCCAGAAGAAGACAGAAACCACATTTGTTTTATCTCTCATCCTGAAATTTACATGTTAAAACGTTTCACACTTCCAAGGAAGTCCTCCTTTTAACAGTACACTATAAGACCCCCCATACTTGCAGGATCCATATTCAATTTCACTTACCCATGCTGGGGGCAGGGGGAGATAAATTGTCTTCCAGAACAATCATATGATATGCTTCCCTAGAGGATACCACAAAGGCATGCTGGAGTACTTAGCAAATGTCTAGAGGGGTAATTCTCTAGGAACCTCTACATCAGTGGTTCTCAACCTGTGGGTCCCCAGGTGTTTTGGCCTACAGCTCCCACAAATCCCAGCCTGTTTACCAGCTGTTAAGATTTCTGGGAGGTGAAGGCCAAAACATATGGGGACTCACAGGTTGAGAACCACTGCTCTACATCCTCCAGCACCACTCTATGGGATGCTGTAACTGGAAATAATAAATTTTAATGGCTTTCTAAATTCTCTGCAGTTTCTAGAAACTGCAGTCCACCCGGAAACTGATCCCTCAAAGATACGGAGGTCTTATGGTAATAAATTTTCAACAAAAAAAATAACACTGTATTTTGGTCTTGTTTAAATATTATAGAAACAGCATATATGTTTCTGTGTTCTTGTAGGAGGGTTTCCTACAACAATATACTGTACAAACACATTGTACACCTGAAACCACTTAGTATCAAATATTGGACACTATCAATTTTCCAACAGAAATCTCCTTGGAAATAATCTCAGGTGAAAAATCTAATCTGTGTGACGTAGCAAAAGGAATGCAAATACACATTTACAAATGAGATTGCAGATGCAATACACCAATGTTACACGTGCCACACAGTTTGTGGAGACCAAGGTATTAAGTCATGTGAAAAGGATGGATGTAAAAGAAAAAAGAAAAAAGAAAAACAAGGAAAAATTCCATTATTTCTACTGTGAACTCCTCTAACAGTTGAATGTCAATAAAAACGCAAGAAATGAAAGAACTGCTACAATCACATTCTACTCCTCTAGATGTTTTTAAAAGTAATTAAAATACAATTCTTTATACACATCAAGGCCCACCTTATTCGGTAGAGTACCGTCAGTGTGGCTGATCCCTCTATTTGGAAGGCGTGGTTTGGAGGATACCAGCATCGGTCTGCCTGGTTCATGAGTGCAAACATGTTGTGGTACACAGGCAAGATACCTATCGATGGAAGAAGACATTTTAGTTGTAGGGTCCTTCACACAGAACTACTACTTATTTTTAAAAAGGTATCGCTAAGTGTTGCTGAACTACAAAACCACAAATTTTAGTATCTTCTACAATTATATGTCAAAGACTACTGTGGAAAAGCTGAAGAAAGCAATCAGTTGCATTACACTGTATGTTGTTACACTGTATGTTATTCCTGGTGAAAGAAAGAAAAACAAACCTTTTCCCACAGGGAGTAAGCATTTTGATCTTAGTAAGAACCAGGCATTCCTACAATATTTTTTTCTAATTAAGAAAATGCATTGACACTGAGATTAGTTGTTCATTTGCCAATACAATAGGATCTCTGCATTCGTATTAGGGGCGCAGAATGCCTGCAAAAGAAAAAATGCAAACAAAACCCCCACCTTTTTTTAAACCTGGGAGAATACTTGTCTAGGAATCTTTGGATGACCTCAAAATGCCCAGAAAAGTGTTTTCTTTGGTAATCTCCAGGTCCTCTAGTACAACCTCTGGCAGATATAGACCATGCAGTAATGGAGGATTTAGAGCAGGGATGTCCAACATTTTAGCTTCACATTGGAAGAAGGAGAATTGTCTTGGGCCACACATAAAGGCACTAACAAGAGCTGATGAGCAAAAAAAAAGTCCATGCAATTTTTCTGTGATATCCACCACCACAGATAAGCAAACAAAAAAGTACTCACATAATAATCATAATTATGCACCACCCTGTTTGGAAGATCTTTTAAAATCGCTGAGAATGTTTACATGTTTCCAATTATAATGTAACTTACAGATATTTGTGGATGTAACATACTCTGATTATCCTATTCTTCTGCCTACAAAATTCGTTCTCAAGATCCATTCAATTGAGTTACATACACACACAAACACACAAAAGATAACCCAAAAATATAAGTTTTAAGTAAATGTATGATTTTGTGTTTGTCCGCATTCATAGGCATGCTGGGCTGCAGGCAGCCTGTGGGCCATGGGTTGGACAATCCTGATCTAAAGTTTCCTAGAGAGAACACATCAAACAATACATGAATAAATAAATTAGCAAAAGTTAAATCCACAAATGTGGAAGGCCAACTATACACACAAGTAAAGACCATGATTTATAGTGCCCAACATTTAGTACATGTTGGGTTGTACAGACAGACAGCAGCTCTTACTTATAATAGCATTATTTCCAGTTACTGCAAGTGTTCACTGGCTGACACACATTTTGCTGCCTCAAATGTTAGTCCTCTTTCAGGGTATATTTGACCTGCTAATTCCAAAAAATGACACCAGTATTCCCCTACCAGCTCTAGTTTTTGAGATACAGAACATATGCCACATACCAGTCTTTATTTATTTACCATATTTGTATCCTGCCTTTCTCAACCTCTGGGGGGACTCAAGGCGGCTTAGAAACAGCACTACATAGTGCCTACAGCATAAAACATGAAAAAGTTACATTAAAATTAAAATAAGCATACATAAAAGATATCTAAATACAATCCAATGTTAAGACACAGCATCCAAAAAGCAAGGTCTAAGGCCGATCCAGAGTCAATTGCACGATTTCAAATAAACTTATTGCACGACTACTTCTCAAAGGCTTGCTCCCATTTGCCCATAAAAAAGCATAATGATATCTATGAAATTAGGGTAGATGCAATTTACGGAATCAGAGCCTGAAATAACCCAGGAATAGGCTAAAAGCCAAGACACCAAGAAAAAACATAGTTTTGTGTTAGGCTGTGTTATGGTTGCATTATAAATACAGTACAGTCTCACTTATCCAACATAAACTGGCCGGCAGAACGTTGGATAAGCAAATATGTTGGATAATAAGGAGGGATTAAGGAAAAGCCTATTAAACATCAAATTAGGTTATGATTTTACAAATTAAGCACCAAAACATCATGTTATACAACAAATTTGACAGAAAAAGTAGTTCAATACGAAGTAATTACTGTATTTACGAATTTAGCAACAAAATATCACAATTTATTGAAAACATAGACTACAAAAATGCGTTGGATAATCCAGAACGTTGGATAAGCGAGTGTTGGATAAGTGAGACTCTACTGTAGTTCGGTCTCTCTCTCTCTCTCTCTCTCTCTCTCTCTTTGCCTGCTTGACACAAAGGGCATGGACGTTGAAAACAGAGAAATTATGACTACTCATAGGTAGAATGAGTGATATAACATCACGACAAAGCAAGACTGGGGAATTCAAGGAAGAAAAAAAATTGTCTCTCATGGGGATAAAAAACCAAATGTGCCTCTAAAGCAATCAGATCCAAATGATTTAAAGGAAAAGCAATCACTTGTCACATATTTACTTGCTGAGAAAAAAGGTGATTCAGTTGCGAGTCACTTTGGACAACAGCAGTCTTGAACAACATCCAGAGAGATGAGGCTTTCAAAAAGAATCCTTTCTTGTAAATCCAGAAGAATTGCAAAATTTGCTGACATTCCTTGGACTGGAATGCAGCTTGAAAAAGCAACTCAGCAGATGATTTGCAAGTCATGGAAAGTCACAGCCCATAAAACTTTTTATGTGAAATGAAAACATATTTCTTTCATATAGAAACACCCTGAAATGATAACTAAAGCGCTAGCCATCTTTTATTAACAGCCATGATGTCAAAAGGAATTTCATTTCTTTTAACAGACCCAATTGTGCTTCTAAATGAATAAATCCAATTATGTTGGATGTGGTTTTTCCATCTTATATACAAAGTGCTGTATAGCTACTGTAAATAACACTGTAAAATACATTCAAAATGTATGTTATGACTGCTGTGGGAAACACTGACATTTCCATTATATACCATTACTTGTCCAAAAGGTGGAAATAAAAAATTGTTTGAAGCATTTATAAACCACTATGCGTATTATTCATTTTTTCTACATGTAATACACATTCTAAAACATTTTTTCCAGCTGTGTAAATTCTCACAGACCTCAAGCACTCTACAATACTCCATTTCTTTGATTCAAAAATGCACTTTTTTCCTCATATAAACATATCTAAAACTCAGTGTGTCTTAGATAGATAGATAGATAGATAGATAGATAGATAGATAGATAGATAGATAGATAGATAAGTGTTCATCTTACAATCAAAAAATACGGAATTAACAAAACAGTATAGACTGATTGGTACTTCTTTAAATTCAATCATTCTTTTGAAATTTGTTCAGTACAGTAGAGTCTCACATATCCAAGCCTCGCTTATCCAAGCCTCTGGATAATCCAAGTCATTTCTGTAGTCAATATTTTCAATATATCATGATATTTTGGTGCTAAATTCGTAAATACAGTAATTACAACATAACATTACTGTGTATTGAACTACTTTTTCTGTCAAATTTGTTGTATAACATGAAGTTTTGATGCTGAGTTTGTAAAATCATAACCTAATTTGATGTTTAATAGGCTTTTCCTTAATCCCTCCTTATTATCCAAGATATTCGCTTATCCAAGCTTCCGCTGACCCGTTTAGCTTGGATAAGTGAGACTCTACTATAGTTATATAGAATCATGGGCTATATAAAAGAGCCCAAGGGCTTTCCAGTTCAATCCCCTACCATAAAGAAACACACAATCAAAGCACTCTTGACAGATGGCCATTCAGCCTCTACTTAAATATCTTCAGAGAAGGAAGGCAGAAGGATATTCTACTGTCGATCACTCATGCCATCAATATATTTTTCCTAATGTTTAGCTGAAATCTTTATTTCCATGGTTTTATTCATATAGGTTTGCATTTCTCACCTCCTCACCAAATCCCTTGATTGACACAAAACTACTATCCATTAAATCCTTGTCTTTTTATTTCCACCAAGTGGCAATGTATGAACTACACAGTGGAATGAATGTAGTTTTGCCATCCCTTTAACTGCTGTGGCTCAATGCCATGTAATCAATGGAGTTGTAGTTTGGCGAGGCATCAGGGCCATTTGGCAGAGAAGACTTTCTAAAACTACAACTCCCTGGATTCAATAGCATTGAGCTATACTAGTTAAAATGGCATCAAACTGTATTGGTTCTGCAGTTCAGAACAACTATTTTTGGTCTCATTTGGAGCCAATTTTTCTCTGAGAAAAGGGTATGGAGATAATAAAACAGGTGTACACAAATGGAAAAAAACTTGTCTCAGGCAGCGTTCTCTGCAAACCTTGCATCTTATGGAGAGACTTGTAAAACCACAACTATCCTTGTGTGCAGGATTCATATGCTAGTTGTATTTGGAACACAATTCTCACCCATACTATCATGATCCATGAATAGGGGTGATAGAAATCATATTCCATTATATCTTGAGGACAATCTGTTGTTGAAGACTGCTATGCAGCATGGGGATACACACTCAAAAAATCTTTTCACACCCTGCCTCGTAAACAGGAAAAAAAATGATGTTGTTGAAGACAACAACTGTATCATCTTGAATGGATGCACATCCTTCCTACCAATGTTACTCAAAGTTGTGATCCATGAAATGGTGCTGGTCAACAAGTTATCCATCCTAAGAGTGTTTCCAGGAGAGAAAGAAAGAAAGAAGCTATTGTAGCCAATAGGCACAAATATGTACTCTAGATGTAAAAGATGATAGTACTGCCCATCATCTAATTTAAGAAATATAGCTTTGCACTATTATTAGGAAGGGAAACTCTTAAAACCCATACTGCTTTTCAAGGCAGGCAAAAATGTTTTAGTCTTGTTTGAAAGTCTTGAAATTCTGCTTGCACAGAAGCAAGGAACTGAAACCCTTTCCAGCAGCCACAAAATGCTGGGTTGAAATACAAGTAAGCTTTTGTCAACTTCTGTACATTAAGTTCAGGTTGTGTTCTCATGTCCCCAGCGCTAAGTTCAATTTGAGCATTCCAGCTGCAAAAGAAACGCTTCCAAGAAAAAGAAGAAGAAATCCTTGGGGTAAATAAATGCACCAAATTTTCTCAATGCAAGTAAGTGAAACATTTTTCATTTTGGGTTGAAACACACACCTGCATATATGCAGGATAATGCAGCATTTTAAATAAACAGCCTTAGGGTTATTAGATTCAAAACTGAAACAGACTCCTGTCCTTTTAATGCTTGTGTAGAAGAGGAAATGTCAACAGGTGTTACTTGTCATGTAACCAGTTAACAAGCAACCCTATTCATTACATAAATTCATTACATATTCAGGAACATCTTTATTTAAAGAAACAGGCAAAAACCACTCTCAAGCTGTACAGAAGAGAGGAAGTGCATACTGTCAGCCTTCCACATCCGCTGGTGTTAGGGACACAGGAACTCCACAAAAGTGAAAAACCACAAAATAATTTTATTTTTTATCTCAAAGAAAACTTTTCTGGGATTCTCTAGGTCAGTGCTTCCCAAAGTAGCCAATATTGCCCCCTGGGTGGCTCTAGAATGATCTAAAGGGGCATCAATAGCCTGGAGTGTAATTGAGAGATGTTGAATAAAAATAAGGGGGCAATGAAAACATATAGAAAGATAATTTTGAATAATGATTAGTACATGTTTCATATGTTGTGTAATACAGTTAAAGATGTAGTGATTGCTTTATTTTACTAATAAACACACAAAAATACAAATTATAACCAATCTGTGGTGAAGTCTGCTGACAGGTCTTAACAAGCAAGTGCTAGCAGGCAAGCATGTTGGGCATTGCTGGGAAGCCGAGCATGCATTGGCAGAAATACGTTCATGAAATGGCTTGTTTAAAGTAAAGGTAAAGGGTTCCCCTTGACATTAAATCTAGTAGTGCTCATCTCCATTTCTAAGCTGAAGAGTCGGCGTTTCTGTAATACTCAACTTTTTTTGACCAAATTACAAAAAATGCACTTTTTGCAGCTGCATATTACATTTGTCAGCAAATACTTTTTTGATTTCAGGGTTTTGAAAATTTTGGGGGGACGCATTAGATTTGATGGCACATTAGATTCAAGTAAATATGAGTACTGTACATCAAAATTGTGCAGACAGTAAACTATTGCTTTTTCCACCAGTTTGGAAAATGTTTTGAAGTGCTTTGATTAGCGTAGTCTGGCCAGCCATAAAACACTCAACCATAACTGATTTAATCTAATGACATTTGGAACTTGTGATGCTAATATGGGTAACAGCTCAGGCAGTGAACCAACAGCAATATGGAAGAAAGAATTAAGGAATGTAACAGTATTTGGGGATGATTTACTCCTTCTTTTCTGGTAGTCACACAGTTAAAAGAAAGAAATGCTCTGATAACAAAAAAGGATGACACACTACATTTCATCACTTTTCTAATCTCCTAAAAGAACTCAGTAGCTCAATGAGTTCAACTTTACATACGACTAGACATAAATTTGCACACATACAAGCCAAATAAGTTACAATATATGCTTTCCAGAGGTTTTAACTGGAATCGTGTCTCATCACATATACCAGCAAAGCATTCTGATGCTAAGATTATCTATCTGGAATGACAAGCAAGTCAGGCAGAAGATTAAGATGTGCTGGTGACCTCTGGCATTCTTGCCATCTTTTCCCACAGCCAACTAGTTTCACTTACAGTTTTCCACAACAATTGCCAGAGCGAGCAAATGTTGCTGTTCTACTTGAAGCTGGATTAGTTTTGACTGCCAAAATCGCCAGCTTGCAAACTCCTGCCCTCGAGTTTTCTTTTTTCCAAAAAATGTTTTATTCTCACTTACAAGAAACTCAAGTTACACACCCAGCTCCTCCTAAATATATATCTGTATATATGTGTGTGTGTATATATGTGTATATATGTGTATGTGCATGCATATATACATATATACAATATAATTTACAATAATATATATTATAATATATTGTATATGCAAATATTAATAATATTATTTTGTAATACAATATAATACTAATAATACAATATAAAATATTAATTAAAATATATAGATACAGTACAATAAGTGTTGTGACTGCGCCTTTGGGGATTATGGTTGATGGTGATGGGATTCGAAGAGGAAGAAAAAACCCTCGTGATGAGGGTTCACTGGAGGAATTGCGCAGGAAGCGACTTAGAGAGCTATATGGGGGATCTTCTGAGGAAGATTCAGATGGGGAGTTTGGGGAAATGGATGCTGAGGAACAGGTGGTGGCTGGGGAAGTGGGCACTGAATGGGCACAGCCACCGGAGATGTCTGGGGATTTGGGGCCTATGGATACTACTGAACCTGGGGTTTCTGCAGGAGCTGATCCCACTTGGGATGCTTGGAGAAGGGAGGATGGTTCTTTAAGTGTTCATGGGGCTAAGTGTGGGCAGGATGATTGGGACTCCGACGAATTGCTAGGTACTCCGGATCCACGAGCTCTAGCTGTGTGGAGTTCGGACTCTGAGTAGATTTGGGACACCTGGTGTTTGGGTGTGAGTGTTTGGTCACCCAGAAGGAAGGGGAATAAAATGGGAATGTTTGGCCACTGCACTTTGCGTGTGGCAAGGTGTTGCTGAGGCGCCATTGGGATCTCTGTGTTTCCGTGAAGACTGGACTTGGACTGTGATTCGGATGTAAGTTATCTGGGACTGCTCTGCAGCAGAGGGATGGAACTGTGTGAGTTTCCCTGGACTGCATTCTGATTACTATTTCTAGCTGCTGATACCATCTGGCTTGGCTCTCGCTGTGTCTTATCGTGGACCTGGTTTGGATGACTGCACCCTCTTCGGACTTTGGATTGAATTTGACCTGGCTTCTGTCTACGCCCTCTGACTGACGACTACTCCCGGCTTCTGACTACTGGTTTGCCTTTCGGAATTTGCTGCTGCCTCCTGACCTGACCTTGGATTCTCCTGACGACGGCTATTCATCATCCCTTTGAAGCTTTCGGCTTTATCTGCACCGTGGAAGCAGTTTACTGTTCTTCTAGTTTGTTTGTTTTCAAGCCAGTTTGCTGTTTTTCTTTTGGGAACTGTCCCTTTAAATCCGCAGAGCCGGCTATCTGTTTTCAGAAACGTTTTGAAGCCAAAAGAGGCTTTTGCACTTTCAGTTATACTCTGCAGCTTCTGGAAGGTTTCAAGCCTTCGTTTATTTTGCATATTTTCTTGCAGACAACTCTATTTGTTCTCCAAAGCTGAATTGAAGCGTCTTTTAGTTTTTATTGAATGCCAGCATGGGAAAATAGCGTGGCTTGTTTTTGAGTTATTTTTGTCCAAACTACTCTTGAAACACTGATAAGTGAAGTGTTTCAAGGATACTTTCTGTGTTTATGTTATTTTTGGCTTATCTTCGGAATAAACACTGTTTTGTTTGTTAACTGGCGTCTGACTCTTGACAATATGGTAATTTATTGCCAGTATTGTGCTATGCTAATAATATAATATTGTATGTAAATTTAATTTGTAAGCCTCTCTGAGTCCCCTTCGGGGTAAGAAGGGCGGAATATAAATGTATTAAATAAATAAATAAATAAAACCTCTGCAAAATATTGCCTATGCTTTTCTGTACAGAAAATACGAAGTTATACAGATGGGAAGGGTAACTCCCTTCACTCTAAAAGCCATTTCCCCTCAAGGCATATAAACAGAAACAAACCCACAAAATATCCCATCCACATGCTTCAACCATTCCCTACCAACAAACCTTTATAAAGATGTATTTTTTCTTACTTGTTTTATAAAATGTAATGTCCTTTTTTCTTTTAAAATTATAACTCATCAAACTGAGATTGCATGTTGTTACTCATTGGAATCCCAGGACCTAGACCCAAAACTCAAAAGATGGAATGACAAACATGAATATATGTAAAGGTTTCTACCAAAACTGAACACTGCGAAAGAGCTATTAATTCTACAACCAGGACAAGGGTCAAAAATGTAAGGAAGAATAAAGAGTTAACTGAAACAGTGAGTCAAAAAAATCACAGCAACACAGGATGTTACTTGGTCCAAGAGGTTAATACAAAACCTGAGCTGACGTATTCAGTATGTACTCATGTACAAGTCAGCTTCAATGTATAAGCTGTGGACAGATTTGGGGACCAAAATTATGGATTTTGCTATGACCCATGGATAATTCCTCACCACGATTTCCTCACCTGGCATTAAAAAAGGAGGGAGTAGGAGGGATTAGTACTTCTTTTAGGTTATCCCAGAACAGACTACATTCTTGCCTTTCACCACTTTGCTCCAAGAAGGGGATGGTGCATTAAAAAAAGCATCAAGGTACACTATTCACATTAATCCCTGTGAATAAGTCAACCCACTTTTTGAGGTGACTTTTTGTCTAAAATGTCTGGATTTGGTGCAATAATCAACAGCGGAGGAAGACAAATAAGGAGGGATTCAGAGTATAAAGAAGAAATGGCAGGGAAGCACTGGAAGAAGCTTTCCTACAAACAAGACTTTGAATGAAAGAAAATCAAAACAAGACATTGGGAATATTCTAATACCGTTATTCCCAACCTGTGGTTTGTGGATCACCAGTGGTCCCCAAGAACTAAAATATGGTCTGCAGCCTCACCGTTGCAACACTGTTG
Organism: Anolis carolinensis; assembly: GCF_035594765.1. Classification (NCBI taxonomy): domain Eukaryota; kingdom Metazoa; phylum Chordata; class Lepidosauria; order Squamata; family Anolidae; genus Anolis; species Anolis carolinensis. The sequence goes on from NC_085842.1 coordinate 241,037,103, forward strand.
CAACAAGAGCAAGTGGTCTCGTGAAATCCTTATAGTGCCGGGGCAATGGGGATGTCGGGAGGGGAGAAGCTGACTATCCACGAAAGGCACGACAACAAGCCTCCTGAGTGCTGCTTCTACTCCTTCCCCCCTCCCCCTGAGCGGAACCGTTTCATGTGGTGCCTGGAAGCAGGGGCACCTTGGTGTCTTCGTTTTTAGGGCCATTCCTGAGGTTATTTGGAGTGCCGATTCAGAAAATTGCATTGGATAGACCACATCAGCTCTAGACTATTAAATATGGTTTTCTGTGGGCAAGCAGATGGCGACTACTGGATGGCATAGGTTCTGTATCAGAAACTAGAGCTGATGTGGTCTATCCAATGCAATTTTCTAAATCAACACCCCAAATAACCAAACTGAATCTAAAGTTGACCAAAAACTGATTCCAACCCCTTTTGGCACTAATGTTGGAGAGTGATCTATGGACAAAGTGGTCCCTAGTCAAAAAATGGTTCTCATATAATGGGTGAGAATGAAGTTATTTCACTGGTTTAGCAAGTAATATCTTCAAGCAAATTCTACATTCAAGATTTGATCTTTTGGATTCTTTTTTTGGAGGGGACATTTTCAAACCATGGTTGGTTGAATTTGTGGATGCAGAATCCTTGAAAACGTAGAGCTGATTATATCTGACTTTTAATCCCATCTCCTGAGTATTTAGTTTATGTATTTACTCTTGTCTCTGGAGTACAGCCATCTCAAGAAGCTGTGATGGCCATGACAATAGTTGATATATTCAGATCTCTTGCCAAGCCATACTTGGCACGAATTCTTGGTGTTCCAGCAAATGACAAAATATGGCTTCTTCATTCAGACATCAGGCCTTCCTGCAGTTAAGTCCCCTGAACCATGGATTAGTGTGATATCCAAATTATGACATTGCAACCTGTCTGTGGCCACCCAGGGAGCTTCATGCCTGAACAACCAGGTATCTCTACTTCAAATCCAACACTAACACCCTCTGTGTCAGCTTTGCCATAAATTGTGGCCACAGACACGACTCGCTGTGCAACTTGCTTGCTGCTGCTTGCACCCCTTGCCTTCCAAGACATACACACGACAGAGGGAAGTACAGATGGGAGTAATGGCAAAGGCATTCACTGGCAGAAAGCGAGTAAAAAAAGACTTCTGGGAATGGAACATTGTGTTCCATCAACAGAACATAAGAAATGAACTAATCAAAGCTTCAATAAACAAGTGAAATTTGGGGCTGGAAGTGGTAAAAAGAGATGGAAGAAAGTGTGTAAGAATATCTTCTTCTTACATAGTTCCAATTTGGGGCTTCAGTTTCAACTAGGGTACATATAAACCAATACAAGAATTTGATTTAAAAGCCTGCTCAGTCTGCTTCTGGGATGGTGAAGGCACAGGTATACAATTGAAGCCAATGATTAAGAAGAATCACAACATTAATCTCCGCTTGATTTTACAGTGCTCAAATTCCCATAAAAGTTAGATGTAGCTTGCTTTGTTTCTTCCTAATAATCCTTGAGGTCAAGATGTTTTGATTCAGAGCATCCTGGAAAAACCAAGTGCCTTTTCTGAAAACCAAGTCACTTACTCAAGCAGACATCACAGAACCAGCAAAGTTAGACCCAGTTTATTGATTTTATTTGGAATTTTCTAGGTCAATGGACTGCAGCCTCATGTCGTTACACTCTTTTAATTCCAAATAATTTCCTTTTTATAGCTGGACTAGCTGTACCCGGCCACGCATTGCTGTGGCGAAGTATGGTGGTATGGGAAATAAAATACTGTGGAATTGGTGGTATTTAAGGTAAAGAGTAAAGGTTTTTCCCTGATGTTAAGTTCAGTCGTGTCTGACTTTGGGGGTTGGTGCTCATCTCCATTACTAAGCCAAAGAGCTGGTGTTGTCCGTAGACTCCTCCAAGGCCATGTAGCATGACTGCATGGAGCGCCATTACCTTCCCGCTGGAGCAGTACCTATTCATCTACTCTCATTTGCATGTTTTTGAACTTTAGGGTTGGAAAAAGGTAGGGCTGCCCCAATTCAAACCTGCGACCTTTCGGTCCAGAAGTTCAGCAGCTCAGCGCTTTAACACACTGCGCCATCAGGGGATATTATTTCGTAAAGGTTGTGAATATACAATAATTCTTATTGGGTTTTTTTTGCCTGTTGGAGACAAGTATGAATGCTGCAATTAGGGAAAATGATTAGCATGTAATGGCCTTGCAGCTTTAAAGCCTGGCTGTTTCCTGCCTGCGTGAATTTTTTGTTGGGAGGCGTCAGCTGGCCCTGATTGTTTCCTGTCTGGAATTCCCTTGTTTTTAGAGTGGTGTTGTTTGCGAGATTGTATGTGCTTCTAGTATCTGTGGCCCTTAGAAAATAGAGGATTTGCCAGACTTTGGTGATGGGAATACTTCGTTGGGAGGTGTTAGCTGGCCCTGATTGTTTCCTGTGTGGAATTCCCCTGTTTTCAGATTGTTGTTCTTTATTTAGTGTTCTGATTTTAGAGACTGTATTGTTATGTTTTATTATACCACAGTAATTTTTATATATTCTGATTTTAGTGTTTTTGAATACTTGGAGCCAGATTGTATTCATTTTCACAGTTTACAGCAACACAATAATAATATAATAATAATAATAATAATAATAATAATAATAATAATAATAATAATAATAATGACTTTGGTAATACACACTGCTTCACTCCCTTCTCAGCTTCCTTTCTGGAAGAATCCTTTATTGGGAGGTGTTAGCTGGCCCTGATTGTTTCCTTTCTGGAATTCCCAATTTCCCTGCTTTCAGAGTGTTGTTCTTTATTTACTGTCCTGGTTTTAGAGATTATATTGTTCTGTATTATTCTACCACAGTAATTATTTCATATTACAGTAGACTCTCACTTATCCAACATTCGCTTATCCAATATTCTGGATTATCCAATGCAGTCTGCCTTTTAGTAGTCAATGTTTTTGTAGTCAGTGTTTTAAATTCATTGTGATATTTTGGTGGTAAATTTGTAAATACAGTAATTACTGCATAATATTACTGCATATGGAACTACTTTTTCTGTCAAATTGGTTGTATAACATGATGTTTTGGTGCTCAATTTGTATAATGATTACCTAATTTGATGTTTAATCGGCTTTTCCTGAATCCCTTCTTATTATCCAACATATTCACTTATCCAACGTTCTGCCGGCCTGTTTATGTTGGATTAGTGAGACTCTACTGTATATTTATAATCTTATATTATCTGCTTAGAACTGGATTATATGAAGCCCCTTCTACACAGCTGTATAAAATGCACACTGAAGTGGATTATATGGCAGTGTGGAGTCAAGATAATCCAGATCAAAGCAGATAATATAAGATTATAAATGGGCTATATAGCTGTGTGGAAGGGCCTTCAGTCTACACTGCCATATAATCCAGTTCAAATCTGATTATCTGTATTTTATAGGCAGTGTGGAAGAGGCCTAAGTGAGGCCTAACTCTGCCTGTCCCCTGGGCTGAGTGAGTTGCTAGGAGACCAAGTGGGCGGAGCTTAGCCTTCTATTGGCAGCAATTGGATAAAAACAATTATTCTTCTCCCTCTAATTAGGACTTTATTTTTCTTTTCTTTTTGTTGTATCAACCTAGAGGCGTGGATGAGGGGTTGTGCTGTCAATTTTCGAGGTTGTGGTGTTTAGTTTTGTTGTTTTGTCCGCTGCCGTGATTCCATCACTTTTTTATATATATAGAAGATTATGTAGCTGCACTGTTTCAAAGGAGAATTTCTCACAAAAACCCTTCCAGACATAAGGGATGGAAGAGCTGTGAAGCTACCATTTGCATTCTTAGTATTTTTATTATGTTCCATGCTTTCTGTACTCAGGGCAAAAAAATCCCAAACTTTAGGATTTCTGGAGTTTGGACACTTTTCCTCCCTAGAGCTGGGAGGAAGGGACAGGTTCCTTTCGAAGGGACTTGAAAATCCTACAAGAATTTGGACAGCCTTGTGTGTGTGTGTGTGTGTGTGTGTGTGTGTAAAGACTGTTTTCTTTTTCTTTCTTTTTTTTTTTTTTTGAGTGAAAGGACCCTTTTAAAGAAATAAAAGTCATTGCCGTTGTCAGCCTTGCAACCCATCCTCTATCTTTAGATTTAACTAGCTTGAGAACAAAGTTATGGAGAACTTTACAAAATACCTTGATGAAATAAAATCACATCTCAGGCTTTCTCCCAACTCATTAAATCTGATGGATAAGAGATATTGTTACCATGTATACTTATGCATCAAGTTGAAACATTTTAGACAACAAAATAGATTTATCCATAGGCAAGTATAAAGTGAAATATTAACCTGGGCAGGAAAATGGTGGCAGTGGCTGCACTCTGATGCTTCCCCATCCATTTTTAATAAAATAATAATAATAATAATAATAATAACTTTATTTTTATATCCCGCCACCATCTCCCCAAAGGGACTTGGGGTGGCTTACATGGGGCCAAGCCCAAAAATAACATACATAATAAAAACACATCAAGTAAAACAAATCAATAAAACATATCAATAAAACAAATACATAAAACATGGATTAAACATAAAAATGCATAAAAATGACTGGGCCATAAAGTGCATACAGTGAAGCTACCTAGCAACATGCACCAGGCGCTTGCCATCTACCTAGCAACACGCAGGGGGCACATCCCAAGGGGCGAGTGCCCCGTACATGTTGCTAGGTAGCTTGCAATCTACCTAGCAACACGCACACTAGCCAGCCAGCGAGCACCTGCTCGGATTGCACGGAGCGGGGCTCGGACAAGCGGGGTTTAACTGAATGTGTGTGTGTGTGTGTGTGTATATATATATACACACAGTAGAGTTTCACTTATCCAACACTCGCTTATCCAACGTTCTGGATTATCCAACACATTTTTGTAGTCAATGTTTTCAATATATCATGATATTTTGGTGCTAAATTCATAAATAAGTAATTACTACATAGCATTACTGAGTATAACTACTTTTTCTGTCCAATTTGTTGTTAAACATGATGTTTTGGTTCTTAATTTGTAAAATCATAACCTAATTTGATGTGTAATAGGCTTTTCCTTAATCCCTCCTTATTATCCAACATATTTGCTTATCCAACGTTCTGTCGGCCCGTTTATGTTGGATAAGTGAGACTCTACTGTATATATATATCACACACACACACACATACATACAGTAAAACCCTGCTAATTCGAACTCCACTCATCCGAGCGTCCGTGCTAACCGAGCGAAATCTCCCCCCCCCCTCACTCACCCCGCCAGATCCCGGTGCTGCCAGAACCCAGCCGGGTGAGTGAGTGAGGGACGGAGGGTGGGCTCACTCTCTTGCTCCTTCGCCAGGTGGGGTGCTGGTGCTGCCGGCCCCGGCGTGGCAAAAGAGCCGAGGCACGGGTGGGCAGGTGAAGGGGGAGGGCCGCACAGGCCCTCCCCGTTCACCCGCTCGCTGGCTGGCTAAATGTGACATTTAATAGGCTTTTCTGTAATCCCTCCTTATTATCCAAGATATTCGCTTATCCAAGCTTCTGCCGGCCCGTTTAGCTTGGGTGAGAGACTACTGTATATCTATACACACACACACACACACATGCACATATATACATGTATATGGTCAAATTATACACAAATGTATATGGTAGTGTGGCAAAAGATAATTTTGTGAAATCCCCAATCCCCTAATCATTGTACTTGCATCAGGATTGTTTGCAGACTGGCAGATTTATCACTTAGTTAGTAGTATCATTCAGTCTGCAGTTTGCTGGATCATCCTTGTTTTTTCTTTTTTGAAGTCAAATTTCTCACAAATGCTTTAATTGTACATTTCCTGCATCAGGAAGTGGTTTGTCTAAGTGCGCTTGGGGCCCCTTTTCAACCACAACTCTATGGTTTTATTAACTTTTCCCTATGCTCAGTCTGACAGAACCTCCTCTGTTACACATTATGATGTCCAAAGTTGCTAGACTCCATCAGCAAGTTCCTTTAGTACGTTACAGTGTAACTCAGCTGGTCCTATAATTGCCTTCCCACTTTGAAATTGGGCACCCCTGCCACTTCAGTACATTTTGGAATTTTCCATCAATAAAAGCATTTGCCCAAGTTAAACAAGACACATGGGAATCAAAAGCAGAAGACCATAAAAAGGTTGCAGTGCTCAATGGCCCCAGGGTTTATCTGGGATTCAACAGGTCTCCTCCTCCAGACAATATGTAGAGTTCCTGTGCTCTGGTCATTTTTGTTTGTTTATTGTTTATGGATATATACTCTCCCTTAGCTTTGTAAAAATTGTGAGCTTGGCAGGGTGAGAAAAAGCTTCCTGCCACCTCATCAGCATCCATCAGCATTTTTATTTCATTTGGTGTGGGCATCTCCACTTTGCTTAATTGGAGACAATCAGTTCTTGCTGGAATAAATGAGGAACTGATGCTTTCAGAAAACAGCTATAGCTTTCAAAAACTATGTTTTGTGTGCACAGCTTTTTCTTCACAGGACATGAACACAGGCTTCATATATACATAAATAAACCTTAGTCTAATATGATTCACCCTTCATGGCTGTACCCTTCCCCTGGAGCAGTCATTTTAACTAACCGTAGTTGAATATTATGTTCTAAGTTCGACAAACTGTAGTTCACTTGAGCAACTTGAATGACTTGTAATTAGTCTATACAGTAAGCCCAAAGTATTCACAGGACTGGGACCAGAAGTTTCATTTACCCACATCTGAAAAAAATATGTTTCTCTATGCATTTTCTAGGTCCTTCAAGTGATTCTATGGTATGCTTCACCCAGTTGTCTATAAACTTGTGCTGGAAACTAGTGATACCTAAAGAGGTGTCCTCTCGAGGCATCTTCTAGATCTTCCAACACTATGTTATACTAACATGTTATACTATGTTAATAATGTATGTGATCTAACCTGTTAGTAATCTATGTTATACTAGATTATTAACAGGAGTCGTGCACAGGGAGAAATCCACTCCCATGTTGCGGCAGCTCCACTGGCTGTCGATCTGCTTCCAGGTTAAATACAAAGTGCTGGTCATTACCTTTAAAGCCTTAAATGGCTCGGGTCCAGGCTACTTGACCAAACGCATCTCCTCTTACAAACCAGCCCAGGCACTGCGGTCAGCAGAGAAGGCCCTGCTCTCAGTCCCACCCCCATCTCAAGTACGGCTGGTGGGAATGAGAGAGAGGGCCTTCTCCGTGGTCGCCCCCCACCTCTGGAACTCACTCCCTAAAGAAATAAAGCTGTCCCCCTCCCTCCTCTCCTTCAAAAAACCACTGAATACCTATTTATGCTCACTAGCATATGGAGAGGAGGAGGATTAGATAAAGAGAGATCACTACCGGGCCCCTGGCTGAGAACTATATCATATTTGGACCTTCCTAGTCCACGCCAGCCCAATGCTCATTGTTTGACCACGTAACCAACCTACGCTATGAACTCTAGTTGGCCATTGTAAATCAGTGTGAATGTTTATTTGGATTTTAAGTTATTATATAATTTTGTTTGACTCCATGTAGTTTAATTTATTGATGTTAGGTTTAATTTACTGATGTTAGGCTTTAATATGATGTTAGGTTTTAACGTTATTTTTATTTGTAGGGTTTCTCTGGGATTTTATGTCAGTATTTGTCAAGGTCAGACGCCAGCCAATGGATGGAAATACAGTTTATTGCATAAACAACTCAAAAAATCTCATTAAACAAACACAGGAGCTTGCAACAGTTAACCTTCAGTGTGAAAAAGGCATATAAACTAAAAAAACTCCAAAAAACCAAACCGGAGTATAATCCGGATTATCCAGAGATATAATCCGGATTAAAACAAAACTGCTTAGATTCAGCTCAAAATTGCAGGATGGATTGAAGAAGGCAAAACAAACTGTGGGCCGAATTTCCAAGGGTCCAAAGTAAACAGAATCCCAAACCGGGACAAACTTTGCCGCCGGAAACAGCGCAAACAAACCGGCACCAGAAACAAAGTAAGGAAGGGCAAAGAGTTACTGCAGGGTTAGAAACCAAGCCAGTGGCTAGTAACGGAGTGTAACTGCAGAACCAGGAGTCAAACTGAAATTGGGAGCAGAGCGTTACTTCAGGGTCAGGAACGAAGCCAACAATCGATAACGGAAAGTAACTGCAGAACCAGGAGTCAAACTGGAATTGGGAGCAGAGCGTTACTTCAGGGTCAGGAACGAAGCCAACGGTCGGTAACGGAGAGTAACTGTAGAACCAGGAGTCAAACTGGAATTGGGAGCGGAGCGTTACTTCAGGGTCAGGAACGAAGCCAACGGTCAGTAACTGAGAGTAACTGCAGAACCAGGAGTCAAACTGGAATTGGGAGCGGAGCGTTACTTCAGGGTCAGGAACGAAGCCAACGGTCGGTAACGGAGAGTAGTTACAGGGTTGAGAATGAAGCCAAGCCGGAATAGGGAGCGAAGAGTAATGCCAAAACGATGTCCAGTCCAAGGTCCAAGATGAGAAGTCGTCACAGCAAAGTCCACGTCAATGGGTTGACACAAGTAGCCAAAACAACGGAGGCGAACTAATGCAGACAGTAATCTCAATGCAGTCTAAGGAAAACCCAAACAGTTCCAGCCCCCGTCGTAGATGTAACCCGGAATAAACTTACGTCGGTTGCACAGTCCCAAGCCAGTCTTCAGGAACACAAATACTCCTCAAATGAGTCTTGCTCCCGAGGAGTCTTTCTTCTCTTCCTGCTACTATCAGTAGTATCGTTGACCCCGGAAGGCTCATTCACAACAGTATTTGTTTGTTTACGGAGGCATTGAATGTTTGCCATTGTATGTTTGAATCCGCCCTGAGTCCCCTTGGGGAGATAGGGCGGAATACAAATAAAGTTTTATTATTATTATTATTATTATTATTATTATTATTATTATTATTATTATTCTGCCAGACGGTCTTTCACTCAATAGAATTTGGTATTACCTGCAGTCTCACATATCCATACAAATACGGGATATATATAGTTTCTTGAAAGATGACAACTTCAATTCACAGGGTAAGAAATGGGATTTTAAAAAACTATGTTATGGGATCTGAACTATGTAGAACTGGAAACTGAAGTGAAAGCTCTTCTTCTGGCTGTTCCCTAGAATGAAGGCTTACTGTTTTTTATTGATCCAAATGAGACCAGTGTGATGAGTTAATACTCCACATTAGTAAAAAGAAGCACTATACTCAAAACAGATAGAATACAATATTCCCAATTGATGCCCAGGAGACAGCAACTGAGCTGTTTGGACTTCTTGCCAAATCTCAAACAAGAAAAGTGAAATGATATCACCAATAAGAAAAATGATCTTACCACAAGCCTTACAAGCAGCAATACAGATCTCTTCTGCAATATAATCTCCAGCTCGAAACTCCAAATAATCGCCTTCAGTCTTTCCCAGGGAATGATAAAGGTAAACTCGAAGAAGTGGTTCTGTCTGTCTAGAAATGGTTGAATTCCCAACGACGCCACCATTCTGGTGAATTGGAGATGACGCTGTCCCTTCCATCTCTGTCATCGTAAGGCAGGCCATGATGTCTTTATGTGCTACTCAAAGCATTTGCCTGCAAAATAGTTTAAAGTAATTTGTTATAGGTTAGATTAAGAGTCAGTAAACAGAAAATCTAGAGTATTTTGCATTTAATTTGCAATGCTAGAGAAGGCATAATTTAATGCAGCAGAATTCAGATGTCACAGATGAGGACTTTAAAAGCTTGTTTAACATTTAAAGTACAGATCTACAGTTCTCATGGGAGGTTAGGTAATGTACTTTCTCATCAGGTTACTTGCCATTTTTTTTTGTTTACAAGTGCTGAAAAGAGATGAAAAATAGAACAAATGAAATGTACAGGCTCTGTTTATAATGCTCTTAACCATATAACAGGTCAATTGTTTTTTTAAAAATCAGTAAGTTGATAGGAATATAATCAAACTCAATGTGCAGACTTCCAGAATTTTAGTGGAGTACCACACCTTCACAGCACTACTATTCTCCTGATCCCATATATACCATTCATGTGATTTTCCAAATCCACATTTCGTTTTGATTTAGTGCTTCCACTTTTGAAATTCACCTTGTGGTGAGAAGCACTAGTGTGAATCAATCTGTAAACAGACCACTCATGCTGCCTGCTGTGAAGTATGTTGAAGTTAAAACTTTGGGGTTTGTTACATTTCAGAATTCTAATTCTTTCTTTCTTTCTTTCTTTCTTTCTTTCTTTTTCTTTCTTTCTAGAAGTATGCTTAGCTTCACAAAATGATCAGGCCAAGAAGTTTCATTTTTGCATCAAAAAGGAAGTCAAAGCAAGAACAACTGACAAGTTTGGATCTTCCATACCTTAACTTCCTCAAATTAGACCATTACTGCTAACCTCACACCATACAAATACTTCAACACAAAGCTTTAAATAATATATCCTATATAACAGGCACGAGATGCTTTTCCTGAGCTGCAGGGGTCGGGATGGACAGTCCTCCTGATGACTCTGAATAAGATTTCTCCTCATTCTTAACTATTAGCTCTGCTGGCTGAGGAATCTTTCACAGCTTAAGTTCAATATGACTTCTAGCATTGAGATTCTCAACTTCTCCAAAGCCCAATAATGTAGTTTGCATATTATTTGAATTGTTTGTTATTCTACCCACTAAGCAAATAATGGGTGATTCACTAGCCTGTTTCTTTGTGTATCTTGCTAATAACCATATCAAGTGTAAAGGACGGATCAGAGGATGGCTCTTTTTACTGTATTTACTTATACAATTAATTTGCCAACTGGTCTCACGGTGCACACACAGGTGCACATACACACAGACATCACTGGTGTTGATGTGCCACTCCCCTAATCTCTCACAACTGGGTAGGCTGCCTTTGGGGTGATGAGAGCTGCAATCCAACTGGATCTTGATTTATAATATCTTTCCTAACATCAGTTATTCATACTGAACCCAAATGATAACAGGAACTCTTGGAGATTTCTCATTCATATGACTGCAGTAAGTCCAAGGTGATTTGATGACAATTAACCACAACAGTAAATGTAAAGCCGACTTGATGTTCCAAAAGATTATCTAAGAGGTCTTCACTACATTTACAAAGATTCCTTGAAACATTATAGCAAACACACTTGCCTTTTAAAGTAATTGCACATGACGGTACTGTTCCATTATCCGAGCAGAGGCCAAAAGGGGGCACTAGACCAGTGGTTCTCAACCGGGGTCCCCAAATATTTTTGGCCTACAACTCCCAGAAATCCCAGCCAGTTTATCTGCTGTTAGGATTGCTGGGAGTTGAAGGCCAAAAACATCTGGGGACCCCAGGTTGAGAACCACTGCGCTAGACAGAGAAGGATAGTCCATTTTGTGGGGGGTGAGGATGGGGCGATGGAAGAAGAAAAGCCATTTCCCCATTTTCCCGTTATTTCCCCCACCCATGTCGCCATTGTGGAAACAACCCTTTTTTATGAAATGGAAGTGGGGAGGGGGAATAACCAGCAAAAATGGCAGAAATGGTTTTCCTCCTTCATCTCCCCTCCCCAATAAAATGGCCTATCCTTCATGGTCTAGTGCACCCTTTTGGCCTCTGCCTAGGTTAGTGGAACAGTACTCACAAGACTATTCAATTAAACTTAGTCATAGACAACAAGACATAATCTAGACTGGATCTACACTGCTATATAATCTACATTATCTGTTTTGAACTGGATTATATGAGCCTACACTGTCATATAATTCAGTTCAAAGCAGATAATCTGGATTTTATATGGCACTGTAGATGGGGCCCAAGTTCTCTTGAAATAGATTTAGAAGGAGAGAACATAGCCCCAATACATTAATTTTGCACTTGAGCTAAACCTCAAATCCATGGGACCACATACATGAAAACGTACAGGGAAATTCCTATTCTTCTCCAAATGTTTTCAATCCAGAAATGGTACTGGCTGTTACATCAGTAACCAAAAGGAAGTAAGTAATACAAACTTTGACTACAAAAATGGCTTGGATTATCCAGAAACTTGGATAAGCGAGACTCTACTGTACCAGCAATTTGTAATCCTAACCTTGAATTGCTACTTCCACCCTTCATCATTTGGTATGCGAACTTGGGCCAATGGATCTTGTAGTCCGAAAACATCTGAAGGGCCCTATTAACAGTCTCCTATCCAATTACTAGCCTACTAACACATAAATGAATGTTAATCCATATAACCAAAGTCATTACTTGTGCAAGAAGTTTGTAAAGGCATTTCAGAACGGAAAGAGAACATAAGCAATGTTTGTTCAAGACACTGAAACAGTATTTTAAGCCGTTCTGCCACAGAAAGGCTGAAGTTCAAAACTGCTAATGTTTCAACCTCCTGAAAACAGGATGGGACATGAGTAGTTGGAGAATTGACCCATTGGTAGGCATTATCCACTACCGTCACTTAAGTAGTTGTAACCAATTTAGGCTACCTGCCCTATAGTTTTTCTGCCCCATGATACAACAAAGCTGAAATGATATCATCTCTGTTGTTATACTGGATTTGTTAAGTAGGACCTTGAAATTCTCCCTAGGATTCAAATATAACAACAACAGCAGCAACAACAGCAACAACAACAACAAAACAACAACATTTCATTTATTACTCGCCTCTCCTTTCTATAATCCTATCCCTAGCTCTTCACACACGGCCATCAGAAAGTTTCCCACAATTCAGACAATGCAAGTTTTAAAAAAATTTCTGGTGCACAAGGGTTAATACAGCTCTTTTCTTCAAAGAGTTTTATCAGAATAGTTGAAAGGCCTTTGCCCTCACTGGCTGTGATCCCACGAAACAGATGGTTCTAATGGGGAAGGCAACAAGCTGCATGCAAAACATTTAGCTGAAATTAATCTCAGTATGGAACAGCGCTTCCTTCTAATTATTTTGGATTTGTGTTTCCAGCTAGTGGAAGTTTAGAAAATTTTCTCCCTAAAACTATGAGCATTGGTTTCGATGATGCATTGTTGTGAAATGATAAAGCACTATCTTCCGCTTTAATGTCTGCAAACAAATAAAACTGATAAAGAATTCAGATATTTAAGAAAAGTTAACGCAACAGAAATGGGTATCACAGTAAGACCCTTACATTGGCGAGGATAGCTTCCTGGCTAGACTGCTGTTACCTGAAATCAAAAATATGATTGAAGTCTATTAAACAGCATGTCTTCTGGTTCCAGCATAACCTAGAGCTGCATGGAGGGATTCCCAGGGTGGTATCCTCAGTTCTTCCCCATAAGTGAAACTGCAGATATTGGTTCCATGGTTACAGAGGTCTTACTGTACTTAGCTTTTCTTTTATATTCTCAAGGAACTTAATGCTACAGAATTTGGGGGATGATTCTAGAACATGAGTATTGGACTACAATTCCCATGAATTAACCATTTATCCTGTTAGTTGGAACCATCATAGCACATCACCAGTACAGCCAAGGGTTTCTTGCTACATACTATATCATAGGTTTACTTAAGTCCTACCTGGGCTGTAGTTCAACGTGCGCAAGGAAGGAAAATGCACTAGCTTCATATAGAAATAGGATATGGGTCATCAAGTTCAACCTCATACTCAATAGGGCAGAATCACTTGCTGGGGATGTTTTAGCTGTAGGCTCAACACTGAGCAGGACATTGGACTCAATGGCCCATGAGGTCACTTCCAACTCTTATGTTTCTATGACTCTATACCACTGTTTTTCAAACTCTGCTCCTCCAGATGTATTGGACTTCTGCTTCCATAAATCCTAATAGCTGGTAAACTGGCTGGAATTTCTGGGAGCTGAAGTCCAAAACACCTGGAGGAGCAGAATTTGAGAAACACTGCTCTATACCCACCGATCATCACTTCCACCAGTCTTCCCATGTGAATTCAAATTCCAAATCCAATGGGAGAGTTTTCAAAGGTGGAGGAAAATGAGGGCAGGAAAATGAGGGGAATGAGAGAAGTGGAAAAGAAGGGTTTTGACTAACATATAATATTTTCTTTTATGTTTATTTTACTCTGGTTCACAGGGCATAAATCCTCAATGTTATGCTTAAAAAAAAGTCACCTCTCTCAAAGAGTAATGATTTGCCCTCAAGAAAGTGGGATCAGGAGTTAAGATTTCAAAGGCTCTGTCTGAACAAAAAGATGCCAAACGCCTCTGGGATTTTTACATGAATTGCATGAATGCAACGGTATCCTCAGGTTTCTCCCTGACATCTGGTATTTCAAAGTACACAGCTTCTTCTGAACACTGAGAATCCATTTAGTTGTTATGAGAGCTTTCTGTAGGCAAAGCTGGAATATAGTTTTGGATGGTCAGGGCAGTGGGAAAGTGTGGTGGTTTCGCAGAGTCAGGAGAACCCATAGCAGCACCACTTTTTTTTTTACAAATCCTTATTACTTCCAAACATGTGACGTTGCTACAAGACATGAAGTGCTTGCTATACACAACTGCAAAAGGAACTGGATCAAATTAGATTCCTGTTACAATAATGCTCGCTCTTTAGATATGTTTAAAATACAGATTCCCCCATCTCCCTTAAAAAGGGGTTGAGAAAAAAATGACGAAAGAAGTGGATTCTCTCCACAGAAAAGGTTAATGATAGAGCATTTTCTTGACGATTTTGTTACTAGCATCTTCCATAAAATCATGTCAAGAAAACAACTTGTAAACAATCTACAAGTGTTGAATGTGAAGGTCACAAACATTCAAGACATGGATATCTTCTGAGCAATTGATATTACGCATTGTTTGCCCCCAGTGGACTATCTAAAGAGACAGGCGGTCCATAATTGAGATACAGGACGCCTTGCATGGCAAAGATCGCTGTTATCTCTGCACACACAGCTTGACAGAAAATGGAAAACCACAAAAACAAACCAGGGCTCTGGAAGTAAACACACTAAAAGGGGCTGGGGTGGGGAGGAAAGAACAACTTGATATAAACACTTGGTTTATTTTAAAATTAACTGTGTTACTGGACATTTCAGCAAGCAAGGCTTTCTCATTTTACCTCCTCTTACTTTGCCAAAGTTCACAGCAATGTTTCCCAGCTCCCGCTGGTTTGGCAAAGAAAACAGTTAATACAGAAACATTCTGCTCCTCAATATTAATTATAACTTCATAATATAATATGAGAAATTATAAGGTGATAACAACGAGATATTTGCGCTTAAAAAGCTCAAGTAAAAAGCATTTTCCATTTCAGCCACATTGTGAAACTTTCCAAACTTTCCAAAAGCTGTTACAAATTTATAACTGACGTAAAATGTGGAAACTATTTTTAAACTCAAGATAGCACAATTCAGTTCATAGCGATATGAAATCAAATAAACAAAGTCTATCTGGCTCAGATATGCGTATGAAAAAGTCACCACACCACTAGACATACAAGCATCTTTATCTCTGTGTTGGCAACTACATGTTGCAGCCATAGAAAGAATCTTGTGTTCAAGTCTGATGCTCTTTGGGTTTACAATCTGGAGAAATGGTCATATGGATAAATGCCATTGCAGAGGTAACATTTCTATAAATGCTGAAGTCACAGCTTTGAAGTCAGATAGGATTTTAGAAAAAAATTCAAGTGAGTCTTACATCTTTAGAGACTGAAAGTTATTTAAATTAACACTACTCAAGGTGCATGGCTGGAGCACTGACAGTCCCAGGCAAGTTTCAAGGAAAGAAACAATGGCATCCAAAGGATATAAATTTAGTTCCTAGTACCATGGGAAAAACTGTCTGTCCCTCATATTAATAGCCTCAGCAAAGACTGAAGCAACACTGAATATACTTTATTTCTTATATTCTAATATGCTATCGATTGTAAGATGAACACCAACAGGAAAAAACTTTATTTACATACATAAAAAGCACTCCTGATTCTAAGGCGCATCTCATTTTTAGAGATGTTTATACTGGGGAGGATGTGTCTTAGACTCAAAGAATTACAGTATTATGTAAACTTAAGAAATGAGAGATTTTGTGTCTGGGGAGAACAAACAGTGGAAGATATCAAACATTTTTTGATTGACTGCCCAGCATATGCTGAACTTCGACACAGATATTTACATCCATTACTATCTAATTTTAGGTCCCCCAACAGAAATGATCTTCTGACAGTCCTCTTGCAAGGACAAGAAAGATCCACCATAATCAGAGTAAGCCTTTTTATCCTGAAAGCTATCAAGAAAAGAGCACATTTCCTGAAAGAAGAATCAGGAAAATAAGATTTTGACGGCAAACAGAAGGTCAGCTGCCTGTTCTTTTTGCCTTGTTTTTATTTATGTTGCACTTTGAAATGGTCATATGACTGGTCAAACAAATAAATTATTATTATTAGTAGTATTATGTAGACTTGATTTCCCAGAAAACTATCATGTTTAATACTTTATAACATTCAAGATCAATCAGACAATAAGATAATTTTTTAAGAAGTTACACATGGAGCTACAAGCGCCTAAAGTGTGATGAACACATGGATGGGAAAGAGGAGGTTTTTTGGTTTAATCTGTTCATAAAAGGCAGGCAAAATACAATAAATCAGAAATCAACATGAATGAAGCAAAGAAGAATACAGTCCATTATGGGGAATTACAAAATCAGAAATGCCCCAAAGTCATCTACTTGGGTGGCTGAGACAGCGATGCCTTTGCTCCCTGATGATTCAATGTACACAAATACTGATTTGTTGCCTTTGAGTTTATGTATAAGGTATACACAAAACATAAATGAACTTCATGTTTAGATTTGGGCCCCGTCTCCCAGATATCTCATTATGTATATGTAAATATTCCAAAATCGGGGAGGGGGTTGAGAAACAAAAAATCAAAAACACTTCAGGTCCCAAATATTTCAAATAGGGGATTTTCAACCTGTATTTTGTCTCTTCTAGTCTTCTACAGTGCCAAAGAGACATGAAACACCATTTCCCATAAAAACAACTAAGCAAAGGAAACCAAAACAGGAATTGCAAGGAACTGATACGGTACACCAGTAGTTCTCAACCTGTGAGTCCCCAAGTGTTTTGGCCTACAACTCCCAGAAATCTCAGCCAGTTTACCAGCTGTTATGATTTCTGGGAATTGAAGGCCAAAACATCTGGGGACCCACAGGTTGAGTACCACTGCTGTACACAGTCTTATGTAAGTTGTCTTATTACACAGTTTTTACAAATAATTTTGGAGGAGGAAATCTGCCAGTGTGTGTGTGTGTGTGTGTGTGTGTGTGTGTGTGTGTGTGCGCAGTTTGACACCATTTAAATTACCATTACTTAATACTATGAAATCCTTGGGCTTGTAGCTTGGTAAGACATCAAGTAATCTTTGGAAGATTACTTGATTTTTTAAAGCCACAATGCCCATGATTCCATAACATAGATCCACGCAGTTAAAGTCATGTCAAACTGCATTAATTCTAAACTGTAGATGCACCTAGAGCCCAGCACTCAAAATGCATTATGTTCGAGTTCTTATACACATCATGTCGTGTCTAAAGATTCCTATATCAAAAGTAAATCATCCAAGGTCTACTCAATCTCTTCTTGAAAATTCAGAGCAAATCAGATTGTGCAGATCAGTTGTTTATTTCATTTTGCTTCAGTTCACTTTCTTCACTTTCTATCCTAAAAGAGGTTTTTAAAAAAGTTTTCCACTTGCAACCTTTTTCACCTGAAACATTGTTATGCAATCCCAGGTAAACAGGTATGTAAAAGAGGTACTGTATAAAATCAAACATTTACTGTTTAGCAAGGCTTGCTAAATAGGCTCATTTTCCATTTTATGAAGTACAGATGAAGCATTTTCTGCAGAGCCTACCCTATACACCGTACATTGTTAACAGATTTACTATTGCCAATTTTTCGGCAACGCCAGCATTGAACTAAGAGATTCCATATGGGGTCAGGAACCATAATTTAAGAAGCAATATCCTACTGTAGAACAGCAGCAAAACATGCACAGTGCCTTCAGGTGTTGTGGGACTGCACAATGTAGCATTGACACAGGATGGGAACCACAGTCCCAAATATCTAGGAGGTGCATATTCACCAACCCTCCTGTAAAACTACTCTATAATGGTTTGGAAACTGGATGCTCTACTTCAGGCATGGGCAAACTTGGGCCCTGCAGGTGTTTTTGGCTTCAACTCCCACCATTCCTAACAGCCTCAGGCCCCTTCTTTTCCCCCCTCAGCCGCTTAAGGAAAGGGCCTGGGGCTGTTAGGAATTGTGGGAGTTGAAGTCCAAAACACCTGGAGGGCCCAAGTTTGCCCATGCCTACTCTACTTGCATAAAAAGCCAGCATTCTAACAGTCCTCATTTTTAAAAGCCCCTTTATTAGGAATTTGGATACTTTTGCTCACAAAGACTTTGGTCTGTGATGTAAAAGAAGTCCAGCCGTCTTCACATCCAAACCAAACAAACATGTGTTTGCTCATTTATCATTAGATTATGATTTCACCTGAGCTTATTTTGTTAAAGCAAATACCGTGTCAAAATTGCGTTACTGTTTGTTCTTGGTACATCTAGTAAACAAACAAAACAGAGAACATTCACCTGAGTGGAAAAATTAATGATTCTGACTCTTCCCGCCCCTCACCCCTCAAAGGTAGAAATAAATTCATCACCACGCATTTCAGGCGTCAAACCTGAAATACATTTTCTCAAACCAATTGTACTAGACTAGCTAGATTAAAAACATTACATTAGGTCTTTGTTTGTTTGGTTATTCATTTATCATTTTATTGCCCCCGGTGGAGTAATGTGCTGGCAGGACTGCTAACCAACACACTAGCAGTTTGAATCCGGGGAGAGCTGGTGAGCTTCCTCTGTCAGCTCCAGCTTCCATGCGAGGACATGAGAGAAGCCTCCCACAAGGATAGTAAAACATCAAAAAAACATCTGGGTGCCCCCTGGGCAACGTCCTTGCAGATGGCCAATTCTCTCACACCAGAAACAATTTTTTTTCGACTTGACCCAAAAAATTTTTTACTACCTTTCTTCCAACACGAGAACCAGGACAGCATGCAAAATACAGTAAAATAAAATGCAGCTGAAAAACCAATTGTAATATTAAGAAGTTTAAAAATTAATGAATGATTCTATTAAAAATGTATCAAATTCAAAACAGTTCAAAAGCATATACAATTTAAAACAGAGAATGAAAGCTTTCCACCTCTAATTGAAGCACCCTTCCAAAACAACCTAACAGTTAAACGCTTGTAAATAAAAATCTTGATCTTTTTACTGAGGTGACTGTGGAAGGGAGGAACACAGTCCAGGAGCAGCTACCAAGAAGCCCCCAAATGGGACTATGATGGTAGCTGTATCAAGACAAAGTCCTTCCTTGAGCACCTTAAAATGTGAGCATATACATAAAGGAATATATGGTTCCCTCCAGAAAGTCTGGACCTAAGTCACTGATAACTTTGTAGCTCTATGCCAATATTCTGAATTGGTTTTGGAACTGCAAATGAACCGGACCCTAATGAAAGTCTTATAAAAGGGAGTTAGATATTTGCTGTACCTCACTCGAAACAGCAATCTAGTCATAGCATTTTGGACCACTGAAATTTCTGAACAGTTTCCAAACACCATGTAGAATGTGTTTCAGTAATCCAAACAGTATACAGTTATGGGTTCTGCTCAAGGATCTCTCTATACCTGCCATTTCGATCACATTATTTCCATAAACTATTAACAGCCTGCATGTTTAGGTGACTCATGGTACACACGTTTTTCTTTTTACACCAAAATTTAGTGAGTACAAATTCCTACCAACCCATTTTTTTCTCCTTCCCCGCAGTTGCCCATGAACCAGAGGCCTTACTAACCTTCTAGGAACTGCTCGTCAGGTGACATAAGGAAGCTGCTGGGGTAGAAGTGTTCCACCAATACAAATATTAGTGCATTACAAAGATATTGATCGCAAACAGAACAAGACAAGCTGTAGA
Organism: Anolis carolinensis; assembly: GCF_035594765.1. NCBI lineage: Eukaryota > Metazoa > Chordata > Lepidosauria > Squamata > Anolidae > Anolis > Anolis carolinensis. The sequence continues at coordinate 241,057,107 of NC_085842.1, forward strand.
TCCAACAGAAATCACAATAGTCTGACATTACAATCATTGAGCTCCACTGAAAAGATTTGTGGGATTTGTAGTTTGGTGAAGTAATTAGAATTCTCTGCTGTACTTCAGAAGAGGTTACTAGAGATCTCTAGAAGACAAGTCTAAGCACCTCACCAAATTTCAAATCCAAAAAGAGCTATGATAGCTAAGGTGATATGAAATGGCTATGACTAACTATGCAGTGCAGTTACACTTTCAGTATAATGATCATCTCCTTAGAGAAAGGAGAATCATGTAAAATGTGAACCAAATTATATATAACAGACATGTTCAAGGAAGTCTTTAAAAAAGAAACACTAAAAGAGTAAAGATGCAGCTCAAATCTTGAGATGGGAAGAGAATTTATCTATAGCAGTTTCTGTGTTTTATTGTTTTTACCAGGGGGTACTGTGAATTTATGATGTTGTGTTAACTGTTTATTGCCTATGTTTTGTTTTGCACTTGTTGTATTTTGTATTTTGTGTCACACCTTTTTGTGAGCTGCCCCAAGTCCCTCTGGGAGATGGTGGATATAAATAAAGTTTTATTATTATTAATTATTTATTATTAATTTGCACAACAATGACTACTGATTCATGCGAATTTAGAGCAGAAATGGGCTATGGGGAAAGTTCTGCCCTAGAAGAACACATAGGTCAGTGGTTCTCAACTTGGGGTCCCCAGATGTTTTGGCCTTTTTTCTTCAACCAGAAATCCTAACAGCTGGAAAGCTGGCTGGAGTTGTAGGCCAAAAACATCTGGGTACCTCAGGTCGAGAACCACTGATGTAAGTTCTACATCTGGACAAAACTTTATGGTCAAATGTCATGTGTATGGGGGAGGAGGGAAGGCAGAGGAATCACATTTTTATCAAGCTCCTGGAAGCAAAATCTATTATTTCAGGACCAAAGCATTTAGGAGACATTCTATAAACTGTTGTTATCCAGATTGTTTTATGGAAAGCCAACTGTTGAACTAGATTTGATACTTTATATTCTTGCTCTATCCTTGTGGCTTTGTTGTGCAAGCTGAACCCTTCTTCAGTTCAGCTGTCACAAAATTGCAACAGCAGAACATAACCACCTGCCCAGTTTCTGCAAAGAGTAACTTCACAGTCATTTCCAGCTGTTTAATAGCAAGAAGACTTTTTAAAAAAAGTTTGGTTCAATGCTAAACTTTCGAATATAGTGCACTGACAGGTGGTTGAGGAAGCAAATCAAGTAAAACAGTAGTACAAAGAGAGAAATTGTTCGATTATAACAGAATTGCTAAATGTAATTCAGTGTACAGGCAGTCCCCAAGCGATAGACAAGAATTTATTATTTATTATTTCTTTACTTCATTTCTATCCTGCTTTTCTCCACCTCAAAGGGGACTCAAAGCGGCTTACAAACATTAAAATACATCTCAACAAAATCAATAATCTAAAACATGAGTAATTAAAACACATATCAATCAATTAAACAAATTAAAACCAAATAAAATGCTGAGTCATGATCCATAGTCCGTTATTCAAGTTGTTAAAGTCTCATTCCGTAGTTTCCATAGAATGGTGCTGTAGGTTTGTTCTTAAGTTGAATTTGTATGTGATTTGGAACAGGTACATTTTTAAGTATAACTCCATCTATATCTATCTATCTCTCCATCTATCTATATATGGGGGGGATGACTTTGGATAGCATAGGGAAGGGTTAAGACCACTGCAGTGTTTGTATTGTGTGTCCCTGTTCAGAAGATTTCATTTCACTTCCTGTCCCTGAGACAATTGAATTTTGAAAAAGCTGACTTGTTGTAGAAACAAAGATTGGTGATACAGCTTCTATTGAGACCCCTTTTCCCCATGATAAATCTTTAAGGAGTGAATTTCCCTTCCAAGGGGTAGATTTCTCGCACTTTCTGTTGTCTCACTCCCGTTCTTAACTATGTCATTTGTAAGTCGGATGTTTGTAACTTGTGGACTGCCTATATTTTGAAACAGGAGTGGCCCCAAGATCTATCAGCAGCTTGCCAAGTGATCTACTGTAGTTCAGAAAGAAGTTTCACTTGCTACAACAAGGACAATGAAAAAATGTTCCCCTCTCCTCAATTATGCTGATGAAATCAAGAAAGGATAGGGAAACTAAAGCAAATTACGGTAGAGATCACCTGGATTTTAATTTAAAATGTTATTTCCTGGTCAATCATTTGGGGTTGAAGTGTTTCCAATGGGAGACTGAACAGCTCCAGGAGATGGAAGGAGAAAACAAATGCTGGCTAGCTGGCTGTCAGCGCCACTGTTCCTCAGATGTTCAATCCGCCTCCTCTTTGCAGTGGAAAACGTGTCATAAACAGCACATTTTTTTTTTCAAAGGTGAAGAGCAGGAGCGTCAGTAAAACAGGACTCTTCAGCTTGCAGCCTTCTAGGTGTGTGTGCCTCCAACTCCCAGAAGCCCTAGTCAGCTTGTTCAATGGTCATGAATCCTGGGAGCTGAAGTTCAAAACACCTGGAGGGCTGCAGTTTGAAGAGGCCTGCTGTAAAGTAAGAAAATGGGTAAAAGACTGCAGCTGTTTCCAGTAATACAAATGCAGTGAGGCCTTCATTTGGAATTTCTCAGCTAATAACAAAATTGGAAAGCTGTACACAATAGCTGAACAAACTATATGACTTGTTGCATTGATCAACCAGAAAATTGCCTATGAACTTTTGCTTAATATCATCACTAAATGGCACAGTTAAGAAGCTAATCATTAGTTTATCAGCCAATATCAAGGAACAGTTAGTAGAGAGAATTCAATTTTGCTTTGCAACTGGATGAAAGCAGAGACGGAACCAAAAAAAAACAACCAGATTGTGTTTTGTTACATACGTGTTTAAAATAAATATTTCTGAGTTGTTCATCACCTTGTTGGTACACACTGAAGCTGAAGAAATATTTTACAGTTCAAATGGATTTATAACCTTGCTTAACAAGCGTTTGTTAAAATGCATTAGCATAAACAGGACACTAGCCATATCTAGAAAGCTTCCAAGACTTGTAGCATGGACTAAGGAGATCATACCATCTGTAACCTGGTACCATTGCTGCATACACAGGGAAACTCTACTTGCTAAGCAGATATCAGAAAAACTATAATAGTCAAAATTGTCAATTTTATTTTTAAAAACACTAATGACTGAATTTAAGACTTTTTGAGCAGCTTTGCAATGATAGGGAAATGAGTATCACCAACATCTGCTATGCTGTAAAGTCAACTGGTTATCACACGGTAATGTTTTATTTCATCTGGAAATTGAAAGACAAGATAATTTTTTTCCTCATGGATCTGCAATGTCACTGTAGTTATCATTTGACAGATTTTTAACTGATTAGTGAAATTAACATATCTGTCAGATGCCTTCACCCATTTAAATAGCTCACCTTAAATCTGCAAAGAGAAAAATTAGCTTTTCAAATTGAAGGCAAAATCAAAGACTTGATGAAAAAGTTGGAATTGTGGCATCATGATCTACTGAACCCAGATCATGAGACATTTCCAAACCTCACAAATGTTCTTGGTTGCACTTAGGAGGCAGAAACATTGGAAAGATTTATAGCATAGTTTCCATGAATATTTTCCTGTTTCTGATGAAGCAAAAACTGAATTCGATATCCATTTTCAGTTAATGTTTATTGACTAGAGAGGATCCCAGCAGCAGGGGATGGCAAGCTTATAAAAGTGGAACAAACAGTTCCTTCCAAATTTCTGGCCCCATTTGCAATCAGATTTTCTGGAACTATCAAAAAGGCTACGAAAGTATTGCTGCCTTTTGTAACAATAAACTTGTGTGGAACAAATTCTTTCCTTTCATTTATCTTTAAAATGGGAGCCCCCGGTGGCGAGGACCCCCCCCCCCCACACACACACACACATGAAGTCCAGGGATATATCCTCTGCAGATATGGAGAACATACAGGGTACCGTTGTCATATCTGCTCAAAGCAAGCCTGATTAGAATTGACCTAAACAAGCCCTAGCCTTAAGCCTAATCCGTTCTCATTTGAAATGATTTTTAAACATTATATGTTTTAATGATTGCCTTCTAGTTATAAAGGAAGAAGGCAAAAAGATAGCTCTATTATTAAACAAGGCTATGATGGCTAACAATCCAGGCTATGCGTGGGTTGAGGATAACTAATTTAAAAGGCTGTAGTAGACACTATGTCAAAATCCGCATACATGGCTATCCTGACTTGGTTAGAAGTCACACAAGAGTAAACATGCCCTAGACAGAACAGATCAAGAGATTGCAACTCTGGCTTTAAAAGAAAGGACACTGAACTCATTTTGGCTGTCTTTACAAAAGAAATACCTTCAATGTGTTATATAAGAAATGGCTTCTAGAGTTGGAACAGCTATTTGGAAGCAAGGGCCACCAGATAGAATGGAAATTATGCTCAAGTAAAGACGGGATCAGGCTGCACAACAAATATCTAATCTTCACTCTAAGGTCATTTCCAATTCTGTATCACCCCAGGATTTGCAAAAATAACAAAGTCTGATCCACAATGGCCCAAAGGACTGAAAACTCAGTAGGTGCAGCTCTCTGAACTTTCAGCTCTGTTCACTCCCAGTTTATACAGAGAAGAGGAGGAAAAACATTGAATTCTTTTTCCTTGCAAGGAGCTGTAATACCTCACAGGGTAAGGTCCACAATTGTAAAAGCCAATGCACTTCTATTCAGATACTGTATATATATTAGTGAGTTTAGACAGACATCACGAAGAAGAAAAACCCTTTCTAATATACAATTTCCTGAAACAAGCATGCCTCTGACAGTATTCCAAAGCTCGAGGCTCTACCAATGAATCCTGAAAACTGTGGCCAGAATAATTCATACTCATCATAGGAAAAAGAACTACCTACTTACTTACCATTTATAGAACGGGCACAACCCAGTAATGAATTCAGTTACTGGTACAGTATGTTATTTACATATTGCCTGATGTAATCTGATTTTTCTGTTGTAAAGCAATCAATTGCTACAGCATTCACTAGATGAACCTAAATTTCAAAGATTACTGAAGAGAGGAAGAAGAGAATTTATCCACCCATTTTTCACCAAAAAAACATGTATCTTACCTTTTTAGCATTGGTTCTCAAGAAGTTCCAAGATTTTAAAACAATAACACTAAATATTCAAGGAAGTTAATCCACAATACAGTATTATCTTACCAATGATGCTGTAGTCCTATATACCACAGTGGATGGGGGAAATGCAAGCTAGAAACCTAATGTAGTCCCCTAAAGTGCTCACCCACGAAAACCTACTGGATGAGCCTTGGCAAATCAGTCTATCAGCCTCAGAGGAAGGCAAAGGTAAAGCCCTTCTGAACAAATCTTGCCAAGAAAACCCTGATATCTGTGCTCTTTTTTCTGTAGCACCAGCTGCCTCGTCCCAATGGAGTATGGAACATGCAGCTGCTTTTTTCAGCATTTCAGAACCAGTCATGACTCCTAATCAACTTCTGTCCAAATGATCCATCTTCGGGTGGCTACACAGCTTCAAATATACAGGCCACTACAAGTGGAAGGTACAGCCAAAGAACAGGCCCCGGACTTGTCTGCTTTTCGGATGCCAAGGTTGCATAAAGACCGTTTTGTACCCTTCCAATTACACAGTGGATATTTGGAGGGCATCCAGTTAGTATTTGCTGACCTCAACCCTTTCAATTCAATCCCATGCTTTCATTTCATGAAAAGAGCGCAAATTTATGTACTCTTTTGTTTGGCTAAAGACTGCAAGAAAGATTACACCTGGAAAAACTTTTAGGATTACTCCTCCAGAGCTGCTCAGGAACAGTATTAAAAAGTATTACTCTACCAAGGAGAACTCATCCAATACAATTCCACAGTGATGGAAATAAATCAGTTGGCCTTTCTAACTCATTTGGATTTACTACTTGTACTAACGAGACTAGGACACGACATGTTATCAAGCAATATCTAAAAATAGTTGTAACATATCTTTACTTATTCTCAGCTAGACATATTCATCTCTATCCTCCATGAAAGATACTAAGACATGACCTTCACTGAACACCTGGTAGAAGTATCAACTATTTTCCTAAGCTGCAGTGCAGGCATCTTCTAAGTTGTTTAAAATCTGTATCCTTTATATGTACAGCAATTTCAAAGCACAATCTATAAGACTAGAAGCTTCTGTTAAATAAATACCTAGGTCTCCATGAGAAGCGGCAAAATTAAACATTCTTGCAATGATAATTCATTTAACTTTTTGGAAAATCTTAAAATGAAAACTCTGAGTCCATGATGTGATGGTAATAGCTCTAATGGAAGTTAATGTCTAGAGTCAACACAAAGAAGTGATCCAGAACAATTTTCTCATCGATAGCACAATCGATAAAATGTGTACACTGTCCTTGCACTATCACTTAGGCAATAATTAAATTCAGCACCATTATGGGGTTTTCTATTCAGTAGAGTCATTTTGGATCTATTCCTTGATTCTTCCATTTTCCCCAGAAACCAAGACTGTTGTTTGCTATATTAAATATTCTAATTGTGTATCAGGTACATATCATTAATTTTTTAAAGATTTTTGACATTTTATTAGTTGGTTTACAGTCTGTCTATTCCCAAAGATATGTCTTAAGGTAGGTTTTTAAAAAAAACATATATTCAGTATATATTGGCTGAATATATCTAATCCAAAATATTTGGAGCCAAAGGTGATTGGGATTTGGGTTTCTTCACAGAATTTTTAATATTTGCATCTACATAATGAATTGGGACCCATGTCTAAACACAGAATTCAATTATGTTTTATAGATGCCTTGTAGAATCTGAAGATTTTATCCACAGTATTTTAAAATAATTTTGCACATGCAACAAATGTGGTGTACACTGAATCATCAGAAAGCCAAGGTGCTGTTCATGTAGAATACTTGGGTTTTTCAGAATATTCTGGAATTTTGATTAAAAGACATGTACTGTATCCTGTTTCTTCTGTCCCAATCACAAATCCCTATCCGACATAGTAACTTTTCCCATATAAAAGCTTTCAGGACATTTATTGTACCCTTCTGCAGCATGTCATAGTTTTCCTTTACATGTGTGACTTACCTGTTGTCTTATCAAAAATAGTTCTGTGCATAGTCTGCATTAGCAATATAATTCTATCAGTACTTTCTGTGCTAAAATTTTCTCAAACTTCACAATCTATAGCAGTGGTTCTCAACGTTCCTAATATCTCGGCCCCTTAATACAGTTCCTCATGTTGGGGTGACCCAACCATAAAATTATTTTAGTTGCTACTTCATAACTGTAATTTTGCTACTGTTATGAATCGTAATGTAAATCTCTAGTAGGCAGGATGTATTTTCATTCACTTGACCAAATTTGGCACAAACACCCGATACGCCCAAATTTGAATACTGGTGGGGTTGGGAGGGGGGATATTTTGTCATTTGGGAGTTGTAGTTGCTAGGATTTATAGTTCACCTACAATCAAGGAGCATTCTGAACTCCATCAACAATGGAATTAAACCAAACTTGGCACACAGAACTCTCATAACCAACAGAAACTACTGGAAGGGTTTGGTGGGCACTGACCTTGGGTTTTGGAGTTGTAGTTCACCTACTCCCAGAGAGCACTGTGGACTCAAATAATGATGGATCTGGACCAAAGTTGGCACAAATACTCAATATGCCGAAATGTGAACACTGGTGGAGTTTGGGGAAAATAGACCTTGACATTTGGGAGTGGTAGTTGCTGGGATTTATAGTTCACCTACAATCAAAGAGCCACTTGAACCATACCAATGCCAAGAGGTTCCTAAAACCATCAGAAATATGAGCTTTCTGATGGTCTTTGGCGACCCCTCTGATACCCCTTGCAACCCCCTCAGGGGTCCTGATCCCCAGGTTGAGAAACAATGATCTATAGTCCTAACATGTACAATGTATACAGACACACTTCTCAATAACTATGCATCTGATGATGCACCCTTAGTCACTAGATCTCCATCGTGTCTAATGCTAAAATACACTCTATCTTATCTTTTCTCAATTGAAATTAGATGTAGAAAATTTAATGTTATCCCTTAAAAGAACTGCTAATGAATCAATGAGCTTGTTAAAGAGTTCCCAAAGAGTAATTGGGTCCCAATACAACGAATACTCTACAGACACAAATGCAGTAATTGGCCATATTAGCAAAGCAATCCCCATTGATCCGTTGAACAATTCTCCTAATAACCACAGAAATATCTTCTACAAAGCTGAAGTCGTGTGAAAGAGCAGGAGTAGGGAAATAATCAAGCCCTCAACAGGAAAAATTGGAGAGCTTTCATAAAATATGAAAGAGGCAAATGTTCCTATACACAGCGCCGATATGAAGCCAAATACTTCTCCATGGCAACTACCAAATACAAGGCTTCAGTATTCTTTAATTTTTACATGGCACACAAATTGCCAGTTTAAAATCTTGCAGAAAAGGGTTTTTGTTTTTTAAAAAGGCTCTGGTCGGAAATGCTGACTTTAGCTTTTCAACTCATATGTACATTATTTAAAGAAATTAACAAAAAATGTAAAACAGGATATGGGTTTTCACATGCAGCAGCTAACGTTAACAAATCAAATGTGTATAAAAAGGCATATGTCAGCATCAGTTGCAGAGAGCATCAGTTGCAGTCGAGATCTATCAATATACTGCCTAAGGTTAGGATTCTCAATGCTACTGGTCTGTTCATGAAAGAAACGTAAACAATCTAATTTGCAAGTGGGAAATGTCAAACAAAATTAAGATAGTCAAAATGATGACTCTCCCGAATTTTTTGTTCCTGTTCTAAGTCCTTCCATACTAAATAATCAAGAAATGGGACAACTCACTAAAAACTTGGGTAGCAGGAGGAAATAAAAATAGAATCGCTAATTCAATATTTTACTCCGCAGAAGGAAATGGAGGATGGGGGACACCTAGTCTACAAGATGATTTTGAGGCCTGCCAATTAACAAGATTGTTAGAATTAGATTTCGATGATTCAAGAAAATGGGCCAAAATTGAAAAAACAATAAACAGATAGGATCACTGCCTGTGCTTAAAAGGATGGGTGGATAATAAAATTCTGGGGGCTGGGCTGTGGCGCAGGCTGGTGAACAGCCAGCTGCAATAAATCATTCTGACCAAGAGGTCACAAGTTCAAGGCCAGCCCGTGGAGGGGTGAGCACCCAACAATAACAAATAAAAAATAGCCCCTGCTCGTTGCTGACCTAGCAACCTGAAAGATAGTTGCATCTATCAAGTAGGAAATTAAGGTACCACTATAAAGTGGGGAGGCTAATTTAACTAATTTATGACTCCATAAAAATCATCCAGCCGCTGTTGGAATGAGGAAGTGCTGTCGCAGTGGATGATAAAGCAGCTGCTCCCCTTGTAGCAGGAATCGAACATCCCCTCAGGAGAAGGTTAAATTGCCTCTGTGTCTGTCTCTGTCTTTGTTCTATGTGTATGGCATTAAATGTTTGCCTTATATGTATACTATGTGACCCACCCTGAGTCCCCTTTGGGGTGAGAAGGGCGGAATATAAATACTATAAATAAATAAAATAAATAAAATAAATCCAAGGGGGCCCAATGATCTCATCCATGGAGTGCTGGAAAAAATGGCAAGGTAAATTACCAATAAATAAAGTAGATAGACTCCCACCCAATAGGGTTTCTAGACAATGAAAAGGAGCAGATATTTGGCAAAGTGATAACAAATTTAAAACAAAATTGAATGAAATTGATAAATGACCTCCTAAACCCAGATGGGACAATCAAGGATTAGGAGACGATAAAGGACAATTGTGGTCAGTGTAACTGGCTTCTTTGAAACAAAGGATTATGAATTGAATACTGGATCAATTAAATTAAAAATCAAGTACATAAGAACTAGAGAAACACAAAGGAAAATACTGACTAAATAGTATAGAACCCAAATTAGCTTATATAACTAAATCAACCACAAAATTGTGTTGGCACAGATGTGGAGATGTGGATATGTGGTTCCTATAAGCATATGTGTTGATAATGTGACAAAGTACAAAATGTTATAACAAGGTAAGGAAAGCAATGGAATAATTAATAGGGCATACATTGGTGTTGAATAAAAAATAATTTTTCACCCTGAAACTAGACAAGAATGAAAACATTAAGGATTGGGTGGAAATTATAAAATACATGACAGTCGCCGCCCAAGCAACTGTGGCCTTGGGGTTAGAAAGAGCATAGAAAGTCGGAAGTTAAAAAATGGTTCAAATATCTAGTGGACTTCATGTTCCAGGATTATATCCTTGAAAGTAGAAACAAATATATATCAGGCTGAATCAAGAAAAATTGGGATCTGAAATGAGGAAGACTGATAGATAAAGTCAAAGGAAAAGGAAAATATAAAGAATTGAACCATATTCTCTACACGATTGATCAATTAAAATAATATTTGAATAAAGGAAAGTACTGTTCCCTGAGAGGGGGGGGGGAAGAGAAATATCAAAAGACACATGTGGGAGATAAATGTGGAATGTTAAGAAAATTAAGACAACAATATTCTGTATGTATTTTGAAATGGTGACAGATTTTGATATTATTCTACCTGTGTTTACAATAAAAACATTAATTTTTTAAAAAAGAAACACGACAAGTGCTAGATTAGATGTCTCTGTCTCTTATCAAGGACACTTTTGTTGGTAATAAAGCACTTCACATGAGCACCTCAAAAGAACCACATATTTTGTTTGCAAGTTCCAAAATGTTATGTATCAAAGAAAAATCCACACAGCAAACAGTATGGCTTAATCATTAGTAATTGATACAGAGATTTTTCCTTCTGCACACAATTTATAATCTGCTTGGTTGTACTAGGTTAAGATACCTCATCTCAAGGTCTCATTAAAGTAAAAACAATAACAAATTAAAAAACAGCTCAAGTCTCCAGAAATCAAGCAATGATACCCTCAATTTATAGTTCTGCTTTCAAATTTACCGATCTTGTAACAACATTGTAGTATTTCAGATTTCTCTTTAGTAGATTTCCAGTTGGAAGTAGATCAAATTACCTATGGGTTCATCACATGTATTCCCTAGCTGTCTGTCCACACAGTGCAGAAAATGACCAAAAAGTAAATTACAATTTGTCTGTCTTTATTTTTAAAAAACATACAATTTGAACATATGAATAAAAAGACATAAAAACCCCTTAACAACGACATAGCATAAACAAAAGGACTATGTCAAAACAACATTTTTGCCAGTCATCAGAAAGACAGGAGCTACTGTGGCGCAAGGGGTTAAACCCTTGTGCCAACTGAACTGCTGACCTGAAGGTTGGGTTGCTGATAGATCTGTGTGGGAGAGTAAGTTCTTTCCAGCACATCAGGTCTAAATAATACAAAACTTCATTGGTACCAACCTATCCTTTGAACTGTGTCAAGAAACAGAGCAGCAACTAGTGAGGCTGTTGTGCATTTCCTTCATAACCAGACCCATTCACACATCTGGGTGCAGCATATTAGATGAACTAAGTTTTTGGAGATCTTTCAGAGACAGCCCCTCATATGCACCATGTTACAATACTCCAAAATAGCCATAACTAAAGCACAAATCATTATGACCAGATGTGACATCGCCAGAAAAAAAAGAACATTTGGAACCACGGCTATGTAAATACATTCCTTGCCACTGCCGAAACCCGGGCATCCAAGTTTGGTATACTTTGGAGTACACCAAAGCTGCAAACTTTAACCCTCAAATGAACATAATATCAATCAAGTAAGACATTTAATTTTTGTTCCCTGAAATGCCCTGATCATGAACACTTCTAACTTTATTATTTTTGTATTTATTTGAGATGAAATCCAACGGCCAATTCCAACACAAGTAGACCTACTGAAACAATGGACACTTGGTAAGTCAATACTTATGTAACTCACACTTGATACCATCAAATGACTTTAGAGCTCATTTATATCCCAACTTTCTCCCCAAACAGACTGTAGGGAGTTTAGAACTTTTCAAAGAGCATTGTTACTGGTGAAGGAGGACTATGGGAAAAGATTTCTGGTGTTAGGGACAGAAGTAAACAATGCAAGAAACCATGTCTGAGATGGAAAAGTGCAGGATTCTACTTTAGCTGACATTATTGCAGCCTACAAAAGCCACAGTAACAGCAGCTGTCTCCAAAATCCAGTATGCATGAATAGAAAGCAAAACAGAAAGAAAAGGACAGAGCAGCAAACCTTGCCTCAACAGCCACCCAGCAGCATATCAAAAAATGCAAAAAAACTGGTTAATAAAATGAAAATCATGTCAAGGATGGAGACAGATTGATGAAGCCTTGGATGGTTTGATAGAAGTATCATGTGTTCTCTAGAAGGTTTTTCTTTATTTATGTAAGCATTACCTGACAGCAAGGCTCATTCACACTACACAATTATAGTGCCATTCCATTTTAGCTGTCATAGTTCCATCCCATGGAATCCTGAGATTTGTAGTTTGGCAAGGAACAGGAACCTTTGGGTTGAGAATTCTAAGTACCCGTTCCTTAATTTCCCATTCAGGATTCCAAAGAATGGAACCATGGCAATTAAGGAGGGATAACAATGTTTTACAGTTGGCTCTTGGTATCCGCTGAGATTGGTTCTTGGATCACCTGTAGATACCAAAAACCATGGATGTTCAAATCCCATCATATATAATGGCATAGTAAATGGTGTCCCTTATAAAATGCCAAAATCATGGGTTGCTTAGGCCACTTTAAAACAATATTTTCAAACAATGGATGATTGAATCCATGGATGCAGAATCCATGGATATGGATGATTGATGGTAATTCTACAGTGTGAAGGGGCCTCTGGTTGCTTCATTTCACATGTGCATATCGTTAATTTTGCATTAAAAGTTTGATAAAACACATTAAAGTGCTCTTCTTTCTCACCTGTTCCTATTCTAGCCATGTTTTTTCTACTTCTGCTATTAAAGTAATATCTGGGAACACTTTTATTTCAGGACTGAGCTATACCTGCACTCATGTGAAAACCTTAATAATTACATGGAATGGAGGAAAGCAGGTGAGGAATACATCACAGTCTTCCCAAGTTGGATTTTCCCCTCCAGTCCTCCCAGTCATCTACCATCAACACTGTTGTGAAATCAATTTTACAAGAAGTATGTGTGGATACAAAAACAACACTAATAATGGGTTGCTGTGAGTCTTTCAGGTTGTATGGCCATGTTCCAGAAGCTTTCTCTCCTGACGTTTTGCCCACATCTGTGGAAGACACCCTCAGAGGTTGAAAGCCTTCGATAATACATTGAACACTAGTAATGTACCACTGCTACTAGCTCCACTTAGCATCTTCTGCTCCAACATGGAGATCATCTATTCCCAACTGTTTCGTGAGAAAGGCTCTGACAACATTTTATATGTTCACATCGTTTGCTACAATGGTTCTCAACTTTTGGTATTTCATATATTTGAACTTTAACGCCAGTCTCAGCTAGAATAGACATCGGTAACGGATTCTGAGAGGCAAAGTCCAAAACATGTCAAAGCCAAAGGTTGAAAGTCTTTGGTTGACTGCCTATGATTTTGCTCACTGAATTTTGATGCTAGTTGTACACTGCCTTAGAAGAATTTCTATTCTGCAAGGTAGGAGACAGACAACTATGATAAGTTATAATCATATTTTGGTCAGAACAGTTAAGACTCAATACTGATACTAACCAGTCAGCTGTTGACAAGGGCAGCCCAGTTATATTTTGGTCACAGCAAAAGAGTGTTTCTCCAGTAACATTAATGATATATGCTGTACATTACGGAGACTGTCAGATAGCCTCAGCGTCAAGTTTCACAATGTCATTACCTGTGTGCACAGAAGCACAGTTTTACCTCCTCCTTGGCAATAAAGTATTTTTTTTTTCAATTTCATTAAAACTGTGTGAGCTCATCTAGGCAGCGAAACACACACTGTAATAAGGTGACTTGGTCAACATAGTAACTATGTGTTGCCTTCGACAACACATAGTTACTACTCACTTCCCAAGTGTCCTAAGCGTACTGGTTAACTCCCATCAAACATATTCTGCACAGAAATAAGATTACAATTTCTTCTTATACACGTAGACTGCTGCACCTTTAACAACTACATGGCAAGCAGATACAATGGAAGTCATCACCAAAATGATAAATCTGAAAGATTAATCCAGTATCTGCGTAAATTACCCTGGTTTGACAGATTATATACAATATAAAATTCCATGCCATGGCTGCCTTGTGTACTCCTTATTAGGTGACAAACTGCTGGTGGTGAACATCCTTTTTAGAAAAGAATAATTGGCTGCAAGTGTTGACAAAATGACCATGCCAGAATGTCTGGAAAGAATTACCATGTCTGTATACCTGTACGGCTCTAAAAGAACACATTTCTGAAACTTAAATTTTATATATCCCTTGACTGGCCAGTCCTGAAAAATCTATCATGATTTGTGTACAAGGTGTACAAGGCTTCTTTAAAAAAAAAACCTCAATATAATCTGGTATGTTTCTGTTAAAAATGACTTTTTTCTTCCACCAAACAGATTTTAACACTTCTAGTGTTGCTCTCTGCATAATTGATAAATTCTACAAGTATTCATAAATTTAATCTACAAGGCATGGTAGTATATTAGTTGCCAGCTCCGCACTTTCCACTCCCAGCTGGAAGAGTACAAACACAATTGTCACATCATTGGTGTACAGTTGAGTTAAGAGTTTACCTTGTTCCATGACTGAATGCATTACTCAAATTGCTCTTATCTAAAAGTGAATTTTCCCACTGAAATGCTATTCATCTGTTCTGCACCTCAAAACCCGTCCCCATTTTTGTATTTTTAAAGTAGAAAATGTACTTTATAAATAACAAATAATGTATACATTCACAAGGAACAATAAAAAGAAAGATCAACTTTACATAGTAGAAGCACAAAGTTGTGGCACAAAGTGAAGAGGCAGAAACATCATTTTATTCATACTATACTCATTCCAGCCTCCCTCCCTCCCTCTCTCTCTTCATGAAGCCAAACATACCAGGATAAAAACCGTGCAAAATCAACTAACCTAAAGTTCTTCAAAGTAGACAAGAACAAAGCAGACAGCAATCTCCCAAAGCAGACAAGAGCACGAGGCACAGAGGCTGCTCCCTTGAAGCCCTAAATCCCTGTACTTTTATGCTAGCGCTCCCTCTGGTGCTAGCTCTTAACTCAAAACACTGCTTGTATATCAAAGCAAAACCTGTGCCGACCAACAGCTCTTAATTCAAAATGCACTTAAGTTCCACTATATTTCTCTATACAGGGAAAAATCCAATGCAAATTTTCCCAATACAATGCAAGGTAGGATTACTCAGTTTTCCCAAGGGAACTTCCTTCTCCTTTTATCTGCCAAATTCCACAGTTGCTATACCTCTGTTTTATGAATTTATGCAATGACTCTTTTCCTACCTAACAATACACTGCTGTATCTAAGAAGTATGCTTTTGCATGCTTTCTGATTCTCCTACTGCAAGTGAGCAAAACCAACCACAGAATTTCAACAGTGGTTTGCAAAGCAGCATAACTGAAGCAGGAAACCCTTGTTTCTCTTCGACAAACTACTAGGCATATTTGGACACCATGGAATCCTAGGTTTCTGTGGGAAAGTTGGCTTACCAAGCACACCATTTCCCAATCTCCTGTCATTCTTGTTTAGACCTCGCAGTTTTTTGTTTGTTTAGCTGCTCCTATTGCAAGCATGTTGTAGCATATTACTTATTTGCAGTAAGCTGACAATCTTGTGAAGGCTCGCTTACCATGACATGCAACCTGGGCAGCATGATATGGATTATGCCTCTGCTTTGTTAGGGGGGAGAGAGACAAGCTGGATTTTCAGGTTTGCATGTTACACTATGCAAACCACAGATAAAGGTTCACATTGTATTCAGCTATGATCACTTTCGGAAAGAGTCCAGCATATTTGCATTCACTAGGACATCACAGTATTGCAACAACCAAATTCTCCCAATACATTAACAGTGGCAAACGGAATCCCTACTTATTATTTTAAAAACAAATGAAGAATTCTAGATCAAATTCTGAATATTACTATGCTTTCAAAGAAAAATACAGGTGTACAATTTAAAGTCATCAATACAATAGATATATTTAAACAGAATTTGTTTGCCTAGAAATGTTTGAACAGACCTCTAAACCAGGTTTTTATACAGAAATGAAGGAATTCCAAACTCTTATTGTGAATAGGTAACTATCACAGTTGACATCAAATACATAAAGAATGTCCTCTCTTTAAACATAGCATGGAAATGTATAAAGTTACCCAAGATTCTTACATAATATTCAGCAGAGAATAAAAAGAAATGTAAATTTACACATTTCTCTGTTATACACACAATACAATTAGTATTCTGAATTTTCAGATGGAGGAGGGGACTAGAGTGCTGCTGGCGGAAAACTCATAGCGTTGCTGACCGAGCACGGGCTAGAGCCGCTATTAGGGCCTACTCCGCGGCTTTGCGGGCAGCCAGGAAGACCTTCACGACTGCCCGCATAGCGTCTGCAACTAACAGACCATCGGAGTTGTTTCGGGTCGTCGGGGAGCTCCTTCACCCTCCTGAGGGGGGAGGGGCACCCGAAGACTCGCCAACTCGGTGCAGCGAGTTCGCGCACCACTTTGCAGACAAAGTCGCTCAGATTCGCTTCGACTTGGACGCTAGTTTTGTTGCAATGCCAAAAGAGGTAACTGAGGCACCTGTCTGTTCGAACTTGTGGGATTCGTTTCAGCTTGTTCGCCTGGATGACGTGGACAGGATCCTTGGAGCGGTGGGAGCGACCACTTGCTCCGCGGATCCTTGCCCCTCGTGGCTAATTAAATCAGCCAGAGGAGGGTTGGTAGAGTGGTTTGTGATGATAATTAATGCCTCTTTGGATCAAGACAAATTTCCATCTGTCCTCAAACAGGCCATAGTGAGGCCCATATTGAAGAAGGCCTCCCTTGATTCGACCATTCTAAACAACTACAGACCAATCTCGAACCTCCCTTTCTTGGGCAAGGTCCTGGAGCGAGTGGTTGCCTTGCAGCTCCAGGGTTTCCTGGATGACACCGATTTTCTGGACCCATCGCAGTCCGGCTTTAGACCTGGTCACAGTACTGAGACGGCTTTGGTCGCCTTGGTGGATGACCTCCGCAGGGAACTGGACAGGGAGAGTGTGACCCTGCTGGTTCTTCTGGACATCTCAGCGGCTTTCGATACCATCGACCATGGTATCCTTCTGGGACGGCTCTCTAGGATGGGCCTTGGGGGTACTGCTCTGCAGTGGCTCCAGTCCTTCCTGGAGGGCCATTCCCAGTTGGTGAAGCTGGGGGACACCTGCTCAGACCCCTGGCCATTGACCTGTGGGGTCCCGCAAGGTTCCATTCTGTCCCCCATGCTTTTTAATATCTACATGAAACCACTGGGAGAGGTCATCCGGAGTTTTGGAGTTCGGTGCCATCTCTACGCAGATGACACCCAACTCTACTACTCCTTTCCACCGAACTCCAAGGAAGCCCCTCGGGTACTGGACCAGTGCTTGGCGGCTGTGATGGGCTGGATGAGGGCAAATAAGCTGAAGCTTAATCTCGACAAGACAGACGTCCTCCAGGTCAGTCGTATGTCCGATCGGGGTATTGGGTGGCAACCTGTGCTTGACGGGGTCGCACTCCCCCTGAAGGCGCAGGTCCGCAGTTTGGGGGTCCTTCTGGACTCAGAGCTGATGCTTGATGCCCAGGTGTCGGCGGTGGCCGGGAGGGCCTTTGCACAATTAAAACTTGTGCGTCAACTGCGACCTTACCTCGTGAAGTCTGATCTGGCCATAGTGGTCCATGCCTTAGTTACCTCTAGACTGAACTATTGCAATGCACTCTGCGTGGGGCTGCCCTTGAAGACGGCCCGGAAACTCCAACTAGTCCAACATTCAGCAGCCTTGCTTCTAACTGGAGCTAATTATAAGGAACGGTCAACCCTCCTGCTTAAGGAGCTCCACTGGCTGCCGTTCACCTTCCGGACCCAATTCAAGGTGCAGGTGAGCACCTATAAAGCCCTGAAAGGTTTGGGACCCTCCCCCCCTACAAACCTGCACAATCTCTTCGTTCGTCGGGGGAAGCCCTCCTCTCGCTCCCACCTCCTTCACAAGCGCGGTTGGTGGGGACGAGAGAGAGGGCCTTCTCCGTGGTGGCCCCCCGGCTCTGGAACTCGCTCCCCAGGGAAATCAGGCAAGCCCCCACCCTGGTAGCATTCAGAAAGAGCTTGAAAACCTGGCTCTTTACTCAGGCCTTTAGTTAAAGATTGCTCATCCCCATAGCAATCTGTATCTGTGACCATTCCTGTACCGGTTTGCACTTTTTACCTATGTCAACTTGATAAAGACACATCCCAATTTGCACTTCCAAGAATTTGCAGCACTTTATCAGTCACCTCGTGTTTACAATATTTATATGGTGCACCTTGTCCAGTCTACTTTTACAACCTCTCCGTTTTAATCCATGTTTTTATTAGTTCTTGTCATTTGTTTTTATTGGCTAATGTTTAAATTTTTATAATTGTGCATGTTTTTGTCTATTGTTGTGTTTTATATTGCTATTGTTTTTATTCAGGCTTGGCCCCATGTAAGCTGCCCTGAGTCCCCTTTGGGGAGATAGAGGCGGGGTATAAAAATAAAGTTATTATTATTTATTATAATTATTATTATTCAGATGACCCTGGAGGAAGCTTGGCATTTGGACCTCTTTTTCTAGCCTGTGAGTACGCTTTCCAAGGTATGGCAGGGTAACCAACAATTAATAACAATAATATTATTATATTAATATTATAATATTATTATAAGGGGCTCGGGCAGCTTAAAAGCCCAACAACAGCAGAGTTTACAAATAAAAATACATTTAAAAACATAGCAAACGTATAACAATATAATTAAACAATTAAAAACAGCAGAGTATAAAAATAACATTAAAATGAATCACAGCAAACCTAAATAATCAGAGCCAGGAATAGGTAGGTGGGCAACGTCAAAAATTAGAGATGGCTGGGCATGGTCTTATGCAAAAAAAGCAGATTATAAGGCCAGGGCTGGAGGTAAAGTGCTGAGTTCAATCTAACGGTTGCGCTAGGCATTCATGGGCAGGGGTCTAAACATTATCAAATGCACATTGGAACAACCAAGTTTTGAGGTCCCAAATATGCTTACGTTGCGGTGCAGTGTTTTTATAACCTCATCTCTGAGCATGAAACTTTTCTGTGTTGTTATCCTCTTTCCAAGCTCTGCTCGTGATGTAGAGTAAGACTGAAATATCAGCCCTACAGTATCCTCTCATGTGGGGCATGAAGCCCGGGTGAGTCCAGAAACTCAGCAAAAAGGCAAATAGAACACAAACTGTAACTTTGGCCAAAAAAGTACTGCTTTCAGCTGAACCTACTCACAGCACTGCCTATGATAGTTAAGAGTTTAATGTTTGTTGTTTACGAAGAAGTTCTCAAGGTCTGGCATTGTAGCCATAACATCAGACGGAGTAGCCCTGGGCATACAGTATTGCAATTCCGGCATGTCTAGCACAGCACAAAGGGCAAAGTTCAGCAAAACAGGCTACAGGTGAGGTGTCGGCTACTGTCAAAACTGAGTTAATTAGGCTAATTACAACAAACCAGCTGAATTTCTAATTTACAGCAACCATGAGTATACTGAAAATGACACTGAACAAGTGTTGTTGTCTGTACCTTTTCCTGTGACGTTTAATGTGGTGAGATGACTGCAAATGTAGCTGAGTTCTGGAGTTTGTGGTCTACATAGCTTTGGGCAATGAGGCAGAAGAGTCAATGTGCCATAATATGTGTCGTCCTAAAAAAACAAAAGGAAACACCCAACAGAGGACGCAAGGACTGAATACATACTAAAATGTGATTTGAATCATGTCTCTCTTGGAGATCATCTACCCAATGTACAATTAATGCAGACTGATGCCAGTTCAACTGCTATGGTTCAATGCTATGGGACCCTGGAAGTTGTTAGCCTTCTCTACCAAAGAGTGTCAGTGCCTCACCAAACTACATTTCCCACGATTCCATAGTATTGAGCCATGGCAGTTAAAGTGGTATTAAACTGCATTAATTCAACAGTGCAGATGGACCCTCAGGGGTAGATATCCTCTGCATGAAGTCTAGCAAATGAAGAAAGCCTGGCTGCCAAGTTTCTAATGACACACAAAAACAGTTCCTTCTAGATAAGCATTTTCATGAAGCTGTTTTGGGATTTTTTAAAAGACAACTGAAATGCATGTATATGTACAGGATTAAAGTTGTTTGTACTATTAATGCCATTACTATATAGAAATGGTAAAGCTGATTTGAACTGTGTCTATGCAACAGAAGGAGCAGGATAATAAATCAATAATGTAAATAAATACACTGGGAATCTAGTTTATAGTTCCAAAACAAGTCTGCTGACACTTTTGTGTGCAGTATTTTCTTTTGCCAAAGAGATAAGCTGCATTGGTAAGTGACCAGGAGCTTGTATTTTTGGCAGCAGGAAATAAAACAGCAGAAACGAAAAATCTTTGGGGGGAGAAAATTATTCCTTCAGCATATGACTACACCACACCCAAGAGATCTGTTTCATGAGCAAACAAAAAAAGTTTATTTTATTATGAGGAAGGTACAAGCAGAGAGATTCCAGGGAGAGATAAAAACAGCACAGATGTGTTAGTTACTTTGAGAAAAAAAACCAAGGTGAAGTTAAGACATACAGAACCTTGTCACTGCGTACCTTCAAGCTGTTTTTGACCTAAGGAGACTCTAAGGAAAAAAACAATTATGGTTCTCCTTATGGTTTTGTGAATAGGCTCTAGTGTAGTGAATCAGTATAGATCCGCCCATAAGCCAACACTCAAACCACTATGCCATTCTAGCTCTCATACAGAACCTAACAGAAGATCGAGGTCCCTTCTGAAAAGGAAAACCCTGTAATCCAGAAAATTCAGCAGTTCCCAAACTGTGTTCCATAGAACCCTAGGGTTCCACAAAAGCTTCATGGGACTTTTAAAACTCTTTTTTAAAACTTTTTTGGAAAGCTTGTGCCAGAGCACAAAGATTTTATTGAAATTCAATGTACCTCTGGTTTAAAAACAAAGTTTGAATCAGGATTGTTGTGTGTTTTCCGGGCTGTATGGACATGTTCCAGAAGTATTCTCTCCTGACATCTCACCCACATCTATGGCAGGCATCCTCAGAGGTTGTGAAGAAACGTCAGGGGAGAATACTTCTGGAACATGGCCATACTGCCCGGAAAACACACGACAGCCCTGTGATTCTGGCCATGAAAGCCTTTGACAACACAAAGTTTGAATCTCTTTATTTCCAAACCTATATTAAACAAAATGCCCAGGCAATAGGACTAGATGCAAGAAAGAAGAACTTTGTGCGTTTACAATGCTTAGGGACAAAGTTAGGGGCTCTGTAGGAAAATCAGGGACAGAGTTATTAAGGTACATGGCTAAGTTCCTATGGGATCACTACCATGTATGTGCGTTAAAAGAAAAAGACACCCTAATTTATTACAATCCACAGGCTGAGTAATTGGCGTAATTAAGGTCAACAAGTTTTGGGCCACTCCTGAAGGGGTATAACTGGGGAGAGTTTGTTGTATATCTTTAGGCTTACTGAATGTTTGCCTCAGAGCTTACTCGGAGTAAGCGCCTGGCTTGCAGCCTATTTGATGCTGGCAAGTTTGTCTTCCATGCTCATCTCTATGAACAAGAAATGAAGATTGGGAGAAGACATATTTTCTGATGAAAAGCATTGCATGAATTAAATGCAAGGACCATACAAGAGGAACTGTGACTGTCCTATTACTAGAAAGTTTCTGTTGAAGTTGCTGTTTTTTCCATGAACTCTGCTGAACAAGAGTAAAGTTTAAGTTTTGCATTTCTTCAACTTGTGTTACTCTTTTTGAATAAACAAAGGACTAAACTTCTGCTGGTCTGCATGCATCGCCAAACTGTAACAAGAGTTAGGGTTCTACAGGGGACTGGGATGTCTTCTGTACAAAAAGGAGAATAAAATCTCCTAGAAAATTAAGTTCTGAAGGCTTGCACCAGTCTATTGCAGTGTTGAGCTTTTCCACTGACTCTGATATGGGACAGGAACTAAGTTAAAAGCATCTATTATTCCGGGAAATTACCATAACAGTCTCTGTAAGAGCTTAAATACACACCGAACCTGCTTTAGAGATGGAACTTCTATGAAAAGCCTGCCGTTTCCCAACTGTAAATCAAATGTTTTCCTGCTGGTACTCTATCGCATTGGCAACCAGCTTCAAACACCAAGGAAATTCAAAGGAATACTCTGCACTACCTGGCAAGTGCTTCTGCGGAAATTATTGCAAAGAAAGCAGGTAACTGTGGGGATGGGCCACTCGAGAGCTTCCGCCCTCAGAGCTGCATAGTTTTCCCCAGCTCTGACACAGAACTAAGTTATTCTAGACTAACAGTAATAGTGAAAACAAAGGGGGAATTTAATATTTGAGTTTTGTATGAGGGACTTCCCTAAGCACAGGCGACAATGAGAACTGCATTTCCGAGCTATAACTAAGGCAATTTAATACCAGCAAGTTCCAAGAAGTAATTCTGGAACTTTGTAAGTAAGATTCCTTCAAAAGTTGACATTACTATTACTTCCAAAATCACTCACAAAGGATGCATCTACATTGTAGAAAGCTTCACATTAATAATGGTTTTAAGATTGCTGTTGTTTTTGGTTTTAATGGATATGCTGACTTTATATGTATGTGTATGTATGGCATCAAATTGTAGCCTTTTTGTAAGGCTGCTCTGAGTCTCCCTTCTGGAGTGAGATATATGTATAGTAAATAAATAAATAAATAATAGAATGAATGCAGGTTGACACCACTTTAACTGGCATGGCTCAGTGCTATGGAATCATGGAAGTTATAGTTTGGTGAGCCTTTTGGTAGAGGAAAAATTCTAGTAAAACTAATAATAACAACTACAACAACAACAATATCAATAACAAGGTCAAGGTTTTCCCCTGGCATTATGTCCAGACATGTCTGAATCTGGGTTTGGTGCTCATCTCCTTTTCTAAGCCGAAGAGCCGGAGTTGTCTGTAGATACCTCCAAGGTCATGTGGCCGGCATGACTTCATGGAGCGCTATTACCTTCCCACCGGAGCGGTACCTATTGCATGTTTTCAAACTGCTAGGTTGGCAGAAGCTGAGGCTAACAGTGGGAGCTCACTCTGCTCCCCGGATTCAAACCACCGACCTTTTGGTCAGCAAGTTCAGCAGCTCAGCGGTTTAACCCACTGTTAATACATTATTTGTATTCCTCCCTACCTCCCCAAAGGGACTCAGGATGGATTTCAGCAACACAGACACAAGGCAATCATTCAACTCCCACAATTCCACAATATTGAGCTATACCAGTTAAAGTGGTATAAAACCACAGAAATTATACAGTGTAAATGTACACTAAGGCAATAGTATTACAGTAGAGTCTCACTTATCCAACATTCGCTTATCCAACGTTCTGGATTATCCAACGCATTTTTGTAGTCAATGTTTTCAATATATCGTGATTTTTTGGTGCTAAATTCATAAATACAGTAAAAACTACGTAGCATTACTGCATATTGAACTACTTTTTCTGTCAAATTTGTTGTATAACATGATGTTTTGGTGCTTAATTTGTAAAATCATAACCTAATTTGATGTTGAATAGGCTTCTCCTTAATCTCTCCTTATTATCCAACATATTCACTTATCCAACGTTCTGCCGGCCCATTTATGTTGGATAAGTGAGACTCTACTGTATTTAATTTAAATATTTAGTCTAGTTCACTATAACTATGGTAGCTAGTGGAGACTCTTGCAAATTCGCATGCATTATTTCCTAAAATATGTTAAAAGCACATAAAACTGACTCCAAATTAGTTTTGGCAATTTCACAAAGCCTTGGAACATGAAGAGTCAAAATAAGAAGCAGTTCAAATTAAGAGAGCTGGGGTGCAATAAACATCGGCCAATTTAATGGAGAAGCTGAAAAATATGCAGATTTCTAAATAAATACACTGGATGCATTTGGCACATTATCAAAAATATAAAACTGGCTTAGCAGTGCTGGTTTCCTGTGAGCATCAGGAAGCATTCATCATTCAAAGGCCATTTCCAAATAATTATTTCCCTGTCCTGGGTGATCTGCAGCTTCCTTTCTGAAGCCATTTTCAATTAAATTTGTTCAATTAAATTTCTCATGCTGCTGATTTATATCCAATCTAATAAACTCCTCTGCCAGATAACCCTTTCCCTAACCATCACATAAAATCATGAGTCCCAAGACAGGAAGATAGTCAATTAATGCTTCAACCATGTTTATGTCTGCCCAAAAATCACCGATTTAAAGACAACAGCATGATATGCTGTGAAATTCAAACTTAATGAACAGTGCTTTAGTTTGCTGACAGGGTGGACACTGTACTTCCATAAATCCAATTAGACAGGTGTTTAGCTTTCTGTGCCAAAGAGTGCTTCTGGTTCACCAAACTGCAATTCCCATGATTCTATAACATTGAGCCCTGATAGTTAAAGTAGTGTTAAACTGCATTCATTCTACAGTAGAGACGCAACCCGAGTCTATAGTGATGACGATGTGCTCACACCAAACCAAACACTGATGCAGTTTGCTGGGGTTTGGAGGACAGGGCCCACACAGAAGTGGAAACACTGCAAATAAAAGTGCCATTTTTAAAATGTAAAGGAACACTTTCTAGGAAACTCTGCAGTGTGACTCTAGAAAGAATCCATTGGGTAATTCTACCTACAGATGTAGGATCTGAGTCTTAATCTGCCATGTGTTGGACTAGTAGAAAAACTTACATCATAATAGCTCTTGTTAATCTTCAAGGTATCTTAAAAAAACTTAAGATGCTTTAGTTTTGCAAAAAATCTATTGGTCTGGATTTGGTCATATTTAGAAGAAAGCAAGTGAAATCAATTGGACAAATTAGTTTCAGCCAACTTAAATTCTATTGGTTTCAACTGATTTCAAAGTGAGCAAAGGCACACCTGTACTAATCCTTTATCCCAGTCAATCCGGAGTGTGAAAAAGGAAAGGGGGAAAGAAGGGGATGTGCCTCCTCTTCCCGCTCCCCTTTCCGATATTGCTCTGGCACCTTGGTCGCTATCATTACAGGGGATGAGAAATGGGCATTAGACATGTTGCATCCACTGACCTCCACTAAGACAAAAAGTGGAAGAGGATGCTGAATGACATCCTGTCTCCCCAGGCTGTCTAAGATTAGGGAATACGGGATGGCTGTGCAAAGAGTTTCACCCAGTTCCATGTCGGGTCCAGCTCAACTGCTTACATGAGCTCAAAGTCACTGTTTGCTCCAGATTCTTGGGAAGGATTCAGAGCAACCAATGACTTTTGTTAACATAGTCCAAGGCCACATTAAATGACTTTAGTGCCCATGTTAGTCCGAATCAACTCCTTCTGTCATGGAGTTGATTAGTCTTTCCCTTCGGAATAACAGGTCAGTGTAGGTAAAGGCAAAGATTTTTCCCTGACATTAAATCTAGTCGTGTCCGACTCTGGGGGTTGGTGCTCATCTCCAAGGTCATGTGGCCGGCATGACTGCATGGAGCACTGTTACCTTCCCGCCAGAGCGATACCTATCTACTCACATTTGCATGTTTTCGAACTGCTAGGTTGGCAGAAGCTGGGGCTAACAGCAGGAGCTCACTCCGCTCCCCTGATTTGAACCGGCGACCTTTTGGTCAGCAAGTTCAGCAGCTCAGCGGTTTAATCCGCTGCGCCACCGGGGGCTCCCTAATTCTAGATTCAACTTAACAACACAAGAAACAAATACAATAACAAGGACCAAGGACCATAAACCAAACTGCCTCTGCATGAACTAGAAACAGGGAAATGCACCCTAAGGATCTTTTTGCAGACCTTGCTCTATCCAGACTCCGTAGACTACTGTATTTTCAACAAAAAGGAGATTGAATTCCTTTTTCTGGACGCTCCCACCTTTTAAACAGGTTGCAGAACCAAATTCTGTGCTATTAAATATCAAATAGCATCTGTTTTCCAAATCCTGTTGTGTCCTTCTGAATACATCTAGTTTTCCAGGAGGACTGGCATTTTTGGCAGTCCCTGCTCCACTGCAGTATCCCACTTCTGACATAAACATACAAGGGATATGGAAAAATATTGACCATGCAAACATATGTGATCAAGCACCAAATTCCACTATCACCAAGATGTCCCAACAGAAAGGGGTTTTTTTTAAGAAAGAGTTAGGTGTGAAAATTACTGTCTTTGTGCAGCAAATACAAAGCAGTCATGAGCCACACAATTAACTCAGTTGAGAAAAGTCAGCAGCTAATTTACATAGGTTTCCACAGGCATGAGATTATGAGGCTTAATTCTGAATATACATTAAAGGCTATGTAAACAGGGCATGCAGGATGACTAGTGCTTTAAATTACAACTTTAGTTAGCAAAATTGTTGTATTTAAGAATCTCTAGACACTGGTTATTTCTGCCAAATACAAAATATAAATCTGTAAATAAAAATGCAAAGAATATGAATATACCTGATGTAAATAAAAACATATTGAAACAAAGCAAATATAAACTGGAGAAAAACTTTGGGTTCACTTATTAATCCCTTTTCATAATTGTGGAAAGAAGGCTGTGAGATGGGAGCTCTGTCAAAGCCTCTGAAAATACACAGGATCAGCCTGGAACGAATGAATGGATTAAAAGCATTTATTTAGAATCCCCACCATGAAATACACAAATAATAACATTTAAAATATATCATTTTTATATCACTACAGCACACAAATCTCAGCAGCCAGCAACTGTAATGGCCAAATTACAAAGTGTGTACATTTTGATGCTGTGCATTTCATTGGCAGCAAATACTTTTTTGGGTTACGAGGTTTTGAAAATTGAACTGTGCATTAGATTCAATGGCGCATTAGACTAAAGTAAATATTGTAAATGAGTCAGGGGGTATGTGTGCATATGGATAGATCCGGAAGTAACATTAGCAGCCAAAATGACACTAAAACTACTGTATGTTGGCTAGAGCAGTGGTTCTCAACCTGCGGGTCCCCAGATGTTTTGGTCTTCAACTCCCAGAAATCCATACAGCTGGTAAACTGGCTGGGATTTCTGGGAGTTGTAGGCCAAAACACTTGGGGACCCACAGGTTGAGAACCACTGGGTTAGAAGAAACGGGTAAAGATCACGCAATGGGTTGAATGACTCATTCAAAAACTCCACATCCACGAACCTGCAAGATCTGAATTTCGATAACAGTGTCTCTTGAAGGTCTCTCCTTCACAGCACTGCTGTAAGGCTAATAGCACCTAAAACCAAAATTTTCTAGGTACTTTCAAAAATTACTTAATACATGGCACTTTTTAGATGTTTAGTATGGAAAGTTTAAACTTTTATGCTATTGCCTTATTAATGCTATGGTTCATTTTTTTCTGTAGATAACAAAAATACTGACAACTAAGAATAATGTATGACTCTTTTAACAGAAAGCATAATGAATTACTTTCAGAAAGGCTAGCCACTTTCATAGATTACTTTTACATTAAGTTTAACACTCTGAAACAGATATAAAACAAAATATGATGATGTCATTTACCAAATGTAGCCAAAATCCCCTTAAACTTTCCAACTTGGTACCCCTTTCCATCCAAGAAATTTTATGTGACCACAAGTATAAAGGTATATAAAATAGCTTTTAAAAATCAAACGTTTACTGATAATAAATTAGCCTTTGCAAGGTGTGAGAAACATGCTGGGTTTTTTTCTTTTTGTATAATACATTTTTAATATTTTCTGCAGAGTCTACTGTAAATACTACAAGTTATTGGTAACATTCAGAAACTTTTTACTAGTGCCAAATTTGTCATGGTCCCAGTGTTGAACTAAGGGATTAGGACCCAAAGTTTAAGAAGCAACGCACCGAAGGAATCAGATCCTACCTGATCTTGGAAACTAAACAGGGTCAGTTGTCAGTTCCTTCAGAAAAAGGACGTGAAAAAACCACTTCTGAATATTCCATTGACTAAAAAACCCCAGTGACGAAGTGTGTTAAAGCACTGAGCTGCTGAACTTGCAGACTGAAAGGTTGCAGGTTCAAATCCCAGGAGCGGAGTGAGTGCCCGCTATTAGTTCCAGCTTCTGCCAACCTAGCAGTTCAAAAACATGTAAGTAGATCAATAGCTACCGCTCAGGCGGGAAGGTAACGGCGCTCCATGCAGTCATGCCGGCCACATGACCTTCGAGGTGTCTATGGACAACGCCAGCTCTTCGGCTTAGAAATGGAGATGAGCACCAACCCCCAGAGGCAGACATGACTGGACTTAACGTCAGGGGGAACCTTTATCTTTACCTAAAAAAACCCTATGAAATATTTGGGGTCACCATAATTTGACGAACAACTTGTCAGATTATATTTACAAACAATTTAACTAACACTTGAAAACAGAATAGTGTTCCCTCACTACTTCGTGGTTCACTTTTCGTGGATTCGCTGTTTCGCAGTTTTTCAATAAAGTCTAAAAGACAATTATAAATCATAAAAAATACAATTTACAGCCTAAGGAAGGGAGGAAGGAGAAGCCAAAGGGAGAGAGCTCGGGTGTGGCGCAGGGGGCTCGGGCTGTGGTGCAGGCTGGAGAGCAGCTGCAATGAATCACTGCAATGAATCACTCTGACCAGGAGGTCATGAGTTCAAGGCCCATTCGGAGCCTATGTTTGTCTTGTCTTTGTTCTATGTTAAAAGGCATTGACTGTTTGCCTATATGAGTAATGTGATCCACCCTGAATCCCCTTCGGGGTGAGAAGGGCGGAATATAAATGCTGTAAAATAAATAAATAAATAAAAGAGCCCAAGCAGCAACAGGAGGAGAAGGAGAAGGAGGCAATTTATCAACACACAATTGGTTGATAAATACTTAAAATAGTATATAACTACTAAAATAATGTATAAATATTAAAATAAATATAGTGTCCCTATGCGGATTTTCACTTATTGCGGGTGGTCCTGGAACGTAACCCCCGTGATAAGTGAGGGAACACTGTATATGTAATTTAGATCTTAATACTTTAGCTAACAGTAGAAACCAAGGCTAAACATTTAAATACGGAGAAGTCCAATAAATTCAGAATTAGTCTACTCTAGCTTTATCAAGCTACAGGATTGAACCTTAGACCAGTGGTTCTCAACCTGTGAGTCCCCAGGTGTTTTGGCCTACAACTCCCAGAAACCCCAGCCAGTTTACCAGCTCTTAAGATTTCCACTGACCTAGACTGTATCCAATGGTACTTTTCAGTACCATTGGATACAGTTCAATGATACCAATATCAAACATTTGATACTGATATATGAAAATATCAGTGGGGTAGATTCTTGGTCCGCACTGCATCCTGCCTGAAGCCACGCTGAAAACCCAGAAAATTGGGAGGCCCCTTGGAACAGCTCTGAGAAGGTTCACAAACCACTGAGGGAAGCCGGAAAAAAAATAGATCCAGTCTGATGACAGTAGGCTTCCATTTATCCAGGAAAATGTTGATTTATTTTCTAATCAATTGTACAAATATATACAATTCTGCACAAACAGCTGAGATCAAAAATAGACAAGATTATTATTATTTTTATGCATATACATGAACAAGGTTCACTACAAACATGGCGAAAAATATATAACAAAGAGATAGACATACGCACTGCAATTTTTCTGCATGCATACACCCCTGTTGAATACCATAAGTTTTATTTTTTAAAAACTTGTATAACTGTATAATCCAGAGCTGACCTGCTATGTTTTGAATACTTTGCAGACACCATGTAACACTTAATACAGCTGTAATCACATCAAGAGATTTTCTCAGACCAGACACTGCAAGCATTGGTTAACAAGAATATTGGGCAAACTTTGGGGGCATTTTTTAAAATGAACTGACATGGAATTTTAAAGAATTTTCTTTTCCTTTGCTAGAGTTGCTAAGAAGGCTACTATGAAATTGTTGCTTCAACTATCTCACAGAAAAATATGTTTTATAATGGAATATCAAGTAAATATTACCTTAGAATAATTACTGATATATTATGGGGATGTAAATAACTAGAAAATAGTCAGTATTGTAGAGAAAGCTACACAAAGACACAAGCAGGTAAATTATAAATTCTAAGTAATTAACATCTAAAACTGATAAGAAGATCTGGATGGTAGTTCTCAGAGGTTTTAAAAAACAACTCCCAGAAACCCCACCCAGCATGGCCAATGGTTTGGGATTATGGGAATTAAGTTTAACTCACAGCCCCAGCTAGCATAGGCAATGCTGAAGAAAAATGGGAAATGCAACTCAGCAACATCTTGAGGACTATGAAATTCTCACCCTTGATCTAAGAGAACCAAAGACTGATAGCCACTGATATGAAGAGGAAACACTTCTTCAGAATCTATCATTCCCAACAAGGATTATTTTGAGGTATGAAGCTTATGGGTGGATATCAAAATGTATCGCACTATAAATATAATTGCTTTATTGTTCAAGTTGGGAAGCATGATTGCAGTTCTTACTTATCAGGTAATGGTCAATAATTAATTAACAACAAATATAGTAAAACACCGGAAAAACTAGTAAAAGTGCTCTAATTTTTTTTTGCACTCTTAGAAGTTAATTTTGAGTTGTTTCTTGAAAAATATGATTTGGAATCAGTTTAATCTATTCTGAAAGTTGTACATTTAACTCTTTAAAATACCTTGCAATGCTATAGTCTTGTAAGAAGTCTTCTGCTATTAAGATATAAGCCAAAACCTATCCAGCAAGAAGGTACCATATATACTCGAAGATAAGCTGAGTTTTTCAGCCCTTATTTATGAGCTGAAAAAGCCTCCGCCAGCTTATAATCAGGTCAAGGTCAAGCCGGCAGCAGAGCCTGGAGACCCTTGCTTGCAATATATGATATATTTATCTCTCATCTTACCCTCCCTTATCAGTGTTTTCTTTTCCAATGCCTCCCTCGCTCTTAACCAAGGGAATATTTTGAAAGATAATGAAGCCCTTGCAAGTCAGGAAGAATATATATATACCCATTAATCTTATAGAAGTATTTTTCCCTGAAATATTTGTTAATTTCTGCTACAGATATATAGGCATTTCTCCCTGCAAGCCTTTGCAATCCCTCTATGTACCTTTATATTTGTATCTATCTATCTATATACATTAATTTTATATATGAGTTTCCCCCTCATATGTTTGCAAGTCTTTGCAAATCCTATAAACATTTAGATATCTAGAGATTTCAATGTACTTGTATATCTGTATCTGTGTGTATACCTTATTTTATATATGAATTTTCGCCTCTTATGTTTGCAAGTCTTTGCAAATCCTATACAGATATAATTATCTATATATAGAGAGATGTCTAGATAGATATATATGAATATACAGTAGAATCTCACTTATCCAAGCTAAACGGGCCGGCAGAACCTTGGATAAGCGAATATCTTGGATAATAAGGAGGGATTAAGGAAAAGCCTATTAAACATCAAATTAGGTTATGATTTTACAAATTAAGCACCAAAACATCATGTTATACAACAAATCTGACAGAAAAAGTAGTTCAATACGCAGTAATGTTATGATGTAATTACTGTATTTACGAATTTAGCACCAAAATATCATGATATACATTGACTACAAAAATGCCTTGGATAATCCAGAAGCTTGGATAAGTGAGTCTTGGATAAGTGAGACTCTACTGTAGATATGTAGGGCTTGCAAATACTGCAGGGGAAATGCACACACACACACACACACACACACACACACACAGATTTCTAGATACTGCAGATATAAACATAAATATATCGAGTTTGCAAATATTGCTGGAGGGAAATGCATACATATATAGAGAGGATTTGCAAACGTTTCAGGGGGAAATGCATAGGTGAAATTAGTATATATAATTATAGATCTAAATCTAGCTCTGCATTGTTTATGTAGGCATTGACTGTTTGCCTGTTACTATGTTGGAAGCTGGCCTGAGTCCCCATGGGGAGATAGGGCAGGGTACAAATGAAATTATAATTATTATTATTATTATTATTATTATTTTATTGTTAATACCATATTGTTTTTGTTGACCCTACTTTTCCACTTTCAGAGCTAGTTTACTGTTTTTCTTTGAAATACGGCAAATATTGAAAAACCTTTAACCTACTGATGCCTCAATATAATTTCACTGGGATCTATTTTCATTTTGAAATTTACCAGTAGCTGCTGCATTTTCCACCCTCGGCTTATACTCGAGTCAATAAATTTCCCCACTTTTTGTGGTAAAATTAGGTGCCTCAGCTTATATTAGGGTCAGCTTATACTCGAGTATATATGGTAGTTATTTACAAGGAAGTAATACTGAACAATATAGTCTGCTGTGATGGGCATACCAGCTTCCTCGCTCTTATCTTTCTATCAAGAAAGTTAAATAAAATAACTATAACTATAACTTTCCAATGGGATTTTAATACTGTAATTGATTGTACTCCTTCACATGGTCTGTGGTGCCATCAAGTTTCAGGTCATTTCATTTCATATACCTGGATAAATACGGTGTGAAACATGTTCTTGATTTCTGGCAATTGACTGCACTGTATGCTCTGAAAATCACCTTTCCAATTCTAGCCAAATGCATTAGAAAAGCTTTCCACCGTATTGGCTGAAAAATTCCAAATTGTCTGGGCATACTGAATATTAAAGTATTTTTTAGCTACAACACTAAAACCTAGATTGTTTTTAAATACTATGACCACCTTCATCATTTTTCCTACAGACAAAACCCTAAATACTTCAAAACTAGTCTAAAAACACAGAGAGATTCGTCAAAGATTCTAATATTTTGTGTGGTGCCTTCCATAATGTTGTTCACTTACTTCCCACAACTATAATAGTTTTCACACAATGGCTATTCCATATTCCACAGCACAATGAAAATCAGTTTGCTCTCCAAGGTCACAATAGTACAAAACTCTGTTCTTTAACAGTAATGCTATTTTAAAGAAGGCTTTTTAATTTTTTTATTTTTTGTCTTTTTCCCCCTCACAAAGCAGGCATGAGCAAATTCCACATCTCCATCACATGCAACCCTCAGGCTTGAAGTGTCTGTTGATGCCTGGCTTTCAAGAAGCCTAGGAAATGCCAAAAACGCGGTTTATATTCAACATAACTGGAAGATATCAAACTTGTTAACTGCAATTCTATCACACCTCTTCCACATCAGTTTGTTACCCAGACTAAAAAAAAAACCTTGTAAAACAAATCAAATTGAATTATTTCATATTTAATTTGATGTCAATAAATATAGTGCATTCTAGGGATGGTCAAAGTGTATGTTGTCGCATTATAACTCCGCTCAACCCTAGTGAGCATAGCACCTGATGAAGAACATTACGAGTTTATAGCCTAATATCATTTAGAAGGATCCACATCCCTATTGTACAATTATGGCATTAAACCACACTAAGATCTAGAATAAAAGTTTTCAAACATTCATTCTTACATGAAAGGACCTACTTAATTACCCTCAACAGTTAATTTTAGCCGACATCCTAGGAAAGAGAACTCAATGGAACTGAGGACTCATTCATCCATTAGCATGAGATTTTTTACCAATGTGACAGCTCTTTTTCTGTAGGCTTGTTCATTTTTTTAAACTTGGTCCTAATGCAGATAAATAGTGAAATTGCATTCATTTCAACTTAATTTCCTTTGAATCACGATGAGAGCTGTGATACAAGCACATCATTTTATATTAATTTCAAACAATTTATTTGTTGGTATTTCTCTATAATCCTGTCAGCTATTCCAAGATGTACTCTCTGAAATGCAAACCTATGACTCAGAAATTTTCCACAAACTACTAACAGAGCTGCAGCGAATGAATTCTTGTATTTTCTAATTTGGAAGATGGCTGTATCCCCTAAATTCTGTTGCTTGAGCAACTTAGCAAGTGTGGGGTGGGCTCATTATTGCCCCTCACAAATATCTATAATATTGGCTAACATCTGGTTAATTGATCAGATTAGATCAAGGGAAAAAAGCTAAAAGATCAGGTGATTAATTATAACAAATCCACTGAGAACATCTTAATTCAGTCTAGCCAACTTCTTTAGATCAGGGGTCCTCAAACTTTTTAAGGGGAGGGCTGGTTCATGGTCCCTCAGATTGTTGAGGGGCCGAATTATCATTTGAAAAAAATACATGAACAAATTCCCATGCACACTGCACATGTCTTATTTGCAGTGCAGAAAAAAACCCCAACAACAATTATTTATTTATTTATTTGCTACATTTATACCCCACCCTCTCTCATGCCGAAGGGGACTTAGAGCAGCTTACAAGTTGTATGTACATACAATATATTATATTATTAGCATAGCACAATATTAGCATTATATATTACTATATTGTACTATACCACTATTTCATAATATTATTAGTAATATTACATTTAATATATAACATATAATTAATATTATTATATTATACAATATTATTATATTGTATTATTATTAGCCACCTTGAGTCCCCTATTGGGTGAGAAGGGTGGGGTAGAAATACTGTAATAAATAAATAAATAAATAAATAAATATTATGTTGTATTACATTATAATATTATTATCCATATGTATACACAATATATTATATTATTACCATAGCACAATATTGGTAAATGAAAGAACAATACAATATTTAAAAATAAAAACAATTTTAACCAACATACTCTAAACCTATCAGGATTTCAATAGGAAGTGTGGGCTTGCTTCTGGCCAATGAGATAGTCAAGTTAAGTAAGATTGTTGTTGTTGTGTGCCTTCAAGTCATTTCAGACTTTGGGGGAGCCTAAGTCGAAAAGTGAGGGCGGGGGCCAGGTAAATTACCTTGGAGGGCCGCATCCGGCCCCCGGGCCTTAGTTTGGGGACCCCTGCTTTAGATGATATAACTTTAGAACAATTAACCCTAGAACAAATTATTTGGGGAAAATAACCATGTCACAAATTGAAATTTCCAACAATGCCAGAAATGTGAAAACATTGATGCCCCGGAAGGAGTGTGTTCCCAGAGCTGGCAATATTGAAGATCTTCCTCAATATCTAGTATTGCTCATTGTACAATTTTCCCAGAGAGATATTTTACCGTTTTGGTAGACACAGGGCCTTTCCACACAGACCTATATCCCAGAATATCAAGGCAGAAAATCCCATAATATCTGCTTTGAACTGAGTTATCTGAGTCCACACTGCCATATATTCCAGTTCAAAGATAATGTGGGATTTTATTCAGCTGTATGGAAGGGGCCTAGGATGCAAGGATTTAGATGGCATCCACTAAGGACAATATTCTGTGAACTCACCAGAGCTAGAGTTCATTAAGAGGCAACTCTTGAATGGATTTTAAAAATTAAGGTTTTTAGGGTATAAAATAACAGGACCTACCTGTTTCCCCAAAAATAAGACTGTGTCATATATTAATTTTTGCTCCGAAAGATGCACTAGGTCTTATTTTCAGGGGATGTCTTATTTTTCCACAAAGAAGAATTTGCATTTATTGTTGGACAAAAAAGAGCATTTATTATATACTTGTACAGTAGTTGTTATCACAAACCAGCATAACCAAACTGTGAATCCTATCAAGAATTTCTTGTTACTACCATTATTTCCATGTACAGCAATCCATGGTATGTACATTTACCAATCCTGCATGCTCTGGTGTTTTGTTTGGCGGGCATGCTTCCAAATAAAAACTTTGCTAGGTCTTACTTTTGGGGGAGGACTTATATTTAGAATTCAGCAAAACCTCTACTAGGTCTTATTTTCTGGGGATGTCTTATTTTCAGGGAAACAGGGTATGTAGGGTGCATCTAAAAGCAGAATAAATGGTACAGTATCACCAAAACCTAATGGCAGTAAAATGCACACAAACAGAGTCAGTGAAAAGGGCAAGTTAACTAAACCCAGAATATTTTTGTGTTCTATTTTTGCTGTTTTGTACAAGTTGCCTCTGATTCATGGAGACCACAAGGTGAACTTATCAAAGGGGTTTTCTTGGCAAGATTTGTTAAGGGGAGTTGGCCCGTTGCAATCCTCTGATGCTGAGCAAGTGTGATTTCCCAAAGCCACCCAGTGGGTTTTCATGGCCAAGTGGGGATTTCAACCTTGGTCTCCAAAGTCCCAGTCCAACACAAAAATCACATAGTTGAATATGATACAAATGCCAGATACAGTTTATTATTCTGAATGTTGTCTCCTAAGATAGTTTGAGGTGAAGTATCCAAGTACACTTGTTTTAGTACCTTTGGTCCTCCAGTTCCCAGAAGTCCCAGTCATTATGACCAACACACATGGGATTATGGGAGCGATAGTACAAAACATTTGGAAGAACAGACGTTCCAAACCTTTCATTTCTGAAGATTCCCTTGATCCCTCCCCGGCCACATACCGAGGACCTAAACATTTATAGTGTTATATTTTATCAAGACTGTTTTTGATGCTCTTGTGATTGCTGGAAGAAACTATAAGCCATATTTTAATGTCTCATCTATTTTTTCTATCGACATAAGGGATTTATATTCTAACTCAACCAAATGAAAGCTTCCTCTTTTCAATTCAGAAAACTTAAATAAACTTCTTCTGAATCTCAAAAAGCACCAAAGATTTCTTATGTCAGTTACAATATATACTCTTGTACCGGTTAGTTCCTCGGAAAGTGCAAGGTAAACTGAGAGAGTGGAAAATTCTATTTTGGCATCGCTTAAGCAGTAAACCTTTGAGAAATAGAGAATATTTGACATTTGTCTACAAGTAATGAACAGTTCAGTATTTCATAGAACAGCATTTCAATCTGGAAAAAAGTCCATTAGATCATACATTCAATAAAATGAGTAAAACACACATCTGAAAACTGCACAACTGACTTAATACTCATTTATTTATTCTGGCAAAAAATGACAATGTAAAAAAAGTCCATAGTTGCAAAATGCCACTGTTATATCACTGGAAGCACCAAAGAAGCAGAATGGCGTTGATACCTCTATACACAATCAAATAAACTATTCAAAAAGCACAGAGAACTAACAAAGTCAAACTTGCAAAGTCATGTTTTATGTCATGACATAATTTAAGTTTCCTCCCTCCTTCTGAACTGTAATACAGTTTTTTATTGTCTTAGATGTATAAACAAACACTAATATAAAACTCTTTAATCAGAATAAAGTAAGAATAATGTCATTCACTGGCCCTAAAAAACGGTAAACATAATATTGCATGCAATTACACAAGAGACTTTACCCTTATGTAGCGAAAGTACATTGGGTTTAGAAAGAACGCCTTCCAAAACCATTCTTTACTGCCTCCATTCCCGACATCAGCTACCTCACAAACAGCAAATATGTCATTGTACCCTGCACTACTTTCGTTTTCCAAATGAACTAAGCAATTCCTGCTTTATAAGCTCTTTAAAAGTTTTCTTCCGCAATTGCATAAAGTCTCAGAAAGTCTCCTCAGCTCTCATGTTTCTCCTTACAGCATTCAGAGTGACAAGTACCTGTCTTTAAATGTTTACGTGCTCAGGACTGGAACCATGGCCAAGCCAAAATCCTCTTAGTAATATCTGTCTTTGCTGATCTTTGTGTGTGTGTGTGTGTGTGTATGTGTATGTGTGTGTTGTGTGTGTTACACTATACATGTTCACCATGTAAAAAATAAAATCAACAAAGCACCAGCAGAAAGACTATCATGTAATCTCTGAAGTCACTCAAAGTCGCTGCATTGGGTGAACACATCAGTACAGCGATGGCCTGTCACTCCATTTCTCTTCCCAAATGAGTTTTACACATGGAACAGAAAATGTGTTCATTTAATTTTAAAAACTAAATATCCCCCCAAGCCCTTTCCAAAGCAAGATAACACTCCATAGTTCATCCAATACTATCATCTGCAGAGAGCAAATGTATTTGCCGCACACCAACTGTGATATTCTTTTTTTTTATTGCCTGCAATACAGCCGAGAAGGAAATGACATGAACACGGCAGCAATCCATCAAGCAACGGATACAAATGTCAAGAAGATGGAGTAGATAAGGAAGCCCAAACCTTATCTTCTAACAGAAATGCTATTCTCATTTTCATGTCCCAAGTGTTGCACGCATTTTTCTGAAAATATATTCAGCATGGTAGTTCGCAAAACAGATCTCTAAGGTACAAACTAGATATTATGTTTATTTTATCTCTCCTTAAGGCTGTGGTTCTCAACCTGTGGGTCCCCAGGTGTTTTGGCCTACAACTCCCAGGAATCCCAGCCAGTCTACTAGCTGTTAGGATTTCTGGGAGCTGAAGGCCAAAACATCTGGGGACCCACAGGTTGAGAACCACCGCCCTAGCAGATAGATATAACAGCGGATCACATACTGGGAGAAAAGAGCTTTAAGCTGCTTATCTCATATGACAAATCATAGGCACAAAATTTCAGGTTCATCTGAACCAAAGGTCCTACTCCCATGACTACTTTGACTCAAAAATATGAAAAATCCCATTATTTATTTCCTGTGTCACATGTAATTGGCCTCGGAAACATATCTGTAAACTGACAGCTCATCTTTAGATTCAGTTTATGGGCAGGGAGCGTATAAAAGTTTAAAATTACCTTTGAAAACTACAGAACAAATGGTCTTATTTCCCCAAAAATGATTACTGTCTTAACAATACAAGTCAGTAATTTCAGATCCATGCATTTTGAAGATGTATTGGTCCCTTGCTTGAGCACAGCAGCCTACCCAACCTTAAAAGAAAAAGAAAAAGAAGAGGCATACGTAAAATATATTACAAACCATGGAGAAAAAAGGCCTCTTCTGTCCATGGGGAAACTTCACATCTCTCTTTGACCAGGACTGCTATTACAACCTAAACAGGAGAACAACAACCCTCATTATCTAGGGCTTGGGAGATAACAACTTTTTCGGATTTTGGAACACCTGTACTGGCATATATGGCAGTTAAATTAGATATCTTGGAGGTGGGTTTAAGTCAAAACACAACATTCATTTATGTTTCATATACACGTAGCCCGAAGGTCATTTTACACACAATGTTTTAATAATGTTTTGCATGAAACAAAGCTTATGTACATTGAACCACCTGAAAGCAAAGGTGTCACTATCTCAGACACCTATCTGATCAACTTCAGATATTTCCAACTTAGATATTCCAGATATGGGATGCTTGAAGGATAATTAATTAGCAACATAGGAAATGGCTTGATTTCGAGGATAGGAATTCAGGATAAAAAATGCTCAACCTCTATATGATTAGGAACATCTGAAGTCGCCTTAGCTTAAAGAGGGGAAATCTAGACAAGAGAGCCTCAACTTATACCATCCATGGGGGCCTCTATTTGGGGTTTGTCTCTTTTTTAGGACTTGACAGATTACACTACATAACACGATTTTTGTTCCTGGATTATAAACGTCATTTCCTAGGTTGCTGTGAGTTTTCTGAGCTGTTTGGCCATGTTCCAGAAGCATTCTCTCCTGACGTTTTGCCCATATCTATGACAGGCATCCTCAAAGGTTGTGAAGTCTGTTGGAATATGCCTCACAACTTCTGAGGA
This sequence comes from Anolis carolinensis, assembly GCF_035594765.1. NCBI lineage: Eukaryota > Metazoa > Chordata > Lepidosauria > Squamata > Anolidae > Anolis > Anolis carolinensis. The sequence goes on from NC_085842.1 coordinate 241,096,928, forward strand.
TGCCTGCCATAGATGTGGGTGAGACGCCAGAAGAGAATGCTTCTGGAACACGGCCATACAGCCCCGTAAATACACAGCAACCCAGTGATTAGGAAATGAAAGTCATTTCCTAATTGGTTATATCATAAAACATTGGAAAAGTTTATTAAACTGCAAAACCTTTGTTTTTGTGGGACATCCTGCAGCAGATTTGCTATACTTTTTCAATGAATATCTCATAGAGTCTCAACCCATTCAACATAGTTTATGGCAGCCACAAAAACCAAGTTTCTGCAGTATAACAACCACTTTCAAAATAAGTACCGCACAACTGAGAAGAATTAACACTTTCAGACAAGGAACAGAAAAAAATTCAAATTTTGTAACGTAGTGTTTTTCACCCTAATAATGTAATATCCAAACACAGAGTTGGAAGAGACCCTGAGGGTCATCCAGTCCCATTCTGCTATGGATGAAAATACAATCAAAGCACTCCTGACAGATGGTCATCCAGCCTCTGTTTAAAAACCTCCACCACACTCCCAGGCATCACATTCAATATAATACACATTAAACAAAACTAAAAAATATCAGAAGAAGGAAAAACAGAGAGAAATATAAAATATTTTGCAAAACACAATTCCAGATTCAGGATGCTAAACCTAGGTGGAATTAATGTAGCGTGGCCCCACTTTGCCTGCAAAGGCTCCATGGTGTGGAATCCTGGGAGCTGTAGTTTGGTAAGGCACTCCTCTTGGACAGAGAAGGCGAAAAACTTTGCAGAGGCACAACTCCCAAGATCCCACAGCATAGAGTCAAGGCTTGAAATTAGTAACTTTTAAGTATGTTTTCTTTTTATCTGTGACTTCTTGTATATACCTGTGTTGTATGCCAATAAAGCAGGCATGGGTAAACTTTGGCCCTCCCTCCAGGTGTTTTGGACTTCAACTCCCACAATTCTTAACAGCCTACTGGCTATTAGGAATTGTGGGAGTTGAAGTCCAAAACACCTGGAGGGAGGGCCCAAGTTTGCCCATGCCTGCAATAAAGGCTGTGTGTGTGAGTCAGGGCATTCGCTTTCTCAGTCTGTTTGGAACTTCAGCTCCCAGAATCCCTGATCCTTGAACATCTGAGGCTGCTGGGAGTTGGAAGATTAGGAGTGGATAAAGGGATGCAGCCTTAGAAGGGAATTGGGAGAGGTGAGATGAGGAGGGTGCATCTACACTGCAGAACTAATCCAGTTTGATACCACTCTTGACAGCCAGGGCTCAATGCTATGGAATCCCACGAGCTGCAGCTCGGGGAGGCACCAGCACCTTGCCAAACTACAACTCCCAGTTCAATTAGGAGTTGGGAAAGGGATGCAGCCTTAGAAGGGAAATGGGAGAGGTGGGATGGGGAGGGTGCATCTACACTGCAGAACTAATCCAGTTTGACACCACTCTTGACAGCCAGGGCTCAATGCTATGGAATCCCAAGAATTGCAGCTCGGGGAGGCACCAGCACCTTGCAAAACTACAACTCCCGTGATGCCAGGGCAGTTCAAGTAGTGTCAAACCGCATTAATTCTACAGTGCAGATGCTCCTTAAGGAGCTGAAAAGTTTTCTGCTACAGAGAGAGAAAGGAAGGAAGACGGAAGAAGGGAGGGAGAAGCAAATCCTCTCAAAACCTGTTGCTGGACTCACTCCTTCCGATCCTCCTCCTGTTGCTGCTATTGATTTCCTCCTCCTCCTCCTCTGTTGTTTCGTTCTTCTTTCTTTCTTTCCGCTACGCGCGTGAAGTTTCCCTCCCCTTTTTATTTTCCGGCAAGGGTTTGGAGAAGAAAAGGATCCTCCGCCTCCCTGCCTTTCCAGCTGCTTTTGAGGCGCCGAAACAGATCCGAGTTTGGCCTGCTCCGGAGAACGGACAGCAAGGAGGAAGGGGAGAGACAGGCAGAGAGAGCCAGGAGAAGGAAGCTGCAAGGAAAGGCGCGCGCCTCCCGGGCCTTGGCTGTCGCGCGCTCGCTCGCTCCCTCGCTCGGCTGCGTCACCGCGCAAAAGGCGAAGCGGCGCGCGGAAGAGGGGGAGGCGGGGCCAAGCTATAGGCTCCTCCCCCTCTTTCCTCTCTTTTGGAACTGCTGCTAGATCAGGCCTGGGCAAACTTTGGCCGTCCTTCCAGGTGTTTTGGACTTCAACTCCCACAGTTCCTACTCTTAATTTTTTTTATGCGTAAAGATATGGGTTGCTATGAGTTTTTCTAGACTGCATGCCCATGTTTCAGGAGCATTCTCTCCTGCGGTTTCGCCCCCACATCTATGACAGGCATCCTCAGAGGTTGTGAGGTATATTGGAAACTAGGCTAGTGAGGTTTATATATCTGTGGAAGGTCCAAAGTGGGAGAAAAAACTGTTGTCTGTTGAAGGCAGTTGTGAACGTTGCAATTAATCACCTTGATTAGCATTGAATAGCCTTTCAGCTTCAAAGCCTGGCTGCTTCCTGCCTGGGGAAATCTTTTTTTGGCAGGTGTTAACTGGCCCTGATTGTTTCCTGTCTGGAAATCCCCTGTTGTTGTTTATTTACTGTCCTGATTTTAGAGTTTTTTAAAAATATTGATAGCCAGATTTTGTTCATTTTCATGGTTTCCTCCTTTCTGTTGAAATTGTCCACATGCTTGTGCATTTCAATGGTTTCTGTGGGTTGTGAGGTATATTGAAAACTAGGTCAGTGAGGTTTATATATTTGTGAAATAATGTTTACAGTGGGAGAAAGAACTCTTGTCTGTTGGAGACAAGTGTAAATGTTGCAATTGATCACCTTGATTAGCATTGAAAAGTCTTGCACCTTTAAAGCCTGGTTGCTTCTTACCTGGGGAAATCCTTTGTTGGGAGGTGTTAGCTGGCCCTGATTGTTTCCTGTCTGAAATTCCCTTTATCAGAGTGTTATTCTTTATTTATTGTCCTGATTTTAGAGTGTATTTATTACTGGTAGCCAGATTTTGTTCATTTTCATGGTTTCCTCCTTTCTGTTGAAATTGTCCACATACTTGTGGATTTCAATGGCTTCTCTGTGTAGTCTGACATGGGGGTTGTTAGAGTGGTCCAGCATGTCAGTGTTATCAAATAACATGCTATGTCCAGGTTGGTTTCTCAAGTGCTCTGCTATGGCTGACTTCTCTGGTTGAATTAGTCTTCAGTACCTTTCATGTTCCTGGATTCATGTTTGGGCAATGTTGCTGTGTTTGGGGGTCCCTATGGAGACTTGTGCACAGCTGCATGGTATACGGTAGACTCCTGCAGAGGTGAGAGGATCCCTCCTGTCCTTTGCTGCATGGAGCATTTGTTGGATTTTCTTTGTGGGTCTGTAGGTGGTTTGTAGGTTGTGTTTCTTCATCAGCTTCCCTATATGGGCAGTGGTTCCCTTGATGTATGTATAGTCAGCCATAGCAGAGCAACCTGGACACAGCATATTATTTGAGAACACAGAAATGCTTGACCGCTCTGCCAACCACCATAAAGAACAACACTCTGAAAACGGGGATTCCAGACATAAAACTATCAGGGACAGCTAACACCTCCCAACAAAGGATTTCCCCAAGCAGGAAGCAGCCAGGCTTTGAAGCTGCAAAGCCATTCAGTGCTAATCAGGGTGACCAACTGCCACATTCACACTTGCCTCCAACAGACAAGAGTTCGTTCTCCTACCCCAGACCTTCTACAGATATAAATTCCACTTGACTAGTTTCCAACAGACCTCACAACCTCTGAAGATGTCTGCCATAGATATGGGCGAAACGTCAGGAGAGAATGCTTCTGGAACATGGCCATACAGCCTGGAAAATTAACAGTAACGCAGTGATTCCGGTCATGAAAACTTTCGACAACACATAAAGATATGGTCTCTGAATGTTGTCGTACCTATCCAAACGACCTTTGGCAGCAGAAAAGGCTCATCACTCCTGAATTGCAATAATGCTTTAACTCGCAGAGTTTCGCCTGCATACCCTGCAAGCACAGCTCTGCTTTTGTTACTACTGGATTTTTATAGTCACAAGTTTCATTCAAGTTTCTGGTGTTTTAGCTATAATATTCTGGTCTGATACAGGATGAAGTCCATGGAAGTGACACCATGAGTGTCCGCATTGTTTGACACCAACCTCACTGATGCCAAGCAAACAGATTGGTGTGAATTTTTGAGAATGATAATCTGCTTCCATAGACACCTTTTTGCTGGTTGAAATGAGTCCTCACCACCACTGCCAGTCCACCCCATATCACTTATAGAAGTTGACAGCACTGGGATTGGAAAACATCTATTGCACTAGAGGCAGTAGACTAGGGGCGAATCTACATTGGAGAATGTATGCAGTTTGACACCACTTTAATTGCCATGGCTCAATGCTATGCAACCATGGGAGTTGTAGTTAGACAAGATCTTTAGCCTTCTTTGCCAATGCTTGCTGGTGCCTCACCAGACTACATCTGATGATTCCATAGCACTTAAGCCATGGCAGTGACATTCTGCAATATAGATGCACCCTAGTTTGGAGGCACGCACATTCAGCTCCAAAGAAAACAGATACATTCAGGTGGAATTACAGGGGGTCTTCCCTTGCTATCACCCTGTTGAGTGATTTCAGCAACTGTAAGAACCACAGATTCGGAAGCCTGGCATGTCTAGCAAATTTAGAAGGCCAAATCACACAGATGAGGTAGAAGGCAAAACCAGAGGCTTATTCTCTTTTTTAAAAAAATAGTTTTTAATTAATTTTTAATAGTTAAATAGTTTTTAATACATAAAAATAGGATTTTACAAAACTACAGAGATATGAAAGAAAAGAAAGAAGAAAAAAAGGGGGGGAGAGGAAAAAGTGGGGTGGCCAAAGGGAAGGTGAATAGTTTAGGGAAATTGGAAGAAAAAGTTTAAGTATAATAAAGATTAAAAGTTAAAAAAATGTTTTTCGTCTTCAATTCTTTTCTCTTCACCGTTTTCTCTTACTTCGTAATCTTCCTACACTTGTCTTCTGGTCTCATTCCTTATTTCAATCACGGGGGTTCTTATTTTTTCTCTAGTCCTTTGCAGTCTTTCTATATTCTTCATTTGAGAGGTTTATTCTCAATGGCCTAAGAGGATGTCAGTAGAGAAAGCATTCCAAAATACTGACATACTTGTCGTGAATACAGAACATTTTATTTGATTTTGCAGCTTTTCAAGAAACCCGTACCAGCTCCTGATTGGTTGAAAAAGAGTCCAGCTAAGATCCGCATCCTGAGTGGCTCAGGACTCTGAATAATGTCTTCCCTGATTGGCCCTTCATATGGCGGGAAATTCAATAAACTGTCATTTGATCATTTAAAGTGAAATGATCTGAAATTAGCACAGTGCCAAAGGAATGCGGTGTAGTAATCTGTAATGAGTCCTTGATGAGTTGTTAGCTCTGGTGAATGCAATAGCATCAATCCAGTGTACACAATAAATAATTGGGCATGATTCCCATCTCAATAGGTGAAGCTGGCTTGAAGCATGGGTGCCAGATCTTTCCCACAAATATTCCTGAACTTATCAATGGGAGCAGGAAATGGACCCAGGGAGCTCTGACATACATCCATTGGATAATTTCCTCCTACCCTCATCTCCCAGTCCATTCTGAGGAGATAATGGAAATTCAGACAGGGGGTCTTGGATGCAAACAAACAACATTCCAATTTACACTAAACACTTAATGTAAGACAAAGATGCAGCTCGCTAGGCCAGTTTCTATTCATATAATGTATATTTCATAATTTCAGGGTTTGATTTCTCAATATCAACCCTAAGTTCCCATCAGTGGTTGTTGAGATTGATAGTATCAGCATACTACCTTCATGATCAATAATTCACTTGAGCCAAGAGTGACTCAAGTCCAGGAGAATCTGGCAAACCATCAACTTGATTCTTGGCTGTCCAACTCCATCCAATTGACTGTGTTTCCTGTGTAGGATATCCCAGTGATTGTAAGAAGGAGAAGAAAAAGTAATTTTCATAACTCTTCATGTTTCGTGTAGCCTATAATTTAGCAGTACAAGTTGAGCATCCCTGATCCACAATTCCAAAATACTCTAAAATTAAAGATTCTCCATGTGGGTTGCTGAAATTGTGCTTTCTGATGATATAATGCACACAACTTTGTTTAACGCACAACATTATTAAACATATTGTGTATAAAATTACCTTCAAGCTGTGTGTATAAGATGCATATGAAATATAAATTAATTACATGTTTAAACTTAGATTCCATTTCCAACACATCTCATTATACACATAGGTATACACATAGGTGTCCCATAATCACAAACCCTTTTGGTCCCAACCATTTTGGGTAAGGGATATTCAACCTGTAGTAAGAGTTCCCAACAGGAAAATGTTAATTATCAGTAGTCAGCAGTCTAGACAAATGTAAATAGAAACCTGGATTTAGTCTGTAAATAAGACCTTTGTTCATGAAGTAACTATCTTCCTAAGTAATGCTTAAGTAATAAGATAAAAACTGGGGTAAGCATAGAGGCTTTGCAATTGAATGCAACTGGAAATGTAAGGGTGATTAAGGCCGATTATTGAAAACGTTTCACATTTGAGTCTGATTTGTATATGAGATTAAATCCCAAGGGAGATTATTATAATGATGGTGGTGCTGGTGATAATGGTGATGATTTCTTACCCACTTTTTCCTATGAATTGAGACTGGGAACCATAGATTAAAATACTGCACAGATAGACACATAACACAGTTAAAAGCATGAACACAAGTCAAAAACACACAATCAATTTAAAGCGCATAACATCAATTTAAAAAGCACACATACTAAAAACAATTAACTCATACTTAAAAAACTAGCTGGATGAATCTACCAGAAGCAATTGTTCTCTAAGGCTGTTTTAAGCACAGATAATGTATCAATTTGTCAGATCTCTTCTGGCTAGATGTTCCAAAATTCTTCCGGTTAACAGTTGCCAGTCACATCTAGTGATGTAATTTTAATACAAATTAGGATGATACAACGGTCCTCTGATTCAATTCAGAATCCAATTTGGTGATTCACATTGGACCCTTATATGAATTGGAGTAATCTAGACCCAAGTTAACACATCACAAAACTGAATCAAGAGTAGGATATCAAATGATTTGCACTAGAGATAAAAAAAAGTTGTAACATTTCAGTGTTGTTTTTTTCATGCAAATATATGAAATCTGAAAAAATGGCTCACCTTCAAAGTAGCTCATCTCACCGAACGGACAGATTTATTTATTTAGTGTCAAAAGCATAGCATAAATAAGTATAAAACTGATACAATAGGGGGAGCACAAATGGCTAAATAATTTTAGACCAAAAACGGGCAACAGCGACTGCATTGTCTGCATCTTTAAACAATTCTTCCTCTGTGCATGAGGCAGGGCATTGTGGGAAAGCATATAGATGTGAAGTTGTTTGTTCTGCTCCACAGTCACACAAGGTGAAGGATTCTTCTAGGTAGTGCCATATTGCCAGGTTGTCTTTTGACCCGCCCACTTCACGTCTGAGTATGTTCAGGGAGGGATTGCCCAGTTGCCCATTCTTGGTTTGCCCCAAAAGCATTGCTTTACAACAGACAGATAATTCCAAAGTGTTTTTTTTAACTAACCACCATTAATGTGTTTTCATGATACAGTGTTCTCTCACTTATTGCTGGGGTTAGGTTCCAGGACCACCCTCAATAAGTGAAAATCCGCAAAGTAAGGACACTATATTTATTTTAATATTTATACATTATTTTAGTAGTTATACACTATTTTAAGTCTTTATCAACCAATTGTGTGTTGATAAATCGCCTCCTTCTCTTTCTGTTGCCCCTTGGGCTTCTTTTCTCTCCCTTTGGCTTCTCCTTCCTCCCTTCCTTAGGCTGTAAATTGTAATTTTTTTATTATTTATAATAGTTTTTTAGAGTTTATTAAAAACTGCAAAACAGCGAATCTGCGAAAAGTGAACCGCGAAGTAGTGAGGGAACTACTACCATATTTTTAAATTATGGACAGTCACCGGAGTGCCCATTTCTACTCTCTCCATTATACTGTAAGTTATAAGTGCCTCTTGGTTGTACTATATGAAACTCTGTGTGAAACACTAGCACAATACAACCAAAGATTGATTAAAGACACAGAAAATAAAGCAAGGCAGTATGTTCAGGTGGCCACAGCCACCCTTCCTGCCCCAGTATTGGAGGTGAAAATAATATAATAATAATAATAACTTTATTCTTATACCCCGCCCCATCTCCCCGAAGGGCCTCGGGGCGGCTTACATGGGGCTATGCCCGAACGCAACAGCACAAAATCAAAACAAAAACAATAAACAAATCAGCAGACAATAAAACATCAACATGGATAAAACAGTCATAAAAGGTCAATATACAAAATAATGTTAAAATCATGACTTGGATCAAAAGATCTGGGCCAAGATACAGAAAAAAATGTCAAGTCATCAGGGAGGGGGGAAATGTGGGCTAGACAAAACTACAGTTAGGTGGATCTGTAATTGGCTAAGTGAACGAACCCAAAGGGTGCTCACCAATGCGTCGTCTTCATCTTGGAAAGAAGTCACGAGTGGAGTGCCGCAGGGTTCTGTCCTGGGCCCGGTTCTGTTCAACATCTTTATTAACACTTAGACGAAGGGTTAGAAGGCACGATCATCAAGTTTGCAGACAACACCAAACTGGGAGGGATAGCCAACACTCCAGAAGAAAGGAGCAGAATTCAAAACGATCTTGACAGACTAGAGAGATGGGCCAAAACTAACAAAATGAAGTTCAACAGGAACAAATGCAAGATACTTCACTTCGGCAGAAAAAATGGAATGCAAAGATACAGAATGGGGGAGACCTAGCTAGACAGCAGTACATGTGAAAAAGATCTTGGAGTCCTTGTGGACAACAAGTTAAACATGAGCCAGCAATATGATGCGGCTGCTAAGAAAGCCAACGGGATTCTGGCCTGCATCAATAGGGGAATAGCGTCTAGATCCAGGGAAGTCATGCTACCCCTCTATTCTGCCTTGGTCAGACCACACATGGAATACTGCGTCCAATTCTGGGCACCACAGTTGAAGGGAGATGTTGACAAGCTGGAAAGCGTCCAGAGGAGGGCGACTAAAATGATTAAGGGTCTGGAGAACAAGCCCTATGAGGAGCGGCTTAAAGAGCTTGGCATGTTTAGCCTGCAGAAGAGAAGGCTGAGAGGAGACATTATAGCCATGTACAAATATGTGAGGGGAAGTCATAGGGAGGAGGGAGCAAGCTTGTTTTCTGCTGCCCTGCAGACTAGGACACGGAACAATGGCTTCAAACTACAGGAAAGGAGATTCCACCTGAACATTAGGAAGAACTTCCTCACTGTGAGGGCTGTTCGGCAGTGGAACTCTCTCCCCCAGACTGTGGTGGAGGCTCCTTCTTTGGAAGCTTTTAAACAGAGGCTGGATGGCCATCTGTCGGGGGTGCTATGAATGCGATTTCCTGCTTTTTGGCAGGGGGTTGGACTGGATGGCCCATGAGGTCTCTTCCAACTCTACTATTCTATGATTCTATGATTCTAGGGGTAATTACACAGCAGGTGTAGTAATTAAAGTGCTAAGTGTAATCCTGAGAAAGCATACCTGAGGGTCTATTGCTTAGTAGGAAAGTAAGCCGATCCTACAAGAATCAATCATCAAAGGCCTTCCGGAAGAGCCAGGTTTTCAGGCTCTTCCAAAAAGAAAGAAGGGTGGGGGCCTGCCTAATCTCCCTGGGGAGAGAGTTCCAGAGCTGGGGGGCCACGACGGAGAAGGCCCTCTCTCTCGTCCCCACCAACCGCGACTGCGAGGGTGGTGGAAGCGAGAGGAGGGCCTCCCCCGACGAGCGAAGAGATTGTGCGGGTTCATAGGGGGAAATGCAATCTCAAAGGTAGATGGGTCCCAAACCGTTTAGGGCTTTGTAGGTAAGGACCTGCACCTTGAATTGGGCTCGGAAAATAAACGGCAGCCAGTGGAGCTCCTTAAACAGTGGCGTTGAACGCACCCTGTAATCCGCCCCAGTTAGAAACCTGGCTGCCAAGGTGCTGTGCAATATTTCCTAAAGCAGTGGTTCTCAACCTGTGAGTCCCCAGATGTTTTGGCTTTCAACTCCCAGAAATCCCAACAGCTGGTAAACTGTGTGGAATTTCTGGGAGTTGTAGGCCAAAACACCTGGGGACACACTGGTTGAGAACCACTGTATTAGATGGCATTGTCAGAGACACAGTTTGTTCTCTCTATGTCAGATTGGTTCAAATAGTTACAAATCACTCCAGCCTAGCCTGAGTCATTCTGAATTCATATTAAGCTAATACAACCCATTTTGGACCTGGCTCCAATTGGTACCAATCAACTTAATTCTCTGCGGAAATCAGAATCTGTCCAAAATAGTCACACAGCCTTAGAGAGCATATAGGCTGTGATTCAGTATGTGAATAGCATGCAGCTCATTTGAACAAAGATTTTATTTTCATATAAACCCTGAAAAGATAGACATATATTAATCTTGCTGTTATTAAAAACAATGACTATAAATAAAACCTAACACAGTCAAAAACAGCAAGAGGAAAAGCCAATGGGCATGCTCTGCAAACAGAGGTACATAAAATAATATGGTAGGAGGGATTTGGCCCAAGGGATGTCAGCCAAAATATTAAATGGTCCACCGAAGCCTGAGGTAGATTAAATTATCTGGAAATATAATGTTCTTACATAAGAACAGAGTCAAGCCATTCCATTATTAATTCTGTTTACTATATAGAAGAAGGTGCTTAGAGAAAAAGAACACTGTTTCTTGGGCAGCAGCATGCAATTAACTTTCTAGGGGCATACGGCAGGAACATTTTTTTTCTAAACTAATGTAGGAAAAATGTACAAAATGTGCCATCACATGTCTTAGTTTGCCCTGATAACGCATTTGGAAGCCAAAGTGCACAGTGGGGTTGGGACATCTGTGAATCATCCCTGAGAATGATCATCTCGTCCAGTCAGGCTCATTTCTCTCCGAGTCATGCCCCATGGTAGCCCTGGTCCGCAAAGACATGCTTTTGTTTCATTTGGAACAGATTGAAAAGCCACTTGAATATATTCTGCTCCTGCAGCATGGAGCACAAAACCTGGGATTGGCTTTTGCTTGGGAGAACAAGATGTTCTCTCTGGGCTGATAGCGCAGAGGAAATGAGAAGTTGAGCGTCCAAATCAGGTTTAAATCAAATACATCTGATCTTTCAAAAGAAGCACTGATGTCACATATCTCGATTGCTAGAGAAATTGAACTGCTACTGCTAATAGAAGGAATTAAGGAATATTTTCTCCATCAGACACATGTTTGGAAAGCTTCTTTAAGTATGGAGTTTGGAAAATATGATACCTGCCAGGAAAGAATAGAAGTGATTATTTAATAGACTATAGTTATTTAATCACATGTCAGTTCAAGATCAAACAGAATATGTTCTATTTATTTTTTAATGTTGTGCTTATTTGTTTTATATCAATTCATTGCAAACTGTGAAAAACAAGAATATGTGAGGTATAGCACTAAAACAATAAATGATAATGTTATTATACTCTCTGTGCATGGATGATAAAACAGAGAAAGGGGGTTGATCAATTTTGTGTCTCCCCAAAATTCCTCATATTGGAGGGTGCTATCTGGTAGAGACAGTCTTGTTTTTTATACTGCTGCCTTTCCCTTCCTAATATATCCCAGCTTTAGTTTAGATTGTAAGGTAGGAATGGTATTTCTAAACTCAAACAAATTCATGCAGAGCCTGCCAATTTTTAAGTGCTCAGTAAAATAAACTGGCGAAGAAATATACAGACTAAAAGACATGCCTTCTGGGGAGAAGCAGAAGAGATTTAAGGAACGAGGAAAGTCCAAGAACGAGCAGGAAGAAAACACTTTCCTTGGTAATTTTTTGTTAGGTGTGGACCTTCAGGGTTTTTATTTTTTTTAAAATTCAAGTCCCAGCAACCACAGCTAGCATAGCCAATAAATTGTATTTCAACCTGATAGGGAAGGTTTAATCATTCCCACCTTACCCTGTTTCCCCGAAAATAAGACATCCCCGAAAAATAAGACCTAGTAGACATTTTGCTGAATTGCTAAATATAAGGCCTCCCCCGAAAGTAAGACCTAGCAAAGTTTGTGTTTGGAAGTATGCCCAGTGCCTGCCAAACAGAACACCAGAGCATGCAGGATTGGTAAATGTACATACCAGTTGTAAATGAAAATAATTGTAGTAACAAGAAATTCTTGATAGGATTCACAGTTTGTCTAGTTATGTTGGTTTGTGATGACAACTACTGTACAGTATATAATAAATGTTCATTTTTTTGTTCAACAATAAATGTGAATTCTTCTTCATGGAAAAATAAGACATCCCCTGAAAATAAGACCTAGCACATCTTTGGGAGCAAAAAATAATATAAGACACTGTCTTATTTTCGGGGAAACACGGTAGGTTGTAATGTTAGTTGGTGGCAGAATAGATAATCTCCTGTGTTGTGGGCATGCCTCAAGTGTGACAGGGGGCTTGCAATAGAACAGTGGTTCCCAACCTTTAGTCCTCCAGGTGCATTGGACTTCAGCTCCCACCATTCCTAACAGCTAGTTAGATTGCTGGGATTTCTGGAGTTGAAGCCCAAAACACCTGGAGGACAAAAGGTTGGGAACTACTGCAATAGGAGAAGATCCTAGAGACATGCACCTGGGTTTATGATGGGGAAAGTGTGTGTGAGTGATTTCTGGTAGATAATGCTGGAGTGGCATCTGTGGTTGTAGCCCTCACTGGCATTAATAACAGGAGGCTGCTAAAGTGGAGGCTGACATTGAAGATCTTCAAGATACCCTTATCTGCATTGCTGTTGACTGAGCACACAAGAGGATCAGCTACTCCAAATGTCATTGAGACATGGCTGAGATAGTGCTATAGTTACGTTTTATGGGACTGCGGAACATTTTGGGACTAGATAGGACTGTGCAACAGGGACAAGCTCCATTTGAGTTGGGACAGAAGCATATTGACTCTCATTATGAAAGCGGTGGCAGGACAGTTTTTAAACTGAACCCTGATCAACAGAGCCTGGGAAGGATTTCATTTGGGTTGAAACATCCCTAGGGCATGAAAGTGGAAATGTTTCCAATTTCCCTACTGAGAACAATGTGGAAATAAGTCATGGGCATAAATAGTAATGTTGAATCAATCAGAAACAGTGCCTACTGGGCTATAAAATTTGCTATATATGCATGTCTGGATTACAATACCTCTAATATTCCAAATATTGTTATTCTGAACCTCCTACCAGTCCCACCAAAAACAACCAATGGTAAGAGAGGATGAGTTCTTGTTCATCAACATCTGACATCTGACATGCTCATAAATGGATGCAGTCTTTAAAAATAAATCCTCCTCCTACAATGTACACTGTCCACTTTTTAATTTCTAAAAGTCATCTTTAGGTTAATCTCTCCTCTCAACCAATCCCATGGCGGAAAGCTCAAGTGATATGGTTGCAATCCCAAGAATATTTACCTAGGAAATAATATCTCATGGCCACCACAGGATTTTACTCCTGTGTAACCATGCAAATGAAGGCTCAATATCCAGGTATTACACACTTTGGTAAAATGTCCCTTTCTGTCCCAGCAATTATTTAATGTCTCAGCTGAATATATTTTCAGTTGAGTCAAAACATATTTTCAGTTTTCCTGCTGAGGAATGATAAACAAACCTTGTGAGATGTGACCTATGTTGACAATGAGTATTTATAAAGGCACTCAACTGAGACACATTTACTCTTGTACAGTTAAGATTGCCTCAGGCCTTTTGATACTCTTTGCCAAAGTATTATGTGGAATGCAGTCTTCAGATGTACCGACTCTTCATAGGATGAGGGGTTCCTCTACTCTTCCCAAAGTATTGTGCTTTCAGCCCTGTTACGCCCTGCTCTATGTCTTCCCAAAGTTCTGCTTCTGATTATTCCCCAATTCCTCAGGGCAGCAGGCTCCTTCTTCACACAAATCATATCCAATAAGATCATAACTTGAGTTGCCTGTCCAACAATAATACACCCTTCCCTTTGGCTACTAGTCAGTCCCAGGAGACTCTGTAAGGTTTATTTCTTTACTCAGTAACAATTCAGCATAATGTTAAAAACCAAATTGTCCCCAGATTCTCCTTCTATGGAGGAAAACTGAATACTGTGCTTCATTATCATCCAGCATTTTTGTCAGAACTGTCCTTCATGTAAAATTGTGTAGGTACATATGAAAACGGATAAAAACCGGTACAGATAATAACTGAAAAAAGTCACAGTGGCAAAATGTAACCAGACATGTTGTCATACTAAAATACCATTGAATTTTAAACCAACTTAAAATCACATTTATAAAAGGCACAGAAACAATGCTTTAAACATCTTCAATAGCAGTCAGTCTATTGCTTTTAAAAATCTGCTTTAAAAGTGTTGTTTGCTGCGAGAAGAACAGGCTTAGCATTTGCAGGAAGGAACTTTGCATCGATTGGGATGGCAAAGATATTCAGAGAAAAGTTGAAAACCACTGGACCGTCCTCTAGCTTTCTGCTTATATCATTAATTTCTTCCTCTGTAATAAAATGAATTTGTGGCTGGCAAGGTGCTTGGCAGCCTTTGCTTCAATGTATGTGTATCTAAAAGTCATGATTTCATGCACCTTCAAACTTTAGCATAGTGTGAACCTCGCTTCCAAAGTCAACCAGAATGGGTTCTGCTCTCAACATACATGGAGCCTGTGAAGTCTTGGCTCTGCCTTTTCCTCTCCTCTGCTTTAGTTCCCTCTGTTTAGGTTTTCCCAATCCCAATAGTGTAGATTCCTCTATTTGTATTAGTTTTTGGGTGGAGCATAATATTCGACTAGAGGACAGCCTTAGTTGGTTTAGTCCTTTCGCCTGTATAAAGCTCTTTTGCTAGACTCCTTTTTTCTGCAATAGAGCCACAGAGACTTGAGGCCTGGTCATTGTCTGGTAACCCTAGGCCCAGGCAATCCAAAACACGCATCCTTTAGCACTGAATCCTGCATGGTACCACCAGTCCTAGAGACAACAGAAGCCTTTGACCAGCTTAAGCTTCACAAAGAAAGAAGATTGAGACAGACCTTGGGCTCCGGCTTGTGAGCATTGCTTTACACCAGAGACAGAGGACTTTCACAGACTCCAGAAAGATGGCTGCAATCAGCAAAATTTCCCTTTGTAATGTAATGTTTTAAGCTATTTTTCAATAGCCCCGGGTGGAGTCAACCCTTTATTCATCTTGTTTTCAGTAAACTTATTGGTTATCTTTTCATCTTGCCTAAAGTGCCTCTGTGTGGGTCTTGATCTTATCAGAAGGTATACAGATAGCGCCTGAGTAAAGCCAGACACCATTATTTCCATAGTTTTGTTTGATAAGAGGGAAATGGACAAAACACTCCTTTCCTTACTCATAGCCAATGTTTTGGAGCAGCACCTAACAGTGTAGAGCATAGCTTTCCAACCATTTCATGTTGGTGACACACGTTTTAGATATGCATAATTTTGTGACATAGTAATTCAATTTTCTCAGAAAACCAGAGGTTGAATCAGCCCCTTATAAGAGATACAGACATATACATAACTTGTAATGACAAATTGAATGGGGACACAGTATATCTCATGAAAATCTTTTCATTTATAATTTTTTATTTTTTTTTGTTATTACACATAAATTTAGAATTTTCCTGTTACATGACACATCCACACATTACTAATGTGTCATGAGACACAATTTGGAATGCTTTAGCATTGAGGGTGATGAGTGAATGCGTTAAAGTTAGAACTCATTAATGCTGATGGGGAAATCTTCCACTGACTCACCAAAACCTTTTTTTTAAATAGGGACACCAGGAAATGCCTTTTCAGAACAGATAATTGCGAGACACTAATAAATTAAATTACACATTATTGTGGTTTTGCAAAAACGGTTACAGCTTTGGATGAATTGCCAGGATGGGTGTTAAGAATTTGTTAGCAACAGAGCCAAATTACATGCATCTGATGAATGAACCTCATCTTCTGTAAACCTTCCCAGCAACTGGGGTGGGAAGAATGATGTGTGATCTGGATTGAGACTGGAGTACAGAGAATGGTGTTAACACTTTCTTGACATTAAATTTATCTCTGCTAAAACCACCCTTGGCAGAAAAACATGTGTGTGTGTGTGTTTTATACATTGGGCCGATGTAAACAGTTTATGTGGAAAAGTTCATTAAGATATGGCGCTGGGAGAAAGGCTAAACTACTTTTCTTTGGTCAATTATCCTGTGCCAAATTAGCAATTTTGCTAATTGAGGCAAAGCAGCAAACTCCATCGCTCACGCATCAGGAAATATGGCATCCAAAGCTAGCCAATCTTTTTATTCATATGAGGTTGGAAAAACCACAAGGACCTCTCTCAAATTTTGTCAAATAATAATAATAATAATAATAATAATAATAATAATAATAATAACAACAACAACAACAACAACTATGTGGCCCAAATGATTCATTGGAATTCATGTCACAAGTACCACCTGCCAGCAGTAAAGAACTGGTGGGATCACAAACCTGCAAAGGTAATGGAAAATGAACACTCAAAAATACTGTGAGACTTCCGAATCCAGACTGACAAAGTTTTGGAACACAACACACCAGACCTCATGGTTGTAGAAAAGAAAAAAGTTTGGATTATTGATGTTGCCATACTAGGTGACAGTAAAATTGATGAAAAACAACAGGAAAAACTCAGCTGTTATCAAGACCTCAAGATCGAACTGCAAAGGCTCTGGCATAAACCAGTACAGGTGGTCCCGGTGGTTATTGGCACACCGGGGGCCATGCCAAAAGATCTCAGCCGGCATTTGGAAACAATAAACATTGACAAAATTACAATCTGTCAACTGCAAAAGGTCACCTTACTGGGATCTGCGCGCATCATCCGAAAATACATCACCCAGTCCTAAACACTTGGGAAGTGGTCAACTTGTGATACGAAATCCAGCATATATATCTCATTTCCTGTGTCATACTATGTCTTTGTGTCAATAATAACAATAACAACAACAACAACAACAACAACAACAACGAACAGAACTTTGAAAAAGTAGACTGAGTGCCTGTTTCTTGGAGCCCAAGAACAAGCAATTAGAGCAAATGCCATCAAAGGCAGAATTGAAAAGCTGACTACAGATCCCAAGTGTAGACTCTGCAAGAAAGCAGACGAAACGATGGATCACATCCTCAGCTGCTGCAAAAGGATCGTGCAGACAGACTACAAGTAAAGGCATAATACTGTTGCTCAGATGATCCATTGGAACTTGTGCCACAAATACCATCTGCTTCTGACAAAGAACTGGTGGGATCACAAGTCTGAAAAAGTTACAGAAAATAAAATGTAAAACTACTCTGGGACTTCCGAATTCAGACTGACAGAGTTTTGGAGCACAATACTCCTGACCCAGGCCTGTAGCCAGGGGGGGCGGGGGTTTAGGGGTTCAAACCACCCCCGAAATGTTTCAGATTAAAAAAAACAACCTGGTTTACTCATGAATTTTAACTGGTTAACGAAATCCCCATGCTAAGTCTATGAGACGCAAAAAATTAAGAGTCCTTCCAGGCACTATCTCAAGCACATATTGACAGGTCTGTAGTCGGGGGGGGGGGGGGGTGTTAAGGGGTTCAACCCCCTCCCCGAAATTTTCAAAACCCCCTCCAAAATTTTTTTCTGGCTACGGCCCTCATGATCATATTAAAAAAAAACAAAGTATAGATCGTCACTGTTGCAATCCCAGGCAACAGCAGAATTGACGAAAAGCAACTGGAAAAGCTGATGCGATGAGGATTTAAAGATTGAACCGCAAAGACTGGCACAAGCCAGTAAAGGTGATCCCAGTGGTGATGGGCAAACTGGGTGCAGTGCCTAAAGACCTTGGCCTGCACTTGAAAACAATTGGTGCTGACAAAAGCTCAGATCTGCACGCATTATTTGCCGATAATCACATAGTCCTAGACACTTGGGAAGCGTCCGACATGTGATCCAATACAAAAGCCAGCAGAGTGATCTTGTTTGCTGTGTACTAATCTTATTGTGTATCAAATAACAACAATAACCATTAACTGTTTCCATGAAACAACATTTTCAGGCTAAGCTAGACTTTTCATTATTCTAGTCATGAACCCTACCACTGAGTCCTTATGGCTGGTGGATGGGATGGAAATAAGAGATGGAAATGCATTCAGTCATCTCCATCTCCAGAATTTCAAGGGAGACATTTTGAGTGGGCAAACAATTGTGAGCCTATGATGAAAAGAGGTGTTAGCCTCCTTTTTTCTCCCCCATTAATGCTGAAGCAATAGCAGCTGCTTTACAGAGACAGAAGTCCTGGGGGGGGGGGGGACCATCACAGAGCTATCTATAAAGTATAGTTCCACTTCTGTACTGAGCTGTAGGGCCAACACTTTCCCTGGAGCAATGTAAGGTATTTTCCTGACGTATTTACCAGCAAAGAACAGTATAATCAGTACTTTGGTCCAGTTAAGCCACTTTACTGCTTTAGGCTTCTGGAGTTCAGTAATAAAAGGTTTTGAGTTACAGCCAACGAGACATGTCTATATGAAGAATAACTAAAACAAGTGCATGTTGAAGTACAGCCATTATGATTTTGCTCTTTCCTCCTGCGGGTATTTTCTTCTGACATGAGCATTTGCTGTGAAGACTGATATGCATTTTAACTACCCATATATACTCATGTACAGGTCAACATCATGTATAAGTTGAAGGCAGTTTTTGGGGGCCAAAATTATGGCCCAGGCGAAACAGACAATATACAACACACAATATAAAAACAGATCAATAAAAACAAATAAGATCGCATATACAAAAATCATACATTGATAAAATCCTGAAAAGAACCTAAAAACGAACTGGGCCAAAAATGCGAGTAGTGCGAGCTATAATTAGGGAAGAGGTAGCTAGCTGAGACAGTAGTCCCACTGCAATGCTAGGGAAGGAGTGCACAGGAAGAATATATCCAGCTAACAGAGTGAAAAATGCTATAAAATAAAATAGACAACTGGGTGATCCCAAACTTTAGAAATCAATCGCCAAAGGCCTGTTGGAAGAGCCAAGTCTTCAGGCTCTTTTGAAAGATAGGGAGGGTAGGGGCCTGCCTAATCTCCCTGGGGAGAGAGTTCCAGAGTCGGGGGCCATGACGGAGAAGGCCCTCTCCCTCGTCCCCACCAACCGCGACTGCGAGGGTGGTGGGAGCGAGAGGAGGGCCTCCCCTGATGAGCGAAGAGACCATGCAGGTTCATAGGGGGAAATGCGGTCACGAAAGTAGGTGGCTCCCAAACCCTTTAGGGCTTTGTAGGTGATCACCTGCACCTTGAATTGGGCTCGGAAAATAAACGGCAGCCAATGGAGCTCCTTGAATGAGAGGTGTGGGGGGGGGGTTCAAAGCGCCCTGTAATTCGCTCCAGTTAGTAGCCTGGCTGCTGAACGCTGCACCAATTGCAGTTTCCGGGCTGTCTTCAAGGGCAGCCCCATGTAGAGCGCATCGCAATAATCCAGTCTAGAGGTAACTAAGGCATGGACCACCATGGCCAGATCCGACTTCTCGAGGTACGGTCGCAGCTGGCGCACAAGTTTTAATTGTGCAAAGGCCCTCCCATCCACCACCGACACCTGAGCATCAAGTGTCAGCGTCAAGTCTAGGAGGACCCCCAAGCTGTGAACCTGCACCTTCAGGGGGAGTGCGACCCTGTCAAGCAAGAGTAACTCCTTTGGGAGAGGGTGATTGGGCATTTGGACAACGTGGCCAGTCCAGTGGAGTTGATGGCGAAGGATCATTGCTTCAGTGCTGGTGATCTTTGCTTCTTCCAGCACGTTGACGTTTGTCCGCCTGCCTTCTTAAGAGATTTGCAGGATTCTTCAGAGGCAATGCTGATGGAATTGTTCCAGGATTTGAGTGTGACGTCTGTAGACAGTCCAAGTTTCAGAGACATATAACAGAGTTGAGAGTACAATAGCTTTATAAACAAGCATCTTGGTCTCCCTACATATGTCCTGATCCTCACTCTCCGCTTCATTTGGAAAAATGCTGCACTTGCAGAGCTCAGACGGTGTTGTATTTCAATGTCAATGTTGACTCTTGTGGAGAGGTGGCTGCCAAGGTAACAGAAATGGTCAGCATTTCTAACATTACACCATTAAGCTGTATTCCTGGCATTGCAGAGGGATTGGTTGGTGCCTGCTGAAGGAAAACATTGGTTTTCTCAATGTTCAGTGAGAGGCCAAGCTTTTCCTATGCTTCCGCAAAGGCGTTTAGAGTGGTTTGTAAGTGGTTTTCTGAATGAGCACAGACCACATTATCATCAGCATATTGGACTTCTATAACAGATGTTGTTGCGACCTTGGTTTTGGCTTTCAGTCTGCAGAGGTTAAATAGCTTGCCGTCTGTCGGATAGATAATTTCCACACCAGTGGGAAGCTTCCTATCAACAATGTGCAATATTACAGCAATAAAAATGAGAATAAGTTTGAGGTCAAAACACATTTTCTGAAATCTGGCATACAACACCTGGCATTTGTTGGTGGTCTGCCAGCTGAGTACTAAGCAGGGCAGACCCTGTCTAGTTTCCAAGATCAGACAGGATTTGATGCCGAGTGGAGATCTGTCTCCAGAGTATCGGGGAGCTTCAATGCTGAAATATTAATGCTTTTTGATGTCACAATTGTCAGTGCTCAATGCGATGGAATCATGAGAGCTGTAGTTTTACAAGGTCTTTAGCCTTCTCTGCCAAAAAATAATAGTGTCTCACCAGATTAGAATTCTCATGATTCTGTAGTATTGATCCATGGTAGCTAAAAATTGTGTCAAACTGCATTGAATTCTACAATGTAGATGCACTTGTAATCTTTGCATACAATAGTGACATTAAGTTCAATTACTCATTCAAACAGGAACTGGATATTTGGGACATTTAGCAAGTATGGCAGCCCAGAACTATTACTCAAGGCTGTCTTGTTAGCTATCTTCTGCTACCTCTACCTACACCCACAACAAAGAGCAGTGGGAGAAAGTGAAGTCAAGCCCAAAATTAATCAGACTAGGAGTACATCTACACTACAGAATCAATACAGATTGAAACTTTAATTCCCATGAATCAATGCTTTGAAAATTGTAGTTTGGTGAGGCACTCTGGCAGAGAAGGCTCAAGACCTTGTAAATTTACAACTCCCATGATTCCATAGCATTGAACCATGAGAGTTAAAGTGGTGTCAAACTGCATGAACTGAATTCTATAATGCAGAAATTCAAGGAAGCCATAGAAGAAAAACCTATATTTATCTCTCTCTATTGCCCTCTTGTGGCACATAGTCATTTGTGCATGATGATAGTAAAGGTAAAGGTTTTCCCCTGACATTAAGCCTAGTAGTGTCAGACTGGGGTTTGATGCTCATCTCCATTTCTAAACCGAAGAGCCGGCGTTGTCCATAGACACCTCCAATGTCATGTGGCCAGCATGACTGCATGGAGCACCGTTACCTTCCCGCCGGAACGGTACCTATTGATCTACTCACATTTGCATGTTTTCGAACTGCTAGGTTGGCAGAAGGTGGGGCTAACAGTGGGAACTCACCCTGCTCCCTGGATTTGAACCGCTGACCTTTTGGTCAGCAAGTGCAGGAGCTCAGCGGTTTAACCTGCTGCACCACTGAGGGCTCCACAAGCATGATGATAACTTTCCTCAAATTTTCACCAAGTGGATTTCTAATATTTGTACAGGGCGCCATACTCCTTAAAAGCCAGAACGAATGTGTAGTCCAGTGAAGAATTTGCTACTTAAATAACAAAGCCACTCCTTGGATTTTAGTTTTAATGCATTAAGAACCCTGAAAAAGGAATTCTTAAGAGATCATCACATGAAAATGGATTCTCTGTGCTCAGTTAAGCTACAAATTGGATAAGGAGACAGGTCCTGGAAAGTCCCTGGGTCCCATGCAAACCTCACCAACCTTTAAGAGGCTCTTTGTAAGCCTCGCTTCTGGCGTGTCTGCCACAGAAAATACGTAGATGCAGAGTTGGGAAATGTTAGTTTTTTTAACTTGAACTCCCAGATGAATTTGATGGCTAATCAGTTTTGCTGCTGTTATTACTTTGAGCTATTCAGTGCCAATCTTGCCTGGTGTGACCATTTCCCAGATGCGATGAAATGGGTATTTTCATACAATATCAATTTGTGATCAAACACATTTCGCAGCCTCCAAGCTCAGAAGGCTGGCAGGATATGAATAAGGTTTTAATTCCAGATATCCGGTGGGTACCAAATCAGGGAGGGCTGTTTTAATGTTTTCTGTCCCAGATACTGTTCACTGAATTAAATAAATGTCATTGTGCAGAATGCCAAGCCAGAATTTAAAAACAAGGAACAACTTGCCAGAATTTATGTTGTTCCTTCAAGGAAGCAAAACAGACATTTTGAACTACTACAGTAAATGGTCCAAGTCTAGATTTAGCTATGTTGAGGCAGAATTAAAATATATATAGAAAATGACTGTATACAGTAGCATAACTGACATCCTCTTAATTCTGTGGACAAATGCTTTCAGGAATTTATTTCAGTGCAATCATACTATTCCAAAATTAATAAATTACTAACACAACTACTGTGTTGTTGAGGTCTTTCATGGCCAGAATCACTGGGTTGCTGTGAGTTTTCAGGGTTGTATGACTATGTTCCGGAAGCATTCTCTCCTGACATTTCACCCCCATCTATGGCAGGCATCCTCAGAGGTTGTGAGGTGTTGGAAACTAGGCAAGTGGGGTTTATATTTGTGGAATGTCCAGGGTGGGAGAAAGAACTCTTGTCTGTTTGAGGCAAGTGTCAATGTTGCAATTGGCCGCCTTGATTAGCATTGAATGGCCTTGCAGCTTCAAAACCTGGCTGCTTCAACGCAAGGCTATTCAATGCTAATCAAGGTGATCAATTGCAACATTCACACTTCTCAAGCAGACAAGAGTTCTTTCTCCCACCCTGGACATTCCACGGATATATAAACCCCACTTGCCTAATTTCCAACAGACCTCACAACCTTTGAGGATGCCTGCTATAGATGTGGGCGAAACATCAGGAGAGAATGCTTCTGGAACATGGCCATACAGCCTGGAAAACTCACAGCAACCCAACACAAATATTGCATACTCCCTTTTAGCAAACTGTGATCAAAATATAAACAGGATGCAAGGACGTGCACACGTGTACATGCATAATATACAGTACAATCCCTTCATATCCATGGGGCAATTGTTCCATGAAATGCAGATAATCATGGATATATTTGGGCCAGAAATGTACCATAGAATTGCACTGGAAGACACAGAGAGGTTCACAAACACTATTGGAGGGAATAATTTTTGGAACATGGATATGTGAAACCACGGACATTGAATCTATGGTTGTATTGTAGTGTACTTTAAGAAGCATCCTGTATGGCTGAGCATAAGATAGTAATTCCATGTGCAGCACTACATTACTACTAGCTAGCTATTCCCCACCTTTTAGACATACCACTACAATCCCGTTGTTCCAATCCCAGTGTAATGTTGCATTGAAGAAGCATCAGGCTATGTCCCCACAGCCAGATGTGACATGTTAACACCATCCATTGTGACCTACCAGTGACTTATGAAGGTCTCAACTTATAATAGAACCATTTTATGTCTTTCTGCAGGAACAAACAGATCTTTTTTATCTCCTCCCCAGTTTCCACCAGTCATAGAATAATCATTGCAGTGATCCTCCTGTATGTTGAAAAATATCTCTGCCTCAATCAAAAACTGATATCTGCAGGTGTAAGGCTGATATCTGTACTTGGCACTAACAGGGTGCCCAATATTATAGTAGTGAATTATTGTGTTGTTAACAACTTGTCGTGAATGGGAAGGTTTACATTCAATAAACTGCCATGGATTGTATTCAGCGGTGAACATCCCACAAGAAAGGTTTTTTGAGTGGAATGGACTCACTGTGAAGTCTTTTCCTCTCCTTTGCTTCAATTCCCCATTTATAGGTTTTCCCAATAGTGTAGATACCTCACTTAGTTTTTTGGGTAGAGCATAAAATCTTAAGAGGCTAGCCTTAGTTGGTCTGTTCCATTTGCCTATATAGAGCTCCTTTGCTAGACTCTTCCTTTTTCTGCAGTAGAGCTATAGAGACTACAGGCCTGGTTTTTGTCTGGAAAATCCTAGGCCTAGCAATCCAAAACAGGCACTTAGCACTATAAACACTGCTTTCAGCAGTATTCTTATACCACCAATCCCAGAGACAACAGGAGCCTTTGACTAGCTTAGGCTTCACAAAGAAAGAAGATTGAGACAGCCTTTGGGCTCCAGCTTGTGAGCCATTGCTTTGCACCAGAGACAGAGAACTTTCAGATTCCAGAGAGATGATTGCAGTCAGCAAAATCTCAATTTGTAATGTATTGTTTTAAGCTATCTTTCATTAGCCCTGGGTGGAGTTAACCCTTTATTCATCTTGTTTTCAGTTAACTCATTTGGTTATCTTTTCACCTTGCCTAAAGTGCCTCTATATGTTAAGGGTCTCGATCTTAATAGAAGGTATACAGATAGCCCTTGAGTAAAGCCAGACACTATAGTTTTCTGAAAGGCTAGGGCGTGCCATCACACTCAGCCTGGCAGCCTCCTCGATCTGCATGACAACAGATTTTGTGGCATATTCTCAGATGGGAGAAGAATGGGAAATCATGGCAGAAATCCGCTTATATGCTATCTGATGGAACCCCATAAACATGTGTTATATTCCAAGTGCTTTCTAGGTAAAAGAAAAGCAATTTCGGATCCCCTCCCAAGGTGTTTTCTATGCACCATCAACTGATCCAGAACTAGTTCTGACCATAGAAAGCTAAAAGTGTTTCATTGCTAGTGTGATGAATCATCACTAATGGGTTTATGCTCTGATGATGTGCTCTGATCTGGTACCATAATTTCCCACTGTTGCTAGGCAGCAAAAGCAGTCACTGTTTTCATCAGCCCTCCCTACTGAGATTGTAGCAGTCATTCAGTGTGGCTAGAGACATCATGACACATCTGTAAGTTCCATAAGGATGTATCTATTTGGAAGTATAATTATATGGAGTCTAGACTCTTAGATCAAAGTTTGACATAGGAGGCAACAGACAGATGATACTGATGAATAGAAGCTCCTTTTTGCCACAGATTTGTTATGGGACACACCAATAATTTCAGTCTCTCCCTACAAGGCATTAACTGTTAGCCTATCCACAGAATTAAGAAGAAAGCTTTAGAACGCTAATTTGTTAATTTCAGTCTCTCTCTACAAGGCATTAACTGTTAGCCTACCCATAGGATGAAGAGGAAAGCTTTAGAACACATGCTTCAAACAAGGCTTGCAGGCTGAATCTGGCCCTTCATGTCATTTTATGTGGCCTTCCAGATGCTGGACTACAACTCCTGTATCAGATATCATAACTAGAGCTGATGAGAGTTATAGTACAGTAAGATCTGGAAGGTTGCAGTTTGTTCTGTTTAGTCAGGATAGTGGAGTTTGAATTTAGATACAAGGCTTGTGGATATTGTCCTGGTTTGCAAAGATACTATATGTGTGTTAACTGGAAAATTAAATGCATGAAGCCAACTGGATGAGTTTACAAGGACCTGGGAATGGGTTTGCAACTATTTCTGTCCTGCTGCTGGAGAACCGGTTTTGAACAGGTTTCTCTCTGTGCATGTGTAGGAGTCTACTGAGTACTGACTAGAAAGAAAATGGCTCTGTACTCAGAGAGGCCTGACTATTTCTGAGGCCTTGTTTGCTGCTGATCTTCACTGAAGCAGATTTTTGGACTAAGAAAGGACTGCTTATGACTGCTGATTTCTGTAAGCATTCAGAGGGACTATTGTAAATACCACTGTTCTGTTGACCTCTTGGACTTAGTAAAAGTTCCTGTGTTATTTGTTCTGCAAAGTTGAGTGGTGCATCATTCTACAGTGTGACTCTGGGTTCATGGGCACATGTAAGAGTTTCTACCTATCATTCACAATCCCCAACAGATATGACATCTGACATTAAAATGACTTCTAATCTTCCCACAACCTCAGAGCCACAAATGCTGTTGGGCTGTCATTCCCATTATTCTCTGTCTGTATAGTGGACAATCAAAAATGATGGGAGGTGTCATTCAATAACATCTGGTAAAACCAAAAAGCACCGGCCACTATTTACAAAAATTATAATTGGCCCTCTGTATCCACGGATTCTCTTGTTATTAGGTCCAATGACCCTTTGAAGGCAGCCATAAGGATGAAAACGAGTTAGACATCCCTGCTTTAGAATAATACAAGTAGTCAGACAACAACTATTCTGATGGAAATTAAGTTATGGGGAGCAGCTTATGATTGTTTGCGGAAAATATTTAATTAAGACTTTATTTTTTTTAGCCTAGCCCTAATAAATTTGTACAGGAAGTATAATTACGATGGAAACTATTTATGAATGAAGTTCTACCCTGAGTGAAAAACAGCAAAATAATTTTGTATTTTAAGTACACAATTCCATACTACAATGATTTGGAAATATCCCTTACTGAAATGTTCACTCATTACACTTTACATCACATATCATAATTCTTTAATTGGATAACCAACTTTTTTACATAACGTTTTAGTAATTACTTTGACAAAATATAGAAGTTCTTGTATTACAAATTGTGTAAAAATAGATGCAATAGAAAATCTATATATTAGATGTAGCATAAAAATTTTGCAACAGAAAGATTTATTTGACAGACCATGAGTCGCTAAGGCATTTTTCATTAAAAGTCCACAGAACATATCATCTGACTGTCTTGCTAAGATTGGAAAATCCTACGCCAACACATGTCATTAACACCTTTTCACCACCTTTGCGTTCTTCTCCTGGAGATTTGGTTTCAATTTTAAACATAACCTGGAAAAAACTTCTCAAATGTCGCAGAAACTCAATTCTGAAAAGGAAAAGAAAAGAAGTTGAAGATGAGTATGCAAAGACATCCCAAAGTATACCATGGTTAGTATGGACAACATCTGAATTGTAGTATGATAGGGGATCAAGGCCCGTGTCAATCGGCAACAATCTTCCAGGCCTCACAAGAAGCACTTCAAACTTTTAGAACAGGAGAAATGCATAGAGAAATGGGTAACGTCCTCCCCCAAATGATGGGGACATGGAGATAGAGCAGGCATGGACATGGGCAAACTTGGGCCCTCCAGGTATTTCAGACTTCAACTCTCATCATCCCTATGAGCCTTTTCCCCTTCAGCAAATTGATGCAATGATTCAGCAAAAGCTGTAGTTCAATATAAGCAAGTGTGCCTGTAACATAGTAAGACTGAGTGTGAGAAGCCCCAGATTGAAGGCCTCATGCGTGAAGCTCCAATGTAAGTCTGGTGAGAGGAGGCTCTGTGAGAGCGAAGCTAGAAGCTATTTATCTGCACAAGAAAGAAGCCAAGCATGGAAGCAAAGAAGGAAGTATAAAGAACTTTATTTGTGTTATGTAAACCTTATTTTTATAAATAGTGCAATCATATTATTTTGCTACAAAGAAAAGCCTCCTAAGGAAGAGATAACATTGGTCTGTGTGTTTTTGTTCTTTTTGTCACTTTTAGCGACTGGTGCTGAGTCACGCTGCTGCTAATAAGTTATTCTGCTATACATTTATTGGGGGGGGGGGGGTCTTTTGCTAATAAGCCCACTCGCCCAACAACTTCCACTCCTGAAGATAAATCATTTTCACATTACCAAACAGGACTTTTTAATCTAACCCAGTTTAACTCCATATTAGAATCCCAAGGCTAAAACCAGCACAAACCAGTAAACCACAGTACATTTGGTGGGTTTGCTCTTGGGCAGATGCCTACAGGGTGAAGCTGAAAGCAGATTAAGGGCCTGATACCCTACCAGATACCAGGGAAATTGGTATTCACGTCGTGCTGACAGAAATTAAAAATCAGGCATTCGTGCTTATCAGGAGCAATTACATAGTGCTGTAAGATTTCATTAGGCATCGCTAAACCCATAAGAATTAAGTCTTTTGTATGCAGATGTTGTCTGCGCTCCTACACAGGTTTTGATTGTTGACTATTTTTTCTATTTTCACCCTTGAAAGCACACACACAAATACTAAATGGCACATTCGGATGCAAGATTACATTTGTGGCTGTTTATTTTTGAAAAGAAAAAGGTTACTTGGATGTATGATAGAGGTGAAGAACATTAAGCGAAGTGCAATTAAGTAGCCATGGAGAAGATTTTCTTCATAACACCAGAATGCAGGCTCACCTAAGAAACCTGAATGATAGGAAATTCAGGTGAGATAAAAGGAAGTGCTTCTTTATACTACACATGGTAAAACTGTGGAACTCACTGCCACAAGATGGATTGCCAACTTGGATGGCTTGAAAAGGAAATAGTATGAAGTCATGTGTGCTAAGGCCATCACTAGCTACTACCAGGATGGGTGTATATCACTTCCAGTATGAGAGGCAGTATGTCTTTCAATCGCATGAGACAAAACATGTAGATGGACTCATACCTTGCTGCTTGGCAACTTACTGGCTGGTAGATAAATGAATACACAGAATGGTGGATTTAGATTGGCCTCCACTCTGATCCAGCACGGCTTACTCAGACACATATAACACTCTGTTTAATGGAGCTTACACCAAGCAAAGTGTTTACAGGATTCAGGATGTGGAAGCTATGAGTCATAAGCAGTGAAGCTACTTCCAATGAACCATCTTTCTTAGCACGGCAGTGTAAATTACATTTCAAAAATAACATTTTCAGTAAAAGAAAACCATTCTGTGGCTGCAAAAGTGTTTGATCATTTTTTTTAAATTACCCTTTTAAGGAGATTTTGGAAGCGTTATGGCAGGAGAGCTTTAAAAAATTTCATTTTCTCATCCATCTTAATGTTTCTTAAGGTTTTTTTTGCTTATCATGAAAATGACATCTAATGACATTCTACCCTCCAGTTGTACAAGAACTCCATCTTTATTTGAATTTAGATACTGCACAGGCTTTCTGGGATACTGTCATTGTGACAACTACCAGGAGCATCACTCTTCGACATTGCGGAGTTAAGCATATCTGAAGCACACCTAGCTATAAGGGCTAATGGTATTCTGATTGTGATTTTTGGTTCTCAGCTCTTATATAAACAGTTCAATTTTTAAAAGAAAGAATATTTTCCATACTTTAAAAGGCTTTCCATACTTTAAAAGGCATTATAATCTCAATCATGTAGAAGCAAAGTGCAACTCTGAGAACAGATACAACTTTTGTAAAGCTGTTTTTTGTGGCCCACAATCTCCCCAGAATCTCTTGGCCACCGTTTTCCTGCCCTTCCCCACCTAAACTGACTTTCCTGGAAGTCTCTAAGCATGAATGTACTTTTTAAATAGGTCGCAGCCCCCCTTACACTGCTAAACATTAGAAATGACTGATCTTTCAAAACCGACTTCTAGCCCTTTCTACCTACCATTATTGGCATTTCTTCTAGTCCCTATGGCTTGAGAAGCAGAAAATTGGTCCCCAGAACTACCAGTTTCCTATCAATGTATGGATTACAAAACTACGGTACAGCTGGCCCTCGGTATCCACGGATTCTGTATCCATGGCTTGAAAATATCCCCTCCCCCCAAAATCCTATAACCAAAAACTGATTTTGCTATTTTATGTAAAAGATAACATTGTATGAAATGAGGCCATGCAGCTGTGGATAAGTCTACATAAGGACCACCAAATGCAGCATTGCCCAGACACGAATCAAGGAACATGAAAGGCACTGAGGACTAATTCAACCAGAGAAGTCAGCAATAGCAGAGCACTTGATGAACCAACCTGGACACAGCATATTATTTGAGAACATAGAAATGCTGGACTACTCCAACAACCACCATGTCAGACTATACAGAGAAGCCACTGAAATCCACAAGCATGTGGACAATTTCAACAGAAAGGAGGAAACCATGAAAATGAACAATATCTGGCTACCAATATTAAAAAACCTCTAAAATCAGGATGGTAAATAAAAAAACAACACTTAGAAGACAGGGGAATTCCAGACATGAATCAATCAGGGTTCCTGAGTCAACTCAAACACAAATGACCTCCTATATATACAATTGAAAATGAATCAGTTCAGTAAATAATATATCTGGCAAATTAATATACTGTTTAAATTCACAGTAATATCGAACACCATCAAATGGATTGTCCCATATACATAGAAATGCAGTCGGCGTTAAATTCACAGTAATAACAAGCAGCCTCAAATGGATAGTCCAATATACATTGAAGTGCAATCGGCGTTGTATATTCTATTGCCGAGAAGAGTAAGTTCGCCACGACCGGTTTCGGCCCTGCATCAGGCCTTCCTCTGGTGGTCTGAAAATAGTTACGTACACTAACATAAGTGACAAAATATATCCATAAAACATCATCCATTGCCTAATACTAACATGGTTCCAAACTTAACACTTGTTCTCTTTAGAGATACATGTCATTTACATTATGAAATGTATATCAAAGACACCAATAGTTACATACACAAAATATAAGTAACTACCTATCCATTGAGTAATAACTATAAACAACATTACAATATACTTACATAGTTCCAAATTTAACACTTGTTCTCCTTAGAGATACCTGTTTTTTACAGTGGAATCTAGGTCAAAGGAACAAGGAGTGGCCATAAGCATTAAAGAGTTACAAACATCCAAAAATTTGTTTTTAAACAAATTGTATATTTCTAAAACAGTATATACTCACGGGATACTCTGCTGTGTGTTAGGTTCTAATTGCGAGTATGAAAAGCATCAAGGGGTTGCCTCAATTTAAAGGGGAAGATGTTAAAGAAACAGAAAGGTTTATATGAAGATATAGAAGAAATACCACCAGATGGTGCTATGAGTACCCTTATTGTATTGGGTGTATTCAATTAGGGATTTATAGTATGCTAAGGTTCTATATATAACAACTGTATGAATTTTGTTCATTTAAGCCCTGTGGATGTTCTGTCCGTAATCTGAAAATCCAATATGTTTCCCTTTGCAAAAGTTTATTATTGAAGTCCATATGTTTGGATTGTGATACTACTTCTAGTATGTGGTATTTGAATGATTCAGGACTATGCTGTAGATCACAGAAATGTTTGTACAGTATGGATTCTCTGACATGATTTCGTATTTTGCTCCTGTGCTCTATAATTCTGCTCTTAACTTCTCGACGAGTCTGCCCCACATATGATAAATTACAATCACAAATTATCATGTAAATAACCCCTTTGGTTGTACAGGTGGCAAAATGGGGAAATTTAAATTCGAATGATAGATGTTGGTGTGTCAAGATTTTGGTCTCTATCAATTGGCTGCATACTGAACAATGATGGCAGCGATAGTTGCCCACCAGATTAGATTTTACAGTCCGGGGCCTATTGATTATGTTTGAATGTACCAATATATCCCCAATATTCCTTGTTCTTTTATATGCTACCAAAGGGGGTCTATCACATCCAGGGATGTCTCTTATTAAGTTCCAGTACTTTTTAACAGTTTTGATGGCTAGATTGGACAAACTTGTAAGTGTGAGTGGCCATATCAATCTGTCTACTCCTGGTCTAATTTTGTCCTCTAGGAGTTTAGATCTAGGAATACTGGCAACCTTCGAGTAGGCTGATTGTATTATGGACTCTGGGTAACCTCGATTTCTGAACCTGCTTTTTGTCTCTTCCATTTCCTGATTGAAGTCCTGTAGGGTAGAGGAGTTGCGTTTAATCCTGAGCATCTGTGTAAAGGGTAAATTATTTTTTAATGCCCAATGATGGTAACTGTTGTAATGTAACAAGGAGTTTCTATCAGTGGTTTTTCGGTGGTTACTCACTTTCAATCGATCATTTTCCTTTGTAACCACGACATCTAGAAAAATCAAGGATGTAGAACTGATGTTTCCTGTAAATTTAATTTTGAGGTGAATTGTATTGATCCAGGATAATAACGTTACTGCCTCCTGATGTGAATTAACAATGATAAAGATATCATCAATAAATCTACAATATTTGATAATGCCGTCCGCTACAGGGTTCTTTGTGTGATTCAAGATAGTTTCATTCTCCAAATTATCCATGAATAAATTGGCTATCGCTGGCGCGACAGGACTGCCCATGGCTACACCTTGTATTTGGAAATAGTATTTTTCATCAAACTTGAAGTAATTTTTTTCAAGAATAATATCAAGAAGATCCAACAAAAAAAAAGGTGGGAGGGTGGTGATTAGGCCTCCTGTTCAAGGTTGATTCACATATATATCGTGCCTCCTCTAACGGAATATTGGTATACAGTGATATTACATCTACAGACATCAGGACTGCATCTGTTGGGATCACCAAGGATTCAATAATGTTAATAAAATGTTTTGTATCTCTAACATAGGAAGAAGTCTGTTTCACAAAAGGTTGTAAATAGTGGTCCACGAATTTAGCTAGTGGTTCTAAGACTGAGCCCGATCCGGATACAATAGGACGGCCAGGTACCGGTCTAATGTTTTTATGTATTTTGGGTAGAGTATATAGTACAGGGATTCTGGGCCATGGTGTATGTAGAAATTTATATACATCCTCTGATATATATCCAAGTGCCAGCCCTTCCAATGTCACCGTTCTTATAATTGACTGGATATGGTGTGTAGGGTCCCGTTCTATATTGAGATAATGTTCTCTTACAGATAATTGTCTACGGATCTCATCCATATAATCAGTGCGGTTCATTAATACTATGGCTCCACCTTTATCAGCTGGCTTCCAAACCAGATCTTTGTCATTAGCTAAATTGTGAAGGATGTGCCATTCCTTACTGGAAAAATTTGTACTGTATGATCTTTTTTGCTTTATAATTGTACAACATAATTCTTCAGATACTGTCTTCTCAAAAACTCTGAGGCCAATATGGTCAGTCGTAGGAAAAAAATTACTCCGTGGTTTGAAAGTGGAGGTAGTAGGGTTTATTTTGGTTCCAAAATGATGTCTTAATCTAATGGTGCGAAATAACCTAGCTAATTCTATTCGCATCCTAAATGGATTATACTTAGGTTTAGGGACAAATGATAGACCTTTGTTGACAACCTCCCTCTCTTGAGGGGTTAGAACTCTTCTAGATAAATTCACGACTAGGTCTTCCGTTTGGCATTTGGAGCCTCTTGAAAAAAACGATTGGGTCTATTCCTAGTACGCCCCGTACGTCTGGGTACCCGAATGTTATCACTCCTAGTAGAGGCCATGCTACGTCCTGAACTGTCTGACATGGATTCTGTGTCTTCTTCAGAAGTATATTCACTAAACCTTACTTGTTTTTTAGAATATTGGCGTTTAGAGTATAGCCACTGGTAAACTCTGTTATTGTTGTAATCATTTTCATCCCGCTCAAACTTTTTAAGTTTGAAAGATCTAAGTTGTTGGGCTGCTTGTTGAGGCTGCTTGTTATTACTGTGAATTTAACGCCGACTGCATTTCTATGTATATGGGACAATCCATTTGATGGTGTTCGATATTACTGTGAATTTAAACAGTATATTAATTTGCCAGATATATTATTTACTGAACTGATTCATTTTCAATTGTATATATAGGAGGTCATTTGTGTTTGAGTTGACTCAGGAACCCATTTAGAGTGTTCTTTCCAAAGCTTTGCTTTGTCATGGCTGAGTGGCAACAAGGATTAAGTTTTGATGATAAATTTAAGGAATCCTTAATCAAAGACAGATCATTGTTTGAATCTGGGGAATCTACTTCTGGTAACCCCAACACGGCAACAGGCATAAGGGAGTATGAAAAACTGAAACGCAGAGAGATTAGATTAGATTTACATGCTTCAACATTGGCAGAATATATCAGAGCTAACAGAATTCCTAGGGGATTACGGATTTTTAAACCCCCAGGAATGTTTCATGATGATGAATCCTTTAATCAAAAATGGGTGGCAATTCTCAATAAGTGCTCGCAGGATTTGATGCTCTTACTTATTGCACGCTCCAATGATGAAATTGCCAATGTAAGAACCCAAACTCAGGTTATATTGGAGAGACTCAACTCTGAGGACCAGTTTAAAACTGATTTGGACACCCTCACATGTAAACTTAAAGAATTTTCCCAACAACTTAGATCTTTCAAACTTAAAAAGTTTGAGCGGGATGAAAATGATTACAACAATAACAGAGTTTACCAGTGGCTATACTCTAAACGCCAATATTCTAAAAAACAAGTAAGGTTTAGTGAATATACTTCTGAAGAAGACACAGAATCCATGTCAGACAGTTCAGGACGTAGCATGGCCTCTACTAGGAGTGATAACATTCGGGTACCCAGACGTACGGGGCGTACTAGGAATAGACCCAATCGTTTTTTTCAAGAGGCTCCAAATGCCAAACGGAAGACCTAGTTGTGAATTTATCTAGAAGAGTTCTAACCCCTCAAGAGAGGGAGGTTGTCAACAAAGGTCTATCATTTGTCCCTAAACCTAAGTATAATCCATTTAGGATGCGAATAGAATTAGCTAGGTTATTTCGCACCATTAGATTAAGACATCATTTTGGAACCAAAATAAACCCTACTACCTCCACTTTCAAACCACGGAGTAATTTTTTTCCTACGACTGACCATATTGGCCTCAGAGTTTTTGAGAAGACAGTATCTGAAGAATTATGTTGTACAATTATAAAGCAAAAAAGATCATACAGTACAAATTTTTCCAGTAAGGAATGGCACATCCTTCACAATTTAGCTAATGACAAAGATCTGGTTTGGAAGCCAGCTGATAAAGGTGGAGCCATAGTATTAATGAACCGCACTGATTATATGGATGAGATCCGTAGACAATTATCTGTAAGAGAACATTATCTCAATATAGAACGGGACCCTACACACCATATCCAGTCAATTATAAGAACGGTGACATTGGAAGGGCTGGCACTTGGATATATATCAGAGGATGTATATAAATTTCTACATACACCATGGCCCAGAATCCCTGTACTATATACTCTACCCAAAATACATAAAAACATTAGACCGGTACCTGGCCGTCCTATTGTATCCGGATCGGGCTCAGTCTTAGAACCACTAGCTAAATTCGTGGACCACTATTTACAACCTTTTGTGAAACAGACTTCTTCCTATGTTAGAGATACAAAACATTTTATTAACATTATTGAATCCTTGGTGATCCCAACAGATGCAGTCCTGATGTCTGTAGATGTAATATCACTGTATACCAATATTCCGTTAGAGGAGGCACGATATATATGTGAATCAACCTTGAACAGGAGGCCTAATCACCACCCTCCCACCTTTTTTTTGTTGGATCTTCTTGATATTATTCTTGAAAAAAATTACTTCAAGTTTGATGAAAAATACTATTTCCAAATACAAGGTGTAGCCATGGGCAGTCCTGTCGCGCCAGCGATAGCCAATTTATTCATGGATAATTTGGAGAATGAAACTATCTTGAATCACACAAAGAACCCTGTAGCGGACGGCATTATCAAATATTGTAGATTTATTGATGATATCTTTATCATTGTTAATTCACATCAGGAGGCAGTAACGTTATTATCCTGGATCAATACAATTCACCTCAAAATTAAATTTACAGGAAACATCAGTTCTACATCCTTGATTTTTCTAGATGTCGTGGTTACAAAGGAAAATGATCGATTGAAAGTGAGTAACCACCGAAAAACCACTGATAGAAACTCCTTGTTACATTACAACAGTTACCATCATTGGGCATTAAAAAATAATTTACCCTTTACACAGATGCTCAGGATTAAACGCAACTCCTCTACCCTACAGGACTTCAATCAGGAAATGGAAGAGACAAAAAGCAGGTTCAGAAATCGAGGTTACCCAGAGTCCATAATACAATCAGCCTACTCGAAGGTTGCCAGTATTCCTAGATCTAAACTCCTAGAGGACAAAATTAGACCAGGAGTAGACAGATTGATATGGCCACTCACACTTACAAGTTTGTCCAATCTAGCCATCAAAACTGTTAAAAAGTACTGGAACTTAATAAGAGACATCCCTGGATGTGATAGACCCCCTTTGGTAGCATATAAAAGAACAAGGAATATTGGGGATATATTGGTACATTCAAACATAATCAATAGGCCCCGGACTGTAAAATCTAATCTGGTGGGCAACTATCGCTGCCATCATTGTTCAGTATGCAGCCAATTGATAGAGACCAAAATCTTGACACACCAACATCTATCATTCGAATTTAAATTTCCCCATTTTGCCACCTGTACAACCAAAGGGGTTATTTACATGATAATTTGTGATTGTAATTTATCATATGTGGGGCAGACTCGTCGAGAAGTTAAGAGCAGAATTATAGAGCACAGGAGCAAAATACGAAATCATGTCAGAGAATCCATACTGTACAAACATTTCTGTGATCTACAGCATAGTCCTGAATCATTCAAATACCACATACTAGAAGTAGTATCACAATCCAAACATATGGACTTCAATAATAAACTTTTGCAAAGGGAAACATATTGGATTTTCAGATTACGGACAGAACATCCACAGGGCTTAAATGAACAAAATTCATACAGTTGTTATATATAGAACCTTAGCATACTATAAATCCCTAATTGAATACACCCAATACAATAAGGGTACTCATAGCACCATCTGGTGGTATTTCTTCTATATCTTCATATAAACCTTTCTGTTTCTTTAACATCTTCCCCTTTAAATTGAGGCAACCCCTTGATGCTTTTCATACTCGCAATTAGAACCTAACACACAGCAGAGTATCCCGTGAGTATATACTGTTTTAGAAATATACAATTTGTTTAAAAACAAATTTTTGGATGTTTGTAACTCTTTAATGCTTATGGCCACTCCTTGTTC
This sequence comes from Anolis carolinensis, assembly GCF_035594765.1. NCBI lineage: Eukaryota > Metazoa > Chordata > Lepidosauria > Squamata > Anolidae > Anolis > Anolis carolinensis. Next base: position 241,133,968 of record NC_085842.1, read on the forward strand.
CTTTGACCTAGATTCCACTGTAAAAAACAGGTATCTCTAAGGAGAACAAGTGTTAAATTTGGAACTATGTAAGTATATTGTAATGTTGTTTATAGTTATTACTCAATGGATAGGTAGTTACTTATATTTTGTGTATGTAACTATTGGTGTCTTTGATATACATTTCATAATGTAAATGACATGTATCTCTAAAGAGAACAAGTGTTAAGTTTGGAACCATGTTAGTATTAGGCAATGGATGATGTTTTATGGATATATTTTGTTACTTATGTTAGTGTACGTAACTATTTTCAGACCACCAGAGGAAGGCCTGATGCAGGGCCGAAACCGGTCGTGGCGAACTTACTCTTCTCGGCAATAGAATATACAACGCCGATTGCACTTCAATGTATATTGGACTATCCATTTGAGGCTGCTTGTTATTACTGTGAATTTAACGCCGACTGCATTTCTATGTATATGGGACAATCCATTTGATGGTGTTCGATATTACTGTGAATTTAAACAGTATATTAATTTGCCAGATATATTATTTACTGAACTGATTCATTTTCAATTGTATATATAGGAGGTCATTTGTGTTTGAGATGAATCAATCAGGGCCAGCTAACACTTCCCAACAAAAGATTCCCCCAAGCACTAAGCAGCCAAACCTTGAAACTGAAAGGCTATTCAATGCTAATCAAGGTGGTCAATTGAAACATTCACACCTGCCTTAAACAGACAAGAGTTCTTTCTCCCACCCTGGACCTTCCACAGATGTATAAACCCCACTTGACTAGTTTCCAACAGACCTCACAACCACTGAGGATGCCTGCCATAGATGCAAACGAAACATCAAGAAAGAATGCTTCTGGAACATGGCCGTATAGCCCAGAAAACTCACAGAAATTCAGTGAGACATAAACATCCATGGGGATCCTGGAATCAAACCCACAAACTACAAAGGATCTGTTGTATAGGGAAAAATTTTAGTGTCATACAGCTACATGTACCCGAAGGGAAGAAAGAATCAACAGAGGTGTGAATGGTTGGGATAAGGTTCAGATCCAAATGTGAAGCCTAACTGCAGTGGTGCAAACCTCAGAGATAAGGGCGAGAGTAGACAAACATCAGGCAAGAGGAGGCAAAAAGGGGTGGCAAAAAAAGAAAGAAGTTCAGAGAAAAAGATTTCCAGCAAACGCTTCAGGGACACATTCCTCAACCCCCCATGTGCCCAATGCAACGACTGTCAGCCATGCAGCACTGTTCATGAAGGTGCTAAGCAACAGATATTAACCTATACGCTCCCGATCTATAAGCCAGGAGGAAGTGGTGGCTGACAGTTTGTTTCCATGTCAGTGAAGCAGTGGATCTGACTCAAGAGTTTGTGCCAAATGTTCAAGGAGCTGTCATAACTGCCGAGCCCTATTCTCAAAATATGTCTTGTGTCTTGAAAGGCTCCAATGGGTCTGGGTCTGGAATGGATTCAGCACCCAACTGATATGGCAGCCATCAGATGCCGTGGCCAGAATGACTTGCCTTCATGGCAGACTTTCCACAGATGTGTCTAAAATGAAACAATGATCCCTGTCCTTCAACCAGGTCACTTTCATGTGATTTCTGGGCAGAGGTATTAGCAGGTGAGCCCAGGCTAGAAAGGCTGGTGGATAGAAACAGGCCTGGTCTCCTAGCAACCCAAGTCAAGAAGGCCTTTGAATTGCCACTAGAAAGTCAACCGCTACCCAAGAATTGACTGTCAAGAGTAATAATATTCTATGCAACATCAAAAAAAGGAGCATTAAAAAAAACATTTAAAAAAAGCACTAAAGCTCAAGAACAAGGTGGGCCAAGAGAAGGGGCTTCGCATAAACAAGCCTCAGGTCTCAATTAATATGGGATAGATGAACCTGAAGAAAAAAACAATGAAAACAGCGGGATTTACTCCCAGGGGTGAAGTATATATCAACCTCATTATCACATGCCACATAACCACAGGATGTCTTCACCCCACACCACTGGAGAAATAATACTGTTTAGCCGGTATTGTACCACCTGATATCTGTTGGGAAGTAGCAGCCAATACTGAAAGGACCAAGGCAGTGACATCTCCTGCTCATCCCCTGTTTGGATATCGGCCAGCACACTAATGCCTTAATTCAAAAAATCATTTTCTAAGACCTACAGAATTACTTGCAGGAACACCTCAGCAAGCCAGAGTCCAAAGGTGGCAGGCTAAAACACGGAATCTCAAGCCATGGCTGATTCCGAATGAGAGAATCCCTCCTGGGCACACAGAAGACTGAGCGAAGTGGAAGGCGTTGAACAGACTGCGCTCTGGCACTTGATGCAGAGCCAACCTTAAAAAATGGGGCCACAAAGTGGAGTCCACGACATGCAAGTGTGGAGAAGAGCAAACCACTGATCACCTATTACAATGCAGTCTGAGCTCTGCCACATGCACAATGGAGGACCTTCTTTTAGTAACAACAGAGGCACTCCAAGTGGCTAGCTACTGATCAAAGGACATTTAGTATAATGCCAAGTTTTTAACTTTGTTTGTGTTTTTATATACATTACAACTGTACCCTCGGTTCACTTCTGACACGATAAATAAATAACCTCAATACAAGTTATCTTCTAATGGACAGCACTGAGGCAATGCCCAAAGTCTTGAAAAAACGGTACAACCACACTCAGCCCAGCCTTGAGAGAGAACACAGCAAAGGTGAGGAAAAGCCAGCAAACAGGGAAGATCTTGCCTTATGCTATTAAGGAAGACGATTGATGATGATTGAGGGTAAGCAAAAGGCAAAAGAAACATCAGTAGGCTTTACCAACTTGCTGCTGCTGCTAGCTTGGCCCAGAGAACCCAGTTAGATGAGTGAAAATCCTAGGGTAGAGGACATTGGAAAGAATTTTGGTCAGAACATGGCTGAGTTTTTCCTCAACCTTTTAAAAAACTAAGCCAAATGAAGGGGAAAAAAAGTGTTCAAGCTGCAAACTCACTTGCTTCATTGGGCAACCTAATTTTATCTTCCCACAATTTGTGTAGACACAACCATGGCTGTCAATTATGTTACATAAATTCCTCTGCACCCATCCATTTGCTTTCAGAAATAAGAGTTTCTCAGCAGATTCTCAAGGTGCACCTGATAGACAAGCTACAGCTTATCCTGACTCTTATCCTGGACATCTCTGGCCTATCCCCTGTTCCGATATCAGCCAGCATGCCAATGACTTAAATCAAGAAACAGCTTCCTAAGATCCACAGAGATAATTGCAATAACACCTCAGCAAGCAAGAGTCCAAAAGTGGCAGGCTAAAGCACGGAACCTCAATCAATGGCTGAGAACGGTTGAGAAACTCCCTCCTGGGCACACAGAAGACTGGCCGATTTGGAAGGTGCTGGCACCACGAGATGCAGAGCCAATCTTAAGAAATGGGGCTACAAAGTGGAGTCCACAACATGTGAATGTGGAGAAGAGCAAACCACAGACCACTTACTACAATGCAGCCTAAGCCCTGCCACATGCACAATGGAGGACCTTCTTACGACAACAGAGGCACGCAAAGTGGCCAGCTTCTGGTCAAAGGACATTTAGCATAATGCTAAGTTTTTAACTTTGTTTGTGGTTTTTAAAATACATTATAACTGTATTCTCAATTTGCTTCTGACACAATAAATAAATAAATAATCCCGACTCTTCAATGAAATTATTGCAATGATATTTGCTGCTTCCAGGATGCATTTGTTTCATTTACAGAGCATACTTTCAGATCCTTGGTTTAAAGAAAATCACAGGAAAGCAACTGGCTGACAGTCACAATAATTCTTAGCATCAGAAAGAGTGAATAGCAATACAAGTGTTTATTAAACAATGCACTGTCGTGGTTTTGAGTGACAATGTATGAGGAAACAACACTGTAAGGAGGAAAGGCTATGTAAAGTTAGAAATCCAATTAATTATGAGATGACTGAAATAATAATAGGAGTGACTATATGGAGCTATATATATATAAGCTGGTATGAGGTTATATTATAATAAAAAATGAGGGGGGTCCAGACATAAATTTTAAATTTCTTTAGGTTGTCTCCTTTAGTTTTTAAGAGCAAAATGAGATATGACAGAGCTCTTCTCCCTGTTATCTATCAGGTCTTTTCTAAAAGACATTTCTAAAAGATAAATCCACCCGAACAGACAGGGTGGGTCACTGGGCAGTTCAGTCTAAGGCCACATAAAGTCTGCCTATGGTCTCTAGGATCAGACACAACAAGAGTATAGCCACCCAACTATAAACAATGGTTCAAAACCGTATTTTTTAAGTTCAGAGGAAGTGCTAGTTAAACGGATGGCAGCAAGTCATTTTGTGATGGACCGGAACTGAATATCTTTCCAAGGTTACATTGCAACTCCCATCATGCCCGGCTGTTAGCCGATAGGAAACGGAGCCCAACAACAACTGGAAAGCCATGGATTCCCCACTCTTGGGGAGTACGGAAAGCACAGCCATCATGGGTATCTTCCAGCATTTATATTTATTCAGCAATAGGTAAATAGATACCAAAGATTTGAAAGGTTAATTTTTTGTACTACAGCAATGAGATTCCCTCAACCAAAACAGCCAGTAATTGGGGATTTCACAAGCTGTAGTAATTTTCTAATCCAGTAGACATCTAACATGAAACCCTTAACAAAACAAAGGCCTAATTCTAATTTCTCAGTTTAATAATAATAATAATAATAATAATAATAATAATAATAATAGTAATAATGCTTTATTTGTATTCTGCCCTATCTCCTCAAGGGGACTCAGGGCAAATTCCAGCATACACAAACACAAAGGCAAACATTCAATGCCTAGAAACAACAAAACACAGATAAAGGTAAAGGCTTCCCCTTCCGGCTCTGAGGGGTGGTGCTCATCTTCATTTCTAAGCTGAAGAGTCTGTGTTGTCCATAGACACCTCCTAGATCATCTGGCCAGCATGACTGCATGGAGTGCCATTTACCTTCCCGTCCAAGGCGGTACCTATTGATCTACTCACATTTGCATGTTTTCGAACTGCTAGGTTGGCAGAAGCTGGGGCTAACAGTGGGAGCTCCACTTGTCCCGTGGATTTGAACCGCCAGCCTTCCGGTCAGGAAGTTCAGCAGTTTAACCCACTGCGCCACCATAGCCCAGTTTAGGTAGTGGAGACTCACTGAATCAATTAATAAATATTAAGTCACTTATCAAAATCACATTCCTTCGAAGGTCTATTGTTCTGAGACTAGTGATTGAATTTCTTTTCATCAACAGAGATAGCCAAGACCTGCTTTGCTAACATACTTGTAAAAAAAGCATTTATTTGATGAAGAATTGGCTTGCACACGGACGACTTTGACCTCACGTTAATATAATGATTAAATGAGAGCTATCAGGTCAACAGTGATTTATCTCAGGTAAATGAACTTGACCCAAATTCACTAAAAAATATCAAAGTGGGGTTTTAATGTCAAACAAAAACCTTCCTATGGAAAATTAGAATTAATATCATAAGACTATAAAATATTTCAGCTTTTTTAATTAGGTATTTCACACAAAATTGAAACATGAATGAAAAATTAATTTAAAGAACATAAATTTAGATCTGTACAGAGAGTATTTGAAGGTCCAGGGGCATTTTTGTCTTCCCTCAAATCTTAGAAGAACTATGTCCTCCAACAAGTTCATCCATGAATCCTCACCAGTTATTTTTCCACAAACCTAAATGTGAGTTCCAGAAACATCTGAGGGACTCAAAACACCATTTTTAGAAATGATGGGTTAATATTGTAATTTGATTGGAGAGGGGTAATATTTGACCTATAAGACACACTTTGCCCATTCAAAGGAAGGTATATCCAGTCCTGTTTATCTGAACCATGAACAAATTCTAACCGCATACTAAGGTTGCAACAACCTACATCCTTATTATTATTATTATTATTATTGCTATTATTATTATTGTTATTATTATTATTATTGGAGTGTCACTGAAATCATGAAGCCTATTTCTGAGTATGGTTGCATATATAGAGCTGCACCATATATTTATGTTCCATAGTATCATTTGTTAATTTAATCCTCATGGATGTAGAGGTGCCAGAGAGAAAACTGGACAGGAATCCTATACCTTTAATGGAAAGAAAATCTCAGCAGATGTTGCATGTTACCAGATGTGTGAGAAGCAACACTTGCTGAAATTCCCAGTTTCAGACAACCATTAAGGATACAGGAGCAATCTCTGATTTTCAATCTCAACGTGAGATGCTGTAAAACTTGAATAGCAGCAACTTCTGCTAAAAGATGTAAAACAGGAGAAAAGCCTGACAGCATTAACCACTGATCTTTGTACAGCTAGATTCAGTCTCTCACATATGGCCAGTCAAAATCTAGTTTCAATCAACACTACTGAAGGATTTTTCTTATTGTCTTAAAATTAAAACAGAGGCTGGATGGCCATCTGTTGGGAGTGCTTTGCTTATGTTCCTACATGGGTTGGACTGATAGCACTTGGGAGTCTCTTCCAACTCTATGAGTCTATGACGTTATGATTCTGGCCATATTTATCTTCAAGAGAAATAGATATCCTCTTTTCCAATCTCCTAGCTCTTCTACGTCTCTGTGCCAGATGTCTAGGCTTCAAATATTTTGTCCAACCATTTCCATAATCAGCATGGGCAGTGGTAGGAGCTCTGAGAACTCTAGGCAGAAGATCTGGGGAAGGCAAAGGCTGCCCACCTCTGCCCTCAGCTATAACCCATAGTATATTTCCTTATCCAGGTGCTGCATATGTATGCAAAACACTGCGCCTTGTCACACAGAGAGTGCATCTACACTATGGAATTAATGCAGTTTTGACACCATTTGAACTGCCATGGCTCAATGCTAAGGAATCCTGGGAATTGTGTTATGGTGATGCACCAGAACTCTTTGGCAGAGAAGGCTAAAGTCTTTATCAAACTACAACTCCCATGATTCCATAGCATTGAGCTATGGCAGTTAAAAGTAGCGTGAAACTGCATGAATTCTACAGTATACACCTGATTCCTACATCCACCTTCTCCTCTTCTCCTTTGCAATTAAGATTCACAACCATCAAGAATCTAGCATTTGATTTAGCCTTCTCAGTAATGATGCTCCACTAGAGTTTATGCTTTATAGGCTTATTAATAACGTTTGCATTACTGGATTACTATAAACCAGTATATCAAACATGCTTTCCCCCTTCCAGCATATTCTGGCCTCCCATCATCCTTCATTTCTAAACTCAAATGCCAATGTTCAGCAGTAGTTTTCCAGTACATCCCATCTCATTGTGATGGCACCATCATTCTTCAGTTATCACAGTACTGTACCTTTCAGATATACAGCACCGGTACCATGATAACCGAAAAAGGACAGTTCACAGTCTAGTTGTTTTAATACTATTCCCAAATGAATATGCCACCTGGCAGCCAATGTGAAGAATCCACAAAAGGCAGCCATTTTTAAAAGCCCAGAAATAACAAGCCAAGTGCTAAGAAAGCAATAGTCAGATCTAATATCCACACCCATAAGGCAAAAAGAAGGAATTTCCCTTCTGGCACAAGATGCTTAAATAGAAAACACACACACACTGCAAAACTCAACGGTCCCTGAGAGTTTCCCCCTGAATGAACACAGATCACATTAAAATGTTTTTTTAGCATTAACAGTCCAAAAGGACCACTGCTCTATGCTGTAACTACTAGAAATGCAGGCCAAAGGGCTATAAAAACACTCTCTCCCTCAGTGTGTGTGTAATCTGTCATTGCAAATTAAATTTCTCTGTCCTTGTGGTGTAGCAATGAGTAAAAAAGCTATCGGCCTGCATGAAAACAGACACCATGTAGTGTGTGGCATCACACAGATTAAAAACTAGCTCTTCCTGCAGCTACAAGCTGAGCATTCAAAGCAAGCAGAAAAAACATCGTTCAATACAATTAGCAAAAATGAAAAGGCCTGGGTAATTAAGATTTCCAACGGGGGGAGGGAGGAGAGAACTTACGTATATGGCGACAGTGGTCCCAAGAGGACTTTGGAAACATCCTGCTGTCCAAGGGTCATGAGGAGCAGGACGAGGGTTTGGTTTGTTGAATCCACACAGCCTCCCTATGAATGCAAACACTTTAACAATTAAGCTTTGTACTAACCAGAGAATATGGGCAGAAAGGGGAATACAGAAGGGGAGGGAAAATCACAGAGCAACCATGCTCTGCACTTCAAGAGTCAAAAGACAAAACATGAATAATTTTGTAACAAATTGGAAAAAAAAGTATGAAATTATTAGCATGACCTATCCATTAGTGTATGCAAATAATCTTCTAATTGTGTTGTCGAAGGCTTTCATGGCCGGAATCACTGAGTTGCTGTGAGTTTTCCAAGCTGTATGGCCATGTTCCAGAAGCATTCTCCCCTGACGTTTCGCCCACATCTATGGCAGGCATTCTCACACCTTTGAGGATGCCTGCCATAGATGTGGGTGAAACATCAGGAGAGAATGCTTCTGGAACATAGCCATACAGCCCAGAAAATTCACAGAAACCAACCTTCTAATTCCTGACTAAAATTCAGCTGTTTGGTTGGGTCTCCTTTCAGCTGCAGATTTTAACAGCATCATCTCAAACTCCTAGAATAGAAGAGCTCAAAATGGTGCCTCAAAGAGACAACTTGCCCTGTGATACCTATCATCTCTCTATGGATGTCCTTGAAGGAGCAACTACCTATTGCCCTTTGGGGTAAATGGAGGACAATATCATAGTGCAGGAAGAGCCTTGTGTCACTGCGTCTGCTCAGACAGAAGATCCACTGAATTTAATGGGACCTACTCTCATTATACAAGTTACAAACATCCGACTTACATACAACTTCTAGTTACAAATGGAGGTGAGACAACAGGAAATGACAGAAACCTACCCCTAGGAAGGGAAATTCACTCCTGGAAGTTATCATGGGGGAAAGATGTCTCCAATGAAGCTTTCTCACCAATCCTTGTTTCTTTGACAACCCAATTATTTCAAAATCCAATGTTACAGGGATAGAAAGTGAGGTGAAACCTTCTGAACAGGGGTGGAGACAGCAAAACGAACATTACAGGGTTGTTTGCCCTTCCCTATGCTATTCAAAACTTGCATATGTTTGTGTCTATATATATAAAAATTTTCCCCTGACATTAAGTCCAGTCATGTCCAATTCGGGGGGTTGGTGCTCATCTCCATTTCTAAGTCGAAGAGCTGGCGTTGTCCGTAGACACCTCCAAGGTCGTGTGGCTGACATGACTGAATGGAGCACTGTTACCTTCCCGCCGGAGCGGTACCTATTGATCTACTCACATTTGTATGTTTCCGAACTGCTAGGTTGGCAGAAGCTGGGGCTAACAGCAAGCACTCACTCTGCTCCCCGGATTCGAATCTGTGATCTTTGGGTCCGCAAGTTCAGTAGCTCAGTGCTTTAACACGCTAAGCCACCGGGGGCCCCATACATACACACACACACACACACACACACACACACACACATATATATATATATATGTGTGTGTGTGTGTGTGTGTGTGTGTGTGTATGTGTGTATGTATGTATGTGTGTGTGTGTATGTATATATATGTATGTATATATATATATGGCTGGAGTTACACTTTAAAATGTAATCCTTCCGACGTACATACAAATTCACCTTAAGAACAAACCTACAGAACCTATCTTGTTTGCAACCCAAAGATTGCCTACACTCTATGTGGAAAAAACTGTTGCCTAAGACCCCGTCTATTGTCAAATTATCCAGAATATCAAAGCAGATAATCCACATTTTCTTCTTTAAACTGAATTATATGAGTCTACACTGTCATATAATCCAGTGCAATAGAAATGGTCCAAGTTAGCAATAATGGGTTGTTCAAATAGGCACTGTATCACATGCTAAGAGGCAGGCAGATGCCATCCTGTAACACCAGCCATTTTAACTTGTGATATGTATTTTATGGACCTCAAAAGCAATCAGACTAAGCATATAAAGAATGTGATTCTGGTTTTCCAATTCCATTCTGAGACTTGCAGGCCAATAGGCTGACATGGATAAGGCCCCTCTAATTCTCTGGCTTTCATTAAGATGCAATATAGACAGCATGGTATCCAATGACTTGATTTATCCACTAATGCATTCACTTCTGTGTCTACTGGCAACAGACGCAAAACAATGTCTCAGCGCTCAACCTTCCGCTATGATCTCCTAATCAAGAAGGCAAGGCTTTTAAAATGATATACTACATCCAACGGTCTCTTAAACAAAAATCATATTTCTGGCTAAGATTATTTTCTTTATTAGAAAAAGTACATTACACACAATTTAGCCTCCCAGTTGTATTTATGACAGAGGGAGAGTGTGTGGCCCTTCAGTTGTCACTGGACTACACATTCCATTATCCCTTGCCACTAGTTTGGATTGATGGGAGCTACAATGCAATAACGATACGAGAGCCACAATTTCACTCATCTATGGAATAAAAATGGCACGTAACAATACAATATAGATAAGGGGGGATAGGGACATACTGAAACACATGTGAGAAATCAAGTAGTGATGCATTCTTTCTTATTTTTCTACAGCAAAGATGGATGAATCTGGCCCTCCAAGTTTCTGACCTATGACTTCCATAAGTCCTAGCTAGAAAAGCCATCACTGTGATAGATGCAGTTTAAAAATATCCGGGAGGCCATAAATGCATACCCTTGTTCTCAAAAGAGACAAAAACCAACTTACTATTCCAAGAATCAAAGGAAAGTGATTTTTAATCATAATTCATATTACAGTCAGCCCTCCAGACATGCAGGTTTTTGCATATTTGTTTATTCATGGATTTGATTAATATGATCTCTTTGGGAATCTTCAGGTTCTCTAGCGTGGTTATATGATCAAATTCCACCAGAATTTGACTATAGTGTCACACCAGAGCAACTAGAAATTTGTAGAAAAGTCTCTTGTCAGGTTAAAAAAATATTTTTATTAGCAGTTTTTACACTTTTATGAGGGCCCTGTGCTCCTAACCCCAATGAAAATGGAGGACCTACTGCATAATAAATATATTATGGGTGTAACAAAACTATTTTCTCTACAACAGACTAATATTTCTACGTGCTTTGGAAATTAAACCAATCACTTACTCTGTAAATCTCTTCAAGGAGCAACTTTGCACAGTTTGAGCCAAGATCTTCAGGGAGTACAACTGTGCCTTGCCCTTGGGGATTAGACGCCAATTCAGCACTGAAGAAAGTCCCATTTATTGTCTCTGCCACAAGAGAGAGACCAAAACCTGGAGATCTGAAAAAAATTGTGTGAGAGAGGATTGGTACATTGTGGGTTTTTCAAATTAAAGCTCCTTTATAACATTTTTCTGTTTGTTATTGAAGGCTTTTATGACTGGGATCACTGGACTGCTATGAGTTTTATGGGTTGATGGCCATGTTCCAGAGGCATTCTCTCCTGATGTTTCCCCACATCTATGGCAGTCATCCTCAGAGGTAGTGAAGTCTGTTGGAAACTAGACAAGTGAGGTTTATATATCTGTGGAATGTTCAGGGTGGGAGAAAGAACTCTTGTCTGTTTGAGGCAAGTGTGAGTGTTCCAAATGGCCAGCTTGATTAGCATTTAATGGCTTTGCAGATTCATAGCCAGGCTGCTTCTTGCCTGAGGGAATCCTTTGTTGGGAGGTGTTAGCTGGCCCTGATTGTTTCTTGTCTGGAATTCTCTTGTTTTCTGAATGTTGTTTTTTATTTACTGTGCTGATTTTTAATACTGGTAGCTAGATTTTGTTCATTTTCTTTCTCCCAACCTGAACTTTCCACAGCTATATAAATCCCACTTGCCTAGTTTCCAACAGACTTAACTACCTCTGAGGATGCCTGCCATAGATGTGGGTGAAACATCACAAGAGAATGCTTTTGGAACATGGCCATATAGTGTAGAAAGCTCAGGTAGGCTGTTCGGAATTATGGGAGTTGAAGTCCAAAACATGGCCATACAGCCTGGAAAACTCACAGCAGTCCATTTTTCTGCTTATCTATTAGAATCTTCTTCACTCATACTTTCTTGTAAAATTAAAACTTGATAGAAAATAACTAATCCTGAACTTCTGCCCTCATCTTAATCTAATCAGACCTGGCAAATATTATTTTGCATCACGGAGCATAGGAAGTCATCATGTACCAAGATATACATCTAAGTAACTTCAGTGGGTATGATATGACTTGTTCCACCATCCCTAAACCTGTTATATCATATACCTTTGGGAATTTTTGCAAACACAACACACACCACAAACAGAGGTTCATTTCCAGTTTCGAACCCTGCCCTCCTTTAGAAAAGACATGCTTTTCTACGGGTTTCTAACACCAGTGATTCTTGTGCTACTTTCCCCCACTGGTAGCTCCAGGGATCTGTCCTCATCTGGCCTCTGTTAGTGTCTCCCCAAGACAAGTCTTTCCCATCATTTCTTACCTGATTCTTCTGTAATAGGAAACCAGAAAACTCCTGCATGCGAAGTATGAAAACTGAATGCAAACCATGTGACCTGAGGCTCTATTCCTGCTGTACACACTCCAACAAGTAACATGCAGAGTCAGAGGAATTAGGTAACAGATGATTGAAAGGCCTTTTCTCGATTCATCTCTAGCCCTGTACTGTCAATGAGGACTGGCAGCAGCTTCCCAGGGTTCCTGGTGATATTGGGTTATGAGTACATGCTGGGAAAGTGAGTTCACAGCTCAGCAATTTAACCTTTACAAAACCATTGTTCCTAGATCTTCATAAATCACTCATCTGCACCGGGGATACTTATACTAGCAAATGTAGAGTGGAAGTGGTGGATTTGCACTCATTTGAAAAAGGAATAACTATCTCTGCTTCATCAGAAGGTTTTCAACAAAGAGCTAACCATCAAGGATGCTTCAACTGTGTATTTCTGCACTGACAAAAAGCTACAACTTCTTTCAACCTCTATGAAACTATACCCTCCCATCACCTCTGCCCACTATCTGGGGCCGATGGAAACTGGTGTACAACATCTAGAGAACCCCAGTACCCCACTTGCCTTCCTGGGTTGTTGTAAAGATTCAGAGGGTTAAGTGTATTCAGAAATGCTAGGAAATCTTGAAATCATTATGTAAATAGAATAGCTGATACTATTACAAGTTGAATATGCCTTATCCAAAATGTTTGGGACAAGTAGGGTTTTGGATATCTGGTTTTTCTTCCAGATTTTGGAATTCCTGAATTTGCACACACATACATAAAAAGGTATCTTGGAAAAGGAAACAAAGTCAAAACATGAAATTATCTTCTGTTTCATACACTTTATGCACATACAGTAGAGTCTCACTTATCCAACATTTGCTTATCCAACATTCTGGATTATCCAACGCAGTCTGCCTCCCACCCGGATCCACAGCTGTTTCTCTAGGCAGCAAGGACTGAATTTTTTACGGATTTAATTTTTGACAATGTTGTTACTGTAAGTTCATTTTATGCAATTCTATCTTTATTTGTAGTTAATTTGTTAGTAGACAATTGCAATGTTTTGGTGCTAAATTCGTAAATACAGTAATTACTACATAACGTTACCATGTACTGAACTGCTTTTTCTGTCAATTTGTTGTAAAATATGATGTTTTGATGCTTAATTTGTAAAATCATAATGTAATTTGACGTTTAATAGGCTTTTCCTTAATCCCTCCTTATTATCCAACATTTTTGCTTAGCCGACGTTCTGCCAGCCTGTTTATGTTGGATAAGTGAGACTCTACTGTAGCTTGAACATAATCTTATGCACAATACTTTAAATAATTTTGTGCACGAACAAAGTTTGTGAATATTGAACAAAGCAAAGGTGACACTATCTCAGAAACCCATTTGGACAATTTTGGCTTTTGGAGGATTTGGGATTTCTGGATCATAGAATCATAGAATAGTAGAGTTGGAAGAGACCTCATGGGCCATCCAGTCCAACCCTCTGCCAAGAAGCAGGAAATCGCATTCAAAGCACCCCCGACAGATGGCCATCCAGCCTCTGTTTAAAAGCCTCCAAAGAAGGAGCCTCCAAAGAAGGATAAAGATACTTATCCTTTTATTTAAGTTGTTTCATAATTTATTGAATTGTTTCTGATTTTTATGTACTGTTGTCAGCATTGAATGTTTGCTGTTGGTTATTTTGTTGTGAGCCGCCCTGAGTCCCTTCAGGGAGATAGAGTGGACCATGAATAAAGTTTCATTCATTCATTCATGCTCAAGCTGTAGATGGTATTTTGGTAATGTCGATCAATCTGTTTCTTCTTCAATTAAATATTAAGTTAGTAAACTACAAAAATGCATCCTACCAAAACACTATCTGAAAACTTACTTCCCAGAACTTGATCCTTTCATATGGTCCGTGTAAATGTAAATATCTGGCAGAAATTTATTCAGGATGCTCCTCGCAGATTCCACAATTCGGTTTGCTATCTGAGGGGACACTCTGACCGTATAGCTGGTTTATGAAGTTAAGAAATCTCGTAAGAAAACTTTTAAATAAGAAAAGAATAAATATACAAAATATAACTTTACTATGTTTCTAGGCACCGCTTCGGTGGGAAGGTAACGGCGTTCCATGCAGTCATGCCGGCCACATAACCTTAGAGACCTACAGACAACGCCGGCTCTTCGGCTTAGAAATGGAGATGAGCACCAACCCCCAGAGTCAGACACAACTGGACTTAACGTCAGGGGAAACCTTATGTTTCGTATAAATCTGTATATCTATACAGAACTGAAAAAGTACTCTATGTTCAAAACGAAATACAAGTTTTCTGGGAAAAAAATATTTAAACATCATGTTTTACAATTCTATAAAGAAGAGGAAATACTGGAAAAACGAAGACAAGTCATAATTGACATAGCAACCCACAAATAATTTTCTTTTTTAAAAAATGAAGGCTGGAAAGAAGCCAGGAGTTTACCATTTACATTGCCACTCAATGATAAAACATTATAGGGGCTAAAAGAAAAAGAAAAAAGCCCATTACTCCTCTAATTGCTCAGAAATTAAGAACTGGTTGCAGTGAAGAGATTGTACCAGTTAATTCTAATTTTTATTTGATTGTGGTTTATTTTATGAAACACCATGCCTCATTCAGAAGTAGATTTACAACAACAAACACTGAAGGAAGGATACGCCATACCTCGAATACGTTTAATTTTCCCAGGGTCAATGTACTGAATAGGCTTTAATGCCTTCTTAATAGGACAGCTGAATATCACTTCACCTCCTCCTTTGGGGGGCATACCCCTCCTTGTGATCTGAAAGCAGTAAGAATTTAAATTAAGCAGTAGCCTATGGTTTTATATCCAACTGAGTTATTGATTCCAGTAAGGAGCAGGAGCCAGCAAAATGAAGAGGGCTCAGGGCCCTTCCAGACAGACCCTATATCCCAGGATCTGATCCCAGGTGTTCTTTTTATTTCAGATTATCTGGCAGTACAGACGCATATAATCCACTTTAAAGCAGAAAACCTGGGATCAGATCCTGGGATACTTGGCCTTTCTGGAAGGGCCCTCACACAGAGCAACCTTTGTCACAGGACTGAATTATTCACTAGGATTCACAAAGCACTGAACATGTAATACTGGGTGTTCCTGGTCTATAGATTCCTAACATAAGGACAAAACACATAGGTTGCACACCAGTGTGGATTAACATGTATGAAGGTCTTCAAGTCGTCACAACTGTAACTTAACATGTTTATTCTCACGTATAAAATCTCTCTCACATATGTGATTGTGGCACTGTTTACTATAAACAGGCAACTGTACCTTTTCTCTTTAACCTTCCGTGTTGGGAGAATATGCAGTGAACACATAACTGAGCACAAATGACAGCACAGAAATTTAGACCTTCTTAAGGTCTTACCTTCAGTTCCAATTCTTCACCATCAATTCCAAATCTTTTCAATAAGGGCAGGGACGTTGCCTTAAGAACATCCACCTTTAAAAAAACATGGGAAAGCCTGGTTAGTTAAAAAAAAAACCAACATTATTTATCAAGAAATTCAAAAGTTTATTCCATGGGCAGGTTTTGAACCAGTAATTCTGGTCCACCAAATAAAAAATTCTAGATAAGGCAGAGCTTTGCCTTGGAATGTTTTTCTACATGTGTCTTTTTTCAATCTAGTACAAGCTAC
The DNA here is from genome assembly GCF_035594765.1 of Anolis carolinensis. NCBI lineage: Eukaryota > Metazoa > Chordata > Lepidosauria > Squamata > Anolidae > Anolis > Anolis carolinensis. The sequence goes on from NC_085842.1 coordinate 241,150,200, forward strand.
ATTATGAGAGTGCTGAACTCACCTTCTCCCCAGCTACAAGTGGATATTGGCTGGCCATTTTTCTATCTAAGTAGCCCTCCCCTTATCTTTGGGGGACACGTTCCAAGTCCCCCAGTGCATGCCTGAAACTGTGGATATATACCATTTTGCTTCCTATGCATACAGAGCTATGGTCTATGTGACTAATTGGCAGGTAGCGTATACAACATGGATACGCTGGACAAAGGGATGATTCCCTGAAACCGCTGAAAGCAAAATGTGTAAAGGATGGCTACTGTAGGTTTTAAATATTCTTCCAGCAATGCTTGGCTGACATCCTATCATGTAGCTATATTAATCTAATGAAATAGCAGGTTTTACAGATAAGTTTAAGAGATCAGCCCTACCATTAGCCAGAGCCAAGGTACTGCTGGAAAAGGAGAATGTGTTTTCCCCCTCTGCCTCAAGTGCCTAAATAATATAACTGGTCCAAGTTACTCTTTGCCTCGACACTGCCAGGAGGGGATGCCATTTACTGCTAAGCCTCAGACAACTAAAATGCCTTGGTCCAGCCTTAGAATTGGCAACAGAGTGTATATTTCACATGCAGAAGGTCTTCAGTTCAGTCCATAGTATCTCTAAGGTGACCTAGAAAAATTCTGTATCAGAAAACTTGAAAATGTTCTAATCTCTAGGCCATACAAAGCTTATGAGCCAGTGGTTTAGCTCTTTATAGAGAACAACATGTCCTCCTAAGCATCTTGTTATTGACTTAGCTGCTCAAAAAAGAGATGCAGTGTCTAAGAAGAAAACGAACGAAAATAGTGACAATGATGATACAAAAACTTTCATTTCACAGGGCACATGTGGCTAAGGAGCATCAGAGTGTGGTCAAGATGGCCAAAGTTACGAGGAAGAATGCACAAACTAGAAGAGGCTGTTTACCTTCATCTGAGCTCCTCCCCCCCCCTAACTTTTATTTTGTGTCAAAAGCATTGCAAAACAAATACATTTTAAAATGATGGGGAAAAAAGGAAATCACAAGCAACTAAATAGTTTTAGACCAAAAACAGGCAACAGCAACCGCATTGTCCGTAGCTTTAAACAACTCCTCCTCCGTGCATGAGGCAGGACATTGTGGGCAAGCATACATATGCGGAGTTGTTTGTTCTGCTCCACAGTCACACAAGGTGGAGGATTCCTCCAGGTAGTGCCACCTTGCCAAGTTGTCTTTGGATCTGCCCACTCCACTTCTGAGTCTGTTCAGGGACTTCCAAGTTGCCCATTCTTGGTTTGCCCCTGGAGGAAGACCCTCTTGGGGGGCCATCCAGTTAGAATTGCCAGGTTTAGCTGCCCGGAGGGACACTCTTGCTGCTGCTGGAGGAACATCAAGAGGAGTGGTGGTTCTCATGAAGCCCTTCCTTGATTTGAGTCTACTGGGAGGAGGCTGATAGTCATGCAGTGGGTGGCTTTCACAGTGTTCGACCTTATTTCTCTCACAGTTAGAAGCAACTTCCCGTCGCACGTCAGGAGGGGCAATGCCAGCTAGCTTGTAGAGTTTATCAACAGATGTAGGTTTAAGGCATTCTGTGATGATTCTGCATGTTTCGTTTAGTGCTATGTCCACCTGCTTAGCATGGGCAGACTTTTGCCAGACAGGACAGGCGTACTCAGCAGTTGAGAAAGACAAGGCCAGGGCTGATGTTCTTATTACTTGTGGGTCTGCACCCCATGAGCTGCCAGTCAGTTTCCGCAGGATGTTGTTGTGTGCAGCTACTTTGTGCCTGGTGTTCATGCAGTGTTTCCTATATGTTAATGTTCGATCTAAGGTGACACCAAGATATTTAGGATGGAAACAATGTTCAAGCTCTTGGCCTTCCCAAGTAACTTTCAGTTTCCTGTTGGCTTCACGGTTACGAAGGTGGAAAGCGCACACTTGTGTCTTGGCAGGGTTAGGCTTCAGGTGGTTCTCATTGTAGTAGCTGGAGAGATCTTTCAAGGCATTAGTGAGTTGCTTTTCAACTGTTTCAAAATTTTTCGCTTGTGTTGTGAGGCCAAGGTCATCAACATATATAAAACTCTTTGTGAGTGGTGGTTGTGGCTGGTCGTTCGTGAAGATGTTAAAGAAGGTCGGTGCAAGAACGCTGCCTTGGGGTAAACCATTCTTTTGCCTCCTCCATCTGCTTTTCTGGCCCTGAAACTCCACATAGAAGCTGCGGTTTTCTAGGAGGGTCTGGACAGTTTTTGTAAAATCAAAGTCCCGGGTAATAGGGTAGACTTTATGCAGCATTTTTCTATGTTGCACCGTGTCATAGGCTGCCGTAAGGTCCACAAAAACTGTTCCCGTAATGCAGCCTTTCTCATAGCCCGCTAACTAAATTCAAATTACTTGTACACATTGAACTGTGAAAGCTGAAATACACTGAGGTCAGAGGGAAGAAATGGTAGAGAACCAAGACATTTTAAAACCAGCTGAAAAAAACTGGATAACAAAGCATTAATCAGCTGCCAAACTGTGACAGCTGGAAGATATACAATGTAATAATATTTTGAGGGGAATTATGCATCACACAAGACTATCTTTATCAAATGCTCTTAAACCATAGAGAAATGTGCTATTAACTCTTTACATCAGGGGTGGGAACTGTGTAGTCTATAAAGGTCTTAAGGCCCTCTAAGACCCCCAGTGCAACTTTAATCCCCCCCCCCAAATTACAAAACACATACCTAAACAGAAAACTGTGGCCCCTTTCTAATTCTGTTGCTGCATTTTAGGCACTATGCAGCAACAATAGGAGGGCATAACTAAAATAACCAATTTGATACCTCAAGCTTTGCAACTTACCGAAGGATCTACTTGATCGTTGGTTATACCTCGGAGAACAATCCTTAATGAATTTTTCATGAATGGTGCTAGGCAGAGAAGGCTTTCCAAATAATATCCAATACTGCGACTGAGGCTGCAATCATGTTCCAATGAACCCCCATAGAGGAGCCCAGGTTGGTAGTATAAAGAAGTTCCTTTGAAAAGAAAATTACATTTTTCAACCTTTATTTTTTTTTTTTTGGCATCTGTAGCATTAACAGAAATTAGGCCACATCTAGTTCTTGATGCTCAAAACATTCAAGTGATTCCTTCAGCAAAACCATCATAAATTGGAAAAATTACATTCTGGACAACCACTTTCAAAACCCATTCCTGGCTGTAGGGTTCTGGTAGCTGCACTTTGGCAAAATATCATTTTCAGGTTTTGTAACTAAGTGAGAGGCAAAGAGGACTGGGACCGAAATACAGAGGAAAGGGGGATTTTAAGCCATCCACCTTCCAGAGTGTAATGGTAATGAAAATAATTTTCCACAGGCCCATGAAACTAATTTATGCTCTAGAACCAGCTTCTGAAACTATGGGTCCCAACCCCAAATGGGGCCCTTAGCTCAATGCTGGGATCACACAAAAAATGTCAACAGTTAACCATCTCTGAACACCACCTAGACATTGACAAGAATCTGTCAGTAACTATGTGCTGTGTTTACAGTGGACTCTGGAAAATACTTCAGCTGCGTTTCATAAAAAGAAAAATCTTGCAAATACTGACTTATTATCAGTAAATGGTTAAATTTTATACCTATTTTATATACCTATATGCCTGGGGTCATGTAAAAATGTCTCAAGTGGAGTCACAAACAAAACGTTTAAGAAGCTCTGCTCTAGAAAGGAAGTTGCCTTATTCTCTTGGGCCCTGTAAAGCATCAGCACACTGACAGCACTAGAGAGACCCTAAACAGATTTACCTGTTTGGTTTATTTCAATCCGAGACCCATTGGTTATTTTGTCAATCAGTCTTATAAAGTTTGCTTCAAAATCTGTCAGAGAAAAATAATGTATATTAGATATTCAACATCAGAACAAAAGGAGCTGTATGGCAATCAAATCACTCAGCTGGACTTGTGCAATATGAGATTGACGGACTGTGTATCCTATGCCCCCTTGTAAAGCCATCTGGAGACATATTGCAAGCTGTAATCCAAACACATATCTTTTCTGAGCTCTATAGAGAAGCAGAGATGCTCTAGTGAGCATACTATGGGTACAGATAGGGAGAAGAGATTAATTCAAGAAAAGCATTAAAATGAAAATACTATTCAAGTGAGAGTAAAAATGTTCTCCTGTGTCAGGTTGGAATACAGCCCTCAAGAAAAATGGAGATGTGCAATATGTTCTATTTTTGATCTATGGGTGATGTTTGAATTTGTCACACCCATTAGAATCTAATCAATATGACAAAATCAAACAAGAACCAGGAAGCAGAAATAATAGAGCAAAAAGGATATTATTAACTATATGGGTTTCTTTATTCTATTTTCCACAAAAACCATAATCTTTTAGGAAGAAGTGGGTTGTGGTGGTCCTAGTTCCGTTTCATTCATAGAACTTTCTTCTACTCCTCTCCAATTCAGTGTCTCAGCTTCCTTTAACCAATTTGAAGGCTATGTAGAAAGAGCTGCCTGGGGTGGAGTAATATTCCCCTTTCTACTTCTGGTGGAATCTGATGTTTCACCAGTGGAAGTCCACTTTCCATGGCTTTCTGTCCATGGCTTTCAACAACAGGCTTTAGCAAATACTTGAACCTCCTCCTGCTTTCTGTGCTGCTTTCGGAAACTTACCCTGAACACCTGAAAATGTCTGGTATGGAAAGTGAACAGGAAGACGTCAAAATCATGGTTTTATTTATCGTGTCAGAAACAAATTGAGAATACAGTTATAATGTATAGAAAAACAAAGTTACAAACTTGGCATTATGCTAAATTTCCTTTGACCAGGAGCTGGCCACTTGGGAGTGCCTCTGGTGTCGCTGTAAAATCAGGGTGCAATGATAACCTTTAAGTAATCCTAGAAAGGGTGTCATGGATGAAAATAGAACTAAATACAGTGGTCCATATTCTGATGATAAATATAAGAGCTCTCTTAACATTCAAAGGCATAGACATTTTAAAAAATCAAGCGTGGATTATTTAATCAATAGAGAATCCATGTTGTTTAACATCTACATGAAACCGCTGGGAGAGATCATCTGAAGTTTTGAAATTCAGTGCCATCTGTACACAGATGACACCCAACTCTATTACTCGTTTCCATCTGATGCCAAGGATGCTGTCCTGACCCTGAACTGGGGTCTGTCAGCTATGATGGACTGGATGAGAATGGACAAATTGAAATTGAATCCAGACAAGACAGAGGTCCTACTGGCCAGTCGTATGGCCGATTAGGATATTGGGTTGCAACCTTTGCTGGGGTCACACTCCCCTGAATGCGCAGGTTCGCAGTTTGGGGGTCCTCCTTAACTCAGCGCTGATCCTGGAGACCCAGGTGTCAGCGGTGGCCAGGAGAGCCTTCACACAGTTAAAGCTTATACACCAGCTGTGCCCATTCCTTGAAAAGCCCTATCTGGCCATAGTCACATCCAGACTAGATTACTGTAATGTGCTCTACATGCGGCTGCCCCAGAAAAGCGTTTGGAAACTTCAACTAGTACAAAGGTCAGTGACTAGACTGCTTTCAGGGGCAGGATATAGGGAAAGAACTACCCCATTATTGAAGTAGCTATACTAGCTTCCAATTTGTTTCCAGAGTTAATTCAAGGTGCTGGCTTTAGCCTATAAAGTCCTAAAAAGTTTGGGCCCAGCCTACTTGAGGGAACGTATCTCCTGCTATGAGCCCACATGAGCCCTGAGATCATCAGGGGAGGCCCTGCTCTCAGTCCCACCACCAACACAAGTGTGGTTGGTGGAACCGAGAGAGAGGGCCTTTTTGATGGTGGCCCCACGGCTCTGGAACTCCCTTCCTAAAAAGGTGTGATCGGCCCCCTCCTTGATGGCCTTCTGTTCACAAATTAAAACCTTTTTTGTGGAACCAGGCCTTTCCTGAAGATCAATAATAAGCAATGACCAGACGTTTACTAGTAATTGACATTTTTTGAATGCTATTTTGGACCTGGTAATGCTTTTACACGTTCTAAAGGAACTGGAATTTTTAGTATTCTAATTAACTGTTTTAACGGATAATCTTAATGGTTTGAGGGTCAGTGAATTTTTAATGGTATAATATCTTAATTTATTATTTTGTTATACATATATGGTTTATGTAATCCATTGATTTGGTTATATGTTTTTTGTTGAATTTTTTTATGTTATGTAATTTTTGCCGATTTCAACCATTGTACACAGCTTTGAATCCCACCCATGGGAGAAGAGTGGGATAAAAATAAATAAATAAATAAATAAAGGATGTGGAGTCATAGAATCATAGAGTTGGAAGAGACCTCATGAGCCATCCAGTCCAACCCCTTGCCAAGAAGCAGGAAATCACATTCAAAGCACCCCGGACAGGACCAATTTATACAGTTTAGCACAAGAAAACTGGTGTCAGTCAGTGTAATGATAAGCTTGATCTATTTATATTTTAATGTTTGTATGTTTTCAGTTCAAAATTGTACATGGCTGTTTTTTAAACACTATCAGCCACTTTGAATCTCTTTTAAGGCTCCATCTACACTGCCATATAACATCCAGATTATGTGATTTGATAATCTGGATTATATGGCAGTGTAGATCTAGCATCAGAGAGAAAAAGCTGGATATAAATAATAAATAAATAAATTAGATCAAGCAGTGTGATATAAAGCAAGGGTAGGAAATCGCGATATACTGTTCAACAACAATTTCTATGAACCCCCTCCCCCGCCCCCAATCACTAATGGTAGTCAGGGCTGCAGGAAAGGCCTAGTTTCCCATCTCTAAGATGAATTTTGATTGCTGCTGTTTTCAAATCAGTGCAGATTTTGTCCATTTTTTTCCCAGTATTTCAGCGTCAAGTGTGGTAGTGGTCCATAATGGGAGGAAGTCCGTGAGGTGTGACATCAGGAGTTTCCGTGCCAGGTGACATCAACCCAGGTGCTCCAGTATGGTGGTATGGGCCCAATTTTCTTTTATTTTTAGTTCCAATGTTATGATGTGGGTCCAGTTTTCTAATATTTTGGCTCCAATATTGTGGCATGGGCTTGCTTTTCTGTTATTTTACCTCCAATGTTATGGTATGGGTCCAATTTTCTGGCATTTTGGCCCCAGTATTGTGGTATAGGTCCAATTTTCTAAAATTTTGAATCAAATATTGTGATATGGGCTGGTTTTTCTGTTATTTTACCTCCAATGCTGTGGTATGAGTCCAATTTTCTGGAATTTTGGCCCCAATATTGTGGTATAGGTCCAATTTTTTAATATTTTGGATTCAATATTGTGGTATAGGTCTATTTTTCTGGCATTTTGGCTCCAATATTGTGGTGTGGTTCCCATTTTCTGGTATTTTAGCTCCAATATCATAGTATGGGTCCAGTTTTCTGGTGTTTTGGATCCAGCATTGTGCTGTTAGCCCAGTTTTCTGAAATTTCATCTCCAATATTGTAATGCGGATCCAATTTCCTGGCATTTTGGCTCCAACACTATGGCGGGGGGGGGGGGGGGGGGCAATTTTATGCCATTTTGGTATTTAGGCTCCAATATTGTGGTAAAGGCCAACATTTCCGATATTATAAGACCAATATTATGGTATAGATCCAACTTCCTGGTATTTTGGCCCCAAAACAATGCTATGGGTCCAATTTTCTGATATTTTAGCCCTGATATTTTGGTGTAGATCCCATTATCTGATGCTTTAGCTCTAGTGTTTCGGTATGCATCCTATTTCTTAGTATTTTGGCTTCAATATTATGGTATAGGTCCAATTCTTTAGCATTTTAGCCTCAATATTGTGGTATGCATCCATTTTCTGGTATGTTGGTCCCGATACTATGCTATGAGTCCAACTATCAGGAATTGTGACTCCATTATCATGGTATGTGTCCAATTTTCTTATATTTTAACCATGATATTGTGGTGCAGGTCTAACTTTCTAGCATTTTAGCCCCGATATTGCGGTATAGGTCCAGTTTTTTTTAGCATTTCAGCCCCAATATTGTTGTGGTACCCATAATCTGATGTTTTAGCTCTAGTGTTTTGGTATGCATTCTATTTCCAAGTATTTTGGCCTCAATACTATGCTATGAGCCCAACTTCTGGGAATTGTGACTCAATTATTATGATATGGGTCCAATTTTCTGATATTTTAACCCTGATATTGTGGTGCGGGTCTAATTTTTTTGCATTCTGACCCCAATATTGTGGTATAGGTCCAATTATCAGGAATTGTGATACCATTATTATGGTATGGGTCTAACTTTTTGGTATTTTAAGCCCGATATTATCATATAGGTCCAATTTTCTGACATTCTGGCCCCCATATTGTGACATAGGCCCAATTTCCAGGAATTGTGATTTCATTATTATGGTATGGGTCCAATTTTCTGGCATTATAACCCCGATATTGTGTTGTGGGTGTAATTTTCTGGTATTTTAACTGTGATATTGTGGTATAGGTCCAATTTTCTGGCATTCTGGCCCCAATATTGTGATGTAGGTACAATTTCCAGGAATTGTGACTCCCTTATTATGGTATGGCTCCAATTTTCTGATATCTTAACCCCAATATTGTGGTATAGGTCCAATTTTCTGACATTCTGGCCCCCATATTGTGGTATAGATCCAGTTTTCTGGTATATTAGCCCCAATCTTGTGGTATAGGTCCAATTTTCTGGTATTTTAACTCCAATATTGTGATGGGTCCAATTGTATGGTATTTTGGCTCCCCATATTGTGATATAGGTCCAATTATTGGGAAATGTGATTCCCTTATTATGGTATGGATCTAATTTTCTGATATTGTAACCCTAATATTGTGATATGGATCTAATTTTCTGGCATTTTAGCCCCAATATCGTGGTGTACTTCCCAGAATCTGATGTTTTAGCTGTCGTGTTTGGGTCTGGGTCCCATTACCTGGCAGTTTGACGCTCCAATGTTGTGACATAAGAGGTGATTCAGGGGAGGGTGACACAGGGGATCCTGGTGACGTCACTGCTGCCTAGACTCCAAGAGAATGCAACCCACCCGCCAATCCTCCTGCCTGTTTTCCTGCCTTCCTTCTCCCACCAACCACCGCCCCGCCCAGAATACGCACCTCGGAGCCCCGGGTTGTCCTCCTTGGCCCGGATCTTGCGGATCTTTACCGGCCGCCCGCTGAGCGTGGCTAGCACTATCCTCTGCCGCAAAAAGTTGCTGCCAACATAGCTGAGCGAGTGAGATTGGCTCGCCATGTTGCCGGGGCTGCCGCGCGCCGCTGCAATCGCGGGCCCTCCTCCCCCTCCGCCCCTTCGCGAAAGACCGGGCAACCAATCGGCGCCCGAGCTCCGCCGAGCGAGCACGCTGATAGGCCCGCGAGGAAGAGCAGCCCCCGCTGCCTGGCGCTTGTGTATCGCAGCGACAGCAACAGCAGCGCGGCTGCCCCGCGCGCAGCCCACGTGCTCCGAGAGAGGGAGGGAGGGGGAGGAGGAAGAGGAAGTGGGCGGAGCCTTCGGGGCAGAAAGGAGGGGCAGCTGGAGCCTGACAGCTGCTGTCTCCCCTTCTTTTTAGGGAGTATCTATGTACACCAGGAGGATAAACGCACGGTAACTCCTCGGAGAGCACAGCATTGATACATGGCAGTTAAAGTTGGTGTCCAACTGCATTCATTTTATGCCAGACTTCGGTGCCTCAAGTCTTTTGGACTCCATCCCCCAGAATTCCTCACTGTTGGCCAGACAGGCTGAGGCTTCTGGGAGATGAAGTCTCAAGAACCCGAAGACCAACGATTGGGAACCGTTGCTCTACAGTAGAGATCAGGCAATGGCAAACTTTGGCCTCCCTCCAGGGAGTAGGCTATTAGGAACTGTGGGAGTTGAAGTTCAAAACACCCGGAGGGCCGAAGTTATCATTATTACTATTATTTCTGTTTTATCGAAAGCTTTCATTGCCGGAATCACTAGGTTGCTGTGAGTTTTCCGGGATGTATGGGCATGTTATAGAAGCATTCTCTCCTGACGTTTTGCCCACATCTATGGCATGCATCCTCGGAGGTTGTGAGGTCTGTTGGAAACCAGGCAAGTGAGGTTTATATATCTGTGGAAGATCCAGGGTGGGAGAAAGAACGCCTGTATGTTGGGGGCAAGTGTGAATGTTGGAATTAATCACCTTGATTAGAATTGAAAAGCCTTGAAGCTTCAAAGCCTGGCCGATTCTTGCCTGGGGGAATCCTTTGTTGGAAGCTGTTAGCTGGCCCTGGTTGTTTTCTGTCTGGAATTCCTCTGTTTTCAGTGTTGTATTTTATTTACTGTCCTGATTTTAGAGTTTTTTTTAATATTCGAAGCCAGAGTATGTTCATTTTCATTTCAAGACAATCCAACAAATGCTACATTCAGCAAAGGACAAGAGGAATCCTTTCAGGAGTCCACCGTGTACTGTGCAGCTGTGGACAAGTCTCTATAGAGACCACCTATGTTTGAGCAGCATTGTCCAAACACGAATCAAGGAACATGAAAGGCACTGCAGATTAATTCAATCAGAGAAGTTGGTCATAGCAGAGCACTTGAGGAACCAACCTGGACACAGCAGATTATTTGAGAACACAAAAATGCTGGACCACTCTAACAACTACCATCTCAGACGACCAGAGAAGCCATTGAAATGCACAAGCATGTGGACAATTCCAACAGAAAGGAGGAAACCATGAAAATGAACAAAATCTGGCCACCAGTATTAAAAAAACTCTAAAATCAGGACAGTAAATAAAGAATAACACTCAGAGGACAGGGGAATTCCAGACAGGAAACAATCAGGGCCTCCTAACACCTCTCAACAAAAGATCCCCCAAACAGAAAGCAGCCAGGCTTTGAAGCTGCAAGGCCATTTAATGCCAATCAAGGTGGCCAATTACACCATTCACACTTGCCTCCAACAGACAAGAGGCTATCCCAGACGTTCCACAGATATATAAACTCAGTTTTCAACAGATCTCACGCCTTTGAGGATGCCTGCCATAGATTTGGGTTAAATGTCAGGAGTGAATGCTTTTGGAACATGGCCATACAACCCCGAAAACTCAAAGCAACCCAGTGGTTCCGCCTTCAACAATACATTGAATGCGAACTATTTTTGCCTTTCAAGTTCTTCTTGTGCCAATTTTTTTTGTCCCTCATTCCCTTCTAGAAAAGAGGATGTGGGGTTGCAGTCTTAGGCGGATAAGATATTCAGCAGTGGTCTCAAAAGCAAAAATAACCACTCGTGGGGTCAGCTGAGAAGTCTGCCAAACAAAGGTCTAATGTTATCAGCTTCCCACAATGGAAAGAAATCACTAGAGTGAGGCCCACTAACTGGCCATTTGGCACATGTTTGATCTGGTAAATGTTACAAAGAATGATCAGATGGAGATAATAAAATCTCAAAGCCTAATCTAAGCACAGTAAAAATAATTGAATTTCATGCTTCAGTGGCAGGCGGATGAAAAAGTCTCTTTATCTAAACTATATTTTCTTAGAATTTTTTTCTACCATGTCTGATTGCTAATATAGGCTCAGTGTCAAAGACTGCTTGAACATTTTCTATCTTAGAACTGCAACATTAATACAGTTCGACACCACTTAAACTACCATGGTTTTAATGTATGGAATAGTGCAGAGTCTGGTTTGTAAGGCAGTCAGCAGAGAAGTCTAAAGACCTTGTAAAACTACAGCTCTCGTGATTCCATAGCATTTAGTGTGTCAAACTGTCTTAATCCTACGATGTAGATGCACCCTCACCCATCCCTACAACAATGCTATCTTTCATGAAATTATCTGTTTTTGTTTTACACAAGGCTCTTGTTCTTTTGACAGTTGCATGATATATCAGAAATCATTTTCAGGCATAACAAAGGGAAATGTTTAACTTTTTTCCTGGCAGTAGTAAAAGATGTAATCATCTCGTGAAAGAAAGGTTCTATTTAGTGACACAGAAAGGAAAGAATAGAGATGGTTAAATGGCAGCAATACTCAGAAGGTTATTTTCCATTTACTTGCACATGTTTACTTTAATTATTTACTTGCACATGTTGCGTGGATAAATGTATGCTTTCATATGTGTGAGCAATGCAGGTAGATTATCCTGGAAATGACTGGGAATGTATATATTGCCTTTTAGATATTGCATATGCTCCAACATTTCCCAGATGAAAACTTGAACTGAGGACAAAAAGGGGAAATGAGGAGAGAAAATATTTAATATTTTAAAAGCAACCGAAAAGGTAATATTAGGATTAATCATAAGTATCCCAGAGTTGGATCTACACTGCCATATAATGCAGTTTGAAATTCACGATATGGTCAGTATAAACCTAAATAATGCAGTTTGCTACTACATTATATGGTCACTTCAGACCCATATAATGCAGTTAAAATTACATCATATGGTCAGTGCAAACCAATATAATGCAGCTTGGTACTGCATTATATTGTCACTGTAGACCAGGCATGGGCAAACCTTGGCCCTCCAGGTGTTTTGGACTTTAAGTCTAAAACACCTGGAGGGCCAAAATTTGCCCATTATGTGTTTATACTGACCAGACAATGAAGTTCCAAACATTATATGATGGTGTAGGTCCAGTCTAGGACAGAGTGTGACATTACTGAATTCCAGTTTCCAGAAGTATATCCAATATAGACCTTTAGACTGGGTCACAGTTTCTCCACCCCGTTATAGGGCTTTGTGTAAAGCAATAATGTTTTCTTTCACATATGTGAAGCGTCTGTCATACAGTTGGAAATTTTTCCAGTGGAACTGTAGCAAAATACAGTATAAAGACCAGTTGCTGTGCTAAATATCATGATTGGACTATCTGAAGATACTTCATAATATAGGTTTGGTATCCCTTATACTTAGGACCTGAATTGTTTTGGATTTTTAAATTTTCTTTGAAATTGTGGATTACTTGTATTTGCATACATGTACATAATCTTGGGAATGGGACCTAAGTCTAAACACAATATTCTTGTACACCTAATACATAGTGCTTGAAAGTAATGCTATGCAATATTTATACAATAAATAATTTTGTGCATGAAACAAAGTTTTGCACATTGAACCACCAAAGAGCAAAGATGTTCCTATTGCAGCCACATGTGTGGACAATTTTGGATTTCTGCGTATTTTGGACTTCCAGATAATGTACGTTTAACGTGTATTCTGAAAATGTTACTCTCCTTCTTGAGAAAAGGAAAACCCAACATTTAAAATATTTTTTATGATTAGTAATATTTGCCGCAGAAATTTAATCAAATCTACTATGTGTTCTAAAACCAACAACAAATAAAATAAAGTTTCAGAACAAAAGCAGTACCTGCATTTGAGCTAGTTGAAGGTGATAGTTGTGGAGAGGTATTTTTAAAAATAGCCTGATGAAAGGCAGAATGAATGACTTAGTGGTTGTGCTGGATTAAAGAGACACACAGAGGTTGCATAACTTTCCAAGTTTATTGCACCCCTGGCCGGAGACATGGTCAAAAATAGCAAACTGAAGCTGATGCTGCCAATTTCCCAATCTAATCAGTGGCTAAAGCTACAGTAACACTCCAGGCTGGAGCTTTGAAAGCAACCTGTAGAAGAGGCTGCACTCCACAAACAATTTATTACTATAATACTTTTGGTTGTATCGTAATTGGGAATACTAACTAGAATAAACCCAGTCCCTAGCTAGAACATGTAGGCTCAGTGGGACATGTAGACTTACTAGGACTGCATTCGGGGAGTCCACTCCAGCGAGAATTAGAAAGTGTATTTATGGCACTGACATGAATTGGACTACTCTGAATTAAACTGGGCCCTCCACAGTTGCAGGTTTGACCTTTATGGATTTGATTTTCCATGAATATGATTTAAAAGGTTTCTCTAGGTGACTTAGGGTGCATCTATACCAAGTGTGGGCAAACTTGCTGTGGTTTTTAACTAGGAATTTTTTAATCCTGTTTATATTTAATCCTGTTTAAATGTTTATATATTTGTATATTTTAAATGGTTATGCTGCATTGAGTCCCCCTTGGGGACAAAGTGGGGTATAAATAAATATAACAACAACAACAACCAATTTGGCCCTCCAGGTGTTTTGGACTTCAACTCCTACAATTCCTAACAGCCTACCGGTTGGGTTGCTATAAGCTTTTCGCATTATATGGCCATGTTCCAAAAGCATTATCTCCTGACATTTCACCCACATCTCTGGCAGGCATCCTCAGAGGTTGAGGGATCTCTTGGAAACTAGGCAAGTGAGGTTTATATATCGGTGGAATGTTCAGGGTGGGAGAAAGCACTCTTGTCTCTTGGAGGCAGGTGTGAATGTTGCAGTGGGAGGTGTTAGGTGACCTTGATTGTTTCCTGTCTGGAATTCTAGCTACCAGTATTAAAAAAAAAACCTCTAAAATTAGGACAGTAAATAAAGAACAACACTCTGAAAACAGGTGAATTCCAGACAGGAAACAATCAGGGCCAGCTAACACCTCCCAACAAAGCATTTCCCCAGGCAGGAATCAGCCAGGCTTTGAAGCCGCAAGCCTTTTCAATTCTAATCAAAGTGATTAATTCCATCATTCACACCTGCCTCCAACAGACAAGAGTTCTTTCTTCCACCCTGGACCTTCCACAGATAGATAAGCCTCACTTGCCTGGTTTCCAACATGCCTCACAACCTCTGAGGATGCCTGCCATAGATGTGGGCGAAACGTCAGGAGAGAATACTTCTGGAACATGGCCATACAGCCTGGAAAACATACAACAACCACTTCCCCAGTGTTTGGCACAGTGTCATGTATTTTCGGATGATGCGTGCCGATCCCAGTAAGGTGGCCTTTTGCAGGTGACAGATCGTAATTTTGTCAATGTTTATTGTTTCCAAATGCCGGCTGAGATGATGATGATGATGGTGATTATTATTATTATTATTATTATTATTATTATTATTATTATTATTATTATTATCATCATCATCATCATCATTACTTTTTCCTGCCAACCTAGCAGTTTGAAAATATGCCAATGTGAGTAGATTAATAGGTACCGCTCCGGCGGGAAGGTAACGGCGCTCCATGCAGTCATGCCGGCCACATGACCTTGGAGGTGTCTACGGACAACAATGGCTCTTCGTCTTAGAAATGGAGATGAGCACCAACTCCCAGAGGCAGACATGACTGGACTTAACGTCAGGGGGAACCTTTACCTTATCATTACTTTGTCCTCCAGGTGATTTGGACTTCAACTCCCACAGTTCCTAACAGCTTACTGGCTGTTAGAAATTGTGGGAGTTGCAGTCCAAAATATCTGAGGGGAGAGCCTACATCCCGGAAAACTCACAGCGACCCAGTGATTCCGGCCATGAAAGCTTTCGATAACACAGAAATAATAGTAATAATGATAACTTCGGCCCTCCAGGTGTTTTGGATTTCAACTCCCACAGTTCCGAATAGCCTACTGGCTGATAGAAATTGTGGGAGTTGCAGTCCAAAGTTTGCCATGCCTGATCTATACTGTAGAGCAGTGGTTCCCAACCTTTGGTCTTCCGGGTTCTTGAGACTTCATCTCCCAGAAGCCCCAGCCTGTTCGGCCAACAGTGAGGAATTCTGGGGGATGGAGTCCAAAAGACTGGGCGCAATAAAGGCTGGTACAAAAGGAGACCAATTTAACTGCCATGTGTCAGTGCTGTGCTCTCCGAGGAGTGGTAGTTTTACAGCGTGTTTATTCTCCTCTGTAAAATTACAAAGCCCAGGATTCCACAGCAGTTCAAAGCAGGTTCAAAACTGCAGCGTTAGAGGCCTGCTTTGCCTTTGGGGGCGTGGCCAGAGGCAGGGGAGGCGTTCCCAGGTCAATGCGGGGCCGAGCCGGGAAAGGGAGAGGCGCTGCTTGGGCTTCTTCCCGCTTTCTCTCCTGCTAAACGGAGGTCTGCTTTGGACCCAGGCGGCGCTCCGGCGATGGCGGCGGCGAGGCTGAGGCTGCTGCGGGCGGTGATCATGGGCCCCCCGGGCTCCGGGAAAGGCACCATCTCCGGCCGCATCGTCCAGCACTTCGCCCTGAAGCACCTCTCCAGCGGGGACCTCCTCCGGGAGAACATGAACAGGAAGACTGGTGAGGAGGAGGAGAGAGATTCAGGGTACCTCGACCAGGCATGGGCCAACTTGGGCCCTCCAGGTGTTTTGGACTCCAACTCCCACCATTCCTCACAGCCTCAGTCCCCTTCCTTTTGCCCCTCGGCCGCTTAAGCGGCCGAGGGGCAAAAGGAAAGGGCCTGAGGCTGTGAGGAATGGTGGGAGTTGGAGTCCAAAACACCTGGAAGGCCCAAGTTGGCCCATGCCTGGTGCAAGCTGTCAAAGCACAGATGTGACATAGCACATTCATTTCGATATAAATAAAATCGATGTGTTTCCAACCAGTTGCCAGTTAAAGGCCTCTAAATCAGAGCTTTCCAAACTCTATGCTGTGACACATTTGTGTGTCGGCTGCAATGTGTAGCTGTGTTGCGCAAATGTAGCAAGTACCATATGTGACTTGTCCAGGTCCCTTGAGTGCTACCCCTACTGCCATCCATCACCACTGGGAATCTACCCAATTAACTTTGTGGGTTAATTGAACACTGTAAAAAAAGGTAAAGGTTTTCCCCTGACGTTAAGTCCAGTCATGTCTGACTCTGGGGGTTGGTGCTCATCTCCATTTCTAAGCCGAAGAGCCGGCGTTGTCCGTAGACACCTCCAAGGTCACGTGGCCGGCATGACTGCATGGAGCGCTGTTACCTTCCCCCCGGAGCGATACCTATTGATCTACTCACATTGGCATGCTTTCGAACTGCTATGTTGGCAGAAGCTGGAGCTAACAGCGGGCGCTCACTCCACTCCTGGGATTTGAACCTGCGACCTTTCGGTCTGCAAGTTCAGCAGCTCAGCGCTTTAACACACTTCGCCACCGGGGCTCCCATTGAACACTCTACTGTCATAGAAAACAGAAGTGCACACGTTGCTAGACTGCAACTCCCTCCAGTGATGGGTTCAAATTTGTACACCTAGGGTGTACAGAAGCGTCAGGTGCAATAATGATGAATAGACCAATCGTCTCTTTGATAGTCAAGAATACCAATGGGAACTTCAGAAGTACTGTACCATATATTTGGGTTGCTCTGAGTTTTCTGGGCTGTATGGCTATGTTCCAGAAGCATTTTCTCCTGACGTTTCACCCACATCTATGGCAGCTATCCACAGAGGTTGTGAGGTCTGTTGGAAACTAGGCAAATGGGTTTTATATCTGTGGAATGTCCACAGAAAGGAGGAAACAATTAAAACGAACAAAATCTGGCTACCAGTATTAAAAAAAACCCTCTAGAATCAGGACAATAAATAAAGAACAACACTCAGAAAACAGGGGAATTCCGGACAGGAAACAATCAGGGTCAGCTAACACCTCCCAACAAAGGATTCCCCCAGGCAGCAAGCAGCCAGGCTTTGAAGCTGCAAGGGTATTCAATGCTAACCAAGATGGTCCCAAACAGACAATAGTTCTTTCTCCCTCCCTAGACATTCCATAGATATATACTGTAAACTTCACTTGCCTGGTTTCCAACAGACCTCACAACCTCTGAGGATGCCTGCCATAGATGCAGGCAAAACATCAGGAGATAATGCTTCTGGAACATGGCCATACAGCCCGGAAAACTCACAGCAGCCCAGTGATTCCGGCCATGAAAACTTGACCATATATTTGTAAGGCACAGTGAGAAACCTCTGAGTCTATGTGAAATAAGCAATAAATCATATATTTTCAAAAATATAAATGAAAGGTTTTCATGAGATATGCAGTGTCCCCATACATTTTATTGTAATTTATGTATGTATCCGTATCTCTTATAAGTTTTGGTTTAATCTCCAGTTTGCTTGTAAAACAGAATTACTCTGTCATAAAATTATGCATGCCTAACAAAATTACTATGTCACCAACATGAAATGTCTGGAAAACACCACTTTAGAAGCTTACACACTGTTGTTGCTAGTGTTGTGTGCCTTGAAATCATTTCCAAGTTGAGGTGATGAATGTGAACCAATCACAGGATCTTTCTGGGGCTGGGATTGGGGCTGACTCAACCAAGGTCACTCAGTGGGTTTCCGTGGCTGAATGGGGAATTGAATTCTGGTCTAAAGAATCATAGTACAACAGACTACTACACCACATCAACCAAGTGCCAGCTAAATGCCTCGAGAACAGGCATAGGCAAACTTTGATCTTTCAATTGTTTTGGACTTCAAATTTCACAATTCCTAACAGCCTGTAGGAGGGCCGAAGTTTGTCCGTGCCTGCTCTAAAAGCATACACTGTAGCTTTATACATTTCTATGTGCCTTACAAATATATGGTACTTCTGAAGTTCCCATTGGTATTTTTGACTATCAAAGGAAGGATTAATCTATTCATCATTATCGCACCTGACTCTTCTGTTAGGCATCTAAATTTGAACCCATGACTGGAGGAAGTTGCAGTCCACTCATGTTTTCTGTGACAGTATGGTGTTTAAGTAACCCACAAAGCCACATTTTCCAGGCTTGCTGCTGGGTAGATACCCAGTGGTGATGGATGGCAGTGGGGGAAGCACTCAAGGGACCTGGGCAAGTCACATACTCTCAGCCCATAGAAACCTTGTGGTTTGCCAGAAGTCAGAAATGACTTGAAATGACACACAACAATCTCAAGCAACATTTGAAGGGCCACACTTATCAATCCTTATTTTGTACTCTATTTTATCTGTGTGATGTAGAAATGGCACATAGTCATCCATGACTTTTGAAGATTTGATTTCTTATGGATTTGTCTAAAAAGTTATTTCTAAGACCTTTAGGATGACACTGTGGTCAACTTCTTTCAGTTGCAGCAGAGGACCTAGAGATTTCCAAGTAGAAACACCACTTTAGGAATATCTAGGTCCTTCAGTGTACTTCTGTAGTCAGCTTCCAGAGAAAGTCAACCATGATGGAGTCATGTGGGAAGACCTAAAAATTCCTAGAGGTGTTCTCTCAAGTAACTAATAGCAATATTTGGTGGTTTTTCACTTCCACAGGGTTTTTGTGCCCCTAACCCCAGGAGGGCTGACTCTACCAGAATTTGGAAACTTGCGAGTAAAGATTTACATTGCCCTTTGGCTTGCTCCCTCACCTTGTTACCTCCTCACACAGAGCTGAATCAGAAGCACCTAACTGGCTTAAACACACATTGCAACACTCATAGGCTCCTCTAGGTTAAACATTTATTTACCTTGCCACTTGGAAGCTTGGGCTATATGACATACCCTTTGCTGCTCCCAGTGTATGTTGTCATTTTAGAAAACTGTGTTAAACAATTGCAATAAACTATCCTGGATTTTTAAAAAATGTATTGTTAAAGTATTGGTGTTAACGGTTACAATCCTAGGAGTTTCGAATGGAAATAGAACATGATTAAGAGCAATTCTTAATGCAATGAGAAAGGTAGAAAATGAAAAAGTCACAACAGGGACAGTATTAAGTTGTTTGCAAAGGTATTGATATGGGTCCCTTTTGTGTGCTGGCTGGAGATGTCCACGTGTAAAAATAAAATCAGAAGTCTTCTTTGTCCCTGAATTCTGTGCAGTTGTGTTTGGAAGCAGAGTCCCACTGAGCTCAATGGGACATTTCCAAATAAGATGGTCTTTCTATCCACAGAAATATATTAGGATATTCCAGTGCTTGCTGTCAAGGGGAGTCTGGAAGTTCCAGTCCAAAAAGTTAGTTTTCCAAACTCATGAGAGTATCACACACTGTGTCCTCACCTCCCTTCAGCTCTTTAAAAGGACGGGGAAAGTTCCACATCATGCTGCTCTATTTGAATGCATTTGAAAGAAGTCCTTCTCAAAATGCTGAAGGATGAAGAATGGATACTCTGGCATTTCTTTAATTATGGTGTGTGGTCTTGTTTTGCCTGCCCTTCAGTGCTTTGTGAACAGTTTTCTGCTGAATGTTTTGTGCACAGACCAGGATTGCCATTTGACTTACTTTACAGCCAAGCTCTAACTGTCTTGAAAATGATAAATCTTCCCGGATTTCTTTGTCTCTTGACCAGAAATACTAAGTGAAAAGCAGGGCATTCAAAACATATAACTGTATTTGTGAATGTTGTGTAATTCCATGTAGGATTATTTTTGTCGGTTTCTTCTTTGCTTTCTTAGAAATTGGAATAATTGCTAAGTCATATATAGATCAAGGACAGCTGATTCCTGATGACATTATGACACAACTGATGTTAAATGAGCTGAAATCTCTAGAAAAGAACAACTTACTACTGGATGGTGAGTGTTTTATTTCAACTCAATGATCTACTAAGGAAGTGGTTCTCAACCTGTTCGTCCTCAGGTGTTTTGGCCTACAACTCCCAGAAATCCCAGCCAGTTTACCAGCTGTTAGGATTTCTGGGAGTTGAAGACCAAAACATCTGGGGGCCCACAGGTTGAGAACCACTGTACTAAGGTAATGTTTTGACAGCAGGTTAAACCTCTGAGCTGCTGAATTTGCTGACCAAAAGGTCAGCGGTTCGAATCTGGGGAGCGGGTAGAGCTCCTGCTGTTAGCCCTGGCCTCTGCCAACCTAGCAGTTTGAAAACATGCAAATGTGAGTAGATCAATAGGTACCTTCTGGCGGGAAGGTAACGGTGCTCCATGCAGTCATGCCGGCCACCTGACCTTGGAGGTGTCTATGAACAATGCCTGCTCTTCTGCTTAGAAATGGAAATGAGCACCATCCCCCAAAGTCGGACATGACTAGACTTAATGTCAGGGGAAAACATTTACCTTTACCTTACTGTTGTTGTGTGCCTTCAAGTCATTTCTACTGATGGCAACCCTAAGGCAAGGGTTTTATTGCCAAGATTTGTTCAGAAGAGGTTTGCCATTATGGTGATTTCAAAGATAAAAGCTGGAGGTAAAATGGAGAAAAAACAGAAGTAACGAAGAAAAAACCATAAATTAAAAGTTATTTTTGATCACAAAATATTTCCTAAAAGTTGTTGGTACCCCTAAGCAAATACTGAGATTCCAAGAAAGTAAGAACCACTGTAGAACAAAGCCCTGTTCCAGAATAGGAAGAAATTAGTGAGGAGACAATAGAGAATGTCAACAAAACTACAAACAGTGTGGAAATATGGAAAATCAAAGAAGAATTGAATTGGCTAGATTCAAGAAGGAAATTGAAAAAGGGAGGCTTGATAGAGAAGGAAACTTTTTGAGAGCAGACAAAGAACAAGAGTTAAGCTAACGGGAATTAAGAGAAAAAGACAGAGGACTCATAAGTTAGAGACCTATAATATGAAATTGAAAGAACTGAAGTTAATCAATTTGATTCCAAAGGAGTCTAACTATTAATGGTTCCCCTTGCATGGATGTAAGCTGGTTTCCTAAATATGGATCCCGTTAAGTTTCATTTGGTTTCAGCATTTTCTAACTGGATCTTGAATCCTCAGTGTAGGTTGTAAGAGACACTTAACCCTCAATCTTGGGAAGGAAAACACAACAATTCAGATATTCACACTATACCACAGCTGTATTAAATGAGGAATAATGTGTTCTCTCCAAGCTCCTGATATTTATTGAGTTGAATCTCTTGGAAAAGAAACCTTTGAGGATATGTGGATCTTCCTGAACTACAAGTCAAGATGAGATAGTCCAGGAGGTAGGCAGCACAGAGATGGGAAAAAATTCTTTCAGGGCAACATGGGTGTCATAGTTCAAAACCAGCCAACCAGTGAAATCTTCACTGTTACTTTATATGGTGGAAGGGAATTATTTTAATAGGGAGGATCATTCAACACTAACCTGCAGTCTAAAATAGTACAGCCAAATCTGAGTTAAATTGAGTACTTCCGATAATAGGCCCTCTGCTGCAGTCATAATGGTTGTCATCACTATCATACGCAACACATCTGATCCTCTAACTGCAATCAGAAGCTACATGTTTATACTAAGAAGTACCTCCCAAGGTCTCTTCAGTTAAACCATGATTGACAAAAATATTAGCAATTAGAGGTTTAGTATCCCTTATCTTAAAAACTTGGAACCAGAAGTGTTTGGGATTTCAGTTTTTATAAATTTTGAAATACTTGTACAGTTGACCCTCCACATTAGTGGGTTTCACTTTAGCAGATTTTATTACTACCTTCCTTCTGCCCTAGACTGATACAGAGCTGGTGATGTCATTTTCCTGTTTCTTCTCTCAGTCATCTTCCAAGGAAGACAGGTCATCTTGGTTTTCTTCCAATAGCAGGAGATATGTGTGGCTTCTGACCTCTTCACGTTATCAGACTGCTTTCTGCTGGGAACTGAGTCAAGCAATTGTCACCTCTTGCTTTACTCTTGAGATTTCACTTGTAGGAGGAACGAACTCATACCCTCCCATTCACCCTTTCAATCTTCTAGGCAAATATGAGCATGAAAAATGGGTTTTCAGCCAACATTGTGGCAGGGATGGTAAAGGTGGTCCAGCCCCTGAGTGGTTTGGGTTTTGGTAACAATTCCTCACTTTTGGAAGTTGTCTGCCAATAACAACAACAACAACTTTATTTTTGTATCCCACCCCATCTCCCCGAAGGGACCCAGGGCGGCTCACATGGGGACCAAGTCCAAAATACACCACAAAATACAACAACAAGGAACATTTAAAACATATAAACATATAAAATCAATAAAAATTTACTCACAATAACCAATAGCCTTCTAGGTGCAGTGAGCACCCTTATTTTGTATCAGTGCTGTTGAAAGTGGTGCTTCATGGATGGGCACTGCTTGCTGAGCCATCAGCTGCCAGGCTATGAAATTTTTCAGGAAAGAAAAAAATCAATAGGCACAGTGGCTCCCTTTCTCTCATTTTTAGCTGGTGATTGATGGTGCTTGGGCTCTAAAACTGCTGCCCTCCATATATATGTGTGTGTGTGTGTGTGTGTGTGTGTGTGTGTGTGTGTGTGTCAGGAGCAACCAGAGTTGCTTCTGGAGTGAGAGAATTGGCTGTCTGCAAGGACGTTGCCCAGGGGACGCCCGGATGTTTTGATGTTTTACCATCCTTGTGGGAGACTTCTCTCATGTCCCCGCATGGAGCTGGAGCTGATAGAGGGAGCTCATCTGTGCTCTCCCTGGGTGGGATTCCAACCTGGCACCTTTCAGGTCAGTAACCCAACCTTCAAGTCACAAGGCTTTTATCCCCTAGGCCACCGGAGGCTCGCCCCCCCCCCCCCCCCAATATATGAAATGGTGTAATAAATCATTATGGTATACATGATATACTCAATAAGAATTCTCTTCATCAGATAATGCCATCATCGTGATAACTGGAAGTGAAAAGGAAGACCAAAAAAAAAAAAGAGAAAGAGGGATCAATGGGTATCTGAGGAAGTATTTTATCTGGGGACATTAGTCTTGAGAACCCAATTGAAAATGAGCTGAATACAGACATTCTTGACTTTCAAAAGTTTTACTGTGATCTGGGAGGATTATGAGCTCCTTTTGGGTAGCATTGTGTGGTTTGAAATGGTGGGAGGTGTTTACTTTCAGTCTGATGGGATGAACTGCAGTGGCGCAATGGGTTAAATTCTTGTGCCGGCTGGACTGTTGATCTGAAGCTTGGGTTGCTGACCTGAAGGTTGCTGGTTAGAATCCACAAGACGGGGTGAGCTCCCATTTGTCAGGTCTAGCTTGTGGGGGCATGAAAGAAGCCTCCCAGTAGGATGGTAACACATCTGGGCATCCCCTGGGCAACATCTCTGTAGATGGCCAATTTTCTCACACCAGAAACAGCTTGCAGTATGTTCTCAAGTTGTTTCTGACACGATTAAAAAAAGTTCTGTTGGGGAAAGGGAGCAATTTAAACCTTCAGCTATGCCTACCTATGAAGGTCTGAAATCATCCTGTAGCCATGGTGGCAGAAGGACTATGGGAACTGTCCAAAAAGTTATCTTTCCCTGGCTTCTATCACTCTGCATAAGTATATTTCAACAGAGCAAATGTCGCTAGCAGGCCAAACTATGTATTACAGGGGAAAGTGGCTTTATGAGAGGATCCCATCTTTTAAAACACTGGTAGGAAGCATAGCATTTCTCACTATTGGTTATGCTGGCTTGAGCTGATGGGACTTGAAGTCTAGTGACACCCTAAGGGCTGATTTTAGACCTATTTGTCTTTACAATAACGCCTTTTTCATTTACAGGCTTCCCCAGGACTGTTCCACAAGCGGAAGCTCTTGATAAAGTGTGCCCAATAGACACTGTGATTGACTTGGATGTGCCTTTTGAGACTATCCAACAACGCCTAACTGCACGCTGGATCCATCCTAATAGCGGCAGGGTTTATAACCTTGAGTTCAACCCTCCCAAAGTTTCTGTAAGTAACATCTGTCTCTAGGGTATCTGTAACGAAACAAGTTTTTCTCTCATTATACAAGACAGTATTATTTCTAAGAAAGGGAAGATGGCAAAGAATATAAAAAGAATTCAACTGTTCAAAATTTAAGAGAGGGCCAGCTGGAGGAGACAAGGATAGGATCAAAACTGGGATGTAGTTGGAAGGTGAGGAGGTAGAGAAAGTTGAGTTAGAAGTTCAGTGGATATATATTGATATTATTAGTGGTTTGAACCTTTTGTTTTATGCAATCTTTCATTTTTGCATCTCTCTCTCTGAGTACTGTTGTTTTAAGGGTTTTTGGGAGGAGACAGTAATGCAAATTACAACCCAACAGAGACGATATTTCACTTGTCTAGCACTATAGTCATCCTAGGGCTCATCACTAAACTCAGGGAGTGGTTTAAAGATTGTCTAGGGCAAGGTGAGTAAGAAAAGGCCAAGAGTTGTTGCCTGAGCAAGCAACCTGGAAAGGGAACCTGCCACACTTACAAACACATGCATAAGCAAACCTTTGTGTGGTGAATAGATGTATACAGATATAAGTTGAATGATACTGTATCTTGATTTCAGAAATATTTCATATAATGAATAGCTGCAATAGTATATCCTGTGGCGAAATACAAGAAAGACTACTTTACGCGACAACTACCTCATCTGTCCTACATGGAAAGGAAAAGTTTCAGATTGTATTATGCATTGTAACAGAATTCCCAGATGGGTCAAAACAATGCCTTTCACAATGAGAATGGATAGGAAAGTTGCATTATGTCTGTCTTTTACCATTCACTATGCTTAGGGTGTGGATGATGATACAGGAGAGTCTCTCATTCAGCGTGATGATGACAAACCAGAAACTGTTATGAAGCGGTTGAAATCTTATGAAGCACAAACCAGACCGGTCCTGCAATATTATCGGTAAGTTCCTTCTGTTTCAGAATTCATTCACTTCTCTAGCATTTTTCTCTTTAAAATTTTGACAGCTGCTCAAAGCTGTCTGTTGGATCCAAACAAAACAGAGGGGGAAGCATGGCACCTGTATAAACCTTCCCTCCATTGTTGGAAGACATGAATGAAAGGGTGCAGTTGCACTTACATTCTGCATGTGGGCTTTCTTTAGGCACCTGGTTGGGAACAGAATACGGGGCTTGATAGGCCTTTGAGCCCGTCTAAGCCAGTTGTTAGAGAATTAGTAAAGTAGGTTAAGCAGAGTTGCTTGGCTGAAGTTTCACAAGATTTCATGGCTAAACATGGACTCTGAACTATGATCCTTCATGTCCAAGCCCCGTCTGGTAGCCTCACCATGAGAAATAAGAGTTTGAGGTCTCACCTTCACACTCTTGTTTGTCAACAGTTCCCAAATTCCTACCCACTGATATTACTACTGACCTCCTTCCTTTATGACTGATTCTTTCAAGTAGAATTGTCTAGTCCAGTACTGGCATTCTTCCTTCCTGTATAACTCATTTTGCAGGCTTATGAAGGGTTGAGATTCTATTACACACTACTTTGGGAGTACCGATGAGAACAAAAACTACTTCAAATTAATACTTCCCTTTCATTTTGATGTACTTCTCAAAGTTAAGAGGCAAATATAATAATAATAATAATAATAATAATAATAATAATAATAATAATAATAATAATAATAAAACTTTATTTGTATTCCGCCTTATCTCCCCAGGGGACTCAGGGCAGATTTCAACATACAATAGCAAACATTCAATGCCTCCGTAAACAAACAAATACTGACATAAAAATCCCAGAGAAACCCCGCATATAAAAATAACATTAAAACGTAACATCAATTTAAAGTCTAACATCAGTAAATTAAACCTAAAATCAATAAATTAAACTACATGTAGTCAAACAAAATTATATAAAAACATCAAATCCAAACAAACATCCACATTAATTTATAACAGCCAACTAGAGTTCACAGTGTGGGTTGGTTATGTTGTCAAACGATGACCATTGGGCTGGTGTGGACTAAGAAGGTCCAAATACGATATAGTTCTCAGCCAAGGGCCTGGTAGTGATCTCTCTTTATCTAATCCTCCTCCTCTTCATATTCTAGTGAGCATAAATAGGTCTTCAGTTGTTTTTTGAAGAGGAGGAGGGAGGGGGGCAGCTTTATTTCTTTAGGGAGTGAGTTCCAGAGGTGGGGGCGACCACGGAGAAGGCCCTCTCTCGTTCCCACAAGCTGTATTTGAGATGGGGGTGGGACCAAGAGCAGGGCCTCCTCTGCTGACCGCAGTACCTGGGCTGGTTTGTAAGAGGAGATGCATTCAGTTAAATAGCCTGGACCCGAGCCATTTAGGGCTTTAAAGGTAATGGCCAGCACTTTGTATTTAGCCTGGAAGTGGACTGGCAGCCAGTGGAGCTGCCGCAACATGGGAGTGGATCTCTCCCTGTACGGGGCTCCTGTTAGTAATCTGGCTGCCGATCTCTGAACCAGTTGAAGTTTCCGAACTATCTTCAAAGGCAGCCCCACGTAGAGAGCGTTGCAATAGTCCAAACGGGATGTGACTAACGCATGAACTACCATGGCCAGATCTGGTGTCTCAAGGTATGGGTGCAGCTGTCCATTTCTCTGAGGAGAAAGGATTTGGGAACAGAACAAAACTATAGAATAATGGTGGGAGAAGTTATACATATGGAATGAGTGCCTCTTTCTGAGCTCTTCACAAAAGTTGGTTGTCTTTTGTGGAACAGGATATATTACAATCAGGATATCTTTAACATGCAGGTTGTCCATTTTCATGTTCTGGCTGCTCCATTCTGTAAATCTCAAAACAATTATTCATGCAGTAGCAGCCAAATTATAACTTGATAAACGGGATAGGGAGGCAGCTTACTCTGACGCATCTTCCTTATAAAACACTACTATAATGGAGATGGAGACTGTGGTTTCTAGATGTTGTTGGATTTGGGACTTCAACTCCCATCAGCCCACCTAGTGTCACCAGTGATCAAGTGTCTCCATTAGCAGAGCTTTACTGTGTTTTCAAATGTGTCAAGTGAGGAATCTTGATACAAAACTCAGCATTGAAAATAATGTGACAGCCTGAGGAAGTTATGATGTTGGAAAAATCGAATGAAAGGGAAGAAATGAAATACAAAATCCGAGAACTTAAAGATGGGTGTGCCCTTACATGCACTTGTCAGCAAAATGATGTAAAAATGAAAATTCATGATGATTTTTGTTTGTTTTTTCTTTTTGATCTCCTGGGAAGGTAGTCCTCTTACTGCCCTATCAAGAGGTCTGGACCTTAAAAATGAGAACTATCCATAAGCAAATATAACTGATTTGTCTCTTGTCTCCTCTGTAGCCAAAAAGGGGTGCTAAAATCCTTTGCTGGGACAGAAACCAACAAAATCTGGCCACATGTTCATAGATTCCTCCAAACGAAGCTGCCTGAAATCGGTTAGAATGAAGCTGCTAATATCAATGAAGCACTATTACTGTACTGAGAAATGGAAGCTACTGGCATATGGCTAAGCTTTTATAAATGTGATTTTGTAATTATTGCTGGAATTTTCTAACAGTTACTGAAATAATGAAGTATGTAAAGAAATCCTCTGCGCAATGTGCCATACTAATGAACATTTAACTGAATTGCCCACATTTCAACTCTTATCTCATAATCTCATGTTTCTCTTCTATTAAATTGACGGTCAAGTGCTATTTTTATATTAGATGTACTGGTATTTTGTAAAATTAATTTAATATTAAACTGATTTTCAATAAAATCCACCTCAAGTGTCTATAAATATTAATGCACAAGTAACAATGAAGATTTAAATACTTAATTTCTGCCTTGCCTACCCTTCAAATGTCTGTAAGTGCTGGAGTGTTCAGTTTTTATGACAGCAGAGATTACGACCCTTCAGATGTTGTTGGACTCCCAGTAAGGAATGGTGAGGAATAGTAGCAATTCATTATCATCTGAAAGACTCCATGTTCCTTACCCATAGTGTAGCCCATTCTATTTTAATTCAGTATAGATAGTAACGTCGCTGTAGGGTTCTCCTCTGTAAAAGCTGCTATGAGCTAATTATTCTTTATATATATGTCCCTTTAAATTTTCAGAGGTCAGGCTAGAGAACATTGTTCTGAGCTTGTTAAAGACAACCAAATGTGGATGCATAAGATATTGGCAGATCCACTTCTAAATGGGATGGTTACAGTCAAATACAATGTTTTCTTAATTCCATGGTTTGAAAAGCTCCTTGTCATATCCAAAATGAATCAAATATGTATTACAGTAAAAGTACATTTTTATTAAGAGCTAGTTACATTTCATTTCCCAAATCTCACAAGAGAGGGTAATCCCATACAGGTTATTTCAAATTTAGATACAAACTTGGTTACATTTACCCGCTTAAGGCTTGTTAAGGACTACATAGGTGAGATCTCACAACATACCTCCGCCATACACACATTAAGACTGCAGTGTCATTGGATCACATAATGTTTTTCTTCTTCAATTGATCAAAGCACACAATAATTTGTTTTAATAACTGAATCTTGCCTTTTTACTATGATGGATATTTGTTTTAACAAAGTTCTATGAAGTGAGTTTAACTGTTAATCGGCTTCACCATGCTGCTTTTAAGCAGAGGCTTGATGGCCATCTGTCGGGGGTGCTTTGAATGTCATCTTCCTGCTTCTTGGCAGGGGGTTGGACTGGATGGCCCACAAGGTCTCTTCCAACTCCGATTCTTGTCTGAAGCCAATTGTGGACTGAGATGAAAAAAATCCAGCTTGTTCTGCTACATGCCTTGATTGAAAGATCTTTGGAGGTGGGGGGGATGACGAGCAAGTCTACATATAGATCTTCAATGGTTATGCAACCAGAATGGAGCTTGAAGACCACAGACTGAGCTCTGGGCTAGATGCCAGCTGTAGAAAATGATTCCAATGAAACAATTGTCAAGAAAACAAAATAGGGATGGTACAGCAGAAAGCAAACATACTGTGAATAACCTCTAAAATGGAATCAAAACAGACATAGAGGAACACTTAACATAAGAGTCTGAACCCCACAAATCACAAGGATATTTCAGCATTATGGACATACAGTTCAGAAAATCAGAACAAAAATATAGTCTGGGAATATCTCATGCAAAGTAATGTTATTAGATAAAAGAGTGTAGCAGTTTTGCACTTCCTATTGCTACAATATTTATATCAGGGATGGAAATCATTATCCCCTGTGGCTACAAGTCCCCTCAAAAACAATGTTGTAACTGGCTTTAGGCATTACTCCCTGCCCCTTTTTCGTTTCAGCCCAACCCAAAGGGTGCTCCCCAATAGCTCATCCTCCTCCCAGAGAGAAGTGATAAGTGGAGTGCCACAGGGGTCTGTCTTGGGTCCAGTGCTATTCAGCGAATGTATCAATTACTTGGAGAGCATGCTTATCAAATCTGCAGCTGACACCAAATTTGGAGGAGTAGCTAATACAGAGGACAAGTTCAGAATCCAAAATAGCCATAACACATTAGAGAGCTGGGCCAAAACTAACAAAATGAATGTCAACAGGAAGAAATGTAAGGTATTAGGCAGAAAAAATTAAAATACATATATAAATTAATTGTTTGGCAGCATTTTCATTGCCAGGACTCAATGCTATGGAATCCTAAGATCTGAAGTTTATTTTTTTTTCTTTATCATGTCAGAAGCGACTTGAGAACATACTGCAAGTAGCTTCTGGTGTGAGAAAATTGGCCATCTACAGAGACGTTGCTCAGGGGCATGCCCCTGGGATGTGTTGCTGGGAGGCTTCTCTCATGTCCCCACAAGCTAGAGCTGACGGACATGAGGCACCAGCACTCTTTGGCAGAGAAGACTGATGAAGAAATAAAACATTAACTCCCAGGATTCCACAGCACTGAGCCAAGGCAATTAAAGTGGTTTCAAACTGTAGTCATTTTACAGCTATGCGCCCATAGCTTGACAACAGTATATGTAAAAGGGATGTAGACCACAAGAACTTGAGAAGGTAGGAGTAACAGTAATTATGTAAATTGTTCATTTCTAGGTTTGGGAGGAAAGGTTATTGTAGCTTTCAGATGTCCCTGATTTATAGGAAAGCTTACCACAAAGAGATTTTTATGTATTTCCCCAACCTGTAACCTAGCCAACAACCTTGTGGAATTTTGCTACTTATTTTTCCTTTGCTCCCATACAAATAGTTAAAATCCCTATTCCAATAACCCTATGAGAACTAATAACATTGTACCATTTAACTGTTTTTGTAATTTAAACTTGACTGAAGTGTGGGATTTTTAGCCGCCTTGAGTCTCCATGCCATATACAGGTATATCCAGGTAAAAGTAGGTGTTTGCCTGTGCTTAACCTCTTTAGCTGGGAAATGTTTTTATACCACAAAAAGAAGAGCAGCAGCATGTTCCAGAAAACTTCTCCTTTGAAAGTAACAATATGCACACGTGAACAAACATGTAAGGTAAGTAAAGTATTTTGGATTTCCTTGAAACCATTTGAAGGTTTTTTTTGCTTTCATTAGTCTCCACGTTTAAAATTATTTATGCTTTGGTGGTCAAACATACTAAGAATATAGGGATCTAAGAACTACAAAGATGAAGAATATAGAAGATGGCCTTTAAAACAGCTATCAGATCTTGTTATGCAAACTCTTATTTAAAAATGCTGAATTCAGAAAAAGTAAGAGTTTGAGTTCAACTCTTACTTCCCCACTGTGTTGTCCTCTGACATGCTTACTGCCTTACATTATTCTACGAAGTCTCCATTCTTCCCAAATCAATGATATCACACACATTCCAAATTAAGCTACAAAAATAAGTTACGCAAATTTCACAGGTTTGTGATTGGTTCTTCTCTATTTGATTTTAATGCAATTTTTCAGAAATTGAGTTGATGTCCTAATATGGTTAGTTCAGCTAAACACTGAAAATTGGAGAGGGTGCTCCAACATTATCTTTTGTACTGATCTATAGGCTTAATGCATACATAATCAGAATAAGCCAATATTCCACTGGTTAATCCCTCATTGCAGATTTCTGCTCTGCTCAGCACATTTCATGAATTTTGGGACTTAAAATATTCAAGGTAAAATTTAACATGTTTTATTTAATATACAGGCAAGATTGTTGAAGGAGGCTACTACACAATGCACATGTCATTACATAGAAAAAGTATTTCTCCTCCATGCAGTCAGTGTTATTTATATAAAATCACCAGAAATTATTGTACAATTTTGACAATCCTGGTTTGAGCATCAAGGAATCTGCTACTGTCTTCAGACAAAGGAAACAATTGCTAGTTGTGATTTCCTTCCATCATTAGCTAACAATCAATATCCACGTCTGATTTCCATAGAAATAAATTGGACTTAATAACTGCCACACCAAAGGAAATGGCTTTTTTCTCTCCATCTAATGTTTAGTTCTAGGCCACAGTATATGGACCCAAAACATCAGGATTTTTTTTAACCAGAAAGCTTTTAAGACTTATGTTCCATGCATATGCCAAGTTTTAAACAAATTATGTAAATCCAAGAACTGTGGCTTGAATTTTGGCTGTCATTTCCTCTCATAATACTTCCAATTAGGAAATGTTTGTTCTGTTTAAAAAAGGAGTTTCTTTCCTGGGGTGCATCTACACCACTTTAACTGCCATGACTCGATGATATAAAATCATGGGAGTGGTATTTTCACCAAATATTTTATCTTCTTGGCTAAAGAGTGCTGGTGCTCACCAAACCACAAATCCCAAGCACTCAGCCAAGGCAGTTAAAGATGTGTCAAGCTGACTGTCGATGCATCCTGGGTTGATGAGAAAACAAAGAAGCCTCAATTGGGCACAACTTGTGCAGATCTCTGGCTTCTAAGGTTCTTTACATGATTTGTCTGATATCCTAGCTGAGTACAAAAAAGATCCAAATTTTAAAAAGCAACAACCTAAAATCAAAATCCATACCATCTTCTCGATTTGGAAACCGGTTCAATCCAAGATACTTTGGGATTGAATTGGGGAGAGACTTCCTGAACATAGCTGTGCACTGACAGAACACAGTAAAATAGCACATTCATTTTCTCAACATGTTCTCCTCACCGCATATGAAGAGTGACTTCATCAGAAGTAGCACGTAACATAGAATGTGACTCCATAGTAGAACCTAGCATGATGTAAGCAATATACAAGAGGAAGGCAACAGAGTTTACACTAGGCATGGGTAGACTTTGGCCCTCCAGGTGTCTACCGGCTGTTAGGAATTGTGGGAGTTGAAATCCAAGACACCTGGTGGGGCCAAAGTTTGCCCATGCCTGGTCTACATTGACATATATTAGAACCCAAACTTCTCAAAAGTTTGCTTTCAGTTTTCCAAGCTGTCTCCTGCTAGTATGACCCGAAGAATTAAAAAGCATACTGATAGGACACTTTAAGCCTCACATTCACATGATATCACTGAAAACAGGTTCAGTCAGTTTGGCACCTGAATTTGCTTAAATGCTCATCATTATTATAAAATAATATTCTGAAGGTAACAAAAGTAACCAAGTTATACTGATTTCTTGTCAATCTGGATACTTGATATTTGTCAAACAGTGCTATCTCAAAGCTTTCCTGCCTCTAGAAAATATGTTTTATACTCCTTAAAAGCTCTTAACAATACTGTTTATATTCAATTCAAGATAACCATCATTTACACATCAAAACAGACAAGTGTCAGAGGAAAGTATATTAAAGAATTTGTTCAAAAAGGAAAAAAAATCTCATCCCTCTAGCAGAATTGAAATACCAGCACTTTTATCTGAGCCAAGCAGATATACAGTATTAATAGCTACCACTGATTTATTGCTAGTTGTGATAAAATCAGATTTAAACACTGACTGTACAAGCAGTAGACCATATTACACTGGATTTCGCATCCAGAATAGGACATGGGCATATCTATTAGATTAAAACAGATTCCTCCAAGAATCAATCAACTGTAAACATTGCAAATATGTAGATCCTTTTTATACTTTGATTCCTAAAATTAAAAAGGCAAAGTTTAGTAGTAGCATAAAACATCCAGTTTCACATTCCTTGACATACAGAAAGCCCCTTTTTTAAAAAATGAAAGGAAAAAAAACATAGCAGCATGTTTTCTAAACAAAAAGTCAAGAGTGTTTCCAGGTTAATCTCTCGCCAAACAACAAACACTCAAAATAAAGTGCAGCACCCAGAAAAATGTCTCAAGAAAGTCACCACATTCTTCTCTTTTAATAAAAGCTATTGGCTGAAGTTTTGGAAACACTATACTGTATCCATCATTTTGGGTTCTTCGTCCTCTCTGTGTACCATAGAGTTAGAATTGCAGCCATGAAGCAAGTCTATGTTCTGCAACAAAGAACAACAGAATAAACAAAAAAATCAACTATGAGGAAAGATTGTAAAAATCTGATCTGAAATTCATGATGTGCATTATAGCTAGCTTTCCAGCTTCTAGACCAGGGGTCCTCAAACATTTTAAGTGGAAGGCCGGTTCATGGTTCCTCAGACTATTGGCGGTACACACTCTGATGAAATAGTCGAAAATCAGGATTGTTGTTGTGTGCCTTCAAGCCATTTCAGAGTTAGGTCAACCCTAGGTTTAAAGTTAGGACAGAGGCCAGGTCAATGACCTTGGAGGGCCGCCTCTGGCCCATGGGTCTTAGTTTGGGGACCCCTGATCTAGATGATCTCATAAGACCATAGGTAAGCAAACAGACCTCCAAAGGCCATCTAGATGATCTCATCAGGCCATCAGAAGACCATAGATAAGGAAAAGGACCTCAGAGACCATCTAGGTGGTTTCATAAGACCAAAGGTAAGGAAAGAGGCCCCCAAAGGTCATCTAGACAATCTCATAAAACAATAGGTAAGGAAAGTGACCCTCAAAGGCCATCTAGATGGTCTCATAAGATCGTAGCTAAGCAAAGAGACCACCAAAGACCAGGTAGACTTAGGTCGACCCTAATTCTAAAGTTTAGGACAGGGGCCAGGTAAATGACCACATCCGGCCCCCGGGCCTTAGTTTGGGGACTCCTGCTCTAGACCATCTGTAGGCTTGGAGATGTAACATTTTGTAACATTCATCCCAAGAATACTTGTCACTAGACTTTAAGAAGTTCTGATGTTCAATGTATTCTTTTCATCTATTGAAATGCTCCTAACCACAGTTAAAAGCTAAATCAAGAACGTCTTTTAAATTAATAAAGCTATCAATTTGCTAAAGAAATCATAGCAATATTTACATAATTTAGTTAATAAAGACTGAGATGGTAAACAAAAAAGGTGTGTCTAGGGGAGGCAAAGAATCACAGTATAACATATAAAGGCATGGTCAAGGCACATGACTTAGAAATTCCTCAACATTTTGATGCAGAAATCATTTAGTTCAATATTTGCATCAGCTATGTTCACTTCTGAAATGCTTATGTTGCCAGAGCAGACTAATACTAATTAGGAGACATCAGTGCAGTCAGTGAGCAAAAGCGCTATGCCTTAAATCTATTATCACATGGACTAACATAACAAATTGCCAACAAGGGCACTTTTAACAGTAAAAATGTTGGTTTTAGATTAGGATGCTGTGAATTCAACTCTGTGGTTAGTCACAAAGCTTTAAGCTGGATAATTCCGTGAGAGATACAATCTCTCAGCTAAACCCACCTCACAGGATTGTTATGAAAATGGAACAGCATCTATGCCATCCTGAACACTATGGACTTAAACTCAATGTAAATAAAATAAATAGGAACCAAATGGTGTTCAGTCAAAAACTTGGAAAAATATTGAGTTTGTATGCTATTTGGTAGGGGATTATTATCTGGAAATGAAGTAAAAAAAATGTATTTCCTTCTGGGCTCCAAGAAAGCAGGCATCATCTCACATGAAGAGGGCAAATCTGAATGGACAAATACCAATAGCTCAGCAATGACGGGCAATCCTCAATAGTTTATTCCATGGTTACAATGCATTTATCAGAACAGAGAAATACTTTATTTTTTACAACCACCAGTACTACTCCCAGAATTTTGTCTTGAGGAATTTGGGAATTTTAGTCCAAATTGTAACTTTTCCTAACTGTTGTAAAAATACAACTGAAGAGTTAAAAAAACCCCAAAATTCACTTTACAAAGGAAACACTTATTGGAACAAAATTATCTGGTTGGTTAATAGTGGATGGAAGTCCACCTAGAACAAAAACTACAACTGGAAAGCTGAAAGAGATACTCATCACACATGTGATTGACACACAACCTGTTTCACAGTCAGTTTCGTGATAATACAGTAAACAATTTGAAAATATAATCCTGTGATCATAAGCTCTATTTTGCTTGTTTGTACTACTTCGAATCCAAATCCCCTTGCTTGTAAAAACTGAATTTGCTTTGAAAACAGATTTCATGTTATTTAGCTCTTATGTAACTAATACTAGCATACTTGGCAATCTTGTGAAATCTTATGACAGTTCAGGGTAAAGTAGCATATGTGAAAACTTATTTCCATGTGAATACATAAGTCACTGGTTTGTAAACCACATGCCTACTACTATTAGCTATCATGTGAAATGAAAACAGCATAGGTATATAGCTATTTGTTTTATAGTTAGATGTCTATAATATACAAGTACAAGGACAGAGTATATTGGCAAGCTTATTCATTCCTAATACTAGTAAGAAAAGAAATACTCTATGCTTAGGTAGAGAGATGGAAGGAATGGCCTTAAATCAGATACTCATTCAGAATAAATACAGTTAACCAGAGCCTACCTGTGAAAAAGATGCATGCCCTCCTATACAATTCAGATCAGGATGAAATGAGGAGATCTGAAGAGGTGTAGCTTGCATGTTTTGTGATCGCGAACAAATCCTTACTCTTGATTTGAATGCTTCAAGTTCATTTTTAAAAGCCTCCAAATAGCCTTCTTCCCCTGTCTGATAAGCCAACCAACAACCAATTAAAGCAGCTCAATCAGAAACCTTGTATTCAGTGTCAAGAAAAGTGTAATTATGTGATCTGTACAAATATGTTGATGAATACAATTTTCATACTACATATGCCTCCCCGTACAGCATCTTGTTTATTTGCCATATTTGTGTTGCTTTGCTGGTCACAGAAGTTGACAAGCAGCAATGCATGACAGTAGAATCTGAAGTCCCCCCAATGGAAACCTTACTTAGCTGTCCCTATGACTTTTGAGATTTATTTAGGAGTGACCTACGCTCCCCTCACAGCCACAGGAACTGAAACTGTTTTTTTTTTTTAATGAAGTCTCAAACTTCTAGTACCAGACAACATGATTTCTGCAGTGTCTCACTTTAAGGCCTGAAAAGTTCCTTTCAGGATCATTCAAAAGTAAAATTACTTGGAAGGCAATCAGATTCTTTTCACAGCCACTTATAAGCAAAGTCATCATCACATGGCTATTTTCAGATTCATTTTTAAACACTGTGCACAACTTCACAGCAATCTAAGCAGAAGGGGTATATTTAAAACAGTACGACATACAATATTTTATATGCTATGAAAACAGCTAAAGCAAGCTGCTCAGATGGAAAGTAGTTTAATTCCAGCAAGTTTGCTTTCCCAATTACATAGTTGTTCCACTACTGATTACAGTAGTTTCAAAAATTTTGCATTGTTATGCTACTGTTTCTAGATTAAAGACTTGAAATTAAAGAACATTATGAGACTGGAGGCAGGGTTTCTATAAGGCAGGATTTCTCCCATTTCAAATGATCCCTACCAGTTTTATTTCTGCTTCTATTTATGTTTTAATAAAAAGCCTATATAATTCAAGACTTTAAAATACCTCATAACTTGCTGAACTTGTATTATGTATCCCTATTTCTTAATTTTCCTTCATGGTTTCTGAAAAACAACTAAAATTCCAAAATGTCCAACTTTGCTTTCATACAGTGTGCAATTTGGACTGTAAACCTAAACCTATGTATTTATATTTTAAAAAACAACCAATAAATGGAAATGTTTTCCAGAACAAGACTCCATTTGTTACCCAATTATGTCTGTATGGTTGTCTGATGTAACAGCAGTGTTTGATGTTCTCCTTTATGTTGCAGATTATTGCAACAGAGCTGTCTGATGAATATCAATTATCTTATTTGTGAACTTGTATAAGAACATATTAAAAGTAGAGATCTGGAGGCCTTACATTCAGTAGATTTTTGCTTTGAAAACAGTTACCATTTTAAAAGAGACAGAGTAGTGTAGCAAAATATAATTGGGCAGCAGCATCAATGCTTCTGTAGTTCTACAATGGATACAACCCAATCACATGGAGATGGCACAGAAACTTACATTAGCTCTTTGGAAAAAAAGACGAAAGCATCCTCGAGGATCCACGTTACAGCTTTTGGCCATTTCTATAATAAACTGCATCACCACTGCTTGGTGAGCTACTTGTTCCATCAGAGCTCCTTTCTGAAAACAAGATCATTACAATCTGTAAGAAACTAACATCACTTCTCCTTCATCATGGGGTAAGGTTAACAAGGGTACATACAATTAATACCATGTTGAAAGTGCACTGGAACAACTTTTATTTCACGCATGGCATATAAAGCTTTTAGGGTCAGAAGCTTTCAACAGTAATTGGACATATGACTATTCCTAAGGATTGCAGTAAGGAATACAAGATTCCTATGCCCTTTAATCTGTTTAGGTTAATCCAATATTCATCCAATTTCAAAGTCTGTTCAGAATAATTTGTTGTATCAATGTAGCGAAAGCAGTAGAATAAAAATAATTTTTATCTGCCTCTGCTCGAGGCAGCGTATACAGAAAGCAGTTAAAATGCATATTAAAAGACTTTCGAAAGACCACTTCCTGACAGCAAAAATACAAAAATAATGCTGCAGGAGCAGCTAGGGCACAATTTGTCAAATTACTGGAATAAGTTCTTCAAACTGGTAATTATGTTGTTTTGTTATTCCAAAATGGTTCATTTTACTAGATATTATGTCACTAAGAAGATATATGTCTAGAACCAAATGGAAATATGAAACCAGGACCATCCAATTATCTTTATGATCAACCTGAATGTGATATAAATAGATCCAAAGAGAAGAAAATGTTTTCTTCTATCTTAAAGCAAGAAAACATCTAAATCATACCTGTTCCGCTTCTAGATGAAAACACCATAAGAAGAGATATTTGGCTGTTTCTTCACAGACAAGGTAGGGGTGGTCCGAAAGAAATCTCTGGCTATCAAGCCACCTGTTCAGCATACCTGAAAAACATTGAGATGTAACAGAAAGTTATTTTGCAAATAAAATGTTTTGAAACCTTAATGGTCTACAAAAAAGCCATTTTGTTACCAGTCCCCTTTCACAGGCTATGCATTTAACTGATACACATATTTAGTTCATTCTTTCATTATGGCCAACACCATCTATATATATAAAAGGGTAATGAAATTTCGGCCTAGGACAAAACAACAAAACTACACATCCCAGAAACACTAAACTTAGTAGCACAACCCCTCATCCATGCCTCTACGTTCATACAACAAAAAGAAAAGAAAAATAAAGTCCTAATTAGAGGGAGAGGAATAATTGTTTTTATCCAATTGCTGCCAGTTAGAAGGCTAAGCTCCGCCCACTTGGTCTCCTAGCAACCTACTCAGCCCACCCAGCCTCTCAATAATAATAATAATATTCTAAGGTTAGCAGATACCCCTAAGGGTCATCCAGTTCAACTTCCTTCTACCATGCAGGAGGACACAATCAAACCACTCCTGACAGATGCCCATCATATATCTGCACAATAATAATACACATCAAATCATAGCATCAGACAGTTAGGAGACACCCCTAAAGGCCATACAGTCCAACCCAATTCTGCCATGCAGGACACAATCCAAGCACTCCCAACAGATGGCCACCCAGCCTCTCAATACTAATACTAACAATAACAACATCATCATACAATCCTAAGGTTTGGAGCAGGGGT
Organism: Anolis carolinensis; assembly: GCF_035594765.1. Lineage (NCBI taxonomy): Eukaryota > Metazoa > Chordata > Lepidosauria > Squamata > Anolidae > Anolis > Anolis carolinensis. Next base: position 241,189,573 of record NC_085842.1, read on the forward strand.
CCCCAAACTAATGCCCGGGGGCCGGATGCGGCCCTCCAAGGTCATTTACCTGGCCCCCACCCTCAGTTTTATAATATAATATTTTTATATCAGTTTTAATAATATAATATATTGTATATACATATAATATTGATAATAATATTATGTTATACAATATAATACTACTAATAATACCATATAATATTAATTATATGTTATATATTACATATTATATAATAGTATAGTGATATAGTTCAATATAGTAATATATAATGCTAATATTGTGCTATGCTAATAATATAATATATTGTATGTACATACAGCTGCTCTGAGTCCCCTTCTGGGTGAGAAGGGTGGGATATAAATTTAGTAAATAAATGCAGTAAATAAATAATTAATTTTAGATTTAGGCTCGGCCAAAGTCTGAAATGACTTGAAGGCACACAACAACAATCCTAATTAACTTGACTATCTCATTGGCCAGTAGCAGGCCCACACTTTTCATTGAAATCCTGATAGGTTTATGTTGGTTAAAATTGTTTTCATTTTTAAATATTGTATTGTTCTTTCGTTGTTGTTGTTGTTGTTGCACTACAAATAAGACATGTGCAGTATGCATAGGAATTTGTTTGTATTTTTTTTTAAATGATAATTTGGCCCCTCAACAGTCTGAAGGATAGTGGACCGGCCCTTTGCTTCAAAAGTTTGAGGACCCCTGGTTTGGAGTGATCATCCAGATCAACTTCCTTCTACCATGCAGGATGACACAATCCAAGCACTCCTGACAGCCTCAACAAGTTCTCACCAACACCACCAGACAACACCACAGCAACGCGTGGCTGGGTACAGCTAGTCTATATATATAAAAATGTAATGTGGCACTTTATTATGGAGTAAACACTGAACACTGAAACACTAAAAACAAAACCACTGAACCCAGTCACACCAAATTTGGCCACAAAAGTCATAGTCATCCAGGGTATGTCTTCCAATAAAAAAAACTCTAGAAAAATAGTCCAAATTTCAGAGGATGAGGAAGAGCCTTGCTCCCACTAACTGCCAGTTAGAAAGGTAGGCTCCGCTGCCTTTAGGCCCCACCCCCTTCGTATCCTAGCAACTCCCTCAGCCAAAATGGCGTCCAGGGCAGAGGCAGAGTGCACTTAGGCCTCATCCATACTGCCTATAAAATACAGATTATCCAATTTGAACTGGATTATATGGCAGTGTAGACTCAAGGCTCTTCCACACAGCTATATTACCCAGAAAGCCAAGGCAGAAAATCCACAGTATCTGCTTTGAACTGGATTATCTTGAGTCCACACTGCTATATAATCCAGTTCAGTATGGATTTTATACAGCTGTGTAGAAGGGGCTTCATATAATCCAGTTCTAAGCAGATAATATAAGATTATTACTGTGGTATAATAAACAGAACAATATAATCTCTAAAATCAGGGCAGTAAATAAAGAGCAGCACTCTGAAAGCAGGGAAATTGGGAATTCCAGAAAGGAAACAATCAGGGCCAGCTAACACCTCCCAACAAAGGATTCCCCCAGGCAGGAAGCAGCCAGGCTTTGAAGCTGCAAGGCCATTAAATGCTATTCAAGGTGGCTAATTGCAGCGTTCATAACTGCCAAACCGAGACTATTAATTGCTATTCAAACTGGCCAACCAAGGATTCCACGAGGTAGAAAGCGGCCAGGCTTGCAAGCATTAAGGCTATTCAGTGCTATTCAATCTGCCAACCAAGATTTCCCCTAGGAGAAAAACCCCCAGGCTTTGAAGCCATGAGGCTACTCTGTCCCATTCAACCTGGCCTAGCAAGGATGCCCTATGTATAAACCGGCCAGGCTTTTAAGCTGCAAGACTATTCAGTGCAATTCAAGCTGGCCAAACAATGATTCCCCTTACAAAGGAAGTAGCCAGGCTTCAAAGTAGCTCTTTGATTGAGGGTGCTACTCTAGCTTGCCAAACAGGGATTCCAATAGTTATAACACAGGCAGGCATTGAAGCTGCAAGGCTATTTAGTGCAATTCGAACAGACCAACAAAGGATTAAAGCCAGGCTTTGAAGCAGTGATACTACTCTGTACTACTGAAGCTAACCAACGAAAGATTCCCCTAGGTAACAAGCAGCCAGGCTTTGAAGCAGTGAGGCTATTTGTTGCAATTCTAGCAGCCCAAAAAACCATTCCCCTAGAATGCAAGTACCCAGCCTTCCTAGCAGCAAGTCTATTCCATTGCATTCCAGCTCACCAAACAAGGATTACCATAAGAAGAAAACTGCCAGGTTTGAGGCCGCAAGGCTATTAACTTCTATTCCACCTGGCCAACAAATGATTCCCACAAGCCACAGCAATATGTGGCCAGGCAAAGCTAGTTTCTATATAAAAATGTAGAAAGAGCCAGAATCTTTTTTCTAAATAGGGAGTTTATAGAGGTGGTATAATATGATTATGATACATAAAGGTTCAGAAAAAAACTGACTTACCAAAGTGTCTAATTTTCTGCTCATGTTTTTGCATGAATGATTTAGATACATCATCTTCTGTTTCTTTTCTTTCCCTCTGATTAATGAAACTCTAGAAAACAATTTCAGTACAGATCTGATCATGGCATGTTTTTAAAAGCAAAGAGACATTACAAACAGCATACTGTTATGTTAAAGTATCAACATAAAAAGTCAAGAGCATTTGTTGCAGAACAGGGATTTCAGATTATACTCCAACAGTTTATTAGCAGTGTGTTAAATAAAGTTGGGAGGGCCTAGAGATATGTTTTGTTCCCTCATGTCTGTGCCCTTGAGTAAGAAAAGGACCAACTGTGAACACATACAAAGATCATGCCTACCAGTTAAGCACTCTCCCTTTTTTAATAAAATTAAGACAGGTTTGTATTAAACAGTTTGCTGAATGATTTGGTACATTTATTTCCAGGTGATTGTGTTATCACAATACAGGCAGTCCCCAAGTTACAAACATGATAGGCTCTGTCGATTTGTTTTTAAGTTTTTTTTGTAAGTTCGAACAGGTACATTTTTAACTGTAACTCCAGCCAATTATATATACACATACACTCACACAGACAGAGACTGAGACGGAGAGTGTGTGCAGTTTGGATAGCATAGAGAAGGGTTAATACCCCTGTGGTGTTTCTTTTGCTGTCTGTGCCCCTGTTGAGAAGATTTCACCCTACTTTCTGACCCTGTGATATTTGAATATTGAAAAAAATGGCTTGTTGTGGAAACAAGGATTGGTGATAAGGCTTCAGTGGAGAAATCTTTCACCCGATAACTCTTCTAGGAGTGAAATTCCCTTCCTAGGGGTAGACTTCTCAAACTTTCTGTTGTCTCACCCCCATTCTTAACTATTAGTCATTTATAAGTCATGTTTGAAGCTTGGGGACTCTGGCTGTATATGAGTAGTACTAAATGTTCCAGGCACAGAAGCTAACTTACACATAACCATCTTAAGTTGCAGTTATCCAGCCACTTAGGCCCATCTACATTAACTATTTGGTTCAGTTCATAGCTAGCTTCAAACTGTGGCAGACAGACAACCAACTCTCATGAAAATGTGTGAAAGAAAGCTCTTAGGCCCCTTCCACACTGTCCCTGTATCTGATCCCAGATTATCTGCAATATGAGTCTCCACTGCCAGATAATTTGGGATCAGATCCTGGGGTATATGGACAGTGTGGAAGGGGCCTTAATGTGCATCAGTGCTTTGTAATTTGTGTAATCACCATCTGAGCCTCAAATTGGTTCCAGGATTTCCTATATAATCCTCTCGACATGGCAAACCATTTTCTTCAATACCGGTTTGAAACTGCATAAATCATCAATGTAGATGAGGCCTTATTCAGGAGCAAGCACTATTGAATACAATGGGCCTTTTTCTGAATAGGTCACTCAGGATAATAAACTGAATGGCAGTGCTTCAAGTTACAGCTAAACATTATGGGTTTGCCGGGCTGTGGGTCATATTGCTTGTATCTGCTCCTAATTTTACCATTTAAAATCTAAATATTTACACTCTCACACAAAATGAATACCATATCTAGGAAAAGCAATGTTTAGCAGACCACTTCTGTGTAGTGTTGAATGTAGTAATATAATAATAATAATAATAATAATAATAATAATAATAATAATAATAATAATAATAAGCAGCTTTATTTGTAACCCGCTTTATGTCCCTGAATGGTGATAAATGTATCCTTTATTCCCCAAAGTCAATCCTAGAAGAAATGTTGGCATAGGCCAGCTACTGGACAGGTGCTACATAAAGGCTTAAAAATATATTGCAGCATCTATGCTCCTTTAAGGACTCTGTCTTTTGCTCTTATGAAATCCAGATCATTTCCTACCTTATTAAATACTTCCTTGCTAACAAAGTCAGTGTTCCACATATCCTGTCTTTCCTCTTTTCTTAACACCTCTTCTTTTCGCCGCCACTCTTCTTCCCTCCATTTTAACTCAGCAACTTCAGTTTGTTCTTTGGCACGTTCCTGGTCCAGAGATTCAGAATTATGTAGCGCTAAACAGCCCAGTTTCTGTTGGGCCTCTGCTAAATTCCACTTGCATTCCACTGAGTTCTTTACAAATTCTTTTTGCTGCTGACATGCCAATTCGATCCCATGATTGTAGACCTACATTTAAGAAAAACCCAGCCCTTTTCATTCTCCGAGAATAACACAGGCACAATTCATAACACATCAACAGAAAAATAAACGTATTAGAAAGGGAATGAGATTCCTGTATAAACATGTCTATAAGTATTTTCAATGACTTGAGTTTTTATGAGAACACCCCTTTCCAGCTGATTCACTGCACAGACCACAAAAGAGTCTAAAAGGCATACATAAGCAAAACACTTGAGGAATGGCAGATTCTTAGCTAATCAATACATAATGAGATCGGATCCAAATCTGAGGATGAAAAACTCTGCTCAAAGAACCCACATTACAATACACCCCATTCAGAAAGGCCACCTAATTCTGTGTAGTATTTGAGCTGAAATGGAGGGACTGCCATGAAGATGAAGGAAACCAAGATATCTGCTTCAGCCAACCCAGTTATATCTCACACTTCCAACTGTCCCAGTTTGTGTCAGCCCTAGTTAATCTTCTCCCGTCCCGCATTCTCAGCTGCGTTTAAATGTCAGAAGGCATCTACACTGTAGAATGAATGTTGTCTGAGATGACTTGAACAATCACAGCAAAAAACTATGGAATAATGGGCTTTGAGATCGGCAGAATCCCATTACCATCTCAAGCGTGGTTGGTGGGGTCGAGAGAAAGTGCCTTTTCTGTGGTGGCTACCTGGCTCTGGAATACCTCCCAAAGGAGATTAGATTAGCCCCCATCCTTAAATCCTTCCAACCCAGCCTAAAAACATGGATTTTTAAACAGGCTTTTGACCCCGAGTAGGCTTAAATGGGCCCATAGGAGGTTGACACTCTGGCACTTTAGTTGTGAATTAATGGCAGCTAGTTTTATCTACAGATGTTCTGTGTTTTTAAAATTGTGCTGTTTTGATTTTATGTTATATGTGTTAATAGTGGTTTTTGTTATAATTATATGTGATATTGTTTTATACTCATGTACCGTTTTATAATATATGCTGCACCCTGGTAGGTACCTTTGTAAGCTGCCCCGAGTACCTTTGGAGAGATGGTGACGAGATATAAAGTTTATCATTATTATTGTTATTATTTGTAGTTTGGTGAGGCTCCAGTAATATTGGCAGAGAAGACTGAAGGCTTTGCAAAACTAAATCTAGCACTGAGTCTTGGCAGTTCAAGTGGTGTCAAACTGCACTAATTATACAGCGTCCAGCAGGCCTGCACAGCCTGCAGCCCTCCAGGTGTTTTGGACTTCAGCTCCCAGAATTCCTGACAATTGGACAAGCTGGCAAGGGCTTCTAGGAGTTGGAGGACCAAACATCTGAAGGGTTATGTAGACCTGATGTAGAGGTCTACACTTTGATTGCTACAAACTGCGGTCCAAGTGCAAAAATAGTTTGTGCAGAACTAACTTATTAGAAAGGTAAAAGTAAAAGTTTTCCCTAATATTAAGTCTAATTGTGTCCGACCTTGGGGGTTGGTGCTCATCGCCATTTCTAGGCTGAAGAGTTGGCATTGTCCGTAGACGCCTCCAAGGTCATATGACTGCATGGAGTGCCATTAACTTTCTGCTAGAGCGTACCTTTTGATCTACTCACATTTGCATATTTTGAACTACTAGATTGGCAGAAGCTGAGGCTAACAGCGGGAGCTCACCCCATCCCCCCCCCCCCGGGATTTGAACCACCGATCTTTCAGTCAGCAAGTTCAGCAGCTCAGTGGTTTAACTCGCTGCGCCACCAGGGGCTCCAACTCATTAGAAAACATAGGGCGGTTATTGCTATTCCGTCCCCCAGGCTTTCCCAAAACTAGCACATACATAACGAGTCTCTTCCCTTGAAACAGGTTTTGTGTATTCTCCCTCATTAATGTCATTTCCTCCCTTACTGCCTGGCCACAGCTGTGAAATGCTGGACTGGATACAGCCTGTGCTGAAACCCTTGCAAAACAAAAATTTCAAGGTCACAGAAAAATTTCTGTGCAACCCTTACTAAAACCGCAATAGAGGGCAAAGTAGGGTGCTCTACGTTCCTCTAGGTGTTTTGGACTTCAACTCCCACAATTCCTAACAGCCTCGGGCCCTTTCCTTTTCCCCCTCAGCCCCTTAAGGGCCTGAGGCTGTTAGGAATTGTGGAAGTTGAAGTCCAAAACACCTGGAGGGCCGAAATTTGCCCATGCCTGATCTACACTGTAGAACCAACGCAGTTTGACACCGCTTGAACTGCAGCGACTCTGTGCTATTTTGCAGTTTACAAGGTCTTTAGCTTTCTCTGCCCAAAGCGCTGGTGCCTCACCAAACGACAATTCCAATATTCCATAGCTTTGAGCCATGGCAATTAAAACGGTATAAAACAGCATTCATTTTGCAGCGTTGCTGCATCCGGACGGCTACTGTAATGCGAGGCTCCAAAAGCGAGCCTTACCTGGGCGTTCGGCCTCGGCAACTCTTCCTCCGGCCTCGGGCAGAACTCCCGGGGGGCCCTAGGCGGCCACAACGCCATCGCCGCTTTCCTTCCTCGGGCGCCCTCTCAGACCGTTATGGACTCACCCCCAGATTACACCGGAAACGAGGTCTCGAGTCACTTCCGGCAACAACCGTACGTCCTCTGTCTTATGAGTTCATCACGCCGCTGATGTCTTCCTGGTCGGATCACGTGGCCCAGTAGCGGTCGCGGTGTTGCTAGGAAACGGGTTGGTCGGCTAGGGAGCTGCCTGGTCGAGTGGTCCCTCTGCGAAACTACTCCTCTTGGTGGCTTCTCAGTGCTGTGGATTGCAGGCCGTTTGGCAGCCCTTTAACTGCCGCGGCTCAGTGCTATGGGGCCTTACGAGTTATAGTTTGGACGCCTGAACTGTGTTCCTTGCCTCTACAAACTGGGCCATCATTGCGTTGTAAATTACGTGGAAGCCAATACCGAAGGAAGCAGTACTTTGTGTTGTCGAAGGCTTTCATGGCCGGAATCACTGGGTTGTTGTGAGTTTTCCGGGCTGTCTGGCCATGTTCCAGAAGCATTCTCTCCTGACGTTTCGTCCACATCTATGGCAGGCATCCTCAGAGGTTGTGAGGTGTGTTGAAAACTAGGCAAGTTGGGTTTTTATATCTGTGGAGGGTCCAGGGTGGGAGAAAGAACTTTTGTCTGCTTGAGACAAGTGTGAATGTTGCAATTGGCCAGCTTGATTAGCATTGAATGGCCTTGCAGCTTCAAGGCCTGGGGGAATCCTTTGTTGGGAGGTCTTAGCTGACCCTGATTGTTTCTTATTTGGAATTTTTGCTTGCTTAGTGTTGTTTGTTATTTACTGTCCTGATTTTAGAGCAGGAAGCAGCCAAGCTTTGAAGCTGCAAGGCAATTCAGTGCTAATCAAAGTGGTCAATTGCAACATTCACACTTTCCTCAAACAGACAAGAGTTCTTTCTCCCACCTTGGACATTCCACAGATATATAAACCTTCCTTCCCTAGTTTCCAACATACTGTACCTCACAACCTCTGAGGATGCCTGCAATAGATGTGCGTAAAACGTCAGGAGAGAATGCTTCTGGAACATAGCCATACAGCCCAGAAAACTCACAGCAATCAAGCACTACTATACTTTCTTTCTCTTTCGAGTGACATGTTCAAAAGTGCTTTCCCTGTGTCAACCCCATGTTTTCCATATCAGGCTATCCTCTGCCCATCTTAGGCCAGAAACTGCAGTGATCTACTTAATTGCTCATCGGCTGTTGTTAGGCAACGTGGCCCTCTGTGGTGTCACTGGGAAAGAAAGGTGACATGTATATGAGAGGAAGGGAGGAAAGGGCCACAACAGTTGCCATGGAGACATTATGAGGTAGGCCTTGACAGATCTGGAGAAGGGGGAGGGGAGCAAATAAAGAGAAAAGCCTGGCGTAACAGATCTTAAACTATATTACAAGGTGTGTAGATTGAGCAGGATTAAAGATTGGTTGACTCTAAAAAATATTTTAAAAATTGACATCAGAAGGATTCGACTTAAGAATTGGCTGGCGCTCTTCTCTGGTATAAGAAAAAGAAAGTAGGGAAGAATTTTGGTAATCATTTTATTAGATTACCTTTAAGAAAAATATGGGGAAAATATAAAAGTAGACTATATACAAATAGAAGACAACAGGGACAATAATGGTGGATTATTTATTTTTTAAAAAAGGTAAAGGTTTTCCCCTGACGTTAAGTCCAGTCGTGACCCACTCTGGGGGGTTGGTGCTCATCTTCATTTCTAAGCCAAAGAGCCGGCGTTGTCCGTAGACACCTCCAAGGTCATGTGGCCGGCATGACTGCATGGAGCGCCGTTACCTTCCCACCGGAGCGGTACCTGTTGATCTACTCACATTTGCATGTTTTCAAACTGCTAGGTTGGCAGGAGCTGGGGCTAACAGCGGGCACTCATTCCGCTCCCTTTCGGTCTGCAAGTTCAGCAGCTCAGCTGGATGGAAATACCATATTGTAAACACAAAATGAAAATCAAATTGACAGTATCTCGTGGTTTCAATATAGACAAGAGAATATTACAATAAAGACAAGATAAATAGGATTTTTGGAAAAGGACACTTTCTGGGATAACATAATGATGGCAGATAAAAAGTTAATAATGAAAATATATAAAAATGATTAGAATGGTCCACAGAAAAAGTATAAGCTAAAGACTGCATGATCAAATGGGCAGCAATATTGGATGTACTATTAAATTAGAAAAAGGAAAAAATATGGAACAAAAATTAAAATTCACTTATTCTTATGATTTGAAAGAAAACTGGTAAAAAAAATGATGTATCAATGGTATATAATACTGCAGAAATTAGCAAAATGTTACCCAAATGTCCAAGTTAAGTGTTGGAAATGTGAAGATCGTGTAGGAACTTTTCCCATATGTAGTGGACTTGTAAAATAGCCAAAAATATTGGAAATAAATTCAAGAAACAATCCAGAGGATATTAGATATAAAAGTACAGTTGAAAACGGAATACTTTTTACTGGGAATTGTAGACATGGAAATGTCATGACCTTCTTTCCTGGTTTTGTGTGGAACCAGGAGAGGCCTACCCTGGCCTGTGCATCCTTGAAACAAGGGAGAGGATGTCTGTGGAAATGGGAGCAATGAAGGGCAGGGGCCAGTGTGAAGGATAGGAGGTGTGAGGGAAATAAACTATCAGTTGGAATTTTGTTTGTAACCGTACTGTAGGCACACCATATCCAAACCTCCTCCATCTCAGAAAAAAAAAATCCACAGTGCTGCAAATTAGGCATGTAATTTCTAGCTTTGCTAGGCTTTGAGAGGTTTATATTCAGCACAGTTTCAGCTGGCCTAGTGTTGGCCACATTGGATTGTACCATAAATTGGCATTCTGTTTACTGAAGAACCATTGTTCTCAGTGCAAGGTAGGGGAGCTGTTACACTCCTAAGAGATTTCCTAATGTTCGCCTTGTTCACATTTAGGTCTGAGACAAGATTGAAGCTTTTTATGCTTTAGTGCTAATGCTCCATCTGACTTCCTTCTTACAAAGAGGCTGGAGGGAGACGCTTCTTTGCCTCTCCAAGACTGCATTGCTTTACTGACTCCAAAGACTGTGGAATATCTAGAGACAGATGGGCTGTCAGGGGACATAGATGATTGTTCAGGTTTAAGAATTTAGAATTGGTGATCTTCAGAATTTGGAGACCAGCACCTCTGTTTCCACAGAGTTATTTAGGCCTGGTTCTGTCTCCTGCTTGGCACCATTGTTTCCCCGTACTCTGACATGTCCAGGTCAAAGTATAAGTATCCTAAGAATTGCCAGTTTGGCAATTTGCTTTATCTTGGATATTATCAGGATGGCCAGGAGGAACAATCCACTACATCTGGATTTCACCCTTGTGCTCCAACTGGAATGGCAAGATCCAAGGTTCTTTTTCAGTTGATCCATTCTTCTCCAGCAGTTTTTTCTGTCCTTCCTAACCAACCAGTCATGTTTATCCTTCTCTGGCAAACTTAAAGGGCAAATATGTGATCGACCCCCCCCCCCCCCCAGGACTTTGTGAAAGATAGTTCAAAAATCAAGGCTTTATATTTCATATATTTATAGCAGAAGGTAACTGAGATATTTACTGTCCACTGTAATTTTACTAAAATCCTTGCACCAAAGGTGTTTGACCTTTTAGCCTGAGGCAAGAGATAACAACCCTGTTAATCCTTTTACAAACAAAAGCACACCCTGTTTATTCAGACAAAAGAGTTAGCCAATTTTAAACCACATGTTTGCCCTTATTTTTCACTGCTTATCTTTCTGCTTTTCCTGTATTGACACATATTTTCCAATATTTTCCTTGTGCAATGTCTTTTCCTATGTATGAATTATGTACCCTACCTGTTCCTTTTCTTTATTCTTGTGAAAAATGTCTTATATTGAAGAATGACCTAGACCTGACCTAGGAATGAACAAGTTGCAGCACCTCAGAAGGAAATCCCTTCCACCAGGAAACTGTCAGACACCCATTTCTTGCATGGACAATAGAGTTGGTCTCCCCCCTTTCATTGAACGTCGGAGCAGCCCATTTAATGCAAAGGGTGACCATCTGGTTCTCGGTTCACTTACAAAAAGTCTACGATGGCCTCGGCTGTCAAAAGGGACTGAACTTTTTTCAAAAACAAATACAGCTCATCACTGGAATCTGTCAAAGCCTGCCAGACCAAAATGTATATTTACACCCCAAGAAGCAGTCTAGAAACCCCTCCTGGACATTTACTCAATGACTCAATAATAATTCCTCGTTAATCCCCAGCAAGTCCATTGTTCCTAGATAAACCCGCCTCCTCATCCCTGATTGGTGGGGGAAGGACCAATCAGCGCATAGGAAGGCGGGGAAAAGGTGTAGCGCGGAATTCAATCCACGCCTCCCATATTTTTGTTATAAAATGGTTGATCTGTAAATGTATGTCATGACTTGACGAACGATCGCAGATGTCATCCTTTTTCAGCTGAAACTGAATAAAACTCGGAGTTCTTTCTTCAACATCCTGAGGGTGAGAAATTCTTTGGCTAAACCTTGATTGATCTATAGCGGCTCCCCCTCTTGCCAGGATCCTCGGACTCACGCCCGAGAGAGGAGCGGGGAATTCCCTTCAAGAAGGAAATCCCTAACTAAAAGAGCTCAATATCAATTATGTTAGTAAGGATAAATAACAAGGAGAAAATTAGTTAAGATAAGCAATTATATGCTTCCTGGTAAGCTGCAACTTAATTTTGAAAAGTGAAGCCCAGAGTACCTCGAGTGAAGGAGAACATTGCAGTACCAATGCTTTTCTCTCCCGAAAAGCTGCAGTTGTCATTTTGAGAATAGCCATTTAGAAAATGAAGCTCTTGAGTCGATGTCTATAAAATGTTAGATAGAAATGCCTCAGCATTGAATCTATGTGAAAATACAGTTTTGATGGACATGTGATAACACCTGGGGAATGACTGAGACAGTTATGATGAAATACCTAAGGGGTATGTTGAAATGGCTGAGTCATAATGATGTGAGGTTTATGACAAGGGGTGGCATCAGTCATTTATCCCTTACCGAGATAACAAGTCAGCAGGTGGTTATGAAAAGGAGATGAAATGCTCAATCTGTCAGGACCCAGGCTGCAGAGCACCAATAACCATGCGCAGAGACCAGAATCTATCTAATATCTTTATTAAGGAAATATATAAAGTCAATAAAAACAAGTGTAGAATATAGTTCAGAAGTAGACCTTTTAGGAAAGGTCAAATATAGTCCAGGAAAATAATGTCCAATATGTGATATTAAAGTCCAAAGTTATAATCCAATAACCGAAACACACACTTTGCCAAGCAAAGTGTGGGGAGAAGACAAGGTCCTTAAGTCCATAGAAACTTGGCAATTAGGCTGAAAAGCAAACTTGATACTTGGCTAGAACAAGACTTGAAACAAGGCAACAAGAGCAAAAACAAGGTCCGTGGTAAACGCGGGACAAGGCAAGGCTGGAAACTTGATCCGGGAAACAGGGAACTGGAGTACGAAGTCTACACACGATCTCACTCCTCCAGCTGACGAATTGACTCCGCAAAGTTTCCTTTGCGGCAAACACCTAAATAGGGTCTCGTTTCCCGCCAGAAGAACACTTTCCCTGGAGAACTAGAAGTGAAACTCAACTTAGTCCAGATGCAAGACTCCTTAGAATTTCCCAAGGGAAGCAGACTTAATCAGCTAATTGTTTGGCTGCGATTCTGGTGCTTCGGCGCTTCGCCTCCCTAGCGCCTCTATCTTTATTATAATTGTCTTTACGAGAAAACGGGGGAGAATTCTGCCCAAGGCTTGTTTGGCTGACTTCTTGAGGGCAAACATCCTCCAGGTGCAAGGGCTCCGTTTCTGGCTGAATCGGTGGGAAACCCAAGTTTTCCTCTTCGTCTGTCACCATAGTACTAGGAATGGGACTACATGGCCCATGAGACATCACACAATCTTTCTTCCTGTGTGAATCTCGTCGTGAATATGTCTGTGTGTGACTCTCTGAGGATTGTTTGTAAGTACAAATCTGATGGTGGATCTGTGTATCCTGATTGTACTGCTGTAACTCCTGTGCAACTGTGAAGATTCAAGCCTCCGTATATTTTTGAATAAAAACTGAATCTGTGAGTTTACTATACTGTGTGGAGAAGGTTAGACATTGTACTCTGCTGACAAGCTGATTAAAACCTTTTTTTTTTTTTGCTGTGAATGGACTCTGGTAGCTTTTGCTTGCCTCTGTGGCACTTGCTTGTCCAGGGTGCAGTGGTTTCAGGGAGGTCATGTTTGGAAAACTATAAGTCACTTCACAAACCTATCCCATGACATAAAATGGCGAAGAACATCGTGGTAGCAATGATAGGTCTCCCAGTAAGCTGCAACTGTCATTTTGAAAACAGCAGCCATTTTGAAAATTAGAACTCTGAAGCAATGCCTCCAAAATGGGGAATAACACTGTAGTGCAGGCATGGGCAAACTTGGGCCCTCTAGGCATTTTGGACTCCAACTCCCACAATTCCTAACAGCCTCAGGCCCCTTCCTTTCCCCCCTCAGCCGCTTAAGCGTTGCCTGTTGTAGTAGATGGCTTTTCCTGGCCATCCTGAGAAATTGGAGTGGAGGTTTACCCTGGGATGGCAGGAGGAGCCACCCACACCCTCTCTCTATTGGAAGAGGAGGCGGGGTCTTAATGGCTCAACTGAAAAAGAATCTTACATCCTGCCATTCCTTTTCGAGCACAAGGGTAGAGCCCAGTTGTAGTGGGCTGCTCCTCCTGCCATCCCAGAATGGACCTTCATGGTAAATAATACAGTTTCTCATTTTCTCACTTTCTCTGTCATGCTTACAGTTTTCACCTCACTACGGTGCAGCTTGATACCAGGCAATTAATAACCATATTAGCTAATAATGATAGTTAACCATTTCATAGTTTGGCTAAACTACTCTGCACAATGAGCACAGAAAGGGGCTCTACACAGACCACAACTGAGAGCATTGGATAAAAGGCTCTCAAAATGCAGCCTTGACATGGAAATGAGCTTAGGTGTTTGGATTGTCGGCTTTATTGATTCTGGACTGTGCCCTTGATTGGCGTATTGCGGTTACTGGCTTGGATTTCTGGTTCTGGAGTTTTTGGCCTGCTGGCTTTGTTAACATCAAACTAGGGTTCTGGCTTGTGTGGGTGCTTACCTTAATATTGCTAGTCCACAAGGACTCTAGTGTTGGGTGGTTTTCTGTTACTGTACTGGGACTTTATTTGCTTCTTTTGTTCCTTCTGAAATCTTTGCTTGTATAATCAGGACTTGGCAAAGCAAGACAGCCCCAGGCTAATTCCTATACTGGATTAAATGCTAGTGTAGATGTGGTCTAAACTATCCAGTACAGGCTGAATCCACCCTATTCCCTGAGCTGGCTTCCAACTGATCAGGAGCACCTCTGTCTTGGCTGGATTAAGTTTCAGTTTGTTCACTCTCATCCAGTTCATTATGGCACAAACTGGTTTGATTTCACCTTCTTGGAATCAAATGGAAAAGAGAGTTGTGTATGGAGTCTAGTCTCCAATGTAGGTCCTCTAAAGGTGATAAAAGCTGTCTCTACTCTGCAGCTATGTCGGAAGCCAGAATGAAATAGATCTGGACCAGGCATGGGCAAATGTGAGCCCTCCAGGTGTTTTGGACTTCAACTCCCACCATTCCTAACAGCCTCAGACCCCTTCCTTGAGTTTAAGCTTAAGCAGCTGAGGGGGAAAAGGAAGGGGCCTGAGGCTGTTAGGAATAGTGGGAATCCAAAACACCTGGAGGGCCCAAGTTTGCCCATGCCAGGTCTAGACAATCCATGTCATCTAAGACCTTTAGAACCTGGGAGATGACAGTATGCTCTGGAGTTTTGCCTAAAATAAAAAGACTGGCCAACAGGTCTCTAGTATCATTGGGTCTTTAGGGATTTTTTTTTCTAAAGTATTTTTGTTTACAGTATTGGTTTTTTGCAATTTCAAAACAGCTTTTTAAAGTATAGTACAGATGTATCTCCAGAAAATAATGGCTGTTTCTCATTCTTATTGAATTAAATCAGAGGTACATAATAATCAAGCAAAGAGATATGAAGGTATGGGGGAAAAAACAGAAACATTCG
The DNA here is from genome assembly GCF_035594765.1 of Anolis carolinensis. Classification (NCBI taxonomy): domain Eukaryota; kingdom Metazoa; phylum Chordata; class Lepidosauria; order Squamata; family Anolidae; genus Anolis; species Anolis carolinensis. The sequence goes on from NC_085842.1 coordinate 241,204,804, forward strand.
AGGGTGGAGGACACAGTTTCTTTCCCTTTTTCTAATTTTTCAAGAAAAAGAAAAGAAAGATCACCCCCCCCCCCTGTTCTTTATCTTTCTTTTTGGGTTTGAGCAACTTTCATCAGCAACATTGGGAAGCCATTTTGGGCCATTGAGGCAACACAAAGTGGAAGAGGCCATTTTAAGTAACAGATCAACTACCCTGCCTAGGGTTCTCTGCAGAGGGAAATCAAAATGGCCGCCGCACTCTCTCTGCAGAGAAACCTTTGTGCTGACTGACTCATATTTAAAATGGCTCTTCTCCCTCTCGCCCCCCCCCCCTTTTAGATGGTGTTTTCATTGTTTTTACTTTCCCCTTCTGTATTTCAATAATAATTATAATTAATAATAATACACAGAACAAAGAATAAACAAAACACAAATTTAAAATTCTTGATTAAAACTGGCTGGGGCCTGCTTGAAGGGATAGATCTTTAGATGGTTTTTAAATTCCAACAGCTCATTTAGTTGTCAGAGATCTTCCCACAGGTCATTCCACAGTATTGGAGCAGCTGATAAAAAGGTCCTCTGGGTGATGGTTGCCAATGGGTTCTGGCAGTTTGGAGTATAGATATAGACGTTTTAAGATCAGCAGTGCAATTTACAACTCACACATAGTAATCCTCAAGTACAGAGAGACTATTTCATTTTAGATTTTCCTAAGCACGTACCCTCTCTGCATTTTTAAAAAGAGTGGAGCACTTTTTTTTTGTTTCTGGGCCCCAGGTTTTGTCCTTGACTTCCAATACGTAACACATTTTTATGATCCCAAGTAGCAAGGTGACTTTTGGTCTGTAATAAATACTACTATTATTATGTTCAGGTTTTCCAACATGTTCTTCCTGAAGAAAGACTATAAAACTTGGTAAAATTACAGAAATATTTAGGGTTTTTAGGATGAACATAAGTGTTAGTGGGGTTCTTTTTTGGCGGGGGCCTAAATATCTCTCTTCACTATAGACAGGAAATGACTTGGCAAATTGAACACGACTAAAACAAATAATATAAATAGTCATAGAAGTCATGAAATGTAGTTGTAAAATAGAATGAAAATAATATCTGTGAGCTGTATAAATAACAAATAGTAATGAATACAGAGTTGAATGAAATACCACAATTTGCATAGAAGTCAGAATGCATTGAACAATACCTAAAATCAAAATGAGACAAAAGAAGTCAGCTTAGAGGAAAAGTATTATGTAAAAATTTGGAAAAATACAAGCTCCAATTTGTAGCTTCTTATAACAAAGAGTATTTTTATTGGTTTTGTACAGTTGTTTCTTAGTCAATCATTACCTTTTGTGATCTCATTCACTCCTCTGATCTTGCATGGTTTGGATATGTACCAGTAATTAATACTGGATTCTCCCCCCCCCCCCCCAACTTTGCTGCCTAATGTAGATGAATCTATCTTTTCCCAGAAAAAGTGGAAGAAAGAATTAAGTTAGCAATCTAGTTTCTCTGGCTTTATAGTTTCCTATGGTTTACCATTCCCTGTCGCAGGATTTTGTGACATCTCTAGTTTTCCTTTCCTCCAGTGCTCAAGACTGCATAAGTAACTTTCTTTTCCCCAAATTTGTCCTCATCTGGTGTAGCGTGAAAACACCCCCTTAGATCAGGCTAAAAGAGAGCACCTGATCAAGGGTAATCCAGTGAGTTTCATTACTCAATGAAAACTTTAAAGAGAACTTTTTTAAAAATGATGTGTCAGTGGTACCTGCCGCTAGGAACAGGAGGTGCATCAGGTCTTTAGATGTTGTAAATCAAGGAAATAAAGGTCAGGTGGTCCAGCAAGGTGAGGTGTAATATATTTATGAAAATGGCAAAAGATACTGATCAAATATATTGTTATATGAATTCCTATAACTTAGAGCAATTGCTATAATTTAAACCCGCTAATGATGTTTATTTTGCAGAGGAGAGGTCAAGTGCAAAATAAGCTGAAGGGAACAATCAGGTTCTAAAGAAGGTAAGATTTATAAAACTCACATCATAGACATTTGTGGCTATTTAATTCGACTTCCAAAAACTTATCAGAAGTTCCTCCTTTCTAGTTGCTCTTCTGAAGGAGACCTTTGGAAGGCATTTCTTTTCCAAATAGAGGTCATTGCAAAAGAGGTGTTGCAAATGAAGGAAACCAAGGTCCGATGGTCCATCAATGTGGGGTATAATATATATTCATAGATATGGCAAAATATGTTGATCAAATATATTGTAATACGAATTGCTATAACCTATAGCAATTGCTATAACATAAATCTGCTAATGATGTTTATTTTGCAGGGGAGAGGTCAAGTGTAAAATAAGCTGATGGGGAACAAATTCTAAAGATAAACTTTTGGAAGGGAAGATTTATGAAACTCACATCCTAGACATTTGTTCGACTATGAAGAACTTATCACAAGCTCCTCCTTTCTGGTTGCTCTTTTGAAAGAGACCTTTGGAAGGCATTTATTTTCCAAAAAGAGGTTTTTAATGGAATATTTGTGTTTGTAAAAATACTTTTAGGCTGTTTCCCACATGATTGTAATTTGCCTGCCTTGTGGGATAAACTAGTTAAGCAGTAATGTTTTAGTTTAGGGTTTTAGTATTATGTATAACTGTTAGTTTAGTTTTTGTCCCCCCCCCCCCCCCATATCTTCTATATATATAAAAGGATAAAAAAAATTCGGCCTAGGACAAAACAACAAAACTACACATCCCAGAAACACTAAACTTGGCAACACAACCCCTCATCCATGCCTCTACGTTCATACAACAAAAAGAAAAGAAAAATAACGTCCTAATTAGAGGGAAAGGAATAATTGTTTTTTATCCAGTTGCTGCCAGTTAGAACTCTGCCCACTTGGTCTCCTAACAACCTACTCAGCCCAGGGGACAGGCACAGGTAGGCCTCAGGCCTCTTCCCCACTGCCTATAAAATACAGATTATCTGATTTTCACTGGATTATATGGCAGTGTAGACTCAAGGCCCTTCCACACAGCTATATTACCCATTTATAATCTTATAGTATCTGCTTTGAACTGGATTATCTTGACTCCATACTGCCAAATAATTCACTTCAGTGTGCATTTTATACATCTGTGTAGAAGGGGCCTCATATAATCCAGTTCTAAGCAGATAATATAAGATTATAAATATACAGTAGAGTCTCACTTATCCAACATAAACAGGCCGGCAGAACGTTGGATAAGTTGGATAATAAGAAGGGATTCAGGAAAAGCCGATTAAACATCAAATTAAGTAATGATTATACAAATTAAGCACCAAACATCATGTTATACAACAAATTTGACAGAAAAAGGAGTTCAATGCTCAGTAATGCTATGTTGTAATTACTGTATTTACAAATTTAGCACCAAAATATCACAATGAATTTAAAACATTGACTATAAAAACATTGACTACTAAAAAGCAGACTGCACTGGATAATCCAGAACACTGGATAAGCGAATGTTGGATAAGTGAGATTCTACTGTAATATGAAATAATTACTGTGGTAGAATAATACAGAACAATATAATCTCTAAAACCAGAACAGTAAATAAAGACCAACACTCTGAAAGCAGGGAAATTGGGAATTCCAGAAAGGAAACAATCAGGGCCAGCTAACACCTCCCAAGAAAGGATTATTCCACAAAGGAAGCTGAGAAGGGAGTGAAGCAGTGTTTATTACCAAAATCACTATTATTACTATCATTACTATTATTATTATTATTATTATTATTATTATTATTATTATTGTGTTGCTGTGAACCGTGAAAATGAATACAATCTGGCTCCAAGTATTCAAAAACACTAAAATCAGAATATATAAAAATTACTGTGGTATAATAAAACACAACAATACAATCTCTAAAATCAGAACACTAAATAAAGAACAACACTCTGAAAACAGGGGAATTCCACACAGGAAACAATCAGGGCCAGCTAACACCTCCTAACAAAGTATTCCCATCACCAAAGTCTGGCAAATCCTGTGTTTTCTGAGGGCCACAGACAGTAGAAGCACATAAAATATCGCAAAGAACACCACTCTGAAAACAGGGGAATTCCACACAGGAAACAATCAGGGCCAGCTAACACCTCCTAACAAAGTATTCCCATCACCAAAGTCTGGCAAATCCTGTGTTTTCTGAGGGCCACAGACAGTAGAAGCACATAAAATATCGCAAAGAACACCACTCTGAAAACAAGGGAATTCCAGACAGAAAATAATCAGGGCCAACTTTTTTTTTCGTGTCAGGAGCAACTGGAGTTGCTTCTGGAGTGAGAGAATTGGCCATCTGCAAGAACGTTGCTCAGGGGACGCCTGGATGTTTTGATGTTTTACCATCCTTGTGGGAGGCTTCTATCATGTCCCAGCTAACACCTCCCAACAAAAAATTCACTCAGGGAGGAAGCAGCCAGGCTTTAAAGCTGCAAGGCCATTACATGCTAATAATTTTGCCTAATTGCAGCATTGATACTTGCCACCAACAGACAAAAAAAAATCAATCAGAAATATTGTATATTCACAAGCTTTAGGAAATAATATCCCCTGATGGCGCAGCGTGATAAAGGGCTGAGCTGCTGAACTTCTGGACCGAAAGGTCGTAGGTTTGAATTGGGGAAGCGGAGAAAGCCCCCACTGTTAGCCCCAGCTTCTGCCAACCCTAAAGTTCAAAAACATACAAATGAGAGTAGATGAATAGGTAGTGCTCTGGCAGGAAGGTAATGGCGCTCCATGCAGTCATGCCAGCCGCATGACCTTGGCTTAGAAATGAGAGATGAGATGAGACGAGCACCAACCCCCAGAGTCAGACATGACTGGACTTAACGTCAGGGGAAACCTTTACCTTTACCTACTAAAATAATGTATAAATATTAAAATTAATATAGTGTCCCTACTTTGCGGATTTTCACTTATTGCGGGTGGTCCTGGAACCTAACCTCAGCAATAAGTGAGGGAACACTGTAAGGCATTTCCCATCATATTTCCAGCATCTTGGAGGCTGTGCTCTACTCCGGCCATGGCGAAGTGCTGTTGTTCCATCTTCCTTGCCAGGGAGCTTTGTCATTCTTAAACATCCCCTGATCAATGTCCTTAAGGGCATTATTACCTCCCCACTAAAAGCAGTACCCATTTATCTACTTGCATTTCTGCTTTCGAACTGCTAGGTGGGCAGGGAGCTGGGGCTAATAGTGGGTGTTTACACCGACCCGGGCTCAAACTGCCGACCTTTTGATTAGCAGGATTTTTCTGCAGCTAGCTGTTTAGCCTGCTGTGCTTCAACTCATCACACTGCAGACATCTTCTCTCCTCCCTCTTGTTTCTTTCCCTCCTCCCATCACTTTCAGTCACTCCCCTCTTAAAAAAATCCACAGAGGTTCAAAGATTCTTGAAGTCATTATCATAAGATTGTTTTTTTTAAAAAGTTTCCCAACACAGGTATTTTTTTAGTTGAAATATTGCTCTGAGATAACTTCTTGTTGTTGTGCCCCGTTTGCTAATCAACTTAATCAGAACTACAGCACATTCAGAGGCAAAGAAGGCTTTTGTAACAACTACTCCTTCTTGTCAGGGGGCACTCTCGAATTGCTTTTGCTGTCTATGTTTCCTTTTGTTGTCTTGCATCATTGAATAGCGGCCTTGCCTAGCAAGGAGCCGCCCCATCACCAAGGCAGTTGTGGGTAAGACCCAGAGCTAGCAAAACATGATGGAGAGATGAGATGGGATGTTGGGATGTGGCTGCAAAACTTCAAGATGACCAAGAAAACTCTGTTAGAAATAACCTCCATCCTTAGACCCCAGCTCAGACTTTCTAGCACAATCATGCAGGATGCCATCAGCACAGAGGAAGGGGTGTGCATTGCTAACTTGTAGTTTTCTTCCCTTCTTTATTGAAAGGTAGCAGCAAATTTCCGCATTGAAATTCCACAGTGTCCAGGATTGCAGTTGAAGTGTGCCTCTCCACAGAAGTGGTGCTTCTATGAAGGACAGATCAGTTGGGTTACCAACAAGGTGAAGTGAAAATGAATTATATATATTTTATTTCTCCAGTTTTAGTTCAGACTCTCTGGCATTGGATCTATGGCTATATGTAAAGATACTTTGAATATTTGCTTTTTCCCTTTCCCTCCTACTTGAGAGGAAACAAGTCACACTCTCTCAGCTTCAGGGAAAGGGAATATGAGGCCTTTTTACATCTTCACTTCACATCTCTAAAGCTTTGATGAAACAATTAGTACAATTAACTACAGGCTTTTCAGAATCTCTCCTCTCCTCTCCTCTCTGAACAGAAATATCTTGCGATATTTATATACTCTTTTTAAAGCACTGTGATTTTTTGTTCTTGCTGCTGCTATTTTTCTTATAAAGTTAAACAATTAGTGATAAGTCCCCCAGAAATAGTACTTTTTATCTCAAGGAACTATTTTTATTTGACTCTCTCTTTCTCTCCATCTCTCCATCCCCCTCCCCTTGCTCCCCTTTTCAGTTTCAGAGAAAGGGAAAGAGATTCAACAATGCTATGTGTTCCATATGTGGAAAAAACATTAAGAGGAAACAAATTTATTTTATTCAGTTTCTGCTCAGCAGCACTATTGATATTGCTAGTTGGCATTGTTTTCACGTTGCGTTTATTAACCGCTATACCCAAGCAACCTAGTAGGTAAGTCTATCCCATGCATTCCAGGCTGAATTCTACAGTCTACTCTTCTGCTCATATCACAGCTTGCATAAAGCCATATATCATATAAAAAACCTTATGAACTAAAAGGGGGAAAGTATGTAAACAAGAATACTGGAAGGGAAGAATAAAAACAATGACGGAAGAGATAGGACAATCCAGATATATGAGAAACATAATAATTACAGTAGAGTCTCACTTATCCAAGCCTCGCTTATCCAAGTTTCTGGATTATCCAAGCCATTTTTGTAGTCAATGTTTTCAATATATCATGATATTTTGGTGCTAAATTCGTAAATACAGTAATTACAACATAACATTACTGCGTATTGAACTTTTTCTGTCCAATTTGTTGTAAAACATGATGTTTTGGTGCTTAATTTGTAAAATCATAACCTTATTTGATGTTTAATAGGCTTTTCTTTAATCCCTCCTTATTATCCAAGATATTCGCTTATCCAAGCTTCTGCCGGCCTGTTTAGCTTGGATAAGTGAGACTCTACTGTACTATAAAAAGGAAATACCCATCACTGAAAATATTACCTGTTACCACTGCCATGAGCAAGGGCATGTCAGAGCCAAATGCCCTAAGTTGAGACCTGAGAAGAGAGGTAGTTCACCTCCTAGGAATGTTAGAGTGATACAAAAAACTAGAGATATCAACGAAAGGATTAACGGGACTAAGGGTGAGACAAAAACAACAAGAAGAGACAGTTAAAGTATTTAGAGTTTGGAAAGTACGAGAAATTGATGATCGAGACTACAAGGAAGAAATAATTGTAAATGAAAACAAATTGTTATGACTTAGGGACACGGGGGCAGAGGTGACATTGATCCGAAAGGAAATGATAAAGCCAAAACAAATTGATCCCAATAGAAAGTATTTGTTAAAAGGAATTTATGGGCCAGCTTTTGAGCCACTAATAGCGGAAATTCCTGTGCATTATAAAGATTATGAAGGAGTTTGGCAAGTAGGTGTGATCGAAGATTTGGAAGTTCCAGTTATTGGTAATGACTTGTATGAAGAATGAACTTTATGAGATGAACAAACAACTAGTAGTACCAGAAAAGTATAGGGCAAGAATATTAAAGATGGCTCATGACATACCATTTGGAAGATATTTAGAAATCAAAAAGACAAAAGCAAGAATTCAAGATAAATTCTATTGGCCAATTATTGGGAAAGAAATTAAAACCTATTGTCATTCGTGTCAAGTATGTCAGCTGACAGGAAAGGCCAATGATAAAACAAAAGGATTCCTACAATCAATACCAATAGTAACAACACCATTTGATAAGATGGGAATCGATATGGTAGGGTTACTCTGGGTTACTCAAACCCAGATCCAATAAGAAGATGGAGATGGCTTGGGAAGGACCTTATATTGTGTTTAAGAAGTTGTCTGATGTGAATTATATTGTGATGAAAGTTGGTCATGAAAGAAGGTGTAAAAAGTTACATGTCAATAGGATGAAACCATATTACACGAGGGCCAATTTAGTCTTTAGGACAGTGGTAAAAGACGCAAAATGTTATTTAATATCAGAATGGGGTGAGTTAAGTAAACAGAATGTGATACCAGATGTGTCTACCTGCTCAGAACTGTCAGAAGAGCAGAAAAGTCAGTTAGAGGATATATTGATGCAATATCAGGATGTTTTTAAAAATGTGCTGGGTAAAACAGAGCTGGTGAGGCATAAGATTGACACAGGTAACACAAAGCCCATATACTCCCCACCATATAGAGTAACGGGAGAACAGACCCAGATAATTTCTAAAGAGATTAAGGAAATGTTGGATTTAGGATTAATTGTGCCTTCAGATAGCCCATGGTCGTCACCTGTAGTACTGGTTCTAAAACAAGACAATACTATGAGGTTCTGTGTTGACTATTGGAAGTTAAATACTTCAACTGTGTCAGATGTATATCCGATGCCTAGAATTGATGAACTATTAGAAACAGTTGGAGCAACCAAGTTTATTACAACCTTAGATCTAACAAAAGGATATTGGCAAGTTGGAATGGATCCTAAAGATCAGTGTAAAACAGCGTTTGTAACGAGGGAAGGATTGTTTGGATTCAGAGTATTGCTCTTTGGTTTAAAGAATAGTGCTGCTAGTTTTCAACGGTTGATTGATAAAATGTTAGTGGGATTAAGAGAATTTGCTCAGGTCTATATCGACAACATTGCAATTTTCAGTGGAAATTGGCCAACACATTTAGAACATATTTCCAAAGTGTTGGATAAAGTAAAAAGTACTGGGTTAACAGTAAAAGCTTCAAAATGTCAGTTGACAAGAATACAGGTTAAGTATTTAAGAAATATGATTGTTGGTCGAAATTTCTTACCAGAATTTAACAAGGTGGAGGCCATTAAAAATTGGACCAGGTCTAAAACTAAGAAAGAAATCAGGACATTTGTTGGGGTAGTAGGATTTTATAGAAAGTTTATTCCTAATTTTAGTACTATCGCAGCACCTCTATTTGAGTGTTTGCAAAAAAGTAAACCTAATATAGTCAGGTGGAATGAGGATTGTCAAAGAGCATACGAAATACTAAAGAATGCATTGATGGGTAGATCTGAATTGAAGGTACAGTAGAGTCTCGCTTATCCAACGTAAACGGGCCAGCAGAACGTTGGATAAGGGAATATGTTGGATAATAAGGAGAGATTAAGGAAAAGCCTATTAAACATCAAAATAGGTTATGATTTTACAAATTAAGCACCAAAACATTATGTTATACAACAAATTTGACAGAAAAAGTAGTTCAATACACAGTAATGCTATGTAGTAGTTACTTTATTTATGAATTTAGCCCCAAAATATCACGATGTATTGAAAACACTGACTACAAAAATACGTTGGATAATCCAGAACATTGGATAAGCGAGTGTTGGATAAGTGAGACTCTACTGTAACTGAATTTGATACGCCTTTCATACTTACCACTGATGCATCAAAAACAGGGTTAGGAGCTGTATTAAGTCAAAAGGACACAAATGGAGATTTGAGACCCATCTTATATCTAAGCAGAAAGTTGGTAGAAAGGGAACAACATCTGGCAGTGATTGAAAGAATGTTTGACCATAATTTGGGCCATTGATGAATTAAAACCCTATCTTTGGGGAAGGGAGTTCTCAATATACACAGACCATTCCTTACTAAGGTGGTTAAACCAAGTAAAGAGTACTAACAGTAAATTAGTAAGATAGAGTTTAATGTTACAAGATTATCAGTTTAATGTAATTCACATTAAAGGGAAATATAACATTATAGCAGATGCTCTATCCAGGATTCCAGGAAGAGACAACTGAGTAGGAAACAGGAAAATGAACAGTCCAAAGCAGGTAACAAGTGGTAAAGTATACAAAGTATGTTTATGCATGATTGTGTAAAAAAAAAGGGTTACAGTTACTCGATGACTAATGACCTTGTAAATGTGAAATGGGATAAGTATTTGAATGCTTATGTATATTATTTTAGTGTAAACTTAATCCGAAATTATTTTGTTAGATATAGCTGTTGCATATTGCTTTCGATGAGATTAAAATATCACCTCCAGCAATATTTTTTAAGAGAAAGGGGCATATGTAACGAAATGCCTAGTTATAATATAGAGTTTTAAATATGTTTGTTGATGTTGGGACTTGACCTACCTTATAGGGCTGGCGGGTGAGCAGCCATTTTGTGGTTCTCAGGGAGCAGCAGCACCAGGAGAGGAGCTATTTTGCATAAGAGTGACCTGATTGCAAATGAGCGGGTGCCAAGATTTGAAAGATGAGAGAGTCAAGGATGGCAGTTGAAGAAAAAAAAACCCAACTGAACATTCTATGGGAGTTGAAGTCAGTTAGTAAGTGAGGGAGTTAGCTGGAGAGTCATGATAGTCAGTAAGTAAGAATCAGGGAGGATGTTAATGAAAGGTGGTTAGAGAAGTAGTCAGAAGAATAAGTTAAAAATAATCTAAAATCTGTATTTACGTAGTAATGTCGCATTTCTTTTTATGAAGAAAAAGATTAGAGGAGAGTTGTAATGAAACATTGTTTCTTAACTACTAAGCATTTATACCTTTGTGACCATTACACTTTTATTACAAGAACATTATAAATGTTCTTGTAAGTTACTGTTACTCTTTAAATAAAGACTCTTTCTCAGTATCCTGAATATAATTCAAGAAGTCACAAAAGGTGGAAGAAAGATTAGTCATTTACTTCTTTGGTGGTATGTTCGCGTAAGCGGATAACCTGACGTCTTCCTGACTGTTTTACATTTTTGATGAGACAATTAAGTAAAGGGATTTTTCTATTACGCAACAAGTTGGAAGTACCTCACATATTTAAATGTTGGCAGCGGAGGAATAGCTAACAAAAGACTCCCTTGCCTGAAGGTTTCTGTAGGCATCACTAAGGAGAAGGTATGCGTCTCACCCAGAGCTAGCAGAACATGGTGGAGAGATGAGGTGGGATGATGGGATGTGGCTGCAAAACTTCAAGATGACCGAAGAAACCCTGTCTAGCACAATCGTGGGATGCCATCAACACAGAGGAAGTGGTGCGCGTAGCTAACTTGTGGTTTTCTTCCCTGCTTCTTTATTGAAAGGTAGCAGCAAATTTCCGCATTGAAATTCCAGTGTCCAGGGTTGCAGTCGAAGTGTGCCTCTCCATAGAAACTGTGCTTATGAAGGACAGATCAGTTGGGTTACCAACAAGGTGAAGTGAAAATGAATTACATATATTTTATTTCTCCAGTTTTAGTTCAGACTCTGTGGCATCGGATCTATGGCTATATGTAAAGATACTTTGAATATTTTATTTTTCCCTTTCCCTCCTACTAAACAAGTCACACTCCCTCAGCTTCAGGGAAAGGGAATACGAGGCCTTTTTACATCTTCATTTCATCACATCTCTAACGATTTGATGAAACAGTTAGCACAACTTTGCAGAATCTTTCCTCTCCGAACAGAAATATCTTGTGATATTTATATACTCTTTTTAAAGCACTGTGATTTCTTTGTTCTTGCTGCTGCTTTTCTTGTAAAGTTGAAACAATTAATGATAATTATTGTTTGAAGTCCCTCAGAAATAATACTATTTCTCAATGAACTATTCTCATTTGACTTTCTCTCTCTCTTTCTCTCCCTCTCTCAGTCCCCCTCCCCTTGCTCCCCTTTTCAGTTTCAGAGAAAGGGAAGGAGATTCAACAGTGCTATGTGTTCCATATGCGGAAAAAACATTAAGGGGAAACAGAAATTTATTTTATTGAGTTTTTCCTCAGTAACACTATTGATATTGCTAGTTGGCATTGTGTTCGCAGTGCCGTTATTAACCGTGTTACCAAGCAATCTAGTAGGTAAGTCTATCCCATGTGTTCCAGGCTGAATTCTACAGTCTACTCTTCTGCCTATATCAAAGCTTGCATTAACCAAAGATATAAGCCGTCTAGGGGAAGTATTTTTCTGGATTTTGCGAAATCAACTTAATTGGGTAATGCACAACCCAATCCTCTGCATGCAGGGCCGTAGCCAGAAAAAAATTTCGGGAGGGGTTTTGAAAATTTCAGGGGGGGTTGAACCCCTAGCACATACCCCTCCCCGCTACAAACCTGTCAATATCTGCTTGAGATAGTGCCTGGAGGGACTCTTAATGTTTTGCATCTCATAGACTTAGCATGGGGATTTGGTTAACCAGTTAAAATTCATGAGTAAACGAGATTTTTTTTATAACTTGAAAAATTTCGGGGGGGGGGGGTTGAACCCCTAAAACACCCCCCCTCGCTACAGGCCTGTCTGCATGTTAACTCTGAAGTAAAGCCCACTATGTCCAGTAGGGCATATTCCATGGTAAGCAGGCATGGGATTGTAGTTTCTGTGTTCCAATATTATGACAGAGGGCTATTAACCAATCAAACCAACACACAGAAAACCTATTCAGAACAAAAGCTCTGCCAGCAATAGCCACAGATCTTCTCTTCAAATCAGAAACACACACACACACACAAATACTGAACAAAGAAAACAATTATTGACTTGTCTTTGTATTTATTGCAGGGTTCCAGAATTTTCATTTCATTTCAAACATTCTTGCAAGGAGCTATGATCCTACAATAGTGAGCGTTCTGTCAGAGCCCTTCACCTTCAGCATGAGGAATAGGATTATTGCGGCACCGCCACCCTAAGAACCTCACTACATTGATGAGATACTGTGGATCGATTCACCAGCCTCTGTGCCTCAGCAAGAAATCCGCTCATATGATGAGGTCCAAGAAGGCTCTTTTTACTCCTGGGCAAGGAGTGAAAGGCAGGAAGCATTGTACTTCTGGAAAGGGAAGGCAGTCAGGTTTCAGAGAAAGTTTCCAAATAGCCCCGATGATCTCAAAAGATTATATGATTATGGAAGGAAGATGTTCCAGCCACAGCACCCTCAAGAGCAAGGGGCAGGACACTTCCTTTAAAACAGAGAGGTACCCTCTTTTTGGTTTTGGGGTCAGGGTTCAGTCTTGTGGTCCCTGCAGTGAAGGAGGGGACAGGATGGCAAAGATCAAAATCCTGTTCTTGCAGCTGAGGAAGAGAGGCCCAGGAGGGCCTCATCATCGCCCTCCTCCAGGCTGCTGCGGCTCCAGTTGATTAGTTATTTGTTCATTTTGGAATTAAATGTTTAATACTTGGTTATTTTTCTTGTAAAGCACCCTGAGTCCCTTTGGGGGGAGAGGGCTGTATATAAATAAAGATTATTTTATTATTGTTCTTAGTAGTAGTAGTAGTAGTAGTAGTAGTAGTGTAGTTATTGTTCCATTTGTAATAAATAAAAGTAAGTAAAAAGGAAATTCAATTTGTAATCATTATCTGCTTAGACTGTTCTTTTAATCTACTAAATGTAATCGTTGTGTGTCAAAGAAAACAAAACAACACATTTTATGTTCCTTAAGTAACAAGGTGACTTTTGGTCTGTAAAATGCTATTACTGTCTTCATGTTTCCCCCCATTTTCCTTCTGAAGAAAAAAATCATGGTTTTCAAATTTTCAAAAAGTAAGGAAAAGGTAAAGGTTGTGAGGTTTGTTGGCAACTAAGCAAGTAAGGTTTATATATCTGTGGAAGGTCCAGGGTGGGAGAAATAACTCTTGTCTGTTTGAGGCAAGTGTGAATGTTGCAATTAATGTCTCAGCCTGGTCACAGCAAAATTTCTACTTTGAAAAAGAAGTCTTGGAAACAGCACCAAAAAGCCCACCATATAGTTCAGATTTGTGGATGACACCTTTGCCATTTGGAGCCACGGAGAACTAAACAAGTTCCTGGACCACCTTAACAAACATCCAATTCACCATGGAAAAAGAAAATAAAGGAAAACTGCCATTTTTAGATGTCGTAGTCATCCACAAACCCAATCAACAATTGGGCCACACAGTCCAATGTGTTGTCAAAGGATTTCATGGCTGGAATCACTGGGTTGCTCTGAGTTTTCTGGGCTGTATGGCCATGTTCCAGAAGCATTCTCTCTTGACGTTTCACCCACATCTATGGCAGGCATCCTCAGAGGTTGTGAGGTCTGTTGGAAACTGAGGAAGTGGGGTTTATATATCTGTGGAAGGTGGGAGAAAGAACTCTTGTCTGTTTGAGGCAAATGTTAATGTAGCAATTAATCACCTTGATCCTCAAACCCAATCAAGAATTGGGCCACACAGTCTAAGAAAACCTACACACACAGATACCTACATAAAAATGCCAACCATCACCCAAGTCAAAAAAGCACAATCAAAGCCCTGGCAGACCATGCAAAAAGGATTTGCGAACCCCACCTTTTCCAGGGTGAACTGAACCACCTAAACTGGGCTCTACAGGCCAATGGCTACTCCACCACAGACATCAGAAGAGCTGTAAGGCCAAGAACAAGCCACGAGAGTAAAGACAAAGATCCACCCAGAGGAAAAATGATCTTACCATCCATCAAGGGAACCACTCACCGCATAGGGAAGCTGATGAAGAAACAATCTACAAACTACAGACCCACAAAGAAAATCCAACAAATGCAAAATTCAGCAAAGGACAAAAGGGATCTTCTCACCTCTGCAGGAGTCTACTGTATACCAGGCAGCTGTGGACAAGTCTCCATAGGGACCACCAAACGCAGTGGCCAAACACGAGTCAAGGGACATGAAAGGCACTGCAGAGAAGTCAGTCATAGCACAGCACTTGAGGAACCAACCTAGACATAGCGTATTATTTGAGAACACAGAAATGCTGGACCACGCTAACAACCACCATGTCAGACAAAATAGAGAAGCCACTGAAATCCACAAGCATGTGGAAAATTTCAAAAAGGAGGAAACCATGAAAATGAACGAAATCTGGCTACCAGTATTGAAAAACTCTAAAATCAGGACAGTAAATAAAGAACAACACTCAGAAGACAGGGGAATTCTCAGGCAGGAAACAATCAGGGCCAGCTAACACCTCCCAACAAAGGACTCCCCCAGGCAGGAATCACCCAGGCCCTGAAACTGCACCTTTTCAATGCTAATCAAGGTGAATAATTGCAACATTCATATCTTCTTCCAACAGACAAGTGTTCTTTCTCCCAACCTGAACCTTCCACAGATATATAAACCTCACTTGCCTAGTTTCCAACATACCTCATAACCTGAGGATGCCTGCCATAGATGTGGGCGAAACGTCAGGAGAGAATGCTTCTGGAACGTGGCCATACAGCCCGGAAAACTCACAGCGACCTAACATAAAGGTCCATTTCATTCCAGCATGAGTTGTACTGGGCTGTGCTTTTAAAAGCAACGCGCCTCTCAAGGCGTCACAGCGCCCCCTTCTCGGTGTCCGGCCGTCGACGCCTTTTCGCTCGCCCCTTCTGCCGAAGCCCCGCCCCTCTGACTAAATAACGTTCCATCCGGAACGCTGGGACGTTGGCGTCTCTATGGCGACGCGACGCTTCCTCGGCGTGGTTGCTAAGCGACAGAGGCCTGCTGTTGTAGTGCTGGGAGTCCTCTGTAGCGAACAGGCCTGTACTGGAAGACGCTGGGGATGCCTCTCAAGGTGGTGGTTGAGCTGCAGGTCCACTCGGTGAGAAGGAGAAGGCGGGTGGGGAAAGCCAGGGGTCTGAGCAGGAGTGACTTCTGGCATTGAGTACATTCCCAGATGCACTCGTTGTGTTAATATTGGTCTCTCTTTTAAAATTCTTCCATATTAAAGCAGACATCAGACTTCCAATGTTGCTTACAAAAGTGTTTACAATATGGTAGTTTATGACTCACTTTGTATCTTTAGCAATTATTTTTCCTAATGGTGTGAAACTTGCTGGCACACGAAGGAGGGAAATGGGCAACTTCTTAAAGGCGTATGACATCATGAAGGCAAGGTCTTGAATGATATGACAGTGGCAGCTTCTTATTACAGATGACTGCATCTTATTATTGAATGGTTGCAACTTTCATGACAACTTCCCTGTTGGTATTCATGATTCCTTACACAGACTTTCAGCTGATGTTACCTCATAGTTTAACTTTACACATTAATTGGACTGTTTATCGTGTCAGAATTAAACTGAGGATACAAGTTGTAATGTATTTAAAAACACAAACAAAGTTAAAAACTTGGTATTATACTAAATGTCCTTAACCAGTAGCTGTCCACTTAGAGTGTTTCTGGTGTTGCTGTAAGAAGGTCCTCCATTGTGCATGTGGCAGGGCTCAGACTGCATTGTAGTAGGTGGTCTGTAGTTTGCTGTTGTCCACACTCACATGTGAACTTCACTTTGTGGCCCCATTTCTTAAGGTTGCCTCTGCATATTGTGGTGACAGAGTGCAGTCTGTTTAGCGCCTTCCAAGTCTCCAGTCTTCTGTGTACCAAAAAGGGAATCTCTCATCCGGTATCAGCCATGGGTTGAGGTGCCAGGTTTTAGGCTGCCACTTTTGGACTCTCACTTGCTGAGGTGTTCTTGTGAGTATCTCTGTAGATCTTAAAAAACTATTTCTTGATTTAAGGTGTTGGCGTGCTGGCTGATATCCAAATGGGATGGGCCAGATATGGCACTGCCTTGGTCCTTTCATTACTGGCTGCTACTTCCCGGCAGATATCAGGTGGAGCAATACCGGCTAAACAGTATAATTTCTCCAGTGGTGTGGGGTGTAAACATCCTGTGATAATGTGGCATGTCTCATTAAGAGCCACATCCACTGTTTTAACGTGGTAAGATATGTTCCACTCTGGGCATGCATACACAGCAGCAGAGTAGCAAAATGCATGGGCAGCTGTCTTCACTGTGACTGGTTGTGATCTCCAGGTTGTGCCAGTCAGCTTCATATGATATTGTTTCTAGCACACACTTTTAGCTTGATATTCAAGCAGAGCTTCTTATAAGTCAGAGCACAGTCCAGGTTAACTCCCAAATATTTTGGTGTGTTGCAATGCTCCACTGGGATTCCTTCCTAGGTAATCCTCAGAGCTCAAGAAGCTTATCTGTTCTTCAGGTGAAAATCACATGTCTGTGTTTTAGATGGATTAGAAATTAGCTGGTTTCCCCTGTAATAGGCAGTAAGAGTGCCGAGAGCTGTTCAACCATTTCAAAGCTCCCTGCTTGGGAGGTGATGGCATGATCGTCAGCATAGATGAAACTCTCTGTACTTTCTGGCAGTGGCTGATCATTTGTCTAAATGTTAAACATTGATGGAGCAAGCACACTCCCTCGAGGCAGGCTATTCTTCTGTTTTTGCCATCTGCTTTTCTGGCTCTGGAATTCAACAAAAAAGCTCCTGCTATGTAGCAGATTTCCTATGAAGCGGTGAGGTGGCAGTTCTTTGTGATATTATAAGTTTTTCCTTAGGAGAAGGCAATGATTTACAGTACATAAACTGCTGACAGGTCTATGAAGACAGCTACTGTAATCTGCTGCCTTTCGAAACCATCTTCTGTGTGCTGAGTCAGGTTCAACACTTGTGATGTGCAGCTTTTGCCTTTCCTGAAGCCAGCTTGCTGTGGAATCATACATAGGTCTATTTTTTCCATAATTCTATGCAAAATAAATCTCTCCAGAACTTTGTAAAGATGGCACAACAAGAAGATTGGTCTATAGTATGAATTGGACTATAATGCTGAAAATCCAAAACCTTAGTCCATGCTGGCTGGGGCACCTGGAAGGTGAAATCTATAATATCTAGAAACTCAGGCCCCCTTCTATACTGCAATAAAATCCAGGTTATCAAAACAAATAATCCACATTGTCTGCTTTGAAAAGGATTATATGAGTCTACACCACCATATAATCCAGTTCAAAGCAGATAATCTAGATATTAGTGTAGAATGACAACGTGGACTCAGATAATCCAGTCCAAAGCAGATATTGCGGATTATCTGCCTTGATATTCTGGGTTATATGGCTATGTGGAAGGGCTCTCAGAGGAAGGCAAAGGCAAACACCTTCTCAATAGATTTTGCCAAGAACATTCCCTGTTAGCTTTGACATAGGGTTGCCAACTTGCCACAAGTTGGAAACAACTTGAAGGGACACAATGATCAAACAAAGTAATATTAGTGGGATTCTGAGATCTATGATTAGGACTGGGAATCTGGCCTTTCCAATTTTGTTGGCCTGCAAAGAAATTTGTCCTGGCCAGTTTAGCCGGTTGCAAGGCATGCTGGGGATTACAACAACATGGGGGGGGGGGGGGGAACTGCCTGATTACCATATGTGTACCAAATTGAGAAAACCTTCTGTACTTTGTAGCAATTGTAGGGAAGGGCGACATGCAGCCCATTGATCTTGCACACATTTCCTATGGATTCTTTTAACTATTATGATCTATTTCTTCTTGTTTGGAGGTCTCTTGCCCTGGTGTGCATTTGGCAGAGAAGAGTGATGTCTACCTCCACGTGTGCATCATGGGTCAATGCAAGGAAACGGATTGCCTTCCTCCCACCTTCCCTCTCTTGTTTCATGAGAAAATGTGGTTCGAAAAGGTAAATGGGGATTTTATTTACTTCTAAAAAAAGGTTTCTTCATGATTCTTCTCTGAATGGCTTAGATTCAAGATCTAGTTTGGGAAGGTAACTTGGAATCTTACTTTTGAAAAAGGCATCCTCTCGATTCTTCTCTGACTAGAGATGTGGGAGTGGTCTTAAGAAGGTTCATAAGCATAATGTTAAGTAAGATCATAGAACCAAAGAGTTGTAAAGATACTTGGAGATCATGCAGTCCATCACTGTATGCCATCCCAGCTCTCAAGAGCAAGGACTTTATCACTCAGTCGTTTCCGACTATTTGTGACCTCATGGACCAGTCACACAAGGCTACCAAAACACAATTATGGCAGTCCTGTAGTCATATTGCACTTGTTCGGTGATTGGATCATGTCTTTTCACTGACAGGAAAACCTCATCCATGAATCTAATATCAGTTATTTAATTGTTCCTCCTTGTGTGATAACCTCTCCTGCAGTCCTGTTATTGCAAAGTGGAAGATGGCATCTTGAGAATGCCAAATCTTCATGATTCACAATTGTAGCAACATAAGAAAAGTGTGTGTGTGGGGGGTGGGGGAGAATAAGTATGCAAGCTCTGGGTAGAGCAAACATAGGTAGGAAGCAAGTCTTAGTGAATTTGCTAGCATCGTACAGAGGTGTGAAACAGATCTCCAATCTGTTTGCTTAAATAACATAATGTACCAACATTTGAAAAAGTTTCTGTTCCTTGTTTGAAAGTGTTATTTCCTGTTTAATTGAGTGGAACCTACTTTGAATGTACTTGTTATACTCCAGAAACTTCATTTTTGTAATTGCCACAAACTATGTTGAATTGATTGAGATTCTATCAGATATTCATTAAAAAAAACTATAACAAAATGTGCTGCAGGATGTCCCACAAAAACAAAGTTTTTGCAGTTTAATAAATTGTTTCTATGTTTTTATTCTAGAACCAATTAGGAAGTGACATTTATAACCCAGGAACAAAAATGGTGTTATATAGTGTAATGTGATTGCAAGGAGACAACAGGCTGGTGTATAAAGTCCCAGGATTCATCCCTGACATAGGAGGTTTTCTTTATAGAAGGTATGGTCACCACCTTCTGAGGCACCTTCTACATTGCCATATCAAATCCAGATTATCTGCTTTGAACTGGATTATATGGCAGTGTAGACTCACATAATCCAGTTCAAATCAGACAATGTGGATTATCTGATTTCATAATTTGGATTATATAGCAGTATAGAAGGGGCCTGGGGTAGTTTGTTTTGCTATAAAACTACTTGTGCCATTAAGATGTTTTCTAATGTTTACCTGAAATCTCCAAACTTTAAAATTTCCACTTACTTTCCTGTTTATTGAGTTCTTTCCAGCCTGTTAGATGGTTGTAAGGTAAAGGTAAAGGTTTCCCCTGACGTTATGTCCAGTCATGTCTGACTCTGGGGGTTGGTACTCATCTCCATTTCTAAGCCGAAGAGCCGGCGTTGTCCGTAGACACCTCCAAGGTCATGTGGCCGGCATGATTGCATGGAGTGCCGTTACCTTCCCGCTGGAGCGGTACCTATTGATCTACTCACATTGGCTTGTTTTCGAACTGCTAGGTTGGCAGAAGCTGTGGCTAATAGCGGGCGCTCACTCCGCTCTCGGGATTTGAACCTGCGACCTTTCG
The DNA here is from genome assembly GCF_035594765.1 of Anolis carolinensis. Taxonomy (NCBI): domain Eukaryota; kingdom Metazoa; phylum Chordata; class Lepidosauria; order Squamata; family Anolidae; genus Anolis; species Anolis carolinensis. The sequence goes on from NC_085842.1 coordinate 241,225,136, forward strand.
GTCTGCAATTTCAGCAGCTCAGCGCTTTAACACACTTCGTCACCAGGGCTCCCGGTGGTTGTAGTTCTTGTCTATTTGTATAAAATGGAGAAAAGACGGAATATTTTTATATATATTTGCCTTTCATTCTTATTAGTGTTGAGATTTGCTGGTAATGATCACTGAATATTGTATGCCAGTATTAGCCAGGAGTATAGTACTCCAAAATGACATTGGATCTTAATTTAGGAGTTAATTTGAAGCCAAGATGGAAAGACTTTAGTCCTCCAGATTCCAGTTCCCATCACCCTTGACCACTGACTATCCTGTCTGGAGCTGATGAGAATTGGAGTTCAACAGCATTTGGAGGACATTAAGTTCTTCACTGCTAGTTGGAACATCAACCTTTTGGAGCCAGTTGATAGCAATATTTGATTCTCTACTTTGAATTCGAAGGTATAACTATGACAGTCTGAGTCAGTATCCAAAGAGCAATGAAGTGACAAACTCAGTTTTATTATTATTATTATATATTATAACACTAGCTAACACACATTTATTTATTTATTCATTTATTTATTTTCAATTATTTATACCCCGCCCTTCTCACCTGAGGGGACTCAGGGCGGTTTATCACATTCCCCTTTTGGTTTCCAGTCAGTTTTACAGCCCATTTCAATCATTCCCTCCTTCGTTCATATAGCTTTGGGCAATATCTCTCTTTTCATCTTTATCCCATTTTTATTGTTACAAAGGATGAGGACAATAGATTTTAGCGATATGCTTTAGTACTGAGACCAGGGCATAGTGATGTTGGTAATGTTGGCCTTTTCTCGCTTTTTAACTGGAAAAGAATAAACTGGGCCTCTGTAGCCATATATTCTGCATACACAGATGCTTCCACCAGCTCAGGTTACTTCTGGGTCTCAAGGAATTCTGGGCAACCTTCTACTGATTTCTTCAGTTCTCCTCTTTTTAAAAAACCAGAAAACTGTTTGCTATTATTTATTCTTGGGCCTCAGGTCCCTTCCACACTGTCCTTATATCCCAGGATCTGATCCCAGGTTATCAGATTTGAACTGGACTATATGAGGGCCCTTCCAGACAGGCCTTATATCCCAGGATCTGATCCCAGGGTTTCTGTTTATCTCAGATTATTTGGCAGTGGGGACTCATATAATCCAGTTTAAAGCAGAAAATCTGGGATCAGATACTGGAATATAAGACCTGTCTGCAAGGGCCATGAGTCCCCACTGCCATATAATCTGGGATAAGCAGATAATCTGGGATAAGATCCTAGGATATAAGGACAGTGCAGAAGACACCTCAGGCACCTGACTGTTATTGGAGGGAGGGCATCTTGCTTAGATATGTGTTTACATTTTTATACATACATTTATTTTCCTGTACTTGATTAATCAATTAAGTTGTTTTTTTAAAAAAATCTGGTGAAAATATAATTGTTTGATAGCTCTAATATGTATATTAAAATTTATTTTGCTTTTGCTGTAGATATTTGAAAAGGCTACTGACCCTGTTGAAGTAGTAGAACTGCTAGAAAGTAAGTTTCCCAATAAATATTGTTCATGTTATCTGTAGGTTTATTCATCTGAACTAATCCTGTCCCAAGGTGCAGCTACACTGTAGAATTAAGGCAGTTTGACACCACTTTAAACTGCTATGCTTCAATGCTATGGGATCATGGGAATTGTATTTGTACAAGTTTTTTTTAAAGGTGCTGGTGCCTCTGCCCCTTTCTACACTGTCACATAATTCAGATTATCAGAGCAGATAATTCACATTATCTGCTTTGAACCGGGTTATATGAGCCCCCTTCTCCACTGCCATATAATCCAGATTATCAAATCAGATAATCCAGATTGCTTTGAACTGGATTATATGAGTCTACATTGCCATACAATCTAATTCAAAGGAGATAATCTTGATTTTATATGGCAGTGTAGAAGGGGCCTTAGAGATTTGACATTTTCAGCCAGAAAGCTTCAATACCTACAAATCCCAGGATTCCATAGGATTAAAGGTATCTGGGAGATCAAAAGGGGGCACTAGACAGAGACGGATAGTCCATTTTACCGGGGGGAGGGGGTGGAGGTGAAGGAGGAAAACCACTTTCGCCGTTTTTGCTGGTTATCCCCCCCCCCCCCCCCAGTCATATAGGTGGGTTGTTTTGATGACGGCGACACGGGTGGGGGGAATAACAGGAAAACAGGGTGAAATAATTTTACTTCTTCACCTCTCCCCCCCCCTCTAAAATGGACTATCGTTCTCTGTCAAGTCCCACTTTTTGGCCTCCACCCGGATAATTGAACATCACCATATGAACAAACTAACAAAACCTGTGGTCTTCTTCCCATCTTCACATTAATAAATGCAAGATAAGAACAAAAACAATTGCTTTTACCTTTAAATTTAATGATCTGTATCATAATAGATTATTTATCCCCAAGGTCATTTTTTTGTCCCATAGCCATAGCTGTATCTATGGCTCCATATACATTGGCATATAATGCTGTTTGCAACTGCTTTAAATGATCACTGCAAACTGATATAATGCAGTTTTAGGAACCGCATTTCGTGAGTCTACATTGACCACATAAAGCTGTTTCAAACTGCCTTATATGGCAGTGTAGATGGAGCCTAAGACTGGATTCAGAAACTGAATTATATGGCAGTGTAGATCCAGCCTGAAATAGAGTAATAGGAAATTGGAGGTTTCAGGGAAGAGGGTGGAACAGAACATACAGTGAGAATATGTTTTGTTTCATCTCATAGGGTCTGGAAGCCTGGTTACTGAAAGCATGTTTTACAAATTAAAGTTTTTGCTGCCGTGTGTCTTCAAATTGTTTCTGATTTATGATGATCATAAGACAACCCTATGACAGGGCTTTCTTGGCAAATTTTATTCAGAGGAGGATTGCCTTTGCCTTCCTCGGAGACTGAGAGAGAGAGAGAGAGAGAGAGAGAGAGAGAGAGAGAGAGAGAGAGAGACTTGCCCAAGGTCACCCAGTGAGTAGAGATCCAAACCCCGTTCTTTGGAGTCATAGCTCAAAGCACTACTTTAGCTCTCACGCTTTCAATGCCAACTAGTTATTCAGCTGCCACCAATCATATCTTTTTTTTTGCCTTCTTTTAGAAAATCTGACAAAGATTCGATTATCTGAGCTGATATCTTCAGGTAAATGGGCACAATGGGAGTGGGAGGATTATTCATCACAACTTCCTTTCTTCCAGAAGAAAATGACTATCTTGAATGATGTTGGGATTAGACAAGCTCTGATTCTTCCTGGTGTTCCCATGTCTGTCATTATTATGAATTACCAAGCAAGAATTAAATATGCAAGACTTGTATATACTGCCCTGTTCTGTACAAAATGTACATTCCCAGACATCTCTGTATAATTTCAATTTATGGAACCAAATCTTGCCACGTGACAAGATTTCATAGTGGGTTTCTGAAAAGTAGCCACTGGATGGCAATATAAGCCTTTTCAGTTTTGCTCTCTGGTTTAACTTTGCACATCATCAGATCTATCCATAGAGACATGAAGAAAGAAGGTAGCAAAGCTAAATTTGGTAGTAAGGGTATGAAGGTATGGTATACTGACAACTTTCAAAGAAAAAAGCCAGTTGGAAGAGAAGTTACTTACTCCGGTGGCTTTCAAAATGTGTTTTGAAAATGGTAATTAGGTAGAAGTATAGTGCCCTTGACCCCCTCGATGGATTGTCACCTTGCCGTGGTGAGGGGGCTTGCGTGTTCCGATGAACCTGTGGGCACTGGAGTGATGCACTCCCAGGAGTGGCCGCAGGGGAGGTTCCAGACCAAGCACAATCCGAAGACCCAAAGACCTCAACGGCGGAGCAGGCGGAGGATAACATGGCACATGTTACAACGGCTGTGAAGGCGGAAGAAGGCTGCAACAGACTGAGAAGCCACTGTCGTTGTGTTAACCACACCACTGCTGGAACCTCACTCTGTGAAGACTGTGTGTTGACCGGCCGTGCACCGACCTCCACACATTAAAAAAAATCACGCACAGGCGTCTTCCAACAAAAATAAAAACAAACCTACAAAAGTCCCATGGCGATCAGCGAGTGGCGACGGGGGCAGGACTGTGAAATCTGGAAGCCCCTAGTCACAGACTGGCACATGGGCGGTGGATATGGACTCAGTCGTTCTACCTCAAGGACCGAGGCAGTTGAGTAGTCCGGCAGCTGTATCCATGACTGAGCAGCCCTTTTTAGGATCCGCTCTGCTCACCCCACACGGGGAAGGGGCTAGAAAAGGTGCCCTAAACATAGTCTGCCTCTCCTACCCTGACTGGACTGCCGCGTCCAGAGGGGTCACCACTCTGCGGCCAAAAAAGAAAAATGAACTTTGGAACATGGAACGTACGGACATTGTTAGATAACACTGACAGCGAGCGCCCCGAACGCAGGACTGCTCTCATTGCAAGAGAGCTGGGACGCTTCAAGATCGACATAGCAGCCCTTCAGGAGACCCGGAGAGCAGGAGAGGGGCAGCTGAAGGAAGAAAAGGGAGGCTACACCTTCTTCTGGAAGGGACTACCTGAAGAAGAGCGAAGAAGAATACACGGAGTTGGCTTTGCTATCAGAAACGACCTGGTGAAGCACCTGACTGAAGCACCCACTGGCATCAACGAACGACTTTCAACCCTCCGAATTAACCTTGCCAAAAACCAACAGGCAACCATCATATGCGCCTATGCACCGACTCTAGATGCTGACGAAGACATCAAGGAAAAATTTTACTGTCAGCTGGATACCATCCTATCGGAGATACCTAAGGAGGACAAAATCATCCTCCTGGGGGACTTTAACGCAAGAGTCGGAAGGGACTCTGACCTGTGGCCAGGGATCATAGGAAAAGACGGGGTCGGAAACAGCAACTCGAATGGCATCTTGCTTCTCACCAAATGCGGAGAGCACAACCTTGTCATCACCAACACGCTCTTCCGCCAGAAAAACAAGCTCAAGACATCATGGAAGCACCCTCGGTCAAAGCATTGGCACCTCCTGGACTATGTTATCACACGTGCCAGAGACCGCCGCGATGTGCTTCTCACAAGAGCCATGACAGGTACTGATGACTGCTGGACAGACCACAGGCTAATCCGATCCACGATGGCTATCAAGATCGTCCCCAAACGCAGACTCCAAGGAAGAAAAACAAAGCGAAAAATGAACACCCAAGCCCTTCAGGAGCCCTCCAAACGAGCCCTTCTCCAAACAACACTCAAAGATCATCTACCCACAGAACACCCCGAAAATGTTGAGGAACATTGGAACAAACTGAAGACCTCCATCATCACAGCCTGCGAAGAAAGCATTGGATACCTAACTAAGAAACATCAAGACTGGTTTGATGATAACGACAAAGAGATCCAACAGCTGATTGATAACAAAAGGAAAGCCTTCCAAACATGGCAGAGAGACACCAACTGTGCTGCCAAGAAAAAGATCTATGCCAGTGCAAAAGCTGAGGTCCAAAGAAGGACCAGAGAACTCAAGAACATCTGGTGGACAAAGAAGGCTGAAGAAATCCAACACCTTGCAGATACCCATGACGCTCAGGGATTTTTCAAAGCCACAAAGATCATTTATGGACCAAGAAACCATGGCATACAGCCCCTACGCTCATCAGATGGAACCAAAATTCTGAAGGACAAAACATCAATTGCACTACGTTGGAAAGAGCACTACCAGAACCTGCTGAATCGCAGCTCCAATGTGGCCGAAGAGACCCTCTCACAAATCCCGCAACAACAAACCAGGGATGAGCTTGCAGCACTGCCTAGTTTGGAAGAAGTCAGCAATGCCATCAGCCAACAAAAAAACAACAAAGCTAGCGGACCTGATGGGATTCCCGCTGAAATCTTCAAAGAGGGTGGACCTGAGCTGATGCAACAACTCCACCAGCTCATTGAAAAGGTGTGGATGACCGAGAAAATCCCAGCAGACTTCAAGGATGCCACCATCATCACCCTTTTCAAGAAAGGGGACAGAACAGACTGCGGGAACTACCGTGGTATCTCCCTTCTAACCTCCGCCGGGAAAATCCTCGCAAGAATCCTTGCAAACCGCCTTCTCCCTGTCTCAGAAGACACCCTCCCAGAATCCCAGAATGGCTTCCGCCCCTCCAGAGGAACAGTGGACATGATCTTCACTGCTCGACAGCTCCAAGAAAAATGCAGGGAACAAAACCAACCTCTGTACATGGCATTCATTGACCTTGCAAAGGCATTCGACACAGTGAATCGCAGCGCTCTCTGGACCATCCTCCAAAAAATCGGGTGCCCTGACAAATTTGTGAACATCCTGCGGCTCCTCCATGATGACATGATGGCAACAGTCTTGGACAGCAACGGCTCCCAAAGTGACCCATTTAAGGTTGAATCAGGTGTCAAGCAGGGATGTGTTATTGCCCCCACCTTATTTTCCATCTTCATCGCTATGATACTTCACCTTGTTGATGGGAAGCTTCCCACCGGAGTGGAAATCATCTATCGGACAGATGGCAAGCTATTTAACCTCAGCAGACTGAGAGCCAAAACCAAGGTCACCACAACATCTGTTATAGAACTCCAATATGCTGATGACAACGTAGTCTGTGCGCGTTCAGAAGAAGACCTACAAGCCACTCTAAACACCTTCGCAGAAGCATACGAGAAGCTCGGCCTCTCACTGAACATCGAGAAAACCAAAGTGCTCTTCCAACAGGCACCAGCTAATCCCTCTGCAAAGCCAGGAATACAGCTTAACGGTGCAACATTAGAAAATGTTGACCATTTCCGCTACCTTGGTAGCCACCTCTCCACAAAAGTCAACATCGACACTGAAATACAACACCGCCTGAGCTCTGCGAGTGCAGCATTTTTCCGTATGAAGCAGAGAGTGTTTGATGACCGGGACATCCGTAGAGAGACCAAGGTGCTTGTTTATAAAGCCATTGTCCTCCCAACCCTGCTCTATGCCTGCGAAACGTGGACTGTGTACAGACGTCACACCAAACTCCTGGAGCGTTTCCATCAGCGTTGTCTCAGGAAAATCCTGCAAATCTCTTGGGAAGACAGGCGGACAAATGTCAGCGTGCTTGAGGAAGCAAAGACCACCAGCATTGAAGCGATGCTCTTACGCCATCAACTCCGTTGGACTGGCCACGTTGTCCGAATGCCCGATCACCGTCTCCCAAAGCAGCTCCTCTACTCTGAACTCAAGAATGGGAAACGGAATGTTGGAGGGCAGGAAAAGAGATTTAAAGATGGGCTCAAAGCCAACCTTAAAAACTGTGGCATAGACACTGAGAACTGGGAAGCCCTGGCCCTTGAGCGCTCTAATTGGAGGTCAGCTGTGACCAGCAGTGCTGCGGAGTTTGAAAAGGCACGAACGGAGGGCTTAAGGGAGAAACGTGCCAAGAGGAAGGAGCGTCAAGCTAACCCCGACCGGGACCGCCTTCCACCTGGAAACCGATGTCCTCACTGCGGGAGAATATGCGGGTCAAGAATCGGTCTCTTCAGTCACCTAAGAACACACGCCCAAGATACCAAGGTTGGAAGACCATCGTCCTCGAACGACGAGGGATCGCCTAAGTAGTAAGTAAGTAAGTAGTAGTAAGTAGTGCCCTTGAAAGTTTATCAGACATCCATTTATGAGAAGACTGATAATGATGGACAAGATTCTTGAAAAACAATCACATTTTACTACTTCATGTGCAGTTTCCCTTGCTGATCGTACTTGCACCCATTCTATGCTTGCTCCAAGTAATGATACAATCTGGCCAATACTCAATATTACAAGAACAGGATATTATACAAGGCACAAAAATTCTGTGGCAGACAGTTACTCTCACTTTGACAAGAAAGAATGGAAAGAGTTCCCAAGAGGCAGAGATTTTGAAGAAGTAGCCAGTTTCTGTGTTTCACTGGAGTAGATTTAGGGGCAGATGGACCAAGGTGATCCAAGCTGTTGTGGATCCAATTCCAGGTGAAAGGTGGGGTGTAAATCCAATAAACAAACAAACAAACAAACATGCCTCAGATGCTGGGTATGTGTAGATGCACCAACTGAAAACTCTTTACTGAGCTGTCCACACAGCATAAGGAACAAATATGCTTACAACTTTTGTGAAATGAATAGTTTCACGCTTACAGATCTAAACATGTACTTTTGTCATGTATAATAATAAAGATAACAGTGCATAAGGTAAAGGTAAAGGTTTCCCCTGATGTTAAGTCCAGTCATGTCTGACTCTGGGGGTTGTTGTTCATCTCCATTTCTAAGCCGAAGAGCCGGCGTTGTCCGTAGACAACTCCAAGGTCATGTGGCCGGCATGACCGCATGGAGCGGTACCTATTGATCTACTCACATTGGCATGTTTTCGAACTGCTATGTTGGCAGGAGCTGGAGCTAATAACTGCTATGTTGGCAGGAGCCGCTCTCGCCGCTCCCGGGGTTTGAACCTGGGACCTTTCGGTCTCCAGCTCAATGCTTTAACGCACTTTGCCACCTAATAACAGTGCATACAACTTATAAAAGTTCACGAAGATTATATGTGAAATGAAAAACACTTTCAGTGAAAAAATGTATCTGTACATTGAACAGATTAAGGGGCAGTGAAGTTGTTCTTTGCTGACGAACCAGTTTTTGTAAGAATTGACATAAACAGAATGAAAATGCAGAGGCTGTGATGTAGCTGCTTAGAAACAGGGTTTCCGGAAGAATTTTAGATATAACAAGAAGTATAGAACAAATTTATATGGAAGGACGTTCAATATTTCCAAAAGCAATTTCCTCTTAATAGTGACAGTCTACTAATAGAGGGTTGGCTCTTGCTTGACCTCAGTGCAAATAAAATTTTGAATTATCCAGTAACGTCTATTTTTATTTATTTATTGAATTAGGCTGAAAAAAACTTGTTCTTTTCTCTCTTTGCTCCATGTATTTTCTAATTTTGTTGCTTGTGTAATCAATTGAAACTTGTGAGACCATCCAGATTTTGTGATTGATCTGACCATATAAAAGTTGTAGTAAAGTTTGTGAGAGTACCAATGCTTGCTATTTAGCATTGCCCTTGAATGCAGATGTGGATGTCCCAATGATGAATAAAACAAATTAAGGAATATGTCTCAATTAGTCTGCGTTCCACAAGTATGAGTTTTGGGTCTTCATGAATACAACAAAAAAGGAAAGTTTCTGCTAAAGATTCCTCACTTGGATATTTGTTTTAGAAACGGGTCATTTTATTTTGGAATGGGTAGGGATAACTACTTTGGATAATCTGCTTAGCACTCTGCTTTCGCCGTATTGACTTATTGATATCTGTTATGTCTATACAAGTAGTTGCCAAGAAACAGAGAATAAATCATGATAATCATAATGAATATGGGCTTAATAGTTCTTATTCCCTGATGCCACATTATTTTGAATCATGCCCACAAATCAGCTGGGTGGTTTAACACTGAAATTTGTGGTCATTCCTAACTCAAAATAGAATGGAAGCTTTGGAACTAGCCAGCCAAAAGCTAAAGATGGCATCATGTTCTGGTTTTGCTGTGCTGAGCCAAGTCTTCCCTTCCAGAAGAATGGCAGAACTGAACTTCTGCCCTTCATTTCTTCCTTGCAACTCAGCACATTAATAATCACAACAACTAAATCGGTGGGAATAAGCTTGGTGAGTCATTTGATTTTCAAGAGTGTTCCTTGGTATTTTGGACTAGACAGGAGTGGCCATTCTGGCATCCTTCTCACAAACCTGGCTAAACAAGTAAGAACAGTGTTCTTTCTAATTTTATAGAACCAGATGTTTTTATGTTCTTACCCTCAATGTAGTGGTTGCTAGAATATTTCATTATAGTGACTTTTAGGTGATTTTAATTTTCATTAAAGATCACTGAGATGCACCAAAATACAGATTAAAGGGCCTTTCCCCCCTCGTGTTGAATACAAAAGGAAGAGTTAATAGGTGTGACATACAAATGTTTGAGATTTGAAGGCAAGGTGGTCTACATACCCTAAAGACACCGGGTTCTTTCTGATCTTGGAAACTAAACAGGATTTTTTTTTCATATCAGGAGCAACTTGATAAACCGCAAGTCGCTTCTGGTGTGAGAGAATTGGCTGTCTGCAAGGATGCCTGGATGTTTGATATTTTACCATCCTTGTGGGAGACTTCTCTCATGTCTCCACATGGGGAACTGATGCTGATAGAGGGAGCTCACCCTGCTCTCCCTGAATTCGATGGCTGACCTGCCAGTCAGCAGTCCTGCCAGCACTAGCGTTTAACTCATTGTGCCACTGGGGGCTCCACTAAACAGGATCAGTATTGGTTAGCACTTGGATCGGATACCATTGCCAAATCCTAGGCTGTAGGCAGGGCCGGCCCTAGGTAATTTTCAAGTGTAAGTGAACAGAATTTTGTCCCCCCCCCAATCAATCACTGAAAAATAAAAGTGTTGGATAAGCGAAAATGTTGGATTAAAAGGAGGGATTAAGGAAAAGCCTATTAAACATTAAATTACATTATGATTTATAAATTAAGCACCAAAACATCATGTTTTACAACAAATCAACAGAAAAAGCAGTTCAATACATGGTAATGTTATGTAGGAATTATTATATTTGCAAATTTAGCACCAAACATTGAACTGGGATATAGGGCAGTGTGGACTCAGATAACCCAGTTCAAAGCAGATATTGTGGGTTATTCTGCTTTGATATTCTGGGTTATATGGCTGTGTGGAAGAGCCCTAAGGGTTCTTCCACACAGCCATATAACCCAGAATATCAAGGCAGATAATCCACAATATCTGCTTTGAACTATATTATATAAAAGTGTGGACGCAGATTACCCAGATCCCTTGCCAGGCCCCAGCAAGGCCCTAGCCACTCCCTCCCTCCTTCCCTTCTTCCTGCCTTCACCACCTGGGATGGGCGCGCCGGGGCCATCACCGCCGATGCTGGCCGCTTTGAGGCCAGGGGAGCCGCTGCTGCCATCTCCTGAGCTGTCCAGCCCAGGAGCCAAAGAACAAACTTTTCCTTTGGGGGAGGAAGCGGCAATGGCGGCAACAGCACCTGTAGCAGGTGAGAATTGCGCGACCCTGGGAGGAGGAGGCGGGGTGTGTGTGTGTGTGCACATGCATGCATGCATGCGTGCACGCAAGTGTGCCTCAACTGCGCCCCCTAGAGGATGGCACCTTCAGAAACAGTGTACTTTGCCTAATGGTTGAACCACCTGGCTGTAGGCCATATTTCAGAGAAAAAAATGGCAAAAAGACCTCTGAGTATTCCTTACCTAAGAAAGCCCTATGAAATTTATAAGGTTTTGCTATAAATTAACAGGCAACTTGATGGCACACACACACATTTCAATTGAACTAACAAGCAGATGCGCTATTTAGTCACACCCTTCATTCTGTATTTAAAACATATTTGAAAGGAAATGAAATTTATGTACTTCAGGAGAATTTTATTAAATGATATTGGTATTTGACTTCATAAAATGCATAAAGGGCTTTCAAATGTATGTTGGAATTGTGTGCAACATGCTGGGATATATTATCATAATACAGTAGAGTCTCACTTATCCAAGCCTCGCTTATCCAAGCTTCTGGATTATCCAAGCCATTTTTGTAGCCAATGTTTTCAATATATCATGATATTTTGATGCTAAATTCGTAAATACAGTAATTACAATAGAACATTACTGCGTATTGAACTATTTTTTCTGTCAAATTTGTTGTATAACATGATGTTTTGGTGCTTAGTTTGTAAAATCATAATCTAATTTGATGTTTAATAGGCTTTTCCTTAATCCCTCCTTATTATCCAAGATATTCGCTTATCCAAGCTTCTACCGGCCCGTTTAGCTTGGATAAGTGAGACTCTACTGTAATAACTTTTATTTTATATCCTGTCATCATCTTCCCAAAGGAACTTGGGGCGGCAAAAAGCAGACTAAAGGCCCAGGGCTGGGGGCAAAGTGCTGAGTACAGTCTAACGGCTAATTAGGGCTGGGCGTTCATAGACAGGGACATGACCATTATCAAATGCACACTGGAACATCCAGGTTTTCAGGTCCCTGTGGAAGATGGACAGAGTGGGTGATAGCCTAATTTCCCTGGGGAGGGAGTTCCAGAGCCACTGAGAAGGCCCTCTCTTTCGTCCCCACCAACTGTGCTTGTGACAGTGTCAAGAGTCAGATGCCAATTAGCGAACAAAAATAGAGTTTATTCAGCAGATAAGCCAAAAGGTAATGTTAACACAGAAAAAACCTTGAAACACTTCACTATCAGTGCTTCAAGAGCAGTTCAAACAAAAATATAATTCAGCAACACAAGCAGGTAAAAACAAAGCTAAACAAACTTAGTGCAAACTGCACTTTCTGAGTCCAAGCCCTGCCAGCCGGCTCTGTAGTTTTCAAAGGAACAGTTCCCAAAAGAAAACACCAAATTGGTCAGGAAACAAACAAACAAACTAAGAATGCAGTAGACTGCTTCCACAATGTGGATAAAGCCGAAGGCTCCAAAAGGATGGTGAAAAGACGTCGTCCGGGATTCCAAGGTCAGGTCAGGAGATAACAGCGGTGTCCAAAGAGCAAGCCAGGAGTCAATCCTGTAGTCATCAATCACAGGGCGAAGGCAGTAGCAAGGTCAAATTCCGATCCAAGGTTTGAAGAGGGTGCAGTCATCCAAAACAGGTCCACGATAAGACACAGCTAGAGCCAAGCTAGGTGATAACAGCAGATTCAAATCATAGTCCAAGTCCAGTCTTCATGGAAACACAGAGATCCCAATGGCGCCTCAGCAACACCTGTTCTTCAGCATCCATCTCCCCATCTGAATCTTCCTCAGAAGATCCCCCATATAGCTCTCTAAGTCGCTTCCTGCGCAACTCCTCCAGTGAACCCTCATCACGAGGGTTTTTTCTTCCTCTTCGAATTCCATCCCCATCAACCATAATCCCTGAAGGCGCAGTCACAACAGACAGTGGTGGGAGCAAGAGAAAGGCCTCCCCGGCCCTTCATAAGTGGTGGATTTGTGGGAATGCTAAGAATGTAAATACATTGATAAAGAAGAGTCTGAAGGTAAATATCTAATTGAAACGTGAACTGATTTTACTAGGACTGATGAATGAACAAACAGAAGAAATACAGAAGATTACTATACATGACAGCAAGATTATTGTATAGACAGAAATGAAAAAAAATGTAATTCTAACTGTGTAGAGTAGAGAAAAGTAATTTGTGAAATTTTTGAAGGACTATGAACCTTTTCTGTTGTCTTTTTGCAGAAAAATAAAAATACACTAACATGCTAACTATAGGTTTTGATAATTAATAGGTTTAGTTAAGCAGGAGTGGATAAATAGTAATTTAGCTGGAGAAGTTACATTATATAGTAAAATGTGTAACTACTGTGAAGAAAGACAAAAAGTCAATGAAAATTACGTTCTTTTTCTATTCTCTTTTCCCATTGTGTGTGTGTGTGTGTGGGTGGGTGGGGGTGGTGGTCTTTGTTTAAATACTTTTTCTTCTGTAAAGGTATTGGAAAGTTTCTATTGAGAATATTTTAAAAACACATTATTATTATTCTAGAGCAGAGGTTCTCAAAGTGTGCTCCAGGGAGCCCTTGGGATTCCGCAAAAGCTACTGAGGGGCTTGGCGGTTCCCTCCTTCTCCAAGCTTTCTCTCCTCTTTCCTGCTCCTCCCCCTTCCTTGCAGCCAAAAGCCTTTTTTCCTCACTTTCCCCACCACCCAGATCATTTCCCTTACCTTTTCCTTCCTTCCAAAACCCTATTTCTCTCCCTTCATTCAGGGGGTGCTTTGATTGTGGTTTTCCTGCACGGCAAAAGGTGGTTGGACTGGATTGTTCCTGGTGACTTCCACTGGTCAAAAAGTTTGCCCATGCCTGATATACATACATTATATATAATATATAAACATTTATTGGGGCTCCACAAGAAACTTTTGCTTCAAAAAGGGCTCCGCGGCTGAAAAAGTTTGAGAACCCCTCCTCTAGAGAACCCGCATCTTAGCTTTGTAAATATAGTTTTGATTTATAATTTGGTTTGACTTCTGTCGCTTGTTTTGCTTTTGTGGCATAGAAGCAAATTATTTTAGATTTATGTAGACATACAATTTTGTGATTTTTGGAATTGGAAGTTTAGGTTATTTGTGATTCTAGCTATGCATTTGTATGTGAAATTGTTAGTTACCCTGAGCTGTTAGGAGAAAGGGCAGGATATCCATCAATGTCCAAACAAATCAGAATTCATGACTCAGTAACGAATCCTAGTTTAAAGGCTTGCTTTCAGAATAAAATTCATGATTCTGCTTTAAGAATTTGGCTGCTGGCTTTCTTTATCCATTTGTGTGACCAGCTGTGTACAACCATGTTGCATTTTCACACTGTTGTTTAATAAGGCAAAGGTTTTGGCTTATTATGTGCAGATATAGAATGTGGCATCAATGAATGCTCCTTGGAATAATAGGCTATGCTCCATAATTATGAGGGAAAGTCTAGAGTCGAGATGAAGAGACTGTGTGTTTGGGGGGGCATGAGCTTGTCCCAATACTGTTTATTTTATTTTACCTCTTTTATTTTATTTTTCAGAGAAAGAAGATCTTGCCAACTATGAAGAGAACACTCGAGATTTTTTATTTCCTGAGCCCAAACTGACTCCTCCATATCCTGGAGTGGACAGAGAGTTATTAATGAACACACCTCCATCCTTCCCAGTGAGTTATTATGGAATAGAATTGATTGTGCATTTACCAAAGAGGAAACGATGTTGTCGTGTGCTGGTTTAGTGCTCTGATTTTGACATGAATTATTATATTTTAGCTAATATCACCTAATATTATCCAAAATGTACTAAGAAATAATTTCCTAGTAACTTGCAGTAACCCTTTGTCTTCTTATTTATCTTGATTCATTCACACTATTTGCTTTCTGTTTCTATGTAAAAATTGCTCAAGTCAACAAACAAAGCAGCTATTTAACAGCATCTGCCTTTTCAAGCAATGCCTAGAATCTCCCAACTACTTTTTCATGAAGGTGTTTGCAAACTTGAATGTAATATGTGTTGTCGGAATCACAGGGTTGTTGTGTGTTTTCTGGGCTGTATGACCATGTTCCAGAAGTATTCTCTCCTGACATTTCGGCCACATCTATGGCACACATCCTCAGAGGTTGTGACACACAACAATCCTTGAACGTAATATATCACAAAGTATCATAGAAATGCATCAAAGTCACATTAAAAGGCACTCACTGAACTAGGCCAAGATTAAAATGTGCTTTGAGTGCGTATCACTGGAACCTTTTGGTAAAAATATAGGATATACACATAGTAAACAAATAATTACACCCAACATTTAATTAAATGTGTACTGCTAAGTTCTCCATCTTTTTTAGGACCTGATATTTCTTGGGGATGCGAGCTAGGATTATAATTCAAATGTACATGTTTGCAGTACAGGAAGTCCCAAAGTTACAAACATCCAACTTACAAACTACTCATAGTTAAGAACAGGAGTGAGACGACAGGAAGTGAGAGAAATCTACCCCTCGAAGAGAAATTTACTCCTGAAAGAGTTATCACGATGAAAAAGGTGTCTCCAATCCGTGTTTCCATAACAAGCCAAATTTTTCAACATCCAATTATCACAGGGACAGAAAATGAGGTGAAATCTTCTGAACAGGGGCAAAACAAGCACCACAGGAGTGTTAACCCTTCCCTATGCTATCCAAAGCTAGCCCCCCTCTCTATATGTTCATAACTTAGGAACTGCCTGTACTTTGCTGTGTGTAGGATGTTTCTTTTAGAATATCAATCCCTGAGGGGATATCAGAAAAGGATGGTTATGCTGCATGCATTATTACTTTGAATCTAGCAGTGGCAGGCATGTTATAAAACTTTCCTGCTGTGTATTGTGCAATTTGTGTACAGAATGTGCAAAATGCTGTGTAGAAAATGATGACTCCCTTCATTTACTGAATATGGGACTCTGTGTGAAAGTACACAGGGCAGCTATGCCTGCAGTGGGAGTCATCATTCCCTGTGTTGCCTCCTGAAATTGGGACTGCCATATTATCATGTATGTAGCAGCTCTGTTGTCAGGAGGCAAGCAGGTGAGTCTGTTTGAAAACTGAGCATGCCACGTATTTCTCCGTTACCCAGTACACTTCTCTTAATCCAGGTGAAACAGACACTTGCAGCATGCAGGAAGAGGAAGAACATCCCCAAACATTGCTTCACTTACTATGCAAATCTGTCTCCTTTTCCTCTCCCTGTATGAATGTCTTTTTCACCCGCAGAAGGAAAGAGAGGTTGTAGGGGAAAAGAAAAATGCAGTGCACAAAAAGAGGAAAAGGAGCCAGATCTACAGCATAAGTGACATTGTGGATGTATATAGGGCTAGTGCCTTTTCCTGTGTGTCACATGTTTCTGTGTCCTCCTGGTACCCCCCTTCCTTTACCTGGATGAAACAGGCAAACATGGTGTGCTGGAAGAAGAAAAGGGTCCAGGATCCACTGGTGAATTGAAATTATGCTTGGATCTTGCGCCTCCTCTTCTTTCAATGGTGGGTAGTTTGTGTCACCTCCCCCCCCCCCCCCCCCCTGCTGAGCCATAGCAGTGGTGCCCCATTTCTCTCCCAGAGATATTTGTGTTTTTTCTACTTTGGTTATAGAGGTTGCACCCCTGACTCTCATGAAAGTGGGGAGCTGACTTGAGTTCAGTGACATTTACTTCCAAGTTACTGGCAAGATTTTGTATATATTAATTGGCAACTTAAATTCATCTTGGTATGAGTGATGTCTCATATTACGATGAAAAATACTGTACCGCTGTTCTTTAATCTTATGTGCTCTTTTCAAACCAAGATGAGAATAACATCTTCAAACCAAGATGATAGTAACATACTGAAAAACACGCTGTTCTTTAATCTCACGTGATTCTTTCAAATCGTGGCTGTTGAGTACATGTCTTCACAGATTTCTCCTTCCATTTTTTCCTAAGGGCATTGCACCAAAATTAGAGTTTTCCACAAGAACAACAATTACAGAACTTCCACTTCTGCCCAGAACATGGTATCGTGTAAGTAATCTTAGCTAATTAATTCACACAGGAAAGTAACTGTGTTTGATTACATCTAGTATCTCTCCCATTACATTACATTAATGCACCTAGTATGTCTCAAATCATACTATGATTAATTTTGGATCCAATCAGATCTCTTAAACCTTATCCAGAGCTCTCTAAATAGCTTCAGTATCAGAAAGCTATCACAATTCTATCTTTTTGTTTGAAGATGACTGGCGGATTGTTTTCTCACTTTTTTTTTTTGGAGAAATTTGTAGATTTCTACTCATCATCCAAATCCAAGAATGGAGAAATATTCTTCATATTTCTGTGCAGAGGTAGTAGTCAAGCAGTCCACAAACTGGTAGTTGCAAACACTTCTTATACATAACTTGTTCTCATAAATACTTATAACCAATCAACCATAAATATTTATTTTCCTTTCACTGGATTGTTTTTATAAATTGCTAGGACCCAAACCATGTAGGGCTTTAAAGGAAATAACCAACACTTTTTGCCTTGCCTGGAAATGAATAACTTTTTAAAGGGATAAACCTCTAAATGCAGTGTTATCAGATTAGCATTAAATAGATACAGAAGGACAGAATAATTATTTCTATTTATTTCATTCTGGCACCGCCCTTCTTGTAATCAAACATTTTCCCCATTTTAATATGATAATTACACACACACTCACACACAAACCAACCATTGGCCTCAGAGCAAATATTGGGAGTGCAGCTCATTCCTTTGATCACATTTACAAATACATTGTATTGAGATACATTGGAATTAAAATTATGTTGGAAACAAAAAGTCAGAGATAACCATGGCTGTCTAGCTCTGCTTTTGTCTTTCTGACAAAGGGGACTTAGGGTGGTTTCCAACAAAGGTGGTAAACATTCAATGCCGAAAAACAAACAACAAATCAAATCAAAAACAATAAGTAAAAACAACCTGAGTATAACTTATAACGACAAACCAAAAAATAACCAAGAGTTAAAAACTTAAATATACATAATGTAATGTAACACTTCACATACACTTACTACATTATAAAATCTGATGAGTAAAAAGCATTAAAAATATAGGGTAATTTATGCCTATCTGTTTGGCTGTGATTAGAAACTAAATTCTGCAATAGATGGTCCGCTAGTCTGATCCAGCAGTGTTGGCTTTCCCTCACTTATGTCATCACTTCAGTTTGGTGCTTTAAACTGTATGATTTATTTGATTAATAGGGAGGTTCATAGCCTTCATGGTTACCTTTTTATTGCTGACATGGCAGTGGTTATGGGATAAAAGTGCCTACTTCATTCAGAATTATTTCTAATTATTTGGATTATATGTTGTTAACATGTAGTCAGAGATGAGATACCTGCAACAGGTTGAGCGTCCATTATGCAGAAATCCAAAATCTGAAATTGTCCACCTGGGCAGCTGAGATAGTGACGCTTTTGCTTTTTGATGATTTAATGCACACAGATTATGTTTCATGCAAAATGATTAAAATAAAAGTGCTTTTAGGCTATGTGTATAAGGTGTGTATGACACATAAATGAATTGCATGTTTAGACTTGAGCCTCACATCCAAGATATCTCATTTCATACATAAATGCAATCATAGGTAAAGGTAAAGGTTTCCCCTGACGTTAAGTCCAGTCATGTCTGACTCTGGGGGTTGGTGCTTATCTCCATTTCTAAGCCGAAGAGCCAGCGTTGTCCATAGACACCTCCAAGGTCATGTGGCCGGCATGACTGCATGAAGCACCGTTACCTTCCCGCCGGAGTGGTACCTATTGATCTACTCACATTGGTATGTTTTCGAACTGCTAGGTTGGCAAAAACTGGAGCTAACAGCGGGCGCTCACTTGAACCTGGGACCTTTCAGTCTGCAAGTTCAGCAGCTCAGTGCTTTAACACACTTCGCCACCGAGGCGATCATAGGTATTTGATAATCCAACCCCCTCCCAAAAAAACCCCAAAATCCAAAGCACTTTGGCTCTCAAGCATTTTGGAGAAGGGATACCCAGGCCCCTTTTATACTGCCATATAAAATCCAGATTATCTACTTTAAACTGGATTATATGGCAGTGTAGACATATAATTCTGTTCAAAGCAGATAGTGAGGATTATTTGCTTTTGTAATCAGGATTATATGGTAATGTAGAAGGGGCCTCAGTCTGTATTTTGATTTTTTTCTTTGGCCCCTTCCACACATCTGAATAAAATCCCACATTATCTACTTTGAATTGGGATATATGGCAGTATGGACTCAGATAATCCAGTTCAAAGCAGATACTGTGGGTTATTTAGCCTTGATATTCTGGGTTATATGGCTGTGTGGAAGGGCCTTTTGTCACTTCTGTTTGACCTCTCTAACTAGTACATTTGATAACTTGTGGTGTTTAGGCAGGAAGTGTTGCCATTTAATCTACTTTGCAGGGCAGAACTAAAACCAGGATGCAAAGGACTGCCTCAGCATCACCACGGCGAAAGAGTGTCTCACCCACACGATCTAGGATGGCAAAGAGTAAAAGCTGCAAGAGATTTACAAGACATCTAAGATCCCGATCTCCATCTCCAAGCCCAGTAAAACATCTCAATGAGAACTTCACCAAAAGTCAGTCTCAGTTCTCTCTTCTGAACCCGAGGTCCATTAAATTCAAAACAGAAGCAGACCACAGGCCACCTTTTGTAGTTAGACATGTAAGTCCTACTAATATGAAGTAGTGAAGGTAATATTTAGGCACTGATCAGTGTACCTTTTTTCCAGGTACAGTTGGGCATCCCTTATCCAGAATCTGAAATCTGAAATTCTTCACATGGTGGTTGAAATACTGATACTATTGTTTCTGATTGTTCAGTGTAAACAAATTTTGTCTCATGAACAAAATTATTTAAAATGTTGGATAAAATTACCCTCAAGCTATGTGTACTAGATGTATACATGATTTTGATGGGTAGTTTTGGGTCTCATTTCCAAGATCATGATTGCATATGCAAATACAGGTATAATCTGGGAAAAAATCCAAAACACTTCTTGTCCCAAGCATTTCAGATAAGGGCTACTCAACTTGTACACGAAGGAAGAGCATCTGAAAAAAAATTAAAAATCCATAAAGGCAAGATCCTGTAGATCTATGATACTGCCTCTCCGCCAATATGCATTGCAGTATACTCTGAGTAATTACTAGGGCCATTTTGTTTCTTGGTGACTTCTCTTCTGGTGATAGTGTTTCTGTGCTTTGCTTGGCTGCTTCTCAGAGGACAGACACAAAGCCCACCTCTGGGGCAGTACTGAAGCTTTATCTGCCAGGTAGAACCTGGCAGAGTTTATTCTCATAATGCAGAATCACCCAAGATCACAAAGGAACAATGGAGTAGGACAGCAAGCTTAATGCTGTATATAAAATACTTTGGTGTGAATGCTCTTTGCAAAGTAGGTAATGTCCTGTCATAGAAATAGACAAACTCCATTAAAATAAGTTTTCAATTCATGACAGGCTCCAATTTGGAATTAATTTTAGTTATCAATGCAGGGGGCAAAATAATTATAAATGGACCTAGTTCACATTGATGTTACCATTAGTATTTAACAATGTCAAAAGGCCTCCAAGTACACTGTGATCAGCATTCTGGTGATCAGGAATATTGTTCTGGTGGAACCACCAGAAAAAACAAAGTTAGCAGTGAGAACTTGATGCCATTTTGACACCATAGTTGTCTTGGAGATTTTGATGTTGTCTTGCTTGTCTTTAAGACTTTGAGAAACCTATCATCTCATGCTAAGAAGTATCTTTCTTTGAGAAATATGGAAAGTGAATCTGGACTTGTGTATCACAGTCATCTTGGAGGCTTCTAAGTCCTGGTCCTGTCTGTGCAAACTCCCAGTGAAAAATAAACTTTTGTGGCCATGCCTGAGCATTACATCATGCTGTTAATATAGAAACCTAATGCTGGGAAGGACAACAATTTTGACCTCCCACAAATTTTCATAGTCTAGAGATCATCAACTGTAGGAGTAATTACCATGTATTATACCAAGGTTCAATAGAGCAGACTATTACATCAGTACAATTAATTTGGAGAGGCCATTTGGGCAATAAGTTTTTATTTTTAGAGCTGCAGGCAACAAAGCTGTTGGTAGTTGGGAAGAAACTTTGCTCATGCACATATCTCTCAGAGCTTGTTTTTTACAGGTTTATGTGTGACAGGATGAATTAGCATCAAATTACTGTTTTATTTTATACATTTTGGTTGGTTTCCTTTGTTACTGACTCCTGTACAGGGCTGTAACTTAAGGGCAGGGGGAATGAAGGCACTGGTCTTCCAAACAAGAATTCTGCCCCTTCCAATTGAATTTTCCTACTGATTTCTAGCATTGTAGAGAGCAAGGTATTAAAAACACTGGTCAGCATACATTTTTGTACCTCAAATGTTAGCTCTTTTTCTGGGTATATTTCACCTGCTGATTCCAAAAATAGCATCAGTTTTACCCTGTCACTCTAGTTTTTGTGTACTGTAAGCCATATACAGTACCAGTTGCCATCTGCTTGCCCATAGAAAACCATGATAACCAAATCTAAGAAACTAGATCTGATGCAGTCTATCCAATGCAATTTTCTGGACTGGTGCTCCAAATAATCTCAAGAACTGGCCCAAGTTTACAACTAAAGCATATTTAAATGACATGAACGAATATGTCTTAGGATGCCTTTTCAGTTGTTGCAAAAGAGTTTCAGTACATGCATCACCTCTTCAGACAATTCTGGTTGTGACAGATTGGTGCTATAGTCACACTAGGTTTTTGCATCATACGTATGTTTCAGTGTACATGTATGTGTGTGGCTTTTTTGTGGGTGTCTGTGAAAATGGTTGATTCCAAATGCTTGGATGTTCTTCCACAGTATAGCACGGATGCATGCATCAACGGATACATTCTTCAGATATTTGACTTACATAGTGTGCAATCATAAGTGAAGAGGGTTAGATTTTATTTTGCTATAGGGGAAATAAAAACTGGGAAATATTTATAGTTTCTTGTTCATATGAAGGCAACTGAGAACACCTGTCAACACAAAAACTTTGCATATTTACTCAGAAATAAGTACCACCATGTTCAATAGGGCTTTTTTTCCTGATGACTGCAATCTTATACTTGTGTATGCTAAATCAACCAAGTATGTAAAATTGCAACGTAAACCCAAAATATATATCGAATGAGGAGTGGCTCAAGATAGCCCTATGATTTCATTCACCTCCATAAGATATTTATTATCTGCATTCTTTCTGATTTCTCTGTCTGCACAGACCCAGTTATTATCATCTGGGGTAGTCTTTTATTTGCAACACTTTTTCATCATACTTGGAAGATTGCCTTGATTTGCTTCACTTAGTTTGTAGTGAATATCTCCCCCAGAAGCTCTGGAGTCAAAATGAACCACCAAAAATATTCTGGGTGGTGATCCTGAACACATTTAACACCTGCTTTCATTCCACACATGGAATTCTGTGGTACAGTTAGCAGCAAACTGCATAATGACTTTGAGGCATATAAGAGGCAACAAGCTAATACTCCTCCCCTGTGTTTCCCAGCAAAGTTTTAAAGGCATTATCTCCTTCTTCCTTTATAGTCTGTACTTGCTATTTGGAGATGGGCTCCTGAACCTTTGTGACTATTCTACTTTTGCAGATATTTTCTGCCTTGATATTCTGGGTTATATGGTTGTGTGGATGGGCCCTTAGGGCCCTTCTACACTGCCATATAAAATCCAGATTATCTGCTTTGAACTGGATTATATGGCAGTGTAGGCTCATATAATCCAGTTCAGATAATGTGGGTTATCTGCTTTGATAATCTGGATGATATGGCAGTGTAAAAGGAGCCTCAGTTTTCTTAGAATATCAGAGTACCTGTTTAATTCATTACAGGTCTTAAATTAGATAACTGCTTTTATTTTTAAACAACAGAGAAGTCAGTCATAACAATCATAACAAATATCAGAGGGATTAGAGCGGGGAAATCCTTTACATTTGTGTCCAGATCTCATTTCTGTTGCATCAGGAATTCCACCTTGGTATTTTTTTCCTTCATTTTTTTTAGGTAGATACTTCTAAAACATTTGGTGAACAAAGCCCATCACAGGTACAATTTCGAAGTGCAAGACAAAGTACAAGTCCATCAAGAAATGCTCACAAATTTCAGTTGAAACGAGGTACATATGTTCCTCTTACACATTATTATTATTATTATTATTATTATTATTATTATTATTATTATTATTATTATTATTATTATACATTATACATGAGAGTTAGCATGGTATAGTGGTTTGAGTGTTCGACTGAGACACTAGGAGACTGGGGTTCAAATTCTCTTTCCACAATGGAATCTCACTATCCCAGACCCTTTCTACGCTGCCGTATAATCCAGATTATCAAAGCAGATAATTCACATTATCTGCTTTGTACTGGATTATATAAGTCTACACTGCCATATAATTCAGTTTAAAGCAGATAATCTGGATTTTATATGGCAGTGTAGAAGGGGCCTCAGAGGAAGGGCCAATCTCTTAAACAATAACATTTATTATATAACAGAAATAAATTCCTATTGTATATAGTTAAGACTGTGAATATCTGATAATGCCATAATATTTCAGCATCCTGTTATATTTTGGCAAGTTAAGTTTTCCAGTAAGATTGCTATTTATTGCTGCTAGTTCACACAGGGGATTAGAGATTCACTAGACAAGGAGGGGTGGAGACTGATAATGGTCTTTGCAACACTCTCTATGGACAACCAGAATGATGCAGTCCTAAAAAGGAGGATTTCAAAGCTCTCTCTTTGGCAGAATCCCAGGCCCTTGCACTGCTGATGCCAGTCATATGTTTAAATAAGGCAGTATATATTCCATTATTATTTTGTTTTATAGGAATTGCATTAATTCACGAATGAGTGTCTCTTCAGAGGTATAAAGCATATAAAGTAAATCCTCCTTGTATATAATGCTGTGCTGACTTGGGAAGAATTTTCATTGTTCTTCAGGTTTTGTCCCTGTCCATTCCTGTAATTTTCCATTGCCCACCAGTTGTGGTGCACTGCCATCTTACCCAGCCAGCATGACATGTAGTGCAACACACATCTTGAAGATCTTGAGACAAGGAGAGTAGGTCTATATGCAAAGGTAACTTACTTACCTACTTAGCAACTTACTTGAAGCCTATTAGAGGGTGGCCCAAAGCAAACCAGGGCTCTTTGTTTGCTGGAAATTAAATTGTCTTTCGACATGATGGAAATAAATGTGTAGTTGTGGCATAGTTGTAGAACATAGCCAGATGTCTTTTCCTAAGCACATCTTTCAAAGGGGGTATAACACCTTCTTAAATGATTTATTTTCCTGCACCTTTGTGTTGGACTATAATTTGGATGATTTATTCAACTGTGAAAAATTAATGGGCGATTCACATACTCTCAGCACCAGGAACACCTGTGGTATGGTCACCATACATTGGAATTAGCTTGAAAGCACACAAAAACAACACCCTTTCCCCTGGCCAGTAGTGCTGCTTTTATAATTCCAAATGCTGTGTTTAAGGTAGTTTCGTGAATGTCACAGACACTTGTTGGATCCCCATGCCCTGTGTAATTTTGTACACCTTTAACATTTTTGGGTTGCTATGAGTTTTTCGGGCTCTATGGCCATGTTCCAGCTGCATTATCTTCTGACGTTTCACCTGCATCTGTGGCCAGCATCTTCAGAGGTCTGAAAATTCCAGCCACAGATGCAGGTGAAATGTCAGGAGATAATGCAGCTGGAACATGACCGTACAGCCCTTAAAACGGACAGCAACCCAGTCATTCCGGCCATGAAAGCCTTCAACAAGACATTTAACATTTTTGTTAACTGTGCTTAGAAACATGTAGAAGAAATGTCAGCTCTTAAATTTCAGTGGCAGCAACTTTCATCACTATTTAGTTCTGCCATCCCCATCTCCTGGACTGTGCTTCTTCCGTAGTGTATTAACAGAAAGAAAATACTGCATTTGTGCTCTACTTCTCCACCATAGCCTTTTCCCTTGCAGTGTGGCTAATGCAACTGTGCAGTGTGTCACTGGAATTACCAAATAGATTGGCTTTAGAGTAAAGGTAAAGGTTTTCCCCTGACATTAAGTCTAATTGTGTCCTATTCTGGGGGTTGATGCTCATCTTCATTTCTAAGTCGAAGAGCTGGTGTTGTCCATAGACACCTCCAAGGTCATATGGCCGGCATGACTGCA
This sequence comes from Anolis carolinensis, assembly GCF_035594765.1. Lineage (NCBI taxonomy): Eukaryota > Metazoa > Chordata > Lepidosauria > Squamata > Anolidae > Anolis > Anolis carolinensis. Next base: position 241,250,519 of record NC_085842.1, read on the forward strand.
TGGAGCACTGTTACCTTCCCATCGGAGTGGGACCTATTGATCTATTCACATTTGCATGTTTTCGAACTGCTAGGTTGGCAGAAGCTGGGGCTACCAGCGGGAGCTTACTCCGCTACCCAGATTCAAACCACCAACCTTTTGGTCAGCAAGTTCAGCAGCTCAGTGGTTTAACTCACTGTGCCACCAGGAGCTTTACTAAGCTCTAAAAATGAGTTTTTATTGCAGTTCGGAAGGGCCCAGGAGTATTGTAAGCAGGGAAGTCAAAAAAGAGCTCTTTGAGGGAAACATAGAGCCCAAGCATCCTGTTGGGATAGCTACACCACAGACTCAGATTGGTTTGATAGTAATTATTTCTTAGTAGGAAGCCCAGAAATTATAATCAGCTTTGCAGAGGAGTTGAGAATGGCAGCTAGATATTGCTTGGCCACATGCAGTATTTAAGTATCTTACGCTTGTAAATGCTTTCATCAAACAGGGCAATGAAAGGGGTGGATACACGTATTAGGTCGCTACAAATAGCTGTTACCTGGAAAGAGGCCTAGATCATGCTCACGTTGCATATGTTTCTGTATTTTTTTATTTGATGAGAGTACCTCTTGTGCTCAAAACAGAATAACGCACTGAGCACTTGGTACGCAGTAAAATGGCCTCAAATTACATATCAAATGATGGGAGGAGGGAGGAATCTTTTTATTGTGAGTATGGCTGGTACTCCTCTTCATGCTCTCAGCTCTACAGGCCCAGGTGACTGAGGGGAATAGTACATGAGATAGGCGTATATAAAATTCACCTCGGTTGCAAAATCGAGGTCTTCAACACATATATTTGCTTTAGTGAACTGAAGAGGGCTCCTGTACCTTTAAAGACTGTAGAAGAGGTGAGCCACGATGGCGGCAGGACGGACTTGCTGAAGCTCCTCCAGCAAGCCACTGACCAAGCGGTTGGGTAAGAGCTTTTAGCTCCCCTCTCCCCGGGGATCGAACCGGGGGGGGACGCAAGCCTCCGTAGGGCGACTGATCCGGCGGGAAGTATCTTGGAAGAGGTACGACCCGAAGGATACATCAAGCCGTGGAGGTCCGCGAACCGCGAGTCGGGAAGCGGGCGCAAGCCCTGCATTAACTGCTGGCCGGGCTCATTTTAAATCAGAACGAAGAGATATTGGAAGAAACTAAGATCTAAACAAAAAAAATTCAAACCGGATGGGGACACTAAACTGATTGCAAGAAGATAGATAAATATTTACATAGTAAAACTGAAAATACCGCTGAGACTCAGGACGCTTATACCCCTGAGAACACAAGGCGCAACCCAGTCACGCAGGAGTGGGATTAACTAACAAAGAAGGAAACCTTTCTAAAACCAGAGGAAAAGGAGCACCCACAGAAACAGTCAAATCGACTACCAGACAAGATCGAGAAAGCGGTCGGGTCGAGTAAAGAATCTCCCCTCTCCCTAGCAAATCTACGGGAGGAACGCAGGTACCCAAACGGCTATCAACGCCCTGACGCCAGCCCCTCGAAGGAGAGGCGAGCCGAAGGGCTAGGAAAAAAGCCGCGGGATTCGTGGACCGCAAACAAGTGGAAGGAAAGGAGTAATAAGGAAGCGAATAACAGCTGACCTTGACGCCATATTGTTTAGACTACGGAGGGTGCTTCTTGTAAACAAGTAAGGATCCGCTAAGGAGAGCGGGAATGAAGCGGAACCGGAAGTGAGAGAAGCGGAAGAAGTCACCAGGAAAGGACGGAAGAGGAGGTAGCAGAGGAAGACGACGAGGGCGGAACGAAGGGCGGATCTGGGAGAAGAAAGAAGAAAGCAGAGGGAGGACCGGAAGACATGGAACCAGGAAGCGCAGAACAACAGAAACAACAGCAACGATCGTAAAGACCTGAATTAGGACTAAAAGATGGACAGTCTAGAGCCTATGGACCAGAACTGAGAAAGGAAGACTGAAGAGGAGGACCAAGGTCATAGGACACTGGAAAGGAGATTAGAGATTAGAAGACTTTTGAGTTACATTAGATTACATTGAAGAATAAAGACTGAGGAAAGAAGTAAGATAGACACACAGATATACAGAATTAGACTATTGAATGCAGCGAAACAATAATATAAATACTAAATTGACTTTATCTACAAAGACCAATCAAATATATATATACATATATATATATATATACGGAAAAGAACAGTACAGTCTTTATAGCCAATACAGAAGATGGCAGGGCCAAAATTCAAACAAGATCTTAAAGATACTAAAGGGTTAGCAAGGAGAGCTTCCCAAACAGAAGACTTAACTCTAAAAGATATTTTAAAAGAAATTCAGAAACTCTCAGACAAACAGGACTTAAACATGGAAGACCAAAAAAGGTTTCAGAAAGAAATGCACCAAGAGATGATGGAAATGAAAAGAGAAATAAAAGAGGATATTATTCAGATAAAAGATGAAATGAAAGAGACGCACGAAGAGATTCTTGAGCTGAAAAAAGCTAGAGGGAACATGGAGAAGACTCAAAACAAAATTCAAAAAAAGATTGAGGACTGGCAAAATAAAAGTTTAAAAATAGAAAAAACACAAGAATTAATGGATCTTAAAGAGATGGAATTCCAACTTCGATTTAGGAATATACAAGAGGAAACCAACGAAAATATAAGACAAATAATAACACAGATTACAGCAAAAATATTACAACGCCCAGAACAGGAAATGGAAACTGAACTGGACAGAATATATAGAATACAAACTAACTACTCCAAACGTAACAAAGTGGCAAGAGATGTCATAGTACATTTTGTAAAAAAGAGAATCAGGGACGAGATATTGATGGCCAATAGCTCTCAACCAAGCTACTATAAAGACAATAAAATCATAATCCTAAAAGAAATTCCCCTATCAATACTGAATAAAAGGAGAAACTATTTTTTCCTTACAGAGGAATTAAAAAAACGTAAAATTAGATTCCGTTGGGAAAAAGCAGAAGGTGTTATGGTTACACTCGATAATGAGAAACATTGGCTTACATCACTAGACAAAGCGAAGGAATTCTATAAAAATTTGATGAAGGACAATTCTACAGAGTCTCGGGAGACATTCCTACCACAAAGAAAAAAGAAAAGATTTCTCTCGCCCCAAGGTGCAGAATCGTCAACAGTAACAAATGTAACGGAGAAAAACAAGGAAGTGAATATACCGGAGATGACCATCGAGGATGAAGAAGAAACGGCAGTGGAAGAGGATCTTGGAATTATAACTTTAGGACTTCAAAAGGATCACAATGAGTGAGTTCACACGACAAATAAAATGCTATTCAAACAATGTGAACGGTTTAAACTCCCCAAATAAAAGAAATGCACTTACACGTCAAATTAAAAAAGGTAAATTTGATATTATTTCATTTCAAGAAACACATATTTCACAAAGACATGGAGCACACTTAGTAAATAAGGTTTACGGAAAAGAATTCTATTCATTGGACATAAAGAAAAAAAGGGGGGTGGTCACATACATAAATAATAATATTCCAGCAGAATTGAAATTTAAGGACTCGGAGGGGAGGGTGGTGGCTGTGGAAATTACAATTGGAAATCAAAAAATATTAATATGTAACATTTATGCCCCAAATGGCCCCAAGACTCAATTCGTAAAATATCTGAAGGAACAGATCGAAAACACCCACCTGGAACAGGTCATAATTTTAGGAGACTTCAATGGGGTACTGGACACAAAAATGGACAAATCAATCAATAAAAGAAGTAACAAAGATATGCTAAGTTCATTACCAAAAAATTTCATCCGGTTGAAGGAAGAATTTGACCTCATAGACGTTTGGAGAGCAAAAAACCCACCAAATAAAGACTACACATTTTACTCTCACAGACATGCCGGATGGTCAAGAATTGACATGATTTGGACAACCAGAACAATATTTACAAAAATTGATAAGATATCCATCCTCCCCCGCGATAAATCAGACCACTGCCCCATAGAAATGATCATTAATTATAAAAAGATTATACCTAAATGGAAATTTGATGAAAACCTGTTGAAAAAAGAAGAAGACATCGAGAGATATAAAAGACTATCAAAGGAATACTTTGATTTCAATGTCAGTCCTGATATTAAAGATGCAACTATCTGGGACGCTTACAAAGCTGTGATCAGGGGACATCTAATACAGCAAAAAGCAAGAATAAATAAAGAAAAACTCAAGAAAATGAAGGAAATAAATTCACAGATTGAAAGAAATGAGAAGAAATTGAAAAATTCACCAAATAATAGTAAGGTAAACAAAGAACTCAAGGATTTAAAAAGAGAGAAGAGTCGAATGGAACTTGACCAGACCGCCAACCAATTAAGATTTATCAAGCAATTTAATTTTGAGAACGCCAATAAACCAGGGAAATGGCTGGCGCGGAAAATACGTAAGAAAAAACAATCTCAACAAGTGACACTAATTAAGAAAGACAAGGAATGTATTACCAAGGATGAGGATATCTTACAAGAATTTAATAAATTCTATTCACAACTATATAAGGACGATGAAATTGATATGACAAAAATAACACAATACTTGGGAAACCAAAAATTGGAGAAGATCAGCGAACAACAGAGAGAAATTCTCAACAAAGAAATCACAGAAAATGAAATAAAGAAAGCAATTAACTCTTTAAAACCCAACAAATCGCCGGGACCTGATGGTTTCTCAGCAAACTTTTATAAAATAATGCAGGATATACTAACTGTCCACCTGAAAAGGTTAATGAATGAGGTATTGCAAAATAAAGAAATACCAGATACTTGGAGAGATGCAGATATAATCGCTATACCTAAGGAAGATCAAGATACCTCCGACGTAAGAAACTATCGCCCCATATCTTTCTTGAATACAGACTATAAAATATTTACGTGCATATTGGCTAACAGATTTAAAGAATTTTTAAACAATTGGATTAACCCAGAACAAACAGGCTTTCTTCCGGGAAGGAAAATGAAAGATAATGTTAGATGCATCTTGGACATAATAGAATACTATGATTGGAACCATCAAAAAGAAGTAGCATTGCTTTCCATCGACGCGGAAAAAGCCTTCGATAATTTGAATTGGTCTTTTTTTAAGTTATTATTTAAGGAAATAGATATCGGACACCAATTTTACAACGCAGTGGATACGATTTATGACAAACAAAGAGCTAAAATCCTGATTAATGGCCAATATACAAAGAACATCAAGATTGAAAAAGGGGTAAGACAGGGGTGCCCATTATCCCCTCTGATCTTTATTTTTGCTTTAGAAATTCTTCTAAAAAATCTAAAAAATGACCGAGAACTGAAGGGCACAAAAATTTTGAAAAACGAACTTAAATACAGAGCATTCGCGGATGATATCATTTGCGTTATTGAAGACCCGAAAATACAACTACCTATGTGGATAACTAAGATTGAAGAATATGGAGAAATAGCTGGTTTCCGTCTAAATAGAAAAAAGACCAAGATACTAACAAAGAATATGACTAAAATAAATCAAGAAATATTGCAAAACACGACAGGAATTTCGATAACCAAAAAAATTAAATATTTAGGAATTTGGCTTACAGCTAAGAATGCGCAATTATTAGAAAACAATTATAAATTAAAGTGGAAGGAAATAAAACAAGATTTACAAAAATGGCAGAATTTAAATATTTCATTATTAGGAAGAATCGCAACAATTAAGATGAACATCTTGCCGAAAATGCTCTAACTATTTCAAAACTTACCCATAATTAGATCGATGAAAACAATTGCGCAATGGAACAAAGACCTCTCAAAATTTATATGGAACGGTAAAAAACCCAGAATTAGATACGCAACAATGACGGAGAAAAAAGATAGAGGTGGATTTGGCCTGCCAAACCTAAAACTCTACGCGGACGCCTGTGCTTTGACGTGGATTAAAGATTGGTGCAACCTAAAAAAAGAAAATATATTAAACATAGAGTGCTTTGACTTGAGAAGAGGGTGGCACGCGTACATATGGTACAATAAAAAACGCATAGAAAAAACCTTTGGAAACCATTTTATACGTTCATCATTGATTAAAGTTTGGGAAAAATATAAAAAATATATGTACGATAAAACCCCATTATGGATTTCACCATTGGAAGAGAACAATAGGAAACTATTAGGCTGGTCACAATGGCCAACATATAAAGACATTCTAATCAAGAAAAACAGTGAATTCCAAATCAGACCTATAGAAGAATTAAAAAGAAGATATAGAAACTTATCGTGGTTACAATATGCTCAAATTAGGGAAAAATTTGTGTTAGACAACAAAGTGGGCTTCTGTTCCAACGAGAAATTTTGGGATAAGATTCTTCAATCAGATAAGAAAGAAATAACCAAAATCTATGATAAACTATTAGAATGGACAAATGCTGCAGAAGAAGTCAAAGGATGTATGGTGAAATGGGCTCAAAATATAGGACACTCAATAAGCATGACCGAATGGGAAACACTATGGAGGAAAAAAACAAAATATACCTATGCGTGGGACTTAAAAGAAAATTGGTTGAAATCCTTTCATAGGTGGTATATTACACCCCAAAAGTTAGGAAAAATGTATAAGGGAACTCAAAACTCCTGCTGGAAATGTAAAGACCACATTGGATCGTACTATCATGTTTGGTGGACATGTAACGAGGCTGGTAAATTCTGGAAAATGATACATACAGAATCTCAGAAAATATTAGGGAAAAAATTTCCAATGAAACCAGAATACTATTTACTAAATTTGACAGACTCAGAAACAAAATTTAATGTAAACGACGACAAATTATTTACATATATTAATACAGCTGCAAGGATTATCTATGCAAAACATTGGAAATCACAATTAATTCCGGGGAAGGAAGAATGGCTTGAGAAAATTGAAGATATAAGGGACATGGATGAACTAACATTTTATTGAAGATGCACAGAGGACAGCCAATAAAAAAGACGGACTGGGATCAATATAAAAAGTATATGGACATGCAGTAAGAAACAAGACTTGTTACGGAAGAATTAATTTGGATATACCAATACAATCAGGACTGAAAAACAATTATAAAGTTGACTTAAATGGATCCCCAAAAGGGAAGAAGGGAAGTACAATAAGTATGTAAATGTGTATGTGTGGTTTTTTTTTCTCTCTTTGTTTTTCTCTTTTTGGTTGTCGTAGTTTTTAATGGTTATGTGTTGTAGAAACTCAATAAAAATCATTTTTAAAAAAAAGACTGTAGAAGAGGGAGGTTCAGCAGTGTATTAGTTGTTACCTGGTTTAGTGGCAAGCAATACCTGCTGAAATTTCCTCTTTTATGCAACTATTAAAGGTACGGGAGCCTGCTCCACTTTTCAGTCTAGCAGACTAGTCACAAGAGTGCTTGGCTCCCAGGAAAATGTCTAATCTCTCAGGAGTGTGGTAGTCTTGTGAAAGGTCTCAGTTTTGTATGATTGAGATGGTCTTTATATAGACTTGTCTTGAACAGGCCTGACAACAGAAAAGGCTCTCCTATCTGGCTGTGTAACAAACTTGGCAAGTTCTGTGTAAGTTTTTTTTGTCACCAGTGCCTGAACCAGCCTTTGGTCATCCAAATTGCAGTTCCAAACAGCCATAAAGGCAATATAAATTTATCACAGCTTAAAAGAGACAATTTTTGAAATAAAATTCCAAGAATCTCTTAGTCAGCTGGTATAAATTGTGGATGGATCTACGCTACCAAATAATGCAGTTTCAGAATACAATTTAACTGCATTAAATGGCAGTGTGTAGACTCATAATCCAATTCAATGCAATTAAACAGAATAGAATGGAATAGCTTTATTGTCATTGTGCTATTGCACAAATAAATTAAAAGCCCTTCCCCAGCACACAAAACAAAACAACACACCCATCCCTCCACACAGCCCCCCATGCCACATCAATGCAAAACCATGGAGTTCAACATAGCCACGGCTCTAGGATAAAAGCTATCTCCTTTTCTGTTTGTCCTTGTCTTTGTCATCCTGCATTATGAAACTGCATTATTTGGCAGTGTAGATCTAACCGGTATTGTAAGAAATCTGTTGTGTCTACTGTTGAAATGCTAGTGAGAGTTCTGAATGTAAAAACCTAACTCCAGCTGTTAGTCTCAATTAAGGTAAACCCAATGAATTATAATGGGATTCATGTAAATGTTACATTACCTTTAAGCCGTTGATTAAATGAGTCTGCCATAGTTGGGACTAACAGTTAAATTCAGTATCTGTATCCTTGGGTTCAACCACCCATGACTTGAAAATATTCCCTTCTTCAAAAGAAATAATCTAAAAAGGAAATCTTGATTTTGTAATTTTATATTAGGAACACCATGTTACTATATAATGAGATTTGAGCATCTAAAGATTTTGGTATTCACAAGGGTGGTGATGGTTCTGAAGCAAACCCCAGTGAATACCAAGGGCCCCTATAAAACATTGACTAATGGACATAAGTGCATATGTTAAACCATCGTGTAAACTTTTCTCAGTTCTCTTTTCATATATGAAAAACACAAGCTCATAGCACTGTAGGCTTATTTTAATTATTTAGAATGGATTTTCTTTTGTTTCTTGCAGCATTATCATTTGATAGCTGGAAATCATCAAGTCCAGCAGCTAAGGTAATGTCAGAAATAGTCTGTAATCATAGCTAGTAAGTTAAATGATGAAACATATATGGTTTAACTGGGAGCGTTTTTTTTTTCTCATAGTAGAGCTTAAGATGATGAAATGACAAACACCAAGGAGAAAAATGAGATGCTAGTAGACACTGTATATATAACTTTCAAAAATGTGTTTTAAAAAAACTTCACAGTGTAGTTTTCTTGAGGTGAAACTCCTTGTGTTTTTCTGCTAGTAGTTACCTCCACATCTATTTATTCCATTATTTTTGGCGTGTATGTCAAGGTCTTATATCGATTTCTCAGATCTGTACTAGAGGTGTTTTTTTAAAGATTTGTTTAACACCTGGAGTGTGCTGAAGTGGTCCTGTAGATTGAAAAGCAATTTTTTTCCTCTCTTAGAATCATAGAATCATAGAGTTGGAAGAGACCTCATGGGCCATCCAGGCCAACCACCTGCCAAGAAGCAGGAAAATCACATTCAAAGCACCTTTTGAAAATTATGTTTTGTATCCTAGTTTCAGCCTCTTGAGCTGAAACATGTAAATGTACAGTGACACAGCTACATCATTGACATGATACATAACCATGTTAGAGAAATGCAACAATGTGGAACAGGGCACAGTGCAAGATGTCCCGTTGTATAGTGAGAATTCCCACTGCATAATAGACATCTGAAAATTGTATTTTTGTGCAGTTAGGGGTTCCCACCACATTACAGTGCTCTGTGAACGATAAGCATGTATTTCTGGTCAGTCACAGGGAACCCATGAGGAGTAAGGGAGAGAAAGATACAACATCCTGATGTATAGGTATTGTTGACCTGGATGGAAAAATGGGTTTGCTTATTTTGAAAACGTGTTATATATATCTCAAGTAAAGACATTTTTTTTCTCTCCACTCCCCCCCTCCCCCCATAAAAGTATTCCCTGAGTCCGGTGGACCCCTTTAAGGGTGTTAGAATAAGCATTATCTTGTCTTTAACCTTTGTTTCCTTGTTTTGACTACTGGAAAATTGTTCTTTTCTTCACAGGTTATCAGAGAGCCAGCTAAACAACATAGTTCAGATCCTGCTTTGTCGTCATCTCCGGAAACAAAGGAACCTGTCAGTGATTCACTGAATGTTCCTTCTATTTCCTCAAAACCGGAAACAAAGGAACCTGTCAGTGATCCACTGAATGCTCCTGCTATTTCCTCAAAACATTACTGGTCACCAAGTCCTCAGGAGAGATGGGCAGAATACAGGTTACCACTCCTAGGCTGGAATTTCCTTAAGGACATACACATGCATAAGTGTTCTTTACATAAGTTAATGATCTTTTTCAGGTGCTGGCAAGGATTGTTATTCATTGCCTCCCTCTGTAGCACACACGTACGTGCACACACACAATTTACTGTAAAACAATTGAAGCTGCTCTGCACAGCTGTTCATATCTTTCATAACAAGATCAGAGAAATGTCTAACTATACCCCTATACCAGATGCCAATGATGAGATCCATGGGGGGTTCCAAGAGGTCTCACTGCTGATGCCATCACTATGTCTAGGTAGTCAGACCCTTTTCCAATATTGCCTGTTTGTGGGGAAGCATAGAATAGCTATGTGGGGTATACTTCAAGGGGTTTTCAATAAGGTCTGTTTATGTAAGTGCCTTCAAGTCACCTGTTTACTTTTGATGACCCCATACATTTCCTAGTGTTTTCTTGTGTCAAGAATGCTGAGAGGTGGTTTTGACCATTCGTTTCTCTGAAAAATAGGCTTCAGACCCTGGTATTCATTAAGGGGAAGATATATGGCTCAGTGTAATGTAGGTCTGCATATGGATATTTATGCTATCCTGGGGGATTGAAAGTCATAATAATGACATGCCAGACCTAGCCTCAGCAGTCTACATTTCCAGAGCCCACACTGCCAGTCTTGAATAGCTTCTAGTCAATATTAGTAGCTGCTGTTTCTGGTCCTACTTGTCTCATTAGAATCGGAAGTCATCCCCTTTGAGCAGTTAGAGATGTGATGTGATAGACAGCTAGAAGAGAAGGAATGTTAATCTTTGCTTACACAAAGAAAAAAGGCTCTTAATACCTTGTTACATTATTACACTAATAATCCTGCCACAAAAAAAATAAACTATAGACAACACCATTGCTTGTAAAACATGATTTCAGGAGGGAATACTTTTGGAACATGGTCATACAGCCTGGAAAATACACAACCCTATGATTTCTAAGTCCTTGTTCAGGCACTATGTGCTTCTCTCAGTGCCATATTGTAAGATGAAATGTGTGGAAGGCCATCATCTTACGATAAATGTGGGTAATCTGTGGTTCTTTAGATGTTGGATTCCGACATCCTTCAGCCTCAAATAGCATAGCCAGTGGTGACCAAGTTGTCTACCTATTGTCAGGCTATCTGCACATTTAGGTCAGTGACTGCTGATTATTTGCCATTGTTTTGGTTTCCAAGGATTGAAAGTGGGACCTTCTTCATTGCCTTGATTTTGACCAACATTGGAATCACAACAGATGACTGCAAAGATCTTGCTTTGACTGATATCTCATGTGGAGAAATCTATCCAGTGCTCAAACATGTTTATACTGGATGTAATTAATGGGTTACATATTCACGTCGGAATTAATCCTATTTCATTGAATGTTACTTCAAAGAACATGGTTAAGGATTACTGCCTTACAGGGGCTGGTATATTTGCTGTTGTTAATTGCCCTCAAGTTGGTTTAGCTTAGACTTTCAAGAGCCCTATTTGCTGACAGTCACGCAAACTCAGAATTGTTGCTTCCTTGATTAAGCCAATCTAGCTGTAATGCCTTTGTCTTTACCAACATCATTATCTTTTCTACAGAGTCATGCCATCTGATTATATGCCATAAGTACAATAGTCTTTGTTTGGTAGTTTGGTCGTTTTGGCTTTTAGGGAAAGTTCTGCTGCTGCTCAGTCGTTTAGTCGTCTCCGACTCTTCGACCAGTCCATGCCAGAGCCCCCTGTCGTCCGTCGCCGCCCCCAGTTCCCTCAAGGTCAAGCCAGTCACTTCAAGGATACCGTCCATCCATCTTGCCCTTGGTTGGCCTCTCTTCCTTTTTCCTTCCATTTTCCCCAGCATCGTGATCTTTTCCAAGCTTTCCTGTCTCCTCATGATGTGGCCAAAATACTTCAGCTTTGCCTCTAATATCCTTCCCTCCAGTGAGTAGCCGGGCATTATTTCCTGGAGGATGGACTGGTTGGATCTTCTTGCGGTCCAAGGCACTCTCAGGATTTTCCTCCAGCACCAGAGTTCAAAAGCGTCTATCTTCCTTAGCTCAGCCTTCCTTATGGTCCAGCTCTCGCAACCATAGGTTACTATGGGGAATACCGTTGCTTTCACTATGCAGACCTTCATTGCCAGTGTGATGTCTCTGCGCTTCACTATTTTGTCAAGGTTGGCCATTGCTCTCCTCCCAAGAAATAAATGTCTTCTGATTTCGTGGCTGCAGTCTGCATCTGCAGTGATCTTTGCGCCTAGAAATATAAAGTCTGTCACTGCCTCTATTTGCCAGTTATCAATAGGTGTAGTAGGAGCCCCCGGTGGCCAAGGGGATAAAAGCCTCGTAACTTGAAGGTTGGGTTGCTGACCTGAAAGCTGCCAGGTTCGAATCCCACCCGGGGAGAGCGCGGATGAGCTCCCTCTATCAGCTCCAGCTCCATGCGGGGACATGAGAGAAGCCTCCCACAAGGATGCTAAAACGTCAAAAACATCCGGGCGTCCCCTGGGCAACGTCCTTGCAGACGGCCAATTCTCTCACTCCAGAAGCAACTCCGGTTGCTCCTGACACGAAAAAAAAAATAGGTGTAGTTGCCATGATCTTGGTTTTCTTGACGTTTGAGCATTCTTTAGTGCTTCCCTTTTTTGGTATGGGGATATAAATTGATTTTTTCCAATCTGATGGCCAATCTTGTGTTTTCCATATTTGCTGGCATATGGCATGCATCACCTTGACAGCATCACCTTCCAAGATTTTAAACAGCTCAGCTGGGATCCCGCTGTCTCCTGCTGCCTTGTTAATAGCAATGCTTCTTAAGGCCCATTCAACCTCACTCCTCAGGATGTCTGGTTCTAATTCACTCACCACACCGTCAAAGCTATCCTCTATATTATTATCCTTCCTATACAGATCTTCTGTATATTCTCGCCACCTATTCTTGATCTCTTCAGCTTCTGTTAGGTCCCTGCCATCTTTGTTTTGATCATGCCCATTTTTGCCTGAAATTTGCCTCCGATGTTTCTGATTTTCTGGAAAAGATCTCTTGTCCTTACTATCCTATTGTCTTCTTCCACTTCCATGCATTGCTTGTTCAAAAATAGTTCCTTGTCTCTCCTGGCTAACCTCTGGAATTGTGCATTTAATTGGGCGTATCTCCCCCTATTGCTGTTTCCTTTCGCCTTCCTTCTTGGGCTACTTCCATGTCTCAACAGACAACCATCTTGCCTTCTTGGTTTTCTTTTTCTTTGGGATGTTCTTTGTTGCTGCCTCCTGAACAATGTTGTGGACTTCTGTCCATAGTTTTTCTGGGACTCTATTTATTAAATCTAGTCCCTGAAATCTATTCTTCACCTCCACTGCATATTCACTGGGAATATTTGTGAGATCATATCTAATTGGTCTGTGTATTTTCCCCATTCTCTTTAGTCTGATTCTAAATTTTGTAATAATAAGTTGGTGATCGGAACTACAGTCAGCTCCAGGTCTTGTTTTCACCGACTGGATGGATGTTCGCCACCTTTGGCTGCAAAGGATGTAGTCAATCTGATTTCAGTGTTGACCATCTGGTGAAGTCCATGTGTAAAGCCGTCTTTTAGGTTGTTGGAAGAGAGTGTTTGTTATGCACATTGAGTTTTCCTGGCAAAATTCTATCAGCCTACGTCCTGCTTCATTTTGTTGTCCCAGACCATGCTTGCCTGTAATCCCGGTTATCATTTGACTGCCCACCTTAGCATTCCAATCTCCTGTAATGAGAATAATGTCTCTTTTTGGTATGTTATCCACTAAGTGCTGCAGATCCTTGTAGAACTTATCTAATTCTGCTACTTCAGCAGCTGTGGTTGGGGCATATGTTTGGATCACTGTGATGTTAAATGGCTTGCCTTTAACTCGAATTGAGATCATTCTATCATTTTTTTAGGTTGTATCCAATCACTGCTTTCGCAACTTTATTATTAACTATGAAGGCTACTCCATTTCTTTGGTGTTCCTCTTGTCTGCAGTAGTAGATCTGGGGGGTCATCTTTTGTGAAGTGGCCCATTCCAGTTCATTTCAGTTCACTGACTTCCAGAATGTCTATCTTTAATCTTGACATCTCACCAATAACCACATCCAGTTTGCCCTGGCTCATAGATCTTACATTCCAGGTTCCTATAGTGTGTTGATCTCTAGAACATCGGATTCGTCCTTCACCTGCAGCACCGTCGGCCGTTAGCCTTCCTTTCGGCTTTGAGCTAACTGCTTCATCACATCTGGGGCTACTTGGTGTAGTACTCTGCTCCTCCCCAGTAGCATTTTGACGATCTTCCGACCTGGGGGTCCTATCTTCCGATGGTATAACGACTTTTCTCTGGTTGTACTGATCCATATAGTTTTCAGGGAAAGTTCAGGATTGTCTTTTTGTCAATCCATAGTTCTGTAATACCCTCCACCAGCGCAGTTTCCAAAGAGTTAGTGATACCTTGACTTAAGAATGTAATTTGTTTCACGACTAGGTTCTTAAGTCAAAACATTCTTATCTCAAAGCAATTTTCCCATTGAAATGCTTTTAATCTGTTCACGCCCCCTGAAACCCACCCCAATTTTTTTGTTATGTGTTTTTAAATAAGAAAAAATACTTTATAAATAAGTAATAGTGTATAAAAATGTTCAGAGATAGGCAAGGAAGCACATTTGAGTCAACAAAATGTGTTGGCCAGTGTACAGGAAGGCAAAACATTATTTTTTGATACTGTAATTCCAGCCTCCCACCCTCTCTCTTTTGTGCTCTCTCTCTCTCCCCCCCCCCCCTTCTTGAAGTGAAACATATAGTACCAGGAATAAAAAAACACACAAATGAACTAACCCAAACTTCCTCAGTGGACAGCAATCATGCAGGCAAAGGTCTGCTGGAAGCCCTGTACTACGGTAGCTATTTCGGCTGAGGCTGTGCTGCACCAGGGTGGACTGCAATCTCTGAAGTGGCAGATCCAGATTGGACTCCTCACAGAATGTTCAGGGGAAGCAATCACATGGAGCTGGAGTTTCAGTCTTGCAGGAAGAGCCAAAGCTGCTCCAGCTAGGAATCCAGTCCAGGTTTTGTTTCTCTCTGCTTTGCTGTTAGAACTGGTTTAGGGGAGAAAGTGGCCTCTTTTTGCACTGTTCATAGGTCAAAACAGCATTCGGATATCAAAACATCACTCTAGGGCGAGTGAGGATTTGTAAGTTAAGACATACTTATGTTGGAACATTCTTATGCAGAGGTTCTACTAGAGGTTCTAGCATCTTTCATCATTGTCCAGCTTTCACAACTGTACATAAAATTAGAAATATTGTGATATGGGTGATTTTGACTAATATTTGATATACAGAGTACTTTAAAAAAAATATATGCCTGGAGTTACACTGCTTGGACATTACATGATGGCGAGAACAAAAGAATGAACATAAAGTGACTTGAATCTACTGATATTTTTCAGGATGTACAGCAGCCCCGATTTCACCTGGGAAGAAATTAATGAGAGAGTGAGGAATCTCCTAACCTCAGATGAGGCCAGGAAGAGACTTTCTGTTGTGAGTATGGTGTGTTTAACAAGCTCAAACCAAGTTATTTTGCAGTCTCAGTTCAACACAGCATTTCCCTCTCAAATCAAAGTGCAGAGTTCTCAAGGTCAATCTGCAGAAAAGCTCGCTCTAGCAACAAAAGAACACAGTAGTGATTAAATAACCAGCAACTTGCTGGTTATTTGTCACAGACAATAGTGTCGGCCTAAGCTAGCTGACTAGCTCTGCTTAATGGTAGGGCTGGCTGTGCAAAATGATGAGTTATTAACAAATGGGGTTATGCAAGCAACTGGCCATCTTTTACCTATCTCCAGATATTTTAATAGAACTTTCACTGTTCCCTCCTTTGTAATGTAAATTGAAGTGTTAGAATATATTTATAATGTTGTGGCAAGGCTCTTAGGGTCCTGCCAGATGAAGTGAGAGAGATGTGGAAGTATTTTATTTACTTGTGTAAAAGTTGATCTCATGTATAATTTGAGGACAAATTTTGAGGCCAAAATCATAGGTTTTCAGGGGAAAACGGCAGCAGCAGTCCTTTGGCATTTTCCTTTAAAGGGGTACTTTATTGTTGTTGTTGTTGTTGTTGTTGTTGACACAAAGACATAGTATGACATAGCAAACGAGATCTGTATGCTGGATTTCATATCACAAAATCACAAGTCGAACACTTCCCAAGTGTTTAGGACTGTGTAATGTATTTTCTGATTATGATGATGATGATGATTATTATTATTATTTTATTTCTTACCCGCCTCTCCTTGTGGCTTGAGATGGGTTACAGAATAATTAAAACACATAAACATTGTAAAAATACGACAAATACACATATTAAATTGTATTTCTGTGAAAGATACATATTAAAATCTATTTGTTTAAAATACGTATTAAAATATGTAGAAACCACGATTAAACAAAGGACACACATTTAAAATTCATGTTTAAAAACTGTCTGGGTAGGTCTGCTGGAAGAGGTAGGTTTTAGATGGTTTTTAAATTCCGACAGCTCATTTAGCTGAGTACTTAGGCTTTATCTATACTTCCCTATATCCCAAGATTTGATTCCAGATTATCTGCTTATTCCAGTTTATCTGGCAGTGTAGACTCATATTATCCAGTTCAAAGGGAATAATCTGGGATCAAATCTTGGGATATAGGCCAGTGTAGATCCAGCCATAGTCACAAATTCATGTGAGTTAACCCAAACTGACATTACTTGCTCAAAAATAATGCATTATTTGAATAGGCCTTTATTTAAAAGGTCTGACAGAAAAACCTACTACGGGCAGTGCTGTGCATCACACATCCCTGAAAGCCTGCTAATGAGCTGCTTTCATTCTCCTAGAAAGACTGATATATTTGTTACAGGAATATTTAACAGCGCTGACTATGATGAACAATCTAAGCTAACAGAGCAAGTATTTTGCAGGGAGCCACTGATTTGGAAATTGATGAAGTCCTTGAAAGAAGGTCCATCTCACTGAGGAGTTCTCCCCAGAATGAATCAATGGACAAAAATTACTTCTCATAGTTGTCCCCTACAAGGTATAATGCTTAAAGTCTTCTCCTTTTTAATGCATTGGATTGATATATTTTAGAAGATCAAAAAAATAACCAAAAAGAAGAATTGGGAAGGTTTTAAACAATCTCGGATATACATGTTAGACAAAGTGTTAACAACCATATATTTTTGGAATATGCACCTGTCATTTGCTTCTGAATTCTCTTACTGTGTTTCATTTCTGCATTTCCTAAAAATACACAGTAATCTCTACTTTGAAAAGTGACACAACATGGGATTGTAATCTTTGTTGCTCCCCAATAGCATCACAACATTGCTGTTATAATGAAGTTATGCAATTCAAATGCCATTAAAGCCTTTGGAAGGTAGTTCCATCTTTGGATCCAGATCTAGCTTCAGATCCTGAAAAACAGGAAAAATGCTCTTGCTTTGTAATGTACTTTGAGGATCTTTCTGTGACCATAAAAGTTGGTATAAATAGGAAATAAGCCAGGACAGCAAACAGAACATGTGACCTGGGATATGCCATGGTCCTACCTTAATATATAGCAGTTTTCTGGTCGATGTTCAGGATCCCTTGGCAGAAAAGGGTTCTCTGACAGTAGAATTAGTGATCCAGAAAAAGGAGGTTTCACCTTTCTGCTGCAGTACAGGACATGTGAGTCCACCAGTGGCATATTTTGCTGTAGAAGAGGGCTGACTGTACAAATATAGACATTCTACAACATTATTATCTGGAGAGTTGAAACCAATATCTCAAAATTTGAACCATTTTTCATGTGCAATTTTATTTTGTTTTGAAACCCATTGACCAGCAGATCTACTGCTTGTTGCCAATTCATTTGTTCTGGTGAACAGTGATGCAATGAATCAGAAATTATGTATTTTGATGTCAGCAAATTGGGATAATTTTAGATTGGGGGACATTAATAATTCTCATTGGAATTATAGTACAGTTCAGATAAATGTTTAATACATTGTTGAAACATGGTTTTCACACTTTCTTATAAAATAATGATCCAGAACAATAATGTTACAAAAACAAAACAAGTATAGATTTATTCAAGGAGAGTGTTTCTCTGTTTTCATTTCCTGTGGTAAAAAGTACCCTTTTTCTTTTGCAGAACAAATGCGGTAGCCTTGAGATAAACTTGAAGATCCATTGCTGGCAAGATCATATTCTGTCAAAAATTGATGGATGTCTCAACTGTGTTGAAAAGTAGCCGCTGTACTGTATGCTTGTGCTGATTAAATTGTTGATTTATACATTTTCAAAGAAGTGTGAACATATCAGTTCAGTTCCGGTTGGAGCCACAAGAGTTTTGACGATACGGTACATACTCAGACTTGAGCGGTGAAAAGTATTCTCCATGAAGAAAAATTGGAGTCATTTTACCAATTAAAATAAATGTTGTGATCATGCTCCATTTCAGTGTTTTCGAACTGAAGGGTGTAACCCAATAATGCAGGGCGCCATTTTGAATTTAATAAAGATGGAGGCAAATGGATTTTAATCATTTTAATCATGTACTGGAGAGATTCATAGCAAGCTCTACAACCTCTCTCTTGGGGTGCATCTACACTGTTGAATTAATGCAGCTCGACACCACTTTAACTGCTGTGACTCAATGCAATAGAATCATGTGAATTGTAGTTTTATACACATTTTAGCCTTTTATGCCAGAGAGGCCCAGAAGGTGCAGCGAGTTAAACAGCTGAGCTGCTGAACTTGCTGCCTGAGAGGTTGACATTTCGAGTCCGGGAGTGGGATGAGCTCCTGCTGTTAGCCCCAGCTTCTGCCAACCTAGCAGTTTGAAAACATGCAAATGTGAGTAGATCAATAGGTACCACTTAGGCGGGAAGGTAATGGCACTCCATGCAGTCATGCCGGCCACATGACCTTGGAGGCATCTATGGACAACACCAGCTCTTCAGCTTAGAAATGGAGATGAGCACCAACCCCCAGAGTCGGACATGACTGGACTTGAGGGGAAACTTTTACCTTTACTATGCCAGAGAGTGCTGGTGCCTCAGCAAAGTACAAATTCCAGGGTTCCATTGCATCGAGCCATGGCCATTAAGGTGGAGTCAAACTATAGGTGCATCCTTGGATATACAGTATTTAAATTTAATGGATCAGTCTTAAGCTCCTGGACTTTCCACAATAACCATATAACTACATTATGTGGTCTACAACAGGAGTCCCCAAACTAAGACCATCGTACAGAATGCAGCCCACCAAGGTCATTATTATTATTATTATTATTATTATTATTATTATTATTATTATTATTATTATTATTATTTACCCAGCCCACACCCTAAACTTTAGACTCAGGTTCACCCTACTTCTGAAATAGCATGAAGGCACACAACAATAACAATCCTAGTTAACTTGATTATCTCATCAGCCAAAAGCAGGACCACACTTCCCATTGAAATAATGTAAGTTTATGTTACAATTGTTCATTTGAAATATTGTATTGTTCTTTCATATTTTTTTGCCCTACAAATAAGATATGTGTGGTTTGCATAGGGATTTGTTCAAACTATATGTGTGTGTGTGTGTCCCCAGTCTGAGGGATTGTGAGACCAGCCCTCTGCTTAAAAAGTATGAGGGCCCCTGATCTATACTAGCGATATAATACTGCATTTATGGTAGTGTACATCCAGCCTACATCAGCCCTGGATCTGTTGTAGTTACTTAATTGGAGGGGAAATGTTGAAAATATAGCAAATGTATAAAAGGGGGGAACAGGAAACCCTCCCCTCCCTCTACAAGTTTTTTCCCAGATGTAGCAGTACAAAGATTTCTTGAGAAATTGAATATTCTCTGCCTAAGAAAGGAGCCTGTGGCTTCATAAAAGACTGGTCACAGGAAGAGCTCCTTCATTACTGCTGATGGAGTTTAAATTTTACTATCCTTTGTCCCAGTCTGAAGTGAGTGGTTAATTCCTACATTTAACCTCAACTTCTAGTGTCAAAAGAAAAAAGGGGAAGGGAAAAAGAAAAGAAACATCACTGTCTTGTTTTTCCCTGCCATGTATAATTTTATAAACGTCTCTTCCCTGCCCTCTTTCTGATAAAGATCTAGAGGAGCTTTTCTGTGGTAAAGAGGAGCTCCAATTCCTTGATCACTGTCCTTCTCTGCAAGTCTGCTATTCCTGCATGTTGAAGTGGGCACCAAGGCCATTGCGGATACAAGGGTAGGCTTGCCCTGTTATCAGGGGGCCTAAACTTCAGATACAGGCAGTCCCTGAGTTACAAACATCTGAGTTACAAAGGACTCATAGTTGAGAACGGGGGTGAGACAATAGGAAGTGAGAGAAATCTACCCCCCCCCCCCGAAGGGAAATCCATTCCTGGAAGATTCATTACGGGGAAAAGCTTTATCCCCAATCCTTGTTTCCACAACAAGTCAAATTTTCAATATCAAATTATCACACGGACGGAAAGCGAGGTGAAATCTTCTGAACTGAGACAGCTGAGACAGAACAAATGCCACAGGGGTGTTAACCATTCCTTATGTTATCCAAAGTGTGTGTGTGAGTGTGTGTGTGTGTGTGTGTGTGTGTGTACCTGTTGCGACTTTCATATAAATTCAGTTTAAGAACAAACCTACAGAACCTATCTTCTTTGTAACTTGGGGACCACCTGTAATGACTACTTATTTTTCCTCAAGGATGTTTCTATGGATGGCAACTAATTTCCAAAGTAAATAAAGCTGAAATCTCCCAGATACTGATTTCTTTCCTCCCTTCATTGATGATGACAGTTTCCTCTGGCTTCTGAAAAAAAATACAGAGTATGAGTGGAGGTGATCAATACCTCCACAGATCGTTTTCTGGTCATAGCTAGTATCACAGCTACAAGCTACTCCTGCAGGGGTGGAGGACCTATTAAAATGATCCAACCTTGAAGGCTAATGGATCCATTGAGATTCCAGGAGGACTAAGAGGATTCTATGGCTGGCATCACCAATGATCCTGTTGAATCCTGTTGGTCAATAAATGGAATCAAAATCTAGCCAGGGCTATTGACACAATTACTCCCAAACGTCTTCTCTGACCTGTTACAAATCAGGCTGCCTGATACACAGCCTCAGCTAAGGATTGCATGTCTCCTCTGAATGAATGTCTAGAGGAGGTAATGGGCTGGGTGAGGAAACACAAATTTAAACTGAATCCAGACCAAACAGGTGCTTGCCATCAAGGGTCCTAATCTGGGGGTGGAGGTGTGTCAACCAATTTGGATGGGGTTACACTCTTCCTGAAAGACTGTTTGCAGCTAGGGAATGTTCTTGGACTCATCTCTCCAAATGTAATCTCAGGTAGATGTGACGGTCAGGAGTGCTTACAACCAGCTTTGGCTGATACGCCAGCTGTGACACTTACTAGATTTGGAAGACCTAAAGATGATAGTGCATGTACTGCAGCGCGCTTTACATTGGGATACCTTTGTACCAAGTTCAGAAACTCCAGCTGCTTCAAAATACAGCAGCCAGATTGGTTACGGGAGCATTCAAGAGTAAGCATATTGCACCTATCCTAAAGTCACTCCACTGGCTGTCAATTAGTTTCCGGGAAAAGTACCAAGTATTGGTTTTGACCTTTAAAGCCTACATGGTTTGGGTCCAGGTTACCTACAGAATCGTCTTTTCTCATAACAACCTACCCTGTACACTTAGGTCTTCTGGGGGACAGTTACTCCAGCCTGCCAGAACCCACCTGGCTACCACTACTCGGAGGACCTTTTTATTGGCTGCCCCAAGGCTATGGAATGACCTGCCGGAAGAGCTCCGATGTGATGACTCATGGGCCTTGTAGTCCTGTTCCTAGTACTATTGTGGCAGACGAAGAGGAAAACATGGGGTTTTCGCCAGTTCAGCAAGAGCCGGAGTCTCTTCACCTGCAGGATGTTGATGTTTGCCCTCAAGAATTCAGCCAAACAGGCCTTGGGCAGAACTCCCCTCCGTTTCCCAGGAAGGAATCTTATGCTAGAGAAAGGGGAGTCAGGGAGGCCCAACGAAGGAGTTTACGCATCGCTGCCAAAAATCAAGCCGATTAGGCCTGCTTCCCTTGGGAAATTCTAAGGAGTCACACATCTGGACAGAGTTGGGTTTCGTTTCCTGTTCTCTAGGGAAAGAGTTCTGTTGGCGGAAAAACGAGACCCAATATAGGTGTTTGGCGCGAGGGATTCTTTGCGGAGTCAATTGATCAGCTTGAGGAGAGAGATCGTGTGTGGACTTCGTAATCCCAGTTCCTTGCTTCCCGGATCAAGCTTCAAGCCTTGCCCTGTCTCACGGTTTTACCACGGACTCTGCTTCATGCTTCATGTTTGCCTTGTCTCCAGTCACGGATCTAGCCAAGAATCAAGTTTAATTCCAGCCTTGTTGTCAAGCTTCATTGGACTCGAAGACTCTGTTATTTCCCCACACTATTGCTTGGCAAAGTGCGTGTTTCGGTCAAGTGGATTAAAACTTTGAACTCTAATATCATTTATTGGACAATATATTTTTGGACTATATTTGACCTCATTTGAAAGGTCTGCTTCTGAACTATATTCTTCACTTGTTTTTATTGATTTTATATATTTCTTTAATAAAGATATTAGATAGAGACTGGCCTCTGTGTAAGGTTATTGGTGCTCTGCTGCCAGGGTTCTGACATCCGACAGCTAAATGACCTGTCAGAATTTGAAAACCATCTAAAGACCTATCTCTTCTGGCAGGCCTACCCAGCCAGTGTTATGCATGAATTTTAAACTCATGTCCCTTATTTTAATCTCTGTCCTGCGTATTTTATAGAAACACATTTTAATATGTATCCTTTATAGAACTGTATTTTAATATATATGTTTATAGAATTTTTGCAATGTTTGTATGATTTGACTGCTGTGACCCATCTCAAACCACAAGGAGAGGCAGGTAAGAAATAAGATTAATTTATTATTATTATTATTATTATTATTATTATTATTATTTATCAAATTTCATTCTGGAAGAGTTCTAATTACTTTCAGAGATGTGCGCTTGTATGAATTATTTGGTTAAAGGGGAGTGATACCAATTAAAAGGTAGTGCTCATGTGTTTGGTGTTTCCCAAAGGTGTATCAAAGATGTTTTGTAGTCCAAAGATGTTTTGACAAGCTGGAAAGCGTCCAGAGGAGGGCAACTAAAATGATTAAGGGTCTGGAGAACAAGCCCTATGAGGAGCGGCTTAAAGAGCTTGGCATGTTTAGCCTGCAGAAGAGAAGGCTGAGAGGAGACATGATAGCCATGTACAAATTCGTGAAGGGAAGTCATAGGGAGGAGGGATCAAGCTTGTTTTCTGCTGCCCTGCAGACTAGGACGCGGAACAATGGCTTCAAACTACAGGAAAGGAGATTCCACCTGAACATCAGGAAGAACTTCCTCACTGTGAGGGCTGTTCGACAGTGGAACTCTCTCCCCCGGACTGTGGTGGAGGCTCCTTCTTTGAAGGCTTTTAAGCAGAGGCTGGATGGCCATCTGTCGGGGGTGCTTTGAATGCGATTTCCTGCTTCTTGGCAGGGGGTTGGACTGGATGGCCCATGAGGTCTCTTCCAACTCTACTATTCTATGATTCTATGATTCCAACTCCTGTAATCCTGTCCCATTGTCCATAATTACTGGGGTTTTGGGAGATGTCACTGAACAGTTGAAGATTCCTCAACTCTGATATAAATATAAAGATATTTTCAAAGCCATTTTGTACCTTACACAGGGAATTAAATTGCATACTGGAATTTAGATTAGAACTGGTGATTTCATGAGTCCTGCAAATTCTATTTCTATTTCTATTATTTCAGGATTTCACTTAGCCTTGGAGTCTGTTTTTCAGCCTAAGCATTCTTAGTGCTTTTAAGAATGTAAAAGCAGTGGGAACTGTGAAGTTCCAGTTGCTTTTAGACTGCAACTCCCATAATTCTTTACCATTGGCTATATTGGTAAGGGCTACAGAGAGTTGCAGGTCAGTAACATCTGGAGGCCAATACATTGTCCACTCCTCGTGTAAAGAGCAGACTTCCCTTTTGTGCCAAGGAACCATAACCACAGAAATTTGAGATTACATGGGGAATAGTTTTCAAATTTGGGAGCTACAGTGTCCAGGTTGCCAAAAGTTTAACATCTCTTGCTTTGGAAGATAAGCATTGATTTTTCCTAGATAGAAAAGGAAGATGGAATTAACCTTGTGCTTTCGCCTTCTGGATGTTTTTGTTAGGGAAAAATAAAAGGTGACCTTGGACTATACTAATGTATTCCTCACAGCAAATTGCTAAATCAAAGTTATGTCTCAAAGTTGGAAGAATATCAAAGTAATTTTCTCTTAAAATTGCTGCTTTAAATGATTGTCCACCCTTTGCACCTTGTAGGAAGTGATTTATAGAAATTGAAGCCTTAATGCCATTGCAGTCTGCTTTATTTCCGCTCTGATACTCCACACTGCACAGACATTGGGCTGTAGGCTCAATTCATTTCAATCAGGTGATTTGCTTAACCTTGGAAGGAGTAAAATTCCACATAGCAAAATGGTCCTCCTAGATTGCTAGACAATGCTTAAAGAAGAATTAAAAATATTTTCTTGCCACCGTCTCTGTTGGTATAGGTATTTTGTCCTGAAAATGTATAAATTATATATGTATAAATTAGTGAGAACTTAAAAAACCTTAAAATTTACTGAGAACTTAAAAGTTCTTAATGTTTTAGGCAGACTAACAGGATTGCAAAGAATTGTCTTTAGGATATTTATATACGATCACATAGTAGGTTCCTCAATTAGTTTATTTTGTGTGTGTGTGTGTGTGTGAGAGAGAGAGAGAGTTGTTGTGTTATTATCTAAGAAATAATACAAATGTTCATATTAAAGATTGCTTCTTTTTGTATGCAGTCGCATTTATTATCTCATCAATCTGTGAAAAAAATTGTGTTGACCTCTGTGTGTGGGTGGGGTTTTTTGGAAGTTGTAACCTTAACTCAGATTACAAGCAGACCTGCTGCAAACACAAAAGGCAAATGAAATATCAAAGGAATATGCATCATCTGTGATTTTCTCTGTCACAATGGGATTTCCTCAAGGTTATTTGCTTCAGTAATCAGAGCTGCAAAGAAAACCATTGCAATAACCTGTCACAAAAGATGCAAGATACTTAGTACAAGATAATCTTGTGCTATTACAAACAGATGCCTTTCCTGCTTGTAGAAGCATCTCTTCTAAATATGTGCTAAGCATATTACTGTGGGTCTCAACCCCAAATGGTCAATGTTGAGGTCTCAAAAATTAGGCAACAGTCGAAGGTTTTTGAATGTCACCTGGCGGCTGTTTTAGACATTTACATGAATCTGTTGGGAAGTGTTTATAGTGGACTCTGCAAAAGCTGATTCAGCTGTACTTCATAAAAAGGAAAAGCAGCCTGTTTAGTAACCCTTGCTGATTTGTTGTCACTAAATGCTTGATTTTTATACCTGTTTTATATACCTGAAGTCATGTGAACATTTCTCAGGCTGAAAGGGATCGCTAGTAGAAAATTTTTCAGAAGCCCTGATCTAAAATATATTTCCCAACTTAATGGGAGGCAACGTTGGAGGCTAGGGATCAGGACAGAGCAAGCACTATTGCTTCCATGGTGCTGAGTGAAGTATCTCTTTCCCAGAAGCCCACAGACTTGTGCACAATCTGGAAATGCTGTGAGAACCATCAGCCATTCAGATTCAAGTACTGACTGACATATGGGACCGAAGTAAGACTACTGGCTAGTTTTCACTCTGGTCCAGCACTGGGCACATAAACAGCCTGCCTCTATCTTTGGAGTTCAGTCTACTCCTATTGACACATCCACTCTTCCTTGTAACCAGCATGTTGTTTGGCTTTTTTATTTACCTAATTGTCACAACTTTGTGGGTGGTGTGCATGGGAACCAGAATTATGAAGTGATGGCATTGGTTGGTCCCATTTGGGGACTTTAAGGGTGTAATGGTTGGGATTACGTATACCCAGCTCTAGGCAGTGTTGGAAGTTCACAGCCCCAGGACCAAGGTAGGAGAAAGCTACCCCAAAAGTGTCAGCACCTCTTTCTGGTTGGATTTCATTAGATGGTTTTGGCCATGAACAAGGAGAATGTTGTAGATTGGGAAAAAAAAACAACGTATTTCAAGCAAAGAGAAGTACTTCTAGGTCTGTAAGAACAAACCTGAAATAAACTTATTGATTCCTTAAGTTTTTTTTTAAATACTATTAAATTAGTCTAATTTTTAGAAGTGTACTTCAGGTACTTTTCAATGAATTATCTATTAAAGGACCGAAGTATAGATTTCTTTCCCCTTTTGATCCTACCTGTAATAATTGAATTGGTTATCAATTGTCATTCCTATATAATTTCATATATCCTAATGAGACACCTAGGGAATTATTTGTCTGTCATCTCTTTGCTCTGCCAGGCATTCACACTTCTTCCCTGAACTAAAGGATGTCATTTGTGTTCTAACAAGGAATGTCAATCCAGTTAGATGCAAACATATGCAAACAATGAAATTGGCTAGCTGCCTGTTTATAAATACATTTTAGTGTATTCAATGGGATTTATTCATACACACATCCCTAGACATAGGGAGATTTTAAAATCTTCCTGAAAGATGGAGGGATGAAAGAATTCTTTGCAAACACAATGGCCTTATGGAGTGCTTATTTCTAATTAGGCTACTGCTGTCATTTCTTCAGTTTGTCTCTGAATATTGTGACATATGACATTATTGCAAACAGTAATATCAAGGAACAAATAGCAACTATCAATCATATGTCTACTTTTATTATGAAGGTTGGCTTGTAACAGTTTCCTATTGGAACATTTTGTTATATGGGAAAAATCTAGTTTCCCCCTAAAAAATACATACTATATGTTTAAAGGCTTTGTTTATTTGAACAAAAACGGTCACTCCTCCCAGCAAATCATAATAGATTCACAAAAATAATCCTAGAGTTTGGGATTGCCCATTCCTGACAGTGTATATTCAAAATGGATAAAAGGAAGTTCTTCATAGAATACACATCAAATCTATGGAATTAACTGTCAAAAGATGGGGTGGCGGCTACTCATTGGTTTAAGTGTCTTTAGAAAGCTGATAAGACAATGTACTGGAGAACAGAGCTTATTATTACCATTGCTATACTCTCTGGATCCTCCATGTTCAAGGCAGTATATCACTGAATACAAATTGCTGAAGAGCAATGACTGGAAAGGGCTGTTGACTTTTTTTTTCTGGCTTTGAGTGCTATCTGGAAGCAGCTGACTGGCCATTTGGGCGAGCCTCCTGTTGACCTAGATCATTGGTTGCAGACATTTTAGATTGCAATTCAGAGAAGCTCCAGTACCCTGCAATTATTGAAAATAATCTGGAGGGTCAAAGGTTGGGAACCAGAGGACTACATAAACCATTTATTTTAGTGGTTCTCAACTTGTGGGTCCCCAGATGTTTTGGCCTACAACTCCTAGAAATTCCAAAACATCTGGGGACCCACAGGTTGAGAACGAATGATTCATCTGCTCCAGCATTGAATCAAGGACGTCTTTAGCAGGAAAGATTTTGAATACTCGGTGAAGACAAATTTTAGGATAGATGGGGTGGTGGTGGTGTGCTATGATTACCAAATGTAGGATTACCAAATGTAGGAGAAGACACTCTCATTAGAGTGTCTTCTCCTATCCCTATCCTATCTCCTATCCCTCTTCCATTAGAGTATGCCCTGGTGTGTCTAAAATCATTGAGAGGAACATGACAGTCAGGAGTATAGAATTGTTTGGTGCTACAAGGTTGATTGCAGCAGTGTCAGCCGCCAAGAAAAAGGTCCAATGCCCACAGGCCCCAGTGAGCAGAGAGATTGCCATGGAGGGCCCAGTGGGTGAAAGGATTCCTGCTCCTCCTCAGAGGAAGAAGAGATATAGGGTGTTAGGTGCTTCCTGATGGAAAGAGAGACAGATTTCAGACATGAAAGGATATCTTTAGGAGTATGCGGTCTTCTTGATGCAAATATACAAGACGTGATAAAGAAAGTACCAAGATTTATCAAGCTCACTGACCACAACCACTTCTTGGTCCTTAATATAATACAAAGCTCCACAGTCCCTTCAAAACAGATGTTAGCAGTTGTTGAAAAAGGTGGAGAAGAATTTTAATCCGTGTATGCATACCCAGTGACTGCACCAATGGCTCTGAATGGAAGAGAAGGAGAGAATGCATACACAAACAGATGCCCAAGTCATATGGCATATGTTTACATAAACTGGCTGTATGAGAGTGGGGTGTGTACTAGTTTTGGGGCCCTACTGCACTCATTATTGGCATGTCCCCCTCAGGTTTCCCAGGTGGCAGTCTGATCTTTAGGCAAAAAATACATGTTTCCTGTTCTAGAAAAAAAATGTAGGAGTTATAAGAGTTCAGATACAAACAGTAAATCTCTTTATTGTTTATATATTTGTAGATTTTAAATGGGAGTGAAATGCTTTTAATGTAAGCCACTTTGAGTCTTCTTATGAGAGAAAAAGTGGGGTATAAACATAATCATCATAGGGTTGCTGTGAGCTTTCTGGGATGTATGGCCATGCTCCAGAAGCATTCTGGAACATAGCTATACAGCCCGGAAAACTCACAGCAACCCAGTGATTCTGGCCATGAAAGCCTTCAACGACATTATCATCATCATCATCTGTGATCATTTTAATGTGCACATGACAGTTAATGCATGTCTTTTTCTGGTTGTTGCAAAAGGAGGAATTTACGTCTTCATGCAATGAACTTAGCCCTCTCAAAACCCATTGGTTTCTTGCTATCTCCCTTTCTGTGACATAGCAAAGAGAGGGGTGCATAAAATGAGATTTATCGTGTCAGAAGCAACTTAAGAACATACTGCAAGTTGCTCCTGGTGTGAGAGAGAATTGTCCGTCTACAGAAACGTTGCCCAGAGGACGCCTGCATGTGTTACTATCCTGCTGGGCGGCTTCTCTCGTGTCCCTGCAAGCTTGAGCTGACAGACGGGAGCTCACCCTGTCTCATGGATTTGAAATGGCAACCTTCAGGTCAGCAGTTCAGCCAGCCCAAGGGTTTAACCCACTGCGCCATCGCAGCTCACAATTGAGAATGATACAGTAGGAGTTATACAGGCTGTGTTCAGAGACAATGCTAAATCAACATGATTCCCCAGTGGTTGTTGCACTTTTGGCTACAGAGTCCTAACTACAATACATGCTTTTTATCAGCCATCACATGGCTATGTTAGGAGATGAGGCAGCAAGAGACAGGTCTATTTTGAACCATGATTTTTGATTCTTGATACCAGTGATCCTACAAAACAACAATCCTACAAAAGTTATCAAATGGCAGTGTTTTTATAAGCTTTCATTTTTTTATTATTCCAACTTATTACAGGGGTTTGTCAGCAAGATTTATTCTGGGGTTTGTCCTGACAGGGCCGTAGCCAGAAATTTTTTTTTTGGGGGGGGGGGGGTTAACCCCTTGCACACACCCCTCCCCACTACAAACCTGTCAATATCTGCTTGAGATAGTGCCTGGAGGGACTCTTAATGTTTTGTGTCTCATAGATTTAGCATGGGGATTTGGTTAAAATTCATGAGTAAACCAGGTTTTTTTATAACCTGAAAAATTTCAGGGGGGGGGGGTTGAACCCCTAAAACCGCCCCCTCGCTACAGGCCTGTGTCCTGATATTATCTTCAAATGAGATTTGTCCAAGGTTCCCAATGCACTTCCATGGCTGAAGAGGGATTTGAACCCTGGTCTTCTGGAGTCGACATTCAAATGACTGTATTGTGCTGGTTTACATTGTCAGACTAGCTCATATCATCTATGACCACAGGCTATGCTGGGTTGATGGAACTGTATTCTAACAATAACTTGCAGGCTTAAGGATAGACTTTCATTAAGGCTAATTATAAGTCCAAGTTTGACCAAAATGACAAATTATACTTAGTTGAAAACGTTGAAAATATCCTTGCAGCATGCCAAAGGAGGACAGTAGAGTTTTATGACCCAAATAAGCCACAGCATAATCTGTGAAACTCATGAACACACATTATGTTCATTAAACACTGTAAGGTTACAGGTATGTAAACTTAATACAACTGTAACTGAGCAAATGTACCAATTTTAAAACATCAATGATCAGCATAGTGCTAAATTAAATACTTGGTCAGCTCTGACCCAAGTCTTTTTTGTTTGAGTTCACTCTGGAATATGTCCCAGCAACCTATGACATTCTAATATGTCCCAGTGACTATTCTAATAGAAATAGTCTTGTATTAGAAATAAATCAGGCTATATGTACACAAACAGGGTAAGCTTTTAATGTTTTGAATAGAACTATTAATACATTTTAGCTATCAAGGGGATAACTAAATGCCAAACTATAGATACACTATGTTCCCAGCGGAAAAATTCATAGCTCCACACTGCAGGTCTTTGTGCGTAAATGACAAATACGATACTGCTTGAAATATATGTAATAAAACCATCTCCAGTGGAGATGAATGATAATTGCACATTTATCTCTGCTTACATTTATCTGAAGACTGGGGATCAGATCCTGTGTATTTGATTTCTGGGCAAGGTTGGAGCATGAATCAGTAATCTGAAAGTGTTTTTCCAGTTATTTCAGGGAGCCCACGCATACACCTGCATTGTGCTTATGCTCAAGCACCAGAGCTTCCTGCCCTCTCAGTGGGAGCTGTTTTGCTACAAAAAGGCAGCAGTTTCCATTACACCCCAGGGATCTTGCTGCTGAGGAAAATAATAACAGCGGGTACACGGTTCTTGCTGCATGCTTCTTTAGAACAGAGCCAATGTAGACGTGTGACCCATTGCATATACTTTTGTAGTACCTCAAGTAGTAGGAAGAATGAAAATACGTGCTGATCATAGCTCATGATGCTGACTGTACACGATTTATTCCACATGGGCATAACCATGAGAAATCTAGAAGAATAACAGATATAGCAGTATTATTGATTTAACTTCTATGTTGCCTTTTGTTCCCCAAAGGAACCTCCCCCCCCCCAGCAGTTCACAGAAACATAACTATGCCTAAAACAATCAACCCAATAGTAAAATGGACACCACAAGAACGCTGCTGTTTCTTGCACACCTAGCACTGTGAGCTTTACACTTGATTGCTTGGGTTTGCTACAGCCAAAGCAGATTTGAAGAAGTCATCCTGAACCTCCTTTTTCAAAGCAGTTCTCATTCAGGTTTGTGGCATAAGCCGCAAGGCTAGTCAGTTCATCACTGTTTAGAGATCAGCATTTTACGCAACACAAATGAGTCAAAATGACAAATGAGTATAATCAAATTGACTTAATAACAGATAATGTTGAGTTGTTAGATGGAAATTCAGTAGTCAGATCTGTAACATTTTACAGTCCTACTCTGAATTGAAGCTTTGCCATTCATCTTCCTTAGTTTTAGGAGGTGAACATAAAGCCCATAAGATGAGCCTGTTCCCTGATGCAATCTCCACACAGATATAAAGCCAGGATAAGTTGAAGACTTATCCTGGCTTCATATAAACAGTGATGAAGGGATAGCTTACAAAAAGGAGAAATGCAAATAAAAGGCCAAACACTGGTGATTTGGGACATTTTTTCTTCTCTGGCAATAGCAAAGCTGTACAAATGTATTTTAAAAAAATAATTGTGCCCAAGATAAAGGACTCATTTACACTGTACACTCCTTCATTTTATATAAACATATATCAACATTTACATTTTGTGCACACTGCATTTATAACTCATAATATTTACGTACATACAGTATTATGTCTCTGTTTTAAATTAAGGTGCAATTTATCAAAACGTATGCTATATGCATTTTCCCTTTAGTTCTTTGGCACATATCCTGGCTTATATATTGAATAGAAAAGTGTAACATTGAGTTTGTCTAATCCTACATAATTTTTTTTATGGTTCTGATAGTAATTAAGTGCTTTTTCCCATTTGACACAAGCTTATTTACAAAAAAGGTGTTCTCTGAAGTTTAGTTTGTGTTGCAAGTGAGATGGCAAACATGGATTTTGGAAGGTGAAAGGAAAGTATAATTTTGGATGTGGAAGAATTAAACCAGTGGTTCTCAACCTGTGGGTCCCCAGGTGTTTTGGCCTACAACTCCCAGAAATCCCAGCCAGTTTACCAGCTGTTAGGATTTCTGGGAGTTGGAAAGCCAAAACATCTGGGGACCCACAGGTTGAGAACCACTGAATTAAACAGTATGTAAGAATCAGATGAAATGTTGAATGTTATGGAATGTTTTGACGAAGAAGCCAAACTCATATGACCAATTTGAGAATTATGTTATCATGGGGCGCTTTGAATGTGATTTTCCTGCTTCTTGGCAGGGGGTTGGACTAGATGGCCCACAAGGTCTCTTCCAACTCTATGATCTATGTACAATACAGGGGTAGATTATATATAGTGTCTGGTGGATAATCTGAGGTCCGAGGCTTCATATTTTTGCCACCACAAAATGGTAGGAAAAGCCTGTTGTGTAAATGGATGTATGCTTTTGAAACACCGGCTTTCATCCTCTATTTTATTTGTTTTTCTAGAGTTAATAAATACTAGCAGATTTCAAGATACTTGTGGTCACTTTCAGATGAGGAGTGATAAAGAAAGCAAAGTTTTCATAATTTCAAGATGCAGCAAAATTGTTTAGTCACAGTATCTGACATACTGCTGTTTCCTTGATTTAATTTATCATAGGAAAAATAATAATAAAGCTTCTTATAACTTCCATTTTCCATAATCATTTGCTTTAAAAGAACATACACACTCTTTTAAAAAAAATGAACACTTATTGCAGAGACTTTCTCATATTCCTATTTGCCATGATCTACAATAATTAATCTTCTGGTACATAATACATTTATGGGGAAATGTCCTAGATGTTATTCAAATAAAAAGTGGAAGCATTTAAAAATAATCCATGGATGGAAAACAGAGTTATGCTTCTGAAAATAACATATCTTTCAATTCATTGTCCCAACGGATGAGCATGTGCATTGCAAGCAGACACCTTGAATCCTCCGGAATATGATACAACTTTTAAGAAATACATATTTTTACAACGTATCTTTTTCTTAAGTCTGCCCACAATTACCAAATGCTTGAAAAACTCAGAGCTAAGGGAAACTCTAGAATCATCATATCCAAAGGAGCTCACTTGGTCTCTAAGCTTGCTAAAAAAATTCATATATGAAGACATCCTTCAGAGTAGGTTGATGTCAGAGAAGCTGGGTAATCTCAGTTTATTATGATGCATGGTTTCACCTATGTTGGGTCCCCAAATGCTGTGTTCTCTGTGCGCTTATCTATGTTCTCAGTCTATCTATGTCCAGGATGTGCCTACATTTCTGCTTTATAGAAATCTCCACAGCTTTGAACATGTTGGATATTCCTGCATCAAATGATTGAGGAGTAAGGGTACCCATGTTCCCAGTTGTGGAGACATATAAAACACTGGTAGCTTACACAACGGGAGCAAAATGACTGTGTTCTTTGGGTTGTTGCAGGTGAAGAGACGGGTGAGAGAAAGAGAAATGCATGTCTTCCCTTTGTGTGCCAGCTTGAATACAAGGCAGAAGAGAAAGCACAGCATATGGGGCCAGAAGTGCGAGGGACCCAGAACATGGTTGAAAGTGGGGCTTCCCATGTCCTTTGATCAAATGTGGGCCCCTCGTCCATCAGTCAGCTTCAGAACTGTGATGTTTGAGTGAACGAGATGGTGTCAGATTTATCTATAGCAAAAGCCCCATTCACATAGGATTTCTTGGTTTTTGTTTCCTCACTGTCAGGTGTGGTGGTTTCCAAGGCAAAAGGGTTTGCTATGTTGACTTCTGGGATGACCTCCATCTGACCCAGTTCATCTTGGGAGAGCTTCTCCACAATTCCCGTCCCAAAGGCATCGCCAAGAACGTTCACCATAGTTCTGAATCGATCCCTACAAATTAAACAGTTTAGGTTGGTCAGGGAAGTTGGGTCTAGATTCAAAGCCAGAAATTCAATTTCAAATTCATCCATACCAGAAAAAAAACACAGTTGAAAGAGAACAAATCCCTGTTAGTGACTTATGAAGATGTTTATCAGGGTCACAGCAAGAGTGTGCCAATACTGTTCAGGCATTTTTGATGAACACGGGATGTTCCTTTCCTACTCCTACACTTCCTATATGGTGTCTGGATATACAGAGTGCTTCAATGCGCATTAGTATTCCTTGTGCCCCAGTCATGGAGCATCAGTCATATCACTGGCTACCACTGTGCCTCTAATGCCCATACACTGCAATGCCACAGCAGTTCAATGTGAATATGAATGTTTCGAAGCTACTCAGTTCCATTTTGCACACATATAAGGCCATTTGCAAAGACAGATGTTCTAAGCAAAATGTCAGACACTATTGTTCCACATGCAAAGCAAGTTGTATAAACCTTGCCCAGTTCAAGTGGTTGTAAATTAGTTACTTTCTGCAAGTTGGCCAACACACATTTTGGTGCCTCTATGTTAGAATTGTTCCTGGGTCTATTTGACCTGCTGATTCCAAAGATGGCACTAGATCAGCTGTAGTTTTTGAGAAATAGTGCATATGCCAGATACCTGTCACCACCTGCTTACCCATAGAAAACCATGATAATCATATCTAAGAAACTAGAGCTGTTGCATTCTATCCAATGCCCCAAATGACCTCTGGAACAGGCCTAAAAACCAAGACGCCATTTTTAATTGGGCTGTGTTATACATTTGAGTTGTAAGTGAAAAACCTTTAAGCAACATGACACCATGGAGCAATGAACCTGCCAAGTGATATATGGTGTAATTTCTGGTGTATGTCAATACCATGAATTTGCTTCTTGCAGAAGGAACTCTACACTGTAAATACAAATATAGGAGGTGAGACTGCAACTACACATCTACATTTCATAGGGGGATTTGTCAATGACAGTTTAACAGTGAATTAACTTATTTTCACATGGGGATGTTCAGCTGGATCTATGTACATTTCCTATTTGGAACTGTGGAACAAAATCCTTAGTGTGTCACTTGTTAATATAGATAACTGAGTGTCAAGAAAATGTTAACATAGCTGTGAAGTTGTGCCTTCAAGATGAAAAATGTTCAGAAACGTACTGATAAGAAATAGCCTCTCTTGATTCAGTAAAGCTTTCTATGTGCTAGGTTAACATATGCTCAATATAATCAGTAACATTCTCAAACTAACTATAGGATATTCACTGTTGAGAATAGCTGTGGATAGGGGTTGTATAGGTTTTAATATGGTGCGATTCCCCATATCCTCAAGGATATATGTTCCTTGATCTACCGTGATTAGCGAAAATAACAGAAAATTGCAAACCCTATTGAATGAATTACTGTCAGCAGAAGCATTAAGTCACACTAGATGAACTAGGAAATGCCTATACAGAACACCTCTCTACATTTCTAGGATCTCCATTGTGACTCAATGGTTGACATCTAGTAGAAGCATACCACTTCTCTAAGCATCACTACGTCTTCTAACATGACTCTATGGTCAGCAGTTAATAGAAGCATACCACGAAGTCATACTAGAGGAGCTAGGAAAATACCCCTGCAAATCCATCAAAATACCCAGTTGCAACAGCTCATCCTGCCCCCTCCAATATTTGGCAGACATCAAACTTGTAGAAACAGACCTTTGGCTACAATTTGCCTACCCTTATGTTACCATATTTGAGAGAAATAGTCTATTAAGTACAAACGTTTATGGCAAATACAGTAGAGTCTCACTTATCCAACACCCACTTATCCAACATTCTGGATTATCCAACACATTTATGTAGTCAATGATTTCAAAACATCGTGATATTTTGGTGCTAAATTCGTAAATACAGTAATTACTACATAGCATTACTGTGTATTGAACTACTTTTTCTGTCAAACATGATGTAAAACATGATGTTTTGGTGCTTAATTTGTAAAATCATAACCTAATTTGATGTTTAATAGGCTTTTCCTTAATCCCTCCTTATTATCCAACATATTCAATTATCCAACGTTTTGCCGGCCCGTTTATGTTGGATAAGTGAGACTCTACTGTACCGGCACACTGCAAAATGAAGAGACAAGTTCAGCATGAGAAACTTACAGGAGCCAATCCACGGCTATGATGAGGGTAACGTCTTCAGCAGGAAGCCCAACTGCACTCAGGACAATTACCATGGTCACAAGTCCTGCCTGGGGCACTCCTGCAGCTCCAATGCTGGCTGCAGTCGCTGTTACACTACATCCAACAACAAAAAGGCATCAGAAATGTTTCTGCTTTGATTAGAGTTATGCTGTCAAGGAAATACTTCTTGAAATTTCTGAAAGTTATGTGTTCTTTATTCTGCAGAGAATGCCACCTGCTCAATGTTTGCAAAATTATCAAATTCAGGGACTGTAAATTTCTCAAATACATGCCACCTATGTATTCATCTATGTATTTAGCAGTACCATAATTAGGGCAGATATGAAGGCAACGCAGAGAAAGCTAAAGACCTCGTAAAACTACAATTCCCAAGATTACACAGCATTGAGCTACAGGAGTTAAAGTGCTTTAATTCTACAGTGTAGATGCAGCCATAGACAACTGATTACATTGCTGAAGGCTGCTTGCTGAGTAAGCCTTTTAAGATATAGGAAGGAAGTTAAGGTGAAGCTCTGGCCTGGTTTAAAACAGCAGAAATTGCTATGAAAGCAACCATTTCTACTTAACTGCAGCATTACAATGAAAACAGCCCCTCTGCCACTGACTGCCTTTTCTCCTCCTCTTTCATCTCCTCCTTCTGAGGCACAGACTGGAATGTTGACCAGTTTGCAATGTAAGCATCTTGGATCTTGGTTATCAAAGGTGGCATGGTGCCCAAATATGGATACTCCTGCTGCTTGTGCAGTTAATCAAACAATAGCAGCAATTATTCAATGACACTTTCACCTGCAATGCATTGAAGTACCTGGAGCCAATGGGTTTTCGAAGGCTATCAAAACCCAAAGGATTTGTATGTGTCAGATAACTCACCCCTTATCTGCCTACGTTGCTGATTTACCTCTTGAGAGGGAGTGCAACGATTGATATTCCCTGCATGTAATTCTATTTTTAGAAAGACAGTAGATTTTCCAGCTGGCTCACTTTTGTGTGTATTAAGCATTATGAATGATAAAACAGCTCATTGCTACCCCCCTCCAAACACCATGTACAGTAAGCGAAAATAATTGCAAAGCACAAGTCTTACCTGACGGTCACAATCTGGCCAATATCTAGTACTAAGTCATTAAGCTGTGCAATAAAAACAGCAGCTACTGCTTCATATAGTGCAGTACCGTCCATGTTGATTGTAGCTCCAACTGGCAAAACAAATCGTGTAATTCTCTTGTCAACATGGTTGTTTTCTTCTGCACAGCGGAAGGTGACAGGTAAAGTAGCTGAACTAGATTGCATACGTTGAGGGGAAAATAAATAAAAGACTTTGAGAGGCACACAAAATAACATGCTTACCAAATACCTGTTAATTTTACTACTTATGTAAACTAAGTCTGTGATGGAACGACACCCCATGGAAATCAAGATGTGAAGCTCATCTAAAAAAAGGGCAGAATATAGAAAACTTTTAATCATTATTGCTTATTTTAGTATTCATTTATCTTTTAATTAAAAAATTAACAATAAAGAACAGATTAGATTTGTATGCACATCTCTGTGCCTTCAAGACTCCTGTTGGTTTATGATGGCCCATGAATTTCATAGGGTTTTCCTAGGTAAGAAATGCTCAGAGGTCGTTTTGTCAGTTCCTTCCTCTGAAATACAGCCTGTAGCATCTGATATGCATTGAAGGTCTCCCATCCAAATACTAACTAGAGATGACTCTTCTTAGCTTCCAATTTCAGAAAGGATCTGGTGCTGCTTCAATTTATGCCCTTGGATTAGCCTTACCTTGAGGAAATCATGAGTGCTGTCAAAAGTGCCTCAGCCATCCCCATGGCAAACTTATATGGATTCTTCCGGACTATGATTAAGTATATTAGTGGGAGAACTATAACAGAATGGATTGCAAGCCTGCAGGAAAGAAAATCAAATATTACCTAACAATCAATCTGACAACTGTGAGAGAATTACTTCAGATAAACTATTCTAGAATTAGTAAAGCATTCCTCTTTGACTTCCAGCACTATATCCGGTGACAGATCATAATTATGATAATATAGTATTTCTACAGAGAGTTCAAATCTCGTTAGCCATTCCACTAATTAAAGTGGTTTTAGGTCTTAATTATGTATTTAAAAAGGCAAATAACTCATACAAGATCCTTGTATTACTTTTGTGGGAGGGCAGGAAGGGATGAAGTTGGTATTTCCCATGTTAACCCTTTCCCTCAAGCAACCTTGCTTGAAAAAAGAAGGGAGAAATAACAACAGCAACAACAATGGGCCTCTCCTCACAGCTCAAGGCAGGGTGACGTCACAGTTTGTCTATATCCAAATCATGTGTATATATGCATATTCTCCCATAATTCCTTCCTAAATTATTGTAACAGGGAGACGATGGTTGATTATATGAGGCTCCTCTAAGGGTTACAGACAATGGTCATAAGACTTTGAATTTTTTTTTGAATGGTGAGTAATCAAGGAATCTCTTCATCCTTTACAACAGTGGTTCTCAAACTGTGGGTCCCCAGGTGTTTTGGCCTACAATTCCCAGAAATCCCAGCCAACTTACCAGCTGTTGGGATTTCTGGGAGTCTGGGGACCCACAGGTTGAAACCCACTGCTTTACAAGATATTGGTCAAGATCTTGCATGGAACATGGTTATGATACTGTAGTAGCTGCATTCTGTCTCCTGATGGGTCTTCTTAAGACCGACTTTAAAATCTAGGCAGTTGTACCAAGCAAAGGGAGCTTGCAAGCAAGGCAGTAAAGACAGTGAAAGATGGCACATTCAGCCCCACACATCAGAGAGCCATGGTGTGATAAGGAGATGAGGCAAGACATCAGAGCAGCACCGTTTTTGTTCATCACATTGCAGATCCCTGGCAATGGTACCATGATCTTAAACATGAATATGTAGCAGATAAAGTGTAGCTTTATCTTATGACATCATGACTGTCTGACATGATAACAGTCATTATCTAAGTCTCATTATTAGCTGAACATAGAGTATCTTTCCTCCCACTTTCCTTGAGAAAATATGAAAGAAATTTTAAAAGCACATGACTATTTTTGTTGTCTCTGATGCATAATGTCTGTAAAATTAGAATTCCTTCTGCAGTCAGATATAGAAAAATTGATTTACCGTACAAATCATTTAAAAATCAATATAAAACCACCCTTTTAATTTTTCAATGAAAGACATACCCACTTAGTACAGTAGCCATATAAAGACCCAGTTTGCGAAAAATTTCCCAATCTGCAACTTCTATTATTTTTCCAGCAATCAAAAATAAAATACCCACTGGCATATACCTGCAATGCACAAAACAACATAAGGATTATTCTGTGGCAATTTTCACTTAAATATTATTACTCAAAGGTATGTTGACACATATTTTTATCTCCATTTCACATTTGAAGCAAAGTCAGAATACTAATTTAATAAAGAGTCCATATTCCCAAGATACTGATTTTGGGATTCCATACTCATTGTTATTTAATAGGTTTAATTACAGTAACATTTTAATAATAAATTTGCAAAAGAGTCTTTGATAGAAATTGCCTGAATTGATTTTTTTAATACAATAATTGACTTATTTCAAAGCTATGTATTGTTGAAGGCTTTCACATCCGGAATAACTGGAGTGTTATGTAGTTTCTGAGCTGTCTGGGCATCCTCTGAAAATGCAGGCAAAACATCTGGAGAAAACACTGCTAGAACATGGCTATACAGCCAGAAACTACACAATACCCCTATTTAAAAGCTGCTTTATTTTAATACAAAATCTAAAAATGATTGAAACCGTCCTGTAATCTCAATGACTATGTAGAGAATAAAACATACCAAATGTTATTACAAATATGGTCAGAACCATGTCAAGGTATTATGTAAATACCATAGTTATGGTGCTATATAGTGAATCCCATCCTGATTACTCCCACACTCCCTTACTCTGAAGAAGTTGTTGCAGTTGACAGGGGTCTAAGTCCCCCTGTCACTTAGAAAGTTGCTGAGTTTACATCCATACATGTGATTTCTAGTAAGACAAACAGGGGCAGGAACCTGTTCCAATTCACCCTTGTGTCAGAGGCAGCTCACACAAGAAAAGGTGAGAATATTAGTTGGTTGCTTCCTGAAGGGCAGAGGAACAGAGCCCCACTGACTGCAGTGGCTACTTCTTGGTAAGTGGAAAATGAGGGACTTACACAGTCACTATGTAACTCCTAAACTAGGAACTACACATAGATCATGAGTACAAAACAGCCACAAGTGTGTAACTCTACATTACTCATTTGTTACTACCCAACTGGATTCCAGCCAACCCCTAGTATTGATTAAAATATTCAGAAGTCAATATAAACAATGTAAGAGAGCTAATTAAGAAAATATTATTCTACTTACCACATTATCATCTGAACAATGTACATTGTGGCATCATTTAGTGCATTGAAAAAGTCCACCAGCACTTGTCCCTTTTCTCCCATTTTTCCGATAACAATTCCAAATACAAGGCAAAAGACTATCAAGCCGAGCACATTAATACCATCGGAATACATGCCCACTATTTGGTACACTTTGGTTTTGTTCTGCAGATTGAGAGTGGAAGAGAAAAGATCACCGGTTAACAGAGGTGCATTTTGTTGATATGAAACTTAAGCATCTTTATTCTTGTTTAGGAAATTACAGCAACTTAAATCCGTTTGCAGTTTGTTTTCTGTTTGATTTGTTACATTACTGTCTGGGTGAATGCAAACTTTCTAGCATTTAATGGCTCCATTTGGTGAGAATAAAGCAGAAATGTTCTTAAGAGGATTTGACGGGTCTCTGTAAATCACTTTTGCTTCCTTTCATAAATGATTATATTTATAACAAGTATAATTATTCAATTCTAGGTATAGTTTCACTAGACGTATCTATATAATTTCAGCAGCAAAACAATGTCATTTCCTACAGTACGCAGTAGTACTCATACCTGTGAAGTCTGTGTTGGCATTATGGGTGGCAATGGGTCTACTGTGGGGAGAGTGCCATTTTTGTCTCTTTTTTTGGAGGTTACTTCTTCACGTTTGGTCTTATACTGAAAGTTAAACAGATATCGATTTCATTGTGATGAAACAAGGGACTGAAAAACACCTACATTGGCAGTATCTTTAGGATTTAAGACATTTAATTAGGGCTTGTAAGCATGTGCATATTGCAAAAGGTTATAAAATACTAACAAGAAGTGCAAAACCCATATTTAAAATAGTAAAAACTGTTGCAAGTGACAGAAAAAGACTACAAACTGTTATATAACCACAAATGCTAATTGTCTTTAATACTAAAATGATTTTTCCTTTTAGAAGCATTTGGCTTCTGAACAAAATATTGTAATTAGAACTAATCTATGTCTTGATTTGAATACTAGCTGGATAACTTCAACCCCTCGTTTCACATTCTGCTTTGCAATGAAATTAGGATTTTTTTCCTCTTTGGAAGACCCAATGTGAACTAGGATGAACTAGGCACTTTGGTTTTTATACACAGAGTGGAATAAGGAGAGGAAAAAACTGTGATGGGAAACTATAAAGTAATCTTATAAAGTAAGCTTAATAATAATAATAATAATAATAATAATAATAATAATAATACTTTATTTATATTCCGCCCTTTTCCCCAAGGGGGCTCAGAGCGGACTACAGTACAGATACAGGCAAACATTCAATGCTTGTTACAATATAATAAGACACACATACATAGACAAAGGCAAAGGCTTCTCTTTTCATTTCCGGCTCTGGAGGCGGTTCTTATCTCTGGCTTTGGGGGAGGTACTATTCTCCATTTCCAAGCTGAAGAGCCTGCATTGTCACCTCTGGTCGTGTGACTGGCATGACTCCTTTATGCCTTTCCCGCCAAAGCGGTAGCTATTTTTCTACTCATATTTACATGTTTTTTAACTGTTCGGTTGGCAGGAGCTAGGGCTAGCAGTGCAAGCTCACCCTATCCCACGGATTCAAACTGCCAGCCTTCAGGTCAGCAGTTCAGCAGCACAAGGTTTATCCCATTGCTCCACCGCAGACCCCATTCTTTAGAGTTGTTTATGGGCCTGAGGCTGAGCTCAAACCAAACCTAGGTTCTCTTTGCACAGGTTGAAAACATGTTGCATAGACTGAGGTGGGCAACTTGTGGCCCTCCAGGTGTTACTAAATAGCAACTGATCAAACTCTAGTTAAAATAGTCAAGTGAGAGAGATTCTCCAACTGGCAGTCTAAAAATATCTTAAGGAAGAGCTGCATAATCCCGCTAAGAAAGCAATCAGTTCTTAGTCATCCAGAATGACTAACTATTCCTAAGTAAGGAGTCTTACTTAAAACACTATATGTAGGCAGTTTGGAGAACAGCAATAATCTGACAAAAATCATGACATTTATTCTGAAAAATCAAGATAAAATTCAAGCAGATCATTCCAACGGACTGATCACACTATCTATTCATCAGTGTTCAAACTCTTCTCTGTTTCTCTGTTTCTGCACAGCTAAAAAATGAAAAAAAAAACTCTGCTGGTGAATTGGCTGCTTTTTTATTGATGTTGTCATTTGTTACTTTTGGACAACAAAGTTATTTCTATAGCACCCTTGTAAAAAAGTATATAATATGTACAGTCAGCGATACATAATTGTTTATAGAGATACTGGAAAAAAGGGCAAAGAACTTATTCAAAAATACCATAATTGAATTTACCTGTTGAAAACAGGCCTGCACAAGGTTTTCTGGGAACATATTCCTGCAAAGATATCCCAGTGTTATAATGAAAAGCATGTTCAATATAAAGCAACTGGCAAGCATAAAAACAACCTCCCTCCTGAAAATATATACCCCATCTTGAACAAGATGGCATGGTTAAGGGTCTAACAGTTGAACTAAGATGTTGGGAACCCAGGGTCCACATCTCAGCTCAACCATAGAAACCCATTCTGCAACCCTGGACTAATAATGTTCTCTTAGGCCTCTTCTACACAGCTGTACCAAATCCAGATTGTCTGCTTTCAACTAGATTATATGGTAGTGTAGACTCAGATAATCTAGTTCAAATCAAATAATGTGGATTATCTGCCTTGATATTCTGGATTATAAAGCAGTGTAGAAGAGCCATCAATCTGCCAAGATAATCCTGTTTCTAAACTATCTGTACTTTTTAAAAACTGCAACGTTAGAATTTATTGTACAATTTTTTCAAACTCACACAACCCCCAGGAA
Organism: Anolis carolinensis; assembly: GCF_035594765.1. NCBI lineage: Eukaryota > Metazoa > Chordata > Lepidosauria > Squamata > Anolidae > Anolis > Anolis carolinensis. The sequence goes on from NC_085842.1 coordinate 241,293,964, forward strand.
CTATTCCAATAAAGTTTGGGAAGCCATTCTGAATTGATCTAGGCCTCTTCAGCCTGCAGCCTTCCAAGTGTTTTGGACTTCAGCTCCCAGAATTTCTGGCCTGCATAAATAGGGGTATAACATCTAGATCCAGGGAAGTCATGCTACCCCTCTATTCTGCCTTGGTCAGACCACACCTGGAATACTGTGTCCAATTCTGGGCACCGCAATTGAAGGGAGATGTTGACAAGCTGGAAAGCGTCCAGAGGAGGGCAACTAAAATGATCAAGGGTCTGGAGAACAAGCCCTATGAGGAGCAGCTTAAAGAACTGGGCATGTTTAGCCTGCAGAAGAGAAGGCTGAGAGGAGATATGATAGCCATGTACAAATACTTGAAGGGAAGTCATAGGGAGGAGGAAGCAAGCTTGTTTTCTGCTGCCCTGCAGACTAGGACGCGGAACAATGGCTTCAAACTACAGGAAAGGAGATTCCACCTGAACATCAGGAAGAACTTCCTCACTGTGAGAATTGTTCAGCAGTGGAACTCTCTGCCCCGGACTGTGGTGGAGGCTCCTTCTTTGAAGGCTTTTAAGCAGAGGCTGGATGGTCATCTATCGGGGGTGCTTTGAATGCGATTTCCTGCTTCTTGGCAGGGGGTTGGACTGGATGGCCCATGAGGTCTCTTCCAACTCTACTATTCTATGATTCTATCATTCTATGATCTTTAAACAAGCTGGAGAGGGCTTCTGAGAGTTGGAGGCTCAAACAGCTGGAGGGCTGCAAGTTGAAGAGGTCTGGAGGTTGTGGCATGAGGAAGTTAGAGGTAGACAGAAGGATTCGTAAAATATAGCAGGCAGACAGACAATAAGTTGTTTCACTGTGAGCAGGAACTCAGCATGAAGAAATTACCTCTATCCAATTTAAGACATGCAGCTCTTCCAGCCCAGTGTCATAGTGTGACCATTTAAAAAGATATCATTAACTTTAGTGGTGAATTTGAGGGAATGGGACTTGGGAAATTACTTCTTAACCATGGATAACACCAATTATTTCAGGTTCTCACCTAACCAAGTCTAACATGGCATCCACTGTAGACACATCGGGTGTGCTGCCCATCCTGTCGATATCTTCAGCATTCTGGGATACTCCAGGTTTGATAGTCACAACTAGTACAATCCCTGCAATTGAGAAAAAAATCCTACTTTGGAGAAATGTGAAGTTTGCATTCAGCATTAAAAAAACCAAGACAAAATATACATAGAGCTTAGAAACATATTCTTTTGGTGTATGGTCCCCTAAATTGGTATTATTGGAGCTGTACATCAAAGAAGCAGTGTTTCCATGCTCTGATTATATCTTCTTAAGGATCAGGACTTGGCTTGTTCGAAAACCCATTTAATGATATGAAGTCATCACATAACAGCAGACTGCAATTGAGTCTGGGCTGAAGAACAACAGAAGAGGATCATAAGGTATTTTGTATGCTTGAAGAGCAGGAGACAACAGCCTGTTAAGCTTCCTAGTCATATCATCATCATAATCAATAATAATAATTAATATAATATTTTGTTTGAAAAACCTGTCTGAATCAAATGGCTTTAGCCTGCTGCCAGAAGGAGTGCAAGGAGAGTGCCATTCTGGTCATTTGTAGTCTCCACAGAACGTATTCCCCCCCCCCCCCTCCATTAATTTGGAAATGCTTATTTGGAAATGTGCTCATTGCTGTGAATTGTACACAGAAATGTCAATGAAAGAAAATTTCTACATATTGTGATAAGCTCTCCTTAAGGTTAATGGGAAGAGGAGTAAATATTATTAGCTCTGTACTATACAAGCAATGCTATAGCAAAACCTTATTTTTTCCCCAAAGGGAATTCTGTAGGCATATGAACCGGCACACTGCAAATGTAATATATGGCAAAAATAAAAAAGTCTGTGGGTGTAAGTGTTTATAACCACATTTTTATCTAATTTTGTTTTTATACTTTAGGAGTCTAGACTTGGTAAGAAATAGCTATTTATTGATAATTGCCAAACAAATTAAAAATACCCATAATTTTATAGCGCAAAGCAATTTAATGATAATAAAACATCTTATTACCTAGGATTACAGCAAGTATTGTAGTGACAAAGTAGTATACAACTGCCCGCAAGCCAATCTTTCCAGAAACACCGGAGTCCAAAGCAGCAACACCTGGGAAGATGGGTGGGAAGACAAATACAGTTTTTAATGAATAAATACTTGGAAAGAAATGCCGTTTATTGTGACAATTGGGAGTCAGTTTCAATCTTGGATTACGACTCTGGAGACCAGGGTTTGAATTTCTGCTCAGCCTTGAAATCCACTGGGTGACTTTGGACAAGTCACTCTCTCTCCTCCTGAGAGAAAAGCAAAGGCAAACCTGCTCTGAACAAATCTTGCCAAGAAAACCCTATGATACGGTCAACCCTAGGACAGTGGTTCTCAACCTGTGGGTCCTCATATATTCTGGCCTTCAACTCCCAGAAATCCTAACAGCTGGCAAACTGGCTCGGACTTCTGGGAGTTGTAGGCCAAAACACCTGGGGACCCACAGGTTGAGTACCACTGCCTTAGGGTCATCATGAGTCGGAAATGACTTGAAAGCACACAATAATGATTACAATTGTGGTTTTGGGTTTAACTACAGCCCCTTCTTATGGTAAGAATTATTTTGGGTGGAGGGCCAGGCTTTAGCATAGCAGGTTAAACCATCAGCTGCAGTAAATCTTGTCAATCAAAAGGTTGACAGTTCGAAACCCAGGTCAGGGTGAGCCCCCGGCTTTCAGCCCAGCTTTTGCCTACCTAGTAGTTCGAAAGCAAAATATGAATAAATAGGTACCGCTTTAAAAAGTGGGGAGGTATTTTAAGACACCCATAAGGAAATTCCAGAAAAATGCTTGTGATTTGACCAAGGAGGAAAGTTTACGAACAAAGCTCTTTGATAGAGTAACAGCACCTCCCCCTCCCCCAGTGGCGGGAACCGAGCACAAGATTCCAAGATGCCAAAGATGGGAAAAGCCCATGAATACTTCCATCTATGTACAATCATCTGTCTTGTCAGTGTATAAATGGCATTGAATGGTTGCCACATATGTATGTTCTGTGATCCGCCCTGAGTCCCCTTCAAGGTGAGAATGACAAAATATAAATACTGTAAATAAATAAATAAATAAATTTATATTGTAGAACTAATGCAGTTTGATCCCACTTCAACTGCTATGGCACAATGCTATAGAATCACAGGAATTGTAGTTTTACAAGATCTTTACCCTAATAGTGTTGGATTCCACAGTATTCAGCCATGGCGATTCAAGTGGTATCAAACTGCATTAATTCTATAGTGTAGGTGCACTCTTTGATGAATCAGACTAAAGGGCCACATAGTTCTCCATTCCATTTCCAGTAACACTTCCTGATGTTTGTTACCCATTGCTTGTCTCTCATAATGGATAATGAAAGATGCATTGGTGCAACGAAGAGGTCCGATTTTGTTATCATAGCTAAAAACAGATCTTGGCTACTGTCCAAGCTGGTTGGGGATTCTGGAAGCTGTAATCTCCAAAATAACTCATCCGTCCTCCGGCTAACAGTCAAAATTTTATCTCCTAGAACATTCGTATGTATGTGTGTATTCATGACATTTCAACTGACATAAGAAAAAAAACCAAGTACTTTAAAGATGTAACACAAATTGTTGTGTCACCTTAAAGAGAAGTCCACAAAAGCACATGCCATAACCAATTTGTTAGTCTTTTAAATTACTATGAGATTTAATTTTGTTTTCACTGCAAAAGACTGACATGGCCACCTTTTGGGATATGGATGCTTTTTAAAGCACCTGGGTGATGCAGGTAATTTATTTTATGAGATGTTAACTTGTATCTGTACCCGATGCAATAAAGCCTATGTTTTAATAAAAATCATTATGTTATTAGTTTTGGGGCATGACTCACTGAAATTAATGACAGCAGGTGTTGCCTCTCAGGGGTATTGATTTAATTAAAATTTAAGCAGCCAGGCAACAAATATTGTGTCGGCTTATTTTATTTACAACCACAGAGGGGGAGAGAGAGAAAGAAAGAAAGAAAGAAAGGGTGGTGACAGTTTAGCCTAAATTATTCCCTAATTAAGATGTCACATTTTTTGGAATAGAACTTCCAGCATGAAAGGTTGACATCATGCTCATATTTTTAGTCCTGAAAGGAGGAGTATTGATAGCGCAACACAGCATTCAAAACTGGCTTAATTCAGTGGCTGACAAATATAAGAGTGCTATTGTATTCATTTTCTTGGGGTGGGGGGATCAGATAGAGGGAAAAACTAATCTCGCCTTCTATTTTTTAATGGAAACATCCCAGAAAGGACAATAGATAAAACACAGGGAGTTATCCTGCAAGAACTTATGCTTCTTAAAGTTCAGTATTGCAAAAGAAACTCAGAAACCCTAAATGACCCAGTTCATGTTTGATCTTGAAATCTAAACGTTGTCAGCCCTGATGATTACTTGGATGGGAAACCACCAGATGCTCTAGAGTAGACTAAATTTCAGAAAAAAGAATTGACAAAGTCACCTCTGACTATTCCTTGTCTAAGAAAACACTATGAAATTCATAGGGTTGCCCAAAGATTCAACAAGTGAACATATGCACACATACTGTAATGCAAGCTCCCATTGGCTCCATGCAGAAGGATTTGAGTATTGCAGATACAGTAGAGTCTCATTTATCCAACATAAACGGGCCAGTAGAACATTGGATAAGCAAAAATGTTGGATAATAAAGAGGGATTAAGGTAAAGCCTATTAAACATAAAATTACATTATGATTTTACAAATTAAGCACCAACACATCATGTTTTACAACAAATTGACAGAAAAGGCAGTTTAATACACAATAACATTATGTAGTAATAACTGTATTTAGCACCAAAATATTGCAACATTGACTACAAAAACATTGACTGCTAAAAGGCAGACTGTGTTGGATAATAAAGAACGTTGGATAAGCGAAGGTTGGATAAGCGAGACTCTACTGTAAATTGCACTATGTTCAAGAGTTCAAGCGGATGTTTTACTTCAGAAAACATTTAAGCCCCTTCCTGCCTATATTTTGTGGGATATGTTTTGAGAACATTGGAGACCGTTTTGGACTTCAACACTCACAATTCCTAACAGCTAGTAGGCTGTAAGGAATTGTGGGTGTTGAAGTCTAAAACACCTGGAGGGCCGAAGTTTGTCCATGCCTGCTTTAGTTCATTAGAAAAAATTACAATTTTCTTATTCTTTTTATCCTACAAATGTGTTGCTTATGTCTCAAAGTGAGAGAAAATCTTAACATTTAAGCCAATTGTGTAGTCCTTGTGATTTAGTGGCTGCATGTCTCAACAAGCAGTTTTTCAAATTAAACTAGTGTTAACCATCCAGTTTCTGATCAGATAACAAAACATGATACATTCAACTGAAGAAACTCATGTGAACATGACTAACAGACATTTTTCACCATTTGAGGGGCACCTGTTCCAAAATACATGATAAATTTAGCATATAGTTTGAACCTGAATTTTAATGTGAGAAAGATAGGAAGCAGAGATGGAACAGCAATAACAAAGTTACAGTTCTCTATCCTATGAGAATCTGAGTTTCCATTTCTAGACATAGGCTTCCAAATGTGCAGATATTGTAAATATAGCATCTTAAACCAATACATAAGACGAAGCAGCTGCAATCTGCTCCCCACCTCATTAAAATACATAAATGACCAGTGTAAATGAATGTCTGAATAAGGTGAAAATAAGCTAGGTGCCTTTTTCGAATACATGCAGGTCTACAATAAATCAAGTTAACCATTGGAGAATGCAATATTTAAGGCCCAAAGTTTGCATTTTGATTGCCATCGAGTTTTTACAGAGATAGCTCATGATTGCCCTAGATGGCACACAAACTAGAATTTTGGTCCGGTTGATCAGTGCTATATCAGATACGACTCAATTGGCTTCCATCAAGATTTCAATTTGGGCTAAAGCAGTAATTCCAACACATAGCCAGATATCTGGTTTTTATGATACAGTGGATTCTGCCATACTATAACCAGTATCTTTTTGCAGACTTAGGCCAGGATCATATTGATTAGTCCCAACTATAATAGACTCACTGATTCAATTTTTGAAGATATATAAGCAAATCTCTCTGACCCTGTGGATCTGTATTTCAACTAACAATACAACTCAGGCCTTAAAACAGCTGTCATTAATGGGCCACACTTAGCATGGCTCATGTGCTATATTAGGTTTTTTTTTAACTGTCAGTATGTCCACAAAGCATAACTACAATATAATTCAGTACTTATTTTGCAAAACTGTGCATTGAGTGTAAATAAACAATGCAATTTGTATGCATTATTTTGCAGGAAAGCTCATCTTAATGTTTGATAGTACTTGGTTAAGTAATAATAATTTTCTTAATGAGGGCAAAAGGAGTAAGGGGGTGCATACAGTACATAAGGTCAGATTTTTCATCCCTGCAGCCTATATCTCACGCAAGCACAAAAACAACCCACTGCCTTATCTGGGGACTAGCCAAGTATGCAGGATGAAATCAATCTCTGTGGGGAGAGGATTTATGGTTTGATCATCCAACACAGTCATGTTGGCAGAGGCAGTTAAACAGGCCAGACTTTTGGTGATCCTGCTTAATGACCAATTTATTGTGTGGGCTAGAATGGAATGGAGAAAGAAATGGGTTCTGTCAATTTGTTTCTAATGGCTAAGTGACTTGTTCTTCCTTTGTTAGAACTTCTGGGCAGGGAGGACAGATGCCACCAGTTCACATTCAGTGAAAGAGATATGTTTAATTTTGAGATCCCCTAATTTTGAAATTGAATTTTTGAATAATTAAAATATTATTGTAGGGCACCACCTTAGTTAGTTCAGGCTGAGATTTAATAAGTCTTTTAAAAGGCTGAAACATTCTATAAGTCATTAGAGAGTCATAGAGTTGGAAGAAACCACAAGAGCCATCCAGTGCAACTCCATTAAAGCAAACAAATAATTTTAATGGTTCACAAAACACAATGCTATTACCACATCTTTGTGTTATTGCCCAGTAAATTTCACTGACATAAATATTTTTGAGTGTCTGAGTAAAATCCTGTTTATATATACCGACGGCAGTGAGTATGCTAGATCTGCTTTCTCCCCACCTTCTCAACTTTATTGATTGATTTGATTTAGATGCCATCTTTCTCCCATAGTGGGGATTCAAGTTTAACCATTAAATGAAAAAAAATGTCTGCCACTGGGTAGTGGAGGAGAAGACAGAGCATATGCCCTTCTCCCTCTATTCCCATCCAGCTCATTACATATCTGCTGCATGGCTGCTGCTGCTGCTCTTGTAAGAGACAACTCCATTCTGCCATGCGAGTATATTCAATAGATGGCTATCCAGCCTTTGTTTAAATATCCCTAGAGGAGAAGACTCCACCACACTTCAAGGAACATATTCACGCTAAGGCTTCAACTGAAAATATATAGCTTTGTAATGAATAATGACTGCAACCCTACAAGTACTGCAAGATGAAACAACACATCACTGGCATCCTGGCTGTTTTTTCCATGTCAGGAGCAACTTGAAAAACTGCAAGTGGCTTCTGGTGTGAAAGAATTGGCTGTCTGCAAGGATATTGCCCAGGGGACACTTGTATGTTTTATCATCCTGTGTGAGGCTTCTCTCATACCCCTGCATGGGAAGCTGGAGCTGACAGATGGGAGCTCACCCCACTCCCCGGATTCAAACCGCCGACCTGGCTGCATGTGGTTGTTGTAGTTTGATGGGAGACAGGAGATGGCAGAACTTTCTCCAGAGCCCTTGGATAATAAATTCTAGGCCTCTTCATTACATGAAAGAAACTGAGGAATCACATACATGTACATGTGCACTGATTATAGTTAAAGGGGGGAAATAGAACATGTGGGACATTGGAAGGATTAACGTTATTCATGGTTGAGATGACTGTTATATAGTAGTTGCTGATTTCACCTTGAGTTGCATGAAACATCTTAGGATTAGAACATAAATTCAATAGTCTGACGTTGATATATAGTTTCAAAAATAAAAGGAAAGTTCTGCAAGGAGTTGCTATTTGGTCTATGGATAAGAACTGCAACAGCTAATATTTCAAACAGTTGGAATGATCATATTCTATCCAACAAGAGAGCTTTCGGTGCACCTTCGAATCAATTTATAGCCACCCTAAGATGAACCTGTCACAGTGTTTTCTTGGCAAGATTTGTTCAGAGGGGGTTTGTTGTTGCCTTCCTCTGAGGCTAGTAGAACGAGCCTTGTCTGAAGTCCCCAGTGAATGTCATGGCTAAGAAGTGACTTGAACCCTGGTCTTCAGAGGCATCGTTCAAAATTTAAAAACACTACTTCAGGCTAGCTCTCCACAAAGAATCAGGAATGGAAGAGACCACAAGGGCCATCTAGTTCATGTGGGAACACAAAATCAAAGCCCCTCCAACAGATATTCAGTCTCTGCTGCTTAGATATATTTCTTAGATATATTTGTGAATCAAGCATATACAGGCAGTCCCTGAGTTACAAACAACTGACTTACACATGACTCATAATTAAGAATGGAGCTGAGACAACAGGAAGTGAGAGAAATCTATCCCTCGGAAGGGAAATTCACTCCCGGAAGAGTTACCATGGGGAAAAGGTGTCTCTGCTGAAGTTGTATCACCAATACTTGTTTCCACAAGACACAATTTTCAAATTCCAATTATCACAAGGACAGAAAGTGGGGTGAAATCTTCCAAACAGGGGCACAGACAGCAAAACAAACACCATAAGGGTGTTAACCCTTCCCTATGCTATCCAAAGCTAAAAATATATATAAAAATTTGGGCTGGAGTTACATTTTAAAAATTTACCTGTTTTGAATACATGCAAAATCAACTTAGGAACAAACCTACAGAATTTTTCTTGTTCATAATTTGGGGACTGCCTGAAGAGACATCAGAAGGAGGGAAACGTGATACCTAAACCTATATATGGTGATTACCAATGAAAATATGGATCCATCTGTTTTTCTCAGCAAAACAAACAAAATGTCAGTTTTATGTATCACTTTCTCTCTACTGAAAAAAATCAGCTCGATGAAATATAGTTTGGAATAAAAGTCACTTTCTGTGTGGAGATTAATTAAGTACTCCATTTCCCATCCCAAGAATGCTCTAATACAGTATTTCTCAAATTGTGCTCCTCCAGGTGTTTTGGATTTCAAAATCAGACAGTTTACCAGCTATTAGGAATTGCGGGAGCTAAAGTCCAAAACACCTGAAAAACATTGCTCTAATAAAACCTGGATTCATACATATTCCTGTTGCAGTGATGGACAAACAAAACCAAGAATGACACACACCTTTTGTTACTTGCAAAGTTTGGTCATAGGTGGCTGGAATGTATCTCAGTACGTGCATAGATGTGGAGACTCTCACTGTATATGCAAACACATGCACTGCCAAAAGTAATCAATTCAGCCAAGTTCAAAATCCATCAAGCCTACATCGCAATGCCATTTTCTTCTCTCCCTGCACCCCCCCTTTTTTTTGCTGCTCTTTCTTTTGCTCTACCACAATACTTGTTTAGCTTATACAATTTTAACAAACATCTAGTTCTCTTCTCATGCGTTTTCCTTCCTCCCTACAGCTCTCTTCAATTCCCGGTAAGCAGGTTCCAGTAAGAAAGTTCCAGGTGGGCAAGTTAAAGAAACATAAGATCAATGATAGAAAAACAGACATAGCCCTCAGACAAAGCATATATAGGTCTTCAAAAGTAGTATTCAGGAAACACAGCCAAGATAGTTTCACCACAGAGAAAGATAAACCATACAACGAAGACCCAAAGATGAAGTTACGCAACAGTCAGGGTCAGAGCTGGTCCAACGCTGAGGCCAATGAAGCGGCCGCTGGTGGCACATTGTTTCTGGGGGCGCCGTTGCTCCCAGGAACAATGCGCCACAGGTGACTGCCTAATTGGCCTTGCTGGTGGACCGGCTCTGCATATAGAGTCTATTTTATATGCACTTTTAACTATGATTTATTTGCTATTTTATTGTGTTGTGTTTTTATGATTGTATATGGTATTGAATATTTGCCTTTGCATTTGGAAGCTGCCCTGAGTCCTTTCGGGGAGGGAGAGTAGGTTAGAAATATAATAATAATAATAACAACAACAACAACAACAACAACAACAACAAATACCTGGAGGGCTGAAGTTTGCCCATGCCTGTTCTATACTGCACTTTCCAGACCTGCTATTGAGCTGAATGCATGATTAAGACATTATTTTCAGCTTACTGAATTTGGCTGTATATGTTTTGGCTGAGGGGGCAGAAATTGCCTTAAAGCCATCTTGTGCAGCTTCCAAAACCCAATGCTTGAGAATATTTTGCACTATAGCCAGATATTTCCAAGGTCGTATCCAAAGGGCTTAGCGAATATACTCTTTTTGAGATGGATCTAAATCAGGCATGGGCAAACTTTGGCCCTCCAAGTGTTTTGAACTTCAACTCCCACAATTCCTAACAGCCAGTATTTGAGAACACAGAAATGCTGGACCACCCTAACAGACACCATGTCAGACTACACAGAGAAGCCAATGAAATCCACAAGAAGCACATGGACAATTTAAACAGAAAAGAGGAAACCATGAAAATGGACACAATCTGGCCACCAGTATTAAAAAGACTCTAAAATCAGGACAGTAAATAAGAACAATACTCAGAAGATAGGGGAATTCCAGACATATATAAATCAGGGCTAGCTAACATCTCCCAACAAAGGATTCCCCCAGGCAGGAAGCAGCCAGGCGTTGAAGCTGCAGTGCAATTCAATGCTAAGTCAAGGCTAATTCAACCAGAGAAGTCAGCCATAGCAGAACACTTGATGAACCAACCTGGACACGGAAATGCTGGACCACTCTCACAACCACCATGTCAGATGACACAGAGAAGCCATTGAAATCCACAAGAAGCAGGTGGACTATCTCGACAGAAAGGAGGAAACCATGAAAATGAACACAATCTGGCCACCAGTATTAAAAAGACTCTAAAATAAACAGTAAATAAACAACAACACTCAGAAGACAGGGGAATTCCAGATAGGAAACAATCAGGGACAGCTAACACCTCAGAACAAAGGAAGCAGCCAGGCTTTGAAGCTGCAAGTCCATTCAAGGCTAATCCAGCCAGAGAAGTCAGCCGTAGCAGAGCACTTGATGAACCAACCTGGAAACAGCATATTATTGGACAACACAGAAATGCTGGACAACTCTCACAACCACCATGTCAGATTACACAGAGAAACCATTGAAATCCACAAGAAGCAAGTGGACAATCTCAACAGAAAGGAGGAAACCATGAAAATGAACACAATCTGGCCACCAGTATTAAAAAAACTCCAAAATCAGGACAGTAAATAAAGAACTACATGCAGAAAATGGGAATTCCAGACAGGAAACAATCAGGGCCAGCAAACACCTCCCAACAAAGGGTTCCCCCAGGCAGGAAGCAGCCAGGCTTTGAAACTGCAAGGCTATTCAATCCTAATCAAAGTGGCCAATTGCAGCATTCACACTTGGCTCCAACAGACAAGAGTTTTTTGTCCCACCCTGGACATTAGTCCACAGATATATAAACCCCATTTGCCTAGTTTCCAATAGACCTCACAACCTCTGAGGATGCCTGCCACAGATGTGGCTGAAACGTCAGGAGAGAATGCTTCTGGAACATGGCCATACAGCTTGGAAAACTCACAGCAACCCAGCCAGTAGGCTGTGGGGAATTGTAGGAATTGAAATCCAAAACAATCTGATAGAAAACTGGGAGTTGTAGTTTGGCACAGTACTGGCTCACTTTTGCAGGGAAGGCTAAGGACCTTGTAAACTGCAACTCCCATGTCTTTTTCTTCCTCCTTTTGCAGCGTCTTGAAGAGCGGGGATAGACCAGGAGAAAGAAGTTTCTCCAACAGGAGAAGAGGAGAAAGAGGAAGAGGCTGGCGCTGGGCTGGCTCTCCAGGGGGCTGCCACTGCTGCCATGGGGGTGTCTCAATGTGTCCCCAGGTACAATGCACCACAGGCGACTGCCTAATTGGCCTCACCGGTGGACTGGCTCTGCTTATACTGTTTGCTTGTTTATTTATTTATTATTTACAGTATTTGTATTCCGCCCTTCTCACCCCGAAGGGGATTCAGGGCGGATCACATTGTACACATACAAGGTATACATTTAATGCCATATGAACATAGAGACAGAGACAGACACAGAGGCAATTTAACTTTCTCCAACTTCCAGCTTCCTGAGGGTATGCTAGATTTCGGCCACAGGGGGAGAAGCTGCCTCATCATCCACTGTGAAGCCGACTTCCTCATTCCTTTCTGCACGCTGGTGGCAGTTTTATGGTGTCGTAAATTTAGTTAAATTAGCCTCCCCACATAGCGGTACCTAAATTTCCTACTTGATAGATGCAGCTATCTTTCGGGTTGCTTAGGTCAACAACAAGCAGGGGCTATTTTTTATTTTAATTGTCGGGTGTTCACTCTGACCCGGGCTGGCCTTGAACTCATGACTTCTTGGTCATAGTGATTTATTGCAGCTGGCTACTAACCAGCCTGCGCCGCAGCCCGGCCCCCTTTTGGCCTGAGAAAATTATATGTCACCCCAGGTATATAAAGCAAGTATACAAATCAAACATTTACTAATGCTAAACAAGCTGATTTTTCTTTTTACGAAGTACACCTGAAGCATCTTCTGTAGAGTCCACTGTAAACACTGCACAACAGAGTCATGTAAATGCCTAAAACAGCCACTAGATGATGTTCAAAAAACTTTCACTGATGCCAAATTTTTGGGATGCCAACATTGAGCTAAGGATACCCCACTGTTTAAGAAACAGTGCTATAGGCCATTTTTAGAGGAAGAAACTGCAAAAGCACCTCTGAGCATTCCTTGCCTAAAAAACCCCTATTCATGAGGTTTGACAGGTGAACAGATAGGACATACATACACAGAAGTTGATTGAGGTAATTTAGGAAAAGTGTTTTGCATGCTCAAAAACACTTTCAAAATGCTAATTACTATGATTAGTGGTAATGACAAGATATGCTAACAGCAATTATAGAATTACAAAATGCTAGAAGACCTGTCTTCTGAAGTCAAATTATCTCTAAACTTGTCTAGACATCTTCTCACGTTCGATATAAAATTATTTTTCCTTTTAAAGAGTCAATTAGTAGTGCAGTTCTATACATCTACTGAAAAGTTAGTACTGTACCAGTTAATTAAATAGGGGTTATTTGTGACTCCAGCTTGTAAGAGAAAATCATCCTGAAAAGGAATCAGTTACTTCCATCTTATTCTTTCTCCGCAATTAAAATGCAAAACCTGTTGTAATTTAAATTAGTTGTTCCATAAGGGGAGACAAAAGATTTTATTCAGTTTTTCCCTGCGCAAGTTTAATGGACATTCTTGCAAGGAGGAGAGACACTCTTCACTCTCTTTTTCTCTGTGCAAAATTGATGCTCAGGCTTTAAAAGTAATTGTTTAGTTATGTCGTTTTTGTTTATTGTTGGAATGTTTTAAATTGCGGTTAAATTTTATACATGTAATGCTATGTTTTGTTGTTGTTCGGGCTTGTCCCTGTATAAACCGCCCCGAGTCCCTTCGGGGAGATGGGGCAGGGTATAAGAATAATGTTTCTTATTTATTATTTATTCACACAGACATATAGTGAACAAGGGAGACAGGCACAGACAGGAATATATCCAGCTGTCAGAACACAGCCAGGTACTTCCTGTCTGCCTCCCTCACTGCTAACACTGCCCTATAGTGGCTGAAGGAGGATGGAGAACAGCGAGGATTGTCACCAATTGTGTTCTGATAGTTGGTGTACAATGACAGACTGTCCTCCAGGATCCCCTGAGAGTCCCATAAGATGATGTTGTCATTGCCCACTGACACACAGAACAAGTATAATCAGAAACCATGCTGTTTCTTTGTCGTTGCACAAACAATGTCAAGATTGCTACTTGGATAGGTCAGAGAAAGGGGCAACAGTCATATGCCTCAAACAGAGATCCTATGTAAGGTTTCACACCCATCGCTCTGGTGGAAAATGTTTGATCTAGATCAGACATGGGCAAACTTCAGCCCTCCAGGTGTTTTGGACTTCAACGCCCACAATTCCTAACAACTGGTAGGATGTTACGAATTGTGGGAGTTGAAGTCCAAAACACCTGGAGGGCTGAAGTTTGCCCATGCCTGATCTAGATTCTAGAAGACGCAGTGGGCCAGACAAAAGCAGATGTTAAAGTGATGCCGATGGTTTGGCTCTCAAAACTGCTGGGCTTTGAAATTCAGCAGATATGCCTTTCAGAAAGGCAGATGACGACATGGCTGCTGTAGTGAAGTGGCTGTGCACAATCACTGGAGAATCTTTCTTCTTTTCTTTCTTTTCTTTCCAACATTTATATCCCGCCCTTCTCACCCGAAGGGACTCAGGGCGGCGTACAAAATTGGCAACAATTCGATGCCTACACATAATTAAAACAGCAATGAAAATCCAATAAAACAATTAAAACAATATAAAGATATAAAACATATGATTAAAATCCATTCCTCCAAAATCCTCGTGCTGTAGCCGTAAATCAGTCCGGGTCGTCTTTATCATTTAATCTTCGAAAGCCTGGGCATATAGCCATGTTTTCAAGGCTTTTCTAAAACTCAAAAGGGTTGGGGCTTGCCGTATTTCTCTGGGGAGGGTGTTCCACAGCTGGGGAGCCACCACCGAGAAGGCCCTGTCCCTCGTCCCCACCAGCCGCGCTTGTGAGGCAGGCGGGACCAAGAGCAGGGCCTCACCAGATGACCTTAGGGATCTTCCTGGCTCATAGGAGGAGATACGTTTGGACAAGTAAATTGGGCCGTTTTGCAAGCTTATAGATTTGATGAAGGTGGAAGAAAGCCATCTCAGGGACACCGAGATTAAACCGGTAGACCCTTCTGGTGAACAGAGTAGTAGGGAAAGAATCTTTAAGGCTTCAAATGGTAGCTATTCTGCCAACATAGCAGGCTAGTTCTCATTAAACATCAAAACAGTCAAAGTCTGAGGTAGGATTTTACATGAATGCAGATAAGACCATACCCTGCTTTAAATTAAAAGCCCATATGACCGTGGGCAAAAAAGCAATGTCCAGTCTCACCACCACTTTGTCCTTGTGAAACGTGAGTTTTGTAGAATCCTCATAGAGCACACAGCTTTCCCGTTCTTCTTTCAAATGCTATTGTCATCAAGAAGACACTACTCCAGGCAAGCAAACAGATGTCACAAGATACCATTGGCTCAAAGGATTTCTTGGAGACCTGTGAAAGAACTATGTCTAACCTCCATTGTGGAGTTGGACCCAACCCTGGAGAATAAAGGTTCTTGAATCCCTTCAAAAACAGCCCGACCAGTAGATCCTCCAAGCAGGATGGCTTGCTAAAAGTATCATCATAGAACAAAAAATCACATCAATCTCAATGGTGGTCAGATTAAAAATGCTTCTGATCTGCAGGTATTGGACACTACAGAGCTGGTCTCAGCAAAGGTATTAGAAGATGGCGATGAGGAGGACCAGCAGCACTGAACAGACCAACATATAGAGGTGGAGGAAGATCCTTCTCAGGAGGAAGACCACAGGAGACTGGGTCTCACGAACTGATTGAACTAGCATAGGTGACTAGCCTGCAGAAGAAGAATTTAAATATTTCCTCTTTGGAGGCTGTATTAACAATAATTACTTAAGGTGACCTTTCACGCAAAGGTGTAACCTGTATCTCTGGGTGTGGGGAAGACTGTGCTGAATCTCCAGAGATAGGAATCAAGATGTCTCTCCTAACCAAAACAGACTGAGCAGCTATCTCAAGCACGCATCTGAGGAGACAATGACTTCGGCCCTAATATCATTCTTACCCAATGTAATATCTAGCAGTCCCTCTTTGTTTTATCTACAATATATGAGCCTCACTCTGCAACTCCAAAATATGTTAGCTGCATGTTAACTAAATACATTCTGCTTATTCTCAGTGGAGCAAAAGGGTCAACTTTCCTTCTTCACTATTAACATTTTTTTTACTTTTCTTTAAAAAATCCCAGTTCTGTAGCTGTTAAACCTATTTGGTATGTACGTGTGAATGTCTTCTGTTCAATTATTCCAGTTTTATTTCAGCTGTGAAAAGCTGAAACCAAGCTACAACCTAGAAGGGAATATTTTCAAGGTATTTGAATGTTATCCAAGAGCACTTGAAACCAAGATATCACCTTGCCCCAAAATATTGTACAATTTGTAATTGTACAATAGTTGGCATACAACTTGGGAAATAGCATTTCTACAGGAGCAGTCACACAACTGCCTACTTCAAATCAGAGAATAACCACACGATTATGAAATGGAGCACTCACTGTTCCTCCGATCTGGTCAAACCTGCATGACTAGCTCATTGAAGCTACGCCTGTCAAGGGTGTGCTAATGGGCTGCACAGTGCCAATGTCCTGCCCATAACTCTGGGCTTCAAAATTAGAATTTCGCAAACCAGAAGAATACAATCCACTGAACACCTCAGAACATACTGAACAACAGTGACATTCGCATCATGAAGGTGAGCCATTTTATCCATTCAGTGTTTGCAAACGCATCACAGAGTCTCAAAAGGTAGACTAAACAATATTGAAAAGAAAGTAGGACCTGTACTATACGGGAAACCTCAGGTGAATAGCAGTTGAAGCTGTGATGAAGGCAATAAAATAGGTCTTCATTGCTGCCTTACTGTCATTCAGTAGGCAGCAATATGCACAGAGTGCTGATGCTTATGTAGGAAATAGAGCACCACTTGCACAGAACAGGGAGGCCTCTGAAATTTGTAAAAAATCATGAAGTAATGAGGGTCCCAAACTCCTCAGATGTAATTGTATTGTGTATACAGACGCCCAACTATTATTTGTTTTGAGAACCAAAGCAAGGAACTATATGTTACCATCATTCCTGCTATGACCCCTTCTACACTGCTATATAAAATCCAGAGTATCTGCTTTGAACTGGATTATATGGCAGTGTAGATTCATATAATCCAGGTCAAAGCAGATAATCTGGATTATCCAATTTGATTATCAGATTATATAGCAGTGTAGAAGGGGCCTATATCAGGCATTCTTTGAGGTAAAAAGCATGCATCCCCCTATAATATTTTCACCTTCTGCCTTCAAAATTTGGCTAAATTCCAAACATGAAAGGGATGTGAAAAGATTAACTAGGCCCCATCTACACTGCCATTATAATGCAGATTGAGCTAGATTATAAAGTAGTATAGATTTAAATATCCAGTTCAATCTGCATTATCATTCTCATTCTCTCTCTCTCTCTCTCTCTCTCTCTCTCTCTGTTCGATGGTGTTAAAGGCTATAGAAATTTTTGATCTGATCTTAACGTTTTAGACTTTACCCCTTCTAGTTGCAAACATAGGAAGATGTCTGTACTGGTAACTATTTTCCTGCCTCCTGTTTATTTTATGTAAATAAACAATGCTTTTCATAAAACTATCATAGGTGTGAAAGGGTTCCTAATAATCTTTCCTCTATTTCCTACAAAGTCAGAGAACAAAAACACCTCCCATTGCAGTTAAGCAACAATCTGTTGTAAAGCCTCATTTGTATAAGCTTTACACGGAAAAAGTTGAAATACGTATGAGCAGTTACAATTCTCGGTGAGTATTAAGGGATGATGTATTGGGTCTATAAAACGGAGGCAAAAATGCAATTGGTTATCTGACATACTGTGCTTTCTGTAATGGATGGGTGGACTAAGACTGCCATGGGAAGAAAACTTTAATTTAAAAACATTGACACAACTACTGAACATCAGGGATAGAGGCAGCTTGAAATATGACATCTAAAATATATGGGTATGTGAGTATGAGGCCCCTTCCACAGAAGAAAAAATCCACATTTTCTACTCTGAACTGGAATACAGTAGAGTTTCGCTTAT
The DNA here is from genome assembly GCF_035594765.1 of Anolis carolinensis. Classification (NCBI taxonomy): domain Eukaryota; kingdom Metazoa; phylum Chordata; class Lepidosauria; order Squamata; family Anolidae; genus Anolis; species Anolis carolinensis. The sequence goes on from NC_085842.1 coordinate 241,312,035, forward strand.
CCAACATAAATGGGCCGGCAGTATTTTGGATAAGCGAAAATGTTGGATAATAAGGAGGGATTAAGGAAAAGCCCATTAAACATCGAATTACATTATGATTTAACATAGTAAGCACCAACACATCATGTTTTACAACAAATTGACAGAAAAAGCAGTTCAATACACAGTAACATTATGTAGTAATTACTGTATTTATGAATTTAGCACCAAAATATTGCATTGTATTGAAAAATTGACTACAAAAACATTGGCTACTAACAAATTGACTATAAATAAAGATAGAATTGCATAAAATGAATTTACAGTAACAACATTGTCGGAAGTTAAATCTATAAAAAGTTTAGTCCTTGCTGCCTAGAAAAACAGTTGTAGATCCAGGTGGGAGGCAGACTGCGTTGGATAGTCCAGAACGTTGGATAAGCAAAAGTTGGATAAGCGAGACTCTACTGTATATGGCATTGTAGACTCAGATAACCCAGTTCAAAGCAGATATTGTGGGATTTTCCGCCTTGATATTCTGGTTCATATGGCTGTGTGTAAGGGCCCTGAGAGTCCCTAGTACAGTAGAGTCTCACTTATCCAAGCCTCGCTTATCCAAGCTTCTGGATTATCCAAGCCATTTTTGTAGTCAATGTTTTCAATATATCATGATATTTTGGCGCTAAATTCGTAAATACAGTAATTACAACATAACATTACTGCATATTGAACTACTTTTTCTGTCAAATTTGTTGTGTAACATGATGTTTTGGTGCTTAATTTGTAAAATCATAACCTCATTTGATGTTTAATAGGCGTTTCCTTAATCCCTCTTTATTATCCAAGATATTCGCTTATCCAAGCTTCTGCCGGCCCGTTTAGCTTGGATAAGTGAGACTCTACTGTACTACCAAATTGTATCTCAAAATTTTTGTAGACATAAATTGGGGGAAACCATATAATATATCTAAAATCAGATTTATAATGAGGACCGCTTAGTTTTGAAGTTGCTAAACAATAAAATGAGACCAGTAATGGAAAGAGAAAGCATCTTGCAGTGTACTTTCTGGATTAAAGACAAGCTATTTTCCTCCAGAAATTTGTTCATTGCTGGTACATTGTTCATATTTTGTGGAATCTCTAGAAAGACTCGGGAAGAAGGGAAACAATTCCATGCTAGTATCTATCACTTGTTTTCAAAATCGTGTCCTTTTTATCGGATGATCAGATAAATGAGAAAACAACACTTGTCATGCACACGTTACTGTGATTTCATTATTGAACCAACATCGTATTTTGTATCCAATAAGAAAGAACAGAACAGAAATTATGTACTATAATTTCTCTATATCTGGTACATAACAACACAGATTTTAAAAAAATCGAAGTGCAACTAGAATCAACTCCTGTTGATTTTTATGTATAACATTTCAGAGATTGGCTCTCAGTCTAATGCAGTGGTTCCCAACCTCTGGACCTCCAGGTGTTTTGGGCTTCAATTCCTATAAATCCCAGCCAGTTTACCAGCTGTTAGGAACTGTGGGAGCTAAAGTCTGAAACACCTGGAGGCCCAAAGGTTGGGAACCACTGGTCTAATGCATGGATTGGACCAGACTCCAGCCTTCCCAAAGCTCCGTCTCTTACAGCAGGGAAATCCCTAGGTTATCTCTTATCACTCAATGATTGGTGATAACAGAGGGCCCTTCCAGACAGGCCCTATACCCCAGGATCTGATCCCAGGTTTTCTGCTTTAAACTGGATTATATAAGTCTGCACTGCCAGATAATTTGGGATAAACAGAAAACCTGTGATCAGATCCTGGGATATAGAGCCTGTCTGGAAGGGCTCAGAGTATTTCCTTTCGTGCTGATGAGAGATTTTAAGCCACCTGCAAGGTGCCAGCAGTTTCCATTGTCTCATCCCAACTCAAAATGGCCTTGCATTCTTAATGTAAGATTTCATTTTTATCCCTTGGGAAACTGATTACTGTAGGGGACATTTCACCTTACATTTAAAATACTCTATGAAATGAAAGTCTTCTCCCACATGTTGTATCATCCAAAAGCTACTTGTACGAAATTATGCAGCCTGAGAGAAAGGTTTAAATGCCTGTATCACTTTTAGCTACTTTGGTTTATCTACAGAAATAAGAATACATAAAATACAAAATGAAGATAAACATGCCATTTTAATGTTTGTCTTACCTGTTATCATGCTTGATATAATTAAAGGTAATATAATGAGTTTGAGCATTCTCATCAGAACTTCTCCTGGAAACGCAAAGTAAAATTTGTCCAGATTGGAGAGTTTTCCATATTCCCGGACAGTAACTCCCAGTCCAATGCCTAAAAGGAAGGAGGAAATTAAAAAAGAAAACTGTATTTAATATGAGAGTAGAGAAGGGTTGACAGGCAACTTGAAGACACACATACATGCATACACACACACACACACACACTTTTCTAATTCAGCATTGCTAAGTTATTGTTTTTATCATTCTGTTCAATTTGGCCTTAAAATAGTAATCCTGTAGAGTTTGTTCCTTCTGATTCTACTCACATGAAATTAAAACTCTGTAATAGTTGTTAGGAAAGGTTATATAAAGGACACTTAGAAAAACCCTCAGGGACAAAAAGGTCCTATGATCTTAATTTTAAACCTTTTCATGTTATCATCACTTTGTTCCAAGCAATATATCCTCTTTGATTGTTTTAATTATTTGAAACCTGTGGAGGAAAATGGACTCAATTAAATGCTTTTCCATTTTAATGCAGTGTGTTTTGGTTTGAAATGGTTTTGTTTCATGGTGTACTTTTTAATCAAATTCTGTCTGTACTTCTTGAAGGAAAATATTCAGATAACGGTAAGCTCTAAGTGCTAGACAATTAATTTAGATTTTGAATGAAATGATATTGTGCTTAAACAGTGGCTAGGAATGATGATAATTGGCAGTCTAACAACATTTGGAGGTCTACATATTTTCACAGACATTACTGTCCCCTATACTTTTTGAAGTCATGCAAAGTTTTGGGTTGGGAGTCATCAATATGCTAATGACAGCCAGCTCTATCTGTCTTGTCGGCTGATGTCAAGGAGGTCTTGTCACATGTTATCCATGTTCAAAAGCTTCACTGAAGTTTCAGAGTTTACCTGCTACTTGGAGATGTCTATAGTTGGGTCAGTTCTGATTTGGAACCAGTCACCACTGTTTACACAGCCATCCTGCTTTTCTGGACTAGGGCAGCCTGGTGACAAGGAGTGGCACTTACCATCAGTGTCCTGTCCCTGTCATAATGGTGACCACGTGGCACAAAATTGCTGGTGGTTGTCCCTCATTGCAAGTATTGACCCTGGCCAAAGTGCCAATGCAACTTGGAGAATGGAGGGAGAGAAAGGAGGGTGAGATCCTTTTCCCACCCGGACCCCCCGAGTTACACTGCTGCTTCAGCCAGAATCAGCATATGCGATGAGTGACAGCCACCAGTAATTTTACGTCTCATGGTCATCACTATCATGGAAACAGGGTGGTGATGGTAAGGGTGGCCATCCAGTGGCACCAAACCAGGTTCTGCTGGATGTTGTGGATTCCTTCTTGCTGGTGGGGGGATTTGGAGGCTAGCAGTGTGGACACTTTCCCACCGCTGGGGTATCTTAGAGGCTGGCTGCAAGGACTTTCCGTGAATGATCCGGAGTACCCCATTCCGGATCAGCACCGCATAACTATCACATATAGATGGGTCCCAAGTTATGGTAGTGGTCAGGACTGACTTTGCACAACTTTGGCTGGTGTATCCAAGAGATGGCAGATATGGCTATGGTGATTCTTGCCTTAGTTACCTCTCAATTAGACCACTTTAATGAGCTTTATATGAGACTGTCCTTAAAAAGTGTTCTAAAGCTGCAGCCAGTGCAAAATTCAGCAGCTAGACAAATGTGGAGCTTAAAGCCATATAACACTGGTTTTATGCAACTCCACTGGCTTCCAAGTTGCTTCCAAGCTTAATTCAAAGTGCTACGTTTGACCTGCAAAGCCCCGAAGAAGCTGGAACTAGGATAACTAAAAAATTGCCTCCTCTCATATGAACTTGCCATCTAATTGTTGCCACTAATTGTTTATACATTGACATAAGATTCCAGATTGTAAGACAGAGAAGAGCAATCAATTTTTTATCTCTTGTGGAAATGAATCCTGATTTCAAAATAAAACATGGAAGAATTTTACATACACATAAAAGAAGGGAAATGAGTTGAGCTTCAATTACATTTTTGCTTCTGTTCTATAGATGCATATCCTGCTTTAGAATGCACATTGGGCTTCAGCCTGAAGTGTGACGCTTTCAAGCGAAACCATCTGTCAACTCCCTTGGATTAAAAATATGCAGTCTTAGGCCCATTATTCTTGTGCTCCCCTCTGCCCTTTTTGCATGCCAAATATATATTTTTAATGAAGTATGCTATACTCATCGATGAAAGAGAAGCACAAATTACTTCTGTTATGGCATACCAGTCCATTTCTTTTGCTCAGTATCACAGCAGGAAGAAACAGAAGCCTCTCATTACATTTCCAGACCATCATACTTAATTCAGGATGTCTGGCTTGTATTTGTTGTAATTTTCAAATTAATAAATATGTATGTATAAATATATCAAACTGAAACAAATACCTTTGAAAATCAATTCTAGGCAGTGGTTCAAAATATTTATTATAAATATATCTAGTTATAAGCTAACAAGTTTTCTACAAACTAATTTCCAAAGATGAGTCACACTTTTAATTGGCTTTATAATCCTCACCCCCAATGCTTTATAAGCACTCAGTCAGTCCATGAAAAATAGTCACATCAAAAGAAGATAAGAATATTCCCTATGTAAGAAAAAAAAACCCACCCACACAGAGGATTTTTCTCCTGATTCCTGAACAGACTTTTATGTGCATTTACCACTCACAGCATCTCAATTATATTCCGGTATTTTACTTATGGCAAACTGAAACATTTTAAAACTCTCTACCTGCTGGAAACCTATTCATCATCTGCCAAGGAACTCTTACATGTCAGATACAGATCAGACAATCTTCAAGGGTGTGTTACAGAATTCTTGCAGTATGCTTATTAGGCCTTGACACATTTAAACTGAACCTGTGACCTAGAAAAGATGCACCACTATCCTGTAGTTGGAGAAGGGAATGTTTCGCTAGTTTATCCTATAGTGGAGAATCCCATGGGAATACAACTACCTAAAGTCCCATCTACACTGATCATTTCGTGCAGTTTGAAGCCAGCTTCAAACTGTAGTGGTTATATAACAAACTCCCCCAAAACTGTGTGTAATAAATAGGGTGGCAACCTGTGCTCAACGGGGTCGCACTCCCCCTGAAGACGCAGGCTCACAGTTTTGGGGGTCCTCCTGGACTCAGCGCTGACACTTGATGCTCAGGTGTCGGCGGTGGCTGGGAGGGCCTTTGCACAATTAAAACTTATGCGCCAACTGCGACCGTACCTCTGACTTGGCCATGGTGGTCCATGCCTTAGTTACCTCCAGAATGGAATATTGCAATGCACTCTACGTGGGGCTGCCCTTGAAGACGGCCTGGAAATTACAACTAGTCCAATGATTGGCAGCCAGATTGCTAACCGGAGCAACTTACAGGGGGCGGTCAACCCCTCTATTTGAGGAGCTCCATTGGCTGCCGTTCACCTTCCGGTCCCAATTCAAGGTGCAGGTAATCACCTACAAAGCCCTGCACGGTTCGGGACCTGTCTACCTTCGCGACCGCCTTTCCCCCTATGAGCCCTGCACGACCTCTTTGATCTTCTGGGGAGGCTCTCCTCTTGTTCCCTCCACTATCACAGGCTCGGCTTGTTGGAACGAGGGAGAGGGCCTTCTCAGTGGTGGCCCCTCGGCTCTGGAACTCTCTTCCTGGGGAGATTAGACTGGCCTAAACCCTGTCTGTCTTTATTAAACAGCTTAAAACATGGCTTTTCAAATGTGCTTTCGAATGATCAACATGTTTGACCCCGCTCAGAGACATACTGTTTTCTCACACTTTATTTTCCCTCCTCTCCACCCAAACCCAAGATATCTCAGGAAATATTGACACTTGTCCTAGCACTTCATTAACAGTTTTGGAATCATGCACTTTTGACCTGATTGTCCCAATTTTACATATCGATGGTGATGTTCGTTTTTATTACCCTTCCTATTTGTCATTATGGTTGTTTTCTATTTTGTGTTTTTAATTTTGCTTATTATATCTGAATGTTATGTTGATATCGTTTTACTTATCTGTTGGCTTTAACTGTTATATGTGTATTGCTTTGGGCTTGGCCCCATGTTAGCCGCCCCGAGTCCCTTCAGGGAGATCGTGGCGGGATAGAAAAATAAAGTATTATTCTTATTATTATTAATGTGCATCAGTGCTCTGTGGTTTGTGTCATCACCACCCAGGCCTCAAACTGGTTCCATGGTTTCCTGTGTAACCATTTGCACAGCGAAACCACTTCTTTTAATGCCATTTGAAACTGTGCTAAATGGTCAGTGCAAATGCAGTGGAAGAGCTATGTGTGTATCCTTCTAGTACAGCTATAGCACTGACAATAACATCTAGAACTGGAGAGTACAGGGAGTAACATTGGTCTCCCAGGTGGCCTTAGGGGTACATCCCCTCCACAAAAATATATACTGATATATATTGCTACGAAACAGGGGACAAAGAGGCCATTTCCACCATTCTTTTGGTCTGCCTTGGGCCATTTTAGTCTAGGAGAAATTTCAGATTATATTAGCTACTGAACAGGATATAAAATAATTTTTCTTTAGACTTGATTAAATCCCTGTATCTGTGAATGTTAAAAAAGAAAGATAACAACTGCATGAATGATATTCTAGTCCTCTCTAGTTTCCGAAACAAAGAAATCTTGTCGCTGTGTTTCTGGGGCTGAATGTCTACCCTGTGCCTATGTTTTTATCTGTAAGGATGGTTCATGTAGAAAGCATCAGATCTGTAAAATGTATTTATAGAGAAGGAATGGTGGCGGAAAAGCTTCCTGTTCTGGTTAATAATTGGCCTCTATGGATAATAGATATAAATTATCACTGCTTCTTCATTACAGTTCAAACTGCTTGCAGAACTGAATCATCTACATCCTGCCGGAAGTTTTCTGTGGATTAATTTGATTTTTTTTCATTTTTAATTCAGCAAACATTCCAGAACATTTTTTTTCTATTGTTCAAAATATGCACACGGAACTAGAGAAGAAGATTCTGGCATACAATTAGGAAGCTAACTTCCTTCTTATGTTTGCCTTCAGAGAACAGAGATACTTAAATCATTGTTTAAAGTTTTATTTTTTGAAGAAATAAAATGGGAATTTTAAAATGATGGCTGAATTTCCTAATTTCTTTCAGATCTGTTCTGAACAATAAAAATGGGTTTACAAGTACAGTAGAGTCTCACTTATCCAACATAAACGGGCCGGCAGAATGTTGGATAAGTGAATATGTTGGATAATAAGGAGGGATTAAGGAAAAGCCTATTAAACATCAAATTAGGTTATGATTTTACAAATTAAGCACCAAAACATTATGTTATACAGCAAATTTGACAGAAAAAGTAGTTCAATATGCAGTAATGTTATGTTGTAATTACTGTATTTACGAATTTAGCACCAAAATATCACAATGTAGTGAAAACATTGACTACAAAAATGCGTTGGATAATCCAGAATGTTGGATAAGCGAGTGTTGGATGTTTTGGTGCTTAATTTGTAAAATCATAACCTAATTTGATGTTTAATAGGCTTCTCCTTAATCTTTCCTTATTATCCAACATATTCGCTTATCCAACTTTCTGCCGGCCCGTTTATTTTGGATAAGTGAGACTCTACTGTATATGCACACACAGCTACATACATCTATATAACCACTTGGAATTGCAGCCCTTTTATTTTTAAAATACATCCTTGTCTTTTCCCAGGGGTAAAATATATTCTGCCTTCCTTTTTTCCTTTCCCTCCTTAATCAAAATCATCACATGAGACAAATGATACTTGGAAATTCTTCTTCCCTGCTTCTGCTTCCTAGTGGCACTCTGAGTATATAAATACTGAATGAGATCACATACTGTGCAGGGTGGAAAGACCTTAGGATGTTTAAAACTCCTGCAAGTCTATGGGCAGCTGCAGTCCAAAGTTTCTTGCTCTGACACACATTTTTAAAGATTCAAGTTATCTGAGAGACTACAAGGAACATGGGAAATCAGACTGTATTAATGATGTTGTATATTTTATTGCATGGCAAACACAATGGTAGCAAAGTGTGCATGGAGGAGGTGTAAAAACACCCACCCCCTTGTGCTATTACTGAAAAGGTGTGATGTTAAGTTTGTTTCGACTTGAATTATGTCTTGACATTTATACTACTGTCTAGCTTGCAAAGAGAGGGCTCACACAGAATAAATATAGGGACAAAGTGTACAGAATCCTGCTTTGGGTTTCACCCGAGGTAGTGACATTTTCCCTTGACCAATGGACTCAACATAAAAATTAATGGAGTGTAGTTGCCAGAGCAGATCACTGCTTCGTTTCCTCCACTCCACTGACCAGCACATCAGAGTTAGTGCAACGTGGACAAAGCGAAACTCTTCCACTAATAGTGAAATATTCAGCTAGGACACAGGAGAAGCTGAATCATGGCTATGATGCTAAACCAATTATTAATTATGTCAGTGTTGAAAAACACTTTAAATCTTTCCAGAAGCAGTTTTTTTCAATGCATTAAAAAAACCAATACCCACAAATTACTGAAACACTGCTAAAATAAATTAAAATACAGCAAGTCCCTAAATTACAAACATTCAACTTACAAACAACTCATAGTTAAGAATGGGGGTGAGACAACAGGAAGTGAGAGAAATCCACTCCTTGGAAGGGAAATTCATTATTGGAAGATTAACCAGTTATCTCCACTGAAACTTGCTCACCAATCCTCGTTTCCACAACAAGGTAAATCTTTCAAAATCCAGTTATTACAGGGACAGAAAGTGAGGTGAAATCTTCTGAATAGGGGCACAAACAGCAAAACAAACATTACAGGAGTATAAATCCTTCCCTATGTTATCCAAAACCTATATACATTTTAAAAATGTGCCAGTTCCGACTTGCATACAAATTCACCTTAAGAACAAACCCACATAACCTATTTTGTTTGTAACTTGGGGACTGTTAGTTGGTCTCAATCCAACTAATATTTGATGTTTTCAAGGTATAGTCTTATATACACCTATAAGTAGAGCTCATTGAATTTAGTGAATCTTATTTCTGAACAGACATGCTTGGGCTACACTGTCATCCTATGCATAATTTGTTGTTCGACAACTCCAAATAGCATTTTCCTCACATTTTATTGAACTAAAAAGATTATATTTTCTTTATCCTTAGAAAAAGGTAAAGATACATATTCACTACGGGAGCACTGCAATCCAAAAGTTGTTATCTGTTACAGAAACTTAAACTGTATACAATATGAGGATGTGACCTTTATAATGACATAAAAGACAATCTAACTGGTTGCTTTGAAGTATGACAGCCCTGATCATTGCAAATACTAAAAATACACCTAGAAGAAGAACGATTCTTGTTAACAATGTTCCAAAGTACTCAAGTATAACACTATATATATATTGATCTTAATATAATGCTATTTGTAAAGCTATTTTAGTACAGTAGGTACCAGACTATTCATCCTTAATCCATTAAGCAAAAAATTACTAAAGTTCTTTGCTAAAATTGGATTAGTTTATGTTCACATATTGCAATTCTATTATGTTTCCTGAAAGAAGCAAAAATTAAGGAAGTGTATCTAGCAAACAGGACACATTCAAAGATATTATTACGAGTATACATATATGCTGCCAACTTTCCCAGAATGCTTCGACTCACGTTTTATAATGTAGGGATCTTTTTAAAGAAAAGAATGGAACTTAGTTTGATATTTGTGTGAAATTCCTACTATTTTGAAAATGAACTGCTTGGCAAATTTAGTATAACTAGTATCACAATTATTTATTTTGTTGCTTTTATTGGTAAAGGTCCAAACAAATCCTGTTCAATGGAGAAAGGGTTCTTTTCCGAAGTTCTGTTTTGAATATTTAAAAGGGAAATAAACAGACAAAGGGCATATGTATGTATTTTGTAGAAAACAACTACAAAACAAAATATGATCTTTCTTCAGGTCTGTTCACAAAAGGCAGGCTTTTGCATGTGTGAATTTACCTTCTGATTATGGTCTCATTTTTGAAAATAAGGGACTGAAGAGGGAAATATAATAGAGTCTCACTAATCCAACATAAATGGGCCAGCAGAACGTTGGATAAGCGAAAATGTTGGATAAGGAAAAGCCTATTAAATGTCAAATTAAGCACCAAAAATCATGTTTTACAACAAATTGTCAGAAACAGCAGTTCAATACACGGTAATGTTATGTAGTAATTACTGTATTTACTAATTTAGCACCAAAATATCCCAATGTATTGAAAACATTGACTACAAAAACATTGACTACTAAAAGGCAGACTGTGTTGGATAATACAGATGAGCGAAGGTTAGATAAGCGAGACTCTACTGTAATTGCAAATGTGAGTTTTAAAACCCCCAAAGTATTTCTGCATACTTTTTGTGTGTTTGGACTTCGCTTCTTGTTTTCATCACTACATGTGCATAGTTATATGAATGACTCACATTTTCAAAAATGAATTAAAGCTTATCATTCTCTTTCCCCAGCCCAATTGTTCATTAACTAGGGAAACTGGAAAAACAAAAATATGGTGTAGAAAAATACTGGAATGTATTGCAAAGGCCAAAAATGTGCATGATATCAAGATCTCTTTTTTGTAACATCTTTCATAACGAAGATATCTGCAGATGTCAAATGTTGAATATATATATACACACTGTATATATATAAATGTATTTCCAATTCGCTTATCACACAGATTCCATAATTCCCTGAATTTTTGCAGTATAGCTTTCTTCTCATATTTACCTCTGTGTCTTCTAAAGAGCATATACAATATATGTATTTTGTAATATATAGTAGGCTCTTGCTATCTACTGGAATTAGATTCCAGGACTTCAAAATCTGTGGATGCTCAAGTCCCATGACATATTATGCCATGGTAAAAAAAATGGTTCAGCTTATATAAAATGTTAATATCAAGGTGTGCTTTTTGGAAATATATATGCTGTATATTTGTGCATGCATGTGGATATTTTCAAGCTAGGGATTGTTGAATACATGGCTACAGAATCTGTGGATATAGAGTGCCAACTGTTTCAAGTTTTAACATTAAATAAAACATTAAATATAATTATAACATTAATTTTAAACACTATATTGATGTTTTAACATTTATGGTATGATCAAAATTACAAGATATCAATTGCAGCATGGAGATCAGCATGCATCCAGACTATACTACATCCAATTACTCGCAGTGGTTCTCAACCTGTGCATCCCCAGATGTTTTGGCCTACAACTCTCAGAAATCCTACCCAGTTTACCAGCTGTTAGGATTTCTGGGAGTTGAATGCCAAAACATCTGAGGACTCACAGGTTGAGAACAACTGTCAGGCTATGATTAAGTTTTATTCTGTATTTAAAAAACACACCACAAACATCAGCACACAGAAAGCTAATTTCAGAGCCTTACACCAGAGTTTCTCAAACTGTGCTCCTCCAGGTGTTTTGGACTTCAGAGCCAGTTTACCAGCCATTAAGAATTGTGGGAGCTGAAGTCCAAAACATCTGGAGGAGCACAGTTTGAGAAACTCTGCTTTAGATGATCCACCTCTATGTTCTGCCCATTTTCAATGTGCAAACTATATCTTTTTCACTTTAGGAGTATGCATGTGATGATATCAATCATATTTAGATGTTTATGAGCTCAACAAAACCACAATAATTTTAAAACATACAACCAAATTTAATGTAATCAGGAAACATTTTCTATATTTCCAAAGTCTGGGAAACATCAAATCAGACAACCATGTTGTTTTTGCTGGAAGAGTTAAGCACGCCTTATCTGGAATTCTGAAATTCAAAATACAGGGAGTCCCAGAGTTATAAACATTCGAATTACAAACAACTAATAGTTAAGAACAGTGCTGAGACAACAGGAAGGAAATCTACCCCTTGAAAGGGAAATTCTCTCCTTATCATGGGGAAAAAGTATCTTCACTGAAGTTTTCTTGCCAATCCTTGTTTCCACAACAAGCCATTTTTCCAAATCCCATTGTAACAGGGACAGAAAGTGACGTGAAATCTTTTGAACAGGGACACAGATAGCAAAACAAACACCACAGGGATGCTAACCCTTCCCTCTGCTATCCAAAGCTTGCATCTCTCTCTTTATCTCTATACCTGGAGTTATACTTAAAAATGTACCCTTACTGACTTACATACAAATTCCAATGCAAGAACAAACCTAAAGAACCTATTTTGATCATAACTTGGGGTCTGCCTGTAATCCAAAAGCCAAAATTGTTCACGTGGGTGTTTCGTGCGCGAAATGCTGTTTAAAATTACCTTCAGACTATGTGTGTACAATGATCTGGTGGACCTCAAATTGCATTTTTAGATCAGTCTGAACGAAGTGTAGAGAGAAAAGTCTATTTATGTTTAATGCAAAGTGAATTTCTGAATGGGCCTTATTCCCAAGTAAATGTGCCCTTACTCAGAACTGAGTTTAATGGGCCTTATTTAAAAAAAAATTATCAAGATAGCATGGCAACCTTATTTAGAGAAACAGATGATAAATTAAGGCCCATTTCCTAAAGCAATGGCTTGCTCATAAATCCCAATTGATTCTTCAAGAAAACTTGCTTTTCTTCTTTTTATATATTGTAATGATTGAATTTAGACTATTGAAAGATAGGATTAATTTTGTGGAAAATAATAATGAGAAAAATCAGATGAAGTGGCAATTTTGTCTCTTGAGTTAGTTTGCCTTCAAACATTACAATTTTTTTGGTGACTTCTTGGCATTTAAAAAGCAATTAATATTGCATGAGAATAATATTGGTTGCATAAACATAATTTACACATCTAACAGTCACTGAGAGCAATCACGTAAAAGAGATGAGGGAAATGAATTATTTAAGAAATCCTGGCTGGAAACAACACCAAGGGTGCTACCTTTTCTTTCTTTCTTTCTTTCTTTCTTTCTTTCTTTCTTTCTTTCTTTCTTTCTTTTTTTTGACAGTCAGGTAATTTATGCTGGAATTAGGGAACTGTTTATGTCCAACAAAAAATGTCAGTCTCTAGTAAGTAACTACATATAAAATAATGACCCATGTTAAAAGTAACTTGAAAAAATACAGAAAGAGAAAGACAGTGTGTGCATGTGGGTGTGGGTGTATAAGTCAACCTTCATATACAGTTGAGGGCAGGTTTTGAGGGGAAAATGATAGAGTAGATTTTGATATGGCCCACGGATAAGTTGAATCCAGCTTTTCTAACTACAATATCAATTTAAAAAAATCTCCACTGAATACAGAGTTAACTATTGAGTACAACTGTTCAGGCTCCCACTGACTTAATAAGAAGTAAATTGTACTGGCATGGCACAGGGGAGAGTCTGAAATAAAATACTACCAGCAGTAAGGGACAAGGGGTGCATCTATACCAGTGGTTCTCAACCTGTGGGTTCCCAGGTTATGGCATGCAACTCTCCGAAATCCAAATCAGTTTTCCAGCTGTTAGATTTCTGGGAGTTGAAGGTCAAAACATCTGGGGACACAGACTGAGAACCACTGATCTATACTGTAGAATTAATGCAGTTTGACACCACTTTAATTGCCATGGGTCATTGCTGTGGACTCATGAGAGTTTTAGCTTTACAATGTCTTAAGCCTTCTCTACCAAATAGTTTCTGGTGCTATTTTCTCCCAACTTCCATGATTCCATAGCACTGAGCCATGGCAGTTAAACTGATGCCAAACTGCATTAATTCAGCAGTGTAGATGCACTCAAGGTAATACCCTTCTCATTCTACATAGAGGAATGGTCTCCATGGGATATCATTTCTTCACACACCTGAAAGCAGAAGTCTGGTGACAAGGTTATAGGACAAGTGGCACACATAGCTCTGTCCTTAAACAGAGGATAATAACTGTATGATGGTGTTGGGATAATTCAGGAGGATCAAATGGAGACCTGTTGCTACTGCCATTCCCACAGCATCTGCTGCCTAAAGTGGATTGCCTCACCTTGCCAAATGGGAGGGTCAGCCTTACTCAGAGATACTTACTACCAAGTAAATATGTTCTACATTAAGCTACGCAACTCCAGTACAACATTGGAACAACATTCAACCATCATCTTTTCCTTAGTTATGATCCTAAACACCTTAAATTCAGAACAGTGTTTCTCAACCTGTGGGTCCCCAGAGGTTTTGGCCTTCAACTCCCAGAAATCCTAACAGCTGGGACAGTGGCTGGGATTTCTGGGAGTTGTAGGCTAAAACACCTGGAGACTCACAAGTTGAGAACTAATGATTTAGAAGCAAGCTACACTAACATTGTTAAGAATTAAAGATGTAGGATCAAGACGCTGGACATCAAATGGCCAGTAATGGTCAACAGTTTGCGATGAACACAGACTGGTCTGGAAAGAGACCAGGGGTGCATCTATATTGTAGAATGAATTTGACACCACTTTAACTACCATGGCCCAATACTATGGAATCCCTAGAGCTGTAGTTTTACAAGGCCTTTAGCTTTCTCTGCCAAAGAGTGCTTGGTGTCTCATCAAACTACACTTCTCAGGATTCCATAGCAGTGAGTCATGGCAGATGAAGCAGTGTCAATCTGCATTCATTCTGCACTGGAGATGCACCTAGATCTGTGCAGAGTGATCTGAGCTTCCCTTAGTAATCTTTAACATATTATTAAGGAAGCCCTGTTGAACTCGGTAGAAACTGATTCAAATATGCTTAGACTCAGACACTATCCTTTGCTTAATATTAAGATGTCCAAATATCCCACCAGCTCTTCAGTATGCAATAGTTCATCACAACAAAGGTAAAGGCACTTGCACAAATGATTTCTTAATTTTCGGGCATTTCCATCATTGCAACACAGCTCGCGATCCTCCATGGCTCCATCTGCAACAAAACATCCTACGCATCACACCCAGCCGCCAACCTGAAGCATTTCCTAGAAGTTATTTGCATCTGCTTCTAGCATGACATACGTTACCCCCCTGGATGACTAGAAGGAAATCTGGAGTCTTTTGCAATGCAGTCTTCTAGAATCTAGCAAGCTCTCCTTGAATTCAATGGGCCTTTATGCCAACTAAGAGTACATCTACATTATAGCATTAATACATCTGGAACCACTTTAACTGTCATGGCTCAATGTTATGGAATCCTGGGATTTGTAGTTTAGTGAGGCACTGGCTCTCTTTGCCAGAGGAGGATAAAAGCTTTATAAAACGTTAACTTTCAGGAGCCATGGCAGTGAAAGTGGTGAAAAACTACATTAATTCTACAGTGTAGATGCACCCTGAGTCAGGGAGTATAGAAGAGCTGTCTTATACACTAGGAGATACGGTAACTATAATAAGTTTCATATTGAAAGTAAAGACACCCTCTCCAACAGCATTATCCCCCCTTACCCACCCTGTCTGAGGAAATTTACTTGTATATGCATATGTGTGTGTGTAGGTATCAGTATCTCTGTATGTATGTATGTATGTATGTATGTATGTTGTGTATTTATGTATTTCTCTGTGTGTACACATATATACACATGCACACATACATGCTGTGTAGCTTCCTTTTCCATATAGTGTTCCTAAGGCAGCTCTCTTAGGGTTTCCTTGGTAAGATTTATCCAGATTTTGGTTGTTGTTGTTTTTTGCCTTTTATACCCTCCACACAAATCTTCAAAGGGACACACCTGCCCAGTGGAAGAAAGGGAGGAGGGGAAACTTACCTCAGGAGAGCCACAATCTCTCAGTCAATATTAAACTATAATGTGGGTATACAGATATCTATCTCTCCCTGTGTTGTCGAAGGCTTTCATGGCCGGAATCACAGGGTTGTTGTGTGTTTTTCGGACTGCCAGGAGAGAATACTTCTGGAACAGGGCCATACAGCCCGAAAAACACACAACAACTCTATCTCTCTGTATTTATATATCATTTAAGACAGGGCTTCTTAAACTTTTTCCACTAGTGACTCCTTTCTGCCTGAAAAAAATTACATGACCCCAGGTATGTAAGTATAGAAAATAAGTATAAAACACCTAGAGGGCCACAGTTTGCCCACACCTCGTCTACAGGTTTTTCTCTGTGTGTTTATATATAACACTGTGTAACAAAATTTGGGAAAAAAAACTGTTCCTGGTTTAAAAGTGTTATTTCCTGTTTAATTGTGCCTACTTAGTTGTTGTTGTACTCCAGAAACTTTGTTTTTATAGATGCTACAAACTATGTTGAATTGGTTGAAACTCTATGAGATATTAATTGAAAAACTATAGCAAAATGTGCTGCAGGGTAACCTGTAGAAACAAAGTTTTTGCAGTTTAATAAACCTTTTCCATGTTTTTATGATAGAACCAATTAGGAAATGACACTTATAACCCAGGAACAAAAATCGTGTAACATAATGTAATCTATGGCGACCCTATCATGTCAGGATTTATCTAGAAGCTTTCTATCTTCTTTACCTTCCACACAAACCTTCAAAAGTGTCTAGGTCTCTGTGTTTATATATCACCTAAATCCCCTTCCACACAGGTAAATAAAATCCACACTGAACTAGATTATACAGCAGTGTGGACTCAGATAACCCAGTTCAAAGCAGATATAGTGGATTATTTGCCCTTGATATTCTGGTTTATATGGCTGTGTGGAAGGGCCTTAAGGTGACTCTGTCATGGAGTTTCCTTGTAAAGATTTATCCAGAGGGTCTTTCTGCCTACTTTACCTTCCACACAAACCTTCAAAGGGACTCTCATGCCCAGTGGAAGAAACAAGAGGGGAAACTTCCCCCAGGACAGGCACAATGGCTATAATCTATTTTAAACTAAAATGTCTCTGTGTGTCTGTGTTTATATGTATATAATCTAGGGCAACCCTAGATTTATCTTGTTGTCAAGATTTATCCGGAGGGGCTTTCTGCTTTTCTCTACTTTCCGCACAAACCTTCAAAGAGACTTTCATGTATAGTGAAAGAAACAGGAGAAGGGGAAACTAATGGCTACAATCAATTTTAAACTCCAATGTCTCTCTGTGTGTCTAGGTCTCTGTTTTTATATATCATCTAGGGCCACTGTAAGGTAACCCTGTTATGGGGTTTCCTTGTCAAGATTTATCCAGAGAGCTTTCTGCCTTCTCTACTTTCCACACAAATCTTTAAAGGGACTTTCATGCTCAGTGAAAGAAACAGAAGTGAGGAAACGTCTCTCAGGAGAGGCATAACGTCTGCAGTCAATTTTAAACTCTAATGTCGCTCTGTGTGTCCAGGTCTCTGTATTTACATATCATCTAAGGCAGTGGTTCTCAACCTGTGGGTCCCCAGGTGTTTTGACCTACAACTCCCAGAAATCCCAGCCAGTTTACCAGAAGTTCGGATTTCTGGGAGCAGAAGGCCAAAACATCTGGGGACTCACAGGTTGGGAACCATTGATCTAGGGCCCCCCTAAGGTGACCCTGTTATGTGGTTTCCTTGTCGGGATTTATCCAGAGGGATTTTCTGCTTTCTTTACCTTCCATGCAAACCTTCAAAGGGACTTTCATGCCCAGCGGAAGAAGCAGAGGTGAGGGAACTTCTCTCATCAGAGGCACAATGGCTACAATCAATTTTAAACTTCAGTAGAGTCTCACTTATACAAGCTAAACGGGTCAGCAGAACCTTGGATAAGTGAATATGTTGGATAATAAGGAGGGATTAAGGAAAAGCCTATTAAACATCAAATTAGGTTATGATTTTACAAATTAAGCACCAAAACTTCATGTTTATACAACAAATTTGACAGAAAAAGTAGTTCAATACGCAGTAATGTTATGTTGTAATTACTGTATTTATGAATTTAGGTAAGGTAAAGGTTTTCCCCTGACATTAAGTCCAGTCGTGACCAAGTCTGGGGGTTGATGCTCATCTCTATTTCTAAGCCGAAGAGCCGGTGTTGTCCGTAGACACCTCCAAGGTCATGTGGCCGGCATGACTGCATGGAGCGCCCTTACCTTCCCACCTGAGCAGTACCTATTGATCTACTCACATTTGCATGTTTTTGAACTGCTAGGTTGGCAGGAGCTGGGGCTAACACCGGGCGCTCATTCCCCTCCCGGGATTTGAACCTGGGACCTTTGGTCTGCAAGCTCGGCAGCTCAGCGCTTTAACGCACTGTGCCACCAGGGCCCCCTATTTACGAATTTAGCACCAAAATATCATGATATATTGAAAACATTGACTACAAAAATGCCTTGGATAATCCAGAACCTTGGATAAGCGAGGCTTGGATAAGTGAGACTCTACTGTATCTATAATGTCTCTGTGTGTGTCTAGTAGGTCTTTGTGTTTATATATCATCTAAGGCGACCCTGTCATTGATTTTTTTTTTTTGGTCAGGATTTATCCAGAGAGGGGCTTTCTTTCTGCCTTCTCTACCTTCCACACACACAAACCTTCAGAAGGGTAACTTACCTGAGGAAAGGCGCAAACCTTAGCAACTCAAGGCATGCTGTGTGGGAAGGGTGTGTGGAGGCATTCTTCCCCCTGCTGCCCCTTCCCCACCTTCCTCTCGCCCTCGAGGGTCTTTTGGGGCAGACCTGGCCAAGCCACAATACCCAGGAAGCCCATAGCCTTGAGCCAGGGCGGTTAACGCGGCGCCCAAACGCATGCATGCGCCCATTCTACGGCGCGGCGTCTCCCTCCGCATCCCCTCACTCACCCAGGACCACGGCCACGATGGTGCTGATGAGGAGCCAGTTGCTCTGGAGGAAGCGCCTGCAGTCGCAGCCCGCCGCGTCCTTCTTGGCGTCGGGCTCCTTCCCCATGGCCGGTCCTGTCCTGCCCTGCCCTGAGGCGGCGTCAACGGCAGAGAAGGCTCGGGGGCAACGGCTCCTCTGCGGGTCTCCTTCCTCCCTCCCTCCCTCCCTCCACCTCCTTTGTCTCTCGGCGGAGCTGCCGCTGCTTCTGAGGCAAAGAACGAGAGAGTGAGAGATGACCTGCGCCTCTGCCTTCCCCTCTCCCTCAGTCACGCACGAAGATAGCCCGCCCTCGTTGGCACTGGCTGGGGCTTCCACGCCGCCCTCTCTTCTGTATTTGGAGTGGGTGATGACTCAGGTTGGCTCTGCACAAGGTGTACGATGGTGGAAGCAGTCCAACATCACTTCCATTGCCATGGCTCCACTAAAGACCGGTCAGGCATGGGCAGACTTTGGCCCTCCAGGGGTTTTGGACTTCAGCTCCCACAATTTCATTTAGAGATAGTGTGTGTATATGTATCTGTATGTGTGTGTGTGTGTGTGTGTGTGTATGTATATATATATAGGTAAAGGTAAAGGTTTCCCCTGACGTTAAGTCCAGTCATGTCTGACTCTGGGGGTTAGTGCTCATCTCCATTTCAAAGCCAAAGAGCCGGCGTTGTCCTTCAACACCTCCAAGGTCATGAGGCCGGCATGACTGCATGGAGCGCCGTTATATATACAGTAGAGTCTCATTTATCCAACATAAACGGGCCAGCAGAATGTTGGATAAGCGAATATGTTGGATAATAAGGAGGCATTAAGGAAAAGCCTATTAAACATCAAATTAGGTTATGATTTTACAAATTAAGCACCAAAACATCATGTTATACAACAAATTTCACAGGAAAAAGTAGTTCAATACGCAGTAATGTTATGTTGTAATTAATTACTGTATTTACTGTATTGAAAACATTGACTACAAAAATGGCTTGGATAATCCAGAGGCTTGGATAAGCGAGGCTTGGATAAGTGAGACTCTACTGTATATATTATATATTTACTTATACACACAACTTGCAGACTGAAAGGTCCCAGGTTGAAATCCCAGGAGCGGAGTGAACCCCTGCTGTTGCTCCAGCTTCTGCCAACCTAGCAGTTCGAAAACATGCCAATGTGAGTAGATCAATAGATACCGCTCCACGGAAGGTAACGGCACTCCATGCAGTCATGCCGGCCACATGACCTTGGAGGTGTCTTCGGACAACGCCGGCTCTTCGGCTTAGAAATGGAGAAGAGCACCAACCCCCAGAGTCAGACATGACTGGACTTAACGTCAGGGGAAAACCTTTTACCTTATACACATGCACATACACAAGCTAGAAAAAACCCCCCAGTCTTTCCTCTTGTTTTTTTTATTAATCCTCCCATTAGGAAATACATAAGGATGTTGGTGAACTACAGCTCCCATATGCCAAGGACAATTATCCCCAAAGCCCGCCTCTATGTAGAGTTGACCATGTTGGGTCCGTGTGCCAAGTGTGGTCCAGATCCATCATCCGCTGGGTTCAGTGTTCTCTGAATACGGGAGAACTATAACTCCCAGATTTCAAGATCAATCACCCCCAAAGTCCACCAGTAATCACAGTTGGTCATGTTTTGTCCGTGTGCCAAGTGTGGTCCAGATCCATCATCTTCTGGGTTCAGTGTTCTCTGAATACAGATGAACTATAACTCCTGGATGCCAAGTTCAATCACCCCCAATCTCTGCCAGTATGTAAAGTTTGCCATGTTGGATCTGTGTGCGAAGTTAGTTCCAGGTCCATCATTGGTGGGGTTCGGAGTGCTCTTAGATTTCTGGTGAGCTATACATCCCAGTCCCTACAAATCTTATAAATCATGGTGAATTCTCCCCAAACCTCTCTCTCAAGTATGTTGAGTTGCTCTGTGCCATAGAAAAGAATAGGAAAGGATTAAGGGAGAAGTAGTGGGCGGAGTCATGCAAATTCCACACCAATGGAGAGAGAAAGGAACCCTGAGATGAGGTGCTCCCTGTAACCTGCAATGTCCTTGGAGGACGTGCTTTGTGGCTCCTCAGCGCTGTGGGTTAAAGTTGCTTGTGGAGGCGGGAGGCTGGCTGTGTAAGAGGACACCTCTGCCACATACACACATACACATTTTCACTTTTATTATGTGTACAGATAATTTGTATTCAAGAAAACAAAACTGCAAATATAGTAACAAACAAAAAACATATGCAAGAAAAACATATTAAAGCAGTATGCACCAAGAAAGAATATTGTAATAAAGAGTTTTCTTAATGTAAATTGTTGTTGTCAAATTTATGCCAATGAGGACTAACAAGTCGAAATTAAATCCAGACAAGACAGAGGTACAAATTCCTTGAATATGTTTAGCTTCCCCCCCCCCTCCTTTCCCTTTCCTTTGTGCCACTTTCACCTGGACCAACTTATCTTATTCTTTAATTGTTTTTGCTGCAGGTTTGCTCTAATTTTATTATTGCTCTTATTTCCTTAAATACTATTTCCCAAAATTGTAGAATGAATGCACCACTTGTCAATGCAGTGGAAACCTAGGAGGTAGAGTTTGGTGAGGAACCACCAGAGAAGGCTAAAGACCTTATGGAACTACAAGTATCAGGAACTCAGCCTTGAGCCATGGCAGTTTAAGTGTTGTCAAATTGCACTAATTCTACAGTGCAGATGCACCCATAGAGGAAGAGAAAGGGCCAAACCTAAACATATAGGTAGGGAAGGCAAACTTAAAATATCTCCTAGGCTATGGAATGATTGAGTTCCTCACACAAATTATCTGGCAAAATTGGACCAGCATATAATGGAACAAACTTTGAGGATTAACCAACCAAAATATACAAGTTGAAATCTCTTATCTAGAATTCTGAAAATCTTAAATGCTCCAAAATTGTCCATGTGAATGGCTGGGATAGTGGTACCTTTATGTTCTGGATGTACACAAACTTTGTTCCATGCATAAAATTAATAAAAAACATTGTGTATAACATTACACTCAGGCTACGTGTATATGATGTCTATGAAATGTATCATGAATTTCTTGTTTACACTTGGGTTCCAAATCCAAGATGTCTCTGTTAGAGATCTTGATTTAAGGAGCAAACACACCGATGGCTTGGAGAAATGAAAGCTTTACAGTAGGAACTCCATTCTAAAACTACTCAGGGAGAAAATCTAAGCCCTTTATTTCCTGCCCACTTCACTCTTCATTGCTAAGTGTTATTACATTTTCAAAAACCCTAGAGATGTAGGTTGCCCACCAGGACTCAAAATAAGATGTTTCGAAGGGTGCCTTTACTCTGCAGAATTGATCCAGTCACACATCACTTTAACTGCCATGGCTCAATGTTATGCAATCCTGGAATTGTAGTTGGCAAGGCACCAGCACGCTTTGGCAGAGAAGGCTAGGGACCTTGTAAAACTACCACACCCATGATTCCACAGCATTGAGCCATTGCAGTTAAGATTGCGTCAAGCTGCATTAATTCTACAGTGGAGATGCGCCCAAAGTCTCATGGCTGCTGTGTGTGCATGTTGTCTGGTGAAAAACAACAACACTATTTTTCTCTCCAACACCACACTCGCTTGAATGATGAAGGATATAATTCTCAGGGGGGGGGAAATCACCTGCTGTGCATCACCATGAGCATTAAATACAAATTGCATCTTGTTCAAGAGGGACCAAACAAACGTTGCACTATGCTTCTTCTCTGAGCGATTTGGGATTTATGGAAAATCTCACTGCCAGACAAAAGGCACAGCTGAAGCCATATAGAATGCTTACAATGATGAACAGAATAAATATATGCAAGGATGATTTGCATTTCATTTTGCCTCTGGCATGCCAAGCATGGGGGACAATTGGAAGACAATTCCAGATGGTCAGCTGCCAGAGAGACTTGCTTATCATAATTGTGAGCCTGGCTGCGGATGATTGAATCACTCCAAGCAGGATGTCACGAACCAATTTAAGTCCAGTTGCATATGTGTGTGTGTGTGTTTATAGAGAGAAGTAAAGAAAGTTAGAGAGGAGGTCTATTTAGAATGTCTAGGTTTTCCAGCACAACTTTGTGGTCATTATATGAGGCCTCATCTACATCGCCATTATAATGCAGATTGAACTGCATTATATGGTCATATAATATAGTTCTATGCAGTTAAACTGCATTATATGAATCTACATAAGTGGTTCTCAACCTGTGGGTCCCCAGATGTTTTGGTCTTCAACTCCCAGAAATTCTAATAGCGGATAAGGTAAAAGGTTTTCCCCTGACATAAAGTCTAGTTGTGTCCAACTCTGGAGGGTTGGTGCTCATCTCCATTTCTAAGCCGAAAAGCTGGGGTTGTCCGTAGACACCTCCAAGATCATGTGGCCAGCATGACTGCATAGAGCGCCGTTACTTGGTAAACTGGCTCAGATTTCTGTGAGTTGTAGGCCAAAGCCACTGGTCTACATTGACCTTATAATGTAGTTCAATCTGCATTATAATGGCAGTGTAGATAAGGCCCACATCTTGCCTGGTGTGTTGTTGTTTTTTACATATAGACCAAAGCTAGAACTCATGTGGTCCTTCAGATATTGTTGAACTATAACTTCCCAATATTCCTTGGGAATGGTAATGCTGGCCAAGGTTGCTGGGAGGCATAGTCCAACAGCACCTGGAAAGCTGCTATAGATGGATACTGTCATGTTTCAATTCCTTTCAAATACCTCTTGTGTGTGTCATAAACAAATAGCAAAAACTATCATCTCCCCTCTTTTCCAAACATTTAGTTCACTCTGACAAAACTTTCTCTTCATTGATGCTATTCTTTTGTTGACAATTCCAAAATATAGGCTTCATATAAGCCCACTATGATGATTTTAATCGGTAGTCTACCTAATTTGACAATTGACAAATAGGATAACTTCAGCAACTCTGAGGGCCCAAACTGTTTGGAGAAAATGACATAACAGCTGAAATCCAACTGTTAATTCTAATTAGAGTGCACCAGTTAAATCAATACAAACCTGATAAATATTCATAAACTGAACTGTTGCCTTGATGTGTCTCCTCTTATTGAAATTAAGAATTGAATTTAGGCAATATATCCCCCCCCCCAAATTGGGGGGATTGATTATGCAAAAACAAGAAAAATGAATATAGGTGTCATTAAGAAAATAATGACGTCTAAAGCAAGATATTGGGACAGATAATGTTGTTCCAACCTTTGGATGATAAGTTGGTTTTTTACATTAAAAAATGTTTTTAGCATTGAAGTTGAAAAAAATTGGCTCCAATCCTGGATAAAAAATAAACTTGGCAGTTTCTGTAGGGGTAACCAAGCACAACTTTGCAATAAAAACGTCTCAATAAAATGAAAAAGAATTAAAGGCATCACATTTTGATGGATCACTCTCAAATGTTGCTGTTTAAAAGATGAACACAATAATGGAAAAATGATGCTAAATATTTCTGTTCTGGAAAGGTTTGCAACTGCATAGATCATGTCCTATTAAATCTTCTTGGTCAGCAATACAAAGACATTATTTTATTTCTCTTAAAATATCCTTTGATCTGGACACTTCCAAGTAGAGCCTATTTCCAACTTGACATTTTCTTCCAAAGGCATCCATACAACATGAATTTTGGAAGGAATATCTGTAACAAGCTTTATATTGGAATTAACGATGCATGCAAAATTTTCAAAGAGAATCACTAAACAGGAAAAAGATTAGTATTCTTCTGGCAAGGTTATGCAAATGATAAGTATCACTTGCTAACTAGCAATTAAAGATGTCCAGCTTGACCTATGAACATAAGGCATTGTAGCTGCTGATATTGTTGAGTGAATGATGCTAAAGTTCAACGTAGGGCCCTTCCACACAGCCATACATTCCAGAATATCAAGGCAAAAAATCCCGCAATATCTGCTTTGAACTGCGTTATCTGAGTCCACACTGCAATATATCCCAGTTCAAAGCAGATAATGGTGGGATTTTATCTAGCTGTGTGGAAGGAGCTCTGTTTGCTGAAGACATCCCATAGCCTGTATCTTTCATCTAGCTTGTTTGGTCCAATTATACACTGCATTTAAGATTAGTGGGAACCCCCCATGGTGCAGTGGGTTAAACCGCTGAGCTACTGAACTTGCTGACAGAAAGGTTGGCGGTTCGAGTCAGGGAGCGGAATGAGCTCCCGCTGATAGCCCCAGCTTCTGCCAATCTAGCAGTCTGAAAACATGCAAATGTTAGTAGATCAGTAAGTACTGCTTTGGCGGGAAAGTAACAGCACTTTATGCAGTTATGCCAGCCATATAACCTAGGAGGTGTCTACAGACAACACCAGTTCTTTGGCTTAGAAATGGAGATGAGCACCAACCCCCAGAGTCAGACACGACTAGACTTAATGTCAGGGAAAAACCTTTATCTTTACCTAGGTCTTACCTAACTATTATTATATTTGCTTGGCTCTACCTTCTTGAGCTAATAATTGGTACTATTCCTCAGAAATTGCTATATAGGCATATAAAAACTTTCTGCTACTATCACTTGGCAATCTTGGTTGGCTTTGTAAAATATCTTGAACTCCTTGTGATGCTTTATTTCCTTTTTATTGCACATATTGTACAAGACATGCTGCACAAAATGCATCTGTTGGATACCCATGGACCTTTGAATCAGAACTATGAAAGCAATTTATGTGATCAGCTGAAATTATGGTTCATCTGGTGGACCTAAAGCAGTTTGCAAGATGATGTTATGTACTATGAAATTGGGATGAATGTCTGCTTCTTCTGTGGTGTTTAAAACAATATTCAGGGTAGAATAATAAAGCCAAACCCTAAGAATGCCATTCTAAACAATAGGGTAATTTTGATTCAAGGAATATATCTTATTTTTATGAGAAACCAGTACAACTTAATAAGAACGGACCAGCATAAATGCCTAAAATAATTTGATATGTATAAGCAGATTCTACCTCAGTGGTTCTCCACCTGCAAGTCCCCAGATGTTTTGGTCTTCAACTCCCAGAAATCCTAACAGCTGGTAAACTGGCTGGGATTTCTGGGATTTGTAGGCCAAAACAACTCTGGGGAACCACAGGTTGAGAACAACTGAAGTTGCTTTTGCTATAATGACTGAACCTGGTGACATCTTCAGAAAACATGTTCATACAAGTACTACCCAAGTCACGCTTTCACACCTTGTTGCTCAAAATAACTCAGGCTGATATTCTAATCCTGATTAGCTGTGGTTGTGAGGAATGACAAAACAGCCTTAATATGTTATTATATTACTTGTTTTATATTGTTAGATTAATTGACCCCACCTTTCTTTTAGAGAAGGTGGACTGCATGACTCTCTTCTTTCCATGTCATCCTTCTTCAGGTGAAGGGAAAATGGCTGACTCAATATCCCACAGCATGGTAACCAAGATCTCCTAAATCCCAGATGAACAAATCACTACACTATAATAGCCCTCCTTAGGTGCATAAATTCTTATATACAGTAGAGTCTCACTTATCCAACACTCGCATATCCAACATTCTGGATTATCCAACGCATTTTTGTAGTCAATGTTTTCAATATATCGTGATATTTTGGTGCTAAATTCGTAAATACAGTAATTACTATGTAGCATTACTGCGTATTGAACTACTTTTTCTGTCAAATGTGTTGTATAACATGATGTTCTGGTGCTTAATTTGTAAAATCATAACCTAATTTGATGTTTAATAGGCTTTTTCTTAATCTCTCCTTATTATCCAACATATTCACTTATCCAACGTTCTGTCGGCCCGTTTACGTTGGATAAGTGAGACTCTACTGTATTGCCAAAGGCTTATATAGTTTTTATCTCAAATGATCAATTCTGAGCACTGTAGAATTTTTCATCAAGTCAATGCTCCTGTCAAAGATCCTTTCACACTAAACACTAACATTATCATTTCACTTACATTGCCATGGTATATTTTATGGAGCCCAGGGGTTTGTGGTTTCTCAGCTCTTTTGTTAAGAATTCTAAGTCTTCTTCAGTAAACTGCAAATCTCAAGACTTCTCAGGTTAGACCTATGGCAATGGAACTGGAGTGCTGTAATGGTGGACTGTGAAAGGATAATGCAAATTGAATTTTATGGTCATAAAATGTCATAGACTTAGTTAATTTTGCAAATATGAAATTCAGTATGTCTTAAGAAGTGCTTCTTTTTTAATATTCTGGAGAACACAAGTACTCAATTCCAGGAAAGATTATTACACATTTTATTACGTGAATAAAAGATCAGGAATGAGGCCTTTGCCCTATCTATCTATGAAGGTGTTGAAGCCAACCTTGCTAAGGATTGCTTCATCCCATTTTCATTACATTTGAATTCCTAGAGGTCTCATCTGCCTTGTCTTTTTTATTGATAAAGGTAAAGGTTTTCCCCTGACATTAAGTCTAGTTGTGTCCAACTCTGGGGTTTGGTGCTCATCTTCATTTCTAAGCTGAAGAGCCAGGGGCTCTGTTCAATTAACAATCTTATCTCAATATACATTGCTCCAAAAGTCACTTTACCTTAATTGACACTTTATATATTCTTTGGATGTGTATCACCAGTTTCCCATGCCCTTTGCCCTACTTGCCCCCTCTCTCCTGGAACAGCAATTCTGAATGATATCTGTCTAGTCTTATCAAATTTTTGCCATACTCTCTGTGAATTTCTGTAACAGAATGTTTAAATTTTAAGTGATGATAAACCTGGGTCTCCTACCATTGCTAGTATAAAGCCAAGCTGATGATACAAGCTTTAAATCCATGTAGTTAATATCATTTATTGAGAGGATTTTGGCATAATTCCAGCATGTGGCAGTAGCTAGGTTTTCTCTGCGGTAAATCTATGCAAATGTCTTGGCTTTTTGCTTTAAACACAGTGGAAATATTTATATACTTACTGCATTTATGGAAAATTCAACAAAAATATCTCTTAATCTCTGAATTGGTTCTTATTCAAACTCCTGTTTATATCTTTGTCAGGTTCATGACAATTATTTTTACTTTTCCCAGAAGAGATTGTTCAGAGCAGTTTGCTTGACTCAGACTGCATTTTTATTGTGCATTTTCCCCTAGATGATATATGACACAGAGGTAGTTCTTCACATTTCTGGATGAATTAAGATGGGGTGTGTGGAGGTGGATGATGAATTTAATTTTGCTGTTTTGCTGTTTATACACTTGTACCTTTTTGGGATAGAAATCTTTCCCACATTTTCCCAAGTGTGAAGGGCAAGGTGACATGATCTTATAACGAAAAGAGGAGAATATCAAACAATCACAGTATGCCCTTGCGGGTTTGAAGTAAGCAGTACTTTTAGGTAATGCAATTCTATCTCAAGGGTGCACCAGATCTTGGAGGGCTAGGATTGGGCACAAGCTTATTCTGCTAGAAGAATAATCTGCTATCAGACTTGTCATTTGCCAGCTGATCACAAAAGTCTGCTGACTGCTGCTGCCTTTGGGTTGAACTGTTCCTCTGGCCAAGATCTACCAGAAGAAGAGCTGAAAAGAGGACAACAAAGGCATGGGTTGAAGGAACAGCCACATGATCCCAGATACAAACATCCTCCAATCTTGAGACATACACTAGTTCAGGGTGAGGTTAAGTTCTAAGTAATTTCTAACAGCACTGTCCTTGGAGGGCTTTGGATTTAACACAGGTTCAACCAACCAAGTGTTGGCTTAGTTAGCCATTAGGGTGCATTTATATTGTAGAATTAACACACCTTAACAGTACTTTTGTAGGAGCCCCAGTGGCGAAGTGTGTTAAAGCACTTTGCTGCTGAACTTGCAGACTGAAAGGTCCCAGGTTCAAAATCCGGGAGCGGCGTGAGCACCCGCTGTTAGCTCCAGCTCCTGCCAACCTAGCAGTTCGAAAACATGCCAATGTAAGTAGATCAATAGGTACCACTCCGGCAGGAAGGTAACGGCGCTCCATGCAGTCATGCCGGCCACATGACCTTGGAGGTGTCTACGGACAACACTGGCTCTTCGGCTTAGAAATGGAGATGAGCACCAACCCCCAGAGTCAGACATGACTGGACTTAACGTCAGGGGAAACCTTTACCTTTTTAACAGTACTTTAATTGTGATGGCTCAATGCTATGGAGTCCTGGGGTTTGCAGTTTAGTGGGGCACCAACACTCTTTGGCAGAGAAGGCTAAATACCTTGTCAACTTACAATACTAATGTTTCACAGGATTAAGCTTGGGCAGTTAAAAGGGTGTCAACTGCATTAATTCTACAATATAGATAAACCCTTGGCCCCACTTTCACTTTGCACCCTTAGCATTTAACAGTTTTGAACAGTAGGATAATGACTGGAAACAACATGATTCAAGACATGTGACTGGATACTGTTGTGTCAGAATCATCTTCCAAAGAATTTCCATAGACCATCTATGGGAAGCAGTAAAGGGTGTTATTAGAGAGGCTATTCTGATTTTTTTGGAGGGGGGAAATGAAGGAGAAAGTATTCCTCCTTCATTTTTATGCTCCCCCAGCTCTACAATTTCTGGTTGGTGGCAATTTTTTTGTATGGGTTGATCATGTTACTTGAAATCTATGTCACGTTTTCATGTGTTCATTCAATTTATATCTAAATAAATATTTTAAACTTTTTTCATCGTAAAATAAACACATTTGAATGTATTTTGGTACTGGTTCATTATCAGGGTGGTAGCCACTAGGGGGCACTAGAGAGAGGAGGGTAGTCCATTTTATGGGGGTGGAGGGTAGGTTGAAGGAGGAAAACCATTTCCCCCTGTTTTCCTGTTATTCCCCCCACCCATGTCCCCATCATCAAATAATACATATATTTTAGAAGTATTTAATGCTTCTAATGTTTTAGAAGTACAAACGTTGTTGTACTTCTACAACAAAACAGTTGTACAACAGTTTGTTGTAAAATATTACTGTTTATAAATTTTGATGCAGTTTGGGAGTCAATAATGGCATTGCAAAATCTAGAGACGAGCAAAATGTGCATGCAAGCATTAGTCCAATTGGTTTATTCTCAAAACCTCGCTATGCCTACTTTATCAGGCCATTTTCACAATATACTTAACACAGAGATGAAGAGATGCCCTTTTACAACCCACAATATTTTGGTATGGTGTTGTCTTGCAGAGATGTCAAGTCATTACAAGTGATTGGACTGAACCACACATTGGAAGCATTGGAAGCATTCTTAGCTGTTTCATATCAATATGAAAGCCCAATAAGACCAGCATGAACTACCCAACATAAGAGTTCACTAGCCTGCCATAGATCTTATCTTTGATGTGGGCAAGATAACAAGACATGGCAGAAGATAGATTAGATCACTTATCTGGGTAGAGATCATCCACTGATAAGAGGTCTAATAAAAAATAATGAAAAAGCAAAGGTCACAAAAATATGTAAGATAACAAGATCTCTTTATTATCACACATGATTTTATGAAAAAGCAAATCGGGTTAAGTAGGGACAAGGACAAGAGTAGAGCAGACTTGGTATGTGAAGACACAATGTCTTCCCAATCATCAGATGGAATTGGGGAGCAAGGGTATGCAGACATTCAAATATGGCAAACATTCAAATGGCATATATGTGCTCAGTGAAACAAATAATAACTAGAGAGTGAAATGGAAATAGCAGAATATATATCTTGAATGCAGAAACACCCAAGTGCAGTCCTTGGACACTCCTGGCAGGGCTCGGAAACACCCTCTCTGAAAGTAATTTCCACTGTAGATTTACTGACAATATGCAATTACAGCAGTTTCATGCCATTTTAATTGCTATGGTTCTGTCCTGTGGAACCCTGGGATTAGAATTTCCTGCCAGAGAATACACGTGTAAATCACAGGATTAGCAGAACAAACCCGTGGCAATTAAACTTGCATTAAACTGCTATGATTTTGAGATGTGGATGCACCATTCGTGTAATAGAAATTGGTGCAGTGGGCAGACCAATGAAGTGACAGTTGTCTACATTTACAAGTTCTTGATTAATAACAGAAAAAATTAGATTGTTTTCATTTTTCATTTTTCTAATTTGAAAGTATGTCTTCAAATAATAGTGCTTGCAAAACTGTAAAATAAATTGAGGCAGGCATTGCAAATGACATGGTGTGTAGTGAAAATAATAATACAGTTCATGAAGAGTATGATTTTATCACAAGTAGAAAGTGGCTCTGCTATTTTATTATGTTTTCCACTTTTTACATTAATAGTAAATGCATTAAAATACTATGAAACAGAGAAGACTCTAGCTAGTAACTGCTGGGAATAAAGCTATTTTAGGAAGCATGCTGAGGGTTGAAATATAGCCAAGTAGACATCAAGTGCCTGGCTACCAGTTAAGTTGGGAAGCTTTCTATTGTCTCGTCAGCTTTATGTATTGATTGATCCCTATTCAGCCAGATATAGCTATCATATTCTAAAATACCAGAGCTTAGTAGCTGTTGAACTCAAATTCATGTTCATAGGTGTAAGCTAGCCTTTATTATGTGTCTGAAAAACTGGACATAATAATAATAATAATAATAATAATAATAATAATAATAATAATAATAATAATAATTTATTTATTTATTTATTTATACCCCGCCACCATCTCCCTGTGGGGACTCGAGGCGGCTCACAATGTTACAAAAGTAACAACGCAAATACATAAACAATACACACAGTTTAAAACACAAGAAGATGATAAAACAGAAGTTAAAACAAAGGTTTATACAACAGTAATAATATCAATAGCAATAATATCAAATACCACCAATGCAATTCAGTCAACTTCAAAGGTGGGGGGGGGACTATAGCAGCAATATAAGATAAAATCATTAGATTAAAATATCCCAATGAAAGGAACCTAATAACATTCAGGATAGAATTATAATGAGGCTGGTCATCCAATTGCTGTCTCTCCAAAGGCCAGCCCAAACATCCAGGTTTTCAATTGTTTCTTAAAGGATGGTAGGGAGGGTGCCAACCTAATCTCCCTGGGAAGGGAGTTCCAGAGCCGAGGGGCCACGGCCGAGAAGGCCCTCTCTCTCGTCCCCACCAAACATAACTGTAAAGAAGGCGGAAGCGAGAGGAGGGCCTCCGCGAAAGATCTCAGAGAGCGCGTAGGTTCATAGGGGACAATGCGGTCATGAAGATAGGCAAGTCCTGAACCGTTTAGAGCTTTATAGGTAATAACCTGCACCTTGAATTGGGCAGCCAGTGAAGCTGCTTGAACAGGGGGGTTGACCGCTCCCTGTAGGCAGCTCCTGTTAGTAATCTGGCTGCCGACCGTTGTACCAACTGTAATTTCTGGACTGTCTTCAAGGGCAGCCCTACATAGAGCGCGTTACAGTAATCCATCCTTGAGGTAACTAGAGCGTGGACCACCGTGGTCAAGCCTGCCTCAAAATGAGATAGTCTCATTCCAACTCTTTGATTATATGATTCTTTGACAATCATATAGCTGCAGAACTATATACGTATTTCAGCATCAGAGGAGAACAAGTGAATATTGGAGAAGCAAAGATGGGTTTGTAATAGTACTTACATCAGTGGTATATAACTTACAAAGGACAGAAGGAAGGAGGCTGCAGTCACACTACTTGTACATGAAAGAAAAGGAGGTTGTTGGGGAAATCTACAGGAAGGGCAATTGCCCTGTTTTAGTTTTTGAGCATCATTATAGTGACATCAGTGGGGCTGAGCTGTGGAACTTGCTGACTAAAAGGTCAGTGGTTTGAATCCACAGAACGAGGTGAGCTCCAATTGTTAGCCCTATCTTCTGCCAACCTAGCAGTTCGAAAACATACAAATGTGAGTAGATCAATAGGTGTTGCTCTGGTGGGAAGTTAATGGCGCTCCATGCAGTCATGCTAGCCACATGACCTAGGAAATGTCTATGGACAATGCTGGCTCTTTGGCTTAGAAATGGAGATGAGCATCCCCCCCCCCCCCCCCCCGAGTTGGACTCGACTAGCCTTAATGTCAAGGGGAAACCTTTACATTTACTATAGGGACATCCAATTCTGTAGTGGTCCCAACATGAACAACAGAATATTATTTTATGAGCTTATTTATTGATACTCTTGAGAAGTCACATCAGTGTTCCATTTCAGCAGCTTCAAGAAATTTGGAGAATACAGTATTAGGTCTTGATTCTACCAATCTATTTACTTTGAGGAAACTGGTAAGTAAATAAAAGTGAGTTATGCCTTCCTTGTTTACCTAGAAGGCAGAACAGTTGCATTTAAGTTTTACAAGCTTAGTTGTGACAGCTTGACAGGAGCTTCTCTTTGCTTTGGTAAATTCATATGCAATTTGCATTCACATTTAGTAATCATGAATAAAGGATGAAGTTCATTAATCATCTATTGTCTTCCTTTTCTTCTAGAGAGTGACCCATTATGAAACAATAGTTATCTCCCAGAGGTAATTTTTGAATAATTGTACAATTAATTATTCCTATGGGCAATGAACTCTTTTCTCTCTTACAAGTAATACATATGTCTTTGGAGAACTCTGTTTATCCACATGAGTCTGAAGAGTTTTAATGGATGAAGCATGATGTTTCTAATGAAGTGTATTGCTTTTCCAGTAAATTACAGTATTGTGACAGCAGACGACACAAGGTTTTATAAAATATTACATTTCCCAAAAACATGAATTGATTATGCTTCTTTCAATGAGTTTTCCTGTGTACAGTGTTGAACAAATTTGAAAGACATATACATATAAATGGGAAACTATTCTGGATTGCAAAATAGCTCCAGAGTATTCTAGTTTTTGGGACAGACAAGTAGCAAGAACTCTTTTAGAAAGCAGCTGACCTAGAAACAAATCAGGAAGTTTTTGGATAAGAAACATCAATGAAAGTACCAAACTAGTTGGTGATGAATGAAGTCACAACCCTGAGTTTAAACCCTGAGTTTACAAACCCGAGAAGGACTGCTGATGGCAGGTGACTGAGAAATCTCTCATTCACAGTGTGTACGCAACTAAAAGAATTGGTGATGAAGAGTGATTCATTTGGCATTTTCACAGGTCTGTATAAGTCCCTGGCCATGAGTATTCCTGATTTTTAATACAGACTTCCCTTTGCTGAAACATTCTGAAGCTTGTGTTGTATACATCCAGAGGTTCTTAGTACCTTTGCACTACCCATTTGCTCTTCAAATGCAACTGAAATGAAGCCAAACTTCAATTTTATGTAGCAAAAGAGCAGTTATTCTCAACCTGTGGGTCCTCAGATGTTTTGACCTTCAACTCCCAGAAATCCTAACAGCTAGTAAACTGGCTGGGGACCCACAGGTTGAGAACCACTTTGATAGAGTATTTTATGTCACAAGCACAATGTCATTACGTAGGAAGACAAAGAATAGACTTGTGACCTCATCACAAGGGCAGATTTTGGTGGTGCTGGTGCAGTTCCATGCGTAATGTATGTTGGAGCCAATGCATGCCGCCGCTGTGGCAACACGAGAGTCTTCCCACGTTGCCATTAGAAGCAATGGCAATACGTAGTCTACACTTCCCTCCATGGGAGCAACTAGAACAGGAGCCGGGCAATGCGGTTCTCCATGCCTCCTGACAACATGGAGCGATTCTGGCAGCCGTGTGACAAGGTTACCACTCAGCAGTAATTATTTCATAATATGGTATTATTTGTATAATCACATCCCATTTCTACTTATTCTGTGCAAATTTTACAGGTCATCTGAGACATTTAGGAATTTATCATGCAAACCTGCTATTCTACTACAATTGTGCTATCATTGATAGAGGATACATACAAGCTTGAGCACCTTCACTATCACACTTCTCTTCAATTATGCAATCATGTCAATTTAAAGTACCATCACACTTCCACATACCCTCATAACCCCACCATCCTGCACATTACTATTCTGTATTTTTTTTAAAAAAAATATTTAGAGCAATTTTGCAATTCCGGTTTTCTAAAAAAACAACAGAAATTGGTGTTGTGTTGATAGGAACTAAAGTTGGCAGTCCAGCTACAATGCTGGTTTGCCCGCCTTGTGTAGTGTAATCCTTAATCAGGGGGATGTTATATCATTAAACTTTAGAAAATTCAGATTCTTGCATTTGTTGTTTGTTGTGCTTTCTCTGATGCTTTCAACTCATCTTACCTGCTTGTGATGTCCTTTCTGTTACAATGACTGTGGTTTCTTTGATAAGTGCTTAGTCAGCTGTGTTCCTGGTTCATCCTGTTCTGTGCCCTTGCCATGATTCACACCCATATTTCTTCAGCTTGATATTGGAATTTCCATATTAAAAACAGCACTATTTCCTTCTGAAGGTGTAACACAGTACCTAACATGCCACTTGCAATTCCTTACCTATGGCTTTCTCTGTAGCAGAATGCTGATTATGGAACTCCTTGCCAATAAGTTTATGTCATCTATTTTGAGTTTCTGAAATGCAGCTAAAACAGTGTTTGTGCCTATGACCATTAACATTTGAAACTATCCTGTTTTAATTGTTTATTTTCAAATCATACTTTAGAAACATTGTAAAAGTGCTTTGATTGTGTGTCCCTGCGTGGCAGGAGGTTGGAATGGAGGCCCTTGTGATCTATTCCAATGCTATAAAGTCTTTAAAGAATATTTTCATGTGTTTTTAAATTTTTCACTTGCAAGCTTCTTTTAAATGCTTTAATCTGTTGTACATTGCTTCAGGAGCATTGGTAGTTTGGAGGACAATACTGTATATGAATACAAGAAAGAAAGAAAGATCCGTAGTTGACCCCTGAAAGCTATGACACTGTTTTCAGGTAGTGATGCTTGTATCGATTTGAAAATTTTCTGCATGATAACAAGAATATAAAACCAGCAGTAGCTAGACTAAAAAGTATAAGTGATACATTGCAGACTGAAAGACATTCTTAGCCATCCTTGTGAACTTGCCTGATTGGGACAGGATGAGAGAGGGGGAAACACAGCCTTTCAATGAAGAAATTGGTTTTGTAATGCTTTTTTTTATCTAGTGTACATTTATGTGGAAATTATATAGAAGAAAATGACTACAAAAATGCATGAAATCGAGGTGAAATTGTGTGTGTTTTGAATGAAAATACTATATTGATTTGGTCCATGACCACATTTTCATTTCTTTGTCATTCATTATACATTTTCCTCTCTCTGGGTAATGTCTAGGAGGATACATTTTTGAAATGCCTTTCAAATTCCAGAAGCCAAAGCAATTTGGGAATGAGTGGTCTGGTGATCATGCAATTAGTTTCAGACAATACTTGTGGAATGGGACTTTGACAACAGAGTTAGGAAGAACCTGTCGAGGGCTATGATTCATGTGTCGAGAATGTCAATATGCAATTTAATGCTAGTGTTTGCGAATCATATAAGTCACCCTTCTCAAATCCTGTGCAGTGTAATTCTATTTGCCGGCAAGGATTGCTTCAGCAATGACTTTAGCTTCAAGAAATGGATCAGGTAAGATTAGAAAAAAAAATCTGTAATCCTCCACCCTTGAAGAAACTAAATGCATTTTCTTTGCTAGCCACTGGAGGAAATGTTTGCAAGCATCATATCCTAGAAATTAATTTTGTGACAAAGTGGTAACAGACAAGGGTTGAGCTTATTATACATTATTTCTGTTCTTCAGAGAAGGAAAATCTCATGGCAGGCATCTGCTGGAAAAGTGCAATTATAGGGTTAGTAGGCCAATCCTGTGACCTCAGAGCAGTCTGGACAGTGGGATCTGGTCAGATTTGGACCTGAACTGCTGTCTATATCGGACACTGGTGCCATCACTCTTTCCCTGCATTTGGGGAAATATTTGGGTCAGCTTATACTCGAGAATATATGGTACATTTATTATTTTTCTCTATTATTATTGGTATTATTACATTTATTATTTTTCTCTATTATTGTTGCTATTACTACATTTATTTTATTCTATTTTTATTATTATTAATAATAAATTTATTATTTCACTCTGATATTATTATTATTATTATTATTGCATTTATTATTTTACTCTACTATTATTACATGTATTATTTTCCTGTATTTATTATTATTATTATATGTATTATTTTACTCTATTATTATTAAAAGGATACATAAGCACATTTACATTGAAGAAGATGAGAATAATGATTTGATCAGAGTTGGACAGTCTTATCTTAAATTTGAGCTTTATGTAAATATTCAAAAACATTTAACCTACTGATGTCTCAATTAATGTAATTTTATTGGTATCGATTTTTATATCTGAAATTTACCACCACTGGAGTCAATTTTTCCCAGTTTTTTGTGGTAAAATTAGGTGCCTCGGCTTATATTCGGGTTGGCTTATACTTGAGTATATATGGTAGTTTAACCCAGGGGAAAATCATGCTAAGTGACTTTGCCAGATCAGCTCTGTGTGGCGTTTAGCTGCCATGGGACTGTTCCCATTGCACACCAACCTAAGAGGTCAGTGTAGATGTGCCCATGGAGGAGGGAATATGCCAGCTGTCCCAGCGGCACTGATGCACTTCCTTGGCTGCCCTGGGGCATGTATACAATGGGCTGAACTGCTCAATGTCAATGAGCTTCAAGACCGTAGACCAGTGGTTCTCAACCTGTGGGTCCCCAGATGTTTTGGCCTTCAACTCCCAGAAATTCTAACAGCTGGTAAACTTGCTAGGATTTCTGGGAGGTGTAGGCCAAAATACCTGGGGACCCACAGGTTGAGGACCACTGTCGTAGACTAAAACAAAAGAATACATTTTTAAATGGGCTGATGCTATTTGTGTTGTGATTCATAATCCTAAATGAGTGAATCATTTTGCCGGAGCTATTCAATACTGGTATCTTATTGACATGAACATGATGCAACATTTTGTTCTTTGGGGGAAAGAGCATGCAAATACAATAGTCTTAAGTATAGTATAGAAAAAAGAGGGCAAATCTGTTCTGAATGAATTTTGTATGCAAATTCTAGAGCTCTCTGGCTGAGAATTCAAAATACAGTGTTCCCTCATTTATCGCGGGGGTTCCGTTCCAGGACCTCCTGTGATAAACGGAAATCCGCGTAGGGACACTATTTTAATTTTAATATTTATACATTATTTTAATTGTTATGTGGCCTTTCTCCCCCTTGCAAGCCCCGTGGAGCTAGTGAACCCTTCCCTACCAGCTGCTCCTACCAGATGAGTGAGCGAGGGAGGGTGGGTGAGAGAGTGAAGGCTGGCAGTGGTAGCAATAGCCTGGAAGAGGCAGCCACGTCTGGCTTCTCCTGCCGCTCCAGCCGGGCCATGCTGGGAAACGTGGAGGACTCAGAAGAGGGGGTGGGGCCAGAGGCGGTCCACCGGTGAGGCGAATTAGGTAGTCGCCTGTGGCACAACGCAACAAGGGGGGGGGGTGCAGTTGAGGCGCCCCCACGTGCGCACGGTGCCGCCATGCCGACGGAAGGCCACCAGGTCCATCGCCCATGCTTTTTTTTTCATTTTTACCAAAAAAGTCCGATGGTCCTGTGCGCATTCGCAAGGCTTCCCACTCGCCCGTGCAGACGGGTGTCTGGCGTGCCTTCCGTGTATGCACGGGCGAGTGGGGAAGCCCTGCGTGTGTGCACAGGCCCATTGCCCAAAATGGCCGATGGTCCTGTGTGCGTGTGCACTCTTTAGACTCCACCCGTTTCAATTGGCACTGCCTTCCGCCGATTGAAGTGGGTGGAGAGTTCGCCCGCCCTGTGTGCCAGCATGCCAGAAGGAAGCGCTGGCAGCATGCACGCTCTCCAGGAGGCTGCCACCGCTGCCGCTGCCACCACCTCCTCCTCCTCCGCCTCCTCCTCCTCCACTGAAGTCTGCAGGAAGGAAGGCAAGTGGGTTTTTTTTATTTGTGTGAATTGGTTTGGGGGGGGGGGGTGCAGAAATTGGGAGGGGGGCACAAAAATTCTGTTTGCCTACTATTCCAAATCACCTAGGGATGGCTCTGGGCGAGACTCGTGGAGGACTCTGTCCTCTCTTCCGAGTCCTCCATGTTTCCCGGCGTGGACCAGCTGGAGCGGCAGGAGAAGCCAGACCTGGCTGCCTCTTCCAGGCTCTTGCTGCTGCCGCCGGCCTTCACTCTCTCACCCACCCTCCCTTGCTCACTCATTCGGCAGGAACAGCATTCCTTCTTCTCTGGCTGCAGGAGCAGAGGCAGCCAGAGCAACATGACGGGCCCAGAGCAAGGGCCCAGCCAGCGCTGGTAGGGAACGGTTCACTACCTCCCTGGGGCTTTCAAGGGGAGAAAGGCCACATAACAATTAAAATAATGTTTAAATATACCCCAGTGTCCCCACGAAACAGCGAGTCCGCAATAAGCGAACCGCAAAGTAGTGGGGGAACACTGTATTTCCTTCGACTGCAAATCCCAGCAATCCCTGACAATTAAAGTGGAATCATAACACTATACTTGTGTAGTGTGTAAGCACACCAGGTATTAAACTGGAACTCCCAGCAATTTTTACTCTTGTTGAAAGTTCAGTGGGCCACACAATTCCCACTTCTGTGTCATATCAACTACCAATAGTGGTTTGGATTCCCATCTTATTTAGAAAATGGGAACTATGTTTCATGGTTGAGATAAAAGAGGAAACTATAATTAATTAAATAATTACCTCACACCAGTGAGGATGCCTGCAATAGATGTGGGTGAAACGTCAGGAGAGAATGCTTCTGGAACATGGCCATACAGCCTGAAAAACTCACCGCAACCTAGATAATTACTAGTTTAATTGCTGCTCATGTGAGAAAATGTGTGCATGGGGGAAATGGTTTATTAATATATCAGCTGATAATTTGTTTCTTGAAGGTTCATCTTAGGAGGGAGGGAAAGGTCAGCTTTCAAGTAAGATTTTAGAATTGGGTTGTACTCAAAGCCAGGACCTGCTATTAGCAGATTACCCTGAATTCAGCTGAATGTACATTTTGGAAAGTCTTCTGAGTATATAGACCTAAGTAAAAGAGTTCATCTATAATGTCCAGTCTTTTGTGGGTCTCTTCAAGAGGTAGCCATGATTAAAATGTCTTCATGCTATATGAGAAAATAGATTAGCAAAAGGACGCTTCAGTTTAAAATTCATTTCTATGCAAATGAGTTCTAAATCAAATTACATACTTGGCAAATTATTAATGGTGGGGCCAGCCTGGTGTCTTAAAAAGTATACAGATCTAGAAAAAATGAAATTATATATGATGAACAGTATACAATTGTAATGAAATATCAGTGAAGAGGGAATATGAATAATAACAAGCAATTAATTAGGATTCAATCAAGAACAGATGAATTGCAGAATCCTCTTAGAGAAAACCATTATAAGAGCTTGCCATACAGATGGGATTCCTTGCAAACAAGAATTAATATAACAAGATTATTCACTCATAACTGCAGGATGATTTGATAATCCCCAGAGATTAAAAATGTTTGATGAGGCATATAGAACACGTACAAAACAAAAACAAAAGAAGAAGAAGGAAAGGAAAGAATGGCCCTAGTAGTCTTCAAACTATTTGATGCTGGAGGATTGTCCATGGTCTGCAAGGACATATCTTACTGCAAATTCAACAATTTTGGTTTAGATAAATTAGTTGGTGGGAAAACACATCTTCTCCTTGAATTATTTGACCATGGTAGTTGTAATATATTAGAGATTTGATACAAATAGTATTGTAAAAAATCCAAAAGCATGGAAAGACAGTTCTTAAATATTAAAGGTACATTTTAATGAGAGGAAGGCAGACTCTTTGGATATGTTTGGATCTCACTGTATATGTTGTTATAGCACTTTATTTGGACATGTTGTTATAACAACAGCACTCTCTCAGCCTCAAAGGAAACAAACTCTCTTTGAATAAAATTTGCCAAAAATGCCTGTGATAAAAAGCATATCTACACTGAGCCTTTATCTTGAAAAGGGGTGGGGGAGGAGGAATGAGAGGCTACATCACCCATAGAGTGGATATATCTTACTACAAGGCAAAACTCCTCAATTCAGCCTTGAATCACATTTTTAAAAGCTGTGGCTTGCTCCAAATTTGGAGCAAACCATGATTTTAGGCCCATGTAACCAGTTGGGCCACTTCCCATATGGAATTGCTGCAATGGCTACATGTCCATCCTGTATACCATGGGCTCAAGTAAGTAAGTAAGTAAGTAAGTAAAGTAAGTAAAAGTTTATTTATATACCGCCGTCTCTCCCGAAAGGGACTCAGGGCGGTTTCCAATATAAAATCAGCATA
Organism: Anolis carolinensis; assembly: GCF_035594765.1. NCBI lineage: Eukaryota > Metazoa > Chordata > Lepidosauria > Squamata > Anolidae > Anolis > Anolis carolinensis. The sequence goes on from NC_085842.1 coordinate 241,353,288, forward strand.
AAACATTGTACAATAAAACACTGAAAACACTATAAAACGCTATAAGAATTAAAAACAAAAACAAAACATAACAATTGACTAAAACAATCACATAAACAGAAGGAATATAATCACTCAAATAACATATGAATCTGAAAAGAAAAAAGAAAAAATACCACTGGGATGGAGGAGAGGATGGCCTGGAGGGACCACTAGAACTAAAATACAATGTTATATTCTAAGATGCTTTGGGGCAGAGGAATAAAGTGCAGTGTTTCAAGTCAAAGAGATGGCCTGTGCAACTACTATAGCTATGGGCTCGGTTATCCAAAGGCGCAGCAGAAGAGCCAGGTTTTAAGCAGCTTTTTGAAGGAAGCCAGGGTGGGTGCTTGCCGGATCTCCTCCGGAAGGGAATTCCAGATCCGGGGAGCAACAATAGAGAAGGCCCTCTCCCTCGTCCCCGCCAACTGAGCCTGGGATGGTGGCGGAAGCGAAAGAAGTGCCCTACCGGATGAACGAAGAGGACGAGTGGGTTCATAGCGGGAGATGCGGTCACAAATGTAGGTGGGTCCCAAACCGTTTAGGGTTTTATAGGTAAGAACCTGCACCTTGAATTAAGTAGGACTTGAGTCCAGTTGGGGGGGGGCAGTCGGGGGGGAGTGGGGGAAAGTGGAGGGAATCGTCTTACCCATTCCCTAGTGTCTTCCCTGGCTTCTGGGATAGCCATCCAGCCCATATCCTTTCACCGTCTTCTCCCATCTTTCTGCCACTTTCCTCCATTTTTGTCTATCAGGAGTCAATTGACACAGATAGATACAGAATGGGGGACTCCTGGCTCAATAGCAGTACGTGTGAAAAAGATCTTGGAGCCAACATGAGCCAACAATATCATGTGGCAGCTAAAAAAGACAATGAGATTTTGGCCTGCATACATAGGAGTATAGTGTGTAGATCCAGGGAAGTCATGCTACCCCTCTATTCTGTCTTGGTCAGACCACATCTGGAATACTGTGTTCAGTTCTGGGCACCGCAATTGAAGGGAGATGTTGACAGGCTGGAATGTGTCCAGAGAAGGGCAACTAAAATGATCAAGGGTCTGGAGAACAAGCCCTATGAAGATTGGCTGAAAGAGCTGGGCATGTTTGGCCTGCAGAAGAGAAGGATGAGGGGAGACTTGATAGCCATGTATAAATATGTGAGGGAAGTGAGGAGGGAACAAGCTTATTTAATGGAGCCCTGGAGACTAGGACACAGAACAACGGCTTCAAATTACAGGAAAGGAGATTCCACCTGAACATTAGGAAGAACTTCCTCACTGTGAGAGCTGTTCAGTAGTGGAACTCTCTCCCTTGGAGTGTGGTGGAGGCTCCTTCTTTGGAGGCTTTGGAGGCTGGATGGCCATCTGTCAGGGATACTTTGAATGCGATTTTCCTACTTCTTGACAGTATGTTGGCCTGGATGGCCCATGACCTTTATGATTCTAAAGGTCTTCATGATCTATTTCCATGCGCTTGGTAAATGGACCACCATGAAGTCCCACCGGAAGTGCCCTTATGTCGTCTGATGGTGTTCGGGGGACTCCCAAGGGGCTTCATTTCCCAAGCATATGGAAACAGAGCCCAAAGATTGTGGGATGAGGTCATGATTGTCCTATTCCCATTCTTCTTGTAGCAGTGGCCACCATGCATGACATGGCTAGTCTACCCCTCCCCGCTCCCACATTGCTTTGATGTCCCATCTAATGTCATTCTAGACAATGTGTGATGGACACTACCCATATTATGCCCAATGGCCGCCAATACAAGGAAAATAGGAGTGAGATTGCAAGTGAGGTCCTCAGTGGTGTCAAACTGGGTTCAACATGGACAGTCAGGACTCCTTCCCACCTCTGCAGTGGTCCAGAAGCTGGCAGTCAAAACCATCCCAGGACCAATCCTGAATATAATACTCTGGATCAACCCCAGGATAAAGTATCGCACTGTAACCTCCTGTGGTCACCATAAATTGGAGTCAACTTGAAAACATATACAATTTTTTTTAAAAAAAATATATTTGTTAGTGACAAAAAACCTGCACCTTTCACATAATGCTTTGGTCTCATTCATACTAGATAATCATAGCACTCTATTCCATTTTATCTGCCATGGTAAACATCCTGTAGAATCCAGGGATTACCAATATAGTAAGGAGCATTTAGAATGTTTTAATGTCTTAGCTAAAGGTAAAGGTCAAAGTTTTCCCCTGACATTAAGTCCAGTCATGTCTGACTCTGGGGCTTGGTGCTCATCTCCATTTCTAAGTTGAAGAGCTGGCATTGTCCGTTGACATCTCCAAGGTCATGTGGCTGGCATGACTGCATGGAGCGCTGTTACCTTCCCACCAGAGCGGTACCTATAGATCTACTCACATTTGCATGTTTTCGAACTGCTAGTCTGGCAGAAGCTGGAGCTGACAACGGGAGCTTACTCCAGTCCCCGGAATTCGAACTGCTGACCTTTTGGTCAGTAAGTTTGGCAGCTCAGCTGTTTATCCCACTGTGCCACCAGGGGCGCCTCTACTAAATGCCTTACTAAACTACAAATTCCAGGATTCCAGGAAGATGCTGGCATGGCAACTTAAATGAAATTACGTAAGTGGTATGAATGCCCCTTTGTTTTTGAATCAGTAATTTGTATTTTTTTTCTTAAACAGTATAAAGCCATATTAATTGCATTTTCATAAAAATGTTTTATTTAATATTTTTGTGTTTCACCAAACAAAACTCCTTTTTTTCATAATGGTATATTTCCATACAGACTTTGACAAACACATAAATTGAGTACTAGAACATCCAGTTTGTTTCAGTTTCTCATCTAGTGTTATCATAAGAGGTTCTGTTTCCAGGGGTACCATAATAGCAATTAGAGGTCATTAATTTTCACACAGAAGTCAACGCAGTGTGCAAAACTGGAAAGTCCTGCCCAGTTTTCAGTCCTAGAGAATAACGTTCAAAAGCACATTGTGTCCCTTCCTTCTCCTCTCACCTCACATCCTTGGGATCTTGCCAAGATCTTCAGAACTTTCAGAAATCTTTTACTTTTAAATGCTGACTCCACCTATTTCTAACCTTGTCCTTCTTGTCAAAAACTCCTACTCTGTATTGGGATCACTGTAAAGGCCACATATTTGTTGGAAGTGAGCCTGCCACTTTTGGACTCTCATTTACTGGGCTGTTCCTGCGAGTATCTCTGTAGATCTTAGAAAACTATTTTTTGATTTAAGGTGTTGGTGTGCTGGCTGATATTCGAACAGGGGATGGGCTGGAGATGTAAATGCCTTGGTCTTTTCATTGTTAGCTGCTACTTCCCGGCGGATGTCAGGTGGTGCAATACCGGCTAAACAGTATAATTTCTCCAATGGTGTGGGGTGTAGACATCCTGTGATAATGTGGCATGTCTCATTAAGAGCCACATCCACTGTTTTAACATGATGAGATGTATTCCACACTGGGCATGTGTATTCAGCATGTCCCTTATAAAAACAATTATGTTTTAAACATGTCTTTAATGGATGTGGCAAAAGCATTTAATTAACTTCTAGGATTTGATATTATTCCCGTTTCCGCCTATCCATGCAAACATCCTCCCACAAATATAGAGGTTGTACTGCAAACAGTAAATGTGGAGGTGAACCAGCACATAGTCTTCAAATTCTTGTTTTAAAACGAGGAGGCTGGATAATTTTCTTATGATAAGGTGGCCCATAGTAATGTGTTCATTATTGGATAAGTCCCCTCTTGTGCATGAAGTGCTAATTCAATTTGTGGATGTGCTAAAGATTAGAGCCTTAGAAACCGATCTTAATAGTACTCCTATGAGTACAGGTTGTTTTTCAAATAATCTGCTGCAAAACAGCTTTCAAAAGTAATAAGCTGCATTTTGAATTGGGCTGAGAAGCAGACCACTTTATAGGGTACACAGTCAGTATACCATGTATGTCCTGATCCCTGGGCCTACACTAGCAATTCAGCAGCTGCCGTATTTGAATGCAGTTTCCAAACCAATCCAGGAGCAGCTTTGAATATGCTATACTGCATAATCTAATGCAGAGCCCCCAAGAACACAATAATAAGATTGAATTTCAGAGAACATACTCCTCAGCCAAGTAGCCCCAGAAGTGTCCTGGTCTCTGTGGAGGTGACCAAATGACATCTAGAACTCAAAGGTATCATGGCCAGCTAGACCTGAGGCCTTCTGAGCTTGCTTCTTAAATGGGCAGTACAGAACAGGTGGCTGTGTCACAGAAGTCCAATGTACTCAGGCAATGTAGTGTAGTGGTCTGAGTGTTGGACTGGAATTCTGGTATTTAAATTCTAGGCTTAAATCGTGCTTGGCCATACAGATTTGTGGAGTGACCTGGGGCAAAACACATTATCTCACCCTCTGTAGAAGGCAATGGTAAACCTCCTCTCAACAAATCTTGCCAATAAAACTCTCTTATAGTGTATCCTTAGGGTCAGATATAACTTGAAGACATACAACAACAACAATCTGAATGTTGTCATCATGTTCTTTTTTCTGTTCTTTTCCTGATAGCATTTCTTTTTTCTTAATCTTTTCCTATGCCATGACTCACTCTTATTTTCCCCCTCATAATTTAATACCCGTTTTGCTGTCTTTCTTCTTGTCAGCTTTCTTTTTCCTCTTCCTTATGGAACTGTCATTCAAGTACACCTGAAGCTGCTACTGTTCAAACTTTCTTTCTTTCCAGGTCTTTTCACCTTCTTGTTATTAAAGAAATCTGGCATCAGGCCCATGATATTGGTATTTCATGAGTCAAGGATGAGGGATGTTTCTGTCCCCTCCCTCCCCATCCCCAAGGTCTTTCCGGTTTCAGCTTTGTTCCTTTCCACCTGTTCTTATCATCTTGCCTTTTTTGTGCTTGTCCACAATGTACCTCCTTGGTATTCTCTTCCCACTTCTTAAGGATCTTCATTCTGTTAATATTAAGGTCTTTTAATAGGTATTTCTCTTCCACATCTAAGACCTGCCAGTTCTTTTAAGCCAGCTGTTTCTTTACTTGATTTTATCTTGAGCTCTTGCTAATTTTGCTCCACTGTAAACACACATGGTTCCGCATCCTCAGCCCTGGCTTACTTCTTTTTCTAGTATCTTAGTTCTTGCATTCATGTTGTTGAGATGTGTGCCCAGTAAGCTTCCGCTAAACCAGATCATCCAGGATAGAGAACAAGCACGTTGGGTTGAAGGGAAAGCTACAGAGGTTTATTCAGTTTGGCAAAAAGGGATGCTAGTATCAGCAAGTGCTTCAAAACATACGCATAAATTCACAGAAAAATACAAGACATTTTAGGCAGTTCTGACAACTATTCAGACTTCCCACACCTCCCCCTGATTGGCTGAGAAACCATACTGGCTAGGATCCAAGCAGGAATTGGCTGATGGGTACCCTAATGTCACTGACAGGTGGAGGAGATCCCCGTGGCAAGAAGAAGAACAGCTGAGGGTCAGTAGGTGTAAAGGTCCAGTCCATTGCAGAAATGCCCTTGGGAGAGCATGAAACTGGGAGAGAAGTGATGATGTGGGTTTGCAGATGATTTCTTGATTGGTTTAAGTGTCTGGTTCCATAGAGACTAAGGGCCCTTCCACACAGCCATACTGTATAACCCAGAATATCAAGGCAGAAAATCCCACAATATCTGCTTTTAACTGGGTCATCTGAGTTCACACTGCCATATATTCCTGTTCAAAGCAGAAAATGTGGGATTTTATTTAGCTGTGTGGAAGAAGCCAAAGTTGGAAGACCCAAGGGACAAAGGGTGACAATCCCAAATAACCAAGGGCTGGGTTGGCTATTCAGAAGGCTAATGTATTCATATTTGTTTAGCCTTTTCTTCCGTGGAAAGTGCAGCCTCCAGCCTCAGTTGAACAGGAAAACATCTTAAGCTCACTTTTGTGATAAAAGGATCATCTGTCTCACATACACACAGAAAGGGTTTAATATTATCTGGCTTGGGAGATTGCTAGAAGGATCCCTTTGTTATATAGTGATCTCCTTTCCCAGGAGCTTATGCAAACAGGGGCTCAAGGACAGGATGTGCCTTCAGGTTACATTTGATACAAGTTTAAAAATTTAGAAACTGATACAGTACTCAAGCAATTCAAATTACATAAAAAGTATCATTTTTATATGTCTATTAAAGGGTTTAGCTATGACAGAGTTTGGAGTAGTGCTGCTGTTAGATCCTTCTGGAGCCCCTAGCCAAAAATGTTTTTAAAATAAAGAAAAAAAAATTCTTGCTTGAAGTCTCTTTATTGTCCATAAATATTTGGGGAAAGGGGTGTCATGGCCCGACAATAATTCACGGTACCTCTTTCTCTTGTGCTATTTCAAATGGAAATATAATTTAGAAATGGAATCATGCTAATGTGTGGCAGTTGCAGTAATTTTCCATACCTTTAATTCCTAGAGAATGAAAGTTTGAGAACCACTGACATACAAGATGTATGCATACTAACCAAACAGAAAATATGTGATTCAATTTTTGTTATTGATTGCACTATGTTAACCCCATTGTATTTTTGTGTGTTTTGTATGCAAAGATTTGCCTTTATGTTATCAGACCTGTCATTGGCATCCATTTCACCTTTACAAATCTGACATTTACCATCTCAAATTCAGCTCAAGTCTCCATATTTATTTCTGCTCTAGTAAGTTTTTTCTGCCATTGGGATTTCCTGTATGGTACAGTGTTTCTGCTGTAACCCTTGATCTGTCATGTCAATGAAAATTTGCACTTGGTTTCAACCCACAATTTTCATTCATTCAGTAAGCCAAACAATTCTCAGGCAATACTACTGCATGTTTAATAGAGATGAACGGTGTTAGATTGACAGATCTGGAACAAAAAAGATTTCTTATTCATACTCAGAGAAAATACACAGAAGAACAGTGTGATATTACAAACCTGAAATGTAATAATGAGGCTATAGTGTCAGTTATATGAAGCCCTCAGCCTGATTTTTTAATAGGAAAAGAATAGAATTACATCTGTATTCTAAAGAAAAATAGTTCTTGTGTTCTTTGACTGCTAGTGAAGTGAACCATAGTGGACACACGTTACTGAAGCAATATATCACTTTATTTCACACTAGACAGTTACTCTGCAATAAGTCAATTTCAGTTTCCCTGGCTGCTTCTTGTAGAATCCTAGGATTTGTAGTTTCATGGGACACTATATGCCTTTGGCTTTAGCTGAGAATGTTAAATACTCCTCACTGAATTCCATATCCAATTATTCCATAGGATGTTGTCATGGCAGTTAAAGTGGACCACATTGTATTGCTTTCAGTGTAGTCTGAAATAGTCCCTACATCAATTGCCATGTCTACACTTAACATTCATCCAGGTTAATATGCTCTGGAGCTTTTCTGATGTAGCCTAGGAGAGTCCCTGAAGCTCTTTGGAGTTCACATAGTTGACCAGATTGCACATACATTGGGAGCATTACTTCTGCTACATCACTGCCAAGAAGCAACTCCTTGCAGAGCTAGTTGGGGATGTCACATTTCTAGTCACATGGCTGGACACCCTGGTGCGACATCACTACATCACCAGAAACTATGTTACCAGTAAGCATTTTGACAGGGAGCTAGTTGTGATACAGCCAGGGCTGGCCGGAGATAATTTAAAATATTAAGCAGGGGTGGGGAAAAGTGCCCCCCCCCCGCCGGCGCCGCGGGAGGCGTGGCCATGTGCCGCGGGAGGCACATGGCCACGCCTCCTGCGGCACCGGCGGGCCCCGCTTCCTGCACCCTGGCCCCGCCTCCCACGCTGCTCGCCCTGACCCCGCCTCTCACGCAGCGTGGGAGGCGGGGTCAGGGCGAGTAGCACGGGAGGCGGGGCCAGGGTTGGCCCCGCCTCCTGCGCTACTCACCCTTGCCCGTCTGGCCTTTTCCTTTTCGATCGCGGCCTGGAGGGACCTCCGCTGCAGTCTGGCCAGCTGGTAAAGGCCAGACGGGCGAGGGTGAGTAGCGCGGGAGGCGGGGCCAAGCCTGGCCCTGCCTCCCGTGCTACTCGCCCTGACTCCGTCTCCCACGCTGCGTGAGAGGTGGGGCCAGGGCACGCTGGGCGGGAGGCGGGGCACCGCCCTGACGGTGCCCCGCCTCCAGCCCAGTGCGCCCAGGCCTGGCTGGCCTTGCCCAGCCGGCAGCGGCCATGTGGAGCTCGCTCATCGCCAAACAGGCCTTCCTGTTCACCGGCAAGCAAGCCCATGGTCCCCGCTGGGGCGGGGGAAGCCTGACGGCGCCCCCCGGGGACCTGCACCCGAGGCAGCCACCTCACATGGCCTCTATGGTGGGGCCGGCCCTGGATACAGCAGTGGTTCTGTTGTGTGATTCCAGTTTCTGCAAGAACCGCAGGTTCGGAGCCCAGTGTGTCAAGCTTCCCAAAAGGCCAGATGAGACAGAAATGGGTTGAAGTCCAAATAGAGGCATTATTCTCAATGGCCAGAGAGGATGACAGCAGAAATAGCACTCCAGAGAACTGACATACCGTAATTTTGAACATCCTGCTGCTTTGTCACATAGTCGTTTCCGACTCTTTGTGACCTCATGGACCAGTCCATGCCAGAGCTCCCTGTCGGCCGTTGCCGCCCCCAGTTCCTTCAAGGTCACACCAGTCACTTCAAGGATACCGTCCATCCATCTTGCCCTTGGTCGGCCTCTCTTCCTTTTTCCTTCCATTTCCCCCAGCATCATGATCTTTTCCAAACTTTCCTGTCTTCTCATGATGTGGCCAAAATACTTCAACTTTGCCTCTAATATCTAATTTTGAACATATATTTTATTTATAGCATTTTTACAGCTATTCAAGACTGCCATGTTGGCTTCTTATTGGTCAGAAAAGTGTCCGCTTAGGAGCCACTCCCTGGTTGGTCCAAGCTCTGTCTGACGTCATTGCTGGTTGGTCCCCGTCATAGTGAGAAAATGTAATAAACTGTAATTGGGTTACTTTGAAGATTGTGTCTGTTTATTGATCTGCCCCAGAGTGAAACGTGATCAGAAAGGAATGTGGTGGGGCAAATAATAATCAGTTGAAATGTGTCTTGATATCTCAACTCCGGTCAATACAATGTGTACCAGTCCAGAGAGACAATGGGGTGTTTTTGGGTGTTGGCCATTTCAACGGGCATCCCATGGAGAAATCTGGTTTGGTGATAGGGATAAGGAAGCATTCCCAGGAATAGGTCATATGAAGGAGAAACAGGAAAAGACCCAGAGTTTCTTATGCAAACCCATTGTGTCTTCCCTGAGTCTTCCTGGGTCATTGTGAGGGGATTATGATGATTACAAGATTACATCCTGAGGTCCAAGGTGCAGTGGGGCAAAATTTATGAAAAGTTACTACAGGACATATGGAGAAGGCAATGCAGGCTCTCTGTATGTCCCAATTCATGATTGTGAGGGTCTGATTTTTAATAACAGTTCAATTGGAGATCTGGACACTGGGTTGTACCAGATCTAGATTGTTCAAATTGTCTACACTTCCAAAACTCTTGGATTACTTCAGAGCTTCCTGGAAGCTCCAAATTAAATCCCATGTTCTTTTGACCCATATTAACGACTGGTTGTAATGCCTCTGGACTTCCAGCAGCGACTGAGCATTGAGTCCACTTTATTTTAGCCATGTAACTGCATCCAGCATCTCTCAGTCAGCCTTTACCTGGAAAACAGAGGCCCCAACTCAGACTTAGCACAGTCATAATACCCATGTACAGAAGATTCAACAGAGAGCACAACGCAGGCCTCTTTCCATATCTTTTGTTCCCTTGGTCAGCTGATGAACAAATAGAGATGGCAGTAAATGAGAGTTGAACATCTGCCTCCCTTGCTCTTGCCCCTGTGCTATGCATGCTATTCATGCCTTGATATTCTGGGTTATATGGTTGTGTGGAAGGGCCCTGAGTTATCAATGGCTACTGATGCTTTATTCAGCCCATTTGCTGTAGTATACCTAAGCTCTGCTACAACCTACCTCCAGAAGTAATATGGTATTTTATTACGGGATGCACTCTCTCTGCCTCTGTCTTTCTTTATCTGTATAAATTGCATAGTGGACCCTGGGTTTCCAGGAAGATTATGACAGAATCATTTGCAATCATTAAAGTTTTACTTCTAATTCAATAATAAATAAAGATAGATTAAAACCTTTTCTTTGACCAGAACCCATTCTATTCATGAGGGATGACAAATGAGGCAGCTTTCTAAATTTGTAAGCCCTTTGTTGACTTTGAACATAGCTTGTAAATGCTACTTTTAAAACTATTACCCTGGCACCAGGATATCAGGCAAGGATTCTGACTGTGAACTACCACTGAATTCTGGCCCGGGGAAAAATAAATGAATGTATTTATTATGGCCACAGACCAGAAGTTTGCAATGTTAAAACATTGAAATCAGAGGTTTTTGAAGCATTAAAGCCAAAGATAGCTCTAGCTAGCTCTGGACTCCCTTTGCCTTGCTTGGCCTACAGTCAAAGGTTTCTGACATAGGCCATCCAAACAAATCATTTGTCCACAGCAGTTGGTGCTATAACATGGTGCATTTCCCCTTCAGATTAAAACTGCTTTGTTCATACTTATCTAAACCTTTCCTTATCTAGAAAAAGCTTCACTCCACCAAGCTCAATGGGAGAGTCAACAATTTCTATTGTTGTTTCTCTTCCTAATGATGCCTACAAGAATTGCCAAGAAGCTCAGAACTTATTTATTCTGTTAGGAATAAAATGGTCATTCTGCACCAGTAAAAATAAGCCAATGGCTATAGAAATGCCAGTTATATTAATTGATTTCTCTGAGTTTCTACTAAAAATAAAACTAAATAAGAAAACCAGCAGAATTTAATGCATGATAGCTCAAATGAAATGTAAGAAATGTAAGAATAAAGAGTGCAGTGGGTTAAACCCTTGTGCCGGCTGGACTGCTGACCTGAAGGTTGGGCTGTTGAGCTGAAGGTTGCTGGTTCGAATCGACAAGATGGAATGAGGCCTTGTCTGTAAGCTGTAGTTTGCGGGGACATGAGAGAAGTCTTCCAGCAGGATGGTAACACATCCGGGCACCTCTTGGGCAACGTCTCTGTAGACAGCGAATTCTCTTCCACCAGAAGCGATTTGCAGTATGTTCTCAAGTCGCTTCTGACATAAAAAAAAGTAAGAATGAGTAATTTCAGAGATTTTCTTCTCTGATAAAAATGATTATGCAAACTTTTGCACTTTTTAACTTTTTTAAAAAATTGCATTTATACACACACACACACACACACACATTGCTGAAAGTGTGTCTGCTCAAAATCTTTGTCTTTGTACAGAAAAACACCCAAGTTTGTGCAAAAACCAGCCTATTTTGTTCACAAGACACTATTTCATGTTCTGAAGTAATGAACCAATTTATGGCACAAATAGTGTTTTTGCAAAGTAAGTTGTGAAATGTGACAAATCTTGGTGGAATGTCCTGATTATCAAAATGGCTTTTCTCGATGGGACTATGGGAAATTGTCAGTATTCCTTACCTCCCATTTGAGACATTGGTCAAAATCTTGCATTGTAAGATGTGTTGTAAGATGACATAATTATAATATCCCCCCCCCCCCACTGCAAGACTCGCCTTCCTTCCTGCACTATCCTCTATAGCTGTTTCATGGCCAATGGAGAGTAGAAGGTATTGGAGAAGCATCTGGCTATTTAACTATAGCAGGTACATAATGACAATGACATCTTCTAGGAGTTCAGGAGGACCCCACAAAGGCTTCAGTGAATGCCTTCGTCATTTTGCATCTGGTTATAGGAACATAACCAGACACTTTCTTATTTCTCCTTATTCTCCGCTGGCCAGTAATTCACTTGAGGAAAGGGCTCAGGAAGATGAATGCTGCAGGGCCTGTATCTCCCTCACCCAGTTGTGTGAATGCTGTACCTCCCTCCCTCAGTAATAATATCCAAACGACTGAGTTGCTAAACTTGCTGACCAAAAGGTCGGCGGTTTGACTCTAAAGAGCAGGGTGAGCTCCTGCTGTTAGCCCCAGCTTCTGCCAACCTAGCAATTCGAAAACATGCAAATGTGAATAGATCAATAGGTACTGCTCCAGCAGGAAGGTAACAGCGCTCCATGCAGTCATGTTGGCTATATGACCTTGGAGGTGTCTATGGACAATGCTGGCTCTTTGGCTTAGAAATGGAGATGAGCACCAATCCCCAGAGTTGGACACGACTAGACTTAACGTCAGAGGAAAACCTTTACCTTTACTTTAACTAATATCCAAAGGTCTATACATAGAAGTAACTTTGAGTGGCTCTTGCATATGTCTCTGATGAGATATCAACCAACATATATCTATTATTTATATTGGATTTATAGCTATTGAGTTGACTAGACTCTCCAAATGATGTTCCAACTGAGCCAGATTCCCTGGGGGGTGAGAACCGGGTGGGGTTTGGTTCCATCGAGGTCGTGTGGGGGAGGAGGAATTGCGGTCGACGGATTCCCAGGGAGAAGTGCAACAGAGTTCTTGCGACCCTGGAGAAGGATAGGTGTGGTAGCCTCGATGGCAGCCCCTCCAGGCTGAAGGTCCTGCTGCTCAATGCCAGATCTGTCAAGGGTAAATCATCTATTATCCAGGATTTAATCCTGGATGAGCAGGCGGATCTGGCTTGCATCACCGAGACCTGGCTGGATGAACTGGGTGGAGTTAGTCTTTCCCAGCTTTGTCCTCCGGGTTTCGGGGTGCATCAGCAGGCCAGGCCGGGAGGGCGGGGAGGTGGGGTTGCGGTGGTCTTTCGGCAGTCCATCGCCCTGGTCAGATGCGCCGCTTTGCAACCTGCCGGGTTTGAGTGTCTCCACCTGAGGGTGGGTAGCCGGGACAGTTTGGGGATTCTGCTGGTGTACCGTCCACCCCGCGACACAGCAGTCTCCCTGCCTGAGCTAGCAGAGGTGGTCTCTAGCGTGGTGCTGGGTTCCCAGCGCCTGGTGGTGCTGGGAGATTTCAACATTCACGCTGAGGCCACCTTGACAGGTGCAGCTCAGGAATTCATGGCCGCCATGACGACCATGGGACTGTCCCAAGTGATATCGGGTCCCACTCATCAAGCTGGACATACACTTGACCTGGTTTTTGTTGCGGGCGACGGTTTGGTTGGAGTGGAAGAGCAAACTATCCTTCCATTGTCATGGTCCGACCATTATCTGATCAGTTTAAGACTCACCACACCCGTAAACCTCCGCAGGGGTGGTGGACCCATTAAGATGGTCCGCCCCAGGAGACTTATGGATCCTGAGGGATTCCTGAGGTCTCTTGGGGATCTGTCTGCCATGGAGCCTGACGATCCTGTTGATGCCTTGGTCGCTCGCTATAACAGTGAGTTGTCCAGGGCTATAGACATGATCGCCCCCAAACGTCCACTCTCGCTACGTGGAGTTGCCCCAGCCCCCTGGTATACTGGGGAGCTGGCGGAGATGAAACGTGCGAGGAGGAGACTAGAGTGCCTCTGGCGGACAACTCGTGATGCATCTGACCGAGCACGGTCTAGGGCCGCTATTAGGGCCTATTCCGCGGCGTTGCGAGCAGCCAGGAAGGCTTTCTCGACTGCCCGCATCGCGTCTGCAACAACTAGATCCTCAGAGCTGTTTCGGGTTGTTGGGGAGCTCCTCCACTCTCCTCAGGCTGGGGGGGCACCTGACATCCCGGCAACTCGGTGTAGCGAGTTTGCTCACCATTTTGCAGACAAAGTCGCTCAGATTCGTTCCGACTTAGATGCTGGCCTTGTTGCAATGCCAGGTGAGGTAACCGAGGCTTCTGTCTGTTCGATCTTGTGGGATTCGTTTCAGCTTGTGCAGCCTGATGATGTGGACAAGATTCTTGGAGCGGTGAGGGCGACCACCTGTGCCCTTGACCCTTGCCCATCTTGGCTTTTAAAACAGGCCAGTGGTGGGTTGGTTGATTGGTTTGTGAGAATAATTAATGCCTCTTTGGAGCAGGGTAGATTTCCATCTAATCTAAAACAAGCGGAGTTGAGACCTATCTTAAAGAAGGCCTCCCTAGATTCGACCAACTTGCATAACTACAGACCAATCTCCAACCTTCCATTTTTGGGCAAGGTCTTGGAGCGGGTGGTTGCCTCTCAGCTCCAGGGATTCTTGGATGATACGGATTCTCTGGACCAATTGCAGTCTGGCTTCAGGCCTGGTTTCAGTACCGAGACGGCTTTGGTCGCCTTGGAGTGTGACCCTGCTGGTTCTCTTGGATATCTCAATGGCTTTCGATACCATCAACCATGGTATCCTTCTAGGACGTCTCTCCGGGATGGGCCTTGAGGGTACTGTTCTGCAGTGGCTTCAGTCCTTCCTAGAGGGGCGTTCCCAGATGGTGAAGCTGGGGGACACCTGCTCGGACCCCTGGCCATTGTCCTGTGGGGTCCCGCAAGGTTCTATTCTGTCCCCCATGCTTTTCAATATCTACATGAAACCGCTGGGCAAGGTCATCCGGGGTTTTGGAGTTCGGTGCCATCTCTACGCGGATGACACCCAACTCTACTACTCTTTTCCACCAAAATCCAAGGAAGCCCCTCGGATACTGGACCAGTGTCGGGCCGCTGTATTGGCCTGGATGAGGGCGAACAAGCTGAAGCTCAATCCTGACAAGACAGAGGTCCTCCAGGTCAGTCGAAAGTCCGATCGGGGTATTGGGTGGCAACCTGTGCTTGATGGGGTTGCACTCCCCCTGAAGGCGCAGGTCCGCAGCTTGGGGGTCCTCCTGGATTCGGGGCTGACGCTTGAGGCTCAGGTGTTGGCCGTGGCCGGGAGGGCCTTTGCACAACTAAAACTTGTGCGCCAGCTGCGACCATACCTCGAGAAGTCTGATCTGACTACGGTGGTCCACGCCTTAGTTACCTCTAGACTGGACTATTGCAATGCGCTCTACGTGGGGCTGCCTTTGAAGACGGCCCGGAAATTGCAATTAGTTCAGCGCTCGGCAGCCAGGCTTCTAACAGGAGCAAACTACAGGGCGCGTTCTACGCCTCTGTTTAAGGAGCTCCACTGGCTGCCGTTTGTTTTCCGGGCCCAATTCAAGGTGCAGGTTATCACCTACAAAGCCCTAAACGGTTTGGGACCCACCTACCTTAGAGACCGCATCTCCCCCTATGAACCTGCATGATCTCTTCGCTCTTCGGGGAAGGCCCTCCTCTCGCTCCCACCACCTTCGCAGTTGCGGCTGGTGGGGACGAGAGAGAGGGCCTTCTCCGCTGTGTCCCCCCGCCTCTGGAACTCACTCCCGAGGGAGATTAGACAGGTCCCCACCCTCCTTGCCTTTCAAAAAAGCCTTAAAACCTGGCTTTTCCAGAGGGCCTTCGACGACTAATTTTTGGGGGTTGATTTGTCTGCCCATTTAATTTGAGAGTGTTCTGCCATGATTATTGATACCTTGCTGAGTACTTCTGCCACGAAGCTACAGAAGCCCTCTATTTCGGCCTAGAACTGTTTTATCTCCTTGTTTTTAACATGTGATGTATGTATTGATTGTATGACTGCTTTTCATGTTTGATTTTACAATGTGTAATTTGTCACTGTTTTTATTGTTGTTGTGAGCCGCCCTGAGTCCCCTCGGGGAGATGGGGCGGGATATAAGAATAAATTTATTATTATTATTTATTATTATTGTAATTTTTATATATATATTTGGGAAACACAGCTGTAAGGTTAAACAGGCTGTGGCGCAGGCTGGTTAGCAGCCAGCTGCAATAAATCACTCTGACCAAGAGGTCATGAGTTCAAGGCCAGCCCGTGTTGGGGTGAGCACCCGACAATTAAAAATAAAATATAGCCCCTGCTCGTTGCTGACCTTAGCAACCCAAAAGATAGTTGCATCTATCAAGTAGGAAATTTAGTTACCACTTATATGTGGGGAGGCTAATTTATGACACCATAAAAATCATCCAGCCGCCGTTGGAATGAGGAAGTGCTGTCACAGTGGATGATGAAGCAGCTGCTCCCCCTGTGGCCACAATCAAGCATACCCTCAGGAAGCTGGAAGCTGGAGAAGGTTTAAATTGCCTCTGCGTCTGTCTCTGTCTCTGTTCTATGTTATATGGCATTGAATGTTTGCCTTATATGTGTCAATGTGATCCACCCTGAGTCCCCTTCAGGGTGAGAAGGGCAGAATATAAATACTGTAAATAAATAAATTCACCCATTGTTAGAATAAAGAAAAGAAAGACTAGACTTAATGTCAGGGGAAAACTTTTATTTTTACCTTCACTAATATTCAAAGAAGGTCCATACATAAAAGTAACTTTCAGTGGCTTTTGCATATGTCACTGATGAGATATCAACCAATATAGTTCTATAATTTATATTGGATGTATAGCTATTGCAATATTTTGGGAAACACAGCTGTAAGGTTGAACAGTTATTCACCCATTGTTAGAGTAAAGAAAAGAAAGAAAAATGCATAGCAGTTTTAAAAAAGATAATTTATTTCATTTGAACATTTCAGACAAATCACTGTGTCAGGGAAGGGTGAATCTTTTGTTTCAAATCTTAATTTTTTACGTCACTGAAATGTAGGTCATGGTTGAATTTATGCCCCACTTGCTTTGGTTTTGTTATGAATTAAAGCAATGCAATTAAGATAATAAAAATGTTAATTTCACATAATGAATTTCTTTATTCTCCATTCAATGGACTGGAAAGAACAGGCAGCATTAGTGTGAAAGTCTAGAAATGTATGTGTGAGAATTTTTAACACCGCTATTAGTAACTTGCAGGGTGAATATTAATTGCAGATGGTATAATTTTGTTGCTCAACAGTGTGATTAAGTTGTCTAATGAAAGCTTTGTATTGCTTTGCAATTCCTATTGAATGCAGATGTAAATTACTGAAGCTAACCATGTTTCCTTGTTACATGTTTAATGAGAATATATCGCAGAAGCAGTATTTGCATGAATTTTGTATTAGCAATAATCAGATATATCAATGCATGCTGAGGAGAGAAAGGGGAACTGTCTTAAGGTGGCTATGATAAAAACGAAGGTGAAGAGTTTAATTTAGTAAGTGAGGTCACTGAGTTTTTTAAATAATTGTCCAGTTCAATGGAGAGCAATGGACTATAGGTCATATAGAAAGGATTTGTGTGAAAATCCAGAATATAGAGCTCATTTACATGGGACTAATAACCCATATTCACTGTGCATTCAATCCTGGCTGTCCCCACAATGTTCCGGAATTTCTTGTGGGTCTAGTGCAATAGTTCTCAACCTGTGGGCCTTGTATGTACGAATATATATCTTCAAGCCACCTCTTGACTGATTTCTTAGGGAAAAAATATGCAAAAGTAGTTTTGCCAATCCCTTCATCTGGAATATACACTACAGCACTCTGTACTCTTTGATGGTCTCCCATCCAAGTACAAACCATAGTACTAAATAAATATTTGCCACCTTCTTATGATGTCTGCCTCACTCCGCCTAATGGTAAGGTCTCAAAGAGATCTTGTAGCACCTTTGAGACTGAGAAAAAGAAGTTGTTAATAGTATAAGCTTTAGTAGACCTACACCTATTTCATCAGATGCATGTAGTGCCTAGGAACAGACATTTATATCTGTGAATGAGCAGGCTATACATGTGAATAACCATAGAAATGTAAACCTTGAGGATATGATGATGAGATGACATTCCAGTTTTAAACGTAGTTGTCAAGGAAGGGGGGGGGGGACAAAAACAGGGGGAAAGATGTTGCCTAAAACCTTGATGAGTAGATAACCAGATGAATGATGGAGGAAGTTATTGGAATGTAATGTGATGCTTTCGCACACTGGTCTAGACTAACTCGGCTCTGTTTTAGAATTCTATCCTAATGGTAATATTGCTACTGTTGTTGATTTTGAAGCGCAAGAGATTATTGTATTGCACTGAGTTGCTTTTCCCTGGCTATACTGAACTGTTTCCATTGCAAGATGCCCATTTTTAAACAGTAGCTTTGTTTCTTTTTACAGTCTTCTGTTAATAACTACGTTGTTTCATTTTATTTGTTTTTTTTGCATATAATTTTTATTAAATTTTCCACAACACATAACAACAATCATTTTAACCTAAAAGAAAAAAAAGACACGTACATTAACTAAATACTTAAAAACATAAATTTTGTACTTCCCTTCTTCCCTTATGGGGGCCAATTTGTTCATATTATAATTGTTTTTAAGTCCTGGTTGTACTGATGTACACTATTTGATTCTACAGTAACAAGGCTTGTTTCTTACTGTTTATCCATATACTTTTTATATTGATCCCAGTCTGTCTTTTTTATTGGCTGTCCTCTATGCATCTTTAATAAAAACGTTAATTCATCCATATCTCTAATATCTTCAGTTTTCCCTAGCCATTCTTCCTTTCCCGGAATCACTTGTGATTTCCAATGCTTCGCATAAATAATCCTTGCAGCCGTATTGATATACGTAAACAATTTATCTTCATTTGCATTAAATTTTGTTTCTGAATCTGTCAGACCTAACAGATAGTATTCTGGTTTCATCGGAAATTTTTTACCTAATATTTTCTGGGATTCTGTGTGTATCATTTTCCAGTATTTACTTGTCTCATTACATGTCCACCAAACATGATAGTATGATCCAATATGGTTTTTACATTTCCAGCAGGTATTTTGAGTTCCCTTGTACATTTCCCCCAGCTTTTTGGGTGTGATATACCACCTGTGGAAGGATTTCAGCCAATTTTCCTTTAAGTCCCATGCATAGGTATATTTTATTTTTTTTCTTCCATAATGTTTCCCATTCAGCCATACTTATTGAACGTCCGATATTTTGAGCCCATTTTACCATACAGCTTTTAACTTCTTCTGTTACGTTCGTCCATTCTAATAATCTATCATAGATTTTCGTTATTTCCTTCTTGTCGAATTGAAGCATCTTATCCCAAAAATTTTCATTGGTACAAAAGCCCACTTTGTTGTCTACCACAAATTTTTCCTTAATTTGGGCATATTGTAACCATGTTAAGTTTCTGTACTTCCTTTTTAGTTCTTCAAGGGGTCTAATTTGGAATCCACTATTTTTCTTAATTAAAATTTCTTTGTATTTTGGCCATTCTGACCATCCTAATAGTTTTCTATTATTTTCTTCTAACGGTGAGATCCATAATGGAGTTTTGTCGTATATAAATTTTTTATACTTTTCCCAAACTTTTATCAATGATGATCAAATAAAGTGGTTTCCGAAGTTTTTTTTCTATTCGTTTTTTATCGTACCATATGTATGCATGCCATCCCCTTCTCAAATCGAAACATTCTAAATTTAATATATTTTCTTTTTTTAGATTGCACCAGTCTTTGATCCACGTCAAAGCACTAGCATCAAAGTAAAGTTTTAAATTTGGAAGGCCGAAGCTCTTTGTTCCACTCCGCAAATGTTTTATTCTGTTGGTAGCTACAATTAATTTTATTTAAAGTAATGCTTGGAATAAATAAAGCTGCAACTGATACACACGTATCTGTGAAGATGCCCTCTTGAACTCTACGTAGCATTCTTCTGCACTATAGATTTTTTTTTTTTCCGTGTCAGGAGCGACGAGAAACTGCAAATGCACTATAGCTGACTAAATAATAATCTGACTTCTGGACAGTGAGCACTCATCATTGTTGTTTGGCTCAATGTTTACTGTTAATCTTATATTTTCCTTTGTTGATGCTTGTTCCCTTTCCTTGTTATGTGGTGGACTGCTTGTGTAAAGTACATAAATGCTGTCAACATCCAATGTACTATTACTACTTGCACATGAGCTAACAAAATGTTCAATAAAAGAGTAAAAATTTCACTGGCTTAATGCACTCAATTTTTGTCTTTCTTCCTCCTCAAAATGGGAACTGTCAAGGTGGACTCCTAGTTACCTTTCTTTCCGCCTCCTCCACCTTGCCTCCTGCTTTAAAAGCAAAGTAACAGCATAAGCTCTTTTGCTAATACTAGTCCTGAAAAGCCCACTTACTTACAGGTCGCTGCTGTTCCCTGCTGCCACAGAGACTGTTGGTAAGTGGCCTTTCATTAGAGCGCAGCAGGAGAAAGAACGAAGAGGAGGCACTGTGTGATCCTGCTGCGATCGGGGCTAATTTCAAAGAATAAGTGGACTTTGGACCCCTGGGGCCATGTCAGGCTGACCTTTGAAAATATGATTGGCAAGACAAAATGCTCCTTAACTTCTGGCAAAGAACAACCAAACTAGATGAGCACAACAGCATCCTGTGAACAACATATATTTCTTTACCGTTGCAGTATGCATCAAATATACAATCCCCAAAACTGACTTCAGATCTAATGGGTGTTATTAGTGAAGCCAGGGCTCACAGGCTATTTATTTATTTATTTGTTGGTTTGTTTGTTTATTTATCAAGTCAGAAATAAATTGAGAATACAATTATAATGTATTTGAAAACCCACAAACAACTTTTAAAACTTGGCATTATGCCAAATTTCCTTTGACCAGAAGCTGGCCACTTGGAGTGCCTCTGGTGTCACTGTGAGAAAGTCCTCCATTGTGCATGTGGCAGGGCTCAGGCTGCATTGTAGTAAGTGGTCTGTGGTTTGCTCTTCTCCACACTCGCATGTTGTAGACTCCACTTAGTAGCCCCATTTCTTAAGGTTGGCTCTGCATCTCGTGGTGCCAGAGCGCAGTCTGTTCAGCACCTTCCAAGTCGCCCAGTCTTCTCTGTGCCCAAAAGGGAGTTTCTCATCTGATCTCAGCCACTGATTGAGGTTTCAGGATTTATCCTGCCAATTTTGGACTCTTGCTCGCTGAAGTGTTTTTGCGAGTATATCTGTAGATCGTAGAAAGCTGTTTCTTGATTTAAGCAATTGGCGTGCTGGTTGATATCTGAACAGGGGATGGGCCGGACATGTCAATGCCTTGGTCCTTTTATTATTGGCTGCAACTTCCCGACAGATGTCAGGTGGTACAATACCGGCCAAACAGTATAATTTCTCCAGCGGTGTGGGACGTAGACATTGTGTGATAACACAGCATATGTCATTAGAAGTCACATCCACTGTTTTAATGTGATGGGATGTATTCCACACTAGGCATGCATACTCAATAGCAGAGTAGCAAAGTGCAAGGGCAGATATCTTCATCGTCTCTGATTGTGATCCCCAGGTTGTGCCACTCAGTTTTTGTATGATATTGTTTTTAGTGCCCCCATTTTGCTTGATATTCAAGCATGCTTCTTGTATGTCAGAGCACGGTCCAGATGGCTCATAGGCTGGACCATCAGGAGTTTTGATAGGTGAGGATGATGCCATCATCTCTCCCTCCAGCCCCAACTTCCCAATTTCTTCCTGAACATTTGTAGTCCTAACAAAAGCTGGAGGTAAGAAGAATGGATTTTCCTGGCAACAGCATTATTTTTGTGAGTTATTTTCATCAATAAGTCAAAGCCCACCTAAATAGCTCAAAGCCCACCTGCTGGCTGTGTGATGCTGCATCTACTCCCATTGTGGACAACTTGAGACAGGGATAGTGTAATTCACATGTGTAGGGAGCCAGCATAGTGTAATGCCTTGAGCATTGGAAATTATTTTGAAGTCTGTTCAGCCATGGAACCGATTGGGTGACCCTGGGAAAGTTGCACTGCCTCTGGCCCCTTTCACATAGCTGTATAAAATTTACATTGAACTGGATTATATGGCAGCGTGGACTCAGATTATCTAGTTCGAAGCAGATGTTGTAGATTATCTGCCTTGATATTCCGGGTTATATGGCTGTGTGGAAGGGCCCTCAGAGGAAGGCAATGGCAGACTTCTTCTGAACAGATCTGGCCAACAAAACACCATAATAGGATTGTTTAAGGAGGGATCAACTTGGGAGCACACAACAACACAACAGCAGCAGCAGCAACCAGTAAATCTGCCTTCCCATTGTGATCATAACCTCCAAAGCAGCCACAAGACATTATGCTGTTTTAGGGCCCTTCCACACAGCCCTATATCCCAGAATATCAAGGCAGAAAATCCCACATTATCCAAGTGTGGACTCAGATAACCCTGTTCAAAGCAGATATTGTGGGATTTTCTACCTTGATATTCTGGGATATAGGGCTGTGTGGAAGGGCCCTGAGACAGGAGAGTATATTCTGAAAGATGACCATCCAGAGATTGAATGGCCATCTTTCTGGACTGTTTTAGCTCAACCTTTAGTTAACCTTCAGTTAAATTACAGATAAGATTGTCATTTTATTAATCTCTTATGTTATCATCTGGGATCTTTTATATGCAATTCAGTCGCTCTTCCAGAGATAAATGCTCTTTCACCAGTGATCTACTAGTAGAGCCTGACCTGCATTGTATACACTCCTGGTTTAAGGAATAGTAAAGCCAGCTGCTAACTTTTGCTAAGGCTACTGGAAGGTCAACTCTTATCAGAGACATATAGAATAGGCGGAAGTTTCAATGAATGACCGTGTAAACCATAGCAAAGCTTTTGTCCCAAGCATTGCAAGGTGGTAATATGGGATGTTGAATGGCACTAACCAGAGGAACAGTTTTTCCATAGTAGACAGCATATAATGCTAGTAGCCTTGATTCAAAGTTATTGTCATTTAGACTGGCCACCTCATCACATTGAGAAGGGAAAGCATGCGTGACCTTCCCTTTCAGGGAGAGAATTACCCCGTTTGGAGTTCTGCCTCCCCATCACACTCGCACGTATGTATGTATGTATTTATTTACTTACAGTATTTATATTCCGCCCTTCTCACCCCAAAGGGGACTCAGGGCGGATCACAATGTATATATATATAGAAAACATTCAATGCCATTAAACAAACAACACACAGACAGACACAGAGGCTATTTAACTTCCCAGCTTCTGGCTTTGTGAGGGTATGCTTGATTCCGGCCACAGGAGGAGCTGCTGCTTCATCATCCACTGTGACGATGAGTCCTTTTGATGGTGTACTTCCTCATCTGACATGCAGGCTGCTGGACGTTTTTTATGGTGTTGTAAATCAGTTAAATTAGCCTCCCCACATAAGGGGTCCCTAAATTTTCCTACTTGACAGATGCAACTGTTTTTCAGGTTGCTTAGGTCAACAACAAGCAGGGCTATTTTTTATTTTAATTGTCGAGTGCTCACTCTGACATGGGCTGGCCTCGAACTCATGAGCTCTTTGTCATAGTGATTTATTGCAGCTGGCTGCTAACCAGCCTGCGCCATAGCCCAGCCCCTAGAAACTTCAGAGCTAACAATATATTTATTTTACATTCATCACAAGGTCAGTATCACTTTTTAAAATCAGGAGATGCAACAGTATCTGAAAACCAAGAGATTCCTTGTCCTGCCCAAAGCCCCTTATATTAAAGGTGACTGACACCAGTTTAAAACCAGTTATTTCCATAGGATCCTATGGTTCTGCACCAAACCCCATAGGATACAAGAGGCAGTGATCCAGGTAAAAACCATTGCTTTCCATGAAATCCTATGGTTCTGCATCAAAGTTCATAGACTACAACAGACTGCTGACGATTGGGCAATTAAACAGGATGGAGAACTCTTGATGGTTCCCATCCCACTCATGTTTCAGTTGTAAAGATAGGAATAAAGTGCAATAAGAGGTAGGAGCTCTGAACACAGTTGTTGGCCTATACTCAGAGTTCCCTCCTTTCAGGATACTTCTATATTTTTCAACCATGGAGGGCTGTGCATGATGACCAGAAGTAGTGATGAGCTCAGTGCCTCTCCATGCTTGAAAAGAGGCTGAAGTGTTCTATGACTGGGAAATGTCTTAATGTGATAAGGTGATAAGTAAGAGTACTTGATCATATCATGTTGTTCTTATTGGTAGTGAATGACCTCAAATATGAAAGCAATCTAATTAGGAAGGGGATGCTTAGTGCTTATAAACCATTTCATTGACGTGAATAAGAAAAAAGCGTGGGGCTTTACAGTAGTCTCCATTGCTTAAAGGAGCTCATTCTTAAATAAATTGATTTTTTCTAAAAATGACAAGCAGTATAATACAGGAAGCAATGCACATAAGCTGAGGTGGAGAACATTTGCATATCAGATTGATTCTTTTTTGACCTACAATGTGCATCCCACCATCCTTACACATTGGTAAGGAGTTGTTGATGAGAAAATATTGACCAAGGCATTTTGAAACTCATAGATTTTTCACTCTGGTCTTGTTAATATGAAAGGCAATTACACTTCCATAACACATATGTGTAACTTGCTAAAGATGTTGGGTGATGAAGGTTCTTTTGATCTTATGATGAAAAGAATGCTGATTTCTTGTTCATCTGAATGGTCAAAGGGTTTAAGTAAAATTTATGTGTCAAACCTATTTTAAAATCTCTGCTCTTCTCATTCAGTCCTCTTGAAAAGGGCTTTTTTTTGGTCTTTGAAGCTGCTTACAAGTGGATACTACATCGTACTAATTTTCCTTCACACAGCAGTACTGGGTGCTTCCTTGCAACCAGATTGTGTGGGTAGGCTTGAAGCATCAAGGCATGGTATCTTTAAGAAACTGTTTGTTGGGTCTTGGATAGAGTATGTAGTTATGTAGTTCAACTAGATAGTTAATGATGGCAGTATATTCGTAGGTGGCACCATTCTTTGGGCCAACTGTACCAATGCTATAATAAACATTGCAAGGACTAGCCCTTAATAAAGCAAATGTAGAAGGATAAACCAACTATGGTGCACATGGCTATTGCTGAGATGGCTTTAGAAAGAACAACTGGAACATACATAACAATAATATTCATATCAGTGTTAATTCTCAATTTGCTGCTGTGACCAGCAGTGCTGTGGAATTTGAAGAGGCATGAATGGAGGGCGAAAGGGAGAAATGTGCCAAGAGGAAGGCGTGTCAAACCAACCCTGACCAGGACCACCTTCCACCTGGAAACCAATGCCCTCACTGTGGAAGAACATGCGGATCAAGAATAGGTCTTCACAGTCACCTACGTGCCCATCACTAAGATACTAGACTTGGAAGCCCATCATACTCGGACAAGAGCCCTATATGGTGCAATGGGTTAAACCCTTGTGCTGGCAGGACTACTGACCGACATGTTGGCAGTTCAAATCCAGGGAGAGTGGGTGAGCGCCCTATGTCAGCTCCAGCTCCCCATGAGAGAAGCCACCGGATGGTAAAACATCAAACATCCAGGCATCCCTTGGGCAACGTCCTTGCAGATGGCCAATTCTCTCACACCAGAAGCAACTTGCAGTTTCTCAAGTCGCTCCTGACACACACACACACACAAACAAGGGATCGCCTAAGTAAGTAATAAAGTAATTCTCTATTCCTGCTTTTTATGAGGTACAGTAGAGTCTCACTTATCCAAGCTAAACGGGCCGGCAGAAGCTTGGATAAGCGAATATCTTGGATAATAAGGAGGGTTTAAGGAAAAGCCTATTAAACATCAAATTAGGTTATGATTTTATAAATTAAGCACCAAAACATCATGTTTTACAACAAATTTGACAGAAAAAGTAGTTCAATAGGCAGTAATGTTATGTTGTAATTACTGTATTTACGAATTTAGCACCAAAATATCACGATATATTGAAAACATTGACTACAAAAATGGCTTGGATAATCCAGAGGCTTGGATAAGCGAGGCTTGGATAAGTGAGACTCTACTGTATCACTATTTCTAATTTGGCTCTCTTCTATCCTTCTTTCATTAATTTCCCAGCAATCACAAAACAGTACGCTGACTGAAGAGCAAATGACATTCCTCAGGTCAAGGTGCATAGTATTTAAAAGCAGTCTAGTTATGTGGATGGGTGAGGAAGAAAATGTCATAAAGGCCTTTTCTGCAGTAAAAAATACAACAGAATAATGTTTCTTTAGATGGCTTGCACCACAGAACTTGCACATTAAAAAGGTATTTGCTGCATAATTGGCTGGCTTTTAACTGCCTGTCTGAGAAATAGATTGTGTTCAACTTCACTTGAAATAGCCATTTAAAATTGCAACTTGTTCTTTCTGTCTGACGTGTATTATTATTATTTTTCTCTGCTTGCTTTTCAGGAGATTTTTTTCTGACAATTGTTAGACATTGGATTGTTTTTTCACTTTGTATTTTACTGTGAGTTTCCTTGAACTTTGCTTGGTGGAAAGCAGGATATAAACTGAACAAGTGAGCAATAAATGAAAAGTATAAAGGGGAACTTTGATTTGTCTTTGAGGTTGGGTTGTTCCTCATTCCAGTTTTAGACGCACTGTATTAGGAAACTGACATGATTAAAAACAATATAATACAGTATAATAAGATGCATGTTGTAATAGAAGCCAAAGTTGTTAGAGTGGTCCAGCATTTCTGTGTTCTCAAATAATATGCTGTGTACAGATTGGTTCATCAAGTCAGCCATAGCAGAGCACTTGATGAACCAACCTAGACACAGTATATTATTTGAGAACACAGAAATGCTGGACCACTCTCACAACCACCATGTCAGACTACACAGAGAAGTCATTGAAATCCACAAGCACATGGACAATTTCAACAGAAAGGAGGAAACGATGAAAATGAACAAAATCTGGCTACCAGTATTAAAAAACTCTAAAATCAGGACAATAAATAAAGAACAACACTCTGAAAATGGAAATTCCAGGCATGAAACAATCAGGGCCAGCTAACACTTCCCAAAAGTTTTTCCCCAGGCAGGAAGCAGCCAGGCTTTGAAGCTGAAAGGCCATTCAACACTAATCAAGGTGGCCAACTGCAACATTCACACCTGCCTCAAACAAACGAGTTCTTTCTCCCACCCTGGACTTTCCACAGATATATAAACCCCACTTGCATAGTTTCTAACAGGCCTCACAGCCTCTGAGGATACTGGTGAAACATCAGGAGATAATGCTTTTGGAACATAACCATATAGCCCAGAAAACTCACAGCAACCCATAGATATATGTCTGACATGAGTGCTTACTGTCTCTGAATCCTCTCTGAACCTTTGTTTCTCAGTAAGACAAAACCTGAAATAGGTGGATTTGGCTCCAGGACCTGATGTTCCCATCCCTGATATAAATGTAAAGATGTAAATATAAGCAATTACAGTCAGTACAATTAATATAATCATGACTGATCGGGTTTTGGAAAGCATGTAGCTTACTGCCACTGCCAAGTTTCAGTCTGTGTTCATGGGCAGCCACAAATATAGTGTATATAGTGTATAGTATTTGAAGCAGAATCACGGGAGCAGAAAAGGTTTGGGGAAATGGTTTGAAATGGTTTGGGGAAAGAAGAGTTGGAAAACATTGGATAAATTCTGAAGAGTTCTTTATAAAATGACGGCACATTTGTTAATGAGAAATTTGGGAGTCTGGATTTGAAAACGTGTTTGGGAGCTACTTTTTGCCGTTTCCTAAAATGTATGATTTTTTTACAACCTGTGTCAAAGTAAACCGTTTTCACTGTTGAATGCCTTTCTTGTTGTCTCTACAACATATTAACACGGTTAATTTATAATTGCCCACAGGCTGCTGTATTTCATTCTAGTATTAACACAGTATGGATCTTCAGATTTAAGTAATTTGAAGACTGCCCCACTGGCTAATACTTGGGGTAGATGGAGGTCTTAAGAAATGCGGGAGGAGAGAGATAGTTAATTGGACACATTTGTAATTTTTCCATTGATGTTTTTCTCAGCTTACCTGGGATCGCACTTCATGAAATGACATTTTAGTGGAATAGCTAACAGCCCCAATCTAATGGCGAGCTAAGCATATTTACACCCACTGACTTCAATGAGCCTAAATGTGCCTAATTCTATTCTGGATTGTCTCCAACATCTCCGAAAATGAGAGAAGGAGCTAGTTAATTGCATTACACTGGCTTCCTATCAATGGCCACCCACTGGCAAGTAGAAGGAAATAAAAGGTAAAGGTAAAGGTTTCCCCTGACGTTAAGTCCAGTCATGTCTGACTCTGGGGGTTGGTGCTCATCTCCATTTCTAAGCCGAAGAGCCGGCATTGTCCGTAGACACCTCCAAGGTCATGTGGCCGGCATGACTGCATGGAGCGCCATTACCTTCCCGCCGGAGTGGTGCCTATTGATCTACTCACATTGGCATGTTTTTGAACTACTAGGTTGGCAGGAGCTGGAGCTAACAGCAGCCGCTCACTCCGCTCCCGGGGTTTGAACCTGGGACCTTTCAGTCTGCAAGTTCAGCAGCTCAGCGCTTTAATACACTTCGCCCCCGGGGCTCCAGAAGGAAATAGGGAACTATAATATTTGACGGCAAACATTGCTTCCCGTTATGCTTTCACAGAACTATGGGTATTGGTGTAGTATAGTATAAACAGCATAAGATGGATGATAAGGGAAATAGCTTTACTTGATGAGTGCAGAAAATGTGTGAAATATTACCTGATCATGACAGTATCAAAGGTAAATGATTGCTTAGCCATGTAATTTAATTCCCATAATGGTTGACGCTATCTTAAATCATGGACAGCTATAAAAGGTCTGAATAATTCACATTTGGGCTAAAACCACAGCCACTGTATTACTTGTAATAACGATTAGCAGTGCCCCATACACACACACACGCGCACGCACACACACAATAAAAGTGAAAATATGTATGTGTGTATGTGGATGGGGTGTCCACTTACATAGACAGGCCCCCACTTTCATAAATAGCTATAGCTCACACTATACAGGCGACACCAATGGCCCTCCCTCCAATGATCGGGCTGTAGCACAGCTGGTTAGTAGCCAGCTGCAATAAATCACTACTGACTACAAGGTTATGAGTTCAAAGCCAGCCCAGGTCAGAGTGAGCTCTTGACCATTAAATAGTCTAACTTGCTGTTGACCTATGCAGCCCAAAAGACAGTTGCATCTGTTGAGTAGGAAATGTAGGTACCACTTTATGAAACGAGGCTAATTTAACTAATTTATGACACCATAAAACCTTCCAGCAGCATGCAGAAGAATGAGGAAGTACTCCATCAAGGACTCGGTGTCACAAGTGACCGGTGAAACACAGCTCCCCCTGTGGCCGGAACTGAGCATACCCTCATGAAGCCGGAAGCTGGAATGTTAAATTGCCTCTGTGACTATCTATATATGTCGTATGTCTAATGGCATTGAATGTTTGCCATGTATATGTGCATTGTGATCTGCTCTGAATCTCCTTCGGGGTGAGAAGGGTGGAATATAAATACTGTCAATAAATAAATAAATAAATAAATAAATGACATTGCAGGTTATAGCAAGTGCCGTGAACATGTACAACCCCTGCTAGTGTCCTCCACAAACACAAGACTGCTCACCATCCAAGTGAAGGTTTTCATATGGGGACAATTTCATCCTAGATTTTGTCTGTTTTCTGCACCACAGACATCCCAGTGTTTCTTAGTTTCTCCATTGGTGTGGAATTTGCATAATCCTGTCCACTACATCTTTCATAACCCTTTCCTACTCTTTTTTTATGGTGCATAGCAAACAGAACAAAATTAATCAGCAACTGAACATGTTGGAAAGGTTTGGGGACTGACTCAACATGATAGATGTTGTAGCTCACCCTGCATTGAGACAGAACACTGTGACCCCCACCAGAAATGAACCTGAACCTGGGGGCAATTGAGCTTGATTTATAGGAGTTGTAGCTCCCATCCAGAGAGCACTGTGAACCCAAAGAGCAATGGATATGGATTAAACTTGGCATGTATATCCGATATCCCCAAATTTGAATACTGGTGGGTTTTGAGAGGAATTGCCCTTGACATTTGGGAGTTGTAGGTATTGGGATTTAATGGTCACCTACAAGCAAAGAGTACTCTGAACCCCATCAAAGATGGACCTGGACCTAACTTGGCACACAGAATCCACATGACCAACAAAAAATACAGGAGGGCTTTGAGGGGAATTCACCTTGATATGGGGGGTGTTGTAGTTCACCTACATTCAGAAAGCACCATGGACTCAAATGATGATGTACACATGCCTGATACGCCCAAATTTGAATGCTGGAGGGGTTTGGGAGGGATAGACCTCAATTTCTGGGAGTCGTAGTTAATCTACCACCAGAGAAACTTGACACACAGAACCACTATGACCAACTGAATATACTGGAGGGGTTTGGAGGCAACTGACCTTCATTTTTGGGAGCTGTAGTTCATCCTGCATCCAGAGAGCACATTGAACCCCACCAATGATGCATCTAGAGCAAACTTGCCCAACAAACTTTAACTACTGATGAAGTTTCAGGAGGTCAAGCTGGAATGATGTGAGTTGTAGTTCACCCACAACCTTATGCATTTTGTAAAATAAAAAAATGCCTTTTTCAAATAACCCAGGCAATGCCGGGTAAACCATCATGGTGTAGTGGTTTGACCATTGGATTATGACACTCAAGACAAGGGATTCAATCTCTGTTCAGTCGTGAAGATCTGTTGAATAACCTTAGACAAGTTATACTCTCTCAGCCCAAGAAGAAGGTGATGGCAACCCTCCCTAAACTTGTCAAGAAAACCCAGTCACACCGTCACCAAGGAACATATAAACACCCTTCTCCGAGTATTAGGTTATGCGTTACCCCATGTAAGTTTAAAAACAGAAACAGATCATCATGACATGTTCATGGGATTTGAAGGATTCAGAAGCATAGCATTGGAAAGAACCACAAATTCACATATGAAAGAGTCATCACAGGGAAAAGGTGTCTCCGCTGAAGCTTTATCACCAATCCTTGTTTCCACAACAAGCCAAATCTTTCAAAATTATCACAGGGATAGAAAGTGAGGTGAAATCTTCTGAACAGAGGCACCGACAACAAAACAAACACCACAGAGATGTTAACCCTTCTCTATGCTATCCGAAGTGTGTGTGTGTGTATCCCTTATGTTTATTTGGAATCTTTTTTCTTGTTGCTTGAATTCATTGCTTGGGTTTTACCTTTATGATATCATCCACATGACAAGCGTTCAGATAATTACATATAGTTGTATATTACCTCTCAGTTTTCTCCTCTCCAACTGAATATGTTTTTTTTAATTTTCTGTTACATTTCATACTGTCTTTATGATTGACTGTGATACATGTAACTTTCTCTACAACTGATTATGGTATAAATGAATCACGGACTCTATGTTTATTTTCTCTTCAATTATCTAGTGGTTCATGTAAAGAAACCACTAGTGGGAACTTGTTTTCCAGTAAAGAGGATCCAATAACAATAAATCCATGTAAAAAATCATTGTGACACTGAGAATGTAATTCTTTGTTTGTTCAATGACTTTGATAGTACAAGTCCTATGTGTTTCTTCTCAGGAGTTCATTTGAGCATGAAACCTGATTATCCCAGTTCTTAATCCCATTTGGAATTGCAGCTCTGAAATAAAAATAACAAACAATGTTAAACAATGTTAAAAACACCAATACCAATATAATGAAAACTAGAAGTATGTTCCAAAATAAAGTCAGAGGGAACACACAACCATACGGATAGGAGAAAGATAATAGGGATGTTCTTTGCATTGAGAGAGAGGGCAAGACAATATCACTAAACGGGTGCCTCATCTACATTGCCATATAATGCAATTTGAAACTGCATTATATGGCCAGTGTAGACTCACATAGTTTAGATAATGCAAACTGCATTAGCAGTTCAGCTGGCATAAGGGTTTAACCCACTGCGCCATCGAGCTCTAATTTGTGGGCAATAAAAGGTAATAAAATGTCAGTTCCATTAGCAAGAGGAATGGGAAGAGAACTAAGGCAGAGGGAAGTTATGGAGTCTAAAGAGCATCAAAGAGAGGTTAAGATAGATAAGACATGGGGAGGTCACTGCAATATTCATTAAGCCTTTCACTTCCCTAAGATACATTTCACTCTTTAAAGAGTAAATGTTATCCATTTCCTACAGAATGGTCCTTGAACATGCCTAAATGCACGGTGTTGTCTTTTCTTTTCTGTGTGTTGTTTTTAAAATGTTTTCATTGCCTTATTCCTGGAACAAAATTGGGATAGAAACTGTAAGAAACAAATTTCTTCCGAGTTTTTTTGCCTGAGGTTGGGATTTTTAAGATGAAAATATCACGGACTTCAGCATTTTCCAATATCCAGCCTGATTGTTTTTTTGTCGTGTCAGGAGCGATTTGAGAAACTGGTGTGAGAGAATTGGCTGTCTGCAAGGACATTGCCCAGGGGATGGCCTGATGTTTTGACCATCCTTGTGCGAAGCTTCTCTCATGTCCCCGCATGGGGAGCTGGAGCTGACAGAGGGAGCTCATCCATACTCTCCCCGGGTTAGATTCAAACCGGCAACCTTCAGGTCAGCAACCCAACCTTCAAGTCATCAGTCCTGCCGGCACAAGGGTTTAACCTACTGCACCACTGGGGACTCCTGATAAGGAATATATCCAGCCTAATAAGGAATATCTTTCCTCCTGAACATTGTTTCAAGCTTCGTGATGTTCTTTATTGGATGCTGGCGACATCTTGTGGTCAGTTAGCCAAACTGGAGATCATCCTCTGAAAGATCACTAGGGTGTTACTCCAATTCTGTAACCAGTGTTTTTAATCTATTATTCCAGAATAACAATGAAGTTCATTCATTTCAGATTTTTTTTTTTGTTCCATAAAAATATTTTGGTCTTGTTGAATGTCAGTAGTGGAGATCTGAGGCAGGATATTTCTAACATTTCTGAAATTATATACCTCATGACTCCCTTTTCCACTCATTTAATATCCACAGCTTCACTTACCCGTGGTCCAAAAACATATTCCCCTCACAAGTGTTTCAGAACACTGATTCTTACACTGTGGGTCTTGAGCCCAAACTGGATCCTCTTAGCTCAATGTTGGGGTCCTGAAAAAGTTTCTGAACATCACCTAGTAGCTGTTTCATATATTTATATGAATCTTGTTGTGCAGGGTTTACAGAGCACTCTGCAGAAGATGCTTCAGCTGTACTTCATATAAAGGAAAATCAGGCTGCCTAGCAAGCCTCGGAAAATCTGATTTACGAAGGCTATCCAGAAAGTATATTACGTTTTGGAATTAAAAATGAACAAAGTATAGGAGAAAACATTTACCATATGCAGTTGAAAGCCATACCCAAATACTACATCTCACGTAGTCGCCATTCAAATCTAGGCACTTATCATAGGGATAAATGAGCTTGGAAACTCCTTCCCCACTAAATTGTTTCCAACAATGGGGGCGTGGCTGGCAACACAGCATTTTGGCGACGCTGTGCAGCTACGGAAAGGGGGAAGGGGGAAAGGTTGATGACAGAGGCAGCAGAATTTAGTGGGGAAGGAGTTTCCAAGCTCATTTATCGCTATGATAAGTGCCTAGATTTGAATGGCAACTACGTGAGATGTGGTACAGTAGAGTCTCACTAATCCAAGCCTCGCTTATCCAAGCCTCTGGATAATCCAAGCCATTTTTGTAGTCAATGTTTCCAATATATCGTGATATTTTGGTGCCAAATTCGTAAATACAGTAATTACAACATAACATTACTGCGTATTGAACTACTTTTTCTGTCAAATTTGTTGTATAACATGAAATTTTGGTGCTTAATTTGTAAAATCATAACCTAATTTGATGTTTAATAGGCTTTTCCCTGATCAGTCCTTATAATCCAAGATATTCGCTTATCCAAGCTTCTGCCGGCCCGTTTAGCTTGGATTAGTGAGACTCTACTGTATTTGGGTGTGGCTTTCAACTGCATATGGTAAATGTTTTCTCCTATACTTTGTTCATTTTTAATTCCAAAATGTAATGTACTTTCTGGATAATCCTCATATTACCAGTAAATGTTTGATTTTTATGCCTATTTTATATACCTATATACTTGGGGTCACGTAAAAATGTCTTGGGCCAAAAGGGATCCTGAGTGGAAAAGTTTAAGAAGCACTGGTTTAGAACACCCGACAGTGAGAACATTCAGAATGTAATGCTACATACAGCCTAGTTTACTTGAAAAAACTCATTATACATAGAGAAAAGGCAGCACTGCCAGTTACACCTGAAAGCTTCAACATGTGTCCAAGACAGGTGTAGTCAAATGTCTAATTGGCTGAATTTTTTTTTACAGTGGGTCCAGTCAATAATTTTGCTTCATTAAGAGAAGAAACCCTCAGCGTATATAGAGTCACTGCCAAAACATACAGTGGTGGGCAACATGTGGCTCTCCAGATGTTGTTGGACTACAGTTCCCATCAACTATAGCTGCTACAGTTAGCAGGGATTGGGAACTGCAGTTCAACAGGATCTGGAGTGCTGCATGTTGTCCACTCTGACAAAGCTGGAACCATTTTTCTTAGTATTAATATACTTCAGTGTTTAAGTGACCATGTCAAATGAGACAGTATCAGAACATCAGTTTTGCATTAATAATCTCATCAGCAAGTACTGAACTGTGGAAAGCAGTCTTCACTTCCAATTTCTTCATAACAATCAATATTAATATAGTGGCTATTAATGTAAAGTAAAGAAAGACCCTAAAATATATATACAATTGGTTTTGTTTGTCATATATGTAGCAAAGGCATGCAGCTATGTCTGTCTGTCTGTCTATCTATCTCTATAGCATCTATCTATCCAACTAATCTGTGGTTTAACATTATACTTCTGATGCAGACAAAATACACAGTTTTCTTTTCCTTCATTTAATTCAGCAATTATAGAGCTATTTTCACCACACATCCAATTGGAGCTATGCCAATAAGTAAGAAATGGTATAATATCACTTCTAGCTTAACTTTAAACTCCTTATCAGCTGACGTATTTCGGTTTTACATTTTCAATTGACATTATTTGATAGTTGGGGGGCACTAGAGGCAAAACTAAATGGAGCAAAAACTTGCCCAACTTTTTTGGAGGTATCAAGGGTCTTCTGGAAGCTATAGAATTGACTCATACTTTTCTGCTATAATAGTTGGATGGAGAAGCTATACATTGCTACTAGGCTCATAGTTGCATCATGCACAAATCTTGGAATAGGAGGAGAAGAACATGCAATAAGAGCTCATGAACACTCTCCCAGCCTCATTAGAAACATTGGCATAGTTCACTATTCAGGAAGTGAGTGGGCAGTCATGGTCATTTGCCATATGTATGTGGAAGGAGGCAATGAATGCATGGTCAACAAGATGCCTTCAATTATCACCACTCACTCACAATATGGAAGGGCAGAATACCTACAAAGTTAGCCAAAGACACAGATTGACACATTATTTTGTGTCCTTACGCATTACCACATTGTCAGTTTAAAAGGCAGGATCAACTTGGTTTAGGAACATCATCTTTCTGTTGAAGGCATAATCTGGAGCTAGTTGGAACAATATACACAGTATAAATGTTTGGCTTTCACTCCCCTTCCATTACTTTGAGTTATCCATGGTGCTGACCCACCTGTGTTGGTTTCTTGTGATTCTTTGATTAGTGTTGGCTTTGCAACCTCAGTCACTATGACCTTATGATGTGCCATCGTAGCATGACAGATCCAGGACAGCAGTTCCTATGTCCTCAAACTCAAAGCCTCATAATTGATTCAAGGAGCACCAGAGAGTCCCTGGCCAGTCAGAATAGTTCATATTTTATGTGTGGGGGCTTCAAAATACAAAATACAAAGAAAAGAGCAGTGTTCTCACCCAATCTCATATATTTGAGACAAGAGGAACACTGCAAAGGACAAGCAATCCTTTTTGTTCTTCCTAAGAACCTATATGACTGATGCACCTCTTGCTTTTGTTGTAACATCTCACCAATAACAATTTCTCATCCCTCTACTCACTTTTTCTCCTTCCAACTGTCTGCCTAAGAAACCCCAGCAGTACATACTTATCTCGGTGCCATACTTTAAAAAGCCCAACCCCAGAAAACAGGTGACTTGAGTGAATAGATGCCTTCCTCTCCAATCCATTACGTCCCCAAGCTTAGCAAAAGTTAAATCAAATCGTGATGGAGTACAGGAAGGGGTTCCTTGTCTCAACAACATACATGCAAACAAGCAAACAAACATGTAGTACCACACTTAAAGCTGTTATAGGTATCTCTTCTGGATGGAGAAGATCCTGAAAGGACACATTCCAGCCAATCATCTCAGCAAGACCGCTTTGCCTCAGTCATATTGGAGGGTAGCAGGGTTCTGATGTCACATCCTTTATGGCACCAGCTCCATTTGGGAAGAGTGCCATATTGTAAGCATTTTCATGGTCAGAGCACTGCCTGGAAGAAAGCTAGGTCAATTCTTTTCTGGATGACAACTGCCATGTTGGCTGGCAGATTCTGACTTGAAGCCCAAAAATGCACCCTTTCTAAGAAAAGTATATATCCCATAGAGCAGTAGTTCTCAACCTGTGGGTCTCCAAGTGTTTTGGTCTACAACTCCCAGAAATCCCAGCCAGTTTACCAGCTGTTAGGATATATGGGAGTTGAAGGCCAAAACATCTGGGGACCCACAGGTTGAGAACCATTGCCGTAGAGGAACCAGCTGGCTACTACTACACTTTATTCCTCCTGGCCAACACAGAACAGGACGTAGAATGAAGAACGGGAGAACAGCCTGTGGAAAGTAGAGAAAGAAAGGGGTGGAGAGCAACAATAAGGCATCAACTGGAGCACTTTGTTGCCCAAATTGGATGCATGTGCAGTGGGGAGCATGGGAGAGGAGTGCTGTCATTCCCATACTTAGCTATGACCAATTTACCCAAGATAGGTAAAACACACAGCTGTGACAAAGAGTATATACTCACCTTGTTTTTTGGAGTTTCGTGCTAGAGACAGATTGTTCTGCTACTACAAGACAAAAATGCTCATGAATGTTTGGTTGGCATGGTGATGGCTGATGCAGTATGCTTGGCCTTTGCCAGTAGATTCCTTACCTACATGTGTGGATGAATGCTTTCAACTGCCAGAAATGTGTATTCAGCAAGACATATGGGTCACATGAGATACACCATTAACCTTACAAAGGATTTCCCCAGGCAGGAAGCAGCCAGGTTCTGAAGCTGCAAGGCAATTCAATGCTAATCAAGGTGGCCAACTGCAATATTCATACTTGCCTCAGGCAGACAAGAGTTCTTTCTCCCACCCTGAACATTCCACAGATATATAAACTCCACTTGCTTAGTTTCCAACAGACCTTACAACCTCTGAAGATGTCTGCCATAAATGTGAAAAGTCAGGAGATAATGCTTCTGGAACATGGCCATAAGCCTAGAAAACTCACAGCAATCCAGTGATTCCGGCCATGAAAGCCTTTGACAACATGATTGAATACTGATTAATGGTTTTCATTACTTTAATTGGTCTCCAGCTATTTCAAATGTTTATTACAAATGGATCCATCAGTGTTTCCTAAACCTTTAATACTTTAGTGTTAGTGAATTAAAATACTCCAATGATCTAAAACAAACATATTAGCATCAACACTTCCATTTTCAAAAAGTTATGCCATTAACATCCTGCTAACAGATTTATGCTTCTTTCTCAGTTTTGGTGGTGGAGTGATCCATTAATGTCTTGACTGTATTTTGCTGGTGTGTGAGTGTGTGGATGGAGAGAATGAGGAAAGGAGGGAGAAAG
Organism: Anolis carolinensis; assembly: GCF_035594765.1. NCBI lineage: Eukaryota > Metazoa > Chordata > Lepidosauria > Squamata > Anolidae > Anolis > Anolis carolinensis. Next base: position 241,390,882 of record NC_085842.1, read on the forward strand.
AGAAAGAGAGAGGGGGCTTCTACTAAATTTTGCAATAGAAGATTATCGTAGCCAGAACATTTTCAGAACAGGATTGTGTCCTTGTGAGCTATAAAACAATTGTTTTCATTATGTTCAGTTCAATTCATATGTATAAAAGATTATTGCCAAGGTACTGTATCTGTATTGTCTCAATATATTCATTTTTTTGTTTCTACCTCCTAGAAAATTCATCATCGTACAGCAATGTATAATAGTATTAATCAGGCGTGTGGGTAACACTTTCAAATTGTTGATAATTAGATCATTGAGAAAGTCTGGTAGGTCATTAGGGTTTACCATCTGCTATTTATGCTTCTATCTAACGTGATTATATCAACTATACAAGATTTATTTTAAAGGCAAAAATCCTGATAAATTTAACTTTTTCTATGCTTTCCATCTTTTGAGAAAAATGGCAGCAGAAAACATGTAACAGGTTTAAAAAAATATTTCTAAATTATTTATCACTTTAATAATAATAAAACAATCGAAAGGACAATAATAATAAAATGTGTTGTCAAAAGCTTTCATGGATGGAATCACTGGGTTGCTGTGAGTTTTCCGGGCTGTTATGGCTATGTTCCAAAAGCAAATGAACAAAATCTGGCTACCAGTATTTAAAAAAAATCTAAAATCAAGACATTAAATAAAGAACAGCACTCAGAAAACAGAGGAATTCCAGACATGAATCAATCAGGGCCAGCTAACACCTCACAACAAAGGATTCCCCAGCCAGGAAGCAGCCAGACCTTGAAGCTGAAAGGCTATTCAGTGCTAATCAAGGTGGCCAATTGCAACATTCTCACTACCCTCAAACAGACAAGAGTTCTTTCCCCCACCCAGGATATTCCACAGATATATACCCCACTTGCCTAGTTTCCAACAGACCTCACAACCTCTGAGGATGCCTGCTATAGGTGTAGGAGAAACGTCAGGAAAAAATGCTTCTGGAACATGGCCATACAGCCCAGAAAACTCACAGCAACCCATTGTCGAAGACTTTCATGGCCGGGATAACAGGGTTGTTGTATGTTTTTCGGGCTGTATGGTCATGTTCCAGAAGTATTATCTCCTGACGTTTCGCCCACATCTATGGCAGGCCTCCTCACAACTTCTGAGGATGCCTGCTATAGATGTGAGTGAACCATCAGGAGAGAATACTTCTGGAACATGGCCATACAGCCCAGAAAACATACAACAACCCTCACAGCAACCCAATAATGACAAAACATTGCGGAGGGGGCAAACTTGTTTTCTGATGATGTAAGGCTAAGGATACACCTGTACTGTACAATTAAGGCAGTTTGACACCATCTTCACTGGGCTGGGCTGTAGCATAGCTGCTAAATCACCAGCAGTAATAAGATCTACCAATCAAAAGGTGGTCAGTTCCAAGTCCGGTCGGGGTGAGCACTCGACCGTCAAGCCCAGCTCACTATTTACCTAAGCAGTTTGAAAACAGCTTAGAACTGTAAGTAGAGAAATTAGGTGTCACAAATTGTGGGGGAGGTATTTTACGGCACCATAAAGAACAAGACCAGAAATGTGGTGACCAAAAACAAAGGTGGAAGTCTTGAGGGCTCTTTGTCAAAGAGAATGGAGCAACAGCACCCCCCTGTGACTGAACCTCAAACTCAACCTCCAAGGCACCAAAAAAACAGACTTCAAAACAACATACCTCCTTCTGTCTGTATGTTCTGGTCTGTCTTCTTTGTCCAAACGGCATTGAATGTTTGCTGTGTATATGCACTGTGATCCACCCTGAGTCCCCTTGGGGAGATAGGGCAGAATATAAAGTGTTGTTGTTGTTGTTATTATTATTATTATTATTTTATTATGACACAGCAAACAAGATAGATATGCTGGATTTCGTGTAACAAAATCACAAATCGAACACTTCCCAAGCGTTTAGGACTGTGTGATGTATTTTTGGATGATATGCGCAGATCCCAGTAGGGTGGCCTTTTGCAGTTGACAGATCGTAATTTTGTCAATGTCTATTGTTTCCAAATGCCGGCTGAGATCTTTTGGCACAGCATCCAGTGTGCCCATCACCACCTGCACTGGTTTCTGCCAGAGTCTTTGAAGTTCAATCTTGAGGTCCTGATAGCAGCTGAGTTTTTCCTGTTGTTTTTCATCAATGTGACTGTCACCTGGGATGGCGACATCAATGAACCAAACCTTTTTCTTTTCTACAACTGTGATGTCTGGTGTGTTGTGTTCCAGAACTTTGTCAGTCTGGATTTGGAAGTCCTACAGTATCTTTGCGCGTTCATTTTCCACGACCTTTGCAGGTTTGTGATTCCACCAAAGGTCGTGGAAAATGAACACGCAAAGATACTGTGGGACTTCCAAATCATATGGTTCATAGCATTTAATAATAATAATAATAATAATAATAATAATAATAATAATAATAATAATAATGGTTCAATGCTATGGAATCCCAGGAGTTGTAGTTTTGCAAGGTCTTTATCCCTCTTTGGAGCCTCCGATGGCTCAGTGTGTTAGAGTGCTAAGCTGCTGTACTTGCAGACTGAAAGGTCCCAGGTTCAAATCCGGGGAGTGGAGTGAGCACCCGCTGTTAGCTCCAGCTTCTGCCAACCTAACAGTTCGAAAACATACAAATGTGAGTAGATCAATAGGTACTGCTCCGGCAGGAAGGTAACGGCGTTCCATGCAGTCATGCCGGCCACATAGCCTTGGAGGTGTCTACAGACAACGCTGGCTCTTCGGCTTAGAAATGGAGATGAGCACCAACCCCCAGAGTTGGACACGGCTGGACTTAACGTCAGGGGAAACCTTTACCTTTACCTATCCCTCTTTACAAAATAGTACTGTTGCTTCATCAAACTGCAACCCCCAGGGTTCCATAGCATTGAGCCATGGTAGTGAAATGGTGTGAAACAATTAATTATACAATTAGGCATGGGAAAAGTTTGGCTTTTAGGCATTTAGGAACTGTGGGAGTTGAAATCCAAAACACCTGGAAAGCCCAAGTTTGCCCATACCTGGACTGTAGACACATTCTAGGACATGAGGCAATTTGATCCATTGATTCAATTTACAGGACAAGAGATTCTATCGAAACATTTGGAAGAACTTCCTGGTGCAACAGAGAATCATCTTGCTCCATTGCCTACATGACATCCCTTTTGGTATTTAAATATAGCTATCCTCTTATCTCTTCTCAAGCTAAACATATATAAACCATATCGAAACATGCACATGCAAAACAATATACCATGCATCTGTATAGAACAGTGGGTCCCAACCTTTTTTGACCAGGGACTACTTGATCAGGAACCACTTTGACCAGGGACCACTCTCCAACATTAGTTACGAATCAGTTTTTGGTCAACTTTTGGTTTATTTGGGATGCTGAATCAGAAAATTGCATTGGATAGACTACATCAGCTCTAGTTTCGGATACAGAACATATGCCATCCAGTAGTCAACATCTGCTCACCCACAGAAAACCAAATTTAATAATCTAGAGCTGATGTGGTCTATCCAATGCAATTTTCTGAATCAGCACCCCAAATAATCCCAGGTACAGGCCTAAAATCGAAGACACGAAGAAAATTATTTTTTGGTTGGGCTACGTTATTATCTATAGTAGTAACAGTGAGGCCGTGGACCATATTTTAGTTCTTGGGGACCACTGGTGGTCCACGGACTGCAGTTTGGGAGCCACTCATATAGAAGACGCATATGCCAACTAATTGGGATTCTCCATCCTAAAATGATGATACATCCGACTTGTGAAAAATCCCATAGCAAGAACAGAATTACGACTGAAAAAGTCACCAAAAAGTGAGAAGGCTTTTGAATCATTTAGATGAAGTAAAGTTCTTGAGAACTCAAAAGTTTGCTCATGGCTTGGTGACATTTCGGTTGATCCAAATAAAGGCATTCTTCATTGCTTTCGGCTTATATAACAGATCAACACCACAGCTATTATGACTTGTGAAAAATCAGTTTTTAAGACTCATCCATAGAGGGCACTAGAAACTCACTGATGCTGACCAAAAGATTACATTCCTTCCTCTCTGGAAAAGAAAATATTACCACAAATATATAAAAATAAACCATGTCCCTGCATATTTTTTTCCTGTCTGAGATTTTTTTTCAGAATGACTGTCATTATTTTTCATCATTGTGAGTGACTACAACTTAGCCAATTTGTTCTAGAATACACTATGGCACAGACTAGAAATCACACAAAGTGTTTTTGTCTCCTCTTTTCTTCTGACTACCATCATGCCTGCTGCAAATAGATTTCATATTATCTTTTGTTCATTTTTATTTATTACATTTTACATCATCCCTGCCAAGAAACTAAGGATGATATATATAAGTGGTGGCAAACCTATGGCACTTCATCGCTAAAATATTTCACCATCACTGATATATATATATATCTTCCACTTCCGTTTTATCTTCCCCAACAATATGGTGAACTGTGTTAAGCTGGAAGAGAGTGACTGACTCAAAAACAGAAGTGGGTTTCACACCAGCATTATATGGTCAGTGTAGATTCATATAACACAGCTTAACTGTATTGAACTGAATTGTAAGAATCTCCTTCTACACTGCCATATAATCCAGATTGTCAATGCAGATAATCCACATCACCTGCTTTGAACTGGATTGTATGAGTCTACAAAAGCAGATAATCTGGATTTTCTATGGCAGTGTAGAAGAGGCCTTTATTTATGTATTTTAATCATGTCAGAAGTGAATTGAGAACATACAGCAAGTCGCTTCTGGTGTGAGAGCATCGGCCATCTACAAAGATGTTGCCCAGGGGATGCCCAGATGTGTTACCATCCTGCTGGGAGGCTTATCTCAAGCTAACAAATGGGAGCTCACCCCATCTCGTGGATTCAAACTGCTTCAAGTCAGCAGTTCAGCAGACACAAGGGTTTAACCCATTGCCCCACCATGGCTCAATGAAGGGGCCTGAGGATACACCAATCTTATAATGTAGTTTCAAATGTAGTGTAGATGGGCCTTTAGTTTTCCACAATTTCCTTACCTCATTCTCCTTACCTAGTAGGGTGCTGGGGAAAGAACAGATTAGTCCTGCAAAAGCCTAAACTGGGCTCTTAAATTTACAATGCATCTACACGGTAGAATATATGCAGTTTGATACCACTTTAACTACCACAGCTCAATGCTGTGGAATCCTCTGATTTGTAGTTTGGTGAGGCTCCAGCACTCTTGGGCACAGAAGGCTAAAAACCTTGTAAAACTACAACACTTATGATTCCATAGCATTGAGCCATGGCAGTTAAAGTGGGGCCAAAGTGCATTCATTCTATAGTGTAGATGCACCCCACAGCAGGGTTTCTTGGATCCTGATCTTACCAGAAGTGTTTGTTAAGAGTGGCATGAAATATAATGATTGTGGGGAGGGCACACACATTTCTTTAGTTTTAGGCATTCTTTTTGTATGGAGTTTCCCTAAGACCTGAAAAGTATTGCAGAATAAAAAGGTCGAGAAAGACTGGTCCAAGGGATGAATGAGATCAAGACCAGAGTCTCCGAGTGCTCATACCAAAACATGGCACTCTTTAATCACATGGTTGGGTTCTATGTTAATCATGCTTAGAACAGGCCCACTGAGGCATGACTAAGGCCCCTTCTACACAGCTGAATAAAATCCCACATTTTCTGCTTTGAACTGGAATACTTGGCAATGTGGACTCAGATAACTCAGTTCAAATCTGATATTGTGGGATTTTCTCCATTGATATTCTGGGATGTGTGGAAGGGCCCTAAATGGCCAATGCTTGTACATAGGCAGTTGGCTTCATGTTTCTGATGAAGCAGACTTAATTTATGGAAGCCAGTGCTCCCAACTCCTTTCTCACCGGGTGCATCTACAATGTACTAGTGCAGTTTGATTCCACTTCAATTGCCATGGCTCAATGCTATGGAGTCATGGGAGTTGTAGCTTTACAAGGTCTTAAGCCGTCAATGCCAAACAAAGCTAATGCCTCACCAAACTACAACTCCAAGGATTCCATTGCACTGAGCCATGGCATTTGAAACTGTTGACCATTTCCGCTACCTTGGCAGCCATCTCTCCACAAAAGTCAACATCGACACTGAAATACAACACCGCCTGAGCTCTGCGAGTGCAGCATTTTTCTGTATGAAGCAGAGAGTGTTTGATGACCGGGACATCCGTAGAGATACCAAGGTGCTTGTTTATAAAGCCATTGTCCTCCCAACGCTGCTCTACGCCTGCGAAACGTGGACTGTCTACAGACGTCACACCAAACTCCTGGAGCGTTTCCATCAGCGTTGCCTCAGGAAAATCCTGCAAATCTCTTGGGAAGACAGGCGGACAAATGTCAGCGTGCTTGAGGAAGCAAAGACCACCAGCATTGAAGCGATGCTCCTACGCCATCAACTCCGCTGGACTGGCCACGTTGTCCGAATGCCCGATCACCGTCTCCCAAAGCAGCTTCTCTACTCCAAACTCAAGAATGGGAAACGGAATGTTGGTGGGCAAGAAAAGAGATTTAAAGATGGGCTCAAAGCCAACCTTAAAAACTGTGGCATAGACACTGAGAACTGGGAAGCCCTGGCCCTTGAGCGCTCCAATTGGAGGTCAGCTGTAACCAGCAGTGCTGTGGAGTTCGAAGAGGCACGAACGGAGGGCTTAAGGGAGAAACGTGCCAAGAGGAAGGAGCGTCAAGCTAACCCCGACCGGGACCGCCTTCCACCTGGAAACCGATGTCCTCACTACGGGAGAATATGCGGGTCAAGATTAGGTCTCTTCAGCCACCTAAGAACCCACCCCCAAGATACCAAGGATGGAAGACTATCGTCCTCGAACTACGAGGGATCGCCTAAGTAAGTAAGTAAGTAAGTAAGTAAGTAAGCAAGTGTGGGATCACTACTTGTGCATGTGTGTGTTAAGGGAAAAACACCTGGTCAATTACAACTCATAGTTGAGTAATTAGAACAATTAAGGCTAACAAGCTTAAACCACTCCCTGAATGGGGTATATTTGGGAAATGTTTGTAATGTCTATTGGGGACTTACTGAATACTTGCTGAGAGCCTACTATAAAGATGCATGAGTTTAATGCAAGGAACGTTATGTGAGTTTTGTTGCTGGAAGTTTTATTGTCTTTTTTTACTCTGCTACCTAAGAGTAAATTTTTGATTTTTCTTCCATTTTCCTGGCTTGTTTTCTTTTGCTCATTGTGGATACAACAAAGGACTGGATAAGTCTGGACAGGACTGCAGGCAGTTTGTTTTTCAACGAACCCGTAACAGATCGGGCATGGGCAAACTTCAGTCCTTGTGGGAGTTGGAAGTCCAAAACACCTGGAGGACCAAAGTTTGCGCATGCCTGATGTAGATGAACCTAATATGCATTGCAAGTCCCTTTGCATACTGATCCAGACCATCACTGTCACCATTCTTAGACTTTGATTAGTGTCCAATGACAGGAACATTCTTCCCAGTGACAAAGGACTCTTGCCACACCCTGGACTCTCCACAGATATATATTTTTTTCCTTTCCTAGCCTAGTTTATCCATACTCACAACCTCTGAGGATGCCTGCCGTAGATGTGGGCGAAACGTCAGGAGAGAATACTTCTGGAACATGGCCACACAGCCCGAAAGACATACAACAACCCTGTGATCCCGGCCACGAAAGCCTTCAATAACACATTCTTTTTTATATTTACACAAATCAACATATATTTTGTATTATGCAAACAAAATAATTTTATTAGACATCTGTTTAGATCTGCCTTTGACATCAACTTTACTTTCTTCTAATCACAAATTTGTCTTTGTTATCGTGGATATGTGTGTGTGAATTTTAATAGCAAGTAATTCAGCTGCCACGTAAGACAGATAGATGCTTGTCCTTTAACCTGAGCTGATCATTTCAGACTGTTTCAAGAGATGATAATTTCCATCTGCCTCTTGATTCACACAAATACATTGTCTCCCATAAAAAATACTGAACAGCACAGTCATTTATCTTAGAAATGAATTGTAACCTATACTGAGAATATACTGAGAATTATACTGAGAATAATATTGTAACAATACACACTTACATGAACATATTCAACTCAGGAGGACTCACTTCCAAATAGATGTGCATGTAATTGTGACATTAAGTATTGTTGAATAAATGATTTTTTTATTGGAACTGGTTATGACATCTTGAAATGAAATTGCCTGTTGTCTCAAAATGAAAAATCCACATCATTACTTTTAAATCAAATTGAGAGTGATCTAATACAGTAGGACCCCCGTATCTGCGAGAAATATGTTCCTGGGCTTTGCCTGAATACATGAAACCATGGATAATAGCAAATCCTACTATTTTCAATGGGGCAAATAATGGAGGCACTGAAAAGAGGGTTTATCTTGTATATGAGACAAGAAGTGAGTAAGTGAAGCCATGGATAAGTGAGATCCCATTTATGCTCTCATATAATGCAGTGTGAAACCTCATTATATGGTCAGTGTAGACCATTGGTTCCCAACCTTTCAACCTCCAGGTGTTTTGGAATTCAGCTCCCACACTTCCTAAAAGCAGGTAAGCTGGCTGGGATTTTTGGGAGTTGAAGTCCAAAACACCTGGAGGCCCAAAGGTTGGGAACCACTGGTGTAGACTCATACAATGCAGTTTAACTGAACTGAGTTGCGTTATGTGAGTCTAAACAAGTGGTTCCCAACCTTTTTTTGACCAGGGACCACTGGTTTTTGGTCAACTTTAGATTTGGTTTTTTTATTTGAGGTGCTGATTCAGAAAATTGCATTGGATAGATAACATCAGCTCTAATTTCTGAAACAGAACATGTGCCATCCAGTAGTTGCCACCTGCTCACCCATAGAAAACCATATTTAATAATCTAGAGCTGATGTGGTCTATCTAATGCAATTTTCTGAATCAGCACCTCAAATAACAGACCTAAAAACAAAGACAACAAAAAAAATTTTTTTGTTGGGCTGTGTTATTAATGGTGAGGCAGCGGACCATATTTTATTGTGGACCACTGGTGGTCCACGGACCACAGGTTGAAAAAACTGGTCTACACAGACCATATAATGCAGTTTCAAATTTCATTATATGGCAGTGTAGACTCATATACTGCAGTTAAAGGCAGATGGGGCCTCAGTTCCATGGATATAGATTCATATAACTCAGTTTAACTGCATTGCACTGCATTATATGAGATCGCACCAGTGGTTCTCAACCTGTGGGTTCCCAGGTGTTTTGGCCTACAACTCCCAAATATCCCAGCCAGTTTACCAGCTGTTAGGATTTCTGGGAGTTGAAGGCCAAAACATCTGGGGACCCACAGGTTGAGAACCACTGATCTACACTGTCATATAATGCAGTTCAATGCAGTTTAACTGTATTATATGGCAGTGTAGATGGGGGCCTTAAATCAGTGGAGACCAACAATGGGATAAATTATTTTTATACCTATTCCAAATTTTCAGTAAACTTGGAACAAGATATTTCCCCTTTTCAAAACCCCATGATTGCCTATTTGTTGTATAACCAACTTTTCTGCAGTGAATTCAATTGTCCTTGCAGATGGAAGCCTTCTTATCTATGATGTGCAGTTTTTATTCCTCTTGTAAAATCAATTTTTGTTTGTCCAGTGACAAATAAAAATGTCATTTGCTAGGTATAAATGAAGCCCAATATAGATGCGGGAGGAAGTCATTAAGATGAACTTTTTACCAGAAAAGCTGATTCTAGCGTCTTGCAGGTTATTCTGCATTTTGGTCTTTAACCTTGGTCATGAAGTTAGAACCAGGCCGTTCCTGTTACCTTACATATTTCCCCTCTTAAAAATCTATTGGCTGTTCAAATAATTCTGCAAATATATTTCCATAAAACAGAACTACATTTCTTTCATAGCAATAAGCTAATTATATTACAGTACATATAAATATTTTGTGATACTGTCGGAAAATAATTCAGCCTGATTAAGAGTAAAAATATTTTCTTTATATATCCATCTGCCAAAAAAAATCTAGATTTGATTTTTCTGTCTGCAGAGTATGGAATGAACTTCATATGTCAACATGCTTGTTTGTCTTCTGTGTTCAGATTTATTTTTATTTAATCTCATTACATTACTTTTGGGATGTAGGATTGTTTAATCTAATCTAATCTAATCTAATCTAATCTAATCTAATCTAATCTAATCGTATTAAAAAAAATTAAAAAAATTATTTGAACTGCCCTGGAGGACCGAACTGTCTTAAAGGCATCACATCTTGTCTGATCTTGGATGCTAAGTAGGGATAGGCCTTGTTAGTACTTAAAGACCCCCAACGAATACCAGATGCTATAGATCAGACATGCGCAAGCCTGGGCTCTCCAGTTGTTTTGGACTTCAACTCCCACAATTCCTAACAGCTGGGAGGCTGTTAGGAATTGTGGGAGTTGAAGTCCAAAACACCTGGAGGGCCCAAGTTTACCCATGCCTGCTGTAGACTATATTTTGAAGGAACTGCCCAAACCACCTCTGAGGCTGGATTTACACCAAAAATGCAGTTTCAGAATGCAGTTTAACTGCATTGAATTGGATTATATGAGTCTACACTGCCATATACTCCAGCTCAATGTAGTTAAACTGCATTCTGAAACTGCATTATATGGCATTTATATCCAGCCTGGGTGTTCCTTGCCTAACACACACACACACACACACACACACACACACACACACACACACACACACACACTTGCCCCATCAGATGTTCTTGGACTGCCTAAAGAAGTACCAGCATCTCTAGGCAGCCTACCCAGTGGTGAATAAATCTGGGAGATGAAATCCACCAACGTCTGGAGGATTATATAATTCCCACCCTGAATAATGTTGGATGCAAAACTTGAAAATATTTGGTTCAAGAAAGGTTGTCTCCAAAGTCTTGAATAATATTATCCAAGAATGGTAATTGTTTAATTGTGTGGTACTGACTTTGAAAGTAGTTGTTATACTCCTGAAACTTTGTTTTTGTGGCTGCCCCAAACTATGTTGAATTAATCGGTTGAGACTCTATGAGACATTCATTGAAAAACTATAGCAAAATGTGCTGTAAGATGTTTAATAATTTCTTCCCATGTTTTTATGGCAGTACCAATTAGGAAATGACATTTAGTACCCAGAACAAAAATCATGTTACATAGTATAATCTTCTGCTGTAGAGTAGTTTTTCAAGATTCCTTCTCTAAGAAGTAGTCTTTCTAGTCCTCAACAACCTGTTAGAGCAAGTTGCCGGTTGCAGTGCTGTCCCATCTCTGTCATGGCAACAGCTCCCAAGGGTGCATCTACACCAGGCATGGGCAAACTTGGGCCCTCCAAGTGTTTTAGACTTCAACTCCCACAATTCCTAACAGCCGGTAGACTGTTAGGAATTGTGGGAGTTGAAGTCCAAAGCACCTGGAGAGCCCAAGTTTGCCCATGTTTGATCTACACTGTAGAATTAATGCAGTTTGACACCATCTTTCACATTCCAGGGCTCCATCTACGTAGGCCATGTAACATGGTTTCAAACCAGTATTGAAGAAAGTGGTTTCACTATGCAGATGATTACATAGGAAATCCTGGAACCAGTTTAAGGCCTGACTGGTCATTACACAGAGCACTAATGCATATAAAAGCATTTAACTGCATTAAATAGTCAGATATTCTGCTGCAAAAAGAACTCACAGCTGGCTTTGAACTGGATTAAATAGTCAGTGTAGATGGGGCCTAGATGAAGGATGGCTTTCTCTTTTTGCCTGCCAATACACACAAACCTCACTCATCTACACCTTGGATGGAAAATCTGATTGCTTCCATTTTATGATTAATCTGATACCATTAATATACATTAATCGTATATGACGCTTCCTGGAAGTATTTGGATTACAAGAAAATAGATTATTCTGCATCAATGAATCACTGTTCCGAGTATTTTTTAAGATGTTCAAAAAATTCAGAAATTCTGAGGACAAGGTAGGAAATAATCTCTTGAGACAGATGTTAGTGAGTTTTAAAGGCTGTTTTAAGTGTATTTATTATATTTTACTCTGTTTTTTTACCACAATCCACATTGTATTATGTGTTTTTTAATTTTTGTATTGCACTTTTAAAACTATGATCTAAGTGTGGGATTGTTAGCCGCCTTGAGTCCCCACAAGGAGAAAGGCGAGTATAAATAAAGTAAGTAAATTATATATATGGTAAAGGTTTTCCCCTGACATGAAGTCTAGTTGTGTCCGACTCTAGGGGTTGGTGCTCATCTCCATTTCTAAGCCAAAGAGCCGGCGTTGTCTTTAGATGCCTCCAAGGTCATGTGCCGGCATGACTGCACGGAGTGCCGTTACTTTCCTGCCGGAGTGGTACATGTTTTCGAACTGCTAGGTTGACAGCAGCTGGGGCTAACTGTGGGAGCCCACCCCGCTCCTTGGATTCGAATCATCAACCTTTTGTTCAGCAGGCAGCTCAGTGGTTTAATCCGCTGCACCAACAGGGGAGATATATATATATATATATATATATATATATATATATATATATATATATATCAGCAACACAAGTTTCATTTCTTTGTAAAAGATTTTATGGAAACATCTAACAATGTAATGTGTAAAGATTGCCCTAGGTTACAGTATCTCTGATTAGCTGAAATTCATGTTAAGTTATTTATGTGATGATTGCAGATTTCATTAGTGAAGCTTCTAATATCAGTCATCATGGATCATTATCTGTGATCACATTAGGTCATTATACAGCCATATGAGCCAATGTGGGCAGAATTTTGCTTATCATAAATTAGCTGCTGGTTTAACAAAAAGCTGCTATTTTAAAAAGTAAAACAAATGACCAAGCATAAAATACTGTCTCCATCGGAATGGGTAATACAAAAGCCTGCTATTACTTAAAATAAAAAGTATATATTTTATTTTCTGGCACCAGTAAACTAAGAATTATTACACCGCTGTGCCCTGAAGCAAAGTATTATCTAATGAAGGCAGCTTTCACACTGTGGGCAGCTGCAGGATACAGCACATTTTAAATGCAAGAGAGCAAGGTTCATCAGCCAGGGAAGCCAGACTCTCATGCTCAAGGTGAAAAACTACAAGGGGGGTAAACTTGTTATCCTAATTTAGTAGCTTCCCACTACCTTTTTCCTTAACTAGCTAGAGCTTCGTGTAGTTGCAAGAGAGAAAGAATAAACACCAGAGCTGGGACAAAAGCAAACACTTTCTGGGCTGATCAGTGTGGAGATGAACAAGCATTCCTGTCCTTTGTGTTTATATTGTTCAGAACATCAGAAAGCAACATAATAAATACACAGAGTGTGGTCTATCGGCAGGAAGCATCTGCAGACCTGATTTAAAGCTCATAAATTAGTTATCTCTGGAACTCCCCAGAGGTGCCTTTGTCCCACCATGCAAGGTCTTCCTGCATGCCTCATTGCATCTACCTCCAGCTCAACACATTAATTTGCTGTTTCACGGTGGGGGCTGTAATTATTGATCATTACAATAGCAATAGCCAAATAATGGGTCTAGAGACCACCAGTGAATCACAGAAACATTTGAAACTATTATCTGAAATATAATGTTAAAATTGGGTCCAGTGAGAGGGCTTTCAAATAAACATTTCATATGCCCTAAAATTTCCTTAAAAGGTGCATCAGTGTTACATCCCCTTCTACTACCAAGTTGTTGCCACGTTTTTGTGCACTATATCTCCTTTTATGTGAGAAGTATTTTCATTTGTATTTGTTTCTGAAACAGAATTTTACACTTTATGACTGTATATAGGTAAAGGTAAAGGTTTTCCCTTGACAGTAAGTCTAGTCACGTACGACTCTGGGGATTAGTGCTCATCTCCATTTCTAAGCCGAAGAGACATGTTGTCTATAGACACCTCCAAAGTCATGTGGTCAGCATGACTGCGTGGAGCGCTCTTACCTTCCCGTCGGAGCGATACCTATTGATCTACTCGCATTAGAATGTTTATGAACAGCTAGAATAGAAAACATCAGACCCAGGAGCTATTCTGGCTTCCCTAAATTTGTAGCTTTGCCATTTGGGATGGCCTACAACACGGCCACTTCAGTGATTTCTCATATGTCTATGTCTATGTTTTTCTGCACTGAAGTGCCTCTCCTATAATTTAGTTATGGGCCATAGCATAGCAAGTTTAAGCTAAAACGAGTATCAAGGTCAATAATATGAACATCCCACTAGCTTCCTACTTAGCAAGCCTATGGTTAGCTTTCATGATATATGGACTGATATTTGTGGCCACGGTTAACACAGTGGGTTAAACTACCAGCTACAAAAAAATCTTGTCAACCAGAATGCTCCCACTGTCAGTCAGCCCTAGCTTCTGTTTACCTAGCAGTTTGAAAACAGTAATGTGAGTAAATAAATAGATACTGCTTTAGCAGGGAGGTAAAAAGCGCCCCTGAAAAACATGTTGGTAATTCGATCTGGAAGGTGTCCATGGACAGCAGACTCCTCAATGTGGAAAAATGAAACAACAGCACCTCCACATGGCTGAATTGAGCACAGATGCCGGAGATGAAAAAAGGAGACCATGCCTCTGTCTATGTACTGTCTGTCTTTGTTAATTGTATAACAGCATTCATTGTTTGCCATATTTGTATTCTGTAATAAGTTCTGAGTCCTTCTCGGGGAGATAGAGCAGAATATAAATAAAGTATACTATTATTATTATTATTATTATTATTATTTCCTTGAACCTTATTCAATTTAGCTTAGTAAGGGGTCATGGGATCAAAACATCTGTTGGCCAAGCCAATGATCCACTAACTAAGAGTATTGCATGCTTGGAACCTTCGCAGAATCAGGACAGTAATTGTTCTGGTCAGGCAAGCAGCCCACATAAAGATTGTCCTCTCTAGCCCTGCATGTTGTAGTAAACCAGCCTTGATATAACTAAATCCTTCATAGCCATGTCAAGTTCTATATTCTCCAGAAACATCTGCATTTGAAGGGAAACACTCTTGGTTACCTTTGGACACTTCTACACAGGCACTAAAATCCAACTTGAAGCCTGTTTGAAGTTGGGGTGTCTACAAAACATACACTCCTAATGTGAGCTTCAACACGCATCCAGCCGGAAATAACGTATTTAAAAAATCACTGGAAATTTTGAATCAAGCCATAAAGCCTGTTGAAATAGATCGATGTATGAACAATGCAGATCAGAAATCTGGAAACAACATGCAAAAGGCATGTGAGACAGGGCTAACAATGAAGCAGTTGGAGAAAGAAATCAAATAGCTTCCAATAGCTTGGTTGGAAGGTAAAAAAACATGTCCACTCTCTGGAGAGGAAACCACGGCATTCTCATGAGAATACTCACTTTTTTGCCTTCCTCTGCCCTGACTTTCTCTAGTACTGATTCTCATTATTCAGACTGGTTCTTACCAAGCACAACACACCAGAGGAGGAAAAAAAAAATCATATGATTGGATTGATCTGCAATCAGTGGATCTTTGTGGACTCCATCCCAGCTTGGAACTGGTTCCTGTGTAGACACTCCACAGTGAACCGGATCTCTTAAATCTGCATTCTGACCCAGATTAAATGGCAATGTGGAATCAGCCATAGTCATCTGATACTCCTTAAGACATATAAGAAAATAATTTGTGTGGAGAATGAGCTGAACTTTTCAGGCAGCCGCCCATCTTTCTGGAAATGACCCCCAATAGGTTTTAGTATGTTATGCCCTCCCTTCTTTTCTCTCCAAGGGACAGCTTGGTTCTTCTAGTTCAAAAGGCTTTCTTGGTTAAAAACAATTCGACAGCCTCCATTCACATCACGGTTCTGCAGTTTTGGTTTGGTATAGACTAACACAACTGTTTGTTAAATAAAATATGTGGTCATGGTGGTAAGAGATTCTCAGAACTGCAGTTCCAAAACTAACTTTTTTTTTTGCAAAGGACTCTACATTTATTATAACATGTAATTTGGTTCTCTGTTAGAGAGGTGACCATTTTGCGTATTGCAAAAGTAACACCGCTATAGCATTTCCCTCTCATCATTTATAACACTAAATCTTTACTTTTGACATATAAGCTAATACACTTTCAAAAGGACATAGTCTAAATTTTTCTTTGGTTATATCCTTTTAAACATATCAATCTCTATTTAGCTGTATATAGTGACTATATTTACGACATTAACTCTTTAAAAAGCCAAAGAGGAGAAACTGTGTGTATGTCAGTCCTTCTGCATTCTTTGCAATGGCTATCTCTGAACATATGGTAACAATGAAAGTGTGGTCAACAGACAATGTAATTTATTGGGCCAGAAAAAAGAAAATATAATAAATAGTCCTCCATAGTTATTGACAGTTTTAAAGAGATTTAAAAGTACAAATAGTTGCTTCATGGAATCATAACTTTTTGTAATATCCACCCCATTACTGGAACATTTATATATGAAGCAATATATTTGTGGGGTAATATTATGGCCTCAATCCAGAGAACGTTAGTCATGTTTAAGTCCTGTTGAAACTACTAGAAAATGTTAGCTGTGACTAAATGAATTCCCTTTGATATTGTCGAATTTAAAAGTGGTTTTGTTGTAATTTTTTGTAATTTCCAAGCTAAGGTGACCCTAAGGCAAACCTATCACAAAGTTTTCTTGGAAATATTAGTTCAGAAGAAGTTTGAAATTTCTTCATCTAAATTTGAACTTATTAAAGGTAAAGGTAAAGGTTTCCCCTGACGTTAAGTCCAGTCATGTCTGACTCTGGGGGTTGGTGCTCATCTCCATTTCTAAGCCAAAGAGCCAGCGTTGTCCGTAGACAAGGTCATGTGGCCGGCATGACTGCATTGAGCGCCGTTACCTTCCTGCCGGAGTGGTGCCTATTGATCTACTCACATTTGCATGTTTTCGAACTGCTAGGTTGGCAGAAGTTGCAGGTAACAGCCGGCGCTTACTCCGCGCCTGGGATTTGAACCTGGAACCTTTCAGTCTGCAGGTTCAGCAGCTCAGTGCTTTAACACACTTCACCATAAAATGCTGCAAGTCATTTCTGGTGTGAGAGAATCAGCCATCTACAAAGACATTGCTCATGGGACACCCGGATGTGTTACGATCCTGCGGGGAGGCTTCTCTTATGTCCCTTGTGCTTTGCTACTCTGCTGCTGAATACGCATGCACAGTGTGGAACACATCTCTCCACATTAAAACAGTGCATGTGGCTCTTAATGAAACATGCCACATTATCACAAGATGTCTACGCCCCACACCACTGGAGAAATTATACTGTTTAGCTGGTATTGAACCACCTGGCATCCGTCGGGAAGTAGCAGCCAATAATGAAAAGATCAAGGCAGTAACATCTCTGGCCCATCCTCTGTTTAGCACACCAAGGCCTTAATCAAGAAATAGTTTTTTAAGATCAACAGAGATACTCGGAGGAACATCTCAGTAAGTGAGAGTCCAAAAGTGGCAAGTTAAAACCCAGAATCTCAATCCATGGCTGATACCAGATGAGAGACTTTCTCCTGGACACACAGAAGACTAGGTGACTTGGAAGGCGCTGAACAGATTGTGCTCTGGCACCATGAGATGCAGAGCAAACCTTAAATGGGGCCACAAAGTAGAGTCCACGACATGCGAGTACAGAGAATAGCAAACCATAGACCACCTACTACAATGTAGTCTGAGCCCTGCTAAATGTACAATGGAGGGCCTTCTTACAGTGGCACCAGAGGCACTCCAAGTGGCCAGCTTCTGGTCAAAGGAAATTTAGTATAATGCTAAGTTTTAAACTTTGTTTAAACCCGAAATAGGGAAACAAGTTGTCCAGGAACACCTGGCCTCTCTAAACGAATTCAAGTCGCCAGGGCCAGATCAGCTACATCCAAGAGTATTGAAGGAACTAGCGGAAGTTATTTCAGAACCACTGGCAATCATCTTCGAGAGTTCTTGGAGAACGGGAGAAGTCCCAGCAGATTGGAGGAGGGCGAATGTGGTCTCTATCTTCAAGAAGGGAAAAAAGAACAACCCAAACAATTACCGTCCGGTCAGCCTCACGTCGATACCAGGCAAGATTCTGGAAAAGATCATTAAGGAAGTGGTCTGCGAACACTTAGAAACAAATGCGGTCATTGCTAATAGTCAACACGGATTTACCAAAAACAAGTCATGCCAGACTAATCTGATCTCTTTTTTCGATAGAGTTACGAGTTGGGTCGACACAGGTAATGCTGTGGATGTAGCGTACCTGGATTTCAGTAAGGCCTTCGACAAAGTCCCCCACGACCTTCTGGCAAACAAACTAGTAAAATGTGGGCTAGACAAAACTACGGTTAGATGGATCTATAATTGGCTAAGCGAACGAACCCAAAGGGTGCTCACCAATACGTTGTCTTCATCATGGAAAGAAGTGACAAGTGGAGTGCTGCAGGGCTCCGTCCTGGGCCCGGTTCTGTTCAACATCTTTATTAACGACTTAGACGAAGGGTTAGAAGGCACGATCATCAAGTTTGCAGACGACACCAAACTGGGAGGGATAGCCAACACTCCAGAAGACAGGAGCAGAATTCAAAACGATCTTGACAGACTAGAGAGATGGGCCGAAACTAACAAAATGAAGTTCAACAGGGACAAATGCAAGATACTTCGTCAGAAAAAATGGAAATCAAAGATACAGAATGGGGGACGCCTGGCTTGACAGCAGTGTGTGCGAAAAAGACCTTGGAGTCCTCGTGGACAACAAGTTAAACATGAGCCAACAATGTGATGCGGCAGCTAAAAAAGCCAAAGGGATTCTGGCCTGCATCAATAGGGGAATAGCGTCTAGATCCAGGGAAGTCATGCTCCCCCTCTATTCTGCCTTGGTCAGACCACACCTGGAATACTGTGTCCAATTTTGGGCACCGCAGTTGAAGGGAGATGTTGACAAGCTGGAAAGCGTCCAGAGGAGGGCGACTAAAATGATTAAGGGTCTGGAGAACAAGCCCTATGAGGAGCGGCTTAAAGAGCTGGGCATGTTTAGCCTGCAGAAGAGAAGGCTGAGAGGAGACATGATAGCCATGTATAAATATGTGAAGGGAAGTCATAGGGAGGAGGGAGCAAGCTTGTTTTCTGCTGCCCTGCAGACTAGGACACAGAACAATGGCTTCAAACTACAGGAAAGGAGATTCCACCTGAACATCAAGAAGAACTTCCTCACTGTGATAGCTGTTCGACAGTGGAACTCTCTGCCCCGGACTGTGGTGGAGGCTCCTTCTTTGGAGGCTTTTAAGCAGAGGCTGGATGGCCATCTGTCAGGGGTGCTTTGAATGCGATTTCCTGCTTCTTGGCAGGGGGTTGGACTGGATGGCCCATGAGGTCTCTTCCAACTCTACTATTCTATGATTCTAAGATTATAAAAGTACCTTCAATTTGCTTCAGTTATACTTAAAAGTAAGACCCACTGAATGTAATGGGGTTTACTTTCATGTGCATGTAGTTGCCATAAGACTGAAGCCTATTATGAGTACTTCCAGAAATACTGCAGTATATTAATGTTACTTATCTTTCCCATGGCACTATGTAAACATGATAAATTAAAAAGTAGTGGAGTAGAAGAGTAGTGAAGAGAAAAAGCCCAGGGCTGTGGATGAAGCATCAAGCTGGTATATGTAATTCTACCAAATCAAAAGGTCTGGCTCATATTCATTGGTGTCTGAGTTTAATTAAAAAAAAAAGACCTCTCATATTGCTTTGGGCAGGAGGTGTTTTGGCAAACTTTGGCCCTCCAGGTGTTTTGGACTTCAGCTTCCACAATTCCTAACAGCCTAACAGCCTCAGGTTCTTTCCTTTTTCCTCTCAGCTGCTTAAACATACTGTAGTAATTCAAAACTCTTTGAAAGACATTTAAAAAACATAATGGAGAAGATCTAAGACAAAACACAGAACATCACTATTAAATACTCTTTTATCATTTTCACATGCTTATTCATAAATCTAATCTGACCTGTTTCTGCATTAATCTGCATTTTTTTAAAATTGCACAAAGATGCCTACACATTTTATGCATTAGTCTAAAAACACAAAATTCCACATTTTGCATTTATGCTTGTTTTTCATTGCAAAATATGCATTTTACAGCATAATTCTCTACACTCAGGTTTTGCAGGAGTCCACATGATGCATGGCTGGATTCAAAGTACAAGTGTTGCATTTAGATGTTAACCTGTGTTTCCAGAACATGAGATTTACTTCAGAACTTCCTGGAAGCACTGGTGATCCTGCAGTTTTGGAGATATGGACAGCTGGATTGGGCTGGATTTAACCCAATCCACGGTCCAAAACACTAATGAACTCACTGCTATGTTGCTGCCAACAAGCAGGTCCCTCCAGAGGCCTGTTGGTGTCATCACATTTCTGATAATGTCATTCCTGGCATTGAACCATGTACTCAGAAGTCATTGTTATCATCAAGTCCCTCCCAAAGGCTTGTTGGTGATGTCACATTTCTGGTGATGTCATTTTTGGCACTGAACCATGTGACCAGTGGTCATTATAGCCTCAATGCACCCTTGGTCTGGACAGCCATGTGGATAGCCACAAGCTCCAAGGATACTTTGGGACAGATCTAAAGACTTTTACACTGGATTTATCCTGTACGTGTAGACACAACCTTAGTCTCAGGGCCCTTCCACACAGAATATAACCCAGAATATCAAGGCAGAAATCCCACAATGTCTGCTTTGATCAGGGTTATCTGTGTCCACACTGCCATATATTCCAGTTCAAAGCGGATAATGTGGGGTTTTATTCAGCTGTGTGGAAGGGGCCTCAGTACCCCAATTGTCTCAACTAGGATAATATCTCATGGAACTGTTTCAGAGATAGGGACAATTAATGGCCTGTAAAGCATTATGCAGCTTACCAGTGCATGATGCATACTTACTAGGCTTGCTCAAATAATTCGATTTCCCCGTTACCCGTTATTAATTCGTTATTTTCGTTTGTTTTGAAGCAATATACGACCTTGATTGTCCACACGTCTGGATATTGCGGTTTCGAATCGCGAGAGGCCGTTTTTCGTTATGTCGCCTTTTTTTCGTTAGGAAAAAACAGCTTTTGCAAATCACCCAAACTCCCACCATTCAGGCCCTTTCCTTTTGCCCCTCAGCAAAAGGGGCGTCACGGGCTCAGCCAATGGGAGGGGGCGAGGGGGAAGGAGGCCGAGGAGAAGGAGGAAGACGGAGGGGGGAAATGGCCGCCGCCGCCGCCTCGCCTCAGCTTAGGCCTGGTGTCTCTCTGTGAGGCGGGAAGGCGGCGGATGGAGCCGGGAATGGAGAGACCGAGAGAGACAGAGAGGGGCCCGGCGGTGAGGTTTTGACGTCTGTGCGAAGCTAGGCAAGTGGGGTTTATATATCTGTGGAAGGTCCAGGGTGGGAGAAAGAACTCTTGTCTGTGGGAGGCAAGTGTGAATGTTGCAATTGGTCACCTTGATTAGCATTGAATAGCCTTGCAGCTTCAAAGCCTGGCTGCTTCCTACCTGGGGGAATCCTTTGTTGGGAGGTATTAGCTGGCCCTGATTGTTTCCTGTCTGGAATTCCCATTTTCTGGGTGTTGTTCTTTTACTGTCCTGATTTTAGCTTTTCTGTAGCTAAAAATGCATTTAAAATTGATTCTATAGGGAGGATAAATGATTGGATTTCAACTCCTACAGCTTGGCTTTCTCTGCCAATAATGGTACCCATCTTGGATATTGTAAGGTATTTTATTATTATTATTATTATTATTATTATTATTAGACCTTGCTCCCAGGAAGGTGCCTTCGCTGTGGCTCCCAACTTATCTATCTATCTACCTTTCCACATATTCTCCACATTGTGTGTATGTGTATGTATATTATATATACATGAGCCCCGATGGCGAAGTGTGTTAAAGCACTGAGCTGCTGAACTTGCAGACCGAAAGGTCCCAGGTTCAAATCCCGGGAGCAGAGTGAGTGCCCGCTGTTAGCTCCAGCTTCTGCCAACCTAGCAGCTTGAAAACATGCCAATGTGAGTAGATCAATAGGTACCGCTCTGGCGGGAAGGTAATGGCACTCCATGTAGTCATGCCGGCCACATGACCTTGGAGGTGTCTATGGACAACACTGGCTCTTGGGCTTAGAAATGGAGATGAGCACCAACCCCCAGAGTCAGACATGACTGAACTTAACGTCAAGGGATACCTTTACCTTTACCTATACACACACACACACAAACACACACACACATATGCAGGGACTATATATATATATATATATATACACAGTATATATCACACACACACCAATTTAACAACGTTTCAGCCACAAAAACAAAGTTTCTGAAGTAGAACAATGACTTTCACAGTAAAGACAACCCAATTTAACAGGAAATAAGACTTTCAAACCAGGAACAGATTTCTGCAATTATTAAAAAATGATTTATTATAAAAGCTATGAAAATTCGCCAAAAATCAGAGGATAAGGGAAACGTTCCAAATTTTGGTGAGCTATCAGTGTTAAATGTGTTCTACCACTGTACCAAGTTTGAAGAAGATCACTAAAAAAATGAGGGTGGGAGAGTCCTGTAAAGTCCTCTCCCTCTGTGCTATTTTTGGGAATTGCGCATGCGCGTCCGCCATTAACGAATTAATTTAGAAAATAACGAATTTTCGTTAATTTCGAAATTTTTGGGGGACAAAATTCGGACATACCTTCAAAAACGAAACGCTGCCCCCCTCTACTTTTGCAACGAGTTTAGAATCAAATTTTTCGTGGATCGATCAAGCCTAATACTTACCTGGAGCTTGCCATCTACACTTGCTCTTTTCATGTGCTGTTGGCAAATGAACAATTATAATGCCAGTGTCACTCCAAGTATGCATGATTCTTTTGTTGATCAGCTGACGTTATAAAGGCATTGACTCCTGAAGGTGATGGTCGTCAAACTGATCTGTAGATAAAAACAGAGCCAAATATGCTTTGTCCACATTTACAAACTCAAGACATTTTAAATGTGAGTTTCTAAGCCACAAAGTCAGCCACTTAGAGTCCTTTCATATCATAAAGCATAATTGATGGAGTTTATTTCCTAGGACCCTAATTTAGTTGTCAAAAGTTGTTTGCCCCGTGTCAGCATATTACAACAACTACCCATTTCCTTTTTGGAAATGCGTATCTGAGTTGGGGAGAACAATTAATTCCTCCCACATGCTGCTATTCCTACTTTTCTGGAGTCATTAAAATTTAAAAGAGTCTGCTGATAAGTCTGAATTTTGTTTCCTGGTTTCTTTCAACTGACATAGAATTATAAAAGATTGCTTTAGCTTTTAAATTAAAATGGTAAGAATAGTAGATGCTTTTAGTTACTAATGCTTTTTCCCATCATTTGTGAACAGAAACCTTCTAATCTTCTGAATAGTGTGGAAAATGTGAAAACCTGCTTAGTATTTGCAACTTATTGTGGAAAAACCCTGTCATAGTACCATTTCTTAGTGTACAACAGCCTCCAAGAAATAATTGCTTAACTATTGTTAAAATGAACCTGTTGCATATACATTCATGTATAAGTCAGCCTCATGTGTAGGTTAAGAACATGTTGTGGGGCCAAAATGATGGATTTTGATATGACCTGTGGATAAATTGAGGATCATTCTCTGGAGAGGGGAAAGTACTACCTGGCCTTGCTACAGTATCATCACTACTATTTTCCTAGCGAAGGATTCAAACAAGTCTTCCACCTCTCTTCTCAGAAAAGGGGGTGATTTCTTCAAAATAAAATTATTCTATCAATATAGGAACCATTCCTTTCTCTGAGGACAGTGCCAAAATGCAATTATTTAGTCCATTCCAGGAGAACCTAAAAGAAGCACTCCCTCTACTCTCTTGATGCTCCTTTGAGGGGAAGGACCACAAACTCACCACTGCTGCCATTTCCTGCCAAGCATTTGAAAAGGTCAGAAGTGGTGCCACTGCGGAGAGAGAGAAGTTAATGCTTCTTTTAAGGTTCCTCTTGCCTTCCACCACTCTACTCAGAGAAGGAGATGGTTCCTTTTTTGGTAAGTGATCTCTGGGTAAGTTGAGCTAGTTTTGGAGTTATCACTTTTTACTAAAACTTCTACCTGGGTATATGTAGTACATTAAATACTATAAGTGAAAGAAAGTACTTGAAATGTGAACATTTCAGTCTTAATTCTGGGTCTTTCCTATCTTACCACCATCACAGAAATGTTGCTTGGTGGCTGCTCCACAGTTCAGTTGACCTTCTCTCCTGTCCTCCTGCCAGTCAGCAAAGATCTTTAAATTCAAGCAGGCCTTTGGCTTACAATTTATGGTTTAATTATAGAATCACAGATATGGAAGAGACCACAAGGGACATCCAGTCTGACCTCCTGCCATGTAGGAACACACAGTCAAAGCACATTCAATTTTTGCTTACAAACCTCCAGAGAGGAGGCTTGACCATTCTTCCTAGGGCAGCATATTCCACTACCAAACAGCTCTTACCATCAGGAAGTTATTTCAAATGTTTAGGTTGAATTCCCCCCCCCCCCCGCCCCACAATTTGAATCTATTGCTCTGTGTCCAAGGACCTCATCACATTGAAAAATGTCCCTGTCATAGGACACTTCATCCTCTTTTCAAGCATGGAGAGGCACAGAGCTAAACTACGATATTGAACTACTTGCAGTTGTCATGCATAGCCCTCCGTGGTTAAAAAGAGGCAGAAGTGTCCTGAAAGGAGGGAACTCCAGCAATTGTATTCAGGGGCCTCATCACACTTAGAAATTTCCCAGTCGTAGGACATTTCAGCTTCTTTTCAAGCATAAAGAGGCACAGAGCTTACCACATTAATAATAATAATAATAATAATAATAATAATAATAATAATAATACTTTATTTATAGACCGCTGTTTCTCCCAGGAATGACTCCTGACATTAAACTACTTCCGGGGTTGAAAAGAGGCAGAAATGTCCTGAACATGGGGACTCTGAACATGGGCCAGCAATCGTGTTCAGAACTCTTACCTTCTATCACACTTTACTCCCATGATTCCAGCTGAAAAGCAGGTGGGATGGGAACTATCAAAGTTTCCCGTCCTGTTTCATTGCCCACCTCTATCAGTCTCATCATATGGGGTTTGGGGCAGGGCAATTTTATCCCGCTAAAAGGTTTTAAACTGGTGCATTGTATTCTTTATCACAAAGGGTTTGGAGCAGGGCAATTTTATCTCATGGAAAGAAGAGGTTTTAAAGTGGTGTCAGTCTCCTTTAATATAAGGAGCTTTGGGCGGGGCAAGGAGTCTCTTTTCATTTGGCTATTGTAGTTTTCCCTGATTAAAAAAATAATATAGACTGTGCGATTAATGTAAGAGGAATGTATTTCCAGCTCTTGGGTTTCTACTTGTGAGTGTGATGGGGAGGCAGCACTCAAAATGGGACGGCTCACGATCTAGAGGGGCGATTCTCTACGCTAAAAGGACGGTCAGCTGTGCTTTCCCATCTCAATGTGATAAGGTTGTGAGTCTCCAGGGCAGCAGACAACTGAATGTGACATTCTTTCAAATATTTTAAAATAGCTATGTCCCCGCTCAGCCTTCTTTTCTCCAGCTAAACTTACCCAGCTCTCTCAGCCGTTCCTTATAGGGCTTGGCATCCAAACCTTTGATCATTTTGATCACCCTCCTCTGGTCATGTTCCAGCTTGTCAATATCCTTCTTGAATTGCAGTGCCTGGAACTGGACGTAGTATTCCACGTGAGGTATGTTCAAATCAGAATAGAGTGGGACTATGATTTCCTTCAATCTCGACACTATACTCCTGTTGATACAGCTTAGAATTGCATTGGCCTTTTTAGTTGCAGCATCACACTGTTGGCTCGTGTTCAGCTTGTTGTCCACTAAGACTCCTAGATCCCTTTCACATGGACTGTTTTCAAGCCAGGTGTCACCCATCCTATATCTGTGCATTTCATTTTTACTGTCAAAGTGGAGTACTGTACTTTCCTCCGTGTACCAGCAAAAATTTTAATGGGCTTGTGTTTAAATTGTTTTAACTTTCTTTTATTAACCAAGCTATTGTTTAATTGTTTTTTAAATGTGAACAGATTTTTTAAGCTGTGCCATTTTTTATTGTTTGTAACGTTGCCACATTGTGTCCTGTAAGAAGAGGAAAGTGGGATATGAATGAATGAATAGCTGAGTTATTTATGACTAGCTCTTTGTGGGGTTTTTTTTTTTTTGCAATGCATCAATAAATTTCAGGAACAATTATTGACATTTATACATTGGTAAAATATAGTGATACAAATGAAGATGAGAGTTTATCACTTACTAATGTTGTTTCTTTTGAAATTAAGCAATACTGTTAAGAAATCTTTCTGTCTTGTTATGGATGTTTGCAAATCAAAGGTGGTAAATGATAGAAATGAAGATGAAATGCCTCATCATTTAGTGAGGGCATATGATTATTCCTCAGTTGCAATCCAGACATTTTCTGAAATATAAATCAATGTAAATGTTCAGTAGTACCAGAAAGTGGCAATACTAACTGAACTGAGTTAACTTTAGCTGAGTTTTGGAGCACGCCATATACCTACACATTCATGATAATACATTGCTAATTTCTGCTATATGGAGAACATCGTGTACTATGAATATATAATTTCCATTATACAAGAACACTTGCAAAATATATCAACATATTTAAGGCACTGAATCCCATCCCCAGAATGACAGCTGACAATGCTTTCATTTATGAAATTCTCAGCATTTGATATTAAACTAACATCAAAGGCTGTAGGAATAATTCCAAATTTCCAATCCACATGTATCTGCATCATACCAGTTTAACTAGTTGCATATCACTTTAACTGTTATGGCTACATTTTGCAGAAATTTGGGATTTGTAGTTTGATGCAGTACTTAAAATTCTCAGGAGAAGTACATTCAATCTGTCTAGCAGAGGTTTACAACCACAAATGACATATCTCAGGATATTCCCTGGGAGGCAGCCATAACAGTTAAAGCTGTGGTTGAAGTGACAAAGTGGTTTGAACCCACAGTAACTGTGTAGTGCAGATATACCCTTGGTCTCCTTCCAATGACTGTTCATTTCAGGTCTCCACATAAATTCTTAACAGAAATGCATTCTCTTTCCACATCCAAGTTCTGAATAGGAAACAATCTCATGAGATCACTATTGCCACATCTAGTTGGCTACTCAGGGCATCATGATGCTGGGCTGAACAAAGATACTTGCAGGAACACCTCAGCAAGTGAGAATCCAAAAGTGGCAGGCTAAAACCCGGAACCTCAAGCCATGGCTGAGACCAAATGAGAGACTCCCTCCTGGGCACCCAGAAGACTTGCTGACTTGGAAGGCACTGAACAGACTGTGCTCTGCCACCATGAGATGCAAAGTCAACCTTAAGAAATGGGGCCACAAAGTGGAGTCCACGACATGTAAGTGCGAAGAAGAGCAAACCACAGACCACCTATTACAATGCATTCTGCCTTGCTACGTGCACAATGGAGGACCTTCTTATAGGAAGACCAGAGGCACCCCAAGTAGCCAGCTTCTGGTCAAAGGAAATTTAGTACAATGCCAAGTTTTTAACTTTGTTTATGTTTCTAAATAATTACAACTGTACCCTCGGTTCGCTTCTGACACAATAAATAAATACTGGCACAAGATTTTATGTGGATTATAATGTCCCTCTGAGCCAGTATAATTGAGCAGAAGTTGGAGAGAACATTTCCTAAGGACTGTTAATGACCTCTCTTAAACAAGCATTCTCAGCCGCAGGAAGCACTTCAGAAAGATGAAAAATGAGTGAGGTCACCAGTCATAAAATGATGGAAGATGGAGGTGGAGTTTGGCACACACAATTTACTGTTATCAATATATTTATAAATATGCAGGTTATTTGAAAACAAGAAAGGATTTGCCACAGTATTTTCCTTGAAGCCTTTCCCCATTTCCACCTGAGGTATAAAAACATGGGCTCCTTTTTTAAAAAACAAAATTCGTTGATCCAGTGACCAGGATGAGAAGTCTTATTATTCTTCCTCGCCCATTACAAGTACAGTAGAGTCTCTCTTATCCAACGTAAACGGGCCGGCAGAATATTGGATAAGCGAATATGTTGGATAATAAGGAGAGATTAAGGAAAGGCCTATTAAACATCAAATTAGGTAATGATTTTACAAATTAAGCACCAAAACATCATGTTATACAACGAATTTGACAGAAAAAGTAGTTCAATACGCAGTAATGCTATGTAGTAATTACTGTATTTATGAGTTTAGCACCAAAATACCACGATGTATTGAAAACATTGACTACAAAAATGCGTTGGATAATCCAGAACATTGGATAAGCGAGTGTTGGATAAGTGAGACTCTACTGTATTCTATTCATCTGCTGTTATAACCTCTCCTCTTCTCCTTTCATACTTGTATCCTTTCTCTGCTCATAATCTTATTTTTTTCATATCTCATTGATTCTCATTCACTTGCCCCTCCTATAACAGCTTTGCTACTTTACTATGCCATGTATGAGATCCAGAGGCATCTTTTGGGACTTCCTGGCCTGCTAGAAGGCATTTTGAGTCATTTTAAGATCAAAAATAGTTTTCAAACTTCCTTCTAAATTCAGTTTTGACCCTTGGGGGTCTTTTTGCTTAGGCAGCAGAAGATCTGTGTTCTCTTCATGTCCACTTTTTTGTGTGTCTCCCAGGGCCCTTCCACACAGCCATATAATCCAGAATATCAAGGCAGAAAATCCCATAGTATTTGCTTTGAATTGAGTTATCTGAGTCCACACTGGCATATATTCCAATTCAAAGCAGAAAATGTGGGATTTTATTCAGCTGTGTGGAAGGGGCCCCAGGCACCCTAACCTTTCATGCAGGTACAGGTGCCTTTGTCAAATGCCAGCTTATTCTTCTAGTACAAGTGGCTGTACTAGAAGTCAGAATTAGCAATTGTTTCTTGTGGTTCATTTACCCTGTAGAATGAATGCAATCAGACACCACTTTAATTGTCGTGGCTCAACACTACAGAATCCTGAGAGTGTACTTTGGTGAGGCACCAGTACTCTTTAGCAGAGAAGGCTAAAGACTTCGTAAAACTACAGCTCCCATGATTTCATAGCATTGAGCTATTGCATTTCAAGTGGTGTCAAACATCATCCCTATATTAAGAGGAAACATACCTCTAATTGTTCCAATATGGTAGGGACAATCCCAATTACTTCTCTGTCATCCTATTTTCCAGCTGCCTTTAAAAAGTCCCAGTTTCACGCTCTTCCTCCCACTTTCCTCTTTCATGTTCAGCTTACCTTAAGTGCTGCAAACTGAGTTTAAAATACTAAAGTAGTTTGCACTCCATTAAGCCAAAAGAGAAGGGGAGGGAGACAGAGTCTTTCTCTTCCCAGTAAGCCAGGCAAAAGGAAACTGCTGCAAGTTCTCCTAGGGCCCTTCAGACAGGCCCTATATCCCAGGATCTGCTCCCAGGTTTTCTGTTTTAAAGTGAATTATATGAGTCTGCACTGCCAGATAATCTGGGATAAACAGAAAATCTGGGATCAGATCCTGGGATATAGTGCCTGTCTGAAATAACCCCTAGCTTGTGTGTCCTCCCATATTAATATTTATTTTTTTTTTGCCTTCGTGACCACAGTCTGATCTTGCTTGAACATACGTAGTCCCAAAATGCTGGAGGATGTAAAGATGGAGTAGCAGGGGAGAGTGGGAAAGAAGGAGACTGAGGGCCCTTCCACACAGTCATATAACCCAGAATATCAAGGCGCAAAATCCCACAATATATGCTTTGAACTGGGTTATTTGAGTCCACACTGACATATATTCCAGTTCAAAGCAGAAAATGTGGGATTTTATTCAGCTGTGTGGAAGGGACCTGATATGTATGGAGTCAATATTGTACTTCTCTGTTTTCCTCTCTGAGCATTGCTCTCCTTTGTGCCCTTACTGAATCCATATACCTCCTCCTTTTTCCCCTTCTTCTCTCACAGCCAGTCGCTTTCTAGCCAGTCACTCTCTTTCTACCCTTCCTCCTTCCCTCTTTTGTCTTCCCTCCTGCCAGCTACAGCCTCTTTCTCTCACTCACGCTTGCATTCATCCCACTCCAGATAAAAGGACTGCTGCTTCTGGAATTCATCCAACCAAAATACTGCATTAAGGGACTTGGGAAATTAGACATAAAATCAGCATCAGCTTATCACTAATTACTGTGCATGTGGAACAAATAAGGGAGTTAGTAACCTATATTTTACTTAGTTTGCTTTATTTCACAATTCTTTAAATTGGTTAAATCATGTTGGTTAAATCACATCAGTTTTCCTTCCAATAGTTTGAAGGGAGGAAGGAAGCAGAATGCTGACAATGCTACGTGTTTACAAGATGATTTATATATTTATTTTCAACACAGAGTAACGACATCATTCAGTGATGTGTTTTCCATCCTCTGGGGACATGCTGTTCCATGTGTTCATGCTTCCATGGGGTTCTGGGCCAACTGCTACAAAAGGCAGTGCCTTCTCTGCCGTGGGGCCAGAATCCATCTCAGGTCTTTGCCAGGTACAAAATCAATTTTTCTTAACCATGACTGTGAGTATTATTATCTTTTGGAAGGCAATCGGTATATTTATTTTTATTTATCATATCAGAAGTGAAACTGAGGGTACAGTTGTAATGTATTTAGAAACACAAAGTTAAAAATTTGGCATCTAAATGTTCTTTGACTTGGAATGGCTCTGGTGTCGCTGCGAGAAGGTCCTCCATTGTGCATGTGGCAGGGTTCAGGCATTCGGTATGATATGGTATAATATTTCTTCAGGTGTTTTCTGTTTTTTAACTAAACTCAAATTGGTTTCCTTGATTTGTGACTGAGTTAGATAGAAGAAATAAGAAAGGTAACAAATTATAACCAGTAAAGTTGTTTCAGAAATTCTGCAGGCTCCTTAAGATGAAAAGTATATTGATTATGTAATGTACAAACTGTATGCTGAGCATAAACACCATTGCCATTATTGCGTGAGGGTTGGGTGAGCATTTGCAGCTGTTTAACAGCAAAATAATTGTGGTGCTTATCAGACAATGTTGTTGCATACTAGTGACACATTTGAGGTTTCTGTTACTTGACCATACCTTTTAATTCATAGGAGAAACCCATGATTCGGTGCCAAACACTCTGTCATTTCAGCATTGTGCAATAAATAACTAGTACTGCCATCAAATTATTTAGTGAATCCAGGATGACAGATGGTGGTGTGGGGATATTGTGGCATAAAATTTCTGTTCCCAAACTGTACCTATTTTTTTCGTGTCAGGAGCAATTTGAGAAACTGCAAGTTGCTTCTGGTGTGAGAGAATTGGCCGTCTGCAAGGACGTTGCCCAGGGGATGCCCGGATGTTTGATGTTTTATCATCCTTGAGGGAAGTTTCTCTCATGTCCCCACATGGGAAGCTGGAGCTGACCGAGGGAGCTCATCTGTGCTCTCCCCAGATTCAAACCAACAACCTTCAGGTCAGCAACCCAACCTTCAGATCAGCAGTCCTCCTGGCACAAGAATTTAACCCACTGTAGCCATTAAACATCTGGATGGAGAGGACCTCTGGCTGCATTGCCATTAGTTGGCTCCTTTGTTTTGTTTGGCTGCAATTTAATTTTGGCTGTGCGATTTTCTGATCTAATTAATAGAGTGCTATTACAGGGACTATGTGAAAGGAAGAAGTGGGTTCCCATTTTCAAAGAGAACAGCACTTCAGCACTAATAAACACCAATAGATCATGGTGCAATCATGTTTATCTGAAAACTTCAGTCTCCAAGGAAGAGCTAACAGTGCTACCGGTATGTATTTTAGGTTTTTCTTTCTTCCAACCCTGAAAACAGGGCTATATCAGAGAGCGGTGAATGGAAATTCATAGTTTGTGTGTGCATACTTGCACATACATGTGTTATGTTTCATTATGATTTCTTGATCTTTAAGTCAGTTCTGGGGTGTTTCGTACACTATTTTAAAAACATATGGAGTCGCATCTGGGCTTCTACTTGCAATGTAGGATATTGCTGTGAACCGCACACTAGGTTTCACTTTATTTCATCTCATCATTTTAATTTTTAGGGACTTGCCTCACATTTTTTCTTGCCACCCAAAAGAAGGGAAGGGGCTTGAGGTTCATACAGGCAGTCCCTGAGTTATAAACATCCAACATAGAAATTAGTACAGTATGAAGAAAATAATGCTTCTGCCTCTTCACTTTGTGCTTCCTTGCCATGACTTTGTGCTTCTACCATTTTAAAGTTGATCTTTCTTTTTTATTGTTCCACGGCAATGTGCATTTATACATTATTTGTTATTTATAAAGTACATTTTCTTATTTAAAAACAGTAACAAAAATGTGGGATTTGTTTGGGGGCGTGCGGAATGGATTAATAGCATTTCAATGGGAAAATTCACTTTGAGATATGAGCATTTTAAGTTAAGATCAGTCACTGAATGAACTACACTCTTAAGGTCTCTCTCTCTATATATTATGAGTGTGTATACATATATATTTACACATACATATACATACATACATACATACATACATATACTGGAGTTACTGTCAAGGACAGAACGCCACAAGATTCAAAGTAACAGAGTTTATTAGATTACAGAACTCAAAAATGCCCGTAAAACACAAGGGCCAGGCAGTTTTTGCCTTTAGGAGCAAAAAGGGGCGAAAGTAAATGTTCAAAAGATAAACCGGATTAAACCGGAGTTTAATCCGGGTAAAAACAAACTGCTTGCGTCAGCCTGGGTATAAACGAAACGAAAGCCAAGGAACAAAAGATACAAAGAATGCAACTAATTGGCAGCAGATTCCTCTCTGCTGCCAACACTGTGCTTAGAGTAACTTGCGTCGCTCCCCCACACACACAGCAGACAGGATCTCCAACACGAGTAAAACAGCCAAGGACTGTAGCAGTTGAGTAGACCAGTTCCGTTCCGTAGATCAAAGCCAGAAGCAGACGTTTGTAGTTTTTCCAAGTCCAAGAAGGGGGGAAGACAAGCCGTGGTCAGTTCAGTCCGAGTTCTCAAAGCAGGAGATGGCGTCCGTCAAGAAGACGACGGAGGGTCAAGCTAATAAGAGTAAGCACAGGTTTGCACAAACAAATGCCCACACAATCCCTCCCGCCGTCTGACCCTGGATTCCAATCAACTTACGTCACAGCACAGGAAAGCACACAAGTCTTCAGGGAAGCGTCCCACACACACACGGATCCCAAGCGTTTGCCCAGATTACCTTGCCCAACGCAATTTGCAATTGCTCCCAAGCCCCATTTTATGCCAGTTACAAATCTTCATCACTGTCAGCTGTCCTCCTTAACCCGGGCGTTTCCTCATCACTTTCCTCGTCAGAGCTGGAACACCTCTGACTACGCCCAACAGCATCTCCAGCTGTGGATCCCGTCCCATCCCTCCAGCTAAACCATGGGTCTAATCCTGAAGGTCCCCATTCATCTTCTGTCCCATCATGGCCAGTGGCACCCACTTCCTCCCTTACCCGAGTCCAATCCATCTCATCCTCCTCTGAGCTAACCAGCCCCTCCTCCATTCTCTCCGTAAACCCTTCGAAAGACTCCTCGTCAGATGGTGCTGCAAATATGTCTCGCAGTCTTTTTCTCTCTCGCTCCTCGAGAGTATCTGACTCTCGAGGAGTCTTACGCCCACGTCTGTCAGTAACAGAGCCATGAGGCTCAATCATAACACTATCCCCTCTCACAAAGGCCTCCTCCCCCGATGGCGGAGAAGTGGCAGTGATACCCTCCGCTATAGCACCACGACGACTAGAGGTATCAAGTTTCAACAGTGAACGATGAAAGACTGGATGGACCTTTAAACTAGACGGTAAACGCAAACGAAACGCAACAGAAGAAATCTTTTTAACAATAGGAAAGGGACCCAAATACCGAGGCGCAAACTTTCCCCCAGCCTGTTTAATATGTTTGGAAGATAACCACACCAAATCCCCTTCTTCCAACTCCTCCCCTGCCTGCCTGTGGCGGTCAGCCTGAGTCTTCTGCGTTGCCTTAGCTTCCAACAGTAAGCGACGGGCAACATCATGCAATGCAGCCATTTCCGAAGAGCGGTACACAGGGTCCGAAGAGACCACATTGGTCGACGGCGCCACACCTCCCCGTGGGTGAAAACCATAAGTTAGCTCAAATGGCGTATGCTGACTAGACGTGTGCACCGCATTGTTGTAAGCGAATTCCGCCACCGGTAACCACTTTACCCAAGCCGTGGGTTGATCTAAACAAAAACAACGCAGATACTGCTCTAAGAGCCCATTAACCCGTTCCGACTGTCCATCCGTTTGCGGATGGAAAGCTGAAGACACGTTTAACTTAGTCCCCAAACACTCATGGAAGTGTTTCCAAAAGCGTGACACAAATTGCGGAGCCCTATCTGAAATAATCACCTCGGGTGCTCCGTGCAAACGATAGATGTGCTTTGTAAATAGTAAGGCCAACGTAGGGGCCGCCGGAATGGTTGAACAAGGAATAAAATGAGCCAGTTTACTAAATAAATCCACCACCACCCAAATACAAGTATAACCCCCAGACTTAGGCAAATCTGAAATAAAATCCATGGAAATGATTTGCCATGGCCTCTCCGGAACAGGTAAAGACGATAACAACCCTCTAGGGCGCCCAACAGGCGTCTTACTCTGCTGACAAACGGCGCAGCTGTCACAAAAGCGCAGAATGTCTTGCCGCATCTTTGGCCACCAGTAGCTCCTGGTGATAAGCTGTACGGTCTTGAACCTGCCAAAGTGCCCAGCCATGGGTTCGTCATGGTGGGCTCTAATCACCTCCAACCTGAGGGCCCCCACTGGTACGTAAACCTGCCCCCTACGCACCAATACCCCGTCTTGATCCTGGAGATGCGGCAGTATGGTACGGTTACCTGCAGAGAGCAGCATCAGTTGCTCCTGAGTCCACACATCATCCTTCTGAGCCTCAAGGATCTGGTCATGTAACCCAAGCTCATTATCTACAACACACAGAGAGGCAGTAGGCAAGATGGTCTGACATACTACCTGCTCATTGGTCTTAAATTCCGGCTTGCGAGATAAAGCATCGGCCCGCAAGTTTGCCTTCCCCTCCACGAACTGCACCTTGAAGTTAAACCTGGAGAAAAACAAAGCCCAGCGGATTTGACGCTGGTTTAACTTCTTTGCTGTTTGCAAGTGCTCTAAGTTCTTGTGATCAGATCTGACCACGATCTGGTGCCGTGCCCCTTCAAGCCAGTGCCGCCACACCTCAAACGCCACCTTAATCGCCAACAACTCCTTCTCCCATATGGTATAGTTCTGCTCGAAGGGTGTTAGTTGCCGCGAGTAAAATCCACAGGGACGCAAGGTCCCTGAGGAATCCTTCTGAGACAATACAGCCCCCAACGCGTAGCTAGAAGCGTCCGCTTCTACCACGAACGGTCTGTCAACATCAGGATGGGTTAGTATGTTGTCCGATTGAAAACTAGACTTTAGTTGTAGAAACGCCTCGTGAGCTTCCCGCCCCCACACAAATGGCTGTTTCTTGCGCAGAAGCTGCGTCAAAGGTACCGTGAGCTTTGCAAAATTCGGAATAAACTCCCGGTAGTAATTAGCGAAACCCAAGAACCTTTGTACATCCTTCTTAGTCTTCAGCTCCTGCCATGAGTTGACGGCGTCAACCTTATGTGGGTCCATTTTAAGTTCCCTACCTGACACTACATGACCTAGGAACTCCACTTCAGGCACATGAAAGACGCACTTGGAAGCCTTGGCGAAAAGCCCATTAGCCCGCAGTCGGTGCAGAACCTGCTTGACATGTTGACGATGTTCTTTCTCGTCCTTAGAAAAAATCAAGATATCATCCAAATAAATCACTAAAAATTGGTCAATTAGGTCCCTGAACACATCGTTCATGAACCTCTGGAATACCGCAGGAGCATTACAAAGCCCAAAAGGCATGACTCGGAACTCGTGGCATCCGAAACACGTGTTAAATGCCGTCTTCCATTCATCCCCTTCCCGTATACGGATTAAGTTATAGGCCCCCCGCAGGTCAAGCTTGGTAAAGACCTTAGCCCCTTGCACCCTTGATAACAGTTCCGAGATTAAAGGGAGCGGGTACCTATCCCGAATGGTGTATTTGTTTAGGATCCGATAGTCACAGACCAGCCTAAGTTCCCCAGTCTTTTTGGCTACAAAGAATACTGGTGCCGCAGTTGGAGAACTAGATGGGCGAATAAACCCCTTGGCTAAATTTTCATCTAGAAACTCCCGCAAAGCTTGCCTTTCCGGTACAGTCAAGGCATACAACCTCCCTGCTGGCAGTTTCGCACCTTCTGCCAACTTGATGGCGCAATCATATGGCCTGTGCGGTGGTAATTTGTCCGCTTCTCTTTTACAAAATACATCAGAGAACTCCCCATACTCAGCAGGCACTCCCTCCATATCAGAATGAGTAACATTTAGAGTGCAACAATCCTGCCTCTTTAAGATCACTTTACGTGTTGCCCAATCTACTTGTGGGTTTACTACAGCTAGCCAATCCATCCCCAGGATCACATCATATCTAGGCAAGCTCGTAATATCCCACACAAACGTTCCCGTTACTCCCTGCACCTCCCACGTTACTGCTGAGGTTTCATGGTTAACCACCCCAGTCTCCAGCAGTCTCCCATCTGCTCCTTCCACCCACACGTCGCATGCCTTGCGCACTCTAGGAATGCCATGCTTCTTAGCAAACTCAATATCTACATAGGAGACCGTAGCCCCTGAGTCCAGCAGTGCCAAAGTAGAAACAAGTTCCCTTCCCCCAACAGATAATGTAATGGGTACGAAAACATGCTTCCTCCCCTCAGTTGACTGCTTGAGGAGCCCTAGTGCGTTGGACTCACGTCGCACTAGGGCTGGCCTTTTCCCGAAAGCTGGGAAGGTTTCACATTACAATTTTTGGCAAAATGCCCAGCATTCCCACAGTACAAACACAAGCCCAGCTGCCTCCTACGGCTCTTTTCCTCTGTAGACAGCTTTTTAAAGACCCCAAGCTCCATGGGCTCTTCCCCCATCACCACAGGTGCCCTGGTTACATGCATGGGTGGCGCACACATTGCTTTTGAGT
Source organism: Anolis carolinensis (assembly GCF_035594765.1). Lineage (NCBI taxonomy): Eukaryota > Metazoa > Chordata > Lepidosauria > Squamata > Anolidae > Anolis > Anolis carolinensis. The sequence continues at coordinate 241,428,120 of NC_085842.1, forward strand.
GTTTACGAGCCTCGAACCTTGCGTCTAAACGCAGCACCTTAGCTACTAAGGCGTCCCAGCTTTCAGCCGGCTCCAAGCGTGCTAATTCATCCTGGAGCATATCACTTAACCCGGCAGTAAATAAAAGCATGAATGCATTTTCCCCCCAATCCAGCTGGTGGCGATACAGGTTAAACTTATTTAAGTAATCCAAAACAGTCCCCTTTCCCTGTTTCAACCGATACAGAGCCCACCCAGCGTTCTCCGTGCGGAGAGGATCCCCAAAAGTATCAGTTAACAACTTTTTGAAATTATTCAAATTGTCCTTGACTGGGTCATTTCCCAAAATTAAATTAGTGGCCCATTGTCCTGCGGGACCGGTCAACAAACTCAAAATAAAGGCCACCTTGCTAGTGTCTGTAGGAAAAGCATGAACACTGAGCTGAGAAAAATAAAGCTCCACTTGTGCCAAAAAGGTTGGCAACTTGCACCTGGTTCCGTCAAAGCGTTCAGGAGTCAAAACATGTCCTTTCACAGCCTGAGCTGTTTGGCTAACGGTAAAAGCCGTTTGCAATTGGTCTACTTTGGCCCTTAACTCATCCATCGTCTTCCTGACGGGTTTATTGCTGCAATAAACTTTTTATGGGCGTTGGGCAATCTGTCAAGGACAGAACGCCACAAGATTCAAAGTAACAGAGTTTATTAGATTACAGAACTCAAAAATGCCCGTAAAACACAAGGGCCAGGCAGTTTTTGCCTTTAGGAGCAAAAAGGGGCAAAAGTAAATGTTCAAAAGATAAACCGGATTAAACCGGAGTTTAATCCGGGTAAAAACAAACTGCTTGCGTCAGCCTGGGTATAAACGAAACGAAAGCCAAGGAACAAAAGATACAAAGAATGCAACTAATTGGCAGCAGATTCCTCTCTGCTGCCAACACTGTGCTTAGAGTAACTTGCGTCGCTCCCCCACACACACAGCAGACAGGATCTCCAACACGAGTAAAACAGCCAAGGACTGTAGCAGTTGAGTAGACCAGTTCCGTTCCGTAGATCAAAGCCAGAAGCAGACGTTTGTAGTTTTTCCAAGTCCAAGAAGGGGGGAAGACAAGCCGTGGTCAGTTCAGTCCGAGTTCTCAAAGCAGGAGATGGCGTCCGTCAAGAAGACGACGGAGGGTCAAGCTAATAAGAGTAAGCACAGGTTTGCACAAACAAATGCCCACACAATCCCTCCCGCCGTCTGACCCTGGATTCCAATCAACTTACGTCACAGCACAGGAAAGCACACAAGTCTTCAGGGAAGCGTCCCACACACACACGGATCCCAAGCGTTTGCCCAGATTACCTTGCCCAACGCAATTTGCAATTGCTCCCAAGCCCCATTTTATGCCAGTTACAAATCTTCATCACTGTCAGCTGTCCTCCTTAACCCGGGCGTTTCCTCATCACTTTCCTCGTCAGAGCTGGAACACCTCTGACTACGCCCAACAGCATCTCCAGCTGTGGATCCCGTCCCATCCCTCCAGCTAAACCATGGGTCTAATCCTGAAGGTCCCCATTCATCTTCTGTCCCATCATGGCCAGTGGCACCCACTTCCTCCCTTACCCGAGTCCAATCCATCTCATCCTCCTCTGAGCTAACCAGCCCCTCCTCCATTCTCTCCGTAAACCCTTCGAAAGACTCCTCGTCAGATGGTGCTGCAAATATGTCTCGCAGTCTTTTTCTCTCTCGCTCCTCGAGAGTATCTGACTCTCGAGGAGTCTTACGCCCACGTCTGTCAGTAACAGAGCCATGAGGCTCAATCATAACAGTTACACTTTAAAACAGTGGTGCCCAACTTTTGGGCCTCCGAGTGTTTTGGACTTCAGCTCCCACAGGTCCTAACACCTGGTAAACTGGCTGGGATTTCTGAGAGTTGAAATTCAAAACACCTGGAGGCCCAAAGGTTGGGAAGCACTAATTCAAAAAATACCTGTTCTGACTTACATTCAAATTCAGCTTAAGAACAAACCTACAGAACCTATTTTGTTCGTAACTTGGGGACTGCCTGCATTTCAAATGCTTCAGGTTGTTATGTAAATAAACCCACTTTTGACGTCTCATTCTCAAAGAGAAATGTTTTTGGATCTGACATCCAAAATGCAGCTGCCAGCTTTCAGCTAGGTTACCTGCGGCTGACTGTCCTGGTATGTGTTTGTAATTTTGGCACTCTATTCAATGTAGCTGTGTGAGGACCTGCCTTCTTCCTTTCCTACAATGCAGCTGATGAAATGTTTTTCCAAGGCATTGTATAGATTAATATACTGACTCCCAGGTACCCAGAAGTGCTGCTACTCACTATTTCTGCCAAGAGATATAGCTCTCTCCATTGAGCCTTTGGCAGGCATCCATCTAAATCTGTACTGAATAGTGATTGCATTCTACTATTTTACGCTTTTCTTTGCCTGAAAATGAAGGCATGACTGAGCTGAGGTTCATCCTTCAAACGGATAAAATATTCTGACCATGCCACCATCTTTCATTTTGATACAATGCCTGCAAGTGAGTATTGTCTTGTAATATATTATGCAACTTTCCAGGTGTCATGAAATGCTACGCATTGTCACAAATAGGCATTCCAGCATTCATTCTGATACAATGATACAATGGTTTATTATGAAAGATAGCAATCAAACAAATATTTGTTTCCGAGGCGAGGAATATGTGTTTTCATTCTGATAGGTTGTGCACTACTGGACTTGTAGTATAAAAAACACAGTTATTGTGTCAATTGTTGAATAAAGATCTCACTTTGGTTGGACAATTAAAATAAATGTCAGCAGTCAACAACAGTACAGTAGGTCCTTCTTATCCACATATTCTGCCTCCATTGGTTTAACCATCCACAGCTTGAAAATAGTCTCACATCCAAAAACAAAATTCAAAAAGCAAATCTTGATTTTGCCATTTGATGTAAGGGACACCATTTTACTTTGCTACTCTATACAATGGGACCTGAATAGCCATGAGTTTTGGTATCTAAAGACCACAGTACTTTATTGACTCACATGTTTTGGAGTGAAAGCAATTAGTGCTTTTATCTGAATGTGATATAATTCAACATTTGTACACAAACTACTATGAAAAATGATGTTGAGTTTTCGAGGGGTTCAGTAGAAAAATAATATTCTGTTGCCTTGAAGATTATCATGTTTTGCATATTTGGAAAACAGCCCATATCATTATTTGCACAAAGGGATATAATTACTGTATTCCTCTCACCCATTTCAGCAATTTTTCCTTAGTTACATAGAATTCACGATGCACATCTTTTGTGCCAAAACCCTTTCACCTCCTCCAACAGTTCCATTTTATGAGAAATTCCAAGAGAACAAATTTCTTTCTCTCTTTCCCAGAGCATTCATTAAGCCAGGCTTTCAGATTTCACGCTTCCGCACAAGGTGCTCTACACCACCAATTTCTGCAATGCTCTTGGTGCATCTATTCCCTATTGGACTGCCATCCCCTACTACAGCTCCTGTACTTTTTGATAGTTATGCAAATGTAAAAAAATTAAGTTGCATTCATTTCATAGTGAATATCAAGGCAGAAAATCCCACAATATCTGCTTTGAACTGGGTTATCTGAATCCACACTGCCATATATTCCAGTTCAAAGCAGAAAATGTGGAAGGAGTCCTAGAAAAAAGAAGAGCTCACTCTCACAGAGGCAGGAATAGAATATATGCACATTTCCCCATCAATAGAAATTCACCCAAAGTGAGAAAAAGAATGGTTGCTCTTGACATTGTGATAGGAAAATCCCTCAAGAAGGCAGGGAAGTGTCCCTATATTTTATCTAAGGGAGTCCTACTGCTAACTAAGGGTGCATCTATACCACACGTCTCAAATGCAAGGCCCATGAGACAAATCTAGTCCTCTACGTCATTTAATGTGGCCCATGAGGCTTTCAAAGACAGGGCAATATAGTTACGTTCATATATGAATCTATACTGAAAAATGAATGCTGTTTGACACCATTTGAACTATCATGGATCATTGTTATGGAATCATGGAAGCTGTTTTATAAGGTATTGAGCCTTCTCTGGCAAATGATACTGGTGCCTCACTAAACTCCAACTCCCAGGACTCAATAGCCTTGAGCCATGGCAGTTAAAGTGCAGTCATGCTGCATTCATTCTACAAGGTGGATGCTCCCTCAGTTTACATTGTATACAGATGGGTGGTTGGTTGGTTGGGATGGGGACAAGAAAAATGATAGTGAGTTTGATTTACCAATATAACATAACAAGGGGGGGACCTGTGATCTAGTTTTCTGAATCTTGATTTAGACTTACGATCTCTATAGCATCGGTCTAGATCAGCGCGTCTTAAACTTTTCCACTCAGGACCTCTTTTGGCCTGATAAATTTTTACATGACCAAGGTATATACTATATAGGTATATAGATTATGTATAAAAACCAAACATTTACTGATAAGAAGTCATCATTTGCAAGGCTTGATAAATAGGCCGATTTTCCTTTTTATGAGTACAGCTGAAGCATCTTCTGCAGAGTCAACTGTAAACACTGCACAATATATTCATGTAGCTATCTAAAACAGAGAGTGGGTAATGTTCAGAAAATGTTTCAGGATCCCAACATTGAGCTAAGGAGACCCCATTTGGGGTCAGGGCCCACTGTTTAAAGAAACTTTTATTTGTTTATTATTATTAGATCTATTTGTAAACGTGTCCAAAAAGTTTGATTTATATATTTAAATTTCTAATTTTGTTACTTTTGAGCTGTTCTAGAAGTACACCTTGATGTTGTTTATTTTATTGTTTACAATTTGATCTATTTATGTCGGCATTCAATGTTTGACAGTTTTTTTGCTGTAAACCGCCCTGAGTCCTCTGGGGAGATAGGGCGGGATAAAAATAAAGATGATGGTGATGATTATTATTTTATTTTAAGCTGCTTTGAGTCCCCTTCGGGGAAGATAAAGGGGGTATAAATAAATATAATAATAATAAATAATAGAGTAGTCCCCAAACAGGATGGAGAAGGACTATTGAAGTGCATTTCCCATATGCCACTGTAGCTGTAAGCTGGCATCGTATTTCCTTCCCGGCCTAAATCTGGTCACAAGTAGAATCGATTGCTGAATTTAAACACACTACCGCTTAGGTCAATTCCATGGATTCAAAAGGTCCACGCTGTTGGAATAGATTCTGGCTGGCATCCTTGGCAGTGAAACATTTCTATGCAAAGTGTTGTGGAAGGGTTTCCTGGCTGGAATCATTGGGTTGCTGTGAGTTTTCCGGGCTGTATGTCTGTGCAAAGTTGGGCCATGGTAGCATGGTGCATTCACCCTACAGCAGGCATGGGCCAACTTGGGCCCTCCAGGTGTTTTGGACTTCAACTCCCACAATTCCTAACAGCCTATCGGCTGTTAGAAATTGTGAGAGTTGAAGTCCAAAACACCTGGAGTGCCCTACAATGTAGATGCGCCCAGAAGAGCTGATGAGAATGAATGCCTGGCCAATGAGCAGCCAGCACGAGTGGTTGTCCTCACTCTCACTCACACTCTAGAGGTGCGCGCGCATCCCCTTCCCCGGCTCCCCTTTTTGGACACCCCTTTCTCCAAAAGCGCGCGCTTCCCAAATTAATGGGAAGCCCGACCTCTGCGCGTTTTCCTTTTCTTTCCACTCGAGGCGGGCAAGAGGAAGCTGAGGCGGCATCCTTTCGATGGCTACAGAAGCCCTTAGAGAAGCACACCCACTTGGTGGCTGTGAGGAGGAATTTTTTTAAAACAAAAAAAAGCAATTGGGGAAAGCGGGGAGAAAGAGAAGTCGAACTCTGAGGGAAAGTCTGTGCTTTGGGTTGCTCTTTGGCCACGTTCCAGAAGCATTTTCTCCTGATATTTCTCCTGCATCTATGGCAGGCATCCTCAGAGGTTGTGAAGTCTGTTGGAAACTAGTCAAATGAGGTTTATATATCTGTGGAATGTCCAGGGTGAGAGAAAGAACTCTTTTCTGTTTGAGGCAAGTGTGAATGTTGAAACTGGCCACCTTGAGTAGCACTGAATAGTAGTGGATTAAAGCCTTGTAACTTGAAGGTTGGGTTGCTGACCTGAAGACTGCCAGGTTCGAATCCCACCCGGGGAGAGCGCGGACGAGCTCCCTCTATCAGCTCCAGCTCCATGCGGGGACATGAGAGAAGCCTCCCACAAGCATGGTAATAACATCAAAACATCCAGGCGTCCCCTGGGCAACATCCTCGCAGACGGCCAATTCTCTCACATCAGAAGTGACTTGCAGTTTCTCAAGTCACTCCTGACACGGGAAAAAACAAAGCAAACAAACTTCAAGTTCTGGCTGTTTATTGCTTTGGGGGAAAATCCTTTGTTAGGAAGTGTAAGGTCTGTTGGAAAACTAGGCAAGTGAGGTTTATATCTGTGGAAGGTCCAGGTTGGGAGAAAGAACTCTTGACTGTTGGAGGCAAGTGTGAATATTGCAATTGGCCACCTTAATTAGCATTGAATGGCCTTGCAGCTTCAAAGCCTGGCTGCTTCCTGCCTGGGGGAATCCTTTGTTGGGAGGTGTTAACCAGCCCTGATAACCATGCCTCACAACCTCTGAGGATGCCTGCCATAGATGTGGGCGAAACGTCAGGAGAGAATGCTTCTAGAACATGGCCATACAGCCCGGAATACATACAACAACCCTGCCCCGATTGTTTCCTATCTGGAATTCCCCTGTCTTCTGAGTATTGTTCTTTACTTACTGTCCTGACTTTAGAGTATTTTTTTAATTACTGGTAGCCAGATTATGTTCATTTTTCATGGTTTCCTCCTTTCTGTTGAAATGGTCCACATGCTTGTGGGTTTCAATGGTTTCTCTGCGTAGTAGTAGTCTGTGCTTTTCTCCTGGAGAGTGGTCCAAAGGAGGAGCGCCTCTCTCCCAAAGTGAGCCTCTGACGCTTGGGCTCTTCTTTGGACCAGCCCCCCCCCTTTCCCCACTCGAGGAGGCGCTGCTGACGGGACTCCAGAAGAGGTTTGTTTGCCGGGAACCTAGTTACCTGGGAAGTGACTGGAGGCTGCCATAGGAACGTCGCCAGAGGAGGACGCGGGGTCTTGCCTTCGCCAGGCGCCCAGAGAAGACCCAGCAGTTTTGGGGGTCTCGGCTCGAAGGAGGGAGGGAGGAGGTCGGAGGAGGGAGAGAGGAGGAGGAGAATATGGGGCGCCCCCGCCCTCCCTCCGAGCCCGAGGGGCCGCTGCCTTCTTCCCCACGCCTGCTCCTGGCAGGAAGGGGGCGGTGAAGGGACACGCAGCCTCCCCCAGAAGAAACGCGCGTGGAACAAGCCTCCTCTCGCGCCCAAGCCTCGCCGCCAACTTTCGGAGCGGAAAGAGAGCCAGCACGCTCTTGGGGTAAGCAAGCACCCGGCCGATCTTCTTGGGAATTTCAACTGTGTTGTATGCCTTTTACTGCCCCATCACACCAGAGCATGAATCCACTTTAAACCCGGTTTCTGCCTCCTGCAGAATTCTGAGATTTGTAGTTTGGTGAGGCGCAGGACCTGTCTGTCTGAGCCGTTTAAAGCCCCTCCCTAAAGTGGGTTTAAAGTGGAACCAAGCTCTAGAGTGTTTCCTCTCTTGTTTTAATGATGATGTATCCCGCCGCAAGTCGCAGAGAGAGGAGGGTAATCAATTCATCATCAGCATTATTATTATTATTATTATTATTATTATTATTATTATTATTATTATTACTACTACTACTACTACTACTACTACAACAACTAATCAGCCTCTCCCTCCCCTCGGGGCGCTTCCTGAGGTGCATCATTATAGAGAGGTGCTGTGTGGAACCCTGGGAGTTGTAGTTTAGGGAGGCGCCAGTACGCTTTGGAAGTGGAGGCAAAAGACCTTGCAAAACTGCAACTCCCAGAACTCCACCGCAAATGTGTTTCCATGTCAGGAGCGACTTGAGAAACTGCAAGTCGCTTCTGGTGTGAGAGAAGTGGCCGTCTGCAAGGACGTTTCCCAGGGGATGTTTTGATGTTTTACCATCCTTGTGGGAAGCTTCTCTCATAACCCCGCACGGGGAGCTGGAGCTGACAGACGGGAGCTCATCCCCACTCCCCGGATTTGAACCGCCGACCTTTCGGTCTACAGTTCAGCCGGCAGAAGGGTTTAACTCGTTGAGCCACGGGGGCCATTCAAGCGGTGTCTGACTGCGATTTGCGGGTTTGGGAACTTTTAAAAATCACTCGATTGGTGTATCTACACTTTGGAGTTAATGCACATTGACATCGCTTGAACTGCCCTGTCTCAATGCTACTGAGTCCTAGAATTTGTAGTTTGTGGAGGCAGCAACTTGTAAGAGCAAGTCCCAGATCTAAAACAAGTCAATACTGAGTTAATTTAGGATGCATCTACACCTTAGAACGAATGCAGTTGGACACCACTTTAATGTCCATGAGTTAATGCTATTTTTTTTCTATGTCAGGAGCGATTTGAGAAACTGCAAGTCGCTTCTGGTGTGAGAGAATTGGCCGCCTGCAAGAATTTTGCTCAGGAGAAACCTGGATGTTTGATATTTTACCATCCTGTGGGAGGCTTCTCTCATGTCCCCACATGGGAAGCTGGAGCTGACAGAGGGAGCTCACCCTGCTTCCCAGAGTCCAACTGCAGACCTTTCAATCAGCAGTCTTGCTGGCACAGGGGTTTAACACATTGTGCCACCAGGGGCTCCCAGTCAATGCTATAGAATCCTGGGATTTGTAACACCAGCACATTTTGGCAGAGAAGAGCAAAGACCTTGTAAAACTAGAACTCCCAGGAATCCACAACGTTTACTTAAAAGTGGTGTCAAACTTCATTAATTCTACAGTGTGGGTGCACCCTGGGAGTGGTTATTTGTTTCCCAATGAAGCAAATTTCTTCCCATTCTTAGTTGTTTACTCCTTCTTTTCCAGTCTTATTTCATTTCTGTACAAAACAAAACAGTTTCAATCCTTTTCAGGCTCCCGTCTTTACAGATTGATGTCCCGGATTCACTTCACTCTTCCTCCCCCCCCCCCCCCCTTTCAAGTTATTCAGCGACTACTGGAGAAATGGGAGGGGAAGGAAATGTGTCTGAAAAAGTTCAGACAAATATTCCCTTCGGGAGATTTGTCATCTTGTTGATGATTAATCCGAGTTAGAATATAGAGGAGCGCTTGGTTTCTTCCCTCTGCGATTGCTTTGCTTCCAGGGAAGTGAAGCACCGGGGTCTCATCAGAAGCATGATATGTTTCTGTCTTTTAATGTTATGGGCTCCATTGCAGTTCACTTCCAAATTACTGTGGAAAGGTTTGGACAGGAGACAGGGTGGATTACTAGAAGAGTAGATGCTCCAGGTATTTCTTTCTATATTCAGTCAAAACCCCAAAGAAACCTTTTATTGATAGGAAGTGATTTAACAGGGTGCCTTGTGGTGATTTTTGATGCTGCAGGTGTTCTAACTGCTATAGCTCTTCCTTCCCTGCAGTTCCTTTTGGGTATTGCTGCACAACTAACTTCTGTATGCAGCTGAATGTCCTCTCTAGGGACGCATCTACACCGACAGGTCTCATCAGCATTGACCATGTAATGCAGTTTCAAAAGGTATTGAAGAAAGTGGTTTTGCAGTGTAGATGATTCCATAGGAAATCCTGGAGGCCTGGATGGTGATCACACAAACCAAAGAGCACTTACGCACCTTAAAAAGGTAAAGGTAAAGGGTTTCCCATGACATTAAGTCCAGTTGAGTCTGACTCTGGGGGTTGGTGCTCATCTCCATGTCTAAGCCGAAGAGCCGGCGTTGTCTGTAGACACCTCCAAGGACATGTGGCTGGCATGACCTCATGGTGCGCTGTTATCTTTCCGCCAGAGTAGACCTATTGATCTACTCACATTTGCATGTTTTCGAACTGCTAGGTTGGCAGATGCTGGGGCTAACAGTGGGTGCTCACTCCGCTCCTTGGATTCTAACCTGTGACCTTTTTGGTCCGCAAATTCAGCAGCACAGCGCTTTAACACGCTTATTTACCTTAAGGGCTTTCTTTTATGCATTTCTGTGGAAGTTTGTTGTCCTGTCCCTGCAGTTTGAAGCTAGTACTGAATTGTATTAAATGGTCAGCATATATGTGGCACTAGTAATGTGGGACAAAAGTGGCAAAGAGAGAAGCAAAGTGGAGTGATGCTGATCACACACAAAGCCCTGGAACCAAGTCAAGGCCTGGACAATAATTATACACACCAGAGAGGTTAGATATCACCTGGTTCTAAGATCCCTAGCATCCGTGGGGTTTTTTTCAAAGCCTTTTATTTGCTTCACCATTCAATGTGGTTTACACTTACACTCACTGATGTGCTTATCCACGATTAAGGCTTCTAAAGCACATTCCTACACAGCTCTTAGACAGAAGCAACACAGTAATCTATTGGTGTTCTCTTCACATGGATTTCCTGCTCGGAGCAGGAGTGTCTAAGGCTAGAATGCCTAAAAGAATACACTCAAGTTGATGTTTCTGTTAATTATAAAGAGCTTCCTTAATATGCTGGAATCCAGGAAGAGTGCGGTGTAGGGCAGAACACAGAAAATAATCAAATATTGAAATTTAGGATTTTTTTCTTCTCTGTTTCAAATAAGGCTTTCTTTGGCAGGAAAAATGATCAAGGGTCTGGAGAACAAGCCCTATGAGGAGTGGCTTAAAGAACTGTGCATGTTCAGTCTGTGGAAGACAAGGCTGAGAGGAGACATGATAGCCATGTATAAATATGTGATAGGGAGGAGGGAGCAGGCTTGTTTTCTGCTGCCCTGGAGACTAGGACACGGAACAATGGCTTCAAACTACAGGAAAGGCAATTCCACCTGAACATTAGGAAGAACTTCCTCACTGTGAGAGCTATTCGCTGAGTATGGTGGAGGCTCCTTCTGTGGAGGCTTTTAAGCAGAGGCTGGATGGCCATCTGTCGGGGGTGTTTTGAATGCGATTTCCTGCTTCTTGGCAGGGGGTTGGACTGGATGGCTCATGAGGTCTCTTCCAACTCTATGATACTATGATTCTATGAAACAGCACTTGGTGATGCGACTTTTTCGAACTACAATTTCCAGAATCTCCCAGCGAATGTAGCCATATTCATGCTGTTGGTCCACCATGTTTTCAAGATGCTTTTATTCCGTGTTTAGTAGCCAGTGTAGATGTGCCCTAGGGTTTCATCACAGCAACTTCCCCATTTCAAAGATCTTGGGAAGCAGCTGAAGACCTGGATGTGGGCCCAAGCTTTTGGCCTATTCTAGGATATGGGTTGATAGGACCTGATGTACTTGTTGGATTCATGTGAAGTTGAACACGGACTGGCTCTGACTTTTGGCTCAAGTCTACTGGCCGTGCTGTAACGGTCACACGGTGTTTTACTGTTTTAATTGGATTTACATATAACACAAAATGTAGTAAAAACCAACAATTATATGTGGCTTTTAATTTTGCCATTGTGTAAGATCGCTCTGGGTCCCTCTGGGGGAGAAGGGCAGTATATAAAATAAATACATAAATAAATATGAGGTAATAAGTCAAGTATGCGCCTTTGAGCATGCCAGCAGTGCCACTGTGTTGTAACAGCTAGCTCCCTGCTTCCACATCTTTGGGCCTTTTCACACTACACAATTATAGCACTTTGATAACTCTTCTGCTGCCATGGTTCCATCTGTGGAATGCTGGCATCTGTAGTATCGTGTGGTACCCCAGACTACAGGATGAACCCATAGGATGCAGCTGTGGCACTTATAGTGGAATCAAAATAGGATCCAAACACTATAATTCTGTAGTGTGAAAGGCCTAGAGAAATCTACAAAGGCTACCTTGTGTCCTCTGAATATGTCTTTCAGCTGTTACACAGCTCATATCCCGGTCTAGTATTTGGACTGCGGGATGCACTCTATTCATCATCTATGATCCTGTCATCTATTGTTGGATTGCATCTCAAGGCAGAATATCCAAGGGTAGAGGATGACTGGCATTAACATTAGTCATATATGGAATGCAAAGATGTTCATTTTAACCCTCTGAGGGAGTCATTTCAATTAAAAAAAGTAATGGAGTGAACATGTGATAAGGCACCACGATGAGGATTAAAGTGAGGTTTTTATAGGAGTGAGGGTTATATGACAACACATCATCCTAGCCATGCTGTGTATGTTTATGTGCCTTCACGTTTGTCAATTTATGGCAACCTCATAAATTTCATAGGGTGTCCTTAGTCAAGAAATGCTGAGTTGTGGTTTCATCATTTCCTTCCTCCAAAATACAGTCTACAGCACCTGGTATTCATCGGCGGCCTCCCATCCAAGTGCTAATCCCATTTAGCATCTAAGATTAGATGGGATTTGGTGCTTTTAGGATATGTAGGGCTCAAAGCATGTTTTTACCCAGCTGTAAATATCACTTAGCTGTGCTAGTTCAAAACAGTTTGCTACTTTAGACAAAAGACAAGGTGAGGGATTCAGCTCTTCATTTTGTGTACAAAAACTGACCAGTTGAATTTTACAGTGTCTCTTATCACACCTTATGGCAGCAGGCTAACCATAGTATATAGTGACACACTCACACACAACTCATTTCCACTCACTTCCTGTTGTCTTGTAACTAGGAGTTGTATGTGAGTCGTACATTTGTAACTTGGGGGCTGTCTGTACTTTTGCGGCATCACTGAATGCTTTTTGGTTTGCTATTTATGATTTCTCAGTTATTGAAGCCAATAATCATCCAGGGTCAGTCATAGAGCTTTTACTGAAACCAGGGAAACAACTATAAGGGGCGGATACTTCTGGGAAATATTGAAAGTTTCTTCTCCCACTAAAGAGGGCAACTGTCAAGCCTCCACTGTGCCTACAGACACATAGAACACATATATCTGGAATAAGAAAGATGGGCTTCCAGGTTGGTGTGATTTCTGTGCTGATCTAATTATTAGAGACACATAAACCAAACACTTGAGTACAAGGGTTGTAGTAGTAGTTTACTCCTAGGTAAAGGTAAAGGTTTTCTCTGACGTTGTCCAGTCTTGTCTGACTCTGGGGGCTGGTGCTCATCTCCATTTCTAAGCCAAAGAGCCAGCATTGTCCATAGACACCTCCAAGGTCATGTGGCCAGCATTCTTTCGAACTGCTAGGTTGGCAGAAGCTGGAGCTAACAGAGGGCGCTCACTCAGCTCCCTGGATTCGAACCTATGGCCTTTCAGTCTGCAAGTTCAACAGCTCAGCGCTTTAACACACTGTGCCACCGGGGGCTCGTAGTTTACTGCTACTGGAAGCTAAATTCATGCTTCTTTCAACTTCATTAGGAGGCTTCCTTAATAAAATCAAACTAAGGCCAGTCCTACTGTTAGACAAGGTGAAGTGACACTTCAGGCAACTTCAAGCAAATAGTTTGGTGCTATTAAAGGACTACAAATTGTTAGATGCTTTGTTATTATTATATTTTTACAACTAGGGATCGGGAAAAGTGCTTAAGTGGTTTCCTGCATGTTGTACCAAAATAACTTGGCTGGTTTGGGGGGGTGATTACATTTAACTTTCATGAGTGGGGAATGCCATTTGTGCTTCTGTAAAACCAGTGTTTTGAGCCATGTTACTCAAACCGTTTGTCAGCATAATCCAATAATTTATTTTTCTGACTGGCAGGAATTTACCAAGGTTTCAGACAGAAAAGGTCTTTCTCTTCACCTCTATATGCAAATGCTAGCAATTTAGACTGAGGCCTTCTACATGCAATGCCTGTGTTCTTGTTGTTGTTAATTGTCATCAAGTCAGCTTTGACTTACAAAGCCGTGGTGGTGCAATGGGTTAAACTGTTGTGCTGGCTGAACTGCTAACTTGAAGGCTGGCAGTTCAAATCCACAAGATGGAGTCTGCCAGCCCTAGCTTCCCATACAGGAACATGAGAGAAGCCCCCCGCAGAATAGTAACACATCTGGGCGTCCCCGGGCAACGTCTTTGAAGATGGCCGATTCTCTCACACCAGAAGCGACTTGCCTCAATTAGCTTCTGACACGTTAAAAAAAATTGGACGAGAGACCTCCAAGTCACCTTATCATGATCAGATCTTGCAAACTCAACTGTGGCTTCTTTGATTGAGTCTATCCAACTGGATTATGGTCTTCATCTTTTCTACCTTACCAATTATTGTCTCTTCTAGTGAGTCATGCCTTCTTGTGGTATGGCCAAAGTATGGCAGCCTCAGTTTAGTCATCTTGGCTTCTAGGAAAAGTTCAGGATTGAGTTGGTCTAGGACCCATTTATGTGTCTTTTTAGCAGTTCACAGTATTCATAGCATCACATCTCAAATGAGATTATTTTCTTCATCTCAGCCTTCTTCACTATCCGGCTTTCATAACCATACCCTGAATACCATAGCAAAACCTTTATATCAAAGGATCCTACCCTGATAAGGCTTAGAGCAGAACGAACAAGTAGATGCTCCCTTTCTCTTGTTTTTCCATGCACCACATTGTAGTGCAGCATTATTATACATAGTTACTATTGGCAGCATGCTGTAATGAGGGGCAAATAAATTCAGTCTGCACTTAATACAAACCTCTCTACTTCAGATTTCCAAACTCATGATGAAAACAGAATTGCAGTTATCTATTGGTATTTCTTATTCCCTGCATATTTTGATCCCATTTTCTGATTTAATAAAATCACACAAAAATACATAATAGTGAAAATGTATTGTACTGTATTGGGAAATGTTGGGCAAAACAGTGTATAAATGACATCAGTTTGGATAAACATGCTCTGAAATATCTAAAAAGAATTTAAAAGCTGGTGAAGAAATCTTGGAATGAACTTAACATTGAAAAAATGAGAAACTGACAGAAAATACAATTGATAAATTTGTCCATTCACTAATGTGTTTCCTCCTACTATTATGCTAGAAGGTTTATGCACTTGTGGATCATCCAATAGTAAAAATTTTGTTATTCTTACTTCAAAATTGTTTTTTCACCTCACAAACCTAATATTTGATGTTGGTGAGCATAGCCTTTGGATTTTTGTGTTCATAGATTAGGTTTGGAAGCAGAAAATTCATTATCTATCGCTCCAGACCTGTAAAATACACTCAGCTTGCCCTGCTGGGGCCACATGATTGATAACTATTATAAGTGAGAAAGTAAAGTACACATTGCTATTTTAAAAATCAGCAGTTTCCAGTTCTGTTTGTGCAACTACTAGTGTATTATTATCAATAATACTATTAGTCATATTGATTATGAGAAAGGACAATTTTAGATGATGTCAAATTACTGTTTTAATGGCTAATCAGATAAATAAAGGCAAATTTAAATTCTCATTAATATATTCTTCCATGGTAGAAGATTAAAAATGCACAAGCAATGGAAAGAGATTCCTGGCTGCAAAAATCTATTCATTTCAGTTGGAAATCTAGTTATCCTAAATCCGAAATACAAGTCAACAAGTAGGCCATGGAGCCAAATTTTGCACACTGAAATTGCTTCTGTTTGTGGTACTAGGATACTCTATTCACCTCCCTTCCGTTTACAATCCATTTTCTGCCTATCTCCTCCTCCTGCACCTCCTACAGTCAGGCTTCTGTGGCCACTGAGCTCTGTAGTCATTGAGTTGTTGTGATGGTTTCTCATTATGAAGTTTTTTTTTCTTTAAGATAATTTTTGGAGTGTGCAGTGTTCCCTCGCTATTTCATGGTTCACTTTTTGCTCCCTCACTGTTTCGTGGGTTTTTAATTAATATTAATGTACACATTTATCACGGTATTTTTGCTGTTTTGCAGGTTTTTGTGTTGTGCAAAGGGTTTTGGAAGGGGGGGGAGGAAGAAATAAAGGGAGAAGGGGCGGGAGGGTAGGGAAGGGTTGGAAATAAAAAAGGGTTATTTAGCTTCCATTCTTCTCCTCTGCCAGTGTACTGTATATTGTAACTGCTAAAATAAAGTACAGACTGCATTGTAGTAAGTGGTCTGTGCTTTGCTCTCCTCCACACATAGAATAATTATGGTGTCCCTACTTCGCGGATTTTCACTTGTTGCAGGTGGTCCTGGAACGTAACCCCCACGATAAGTGAGGGAACACTATTTATTCAAGCCGTGGTCTCCCCAACTCTGATGACACTGCCTCCTCAGGTGCTGTTTTGACTCCACAGAGAGTAATACTTCCCTCTGAATTTCTGAAAAGGGGAGTGATGTTCTTTCAAACGTGATTCTTAATTGTCGTAAATTGTGCTTTGGTATTGGAAACTATTTCTTTCCTATTCAGTACCTATAATTGCTTTTCAGAAGCACGGTTCTACTGTGGAAAACATTTCAATATGAATGAATAGAGTCAACACTTCTGATTAATTATTGCTCAACAACTTCAGTTCAGTAATTATGACTTAATTTTGTAGTACTCAGCAATGACTAAGGTGTTCTTTCCTACTACAAAGGGTAAATTAACCCAGTAATGGTAGGAAAATTGCTGCTATACAGTGACTCTCTTTATCTTGTATATACTCAAGTCTTTCATAGAAATTCCACAGAATGTAACTCTTTCATGTCCTTTTGACTCAATTATCTACACTTTAAAAATAAAATCTTGTAACATGATACATGTATTCATATATATCTGCCAACTGAGGAGAGAGTCCATGCATCTATTGAACTAGCCTTAAGTCCACAAAAGCTTAAACTACAATACATCTATCTCTATATATAAAAGGGTAATGGAATCACAGCACCGGACAAAACAACTAAACTAAATGCCCCACAACTTCGAAAATTGACAGCACAACCTCTCATCCACGCCTCTACGTTCATACAACAAAAAGAAAAGAAAAATTAAGTCCTAGCCACAGCAACGCGTGGCCGGGCACAGCTAGTTACTCTATAAGATGCCATACGACTCTCTTTTGCTATTAGCAAAACCTGGTTTCTGCCTCCTGAAGAAGGGGGTTTGTAGTTTAGCGAGGCCTAGGACCTGCCAGGCTGCACAGTCTAAAGGCCCTTCCTTAAACTACAAGTTGCAGAATTATGTTGAGGCGGGAGGTTAAAGAACCCCAGGAAATACCATATATGGGCAGAGATGGCGACGGCTAGCGACCCGGGTGCATAAACTCACAGAAACGTGATTTCTGGGAAATCATGTGTTTCTGAAGAAATGAAAGCTAAAGATAAACAAACAGCGCATGCGCACGCAGGCGCTCTGAATGATTGTGAACACGGCACAGAAAGAGTGCGGCCGGACCGCTGGTCAGCGCTGATTGGGTCCAAGTCAAGCAGCGTCACAACTCTAAG
Source organism: Anolis carolinensis (assembly GCF_035594765.1). NCBI lineage: Eukaryota > Metazoa > Chordata > Lepidosauria > Squamata > Anolidae > Anolis > Anolis carolinensis. The sequence goes on from NC_085842.1 coordinate 241,445,413, forward strand.
CCAATGAATTTGCTTGTGGGCGGGCATAACCCGAACCCTGTAGTGTGTATAAATATTTACTCAGCCCGCCGCTGGGGGTTCCTCCTGGGAGAGCACTTATTTTGTGCGAGGGGGAACCCTAGTGGCCACTCGCCAAATAAAACTGCTTTCTTGGAATTACTCCAGTTGTCCGTCTCCAATCCCTCCACTGCGCTCAACAAGGACCGTAGCACAAAGGTTCCGCTACAATGTAGGAGGCAGAAACTATTTAAAGTGCATCCATACTCTAGTACAGGCATGGGCAAGCCTCAGCTCTCCAGGTGTTTTGGACTTCAACTCCTAACAGCCGGTAGGCTGTTAGGAATTGTGGGAGTTGAAGTCCAAAACACCTGGAGGTCTGAAGTTTGCCCATGCCTGCTCTAGTGTGATGAGGTCCTTAACATCCATTTAGATCTTAAATTTGAACTAGGCCCACTGACACATAGGTCTTTTTGAGTGAGGATTAGTGTGCATCAAGATCTGAATCAGTCATGTAGTTTTTACATGAGTTTTTATCCAAATCATTATACTGAGTCAGAGGGGAAAGCGTCTGAAGAGGAATTCATTTTAAATGTGAGTAAAGGTGGTGAGACTGTGGAATGTTTATATACAAACTAAGGCAGACAAGGGCATGATGTATTGCTCTCTTTTAGGTCTGTGACAGCATCATGAGTACTAGGCTTTGTACTCATTCAGTGTACTAAATTATGCTATAATCAGCATGGACCTTCTGTTGTACCAGATTGAATGGATACTTGTTCCTTCCTCTGAAATATAGTCAGAGACACCTAGTATTCATTGGTGGCCTCTTACCAAAGTACTATCCAGTGCTGACCCTGCTTAGTCTGGATTTGGTGCCTCTAGAGTATTTACTTGAACCATATTACCTGACTCCCTCAATGTATGGCAGCTTTGGGTACAAGGAAATAATAAAGAGTGGCTCTCTCTCAGGAAGTGCAAGGTGGCAGAGGCAACATCTAAACAAGGAAGGCTTGGTGTTGTTGCATGGTTTTTCTTGGGTGCCTAGCAGGGTGGGTGCAGGGAGGAGAGGAAAGTTGTAGTTGCAGTTTTGGACAGTGGACCTGGTTGCGGTGGGTATGCAGATGCAGTGACAGCAAGCTCAGAAATGAAACCATGGAGTCTGTCTGGGTGAGTGGCCAAACAAGGACTACTGCAGCTAAGCATGGACTTGTTTCTGCTGCCTTTGCCACCTTTAATATACAGTCACCTCCTCTGATGGGGTCACACACTATGGTTTGTACCCTCTGCATCTCACAGCCAGTGATGCCAGTGCAAGGGGATACAAATAAAAGATGAGAAGGAAGAGAAGTAAAGCTGAAGTTGCCAGATAGTTACTGGAAATAACTCTTCCAACATTAGTGGGTACGCTTCTTTCCTGACAACTTGATGGAATGTTAATACAATAGAGTATCACTTATCCAACATAAATGGGCTGGCAGAACATTGGATAATAGTAAGGAGGGATTAAGGAAAAGCCTATTAAATGTCAAATTACTTTATGATTTTACAAATTAAGCACCAAAACATCATGTTTTACAACAAATTGACAGAAAAAGCAGTTCAATACACGGTAACGTTATGTAGTAATAATTACTGTATTTATGAATTTAGCACCGAAACATCTCAATATATTGAAAACATTAACTACAAAAACATTGCCTACTAAAAGGCAGACTGCGTTGGATAATACAGAATGTTGGATAAGTGAAGGTTGGATAAGCTCGGGCTGTGGCGCAGGCTGGAGAGCAGCTGCAATGAATCACTGCAATGAATCACTCTGACCAGGAGGTCATGAGTTCGAGGCCCGCTCGGAGCCTGTGTTTGTCCTGTCTTTGTTCTATGTTAAAAGGCATTGAATGTTTGCCTATATGTGTAATGTGATCCGCCCTGAGCCCCTTCGGGGTGAGAAGGGCGGAATATAAATGCTGTAAATAAATAAATAAAATAATAAGTGAGTATATATCTACTGTATATATAATATATACATTGATATAAACATTCAAGGACTGCTTGTCTATTTCACCTTCCTGATCAAACTACATTTCCAAGCTTGAAATGTTCTCTTAACTTGGACACAAACACCCAAAGGAAAAAAATCCTTTATTCTGATTCTATAAATTTAAGTAAAGGTTTTCCCCTGACATTAAGTCTAGTTGTGTCCGATTCTGTAACGGTGAATTAATTGTAAGATTTTGCATAAGATAATAGTTGTATTAGAAGTCAGATCATAGTTTTTTAAAAAAACAATTTAATGACTTTTTTCTTTGAAATTTTTAAAATAGAAATATATTGTCAAATTTTACCTATCTTTTCATATACATAAGAATTTTTGCTGTTTCCATATCATCTAGTTCATTTTGTAAAATACAATGTAATAGACTAACCTCTTAAACATGAAATCCCCATGTTGAAATTTTATTTTCTTCCAGGAAATTTTTGAAAGGTTTCCAGGTTTTAAAAAAAAATATTGAAGGGTCTTTTACCTGTCAAAATGCTATTACAGCTACTTTTAGTAACCATTTTTCTATTTTTGGTGTTTCTTCTAGTTCCCATGTCTGCACAATAACTATTTTAAAGTAGATTATTGCCATGTAAAAAGCAACTTTGTGCTCAATGTGTTGTCGAAGGCTTTCACAGCCAGAATAATTGAGGTGTTATGTGGTTTCTGGGATGTATGGCCATGTTCTAGCAACATTTTCGCCTGATTTTTTGCCTCCATCTGTGACTGCAAAGGATCATGCCAGCCATAGATGCAGGCAAAACGTCAGGAGAAAATGTTGCTAGAACGCGGCCGCACAGCTAGGAAACCACACAACATCCCAACGTTGTGTTACGTAATACTTTTAAAAAAACTTCACAGAGGTTTTGGATTAATAGACAAATGGTATAAAATACAAAACTTCAACTCAGAATGCCTCTAAAATGTCTGAGGATGGGGGGAAGAGATGCGAAAATAACTCAAAAGCTTTACCTGTTACACTCAACAATGTATAAGTTAATATTATATGAACTGTTACTTCATTATATGATACTCATCACAATACCATCCAACCCACTTGAATATGATGAATGTACACATCACACATGAGCAAATACTGTGACTGCATTATTTTAACTAGAGTCTGCTCAACATTAGCAAAGGAAATGAAAAGTCTTTCTTTTGATAGACTTCTGAACTGGAGAGAGCAGATTGCATTTCTCTACCAGCTTCCTAGATTTTGGACTGTCAGTAAGCTAAGTAGCAAAGTGAAGTGATTATCTTAATTATATCTCTTTTTAAATTTGAAACTTCTACCTAGAACTAAGGGGAAATCTATCCAGATGAGGATATAAATAGAAACCATCAAATGCGTACCTTAAAATAAAAGCTGCAATCCAACACCCCCCGAACATAGTGTAAATGAGACATGTTGCTCCAGCAGTATGCAACCCCTATACAGAATAGCAACAATATACTACACATGTTACTGACTGGATGCAATTGTGCAATCCACATATCACAACCACAATGCAGTACATAATGCTCATTGTATAGGCACAATGTGCAGTGATGCTGTATGTGCAAGTCCACTTTGGTCACTGTCAGCAAAAAATGTTTGTTACACTATGGCAAATAATACTTAGAGCACACATAGTGCAATTTGCACATGCATATTTCACTACCAGAATGATAGCCAGAAACTGTTCCAAAAGAGTAGAAGCATAATAGAGTTTTCTCCTTTCATCACTCTTTTAAAAGCCCATTTTATTTAGATTTCCATTTTAGAGATGCGTTTTCGAAAAAGCCTTTAAGTGGTTTCTAAAAGTTACTTATGCAAGGCTCAATTTGTCTGGTTGTATCAATTGTGCATTTTTGTTTGTTCTGAATGAAAGGTTTGCAGAAACATATCTCACTGCACTTTCTTTTTTTGGGTGTATTACCCTATTCCTATTTTCCCCATATTATTTTTGGCACTAGTATCAAATGTTGTTAAAGAAGTGAAGCCAGAAACACATCTGCTTTATTTATGGCAGAATACCTGTAATGATAATGATAAGAACAGATAAGAAATAATAATGTGGGATTGGTACTGGAAACCCAAATGACTCTCTGTCTCTTCCACTCCACCAGTTCAGTAGTTGCTACCCAGATTCTGGGAGCGGCTGCTTCCAGGGGACATAGCATCCTTTGCTCCTGACAGTCTTTCTTATCTGTAAGAATTAAACATTCAGTCAGAGTTGGATGAGATCACAAACCCCATCCAGTCTAACCCCTTGCCGTGCAGGAATACACATTCAAACCATACATGATAGATGACCCATGATGATGATGATGAAGAAACTAATAATAATGTGCTTTGGGATGTAAATAAACATGCGTTTGTAGACTGAAATTGCACACAGAAGAATTTTATTATTGTTGTGTACTTTCAGATTATTATTGCAACCTAACTGGGGTTTCTTGGGCTGAGAGTGTGTGACTCGCCCAAGGTCATCCAGTGGGTCTTTATAGCCAAGTGGGGAATCAAATCCTGGTCTCCATAGTCATAATGCAATGCTGAAACCATGACACCACTGGAGAGAGTATATTTAAAAATGAACCCTTTTGAGAAAGCAAATAACACACCCACCAACCCTGCGCAGGATGAGTCACCAATAAGTTTCATTACTTAAAGCTCTGCTCAAGAAGACAAAGGTTAGGGAAATTAAAAGAGAGCCCCAGAGGGACCAATCCCAAACGATATTGAACCATACAAAGTATCTCAGTTATCTCCTGCTAACTGCAGAATCTGGCAAATGAATGAAGAGGTGCAGGAGATAACTGAAGAATTTTCTCCAAAGAAATGCCTATGCCCCCTCTATTTTATTTCCACCAAATAGCAATACCCTTTGTATTTGGACAGGTTTTTGGCTGATAACTAGCTGTTGCAGAAGAGCCTTTTGTGAGCGCTATTGTACTGTTATCCTCATTTTTATATTTTAAATGCTTCAAAACTGTTTTAAATTAGCATTTTATATGATTGGTTATTTAGCTTTTAAAAGTGTTTATATTCTAAATGGTCTTTAGCCATATTTCGTTTATCTTATGCTGTGATTCAAGGAGTAACATCTGAGGTGCACACGAAGGTGTTAGTGGATGAATTTAACTATACATGCATTTTAAATTTTATAATTCATGGTTATATAGAGTCTAATTAGAGTTTTAACTGATGTGGTACTGTTTTATTGTTTATTAATATGTCATTGTTTTATTGAATGTATTTTGGGCAATGTGATTTGCCAACTGTTGTAAGCCACCCTGAGTCCCTTCAGGTGAGAAGGGCGGGGTAAAAATGATGTAAATAAATAAAATGATCCGATTTGGGTCCCTTAGTGGAGGAATGGTGAAATAAAAATCTTCTTGTCTGAATGCAATTCCAGTAGACATAAGGTGTGTCATAGGGTGCATTTACAATGTAGAATTACAGCTGTTTGACTCCACTCTAAGTGTCATGGCCTAATCCTATGAAATCATGGGATTTTTGGTTTGGTGAGGCATCTGCACTCTTTGGCACAGAAGGCTTATTGAACCATGGCAGTTAAAGTGGTGCAAGCTACATTAATTTTATAGTATATATCAGAGTTTCTCAAACTGTGCTCCTCCTAACAGTTGGTAAAATGGCTGGGATTTCTGGGAGCAGAAGTCCAAAACACCTGAAGGAGCACAGTTTGAGAAACACTGGTGTAGGTGAACCCATAGTTGCTTGTGTTCTTTCCTCTCTTCACTTAATGGTACTCGCAGTATCCCCCATCCCACACCTGAGGTTGGATCTGCATTCAACATAAATAGCCCACTTATATACAAAATAGAAAATAATAAGTTCAGTGAATAATTTGAGTGCCAAATTTATTATACTGTTCGAATTCACAGTAATCACAAACAATATTGTATGGGTTTTGTACAATCACTGAAATAATATCGATGCTGTGTGTTCTGATGCCAAATTGAACAAGAATCAGCTGCCCATGACCGGTTTCAGCCTTTCTCCAGGCCTTCTTCTGGTGGTCTGAAATTGTTATATACATCAACATTTGCTACAAAGATATCAATTTAACATCATATATTGAAATACATTTTAAGGTACTTACAAAGTTATAATCTTGACACTTGTTCTCCTTAGAGAGACAGGTTTTTATACATAGTGGAATCTAGACCAAAGGAACAAAATGTGGCTGCAAGCATTTGAAAGTTACATATACAAAAAATAAATGTTTTATCAAGATGTGAACGTATTTCACATATTAAGTGTGTACTCAGGGGATACTCTGCTGTGTGTTTGATTCTAATTGCGAGTATGAAAAACGTCTGGGAGTTCCCTCAGTTTAAAGGGGGAAGATATACGTAAGATGTTAAAGAGACAGAGAAGCTCATTTAAAACTGTAGGAATGAAAAATGGATCTACACTGCCATACAATCCAGTATCTGATCCCAAATTGTCTGCTCTGAGCTGGACTATATGTGGCTGGATCTACACTGCCCTATATCCCAGGATCAGATCTTGGGATATAGGACATATCCCTAGATTTGCTTATCCCAGATTATCTGGCAGTGTAGACTCATATAATTCAGTTCAAAGCAGATAATCTGGGATCACAAACTGGATTATATAGCAGTGCGGATGGGGGCTGATCTTGACACTGGCCAGGAAGACAGAGAGATAGTGCATTGCTTTATATGCAGTGAGGCAAGTTCTCAGCCATTATCTGGACTTCCTGATTTCCAAAAGAGTGCATAGCAATTTCATTTTGCTATTCCATTTCAGAATTGCATATAACCAATCTGATCCAATCAGGATATAGTCAGGTACAAATCTGTTCAAATTGCCCTGATTTTATTTGAAATTCTGGTTTCAGCTGAATGAAGTGGACAGCTCTAGTGATCACTACACAAATAATTAGAATGTTATATAGGCTATATTTCATCTGGTTGTATAGTTATAATACCACAAATCCTAGAAACAAGGACCTTTGTATCCACAGAGTGGTAATATAATATAGTCTTAGATAAAGAACATTGATTGGATCTGTGATCAATCAAACTGTCCTTTCTTTTGCAGGAAACTGCACATTAGGAGAAACTCAGACATCAGGAGTGTTTGGTCTTCACAACTGCTGGTAAGATTTCATTTGATACTGATCTGTGAGATTCAGTTATTCCTGATTTTTAAAAAAAATATCTACCCTACATTCACAACGAATCTTTATTGCTGCATTTTGTAATTGCAGAGAATCATATTTTTGTACTTTTTTCATGTCAGGAGTGACTTGAAAAACTACAATTCGCTTCTGGTATGAGAGAATTGGCCATCCGCAAAGACGTTGCCCAGGGGACACCAAGGTGTTTTACCATCTTGTGGGTGGTTTCTCTCATGACTCCGCATGGGAAGCTGAAGCTGACTGACAGAGCTCCCCCACTTCCCCAGATTCGAACCGCTGACTTTTTGGTCAGCAGTCCTGCCAGCACAAGGATTTAACCCATTGTGCCACCGGGGACTCCTATATTTGTATTGAAATGAACACATAATGTTTTTTTTTTTTACCTTTGCCATTCTAGGCAAACAATTCATGTTATCTAAAGGATGATTAAATAGCATACCTGTTCGTAGAAGGGGTCAGAAAAAGAAATACAGATCAGTGATAACATTTAATTGAACATGTTGTTATGTACCTTGTTTAAGGACAGCCTGGCAGTTTCAAGATGCATTTTCTTTACAAATTATACTGTATCTTTTCATCAAGCAAATTATAGGATTTCTAGTTTAAAACATCAGAAAGTGGCAAGCTGGTGAAGGCAATGTAGAACTTTTTTGTAAGAGCTAATAACAGAATGGGCAACAAGGAGACAAATACAGCAATCGAACATGTCATTGCATGTCAGTCCTATGACTTTCATTTAAAACACCCTAATAGTTTAATTATGAATTACTAATGATTAAATGACTGTTACTGTGAAGTCTTCCACCCTTCCTTCCTTCACTCTATAATAAACTTTACTGTTACTTACTGAAACTTACATCTTAAGGAAAACAAGCAGAAATGTAGATGTGCTGAAATCATCAGGAGCACATTGGCAATAGACCAGGGCAGGCCCTCTGTCAGATAATCAAAGCACATTGTTTCTGAACAAAAGTGAATGAATGTTCAACATATAAATTCCTGTTTTTTAAGCCTTCATAATGCTAATGTATTTTAAAGCTATAGACAAGAATTATTTTGATTGGCTGTTGATTTATAATACCATATGGCACACAGTTTTGCCAAGAGCGTGAATTCTCTTTGTTTTCCTGTTCTTTTTCTCGAGAGCTAGTCACCTGTGTTAGGCCAAGGTACATTCTGCTTTATACTAAAACAAACCCTAAAGAACATTCAGCCCCATCTGTCCCTTGCTGAATTGCAAAATGTGATTTATGTTGCAGCCAGCCACGAAAATAAATGATTTTGCTTTTAATCAATAAATGTTCCCACAATCTACAACTCGAACAATGAAAGTTAACAATTTAGCATTTATCTTTTTGAGTTAAATAAATTGACTTGGGGCTTTTGCACTCCCAGAGTTGTCAGTAGGAATATTGCCATGGCTTTAAACACAACTAGCATTAGTTTATTCATTATAGTCCATATTCCATCCACGGAAGGAATTTCTGTCATTTCAAATATTACCAATTTTTCCTGACATCACAGTCTAGTCCCTCCGATTTTTGTGTCACATATTTAGGGGACCTGAAAGGCTGCTTTAGGGAGGTGTTATAGGAAGGAAAGTCTGTTTCACACAACCCAGTTCCACCAACCTAAACTGAACCTAACACAAATGAGAACAATAGCATATACCGTATGTATCAAGAAAGAGAAATACACTCAGCGCCCCACATTCACTGGGGTTAGGGCTACAATACCCTTGTGAGACAGAAGAACTGTGAAGAAAAGGAATAGTCATTTGTTTTACCTGAGAAAACACCTCTCTAAGGGCACATCTACACTGACCATTTAATGCAGTTTCAGACTTTTGAAGAAAATGGTTTTGCTGTTTAGATTATTACAGAGGGAATCCTAGAACCAGTTCGAGGCCGGGATGGTGATTATATAAACCACAGTGCCCTGAGGCACACTAAGAACTTCTTTTTGCGTTCATGGAAGTTTTTGTTGTTGTATAGCTTGAATAGTTTGAACTGCATTAAATGATCAGTGTAGATGGGGCATAAGAATCTCTAGGTTCTCCCGTATGATTTCTACAGGAGGTTGACCACAGGCTCACACTGAAGGGCCTAGAGATTTCTAGAGAGGTGTCCTCCCATGTGACTCTATGATCAATTTCTGGTAGAAGTTGTACTGGAGAACATGCAAATTGGATAAAATCACTTAGGCCCTGAAGGATTTCATTTCAAAAAGTGTTCTGACTTGGCTCTTGAATAACATCAGTGTTAGTCCAAATCAATCCTGCATAGGGAGGGTTTTTATAGCTGGAGTGCCAGTAAATAAAAGGCTGTCTTCATGTGCTTTCACAATGCATTGCTCCTGCTCATGGGACACAGAGGTGAGCCTCTCCTAGAGACCTCCGCTTTGGGTAAAGATATTTTCGGAGAATTGTTCCCTTGGTCCTGTCAACAACCAGGTCCAGATCAGTTTAAGAATGAGAGCTCTCTCTCACCTAATTTCAGAAACTCTTGCCTTTTGATTGATACAGAGCAGCTCTGAGGTTCAAATTTTGTTGACGTGCCTTCAAGTCATGTTCGATTTAGGATTACCCTAAGATAACCCTGTTATTTATTCTAGGGGTGTGTGACTTGGCCAGGGTCATCCAGTGGGCTTCCATGGCTGAGCGGGGAATCAAGTCCTGGTATTTAGAGTTGTAGTCCATCATGAAAGCACCATGCCAGAGTTGATGTTGATGCACTACATCAGAGTATTCATGCTGGTGGAGGCAATGGAAGCAAAAAGAAAAAGACCATAGGAAATAGTGATAGTAATAAACACAATGCTTGAAACTAGCAGATTTTATCTGCTTTCTGTCACTAGCTCTGTATAGCTCTAGAAAAATACAGCTGTTAGTGAGCATTGCCAATTTTAGCCTGAGATTCACAGTTTTCTAGAACAGTTGTCCAAATTCAGTTGTGGAACTATTAAAGTATAACTAATTGTCAGCTTCTGTGTTGTATAAAGAAGTATTCATAATAAGCAAAGGCTAGCAATTTCTTTAAAGTATTTTTCATGTATATGTTTTTACATATTCTGGGAAAAAATGGCTTGCCTTGTTTGTTTAATAATCCAAAAAAAATTAGTTGAAGACCACCCTAATTATGATTCAGACTACACCAGTTCATTCATTTTTCTTCATTCACGCAAGAGGCACCTCCTCCCTTAAGGATCCATTCCCCACTCCTGATAATTGCTTTCTTTTTACATGGAAAGTATAGGATAGGCCAAAAGTCATGAAGGAGGTTCAACATTTCATAACTTCTTCATTTTTTGTTTTTAATTTACAGTACTATAGCATTGTCTACATTATATATCAGAAGTAAATTTATATTATGTGTGAACAATCAAAGCTCATAAATGGCATCCAATTCCATGGCATAATATACAGTATATATAGGACTGCTTCATGACTTTTGGCCCATCCTGTAGGAGCACTGGATGGATTTGCCTCTTTCTAGGTTTGAGTCAGCATGCATGTGCAAGGGTGAATATTTGCTTAGCAAGAGGGAAAGAGTAGTTTTGTACATAGATGTCTTGTGCAAATTGTTGAGTTCTTGATAGGGGAGTATGGGGGGAAGTGTTTGCCATTTTAGTCGCATCTTGAAATCTTGAGACACTGTGCATGGCTGAAAATGAGAAATATGATGAATATTCTTTGCATCCACATCACTTGCCTTGTTTGTATAGTAGCTATATGACTTTTCCCTGATTCACACATTTTCTGGTTTCTAGCCTGAGACGGCATGGAAGACTCTTGCAAGTAGAAACAAACCCTTCTATCTTGAATGTTGTCTTGTATCATAGTTTGTTCTATGTTAATCATGAAATTAACATGAATGTGTGTTTAAATAAACAATAGATAACACTACCTTTTATTTTAAAATAGTGTGCCAATATTTCTGTCAATTTACATCCTTACCAGTAGGTAGAAATATGCGGTTCTCATCATTCTTTTGTTGTGCTCCTGGGCATCAAAATATAAATCCACCACTGATTTCATACTTGGCCAGTGTCCCAGTGCTGCTTAACTGCTGTGCATGTTTTCTGTTCCCTTCTTTAAATTAGCACAAGGCAGAAATAAAAGAACAGGAGAGGGATGCTCTGCTCAGCCAGAGCTTCCCGGCGGCGGTTCGGTTTTCTCTCTGAGCTGCTTCTTTCACTTGCTCAGTGTTCATTCCATTTCATGGCTGGTTAACTAGCACAAAGGTAGCTGACCTCACTGTTAACTTCTGCTTTTGAAGGGGGCACAATTTCCTTGCATTATAGTTCTCAGTAATCATTTATCCTTCTCCCCAGAGCTCTTTCTCTGTGATTGCTTCTACTTTGATGTCCACACAATCAATATTTCTTCCCCATGCATTTAGACACAAAGCATTGCTCTTGTATTTTATATCAGTGCAAGTCATTTTATTTTTTATTACATTCTCTCCTCCCCCTTCCTTATAACAGGCTTAATGCAATATGGAAACCTCACTGACCATGGACTGATGCCTCCGCCACCCGGGGCTTTGCACTGCATATCTTTAAGAGAGCGACTCTTTCACAATGAATGTAAGGTCATGCAGTATGAGCCATCGGACAACAAGTACTCCTCACAGGTCCAAGATGGTAAACGGACTTCATATCCCACCTATCCGAGCTCATGTAGGAACTTCTTGCTTGTCAACTAGTGTTAGTACCCCAAGCCCAGCTATTGGGATCCTGTCCAGCAACTTTCATTTAAAGGCATCTCTTGGAGGAAGCATTGCCCCACCGAACAACATTGTTGATTCCAATATTCATTTCCCTGCTTTAAGCCCCAGGAGACAAACAGTTACAAGTGGGAAGCCTTCGTTCCAAGTCCCACAACCTCCAGGATTGACAGCACCACAGTTTTTGAAGCCAAAGCAGCAAGAATTTGAAAATAGTTTTACTACCAGCACAGTTAAAGGTAGGGCCAATTTTTCATTTTCTTGCACACTTAATAGTGTTATTTCTAGGAAATTATATATTGTTTCTGTATATATTGTTTCTGTATACCAGGCATGGGCAATCTTTGGCCCTCCAGGTGTTTTGGACATAAACTTCCACAATTCCTAACAGCCGGTAAGCTGGCTGAGATTTCTGGGAGTGAAGTCCAGAACACCTGGAGGGTCAAAGTTTGCCCATGATGGTTGTATACTATGGGGATGCTTCCAAGGTATCAATATTTCCTACCCATCCCCACATATTTCATGTTCAAAAGGAATCTCAGTGTATCTCTTTTCAAGCACAGCCTTTTTTCTGCGTGACTCTGCTTGTCAGTACAAGTATTCCCATTTTTGTACTCTGTTGGCCATCATCCCTTACTAGGGACACTGGGAATTTCTACACAGATACTACAATCCACTTTGGATTAAAACAAATTAGGTTTTCCATGCCTACAACAACACCCCAAGGACCAGTTGGATGATGGGACGCTGGCCACAGTATCCTCTAATTGTGGATTGGAACTGGACCCAGGAACTGCAGTATCTGCAGCTAGATAGCTATCAGCAAATGGATTTTTTTCTTAGCCAGTCTACTGATATGCGCTGGTGCACTGCTGATGATCAGAGTATATCCCAGTTTCGAGCCTGAATTCAATATACTCTGACCAGTCACAGTGCATTATCTAACTTGTTCCAGACTTTCTGGCGAGGGTTTTTCAAATGCATTGTTTCTGGCTTGATGCGTGCTACAGCGCACGGGGTGTGTATGTATGTTATATGGATACTCCATCCTTGAGCAGCTTTGAGTTGCATTTATAATGCCTATATAGAACTGCGTACTGTCAACCTCATTCCCAACAGGTTTCCCAACCAGAGAAATATAGAGTCTACTAGCTGTGCCCGGCCACGCGTTGCTGTGGCGAAGAATGGTGGTATGGGAAATAAAGTATTGAGGAATTGGTGGTAGTTAAGGTCAAGGGTAAAGGTTTTCCCCTGACGTTAAGTCCAGTCACGTCTGATTCTGGGGGTTGGTGCTCATCTCCATTTCTAAGCCGAAGTGCCGGCGTTGTCCGTAGACTCCTCCAAGGTCATGTGGGATGACTGCATGGAGCGGCGTTACCTTCCCGCCAGAGCAGTACCTATTGATACACTCACATTTACATGTTTTTGAACTTCTGGGTTGGCAGAAGCTGGGGCTAACAGTGGGGGCTCTCTCCGCTCCCCCAATTCAAACCTGCGGCCTTTTGGTCCAGAAGTTCAGCAGCTCAGCGCTTTAACATGCTGTGCCATCAGGGGATATTATTTCCTAAAGGTTGTGAATATACAATATTTCTGTTTTTTTGTTTTTGTTTTGTTTTTTTTTGGTCTGTTGGAGGCAAGTATGAATGCTGCAATTAGGAAAAATGATTAGGATGTAATGGCCTTGCAGATTTAAAGCCTAGCTGTTTCCTCCCTGAGTGATTTTTTTGTTGGGAGGTGTTAGCTGGCCCTGATTCTTTCCTGTCTGGAATTGCCTTGTTTTCAGAGTGGTGTTGTTTGCGATATTTTATGTGCTTCTACTGTCTGTGGCCCTGAGAAAACAGAGGATTGGCCAGACTTTGATGATGAGAATACTTTGTTGGGAGGTGTTAGCTGGCCCTGATTGTTTCCTGTGTGGAATTCCCCTGTTTTCAGAGTGTTGTTCTTTATTTAGTGTTCTGATTTTAGAGATTGTGTTGTTCTGTTTTATTATACCACATAAATTTTTATATATTCTGATTTTAGTGTTTTTGAATACTTGGAGCCAGATTGTATTCATTTTCACGGTTGACTGCAACACAATAATAATAATAATAATAATAATAATAATAATAATAATAATAATAGTAATGATAGTAATAATAATGACTTCGGTAATACATAGTGCTTCACTGCCTTCTCAGCTTCCTTTCTGGAAGAATCCTTTCTTGGGAGGTGTTAGCTGGCCCTGATTGTTTCCTTTGTGGAATTTCCAATTTCCTTGCTTTATTTACTTTCTTTATTTCTTTATTACTGTGATGACCCATGGGCCTTGTAGTCCTGCTCAGGACATTGTAATTCCTGATGAAGATGAAAACTTGGGTTTTTTACCTTCCCAGTCTGAACTGGATTCCTCTCAGCCAGATCTTTCCCAGGCAGATCTGGGAACCTTGCACCTGCAAGAAAGTTGTCTCCCAGAAGTATGTCAAACAAGCCCAGAGCCTACTTCTCCCGTGTTCTTGCGCCGGGAGTTTTGTAAACAACAGAGAAGTTTGGAATCAGCTTCGCGCAGGAGTGCGAGGATTGCAGCTAAGAATGTAGCCAATTAAGACTGCTTCTCGTGAGAATCTTTAAGGAGTTTAACATCTGGTCTCAGAGTTTAGCTTTCGTTTCTGATTCCCAGAGAACTGCTTCGGTGGGAAAGTTAGACTCTATATAGGTGTTTTACCCGCGTAGTAACTTCGCGGAGTCAATTCGTCAGCCTACGGAGCGAGTTGTGTCTGGACAGCGCGCTCCGATTCAAGCCTCGCTCCTGCTCAAGCCTTGCCTTGCTATCCAGCCTTCGCCTTGCTTCCCAGCCTTTGTTTATCTACGGACTTTGCCTTGTTTCCCAGGACCAATCCTTGCCTTGTTCCACGGATTTTACCAAGTTATTCCACGGACCTTGTTCTTGTTCCTAGTTACCTTGTTCCACGTTTTAAGCCTTGTTTCAAGTATCAAGTTATTTCCTAGCCTTGCTCAAGTTTATGGACTAAAGGACCTTGTCATCTCCCCTCACTTTGCCTGGCAAAGTGAGTGTTTCGGTTATTGGATTACAACTTTGGACCATAATATTTCTTATTGGACATTGCTTTTTTGGACTAATTTTGACCTTTCCTGAAAGGTCCGCTTCTGAACTAACTTTTACATTTGTTTTTATTAACCTTATATATTTCCTTAATAAAGATATTAGTTAGAATCTGGCCTCTGCGTATGGTTATTGGTGCTCTGTAGCCGGGGTCGTGACAGTTTGACTCCGCCACCCTAAGCACCAATTAACCTCGGCCAGAATGTCTACCGGAACCGTGCCCGGTGGGCAGCCACTGAGCTACACCATCAGCAAGGACGAAGTGGATCGCATCCGCGACAGACTCAACGCCCAGGATGGAGAAATAAAGGGCTTGCGGGAGCGCGGAATCCGCCTCCCGGCCATGGCGTTGCCTACCAAGTTTACTGGAGAAGCTTCTAAGGTTCATGTTTTCCGTCGCCAATGTCAAGCTTATCTAGAGGCCCGTGATGCCGAGTTTCCCCAAGAAGACATCAAAGTGGCGTGGGTTTACAGTCTTCTAGACGGGCCAGCGGCCAATTGGGCGACGGCACTGTTCGACCAAGCCTCTCCACACCTAAGATCAGCGCAACACTTCTTGGACCACCTCAAGGAGACTTGGGGAATCGAGGACAATTTGGAGGCAGCCGGTCACAAACTCCGTCGCCTTTTCCAAGGAGACAGACCTATGTCTCAGTATATAGCCGAGTTCCGAGTGCTGGCCCACAACACCGGCTGGAACGATGTAGCCCTCAGAGGACAATTCCGGGAGGGCCTCAACATTGAAATGCTGGAAGAAATCTCCAAGGTGGATCCTCCCCAGACCCTCGAGGCACTCATTGATCAATGTTTACGGGCTGAAGTCATGATTGCCAACAGGAAACAGTGGGTTCGAGGCCAGGGCAGTAGAGCCGGGGCAAAACCCCCCGCTCCCGCCAGCGTTCAGCCACGTCCAGTGTGGAGACCCCCACCGCCAACCCCATACCCCAGAGGAGGCGAGGAGGTGCCGATGCAGTTGGGCAATGTGCGACCCAGACTAGATGCCGCCGAGAAGGCCCGTCGTCAACGCTTAAACCTCTGTTGGTACTGCGGGAACGGGGGCCACTTCGCCAGAGAGTGCCCAGCCAAAGGGAAGCCTGCCGCCCGTCTTGCGGCGG
The DNA here is from genome assembly GCF_035594765.1 of Anolis carolinensis. Lineage (NCBI taxonomy): Eukaryota > Metazoa > Chordata > Lepidosauria > Squamata > Anolidae > Anolis > Anolis carolinensis. The sequence goes on from NC_085842.1 coordinate 241,461,573, forward strand.
CGTCCTCCACGGAGACGAAGGCGTCCGAGCCGACTGGCACACAGCCGGCGGGGGAAGCCAACGACCGGGTGTAGAGAGGCTCGCCAACCCGGTCAAAAAATCCATTCAAGAGCCGCCAACCGGGGTCCTGTTCCTTCTCGTGGTCACATTATGGTCAGCAAAAAGGGGACCCGTCATGATCCACGCCATGATAGACTCTGGAGCTACCAACAATTTCATTGATAGAGAGTATGCCGACTCTCTGGGATTACAATATCATGATTTCAAGAATGCCCGTGTGGTGCAAGCCATAGACGGCCGCCCCCTCAAGACGGGCCCCGTAAGTCAGTGGTCGGAACCCACCAGGATGTGGATAAGGGAACATATGGAAGAGATTTCCTTCTTTGTTACCGAGGTTCCCCATTTCCCTGTGATTTTGGGAATTCCATGGCTGACTCTCCACGACCCTAACATCTCCTGGTCCAACAGAGAACTGCAGTTTGCTTCACCGTACTGCCAAAACCATTGCCTCGTAGCCAAGGTCTGCCATGCCACAGACACCGAGCCCATCATCACCTTGCCAAAGAAGTACTCCGAGTATTGGGATGTATTCAATGAGAAAGAAGCCGAAAAATTACCCCCACATAGACCTTATGACTGTGCCATTGACTTGGTGGAGGGGGCCCCGATCCCGCGAGGGCATCTCTACTCCCTGACTGAACCAGAGCAAGAAGCTCTCAGGGAATTCATAGAGACAAACCTTCGCAAGGGATTCATCAGACCCTCTCAATCCCCAGCCGCCTCCCCAGTGATGTTTGTGAAGAAGAAGTCAGGGGAACTACGCTTGGTGGTGGACTACAGAGCATTGAACAATATCACCAAGCGGAACAGCTATCCCCTGCCCTTAATCTCGGATCTACTGGATCGGCTTCGAGGAGCCAAGGTTTACACCAAGCTGGATCTTCGGGGGGCTTACAACTTAGTTCGCATCAGGGAAGGGGACGAGTGGAAGACCGCCTTCCAGACCAAATTCGGATTATTCGAGTCCCGAGTTATGAATTTCGGTTTATGCGGAGCTCCCGCAACGTTCCAGCATTTTGTCAATGACATTTTTCAGGACTATCTAGACAGGTTCTTGATAATCTACCTGGACGATTTTTTGGTGTTTTCTAGATCACAATCAGAACATGAGAACCACGTCAAAATGGTGTTACAACGATTGCGGGATCATGGACTTTATGCCAAGCTGGAAAAATGCGCCTTTGATCTACAAGAGGTAGATTTCCTTGGTTACCGCATCTCGCCTCTAGGGCTTTCCATGGATCCAGCCAAGGTTTCAGCAGTATTGGAATGGCGGGCGCCAACTAACAAGAAAGAGGTGCAGCGTTTCTTGGGGTTCGCGAACTATTACCGCAAGTTCATTCCAGATTTTGCCCGCTGGTCCGACCCCATCACTAGCTGCATCCGTGGAAAGCAGCCTTTCCGCTGGACTGATCAAGCAGAGAAAGGGTTCCAGCAACTAAAGAAACTATTCACCTCCCAGCCAATTCTACAGCACCCAAATCCTGGAACCCCTTTTGTTGTGCAAGCGGACGCCTCTGATGTGGCAATTGGGGCTGTACTCTTACAACCGGTGGGAGATCACCTCCATCCCTGTGCCTTTTACTCTCGTCAACTAACCACACCAGAGAGGAATTACACCATTTGGGAAAAAGAACTACTGGCCATAAAGGCAGCCTTTGAAACTTGGAGACATTGGCTAGAAGGGGCCAAATTTCCCATTGAAGTCCACACTGATCATCGTAATCTAGAACATCTAAGAACTGCCCGCAAACTAAATCAGAGGCAGCAACGTTGGGCTTTATTCTTCGAACGTTTCGACTTCCAGATTCATTATGTGACCCCAGCCCAGACCAAGCAAGCAGACGCCCTGTCACGTAAACCGGAATACGCTGCAGGACGCAAGGAGACCTTTGAATCCCAACTATTACAACCCGGGAACTTTGCCACGCTCACAGTGGGGAACACCAAATCCATTCCCATTGGTTCAACTTCCTCTACTCCAGGACCCCTCTGTGCTCAAGAAATCAGGGCTAGTCAGCAAGCAGATGCCTGGGCGCAGGACCAACTTCGCCAAGGTCTGCATTTTCCCTTTTCGCTTAAGGATGGGCTGCTTTGCTATAGAAATCATGTTTATATCCCACCCGGACCGGGCAGGGAAAAAGCGCTTCGTCTGTGTCATGATTGCAAACCAGCAGGACACTTCGGACTATTTAAAACCATGCATCTGATCCTAAGGGATTTTTGGTGGCCCAAGATCCGCAAGGATGTGGAAAAATATGTCAACACCTGCCCAGTATGCCAGCGCTCCAAGATAAGAAGGGAGAAGCCCTCAGGGCTTTTACACCCCCTTCCTACCCCATCTCGCCCATGGGAAATAATTTCTGCGGATTTCATCACTGACCTACCACCTTCCTGTGGATTCACCACGATCTTAGTGGTGGTGGACCTTTTCACCAAGTTAGCCCATTTCATTCCCTGCGAAGGCCTCCCCACGGCCAAAGAGACTGCGGATCTATTCCTTCAACATGTTTTCAGACTACATGGATTGCCCAAGAGTTTAGTCACAGACCGTGGATCTCAATTCACCTCTCGTTTTTGGAAGGCGCTACAAAAACTATTGGGCATAGACTCTCGCTTATCTTCAGCTCATCACCCCCAAACAGATGGGCAAACGGAGCGCACCAATGCCACTTTGGAGCAGTATCTTCGCTGTTATGTAAACTACCAACAGGACAATTGGGCTTCTCTGTTACCACTGTCTGAGTTTGCCTACAACAATGGAGTTCAAGCTTCTACAAAAGAAACGCCGTTCTTTGCAAACTACGGCTTCCATCCACGTTTCTTTCCCCCTGTCATTGAAACTTCAGAAGTTCCCGCAGCAGAGGATTGGCTGCAGGAACTCACAGCGGTGCAACAACTTTTGCTCCAGCAACTGGACCAAGCCAAGGAGGACTATAAACACCACGCTGACAAACACCGCCAGCCGGGCCCCGAAATCAAGGTAGGAGATCGGGTTTTTCTGTCCACTCGCTTTCTGCCCTCCCACCGCCCTTGCCGGAAGTTAGATGCCCGTTTCATTGGGCCCTATCCAGTGGTGGCGCAATTAAACCCCGTGACTTTCAAACTCCAACTTCCGCGTTCAATGCGCATTCACCCAGTGTTTCACCGTTCCCTGCTCCTTCCGGCGGATGGTGTGCGTCCTGATACAGACCAACCGGCCCCCCCTCCTGTTTTGATGAATGGGGAGGAGGAGTTCGAGGTTGAGGACATTTTGGATTCTCGCTTTCACCGCCGCCGCCTACAATATCTCATTGACTGGGTGGGTTTTGGCCCTGAGGAACGCTCTTGGGAAGACGCCTCCACAGTCCATGCTCCTGAGCTAACCCGTCGCTTTCATCAGACCTATCCCGCCAAGCCGCGACCTCGCGCCTCGGGGAGAGGGCCCCAGTTTGGGAGGGGCCTTGAGGAGGGGGATAGTGTGATGACCCATGGGCCTTGTAGTCCTGCTCAGGACATTGTAATTCCTGATGAAGATGAAAACTTGGGTTTTTTACCTTCCCAGTCTGAACTGGATTCCTCTCAGCCAGATCTTTCCCAGGCAGATCTGGGAACCTTGCACCTGCAAGAAAGTTGTCTCCCAGAAGTATGTCAAACAAGCCCAGAGCCTACTTCTCCCGTGTTCTTGCGCCGGGAGTTTTGTAAACAACAGAGAAGTTTGGAATCAGCTTCGCGCAGGAGTGCGAGGATTGCAGCTAAGAATGTAGCCAATTAAGACTGCTTCTCGTGAGAATCTTTAAGGAGTTTAACATCTGGTCTCAGAGTTTAGCTTTCGTTTCTGATTCCCAGAGAACTGCTTCGGTGGGAAAGTTAGACTCTATATAGGTGTTTTACCCGCGTAGTAACTTCGCGGAGTCAATTCGTCAGCCTACGGAGCGAGTTGTGTCTGGACAGCGCGCTCCGATTCAAGCCTCGCTCCTGCTCAAGCCTTGCCTTGCTATCCAGCCTTCGCCTTGCTTCCCAGCCTTTGTTTATCTACGGACTTTGCCTTGTTTCCCAGGACCAATCCTTGCCTTGTTCCACGGATTTTACCAAGTTATTCCACGGACCTTGTTCTTGTTCCTAGTTACCTTGTTCCACGTTTTAAGCCTTGTTTCAAGTATCAAGTTATTTCCTAGCCTTGCTCAAGTTTATGGACTAAAGGACCTTGTCATCTCCCCTCACTTTGCCTGGCAAAGTGAGTGTTTCGGTTATTGGATTACAACTTTGGACCATAATATTTCTTATTGGACATTGCTTTTTTGGACTAATTTTGACCTTTCCTGAAAGGTCCGCTTCTGAACTAACTTTTACATTTGTTTTTATTAACCTTATATATTTCCTTAATAAAGATATTAGTTAGAATCTGGCCTCTGCGTATGGTTATTGGTGCTCTGTAGCCGGGGTCGTGACAATTACTGTCCTGGTTTTAGAGATTATATTGTTCTGCATTATTCTATCCTAGAAATTATTTCATAGCAAAGTAGAATCTCACTTATCCAACATTCGCTTATACAATGTTCTGGATTATCCAACGCAGTCTGCCTTTTCATAATCAATGTTTTTGTAGTCAGTGTTTTAAATTCATTGTGATATTTTACTGGTAAATTTGTAAATACAGTACAGTAAAGTCTTACTTATCCAACATAAGTGGGCTGGCAAAATGTTGGATAAGCGAATATATTGGATAATAAGGTGGCATTAAGGAAAAGCCTATTAAATATCAAATTAGGTTATGATTTTACAAATGAAACACCAAAACATCATGTTAGACAACAAATTTGGCAGAAAAAGTAGTTCAATACGCAGTAATGCTATGTAGTAATTACTGTATTTATTAATTTAGCACCAAAATATCACGATATATTGAAAACATTGACTACAAAAATGCGTTGGATAATCCAGAACGTTGGATAAGCGAGTGTTGGATAAGTGAGACTCTACAGTAATTACTACATAGCATTACTGCGCATGGAACTACCTTTTCTGTCAAATTTGTTGTATAATATGATGTTTTGGTGCTTAATTTGTATAATGATTACCTAATTTGATGTTTAATCAGCTTTTCCTGAATCCCTTCTTATTATCCAATATATTTACTTATCCTGCCGGCCTGTTTATGTTGGATAAGTGAGAGTCTACTGTATATTGATCATCTTATATTATCTGCTCAGAACTGGATTATCTGAGGCCCCTTCTTCACAGCTGTATAAAATGCACACTGAAGTGGATTATATGGTAGTGTGGAGTCAAGATAATCCAGTGCAAAGCAGATAATATAAGATTATAAATGGGTTATATAGCTGTGTGGAAGGGCCTTGAGTCTACACTGCCATATAATCCAGTGCAAATTAGATAATCTGTGGAAGAAGCCTGAGGCCTAAATTTGCCTGTCCCCTAACTGAAACCTGGCTGTCCTTGGTTGCTAGGCAACGAAGTGGGCAGAGATTAGCCCTCTAAACTGGCAGCAATTGGATAAAAACAATTATTGCTCTCCCTCTAATTAGGACTTTATTTTTCTTTTCTTTTTGTTGTATCAACCCTGAGGCATGTGTGATGGGTTGTGTTGTCAAATTTCAAGGTTGGGGGGCCTGTAGTTTTGTTGCTTTGTCCACTGCCACTCTTTTATATATATAGATTTAGACCTTTGCAAGTGAGGAAGCTGGTCATCCAACTAAAATCTGGAGTGCTGCTCTCTGCCCCACCATCCATACTAGGCATTAGCTGCCTCTTTCTTTTCTTAACTTGTCTAGTTGCAGGTTTCAGAGGATCATAGATTTGTGAAGGAACTTGATAGCCCAATGATTTTCCACCTCAAACAAAGGAGAGTCCACCCACTCCTAGTCGTATTGTTTCGTTTTCAAGGCTTCTTATTACTTTCAAGTTAAATGTCTCCTATCAATCAATTACATTTATCATCTTGTAATTTAAACTCATCAGAACTATTTCTGTTCTTTGAGGCACTGGAGAACAACCCTTAGCCATTTTCTGTGTTTCAGTCCTACAGTTGTTTGAAGGGGGATACCATGGTATAGTGGTTTGAATGTTGGTGACTCTGAGGATCACAGTGTTGAATGCCTTCTCAGCTACAGAAACCCACTGAGTGATCTTGGGCAAATCTGCCTTCTCCGGCTTTAGAAGATGGCAAAGGCAAAGAAATCATGAACAAATCATACCAAGGAAACCCTGTAATAGCTTGGCCTCAGAGTGACTATAAGTCAGGAATGACTTGAAGGCACACAACAGCAACAATGGGTGTGAACCTTATTATCTACTAGGCTGAAGAAATGATCACACTAATCATACAGCAGGCAAAGTCATGTCTTACACACAGGCTGTTTTTGCCTGTTACAATGAATCACAATTTATTTAATGTCCACGGACAGAAAGGAGCCTGTACAAATTGTTGAGCTCACAAATTCCTCTGTCTCTTTTTCACATGAGTGGGAGGACAAATAAGCTGAAATTCCATTTTTCTTTAACATTTTCTTGACTCACCATTGCATGTAAATATGGATACAATTCTTTGCTTATTTCATATGTGAAAAAAAAAGAGATAATGAGTGTTTCTGCATTTTGGAACTTTTTTGGAAACAATTATTTTGCACAACACATGTTGGTCAGAATTTTGTATGGAAGTTAGTGAATTGACAAATGTGGGAATTAAAATTGGGTAGTTTCATAATGTTTAAATCCAGTAGGGGTCTGTCATTATATTACTATGTAGCAGTATGATCAACACGCTTAAGGACCATTGTGTTTTGGATACCAAGACACATCAGGCACTCTTACACATTTTGCAGTTAGCAAATGATTTGTTAGTATGTGTTATCGAAGGCTTTCATGGCTGGAATCACAGAGTTGTTGTGTGTTTTCTGGGCTGTATGGCCATGTTCCAGAAGATGGAACATGGCCATACAGTCCAGAAAACACACAACAACCCTGATTTGTTAGTACCTCTGCTACTTAGTTGTATGAGTGTATGTTCCTTCCAAGTTACCTGTTGAATTATGGCAACCCCATGAATTTAATAGGATTTCCTTAGGCATAGAGATGGTTTGGCCCATATCTTTTCTCTGATGCCCCTTCTACACTGCCATATAAAATCCAGATTCTCTGCTTTGAACTGGATTATATGGCAGTGTAGACTCATATAATCCAGTTCAAAGCTGATAACGTGGATTATTTGCTTTGATAATCTGGATTATACAGCAGTGTTGAAGGGGCCTGAAATATAGCTTACAACTGACATTTATTTGCAGTGTCCCATCACAGTACCAAACAAAGCTGAGCCTGCTTAGCTTCTTATATCAGATCATATCTGGTGTCTTTAAGGCATTTAGACTTAGTAGCTACTTAGTAATTTATATGTAAAATTGAGTTACGTAATTGTAATATAGTATTCTGGTGAATAAATACATTTTTGTGCAATGTCATTTTTTTATATGAAAAAGGGTAGGGGTTAGGTGGTATGGGTATTAGTTTTGCCGAAGGCATCTTTCTTCTAAAAAAACCCCCCAAGTTTAATAAAATTACTCAAGACAGGAACATAATCATGCATTTTTCATCCAATGAGTCTCAACAACTTGGCAAGTGCAGCTTCTCATTTTCTTCCCCCCTCTTTTGCAGTGATGGCGTACAATAATCGTGATGTCTGGAAGCTATTTTAAGTGAATATAGTTAATAACTAAATTGGAGGCCATTTGGGATCTTTTAAAATTAATTACTGCTGTTTCAGTAAGGGTATATATGGAAAGAATCAGGACAGATTCCTGTCATCCAACGCAAGGCAATATGCATTTGGGATAACGCAATTGTACCAATTATTATTTTTCTCAAATGTACTTTTTGTTGGCTTCGGAATGATGGGGATGAAAGCCAGTTTCCAACAGAATTAGTACACATGTTTTAGTTTAAACAGTGTCTTCCAAATGTTCAGTGCCATAGAAAAATTAGAAAAGAACTACTTGATAAAGCAGTATTTGCCTTCAGTCCCAATGACAACAAAGTTTTGTTCTATATGCTTCCTGGTAGGGTAGAACAGACTGTTTTTTCCCTTTACACTCTAAAAGAAAAGGGCAGGTCTCAACAGGAACAATTGCATGGTACTTGATTTTAGTTAATATTATATTACCTTCTGCAAGGTAGATACAAATCACACAGGTGCAGCTTCATGATATTAAGTACACATGTAGCATTTTTTTAGTAGGATTAACAAAACACACTTCTTTAAATCTACTGTTTGAAACATGTTATTTTTTCATATGTGTCTGATTCATAATGAGAAAGTTTATATACTTGATGTATGCATCCCAAAAAGCAAAGAGAATGTTCTTGAAAAAGTAGTGAGTGGCACCATTGTTCACGTAATTCTTTCAGTGTATGGCTGTGAGGTTTTAACTGTATTTAATTGTTTTTATGCTTCATGGCACAAAAGATTAAATTGTTTTTAATTATTGTTTTTTATGCATTTGCTCTGTTTTTAATTTATATTGTGCCATGTTTTTGTTAGCTGCCCTGAGTCCCTATATCTGGAGAAAGGCAGGATAGAAATAAAGTACATCAATCAATAACATTTCTTCTTGGGTTGCTGATCTCACCAGTTTTATCTGAGCCCCCGGTAGCGTAGTAGGTTAAACTCAAAAGTTGGATTGCTGACCTGAAGATTGATGGTCCAAATCCAACGCGGGGAGAGCATGGATGAGCTCCCTCTGTCAGCTCCAGCTCCATGCAGAGACATAGGAAAAGCCTCAAACAGGATGGTAAAAACATAAAAACATCAGAGCGTCCCCTGGGCAATGTCCTTGCAGATGGCCAATTCTCTCACACCAGAAGCAACTTGCTATTTCTCAAGTCACTCTTGACACGAAAAAAGCAACAGTTTTGTCTTATTAAATTCTGTAGATCAGAAATAATAGTGGAACTTACTTATGTCACTAACTTTGAAAATAAAATCAGTGTATTTTCCATAGTCATTTTCTTCTCTTAGATTTGTACTATAACTGTGAGAACCAAGGCTGAAACTCTTATGTGATTACTGTGTTTTAAGAATATCAGCTGTTGCCAAATTTAGGCTGCAATTGGTATCAGCACTATAATTTATTTGTAACTTTTTTAAAGAGTTCTACTGTACTTAGAAAAGCATACAAAGTTTCTTAGGCCAGAATTTTCTATTCCGTGTGTCTAAAGTATAGTATGCCACTGCATTGTTCTATGAACTTGATGTTCAAAAATTCAGAACGTACAAGAAAATTACACAATCGGTAAACCTTGATTTTGAAGGTGGTTCAGATGACAGGTAGAACTAAGATTTTTTAATCAGTAGAAGAAAGAGCATTTAGGGAAGATTAATACATTGAGATTCTGAAGTCATTCATAACTGAACAGTGGAAGTATAATGCTCCAAATCCTTTGTACCTTGCATTCATTGTTCTCTAGCAACTGTTGTTCAGTCATATTCCCTCTGATATAGGGACATTATAGAGCCAACAAAAACAGGGAAAGGTCTCTGAGCCCAAAGTCTCACATTAAACGAGACCATAACTGATTAAACTATCTAGAACACGTAACCGAAACAATATGCAAGATACTGAACATGTATATAAAAATAGTAATCCAATGCACTAATACAAAAAACAAAATCAACCCATGGGATAATGTACAAACACCAATAAAACAAACCAGAAATTCCAGAAATAACAGCCGAAATGAAAGCATCAAACAAGTACAACAGTTTTCAACAATATTATGTAGCTTGTGCAATTAATAAATGAATTATAGGCAATCACAGAAATGGAAGGCTACATAGAATACCAGCTACTCATAACACAGATCGTAGAAACACATATTACAAAACCTCTAAAAGCATATGATTAATTTAGGTCCATCTAAATACCACCAGGAGACCCCAGTGGCGCAGCGTATTAAAGCGCTGAGCTGCTGGACTTGCAGACTGAAAGGTCGCAGGTTCAAATTTGGGGAGCGGAGTGAGCGCCCCGTTAGCCCCAGCTTCTGCCAACCTAGCAGTTCGAAAACATGAATATGTGAGTAGATTAATAGGTACCACTTCAGCGGGAAGGTAATGGCGCTCCATGCAGTCATGCTGGCCACATGACCTTGGAGGTGTCTATGGACAACGCTGGCTCTTCGGCTTAGAAATGGAGATGAGCACCAACCCCCAAAGTCAGACATGACTGGACTCAATGTCAGGGGAAAACCTTTACCTTTCCCTAAATAACAACTATGGGCATTGGGAAAAATAGTGGAAAATGTTCACACCAACAACTCATTGATTACAAGTCAATAGTACTAGTTACCTATCACAGACCTATATGCCGTACATACAATTCTATCTAGTTTGTAAACACACATGATACATTAATCTAATAACTCATAACATAGAGTGGAGGATGACCATTCTTAAGAGCTTGTGAAATTGTTTTGATAGTCTTCCGGATAATGAATGTAGTAATGAATGTGCTAGTTTTCAGTGACTACATAAACACTAAATACTTCTAATAATAACAATGCCTGCAACAATAGCTACAGTATGACCTCAGTATCTGCTGTTGATAAGTTCCAAGATCCCTTGGATAACTGAACCTATGGATAAAAACAAACTCTATATTTTGACTACACTTGGGCTGGAAATGTATCATTGAATCACTATGCGGAGGACATAGAGAGGCTCACAGACCCTTCCAGGGGGGAATTTTGTGTGTGCAAATGAAACCATGGATATTGTGTCTGTGGATAAGGAGATGGTACTATACTACTGAATTAAATTCCATTAGTTAGGGTCTTCTTTAACATGAGTTTTAAAAATGTATTATATAGTTATCATTGCTAGCACCTCTCATAGTCTTAATTGTTTTTATTGTGGACCTTCGAGTCAGCTTTGATATAGCGCAACCTTATGAATGAGAGACCTTCAAGAAACCTATTCATACCTTGCTCAGATCTTGCAGACGTTGACTGAGTCAATTCATGTGTAATATGTTATTTCTCATTTCCTATTTCCTTCTGCTTTATTATCCTCTTGTCCAGTAAGTCATGTTGTTTCATGATATGCCCAAAGTATATTAATCTCAGTTCAGTCATTTGGCATCTTTAGAGAGATCACATTTACTTTGCTCTTGGAGCCATTAATTTGTCTCTGTGGTGGTTTATGATATCCACAGAACTCCAAATTTTAAATGAGCTCATTTTTTCTGATTTGTTTTCTTCTCTGTTACATTCATATATTGAAACTGGAAATACTATAGGTGACACTGACTTTGTCATTCAGTTATACTTCTTTATACTTGAGGATCATATAGCCTCATAGCCTCTCTTCCATGGCTTACTTTTCTCCGGATTTTGTGACTACAGTCCTTTTTTTTTTATTAATAACTGAGACAAGGAATCAAATTGAAAGCCTTCACTTTAATGAAATTGACTAATTGCCTCTAAAGACCATACTGATTCATGGTTACCAGTTTATGGTGATCAGTTCCAAAAAGAGGCACAGCCATGTATCTGTTCTAAAATTCACACCATGCCATTGGAGATCTATGAGTTCTAGTATTATTCCTAAGGGGAAAACGTTCTCCCTCCTAAACTTACACATCTCTGTTATGTTCCTTTCAGGACCAAAGCAGATCTGACATGAAAGGGAGGGGGTAAAGCTTGTGGCCTGTGAACTGCATGCAGCTCCACCAGGACCATTTTTCAGCCCAATAATTCCTCTTGTGTCCCCCTAATCAGTCCAGTGAAAAAAGCCTTTAATATCAAATTAAAATGCAATTCCTGTAAGCCTCCAAATGTGGCCTTTTTTCATTAAAGCAATGTACAGAAACTCCTATATTTCACTTTGCCCAGTCTACCCATAAAAGGTATGCATCTTGTAGGGCTGTGAAGTTTATGCACCTAAGGTTTACAATTTTCAATTTAATACACTACTATCCTGATGTTGTAACAATTCCAACATTTAATTTTGTGGAAACAGAATGGACCTGTTGCTATTATTAATTGCCTTCAGGTTGGCTTTGACTTATGATTAATATTATGAATAGAAAACCTCTGAGAGCCCTGATTGCCAACAGCCCTTGCTCAGTTTATGAAAACTCAAGGCAGTTGTGGCTTCTTTAATTGAAGCAATACACCTGTAATGAGTCTTTTTCCTAATGTCTTCAACTTTATAAAGGGATATATAATGCAGAATGCCTAATTAATAATATTAATTCAATAACCATAATATATAAGGCAAGGGAAGTGTATGTAGAATACACATGCCAAAATCTGGGAAATATGTTCACTTTCCCAAAGCTATGCATAACAGAAATGAGGAGTGGAATGAATATTCTCAATTATTTGTTCCCAGGCTGAAAAATGTTTAACTGACAGTTTTGAAAACTGTCTAGGAAGAATAATAGACTAGCAAGAATATTGTGCAATTGTTCAACATTGTAAAATATTGCACAGAGATTACTATTTGAAGAAAAACATATTTTGGCACAAAAATCTGTTTTATGCGTAAAATATGAGTTTCCTGTCCAGAAAGCAAGAGGGGGAAGGATTGTACAAGAAAACATGTTTTCTCTGCGGAATAATTCCTATGCAACATATCAAGATATTCAAATGCGGGGATAATACTGTGAAGGAATATTTTGGTTTCTTTTAGAGCTATTTTAACTACTTATACTTGCATGCAAGGATGAAATAGTCAAGGATTAAAATCTCTTAACACAAATGTGTGCATGAGTGTTTTCTTTACAGAGGAAAAAGTATATAAACCTCTTAAACTGCTAAACTGTATGAAAATAGCAGAATGTCTGGTCAGCTGGGGTAACGTTTTGGGTAATTGTCAAGAGGGCCTTTAAATGTGCATTGTAGTAGCACAGGTCTTTTAATAGGGTTATGTGCAAAAATGTTAATCAGTGAGCAGTTTGAGCCACACTTGAAATGTCTCTTTTACATAGTTATTATTTTACTCTTTAAGGCCATTGTTTTTTCATCTGTCACTTGGCATGGTCTGAAAAAGAGAGGTTCATCAGTATGCTGTGAGACTCCTTGCACAAAAAGCTGGATTCCATCTTCATTTGTTTTTCTCCTCTCTTGCTGCCTTTAATCAGTTTCCAGTGGCTCTGTAAGCTGGACCAGAGACAATGTTTTATACTGAAGTGATTACATGATAAATGCATAGGTTTGTATTCAGCAAACCCACAGGACTCCTTCTTTTTAGCTTCATGCATTCCAGCAGCTTTGAAATGGTTAAACAAAGCTCAAGAAACAAAACAAGACTCAAATCACAAGGGGATCACAAATGGAAGCTTAGAGCAATTGGCTGAGGGATTCACTTGAAGCCAGAAGAAATAGGTCTGCATGAATTCCTCCAGTATTTGTGCCTCTGTGCCAAAAGAATTGAATTTAGCACATAATGGTCTCTGGGCTAAATTCCTAGTGTGTGTATGTGTGTGTGTGTTTGAAAAACCATAGACAGAACAGTGTGCTTGGGATTTATTTCCTATGATTACCAATTAAATTGAAATGTTTATTTTATTGTTGTAAGACGTTTGTTTGGCATAAGTTACTTTAGAGAACTTTTTGAAAACAGTACATTCAGTTTGTTTCATATATAACCACTGAGCTATTGTCAGTCTAAATCCTGCAGAGGACATTAAGTGTTTCACATACCATCCCAGCAAATCCCTCAAAAGTCAACCTGAAAAGTAATGATTTCAACAATGATCTCTTGCCTTTTTCATTCCTAATGGAGACCCAGACAGATAGAAGACCAAAAGGTCCTAAGGCACTTACAGATGTCTCTGAAGAGCATTAGTCTTTGTGCCAAAATGGATCTATTTTTATATGAAAAATTATGAAATGCCTCAAAGAGTGTTTGTTAGCACAGTGCCAACACTTAATCACTTTCTGTTATAACTCACCAGAACAAACTGCAAAAACAAAACATCCAGACCCAACCATAACTGGAGAAAAGTTGTCGCTGAAATCTATCTAATTATGGCCAGGTTTTCCAAACCCCTTTGTTCTATTCCATGGAAACATACAACACTGAATTTTCAAATGAACTGCTTGCATTTCTAAAATATACTACAAAAGGGAAGACTAAACAAATATAACTGTTTTCTATGAATAATCTGATTCCTTTGTGTCAAATTTGTATGTCTTAAAGGATGACTATTGGTTTCTTGTAGTGTTGTTATGTGTGCTATCTTCTTTGCCCATGGTTTGATTCAAGAGTGAATAAAAAAGCACACAGAGAGATATAGAAAAGAAAAATTAGTGAATTACAGCACCTGTATAGGACCCCCCAGATGGCGTAGTGGACTAAGTGACTCGAAGGTTGGGTTGCTGACCTGAAAGCTGCCAGGTTCGAATCCCACCTGGGGAGAGTGTGGATGAGCTCCCTCTATCAGCTCCAGCTCCATGCGGGGACACGAGAGAAGCCTCCCACAAGGATGGTAAAAACATCAAAACATCCGGGCATCCCCTGGGCAATGTCCTTGCAGACGGCCAATTCTCTCACTCCAGAAGCAACTCCGGTTGCTCCTGACACGAAAAAAAAAAAGCACCTGTATGAAATTAATCTATTTTGTGCAGATGGAAGTAGTCTAAGCTTCTGTTCCATCAAAAAAGTTAGCCTGTGTAGAACACACCAAAGATACATTTCTGCAATAAGTACGGTGAAATGAGCAACTGTGGGAGTTTGGGGGGTTCATTAGGATCCTAGGAGACCTTGGAGACCAAACCCCTACCACATTCCTTTAACAAACCTCTAATTTTTTCTTCCATGTGTTCCCTAATTCTTTTTATGAGAAATAAAGAGGAGACATTTGTCCTATTTTCAGCCTCCTCTGGGCCACTTTAAGTATTTTATATATTTATTCCAAGGTGGTTGTTTTTTTCCCTTCAAAACAGAACCAGAAGTCACTGCTGCTTTACTTCTGGATTTTAAGTTTTCTGTGGACCTAAAATTAGGGGAGAGGATGGGGAAGTAATGCCCCCTTTGGCCTCGAGAGGGAAGACTAAAGGATCCTGAGGGTCAAAATTGCCTAATAGCCTGAGGTCCAAAATAACTAGGTTACGTTGTTAATATAACTTAATGATGAATAACGTTGTGCTTCTTTTCTTGGAACCATAATGTTTAGTTGCTTGATATAGTTATGGGAATACAGGCAGTCTCCGAGTTATAAACATCCGACTTACAAAAGAATCACAGTTAAAAATGGGGCTGAGACAACAGCAAGTGACAGAAATCTTCCTCTCGGAAAGGAAATTCACTCCTGAAAGAGACATCTTGGAGAAAAGTTGTCTCCACTGAAACTGTGTCACCAGTCCTTGTTTCCACAACAAGAAGCACATCACGGCAGTCTCTGGCATGTATTAATTACATAGTCAAAGAGGTGCTAATGCTTTTACTTGGTGTGCTTCTATGATGTCTACAACTTGTATTAGGCAGTGGAGCATGTTGCTGATGACAACGTTGTGTTCTGCACATTTGTTGAGAAGTAGGATGCCATTTGAGTTGCTGTTTCCAACCCTGTCTTTCCCTATAGTCCCTAGCTGTCCCTATAGCCACGTGATATTCCCTTTCAGTGTTGGAAAAGAATATCCAATGATGGATATTCCCTTCCATCATTGAATCATGTGATTTATTTATTTATTTATTTATTACAACATTTATATTCCGCCTTTCTCACCCCCGAGGGGGGACTCAGGGCGGCTTACAGCCCAGTATAAAACAGAGTAAATATAAAAACAATTACAATTAATAACATTAATTAAAACATCCATATAAATATACATTCAGAGGCGCATTCCAGGTCATAATCCAGGTCTGTCAGTTCTTTGTCATGAATTCAATATAGTTAATGCTGCATCTATCACTCGAAAGCCTGGTCCCATAACCAAGTTTAAAGTTTTTTACCTAAAGATAAGAGAGAGGGAGCCTGCCTGATCTCATTAGGGAGGGTGTTCCACAGATATGGGGCCACCACTGAAATCGCCTGCCTCTCATCCCCACCAGTTGCTATTGTGAGGGTGGTGGGATCAAGAGCAGAGCCTCCCCCAAAGATCTTAAATTGCAAGGTGGTTTATAGCGGGAGATGCGTTTGGACAAGTAAGCTGGGCCGGAACCATGATATTCCTTTCCACCATTTACTCAGCCATACCGGCAATCCCTGTAGCCAGGAACCACCTGTGTGGTCTGAGTAAATGGTGGAAGGGAATATCATGTGGTGCAAGTACTAGTTTATGTTGTGCCTCATGCTCCATTGTGGGTGTTGAGGTGATGACAGAATAGTTGGAGGGGAGAATATTATAGGCCAGTATTTGCAGCATTCAGATATTTTATAATAGCAACTAATTAATCTTTCAGGTCTTTGAACTATAACTGCAACTAATTACAATTTAAAAGTAAATTATTCGTTTCTGGAATAGATGGAATGTTTTAACAAGGCTTGTACATCTTTAAATGCTTTCCTTTGGAATGGACTGTAGCTAAAGCTGTGCTCCATATTACCCCTGCTTATAATTAAGCAAGCATCTTCAGACTCTCAAAGTTTGAATGGGAAATCTTTTGAAACCAGAAAAGTTTAACGGTTTAGCTTCAGTCTTCTCCTTTTTAGTTTGTATTGGACTTTTCCTTTTCCATATTCTTATTTTTTTTACAGATTTTCAAAAACCTTTTGGATTTTTAAAAATTTCTTGTTCCAGTTTTGTCTTGCTTATACAACAACATTAACACAGAAAAGTAATAATCAGCTAAGTTCTTTACATGCCAGGGCTGACTTTCCCCAGGTTTTAGACAATATATCCTCCAACACTTCATAGATTAAAATTGGGATGTATTCTACCCAGCAACATCAATGTGTGGTCAAGATGAGAAGATGTATTAATGAAGAAACACAAGCTAGGATATGCTGCTGCAGTTTGCTTTTGCCTTGGACCCCTTCTACACTGCCATATAATCCAGATTATCAAAGCAGATAATCCAAAGTATCTGCTTTGAATTGGATTATATGAGTCTACACTGTCATGTAATCCAGTTCAAAGCCGATAATCTGGATTTTATATGGCTGTGTAGATGGAGCCTTAAGCCCCTTCCACACAGCTGAATAAAATCCCACATTATCTGCTTTGAACTGGAATATATGGCAGTGTCAACCACACAGACATATAACCCAGAATATCAAGGCAGAAAATCCCATACTATCTGCTTTGAACTGGGTTGTCTGACTCCACACTGCCATATACAGTAGAGTCTCACTTATCCAACACTCGCTTATCCAACGTTCTGGATTATCCAACACATTTTTGTAGTCAATGTTTTCAATATATCGTGATATTTTGGTGCTAAATTAATAAATACAGTAATTACTACATAGCATTACTGCGTATTGAACTACTTTTTCTGCCAAATTTGTTGTCTAACATGATGTTTTGGTGCTTGATTTGTAAAATCATAACCTAATTTGATGTTTAATAGGCTTTTCCTTAATGCCTCCTTATTATCCAACATATTCGTTTATCCAACATTCTGCCGGCCCATTTATGTTGGATAAGTGAGACTCTACTGTATTCCAGTTCAAAGCAGAAAATGTGGGATTTTATTCAGCTGTGTGGAAGGGGCCTATGTGTGGACCCAGATATTGTGGGATTTTCTGCTTTGATATTCTGGGTTATATGGCTGTGTGGAAGGGCCTTAGTGTATTGGGAAGAGTGAGATTCTGCCTCTCTATTTCTCCCCATGACATTCATTGCTTTTACATTTTTAACCTAATTTTCTGGAACTGAAATAAGCTGAGTTTGAAGCCGCAAAGTAGGACAAGGAGAGAGAAACTGGGACATTTTTAAAGCTGCTAAAAAAGAGGATTAATCAGGACTGTCCTTGCCAAATTGGGAGAGTTGGAAGATATAAGGCAGTGGTGTTGTTGAGTTAGCCCTTATCCAAGGCATTTTGTTCACGGATGCAATTAATAAAATATTGCTCTTCTCCTTTTTATGTATAGATACTACAGAATAGACAAACAGGAACACAGGTAGCTGATTTTGGATGGTGAAGGAGTCCACTGATCCATCTAGTCCAGTGGTTCCCAACCTTTGGTCTTCTGGGTGTTTTGGGCTTCAACTCCCAGAAATCCCAGGCAGTTTACCAGTTATTAGCAACTGTGGGAGTAGTAGTCCAAAACACCTGGAGGCCCAAAGGTTGGGAACCACTGATCTAGTCCAACTATGTTATGGTTGGCAGATAGTGCTAGGACATTTTTCTACTTCTACCTGGAATTTTTTTTCAAGATCTGACCAGACGTTATTTAGGTCCCCAAATCAGATAAGATTTGAATCCATTTATGGTGGCGTGATGCTCAGGGGAGTTATACTTTAATGTTAGCAGTCAGATTGTGTCCTCGGCAACATCCAAAGAGCATCAGACTCATGGTCCAAGACAAGTTCTCCCACCTGCACAGTCCTCCAGCAGAGGGAAATGACCAGGAGACTCAAGAAGATGAACTGGGGAGAAGCTGAAGTGACTCACTCTCCTCTGGATGCGTAAAAGAATTTTCTTGCTGGGAGACATACAGTTTCCTGAATCAAGTCCAGACTGACATGCAGAGAAGCATGAAAGCTTTTAGTCAAGCAAAGCTGGAAATTAAAGTCTAGATGGTTGAAACAGTCAATTGTAGCCCAGCTGTGAGAATTACCTAGTGGTTTTAGACTAGAGGATGGAATCTCTCAGTGAATGAAAATCTTGAGGGTATGTAAGTAATTTTGTACAAACAGAAAAGGCCAGAGAAAGCTTTGCCCTTCATTTCCAGACATCAGCAGTGTGAAATTTGTTGTGTCAGCAATCTGTTATGAATTGCCCTTTCGAAATATCCTTTTACCCTCTCCCCCATCATTATTCTGTTGTGACAATTCTAAGGACAATCTTCTAAGGAAAATTGAACAGTTGATGTGCGGTGTAATTGATCCAGGATATATTTATTGAAGTTACTGTTTGAACATGTGTTAGCAAATCTACGGTTGCCTTGCAAGTCACAGATAATCAAATCTCTCATTAAACTGTATCATCAGAACAAAATGTGCTTCAAGAATAACCAATTTAGCGTTGCTGTCTTAATTAATCAGAAAAAGAGTACAGTCTACAGAGCTGTAGTGTAATTTTGTGTGTGTGAACCTTTCCTGTTTTTGGCAACTGTCAAGATTCTAGGCAGTTATTTATTTAAAGTGCAGAGCATGAAGAATAGCTGACTTTCTTCCAAAGACAGAAAAAAAGTATTTCAAAACTGTTGTCATTTATTATAAAATATGTGGTGTGTGACTGGATGGGAGGAAGGTAAAAGTCACATTATCGTACGCCAGCACATGCTTTCCCTTTTAATTTGGTTTGTCATTTTGACAGTCGGGGCGGAACATTATTGTTTTTCACGTTGTAGGGCCAACAGGAGGAGATGCTGTTTGGAGAGGTTCTTTCAACCCCCTTGCTTCTATGCCAGTCTTCCCCAGTCAGGTGTCTTCCAAATACAACTATTTGCTATCAGTGACATCTGCCCCCAAGTCTTCTTTTTTGGAAGCTTTAAAGTAGAGTCTGGATGGCCATTTGTAGGGATGCTTTGATTGTGCATGCCTGCAGGGCAGGGTGTTGCACTAGATGGCCCTTGTGGTCTCTTCCAGTTCTATGATTCTATGAACAGTGGTCTGAGATAATTATCTGGAATACATGGGTTTTGATGATAATGATGATGATGATGATGATTATTTATTTATAAAACTCTTTCCACGAAAGAACGTGGGGCATCACATGTACACAATCAGAGTTAAAGACAATTAATCATAACACCCGAATAGCCACCAGACTCCCCACCAATCTCAGGCACAACTGAGTTACTGGGTTGTTGTGTGAGTTACTGGGTTGTTCAGGGTGAGAGTTTTCTCTCACCCTGAGTCCCCTCGGGTGAGAAGGGCGGGGTATAAATGCTATAAATAAATGTTCCAGAAGCATTCTCTCCTGACGTTTTACCCATATCTATGGCAGGCATCCTCAGAGGTTGTGAGGTACATTGGAAACTGATTGAATCAATCAGGGCCAGCTAACACCTCTGAACAAAGGATTCCCCCAGGCAGGAAGAAGCCAGGCCTTGAAGCTGGCAAGGCCATTAATGCTAATTAATTACAACATTCACACTGGCTTCCAACAGACAAGAGTTCTTCTCCCACCCAGGACCTTCCACAGATATATAAACCTCCCTTGCTTAGTTCCCAATATGTACCTCACAACCTCTGAGGATACTTGTCATAGATGAGGGCGAAACATTCTGGAACATGGCCATGCAGCCCGGAAAACTCACAACAACCCTGTGATTCCGGCCATGAAATCCTTTCACAACACAACTGAGTTAGTTTGCTCTATGCCAGTGGTCCTCAACCTGTGTTTTGGCCTACAACTCCCAGAAATCCCAGCCAGTTTACCAGCTGGGGACCCACAGGTTGACCCACTGCTCTATGCTCTAAGTCCCTGTGAACAAGCACAGATGATCATTTCTTCTGCAAGTAAAGATACTGGCATGAATCTTTTGGTCATTGCTTAATCATGTATTCAGTTCATAGTTACATAGTCAGAGTTCCACAAGGACAACCATTTCACAAGCGACTAAATCCCATTGTGAGTTCCAACTTGTATGGAGCCATTGAATAACCTGACTTTACCTGTGTGTTAGCTGAGCATTCAACAATTGATTGAATAGGTTTCTTCTAGTTGGGACTAACCAGCAGGATTACAGCCATACAGTTGCATTCGTAGATGCTGGATAATTCATCAGTGCCTTCATTGTACTTCATTTATGCAGTGGAATAGCAGCAACACTGTGTCTCTGTGCATTTCCCAGCACATAAAGATACAATCAGCTGGAACACTGGCAGATATACAGTTGGTTGTGCAGGTCTAGTATTCAGCAGGATTGTGGTGTAGCTATGTGAATGTATTATTATTATTCTATTTATTTATACTCTGCTTTATCTCCTCAAAGGGGACTGAAAGCAGCTTGACATAAAAGCATTAGTATACCATTTAAAATATACAAATATACAAACATTAAAACAGAATTAAACACAAACAGCACTAGAAATTCACAGTTAAAATCCATCAAAACATTCAGAGTAAAAACTGCTTAAAACATAGACTTAAATTACACAAGCAGGATGAAGGATAAGGATGGGGAAGGTTTGGATCGCAGGTGATATTTAGCCCATATTTGCCCACTTTTGTGGCCCTGAAGCCTTCTGTCAATCCACTAAGGCTTTACAAAATCCTTACAAATCCTAACTTTTTTAAGGATTCAGCTGATTATTTGCATGAAGTGCAAAAGCTCACAATATAGATACAAACATGAAAAAAAATCCCTTTCCAATTCCCAAAGATCCCAGAATTTCCATTGTCTTCTTATATCTCTGTTTTCCTTCCAAAATGGCTATAGGAAGTGATGCCATTTAATTTCCAATTGCCATTTTGGAGAAGGAAAACAGGTAATTTGGGCAAAGTGCAGCATGTAGTTCTGCCCACCCTAAAGTTCAATTTCAACTGATAATTTTTGCTGCTGTTTAGAGTAAGACTGAAAGCATCTTTGAAGTAACCCCTAGAGCAGGCATGGGCAAACTTCGGTCCTCCAGGTGTTTTGTGCTTCAACTCCCACAGTTCCTAACAGCCTCAGTCCCTTTTCTTTTCCCCCTCAGCTTAAGCGGCTGAGGGGGAAAAGAGAAGGGACCGAGGCTGTTAGGAATTGTGGGAGTTGAAGTCCAAAACACCTGGAGGACCGAAGTTTGCCCATGCCTGCTCTAGACCCAGATTGTGGATCTTCAGGTGTTGTTGAATGACAACTCTAATTAACCCACATTGTTGGCTATGCAGACTAAGGTCAATTTTTTGATGCAAAAATACCTGTAGGATTACATCTTTTACATCTTCCTGATTTAAACATCAGGGGAATTTCACTAGAAGTTACAATATGCTTTATAAAAGTTATCCCTGACTAGATCAGATGATGAAAAGAATGTGCCGTTGGTCTGAATAATTTTATGGCATTGGTCATTGTACTTTACTTACGAACATTTGAAAATATCTTTTCCAAATGATACCTGGGAATTCAGGCCAGCTTATAGCACTAACTCTGTTAGAAAGGGATATTGAGTGGGATGCTTGCATATCTGTGCAAAACCTAGCCAGTCAAGATGTGTGAAATGATCCATATTCATTTGGAACAAGGTTAACAGAAAAATACCATACCAAACCAAGTTAAAGTCAAATATAACTAACTCACTTAATAGAAAATGCATCTAACTGTATATGAAGAAGCAGGAGCATGAATCAGTTTTGAATTGTTTTATTACAGAGTAAATTACCAGTTCATGAAAGGTCAGAATGTTTCAAATGGTTTCATATAAGACCATTAAAGCAAAGCTTTAGAACTAGGTTTGCTATATATTTTTTTTGGAAAAGGTTCTATTTCAAAAGGTTATCTATGGTTGCACTAACAATTTTTCTCACTTAGTTTTTCTTATTATGCTATTTGGCATAGCCAGATTGCCAAATATGGAAATGCATATTTAGGGAATGTGGGAGGGAGCAGTTCCAGAATTTCTTTGATGTTCATACACCTCAGGATGAGTTCACTATATTTAGTCTATGGGCATTTCTAGACAATGTGGTTTTCAACTGTGCTGGGAGTACGTGGTACCTTTTCATTTTCTGGGGACATTTCAGAAAACATTGTCCCAATCAGTATCTGAGATCAGATTCCTAGAACTCCAAAACTTCTACATTGAGTTCATAAATGTCACGTGGCCGGCATGACTGCATGGCATATCTTCCCGCTGGAGCGGTACCTATTGATCTACTCACATTTGCATGTTTTCGAACTGCTAGGTTGGCAGAAGCTGGAGCTAACAGCGGGCGCTCACTCCGCTCCCTGGATTTGAACCTGGGACCTTTCGATCTGCAAGTTCAGAAGCTCAGCACTTTTAACACACTGAGCCACCGGAGGCTTATTTAATTATAAGTCATGTTTAAAAGAGAAACCAAAGTTGTAAATGGAATTAAAATTAGTAAGCAAACTAGGAATTTTTTTCTGTGAAACTTTTCTAACTATGATATATATTTCTCCATGATTTCGTCAGTGATGAGCCTACCCTGATATCTTCAGGCCAAGAATATTCATTGGTATGTCTATGTAGCCATAAGGAGAAATTGTTTAGATTTCTCAGTTCCTGTGGAAATGAGTAATGTGAACAGATCACAACTAAAATGCAGGTTTCTGACATCATTTGCATAACATCTTCATGAATATCGACCTTGCCTAATGGATGTTCTGGACAACTGTGTTCAGAACAGGAGGTGATTTTGGAAAGTACTATGTGTGTCTAAAACTGCCATATAATCCAGTTCAAACCAGTTGATCTGGATTCAGAAACTGGATTATATGACAGTGCAGATAGGACCTAAACTGGGATTTTATAATACATATATCATCCCAATGGTGGTGGTGGTATTGTTGATGTTGTTCCTACTGCTGATGAAGATGAATAAATAAAGATCAATAAAGATGAATACTGAAATGCTTATAGGAGTTGCTGTCCTACGATATTGCATTTCTCTACTGCCGGAAAAGAGATTTGCTTTATGTGCATGAGGCAACCATGGCAAATATGTGAATTTTTCCAAAGACCCAGTTTTGATTCAGAAGTTTCTCTAGTTACGTTTTGGACTTTCTAGTTAATAATTGTTTCAAATTTTATTAACAGCATAATGAGAGTGTAAGCAGTTTTCATCAATATTATTGGTATTGCTGAAGGCAAAAATCAGTCCTCAGAATAATGAGTTTTCCAAACATTATTTAGTAAACTCAGTTGTGCTTTGCCAAGACAGAGAACTGCTACATTCTCACATACTTACCCATTAAACGATGTCTCAGCTCTCTGCTTTTGAACTTTGGTGTGTTCTCCTAATGAGTAATGTATTTTATGAATGGCGCCCTATATTAATATTCTTTTAAGGAATTTTTTAAAATTCCACCTCCTTTAGCAGCCTCCTATGCCCTTTTCTGTGTTGTTCTGGAGGGCAATTTAACCCACTGGAGCAGGTTTTCAGGGTCGTAAAGAACTGAAAAAGATGAGAAATCAGTTAAAATCACTGTCTTCCTTTCATTTAAACATCTTGTGAGCAGAACTATTTGAATCTGTTTCACTAATTGTTCTTAGCAACTTTATACTTTAGTTAAGCATTTTATTCTCTATGAGAAATTAGTTAAAGAACTAAAGTCTATTCATTGCATAAGGTTTAGTTGATTAATCAGTTAATGTAGTTATTAGGCTTTCAGGCATGTAACACTAACAGTTCTGAGACAAAACATAGCCAGCTTCATATGGGCTAGAATACTTTTTTGTTTGATACTCTATACCAAGCATGAGCAAACTTCGTCCCTTCAGGTGTTTTGGACTTCAACTCCTACAATTCCTAATAGCTGGCAAGCTGATTGAGATTTCTGAGAATAGAAAGTCCAAAATTCCTGGAGGGCCAAAGTCTGCCCATGCCTGATCTATACTCTTCAACAAAGTTATGTAGGTGTTAGAGTTGATGCGTCACATCAGAGAGAAGTGATAATATAGTAGTGGCATGTCTACTACAAGAACGTACCTCTTAAGCCCCTTGGTAACTCAGTTGCTATGCAGCCTCCCTGCGAACTCTATTATCAACCCAACAGCTGGACCATTGCTTTTGTACCACTTCCCTTGGACTACCCCACTGTTATTTGGACCATTTCCTGCAGCTTCAGATCTATTGTAAATCTATGCACTGATTAGTGAAATATGCCACCAAGCGGCTGAATAATGAACACTTCAAACACAGAATCAAGAATCATAGAGTTGGAAGAGACCTCACAGGCCATCCAGGCCAACACCCTGCCAAAAAGCAAGAAAATCGCATTCAAAGCACCCCTGACAGATGGCCATCCAGCCTCTGCTTAAAAGCTTCCAAAGAAGGAGCCTCCACCACACTCCTAACAGCTCTCACAGTGAGGAATTTGAAAAAAAAATTGAAAAAAAAATCTATTCTTGGTTTGAAAGTGTTATTTTCAGTATAATTGTGTGGTACTTACTTTGAAAGTAGTTGTTATACTCTAGAAACTTTATTTTTGTGGCCTTCTACAAACTATGTTGAATTGTTGAGACTCGATGAGATATTCATTAAAAAACTATAGCAAAATGTGCTGCAGGATGTCTCACAAAAACAAAGTTTTTTTCAATTTAATGAACTTTCCTCATGTTTTTATGATAGAACCAACTAGGAAATGACATTTATAACCCAGGAACAAAAATCATGTTACATGGTGTAATCACATTTTGGCTTTTAAAGAGCTAAAAAAGAAAGTAGGCAATTTATTTTGTTGATGGTTTTTCTGTAAAGTTACATATCTAAGCAGTGCCAGCATCTCCCATAGGAGTGAGTACAAAGAAGGTTCTATGTTCAATTGTTATGGATTTATCTTAAACTCTTTTCTACATCTTTCGGCCTCCCGATACATCCTATTCCCCTGGAACACAGAATCACAGCTTGGTGTGTATTTAGATCAGTGTTGTGGTTTTGTTTGTGGATGCTGTTAATTCCCCGTTGGTCTATCATTTTCAGAACCCCTTATTGTTGGTCATTTTGGCTGGGATTTCTGGGATTGAATTCCAGTGGGTTTTCATAGCAAGCTTTTCTTTCAGCTGATCTAGATGTTATTTGATTGAGAGCATTTAGTAGAGATGCAGCAAAATACTTTCCGGGTAAGGGAATTAGCCTAACTTGTGCTTTTCAGACTAATATGTGGATTGGGACATAATTATGTTTTGAATTTGATGCTTTCTCAAATGTATGTGGTTTTTTGTTCAAAAAATCCATGAAAATGCATATATTATACAAACTTTAATGTATCAATGGGGACATCCTTAGAAAAAATGTGAAGTATATTAGGGAATTATGTAATGAAATAACTTGCAGTTTCTCAAGTCACTCCTGACATGAAAAAAAAAATGTAATGTGTGAAAATAAAGGTGAATTTTGATAGACTTAGAAATAAAGATTACTGCTGAAATTGGACAGAATGTAGTCACAACTGACTATATGTGAAATGGGTACATACCATAAATACCATAAATATTTTTCCTAGGTAGAGAGCTAAACCAAGGTGAAAAAAGTTCCTTGTTTTTGAATGTACCACCCTCCATGCTCCTTTTTTGTCAATGTGAGTCTGGGGGGGGGGGAGCCAATTGAACCCCACACAAACTGGAGTTGCGTGTGGTTTAACCTTAGTTTGGATCTGTTTTTTTACCTTTAGACTCTTGTGTGATTGATAGATTTGTGCCTCTTGTTGATGTGTGCCTTGACGTCATTTCCAGCTTATGGTGACCCTAAGGCAAATCTACCATTGTGTTTTCTGGGCAAGATTTGTTCAGAAGAGGGATTGCATTTGCTACCCTCTAAGGCTGAGAATGTGTGACTTTCCCAAAATCACCCAATGTGTTTCCATGTCTGAGTGGGAATTCAAACTCTGGTCTCCAGAATCATAGTCCAATACTTAATCCACTCTAATCAGCCGGTGAACCATGGCTGTGTGGGAGATAAGATAAGCTGAATGCCCCATATGAAATGTTATTGGAAACATTGGATATTCCTGTGCAAACATAAAACCATGGCCAACATTTTGAAACATAGGCTATGGTGATTGGGGTGCTCTGAGAGTAATTGTCCAAAAGGTAACACTTCCAAGCTCCAATCCATGCTCTTTCCAAGGTCAGAATTCTATAACTGCAGCTTGGTTTGTCCGAATGTAAGTATAACAGCACTTTCTTTTTAGGTTGGAAATTGGCCTCACTATCTCCAAAGCTGAGAGTAATCACATAGGTTAATCAGGTTTGAAAATTATTCTTCATGGGCCCAGCAATCACTGACAGCTGTTGGCTTCCCTGTCAGGAGAGTAATGATTTCACGGTGGGTTTCAAAATAGGTTCGGTACGTTGCAAATTGTCTTTAAATTTGACACTAAAACCTGGAGTGGTCTCACCAACTCTCTGACATGGAAATTATCAGTCACCACCACCAGAAACACAAAGCACTATGTTACACTGCGGGCTGATGAATTTATCAAAACAGATGTTGAACAACTTGGATTTAGGTTGTATCTACATTGTAGAATTAATGCAGTTTGATGCCACTTTTACTACCATTGCCCAATGGTATGGAATCATGGGAGTTGCAATTTCACAAGTTCTTTAGCTGTCTCTGCCAAAGGGTGCTGATGCCTCACCAAACTACAAATCCATAGCATTGAACCATCGCAATTAAAGTGGTTTCAAATTGCATTAATTCCACAGTGTAGATGGATCCCCAGGTTATGCATCTTCTTTGCATAAAGATAACCTAAGAGCCCTACATCCTAAAAACAGCAGTGATGGTTTGGTATGGTAAGTCTGCTTAATGTGGGAAAGCACTTCTTTTTTTATTTAGAAAAAGGTGCCTATTTCTTTAACCCTATAACAGCGTTTTCATAATGTTTAAAGCTAGAACTATTATAGAAATTCCAGCTTTGATACTCATGGTATGCATGCCTGAAATGTATATATCAGTTAACAAGATTATTACTTGAAGAAACAGTTGTATTTTTCTTGTAAAGTTTTTTGAAGGCAATGAAATGTATTGATATTTAATGAAGCGTGAAGCTTTCAAATGAACCATGAAAGCAATAGCTAAACTAATTAACAGAACATAAAGGCTCTCAGAATAAATATGTTATATGTGGGCCGTATACTTATTATTTCTGCCTGATTAAATTGACATCCAGGATAAAATTCTCATGTAAGCTTTTCAAAAAGACAATGTTAAATCTTTCTCTACTTAATATTGGGATAGAAGAGAAAATCTGCATTTAAAATTCCTGCAAGCTTGGATGGCATATTTAACTCAAGCACATCAGGTTTTAATTTAGGATCCTTTCATAATGCATTTGATTTGGGAAGCAAACCATGACAGAGGTTTTCATGTCACTTCAAGTTATTTGCATTTCTATTTACATGGGGCATTCAAGTTGGTTCCTATGGTTCTTTTGATGTTACAGCTTGCAGCCTCCCTTTTTCTATTAGTTACACAGAGAAGCTGTTTATTTTGCTTGTGAATATTTGCTTCTAAAGAACTATGATGATCAGCTAGACCACAGTCTCTGGGTTGGATTTTAATATTTTGATATTTTAGTTCTTTGCTTACTCAAATGAATTCTAGTGGGGAGAATCAGATGTGATATAATTTGCATGCAGTTGACCAAACAGTCAGTGCCAAACCCCAATGTATTTTGCTGCCTGAAGTAAAGTAGGAGATGCAGTGGACTCACAGTATCCATAGGAGTTTGGTTCTGGGATCCACTGCAGAACAAAGTGGATGGCCATGCCCCATATTATTAAATGGTGATGACATGAATGCATGTTCTTCAATGGCTCTGCTTTCACATCACAGCCATTTACGTGATCTGCAGTTGCGGGAATGTATGAATCTGGATCTAGAATACTTATTGTACTACATTTGGTAAGCAAATGGAGACACAGTTGAATCTTATCCCCACAATATTAGTTTTATCTCCTTCAGTTTAAAGCAATAGATTTGCATTATAGTCACAGGACAGGCTGCATCGCAGGTACAACGATGTTTTACAAAACCTTGACACTGCTGTGTATCTCTCAGCATCCGATACTTCTGGCTCCTGCCTTACTCAGCCAAATGTTAGGATCATATTTCCAGGGATGCATTGCAACTTCAAGGTACCAGTCATTGCCTGGACTTGCAAGTGAATGAAAGGGAATTGTCCACTTAA
This sequence comes from Anolis carolinensis, assembly GCF_035594765.1. NCBI lineage: Eukaryota > Metazoa > Chordata > Lepidosauria > Squamata > Anolidae > Anolis > Anolis carolinensis. The sequence continues at coordinate 241,490,543 of NC_085842.1, forward strand.
TAACTGTCAATCCATTATAGAAGAACTATAATTAACTCTTTCACACAATGGCCACAATCCCACACCCCTTCAGCACAGCATAAATATTCGCCAGCAGATATTTACTTTATTTAACCCCTATATACTGAATACCAATATAAAGCAATATATATGAATTAATATATATGGCCTTTAACCATTGTGCAATTACTGTGTGCAGTGCACAAAGACAATGCATATCGACAATGCACATCTGCATGCCACTCCGTGTAATTGAATGCAGTACTGCATGTTTAGTAGGCTTGATCGATCCACGAAAAATTTGATTCTAAACTCGTTTCAAAACTAGAGGAGGGCAGCTTTTCGTTTCTGATGGTATTTCCGAATTTGGCCCCTCAAAAAATTCGAAATTAACGAAAATTCGTTATTTTCTAAATTAATTCGTTAATGGCGGACGCGCATGCGCAATTCCCAAAAACAGCACAGAGGGAGGGGACTTTACAGGACTCTCCCACCCTCATTTTTTGAGTGATCTTCTTCCAACTTGGTACAGTGGTAGAACACATTTAACACTGATAGCTCACCAAAATTTGGAACGTTTCCCTTATCCTCTGATTTTTGGCGAATTTTCATAGCTTTTATAATAAACCATTTTTTAATAATTGCAGAAATCTGTTCCTGGTTTGAAAGTCTTATTTCCTGTTAAATTGGGTTGTCTTTACTGTGAAAGTCATTGTTCTACTTCAGAAACTTTGTTTTTGTGGCTGAAACTTTGTTAAATTGGTGTGTGTGTGATATATACTGTGTATATAGTCCCTGCATAATGTGTGTGTGTGTGTGTGTGTGTGTGTGTATAGGTAAAGGTAAAGGTATCCCTTGACGTTAAGTTCAGTCATGTCTGACTCTGGGGGTTGGTGCTCATCTCCATTTCTAAGCCCAAGAGCCAGTGTTGTCCATAGACACCTCCAAGGTCATGTGGCCGGCATGACTACATGGAGTGCCATTACCTTCCCTCCAGAGCGGTGCCTATTGATCTACTCACATTGGCATGTTTTCAAGCTGCTAGGTTGGCAGAAGCTGGAGCTAACAGCGGGCACTCACTCTGCTCCCGGGATTTGAACCTGGGACCTTTCGGTCTGCAAGTTCAGCAGCTCAGTGCTTTAACACACTTCGCCATCGGGGCTCATGTATATATAATATACATACACATACACACAATGTGGAGAATATGTGGAAAGGTAGATAGATAGATAAGTTGGGAGCCACAGCGAAGGCACCTTCCTGGGAGCAAGGTCTAATAATAATAATAATAATAATAATAATAATAATAATAATAATAATAAATCCCTTACAATATCCAAGATGGCTCACTGCTACAGAATCTTGGGAGGTTTAGTTTGATATGATACCATTATTGGCAGAGAAAGCTAAGCTGTAGGAATTGAAATCCAATCATTTATCCTCCCTATAGAATCAATTTTATATGCATTTTTAGCTACAGAAAAGCTAAAATCAGGACAGTAAAAGAACAACACCCAGAAAATGGGAATTCCAGACAGGAAACAATCAGGGCCAGCTAATACCTCCCAACAAAGGATTCCCCCAGGTAGGAAGCAGCCAGGCTTTGAAGCTGCAAGGCTATTCAATGCTAATCAAGGTGACCAATTGCAACATTCACACTTGCCTCCCACAGACAAGAGTTCTTTCTCCCACCCTGGACCTTCCACAGATATATAAACCCCACTTGCCTAGCTTCGCACAGACGTCAAAACCTCACCGCCGGGCCCCTCTCTGTCTCTCTCGGTCTCTCCATTCCCGGCTCCATCCGCCGCCTTCCCGCCTCACAGAGAGACACCAGGCCTGAGCTGAGGCGAGGCGGCGGCGGCCATTTTCCCCCTCCGTCTTCCTCCTCCTCCTCGGCCTCCTTCCCCCTCGCCCCCTCCCATTGGCTGAGCCCGTGACGCCCCTTTTGCTGAGGGGCAAAAGGAAAGGGCCTGAATGGTGGGAGTTTGGGTGATTTGCAAAAGCTTTTTTTTCCTAACGAAAAAAATGACGACATAACGAAAACGGCCTCTCGCGATTCGAAACCGCGATATCCAGACGTGTGGACAACCAATGCTTCAAAATTGCTTCAAAACAAACGAAAATAACGAATTAATAACGGTTAACGGGGAAAACGAATTATTTGAGCAAGCCTAATGTTTAGTAGTCTCACATTCACATCTATTTACATCACTGTTTGCTGAATATGACCTATGCACATTGCCCAAAAAATTCCTGCTAGTGTACGAGTGCAACTCGTATAGCGCAACTTAGCACTTCATAGGTTATTAATGATTTTTCAGCCCATATGTGAGCTATATATTTTTTAAATTTGTGTTCTCTGACAAATAGCCACACTTCCTCATCTCAGCTAATTCAAAGCTTCTTCATCTCTGAATGCCCTTCTCTCACAAACTTTAATGTTTGTGAGCCTTAGAGGAAAGCAGCAGCATCAGATCTAGTTCTACCATGTCTCAGCCTAGAAGCAGATGAAAAGCCCTCCCTCTACCCCAACTGCCACTCCCTTGGAGAGGGAGGAAAAGCAACCGGCCCCTCCTGGGCGTAATCCGTTTCCTGTCTTCCATTCACTTTCCCCCATGTGTCTATCATGCAGTTTGGAAGCCTGAGAACTGTTAAATCAACAATATGTATACCACTTTCGGAATGTTTTGGCTGAAGGACAGAATATAAATAATCTAAATTAATATTGTATATTACAGGAAACACTTGTCTCCCTTACCGCAATCCTCAATACTTCTTCTAATGTATTCCCAAAAAATTAAGGGATAGAAATATTCTTTTGCAAAAGCCGATGACTGCTGAGATTCTCAGGATGCAAAGCACTGACTGGATACAATATGAAACTGAATGCAAATATACAACTTGCTATAAACTGCTGTCTAGGCTGGAGCTTCATTTGTTATTTTAGGATACTCTAATGCACTAGAATCCTGGCTGGACTAGAAATGATTTTTTTTGGTAATGTGGAAATGTTCTTGTGACCCACTGGAATGCTGGCACCCATAATTACTTCATGTTAGCATAGTAAGATTAATGACAAAACTGAGGAATTTTATATGATATGTGAAGAATGTATTGCTTATCTTAAGAAGAGCCGAGATGTGCAGTGGAAGGTAGGTGATATTTCTAGGGAGGTATTGTGGGAGGTGAAATGTTATAACAGGCCAACATGTTCTTTTTGTAGAATATTTATCAGTAATTCATCATTTAGGTTGTTACTCATATCTACAAAATAACTTCCCCACACTTTTAAATAAGTAAGAACATTTACTAAAAATATATAAATCCTTGAAACAAGATCTCCCATGACTTGGCTTTGGTTTCGTGTTTATTTTCTAATTTGTGTAAAATTTGTTTGTTTGTTGGTATCTGTGCCAACTCTTAAGAATGAGAACATACACTATTTTCCTATAAAAATACTTTCCCCCATCTCCATTATATTAATATGGTAAATGTATATAGTTATTATATGCAAGATATAATAATGTCTATGCCACTGGCCCTAGTTACTTCTTTCTTATGGTGTCTCTTATACATTCTTATGCTGTGCATTGGACATTTGCAGTACACATTTGCTGAGATCAATTTACTAGAAATAAATATCAGATTAGGAATCAGTGACAGATTTGTGTTTCCCAAGGAATGACTTCAGTTCTTCTGCTTGAAGTTACAGACATGGAACAATTCTTTGGCTCGTCACTTTCTGTTTCCAAAAAAATAAAATAAAAAAGACGTAGTAGACCTAAAAAAGGCCTGACAGAAGAGAAAAATTATGTTTAAATAGAAAATCAAATCCATCCCATAAGAAGCTTCTGAATGTCATGGTTTGTGATGGGTAAAACATTCAGTGCTGTTGGCAGGGAGACCCCTCCAAGTTTTAAAGAAGGATAAAAGAGCCCTTAAAGAGTAGACATTACCTACAATTTCCCTCTCTCTGATCTTGTCATGCAGCCAATACTCCTTTTGTCCCACTATCCAAGATTGGAAGTTCTAGTCTTGGAAAGAAGCCATAGTTGAAATGTCCACCTTAAGTGTAAGAGGGCTTGGAGACCAAGTTTTCTTCTCCAAGGTTGAGAAGCCATCCACATATCCCTGTTGGGTTGTCACTATCTATCGTATGACTGACAGAACATGTGAGCCCATTTGGAGTACTAAGGTCATTTGGAGAGGGCCTTCTCTTTGTCCCGCCACCATTGTTTGGATGGGAAAAAGTGAGAGGACGTTCTCATTAGCTGCTCTCAGTTGTTGGAACTCATCCCTGGAGAAGCCAGAATGGCTCTGTCCTTGATCTCCTTCCAGATGAATTAGATAAAAGCATTTTTATGCTATCACGTGTTTCAAAACTGACTGGGATGGGTTTTTAATGCTGCACAGTTCTGTTTTTAAGGTTTGTGTATGATCTTTTAATGAATTGCAATGTTTTTAATGCTTAATATGGGGACTTTATTCATTGTTCGGTCACTTTTTAAAAAATACTTAAATTTATAATTTCCTCAATGACTTTTTATAATTTTCATCTGTGTTGTTTTTGAGTGTGTTGTTGAGATAAAGGTAGGATATATAAAGATAGGATATATAAATGAACCTTACTATAATAATGATGACAACAACAACAGTGTTCATAAGCCTACAAGACTGCAGACTTGCTTTTGTTTATGTTTATATGGCCCATTTTAAATATTATTTTTAAGATGAATTTTAAAGAGTAGGGTAGCATTTCAACCTGAATGCATATATAGCTTGCCTGATTTATTAGGATCTAGTCTTAATAGCTTGGTGCTATAAAAATAAAATGAGTGTTTTAAAAAAAGAAAAGGCATGACATTCCTATTGCTCATGTTAAATATTAGCTAGTAGGTATAGTTAGCCAATAACTTTTTCCTTATGCAAAATAAGACTTTAAAACACCAAACAATTTTTCAGGAAATAGATTCTATCAGTGGATTGTTGCTAAGGCAAGTAAAATACAGGAGGGAAAACAGATATTCAAACATTTGATAAAGTAAAATCTGCCTTAGGTTCCAATATGCAGGGGTTAATTTCTCCCTCCTCCCCGTTTTATTCCTCGATATTTTATGAGGCATTCTTGTTTCAGTCCTTAGAAACCTCAGTGTTTTCATTTGCCCATACTCGGCAACTAAATTGTATTTCCATAGAAGGAGGTGATCTCATTGCTGTCTGCTTTGAACCAGCCAAGTTAATTACCTGCGGAGTATTGTTTGCACTGGTCAGTGCTGGATAATTTCTTGCCCCAGTTCCACTTGAAGAGAGACATTGTTCTTTGTGCTTCTTTGTCAGATTCTTGCAGGCATTGCTGAGAGTGTATGCCTGATTACATCATGGCACTGAGTTGCAAACAAGCCTTGGAAATGATGGCTGCCTAATTTACTATGGATACTTTGGAAAGCAAAATGCAAAAGAAGATGCCATTGCAAGAGATGACGCATTAAGGAGCTCTGAGTTACCACTTCCTGTAACAAAAAGCAAGTTTATAATATCAATGCTTCTCCAAGATCAAACGGGTGATTCCCTCAAACCCTGTCCCATGTATGAGTGACCAGTGGAAGTGAATCACAGATGTATATCCCTTAGGATTCTTTATTGGTCATCATAAAATGTTGGTTTAGTTCTAGCTACTGTTTTTGGCTCCTGCTCTGCTTGTTATTATTTGGGACTGAAAGATACTGCCATGAATTGCCTCTGGTTCTAAGAATTTTACTTCAGTATCCTTCCACATTCACTGGGATTAGGGGCACAGGACCCATCTTGAGAGTGATTTTTTTATTTGCTGAGAGAACACTTTTCTAGGAATTTTGGTACTCCAACACAACTTTATGGCCAATGTCTGGCTGATATTGACCATAGAATCGCACTGGAATATCTAGAAATTTGGGAGGTTGTGTTGTGTTTTAAATGTTGGACTTTGAATTCTTTCTTTATTTTGGTGTACTTGTATTTATATTTGTATACATAATGATATATCTTGGAAATGGGACCCAAGTCTAAACACAAATTTAATTCATCTTTCCTATCTACATAGACAGAACTTGAGGAGCCCCCAGTGCGCAATGGGTTAAACCCTTGTGCCGACAGGACTTCTGGCTGAAAGGTTGGCAGTTCAAATCTGGGGAGTGGGATGAGCTCTCGTCTGTCAGACCCAGCTTCCCATATGTGGACATGAGAGAAGCCTCCCACAGGATGGCAAAACATCCGGGTATCCCTTGGGCAACGTCATTGTAGATGGCCAATTCTCTCACACCAGAAGTGACTTTCAGTTTCTCAAGTCATTCCTGACATGAAAAAAACCCTAGAAGTTAATTTTATATAACATTTTAATCATTTTGTGCCCAAAACAAAGTTTAATCAGAAAGAAAAGGTGTCGCTATCCCAGCTACCTATGTGGATAATGTTGGATTCTGGAATATTTAAGATTTCAGAAATCCAGATCAGGGGTGTTCAGTGTCAACAAATAACAGAATCTGGACATGATCAGATCAATATAGAATTGAGCACAATTAAAAATGCAATGAAATCAGCAAAATTTAAGAAAGAATAAACTCGGTTGCAGTGCTTGAAAATGAAGAATACCCCTCAATCTTTCTTAAATATACAAATTTCTAAAATACAAGAGAAAAAGACACACAGAGAGAAAATCTTAACTTGTTGCCTAAAGATGATAATGAAATCCTTCAGAGGGAGATTGAAGAAGCAAGTGTGTCAAGGAAGATCAGGCTTCATGTGAAGCTTCTAGTTTAACCATTGTGTCCATCCAATTCAGTGATTTGCAAACTTTGGTCCTCCAAGTTTTTTGTACTTCAATCCCAGAAAGCCTAACTGTCCTGGCCAACAGTCAGAAATTCTGAAAACTGAAGTTTCAGACATCTTGAGAACCAAAGTTGGGGAGCCAGTGATCTAACACATCCAAAGTTTAGAAGAGATATTTTTTGGACTTCCCCTCCCACAACCCCACAGGCATCACAACCACACTCTTAGGGGATTCTAGGAGTTGTAAACAACAGAAATAGGCTTTGTGATCTCTACTCAAATCTGTCCTTTATCCCAATCTTCCCACTGGATGAGTGATGTATTTCATGCAATTCTTCCATCACTAGGCACAAGAGAGAACTTTTAACATCTTCAGGTTTTGCTCAGAAAGGCAGAAGGTGTACTAGTTTTTATCAACAAAGCCTGGGGGTAAGATAAAAAGAACCCCATTGAAGGGGAAAATATTTGTTGCATGAAACAAATAGTGTAAGCTTCTGGAAACTCAAATACTAATTAAACAAAAACAAATATCGTAAGCTGCAGCCATCAAGAAAATACAAATCTTTCTAAAAGCTACATTCTTTGAAGATCATTGAAGAATTTAGTTGCATGTCAGAGATGACGGGAGCTTAGATATTAACTAACCAGAGAGTAGAAACAACAAAATAGGCAGGCTGAGGAATGAGGAACTGGGCAGATTAAAACATTTCCGCAGAGTATTTTGCTGTTTGCATTTGTTAATTATTAATGCTTAATTATTGATGAAGTCAGTTTTGATTTATGTATAGAGAGACTCAGCTTGGAATGAAACTTTGTCTTATTTGCCATGACTCCACTTTGCAGTTTTTGAGAGTATCTTCTTGTTGACGTCTCAAGAGTGGCTCCCAGTAGCTCTCATTGAGATATATTGCTGTCAGATAAATGACATGAGAAGCGATTAGAAAAATCTCAGTCAGCTTTGGGTGAGATAAAATAATGCCATGCAGCAAATCATTTGAAGATCAATTTGAAGAAGATCCATGGATACTCAAGTCCCATTATGTTCAGTGAAGTAGTATAATGATGTAGAAAAGGACCAAGATCAAGTTTTGCTTTTTAGATTTTTAATATATATTTTCGAATCATGAATGTTTTTTTAAAATTGTGTCAGAACCAAATTGAGACTGCAAGTCGCTTCTGGTGTGAGAGAATTGGCCATCTACAGAAACGTTGCCCAGGGGATGCCCAGATATGTTACCATCCTGCTGGGAGGCTTCTCTCATGTCCCTGTATGGGAAGCTAGGGCTGACAAACTGGAACTCACCCCGTCATGCGGATTTGAACCGCCAACCTTCAGGTCAGCAGTTCAGCTGGCACAAGGGTTTAACCCATTGCGCCACCGCGGCCCCATATGATGAATGGTGGAATCTGTGTACACAATTCATGGATGTAGAGGGACAACTATATTTTGTACAAATTATGCAAAACATGCTGATCCCGTCCTTCACAAAAGTTGCATTTTGAACAATGACCAGTGTATTATGAGAAAAATGCATTGCATCCTATAGAAAAGTTATTGATTTTTATGGTGAAAACATTTGGCTGTTCTAGTAGGCCTATGTAGATTATGACTCCATCCTATGGGAATTTCTTTTGGTGCCAGAGCTCGCTGACAGAGAAGGATAGATATCTCACAAAGATCCAAATCCCAGACTTCCATAACATTGAGCCGTTGCATGTAATGTGGCATCAAACTGCTATAATTCTGTAGTCTGCATACAGCCTTGCTTTCTGTATAGTGCACTGATAGTATCAGATGGATTTGCTAGTCTTAAAAAAGGGGTAAGCATCTGAGGACTAATTTGAATATGATGACAGTTAATGTGACTGGAAATCTCTTATCTATGGTTGCATTGCATCTGGCTGATTTCAGTTGAAAAGGCTTTTAACTTTTGATAACATGTATAACATAGGTACTTTAAAACTGTATTTATACTGTTAAGTTCTTTTTTTACACAGTTGCTTTTAGAAAATCTTTATAAAGCAATATGAGACAGACTTATTAAAAATTGTAGATGAAACAATTGCACAGAAACAGATTGTTTCTCAAATGATTCCACTTTTATAAATACATAATTATTCTTTAATTTATTCTAAATATGTGGCTATTTATATATGACATACTTTAAATGCTCTGGACTGGAAGAGTTGCAAGATTGCGTATCAAAAGTGTGGGTATTATGTGTCTCTGACTGCTAATATGTATGACATTTTGACATTTAACTCCTGATGAGCTCATGTTTAATCAGGTACAAGCTGTCTAATTACACGGTTTCAAATTTTCCAATTGAACAAGTTAGACAGTGTGATGTTGTCACCACCCTGAAAAGAAACCTGATAGCCTCAATGTCATGGGCTAAATGTTTGAAATTCAGGTTCAATGACTGTCACCTTTATTTAACAATGGCAGATAGTATGTAAGTGGCACTGGTTTGTTATGCAGGAAGCAGGGAAGTTTCTGTGCATTTTGCCAAGATTCTGAGATATCGCACCAAACAAAGTGAGGCTGTTCTCTTCAAGGCTATGTGCTTTTTGTTTTAAAATCTCCAACAAGTTTAGATCATTAAATTATGTTTCTTTCTTTTTAAATGCCTTGGAGTCCTGTCCTCCCTTTTGTGCACAGTATTTGCTAGTTTTCAAAAGTTAGATGCAATATCCAATGAGAGTAGACTTCCTCCCCAAAATTCTCCAAACTTGGGGAAAGCTCAAATTGTTCATCATCTGACTAATGAAAGATTTTATCAAATGGAGCATGCGTTTGGAGGTTTGAAAATGTGCCATGGCACGAGTTAGCTTTATTGGTTAACTTTATTAGTGTTGCCAGCCCCCAAGGATGTTTTCTGAAACACTGGGCTTGATCAAAAATAAATATACAGTCACTTTCTGGTTTCTTGGCACACTTGGCTTTAACTTTTGCATAGTTCTAGGTGTAAAAGATTAGGAGGTTAGAAAGAAAGTTGTCTCCGCTTACTTTTCTTTCTTATTACCTTTTACATTCCCTCGCTGTTTCACAACCAGTTTAGTGCCCACTTTATGCTTGATGTTTGTTGAATAACGATAATGATATGTACAACCTCTTTACCTCTGAGTCCCCCAATTAGTGTACAGTGGGAAGACAAGATGAATCTTAAGAATGGCATCAGTAATAAGAACAAAATTAATAGTAGCAGATAAAATGAAAATGCCGGCATAAAAACTACTATTGAAAATCATCAACTGGTCTCCACTGTCCTTCTAAAACTTTATCACACAAGACTCTTCTCCCACTATTGCCAAAATTTCTGTCTACAGACAATCCCCAAGTTGTGAACAAGATAGGCTCTATAGATTTGTTTTTAAGTTGAATTTGTATGTAAATTGGAACAGGTGCATTTTTAAGTGTAACTCCAGCCACACACACACAAGCTTTGGATTGCATATGGAAGGGCTGACACCACTGTCATGTTTGTTTTGTTGTCTGTGCTCTTGTTCAAAAGATTTCACTTCACTTTCTGTCCCAATGACAATCAGATTTTGAAAATTTTGGCTTGTGGAAACAAGGATTGGTGATAAGGCTTCGGTTGAGGCACCTTTTCCCCATGATAACTCCTTCAGGAGTGCATTTCCCTTCCTAGGGGCTGATTTCTATCACTTCCTGTTGTCTCATCCCTGTTCTTAATTATGAGTTGTTTGTAAGTCGGGTAATCAGAATTGTTTTTTTTCTTATTGCACCTGTCTGGGATTGCAATTGTCATTTGTGATAATGCACATGATGTTTATATTTTAGCATTGTGTTATCATATTAGTTTGCTATAGATAATAAATGTACTTTATTTATATTCCGCTCTATCTCCCCGAAGGGACTCTGAGCGGATTACATATACATATATGGTAAACATTCAATGCTGTTATACAATTAACAAAGACAGACAGTACATAAACAGAGGCAAGGCTTCCCTCTTTTTTCATCTCTGGCATCTGGAGGCTGTTCTCGACTTGGAAATGGGGAAGTGCTGTTATTCCATTCTCCATGCCGTGGAGCCTGTTGTCCATGGACGCCTTCCTGATCGAACTGCTGGCATGTTTCTCAGGGGTACCTTTTACCTCCCCTCCAAAGCAGTACCTATTTACTCACATTGCTGTTTTCAAACTGATAGGTAGGCAGAAGCTAGGCTGACAGCGGGAGCTCACCCTGCTTGCAGCTTGAACTGCTGTCCGTTCCTGGAAGGTGTAGGACCCAAGAAATAGGCTCACACCGCTGGTCGCAATGGAAAACTTTATTGAATCCGCCTTGCCAAGATGACTGCAAAAGCTTTTACTGACCCTCTTCCGCTTTTCCCCTCAGTATATGGGGTTGTTGCCTTCCCCCTCCTCCTTCTCCATCCACACCTCCCTTTCCTTTTGTCCTTTCCCACGTTTGAAGACCAGACCCTGTCATAAATCAGCCTATCCCGCCAAATGGTCTCCTTCCTCTGTCCTCTTGTAGTCAGGCTGCGAAAAGACCAGCTTTGCTGATGCTGTTCTTTGTTGCACCCTGACATGACTCCCCCCTTCGGACGACGACCCTGCGGGGAGAGACAAAGTTCCGACAAGCTGAGGACAACAGCAGCAGAAAAAGCCAGGAGAAGGAAAGAAGAAGGAGAGAGAGAGTCCAACCCCCCCCCCCTTTTCGGGATCATGGTCCAGGTTTATGGGGAAACTTTGTGTGAAACTGTTTTCTCAACTTTGGGGCTTTAACATGCTCTGCTGCTACCCATTCCGGGTGTAAGGTCTGTGAAGACCATTGGACCAAGTAGTACAGTTTCCCCCGAGACTTCTTGGAGTCCAGGATATCCTTGATTTCAAAATGGGTGTGTGCCCCCACCATAATGGGGACCGGATCTGCCCCCGGTTTACTCCATCTGTGAGTGTTTGGCGCTGGTTTCAGCAGGCTAACATGAAACACTGGGTGCACCTTGCGCCATCTATGAGGCAATTGTAACCGTACTGTCACTGGGTTCACAACGGCCGAAATGGGAAAGGGACCAACATATCGTGGGCTCAGCTTCCGGGATGGTTGTGTGGATTTCAGGTGCTTTGTCGACAAGTACACCAACTCCCCCACTTTGTAGTCCGGTGGTGCTGTTCTCTTTCTATCTGCATATTTCTTGTAATCCACTTTGGCGGTGCGCAAGGCCTCCTGAACTGAAGGCCAAGCGGCAGCGATCTTCTCGCCCCAATTCCCTGGCTTCTCGTCAGAAGGCAACTCCTTTTGCAGTGCGGGGAATGGCGGAAAATCTCTGCCGTTCACAACTTTAAACGGCGAGACCCCAGTGGACGCGTGATCCGAATTATTAATGCAATATTCGGCAAGTGGTAGCATCGAGGACCATTGATCTTGCTGGTACGTGCTGTAGCAACGGAGGAACTGCTGAAGGGTCTTCTGAACCCGTTCGGTGGCTCCGTCTGTTTCTGGATGGAAGGCCGTGCTCAGGGCCCTTTCAGTTCCTAAAATACCCAGGAAAGACTTCCAAAACCTCGATGTGAACTGAGAGCCCCTGTCACTTATGATCCGCTTGGGACACCCGTGCAGGCGGAACACGTGTTGCAGAAACAATTTGGCCAACTCGGGTGCCGTTGGAAGTCTCTTAAGGGCCACGAAGTGAGCTTGTTTGGAGAACAGGTCAATTATAGTCCAGATTGTGTTGAAACCATTGCTGTTGGGCAGGTCTACCACAAAGTCCATAGCTATATCCGTCCACGGTCTCGAGGGGTCTGCTACTGATTGCAACAATCCTTCCGGTCTGCCCACCTTTTGTTTTGCCATAGCGCACACTGGGCATTCCTGCAAATAACCCTTTACATCCTTGCGTATGGTTGGCCACCAGAATTGTCTATTCAACAGTTTCAGAGTTTTTGTAAACCCAAAATGACCAGCGAGCTTGGAGTCGTGTGCTTGGGCCAGCACCCTCCCCCGAAGTTCCTCCGGTACATAGTATTTGGAACCGTGAGTCCACAATCCCCCTGTTTGAGACAGTTCATCCCTATGAGACTGGAGCCAGGGGTCTGCATCTGCAGCTAGCCTCAATTCCTGGGACAGTTCGTGTGGTTGGCCACTAGGTGGGGGCTTTTCCTTCGCTGTGGCTCTTGTCTGCACCATCAAACCCAGTTGTTCTTTCGTGAACACAGTTCCGACTTCCCCCAGGGCCGAATAGTTTGCATCGGGCATTCGAGATAGGGCATCTGCCATCCTGTTCTGGGTCCCCGGAAAGAACTTCAGCTTAAAATTGAAACGGTTAAAGAACTGTGCCCATCGCAGTTGTTTTGCATTCAGCCTTTGAGGGGTACGTAAAGCTTGCAGATTCTTGTGATCAGTCCATACCTCAAATTGGGCCTCGGTTCCCTCCAAGAAATGCCTCCAATGGGATAGGGCAGCCTTCACTGCGAAGGCCTCCTTCTCCCACACCCGCCAATTCCGTTCCTTTTCCGTGAACTTTCTTGATAAATAAGCACACGGTCTTAGAGCACCCTCATCATCGGCCTGCAACAGTATTGCTCCATAGGCCGCCTCTGATGCATCACAATGAACCACGAAAGGTTTGTCCCGTTGGGCATGAACTAATATGGGTTGACTTGTGAACCTCCTTTTTAATTCCTCAAACGCCTCTTGGCACTCAGGCGTCCAGTTCAGTTTCGCACCCGGAGTCTTAGTCTTACGAGTCTCCCCCACTCCCTTAGTCTTTAGTAATTCTGTCAAAGGCAAAGACAGCTTGGCAAAGTCTTTGATGAACTGTCTATAGAAATTTGCAAAGCCTAGGAATCCCTGCAGCTGTCTTCGAGTCCTTGGAGGCTCCCACGCCAATACATCCTGCACCTTGGCGGGGTCCATAGCTAGGCCTTTTGTGGAAATGCGGAACCCCAAGTAGTCCAACTCCGTTTTGTGGAATTCACACTTGGAGAGTTTGGCATAAAGCTGATTCTCCTTTAATCTCCGCAAGACTTCTCGAGTCAGCCTAATGTGTTCAGCCAGTGATTTACTGTACAAAAGGATGTCATCGAGATATATAATAACCCCCTTATATAGCATGTCACGAAAGGTCTCATTTATGAACTGCATGAACACCTTTGGACCTCCGCACAAGCCAAAAGGTAAAACTTTAAAATGGTACTGCCCAAGGTGACAATTAAAAGCCGTCTTCCAACAGTCTTCATCTTTGATTCGAATCCTATAAAAAGCCTCCCGCAAGTCCAGTTTGGTAAAGATGCATGCCTCGCCCAATTGCGCCAACATCTCTGACATTAGGGGAAGCGGGTATTGGTTTGTGGTGGATATTGCGTTAAGATCTCTATAATCCACGACCAATCTTAGGCCGTCTGCTTTTGGCCTGAAAAATACTGGCGCTGCCATGGGGGACTGAGATGGCTCGATGAAGCCTCTCTCTATATTTTTGTCAATAAATTCTCTGAGTGCCCTTTTCTCTGGTTCCGACATTGCATAGAGTTTTGGCTTAGGTAGTTTGGCATTGGGGTCTATTTCAATTGCACAGTCCGTCTTCCTATGAGGGGGCAACTGGTCACACGCCTTCTCACTGAACACCTCTGCGAATTCATGGTAGACTCTAGGAACGCTTTCCAATGGTACCCCCTGTGACGTGGCTGCTATCGCCTCCTCTGTCTCCAGTACCTCTATGTCTTTCGGGGTACTCTCAAAATTGCAATTTCCATCCCAGAAAGTAAATGTCTCCCTTTTCCAGTCAATCTGAGGGTTTTGCCATCTCAGTGCCATTGTTGAAATCACAAATTGCAATGTCTCAGCATGAGAACCCATAGTCATTCTTAAAAACCCTGTTTTTTCTGTTACTGGGACTCCGTATGCTGGGCTACCATCCAATTGTGCGAAGACTACTGGTGTCTTTAGTGGGTTTGGCTCCACCCCCAACCTGTTTGCTAGTTCGGGAGTAATTAGGCATCTCGTGCACCCACAGTCCAACATAGCATCTGCCTCTACCTGAATCCCTGTCTCTGGGTTCAACAGCCTCACTCTGACTCTCACAATGTCACAATTTACTCTTCTCAACTCACCCCCTTCGCCCTCTGGTGGTTCGATCTGTTTCCGGGCGTTCAAAACAGATCCCGGTCGTTTCCCGGTAACTCCAGGTCCTCCGCTTCCTCCATCTCTTCTGCCTGAAGCTGCCCTGGGGCTAAAGCCGTTTCCGTTGCCATGGCAGCTTTCCCTTTTGCTAGTTTGGAGTTCTGGTGGGGCGGCTTCTGGCTGTGAAGCCACTCTCCTTTTGTCTCCCCGCCTGTCCCTTTTCGGACACTCTGCCGCTCGATGTCCCTCGCGCCCGCAAGCGAAGCAGGCCCCCCTCCCTGCTCTCCTCTCCCTGCTGGTCGACCTTCCGCGACGAGGGGAGAAGCGCCGTGTTGCTGCTGTCGGGGGTTTGATTCTGTTGCTCTCCCTTGGACGACGAGAGATTTGCTGTTGGTCCACCTCCACGCGCCCCGCTAACAAAATCCAGTCCTCCAAGTCTCTTGGATTTCCTCTGTGTAAAGCCCACTCGAGCACCTCAGAGCGTAAACCAGCCCTGAAATATTCCAGTTTGGTGGTGTCGGACCAGTCCCTAATCTTCCCCGCTGTGGTTTTAAATTCCAGGGCGTATTCTGACACCGTCCTTCCTCCCTGGTATATCCTTTTGAGTTGGGCCTTCGCCCTCTCCTCTGCCAAAGGGTCTTCGAATCTCTCACGGAGGGCTCTTAGGAAATCCTCCAGGCAGGCTAACTCCCGGGCACCAGTATCATACATCTGCATTAGCCAGTCTGCAGCTGCTTCTTTCAAGTTTGCCCCCACCGTGTGGATTTTTGCGCTTTCTGAAGGGAATTGGTCCCCAAAATCCTCCATGAAGTGTCTTACGTTTGTAATGAAATAAGACAGCTGTTTGGGGTCCCCGTTGAACTTCACCCGAAATTCTCCCTTCCCAGGCATTTGGCTCCTTCCTGACAGGCCCGTGGGGAAAACTGATGTCCCCTGCTGAGACATCTCATCCTCATAGTCCTGTGGACCCTCCCCGGCAAAGGGACGGGGTCCAGTGCCTCTCCCGGGCAGCCCTCTCCTCTGCTCCCTTTGCTCGACTGTCGCCCTCCAGGACTCGTTTACCTGCCGCTGCATCAGATCCATCTGTCGAGAGAAAGTTTCAAACATTTTCTCCATCGCATCTAATCTCCTCTCCATCCTTCTCATCTCCGGGGCTCCCTCTCCATCTCGCTGCCAATCTCCTCCCATCTGGATCTTCCGTCTCACCGTCACTCCCCTGCCTGTGGGTAACTGGGTGGAGGTCAGCGGCTTCCACGACGGGTCCGAGGGGTCTGTCCCCCCTTCGCTCAACGCTGGCGATGGGTTCCTTTCCTCTCTCAACTCCTCGGCACCTCGAGGGTTCGCCTGTTCTTCTTCCAGGAAGAGGAATTCCTTCATGGTTTCTCCTCCATCAGGGTTCATGCTCTCACCGGAGAGACCTTTCCTCACGGGATGAGCCGAAAAAAAAAGGGAGTAAAAGCTTAATGTCCGTTCCTGGAAGGTGTAGGACCCAAGAAATAGGCTCACACCGCTGGTCGCAATGGAAAACTTTATTGAATCCGCCTTGCCAAGATGACTGCAAAAGCTTTTACTGACCCTCTTCCGCTTTTCCCCTCAGTATATGGGGTTGTTGCCTTCCCCCTCCTCCTTCTCCATCCACACCTCCCTTTCCTTTTGTCCTTTCCCACGTTTGAAGACCAGACCCTGTCATAAATCAGCCTATCCCGCCAAATGGTCTCCTTCCTCTGTCCTCTTGTAGTCAGGCTGCGAAAAGACCAGCTTTGCTGATGCTGTTCTTTGTTGCACCCTGACAACTGCCTATCTTCCAGTTGGCAAGATCTTCTATAGCAGGCAGTTTGACCCACTGTTCTAGCCGCGGTCCTAGATGCATCATCTCTGTAAGGATACATTAGTATAATTATAGTATTTTAGCATTATTATTCACTCTTGTTTACTAAAAATGTTTTTCCAATATTTGCCTAGCTTTTACCAAGAAATACGAATCAGAAAATTATACAGTATTAAATTGGTTTACTAGGGAACTAAAAGCCATTTTTTTCTGGAATAAAATGAGAGCTATAATCAATTGCTGCATTATTGCTCAAATCATATTCCCCACATTACCACAGTAATGTTTTTAATGTGAGCACCTGAGGATGGGACAACGTTTGTTTCAAAATTAATCATTAAACACACATCTTGAAATGATGAGATTCTCACGTTTTCTTATGAAAAAGAACATCAAGTCTTTTATGCTTGTGAGCATATAGATGTGTGTAAGCATTATAGTATAATTCAGGCATGGGCAAACTTCAGCCCTCCAGGTGTTTTGGACTTTGACTCCCACAATTCTACAATTCCTAACAGTCAGAAGTTGTGGGAGTTGAAGTCCAAAATACCTGGAGGGCCAAAGTTTTCCCATGCCTGGTTTAATTGATATATTTCATCTATGATCTCTAAGATTGCATATTTGTCCAGTCTTCAGATTCATAAATTGCAGGAAATTCATGAATTTCCTATAATTTATGGGGGGAAATAGCAACAAATGAATACAATATCTAGAAAAGCATGTTTGAAATATAGTACATTGTTTTACAGAAGTCAAAAACCGGAGGACATTTTTTCCTTTACATTTTTGCTCATACTGTTAAATTAATCTCATGTAGATTTTTTTAAAAATTACATGAACTCTGTAAAAAATTTAAATGTGAATAATTAGATTTGTAACTCTCAGCCTGATCTGCTCAAAAAGAAATTCTTTTGAGCCATAGATAGAACAAAAGAAGAAAGGAGGATCTGTAAAACTGATCAAACAACCGTAGTTAATGTTTTATCAAATAGTTTTTCCAATTCGCTGTGCATTGTTCTCTTTTATTTTAAAAATCAACATTTCATCTTTCTATGGGTGAGATTATTCACAGTTATGTTCATCCTTTCTTTCATTCTCTGTCTCTTTCTCTCAGAACATAACAACAATAACCCTAAGTAACAACATTTGAAAGATTTTTTGTTTCTGGTTTGAAAGTGTTATTCCTGTTTAATTGTGTGGTACTTACTTTGAAAGTAAGGAGCCATAGTGGCGCAATGAGTTAAAACCTTGTGCGGGCTGAACTGCTGACCGGAAGGTTGGGTGGCTGACCTAAAGGTTGCCAGTTCAAATCCACAAGACGTGGTGAGCTCTCATCTGTCAGCTCTAGCTTGCGGGGACATGAGAGAAGCCTCCCAGCAACAAATCCGGGCGTCCCCTGGGCAATGTCTGCAGACAGCCAATTTTCTCACACCAGAAGCAACTTGCAAGTCTTAAAAAACTTTGAAATTAATTGTTATACTCCAGAAACTTCATTTTTATGGCTACCACAATGTTGAATTGGTTGAGACTCAATGAGATATTCATTGAAAAACTATAGCAAAATGTGCTGCAGGATGTCTCGTAGTTTAATAAATTTTTATGATAGAACCAATTAGGAAATGATGGTTATAATCCAGGAACAAAAATTTATACATAAGTATAAATAACAAGGTGTAAATAACTTGAAGATTTTCCCCTGTCTTCCAAGTAAAGGTGTGGATTAACTAGTTCATCAACTGCTCAGAGAATAAAATAAAAATGATAAATAGTTTTATGAACATGTTCTCACATGTGAAAAGCATGACTTAAAGTTTTACCCGATTTCTCTGTTTCTAGGGGGTCTTGCCTGTGGGCCTCGGTGCAAGTCCATTGGAAAAAGCAGCTGCAACAATTTAATTGTTACCAGCAGTCCAATGATGGTTCAGAGACTGGGACCTCCATCTCCTCCAGCACAACAGGTCTCAACGGGATGCAACCAAATCAGCCCTAGTTTACAGAAGGCTATGAATGCTGCAAACCTAAATATACCTCCATCTGATACAAGGTCTTGAGTTACATTTCTTCTATTTAGTTTCCATGCCAGATCAGACCTTTGCATCTTTCGCTTTAGAACAGGATGGCCTGTCTGTTGATGACAAAAAATGACACCCAAAAATCATTTCAGGTCTTTTTTAGATTAATTTTATTTCTGTTTTGGGGTAGGAGTCTGGCAAAATTACATTAATGGACAAACAGGTCTGCACGAGGTCTGTTTTTGACTAAGAGGATGAATATGTGTGTATGTATGTATGTATGTATATATGTGTGTGTGATATCTATCTATCTATCTATCTATCTATCTATCTATCTATCTATATCTATCTATCTATCTATCAGAGTTTGGTGCAAGGCTGGAACTGCCAAGAGCTTCAAAAGACCTCCAACCTTCAGCCCATGGGCTGTGTGATTTCTACCCTGCTTTAAAATGGACTTTCTTCATTCTTGTATATAGTTGTGTGTATGAATGAAAAAGGGCAATTCAAATGCACATACAGACAATACATACAGTGGGAGCTATGGTCTGGGACTAATACAAATGTCAAAAGTCCTGCCATTGAGATATCTTGCCTAGGTCAAGATTACACAATTAAATTTATAGATGCTGATGTTCAATATGACTTCTCTAGAATTATTCACAAGATGCAGGAGTTTTGAACTGTAATGACATTAAAAAACTTTGAAAAGTTTAATAGAACCTTGATATATAGTCTATCATATCAGTGGATTGTATCTAATAATGAATGTCTGGTCCTCAATTCTGACTGAATACAAGTTTCTACTAATTATCTAATGCTAATGCAGCTGCTTGCTTCACATCTCTGCTTTTTCCTGAGGACTTTGCAACTTTCAAAAGAGGCTTGGGAGAGTACGCTCAGGGCTGCATTGGGAAGAAAGGGCAATTTTTTGTGGATTGTCTTTACACTAGCACAGTGCTCAATTCCATTCAATATTGTTAGTGTACATTTGTATAATAACTCTGCACATAGACTTTAAATATAAAAAAACCAAAGGCCAGCAATTAACAATTAGATTTTAATTGTCAGATTTTGTTTAGTCATCTGTTTAATATAATCACCAAGAGCTTGATTTTAAGTTTCTAAAACTGAATTCTTGCTTGTCTTTACTGCAGATCCCTGATGTCACGGGAATCTTTGGCATCCACAACATTAAGCCTATCTGAAAGTCAATCAATACAGAATGTCAAACAAGAATGGCTTCACGGTTATAGGATTTTTCCTTCTTTTCCTTCCAATCAAGGCTCACAAAACAGCAGTGAGTCAGGTGATATACCAAGTGTCACATCCGGCATGTCCATGTCCAACAACGTTTCTAACTCATTGCCATCTTACCTGTTTGGTGTGGAGAGCAGTCATTCACCTTATCCTAACCCCCACCATTCTTCAGCAAGGTCTCATTCAGCCAAAAAGAGGGCCCTCTCCCTGTCCCCTTTGTCTGATGGCATTGGGATTGACTTCAATACAATCATCCGCACATCTCCCACCTCTCTTGTTGCTTACATAAATGGTTCAAGGACATCTCCATCAAACCTGTCTCCTCAGCCTGAGGTCTATGGGCATTTCTTGGGAATAAGAGGAAGTTGCATCCCCCAAACATGCTCGATTCCTAATCCCAAAAAAAGACTTTTAGTGGCTAATGGCACTGTCACCTTCCCAGGGTACCATGAAAATGGAAATACTGAATACCAACGCATGCAACAGTTGGAGCAAAACATCCTGCAGCCAGTGGTCACAAACAACATGGTGGTTCAACAAGGTATTTCCCTTCTAGACAACCAATCTGTGGGTATGTTAAAGAGTGGGTGTATGGATAGTTTTTCTGGAAACACCAATGAGACATCCTCTGCTTCTCCGTTGACTACTCCTGTTCTTCCTCTGCCACATGGCCCACCACCTCCATACCATGCACATCAGCATGAACTCATAAACCATTCTCACCAGCTTTCCTTGACACCATCCATCCAAGGTTCTCTGTTAGATGATGATGGTGAACTGGATGATTTTAATGGCAAACACTGTTGTCGCTGGATAGACTGCAATGCTACCTATGACTTGCAAGAAGAACTTGTACGGCATATAGAGAAAGTTCACATAGACCAAAGGAAAGGAGAGGATTTCACTTGTTTCTGGGCTGGGTGCCCGCGAAGATACAAGCCATTTAATGCCCGCTACAAACTTCTGATTCACATGAGAGTGCATTCAGGAGAGAAGCCAAACAAATGTACGGTAAGTGTAACATTTCTTAGGTAGATAACATTTTTATTACGTATACAAGACTAAAGGAAATAACATTTAATGTTGCTTGTATCACTTGTTTTCGGGAGGAGGGAGGGAAGCAACATTTGTTTATGATCAAATTAATTGACTTTTCATATGCATGGAAAGACAAGTTTTAACTTCTGATACTTCAGCAGAGTTAGAACAAAGGATTTCATCTACTTATCTTTACTGTGAGTCACACAGTAAATGAAATGTTTTTGTTTTTGTTTGAAATGTTCCTGTTTGATTTAGATTTAAAACAGAACTCCCAGGCTACAATCTCTGAACATCTTACCCCACAAATATTAAATGAGCTTGCCCAGGAAAAGATATTAAGTTACACGAGACTCAGGATTGTTTTGTGAACCAGCACTTCTTTATAGCTAGTGTTAGAAACACAGAAAGTGGGAGTCTTCCAAGATCTAGGAATGGAAGGATTTGCTTGTTTTGTTTCCTTTCACATTCAACATTTTAAAATATGTCCATTGAATTTATGAAGAAATTTGCAAGTCTTGCAATGTTCTTATGAAAAACAACCCCAACCATTTTGCAACCATCTACACTAGCCAAATTAAGTAAATATAGTTATTGCCAATGTGTAGGTTCTTTCTTTTAACTGTTGAAGATGTGGAGTCTCTTTTAAAATTGGGTGGTGGGAGAGAGATGACAACTAAGATGCACCATAACAAAGATGCATGAATGCTTAAGGGTTAAATACTGAAGGCTCTCTGCCTGGATGCATGAATTGGTCAATTTTGTACTCTCCCACATGTAGATTTTTCAACTCTCAAATTCTTTCTCTTGAATTTACGGGGAAAATGTGGGTTTTGCATGTTCTTACCAAAAATAAGAAATACAGAAGTAAAACATCACAAATACATCCAAAAAGATCCAAAAACTGTAAGCCCTCAAATAAATCTTCATTACTTCTATACTCCTGTGTTTATTGGAACAAGAACCATAGGTTGTATTGCACTTAAATCTATTTATGTCCACCTTTTGCCCCAGACCTAGGACACTGCTGAGGAAAAAAAAACCTGGAAAAGTTACTTTTTTGGGATTACAACTTCCAGAGTCACATCAAGCAGCATGGCTAATAGCCTTAGCAGCTGGGTGATTTTGGGAGGAATAGTGCAAAAGTCATGAAACTCTCTGGTACTCGTGCTTTAGTCTCTTCTTATGGAAAGTTTGTTGGATTATTCTATGTCCCACATCCCTCTCCATGTTGTAACTTCTTTCTTTTTGCTGATCACATGACTGTCTCATTCTGCCATCACTGGACACAACTGCAACAGATAGACTCTTGCAGGGAGCTCTGTGGGTGGAGAGTAGTGGAAGTATCATGGGGTCAGCACAGGGAAAGGGTAATGGTGGCAATGTCCATCTAGACCAATGGTTCTCAACCTGTGGGCCCCTAGGTGTTCTGGCCTACAACTCCCAGAAAACTCCCAGGAAGACACTGCTCTTCTGTGGGTGGAAAGTGTCCAACATTGATAAGCAAAGAAAGGAAGCATCATTTAGAGCATCATTTACTGCAACTCCCCTTCTCATAGAATCATAGAGTTGGAAGAGACTACAAAGGCCAACCAGTCCATCTCCTTGCCATGCAGGAATACCAATCAAAGCACTCTCAACAGATGGCCATCCAAACTCTGCTTGAAAACCTCCTGAGAAGGAGCCTCCACCACACTCCAGGGCAGCATATTTCACTGCCGAAAAAGTTCTTAGTGTCAGGAAGTTCTTCCTAATTTCCTGCAATTTGAATCCATTGCTCCCTGTTCTAGTCTCTAGAGCAGGAGAAAACAAGCTTGCACCCTCCGCAATATGACATCCTCTCAAATATTTAAACATTTATGTGAATGTGAACATTGCCTTCACATTCCCCCTCAACCTTTTCTTTGGCCAAGCTAAACATACTTAGCTCCTTAAGCCTCTCCTAATTGGGCTTGGTCTCCATGACTTTGACCATTTTGGTTGCCCTTCTCTGGACACGTTCTAGCTTGTCAATATCATTCTTGAGTTGTGGTGCTTAGAACTGCACACAATATTCCAGGTGAGGTCCGACCAACATGGAATAGAGTGGTACTATTACTTTCCTTAATCTAAACATATACTCCTATGGATGCAGGCTGAAATTGCAGTGACGATTCTCCTCTCCTTGCAGCTCCCTGGTTAGAGGTTGAAAGTCTATCTGGTCTCTACTGTATTGCCTCAGATCCACTATGGTCATTCCCCCAGTGAATCTGGATTATTTTTCATTCCAGCTACGTATTTCATGTTATGCTGGCATAGTGTATCTTCTGCCAAATCTCATCCTGGCAGAACTCAAACAGAGGATTGCTCTTTCAATTACTTTGGGGGGAGGGGGAGAAGGGGTATGTCACAGCCTAATGATGAAGTGTGTTTGCTACACGATGTTTAAAAAACAGAAGCTAACCCTAAGGAAGAGAAGCCCTTCTATATATGCACATAAATACATAAATAGCTGGCAAACCTTCAACAAAAAGTGAAACATAAGGCAGCACACACAATGTGTATCTATTAAATGGAGGGCAAGTATTTAAAATACTTAAAGGCTTTTGTGTATTAGCACAGATTAAGTTTTAAATGAACACTTCTGGTTCATGGCCCTTATACATAATGCCATGCCTCTCAGCCAGGGTCTTTAAGCTCTGAATCAACAACCCAGACAGCTGAAATAAAGCAATGAAATATGCTAATATGTAGTTGTAGGCATGTTGATTTACATTTAGCACTAGCTTGCACAGTGTGGAAATACATTGGCTCCAATCCAGCTGACGTTTTTCAGCTCTATTGAAAAAGCGGGTTACGTTAGTCAAGGTTAACATGATCCATTGAGTTCAGCAGAACAAAAGCCCTCTTCAAGTATTCAAAAACTAGTAATATTTCATGTAGAAGGAGGGTAGCGTCATGGCAGCAATCTCTGCTTCCAACCTACACACATCCATGAGAATATTTAAAGGGAGCCTTTCTACGTGCATGTTGATATGGCTGATGTACAAAGCACAGGGATGGGAGCCGTGTTTCTTTTGGAAGCCAGCAATGCCTGACTTTGAGGACTCCTAAGAATCAGTCATTTAGAGAAAATTTGGTCTAGAAAGTTATGTGGAATAGCAGAAGTTTTGTTTTGAAAGGAAGCGGGAAGCACTACATCTGGTGTTGCGTCACCAAGTGTGCATCTATACTGCAGGATTAATGCAGTTTGACACCACTTTACCTGCCATGGCTCAATACTATGGAATCCTGGGATTTGTAGTTTGAAGAGGCACCAAGACTCTGGCAAAGAAAACTAGAGCCCTTGTATAACTACAGCTCCCATGATTCCATAGCATTGAGCTATGACAGTTAAAGTGGTGTCAAACTACATTAATTCTAATGTGTAACGTACCCCAAGATGGCCATCCCCTTACACGTAATTAAAAGGCTAATGGTTTAGTGATTCTGTAGAGAACCGCTAACTGTATTTGTGCATTATTTTTTCAGTCCTGTCCACACGTGCTGTTCATACATTTTGGATTTCTGCCCTCCATCAGTCCCAACCACCATTGCAAATTATTTGAAGTGCTGTGAGTTGCAGTAGGCTGTTACAATGAGAAGATTACTTCAGGTGTTATTGTAATAAAGTGTGTAGGTTGAAGAAAGAGTGTATTTTCTCGTGTTATCCCCTACTTCCAATACCCCTAGTTTTAAATGACTGAAAGAGGACTACGGCATTTACTACATTAGCTGAATTGTAAGCTACATTGCCATCATGACCTGCACCCTAATTGGTTAAGGTTAGGGAAAGAGGGGAAAGTATCTATTATATTGAAAGACGTAAGTAAAATTATTTTTTCACTCATCTGCCTTATTTTATATAATATATTATTCATATTGAGCATTTTCATTTTAAACATAATGGAATGCTTATGTCAGTTGCTGGGAAATCAGAAAAGAAGCAGTGTGTACCCATTTGTTTACTTCAGCAAAAGCGTGCTTTTGTATGTAAAAGCTCTTTTGGCATTCTTACTTAGATGTTTTTGTTGATGCACACAGACAGCATTTCTTCAAAGGAATAACTGGCTTAGACATAAAGGAAATGCTGAAGGTGCAATATATAATTTGCCAAGACATCTTAGGGCTAAAACAGATGTTACCTTAAAAATGTAGTTAACAAACACAGAGTTTTGTTTGTTTTTAAAAGTTAATACACTGTGGGAGATGCTGCATGTTATAGGATAGTGTGTGTTTGTTGCTTCGATCATGCCTTGAATTTGCAGAACTTGAGCAGGACTGTTGATGCTAGGTGACTTGGTAGTCTGTCTATCATGTACAAGATCCCCATAAGTCAAAGTTGACATGGCAGAAATTAACAACAGCAACACAAATCTTACGGTAGGTTATTAGGAATTGTGGGAGTTGAAGTCCAAAAGGGCCAAAGTTTGTCCATGCCTGATCTATATGGATGGATGGAAGGAAGGAAGGAGCCTTATGCCCCAAGTCTTGTAAAGGTTGTAGGGAACCAGTGAAGTATAGTTTTGGTGTTGAAGTATAGCTCTGGAGGCCAGTGTATGAACCCCTATTCAGACATGCAAACATTGTGATTGACTTTAGGCAAATCACACACTTTCAGTCTCAGAGGAAGGCAAAGGCAATACCCTTCTGAACTAACCTTGCTAAGAAAACCCCATGATAGGGTCACTAGAAGTCAGAAATTATTTCAACACACCCAACAACAGCAACACTAGTCCAGCTAATCCCACCAAACTTGAGAAATGCATAGAAGAAACTTTCGGTGCCGTGTGGTTACCTTTATTTAGGGAAACCACTATTTTTGTCATGGAACTAGAAACTTCATTGCATCCTACCTGTATTTCTTATTGAATTTGATTGATATGTTTTAAAATAAACAGTCTTCCTGGCCTATTTTGATATCTATTGTACATTAGGAGCTGCCTTCAGCCTCAAGCACAATAGAAAGACAACATATAATGAAATTAAACTAAAATCAGGGTTTGGGGACAATTAAGTAAAACATTAATATGTTGTTCTGAATTTATAACAACCCTTTCTGGATAATATTGTTTGGTTTAATTACAGCAATGGGATGAGTATGGGTTTGATATTTTAAGTTATTTGAATTTTTACTTATGAGGGGTTGTTTTGCTTGTGTGTGTTTAATTTTTTGTTGTTAAATTTAAATGCTCATGCATCTGAGACATTGATTTATTTACTTTTCCACTAATACTTAACCATAATCATAGTATTGAATTAACATTCATGACAATGTGGTGGTATTAATGCAAATGTTCCAAAATATTAACTGAAAGAAAATTAAGCTAAGTACATTTTTAGTACTGAGGCAAAAATTTTACTGTGGGGAAACAGAACTGGAAAAGTCCTATCTGAAAATATAGATCTTACAAAAGCTGGAAAAAAAACTGAAATCCAAAACACTTCTGGTTCCAATCATTTTAGATAAGGGATACTGAGCCTGTAGTAGTTATAGTAGAATATAGCACTATGTGAACAGGTGCTATGTTCATGTATAACTTGAATTCAGATATCTGCCCTTACCTTTTGTTTCTGAACCAACAATTTCAAATAACTCACACAACTTATTATGATACAGATTGAGTATCTCTTATCTGAAGAACATGGGACCAGGATGATATTGGATTTTTTTTTTGGAGGGAGGAATTTTGGAATACTTGTAATTGCTCATTTGTACATATGTGCCCCCGATGGCGCAGTATGTTAAAGCTCTGAGCTGCTGAACTTGCAGACCGAAAAGTCACAGGTTCAAATCCAGGCTGTTAGCCCCAGCTTCTGCCAACCTAGCAGTTCGAAAACATGCAAAAGTGAGTAGATCAATAGGTAAATCCAGCAGGAAGGTAACAGCACTCCATGCAGTCATTCTGGCCACATGTCCTTGGAGGTGTCTATGGACAAGGCCAGCTCTTCATCTTAGAAATGGAGATGAGCACCAACCCCCATAGTTGGATACGACTGGACTTAATGTCAGAGGAAAACCTTTAACTTTACCTTACATATGAGATATCTTGGAGATGAGACTAAGGTCTAAACATGAAATTCATTTATGTTTCTTATACACATATCTGAAAAGTAATTTTATGCATAATATTTTAAAAATAAAAAAAAGTTTGTTTACATGAATTGTCAGAAAGCAAAGGTGTCTTGGTGCAGTTATCCATATGAAGTATTGTACGATTTTGGATTTAGGGGGTGGGTTCATATTACTGCAGACGCAGATTGCAGCCAGGAAATCAGAAGACGTTTACTTCTTGGGAGGAGAGAAATGACCAATCTCAATAAAATAGTGAAAGTAGAGACATCACACTGGCAATGAAGGTCCACA
The DNA here is from genome assembly GCF_035594765.1 of Anolis carolinensis. Lineage (NCBI taxonomy): Eukaryota > Metazoa > Chordata > Lepidosauria > Squamata > Anolidae > Anolis > Anolis carolinensis. The sequence goes on from NC_085842.1 coordinate 241,517,962, forward strand.
TAGTTAAAGCAATGGATGTGAGAGCTGGACCATAAGGAAGGCTCAGCAAAGGAAGATAGACGCATTTGAACTGTGGTGTTGGAGGAAAATTTTGAGAGTGCCTTTGGACCTCAAGAAGATCCAACCAGTCTATACTCCAGGAAATAATGCCTCGCTGCTCACTGGAGGGAATGATATTAGAGGCAAAGATGAAGTATTTTGGCCACATAATGAGAAGACAGGAAAGCTTGGATAAGATAATGATGCTGGGGAAAAAGGAAGGAAGAAGGAAGAGGGACTGACCAAGAGCAAGATGGATGAATGGTATCCTTGAAGTGGCTGGCTTGACCTTGAAGGAGTTGGGGGGTGGCGATGGTCAACAGGGAGCTCTGTCATGTCATCCATAAGGTCACAAAGAGTTGGAAACGACTGAACGTATAAACAACAACCAGTTTAAAAATCACATTTTTCTATACTTTTTCCACCAATAATTCAATCCAATAGAAGAAAGATACTGTGCTAATTTTTTTTGCTATCCTGCCTCTTGTTATGTGGAACCCGCCTGGTCTTATATTTTCCTAGTTATGTTTAAGGCCGCGTTAAGAACATACAACTATTTAAACAAGCTTATCTGAACCAACAATGAATATCATTGCTTCTAATTAGGATTCGTGACATAATGGAAAAACAAAGATTGCTTTTGTTTGGAGAACGCCTGCCCTCTCTGCCTAGTGAAATGCATGGTTTCCTTGTCTCACCCCACCACACAAAAACTGCCCTGTGCTTTTTTGGGTAAATAGTGTGAGAGGGTTCTAGTCTTGTGAGTGGCAAGCTCTCATTCAGTAACCCAGCTATACATGTTGAAACTTGTTTTATGTGATGGCCTTCTGGGACTGCAACCTGAGCCATTTGCGTATTTATGAAGTTCCATCACTTAGTTGAAAAGCTAATTTACGTTTAGTGAAAGTCTGGGATTATTTGCTCTGGGATTAATTCACTTAGACAGTTTCACTGAGCAACAACCTCTACTTTAATAATTATTTCAGAGGAACATTGTCTAGAGCAGTGATTCTTAACCTATGGGTCCCCAGATGTTTTTAGCCTACAATTCCCAGAAATGCCAGCCAGTTTACCAGATGTTAGGATTTCTGGGAGTTGGAAGGCCAAAAACATCTGGGGACCCCAGGTTGAGAAGGTTGTTTGGGAATGGTAGAAGTGCCAGTAGCCAGTCAAAAATGGAAAGGAAGGTATTATTATGATCTGAATTTTTTGTCAGTAGTAGTCTGAAGGAAGGGTGAAAAATAAATACAGTAGAGTCTCACTTATCCAACACTCGCTTATCCAACATTCTGGATTATCCAACACATTTTTGTAGTCAATGTTTTCAATACAACGTGATATTTTGGTGCTAAATGCATAAATACAGTAATTACAACATAACATTGCTGCGTATTGAATTACCTTTTCTGCCAAATTTGTTGTATAACATGATGTTTTGGTGCTTAATTTGTAAAATCATAACCTAATTTGATGTTTAATAGGCTTCTTCTTAATCTCTCCTTATTATCCAACATATTCGCTTATTCAATGTTCTTTCGGCCCGTTTATGTTGGATAAGTGAGACTCTACTGTAAATAAATAAATAAATAAATGAGTTTACTGAAAGCAGCTGTCTAGTGTTACTTCTTTTTGCGCCAAAGTCAACAATGTCAAGCTTTCACCTCCAATATTTGGTTTCACTGAATAGTAAGTAAATAGAGACCTTTTCAACTGTAAGAATGGCTAAATCAGTCCCTTTATTTTAAGAATGATTGATATCTTTTTAAAATCTCATTGCAATTTTTGCTGAGCAAACAGTTTATACTAAATACCTAAGTAAAGTGATTGTGACTGCCCAAATCTAGCTAGGCATGAAACAAAAGCATGGCAGTGCTTTTAAATAGTGGAATTGGTTAATTGTTATACCTCTAACCATTGTTTTCCTAACAAGAGCTAGGTGCCAGTGACTGAAAACAGACTTGTATAAAAGGGAACCATAGAAACGTATACAACAGTGGAAGTGACATGCCAAGATACAGCTGATGATGAATTTGAGGCCATTGCTTTTTCCACCATCGACAGCTAACAATGTCATTCTGACCTCAGAATGCATTAAAACTGCATTAGTATATAACAATAAGCCAGAATTCCAATTAATCTTAGCTTAGTGATTTGCTGGCAAGAGGAGCCAAGCAAGAACAATCAGTGGTTCTTGGTGGCTTCTATGTCAACAGGATGCTGAGTCAGCTCTAGGTTCTAGTCTGAACTTTAAAGGAGTTGTCATGCAGAACTATTTTTAATAAGCACCATAGATAGCTCTTATAAAATTTAAACGAAAATTGGAGTTCTCACTGACCACCTGCCAGGAGAAATTTGATGGCACACACAAATCTCTTGATTGAGAACAATATGCTAGGATGTTCTTCAATTGTACCAAAACAAATCAGAATTGGAAAGCAACTGGGGAAAATAACAAACCAGAAGTCTCTGGGCCCATCCGGATAGGGCCCAAACTGCACGAGCTCATGCTCTTTTACCGGAAGCATCCAAACGACTGCGTCGGTAAAATCAAATTAATTTGAGACAAAGCAAGAAAACGCTGCTTTGTCCCAAATTAATTTGATACCTGGTAAGACCCAGATCTTTGATAAGATCCCAGTCTTTCCAGGTATGGGCCCAGTGTGGAGTGGGCCCAGAAATCTTGCCACGCTATCCCCAGGCCCAATCCACACAGTCCTCTTGGGCTTTTTTGGGCTATATGATCCCGGAAAACCCTGAGTGCACCAGCCCCCTCCCCCCCAGGCCTTAAAATAGAAAACAACTTACCTGGCCGCCATTAAGGTCCTGCCGGAGTTCTCCTGGCATGTAGAAATCATGCACCAGAAGAGGGGGGCAGGAGGAAAGTCCCATCCCCCCGTTCTCCTGGTGCATCATTTCTGCATCCCAGGAGGATTCCTGCAGGACCTTAATGGTGGCCAAGTAAGTTCTGTTGATTTTTACAGACTTTTTTTGGGGGGGGGGGTCTGAGTGCCCTCCCGGAAGGTACCGGGAGGCCATCTAGACACCTCTCTGGGAAAGCACAGGTTTTGTGGGCGGGTGTGGGGACTTAAACACGTGCCTAAGCGGGTTTCTTAAACCGGCTTCGACATGTGTTTAGGTGCTGTCTGGAAGCGGCCTCAGTTTAGATCTAATGCTAAAAAACATTTAAACCATATTGTTCAAAAGTGGAAAGCAGTTCTCTGGGATCTCAGAGACCTTTGTAATCCTCTGCTACCTGATCCTATTAGATAGAGATTCCGGGGATTGATCCCAAAGTCTTCTTCACAAAAAGCATTTGCTCTGTCACTGAGCTATAATATTTTTGTTCAAAAGTATTGTGATACATATGCCAGCTAGCACTTTTTTTTTTCGTGTCAGGAGCAACCGGAGTTGCTTCTGGAGTGAGAGAATTGGCCGTCTGCAAGGACGTTGCCCAGGGGACGCCCGGATGTTTTGATGTTTTTACCATCCTTGTGGGAGGCTTCTCTCGTGTCCCCGCATGGAGCTGGAGCTGATAGAGGGAGCTCATCCACACTCTCCCCAGGTGGGATTCGAACCTGGCAGCTTTCAGGTCAGCAACCCAACCTTCAAGTCACTTAGTCCACTATGCCATCTGGGTGCTCCGCCAGCTAGCACTGACTCTCAGAGACAAACAATTGGGATATGTGATTAGTATTGAAATATAAGTGAAGAGGAAAATGACTGCATGGGCAGAATCTGTACAAAGAGTGTGCAAGTGGCTTGATAAAGGAGAAATCTGGTTTCTTGCACATCTGATGTGGGAGGGCTTTGGTGCATACATGGTCATGCAAAATGGGGCTGAGGCTTCTCCTTTCCTCATGTGGGTTTTTAGGCCTATGAAAATCTTTTTTGTATAATAGTGACCCAAAAATTGACTTCCAGATCATTTTGTGTTGTAAAAATAGACATTTAAAATAAGTGCCTTGAGGAAATTTCAGTGCATTAACATTTTCTCCTTCTGTTTTCACTTGTCAGTTTATCCAAATCTCTTGGGCACCATACTTTCAGGGCTATGAAATTATAAAGAATAGATCTTTCATAATCTGAGGCCAGTTATTAAATTATTAAATAGCAAGAAACAGTTTGTGCTAATACACTCAGGTCAGAGAATGATACAAATACCAAACAGAATAGGGGATGTGTGTATCCGTCCATAATTTATATTTTTATAATTGCAGACATTATAATCTGTCTGTCCCGTCCTTAGAAGACAGAATTTTGAGGGACTTGACTGAACCAAAGGTGAACTTTTATGCCTCCAGATGTCTAGAGCTCCCCAAAGCCTCCACAATTGGCAAGTGGATAGAGCAGATTGGCATTTGAGAAGTATCTCTAAACATATAATTTGAAGTGTCATGGCTCTTTACCATACTTCTTAGTCATGGAAGTAATTAAGCTTCCTGTGGTAGTAAATGTCACAAGAGAAAAGTAATATTATGCCTTTGTTCTGCAGGCCGTTTGCACACATTGAACCCATGTCCAGAACAATGAAGACACATCACGATAAGAATGACATGCAGCAGTTCTAAAATTACTTCTGTGTATTTGTCCCAGATTCACAGCAGGTCATTATTTCACATAATCCACAACATGACCATTTTTTAAGGTCAGCTACATTGCCACTGTAATGTGTATATCAGTTTTAATTGCTTACACCCCCTCCTCTCTTGCCCTTAGGTTCATAGTGAGGTATTAATTTACAATCCAAAGTCTACAAGAGAAGGTGGAAGGGGAGCCATGAGCGAGTGGATGAAAAGGAACACATTCCAATTGCAATGAGTAATTCTCTTTCTATACTTAGCAGTGAAACTGTATGACCTGCTTTTGCAGAAACAGGTAGAAAGGCGTTACAGTGTTCCCTCACTTATCGCGGGAGTTAGGTTCCAGGACCACCCGCAATAAGTGAAAATCCGCAAAGTAGGGATACTATATTTATTTTAATATTTATACATTATTTTAGTAGTTATACACTATTTTAAGTCTTTATCAACCAACAGTGTGTTAATAAATTGCCTCCTTCTCCTCCTGTTGCTGCTTGAGCTCCTTTTATCTCCCTTTGGCTTCTCCTTCCTCCCTTCCTTAGGATGTAAATTGTAATTTTTTATTATTTATAATAGTCTTTTAGAGTTTATTGTAAAACTGCAAAACAGTGAATCTGTGAAAAGTGAACTGTGAAGTAGTGAGGGAACACTGTATTTGTATTTATTCTCTCTCTGGCCCTTGCTAACAATGTTGTTTGGTTGTTGTTGTTGTTGTTGTTGGTCTTCAGGTCATTTTCTACTTATAGAGTTTTCTTGGCAAAATTTGTTCAGAAGAAGTTTGCTTTTGTTTTCTTCTCAGGGTTAAAGCATGTGACTTGCCCAAAATCATCCAGTGGGTTTCCATGGCCAAGTAAGTGGGCATTTGAATCCTGGTCTACAGAGTTATTGCTCAAACCACTACAGCATGTTGGCTCTCTTGCTAAGACCATTACTAGTTCTTAATTTTTAAATAAAGTATTTTTGAGATCAAGTCTATCTGGAAATTCTTGGCCTGGGAAAACCTACCACTAAATCTTAAAATGTGCAATTCTAAAAAGACCCTTGTTTATATCATTGGTTCATGTGAACCTTCTTAATGCTCAGAAAATACACCAGTTGTTCTTGGAATTCCATTAAGATCTAGCTGTTACTTAATGGGCATTTATATGGTTCTGAGTTCCAAGGATTGGCTATTTTCAAAATAAAAAAAATCAATAGGAATCTACAGCATAGGTGCAAGTACAAGGACAGTCACCCTTGTACCTGTAATGATTACAAAAGTAACATAAGCAAACATGACCATGGGAAAGTGAGGTCATACACTTTCACATCTTCTCCATGACATGCGTTTAGTAGAGGGGTAAATATTGGATAAAATAAAACACTGGAATGGAATTGCCACAAATACTTCAAGAATCAGAGAAAATAGGTTATTGCAGTAATCTAGCCCTGTTTGCCTTTGCGATCCAATGAAATAAAAGGATATCTATCCCTGCTTCTGCTAAAGTTTCACATGATATATCTCTCTGAGAATGTACTATTTAGGGTGCGTTGTGTTTACGTATTTGAGATCTTGATGTACAAAACTGCATGCAAACAAAAGACTAGTATGAAAGCGGGAAATCTACACTAATATCTTTCTTTCAGAATACTTATTTTTCAAGGAATAATTTGAGGATGGATATTTAGTCATGTGTCTTGCTCAGCCTCTGCCTAAATATCCTAAAGGTACCAGATCCTATCTGATTTTGGAAGCAGGGTCAGCCCTGGTTAATGTTTGGATGGGAGAATGTCAAGGTGCTGTAGGCTATATTTCAGAGGAAGGAACTAGCCAAACTATCTCTATGTATTCCTTGCCTAAGAAAACTCTGAAATGCTTAAATTGAAAGGTGGTAAGAAGGCACATACCCACCTTATATAAAAGAGGCATGCCAAACATCTGGTAGTGTTTCAGAATATTCTTCTCTTTGTCTTGGGTATCTGGGATTATCCATCCTAAGTAGACAGTGAATTTGAACTATGAAGATGGATACCACCATCTTTGTGTAGCTATAGGTAAAATACAGCACATGCTGTCTCTCGCCTGCTGTCTGATTCTTACTAAAACTGAAAATGGTAGGGATTTAACATCTCTCTGCCATTAAATGCTTCCATTGCCTCCACTTGATGCAAGGAGTTTGGAGAGTGCGGATTTGGGAAAGCTTTAGGAGGCAGGAAAGGCTGGGGGAAATGGGTGCGGAATGCAAAGAATTCATCCTTTGGATTTTAATGTGTAGGCTTTAAAAGCTTATTCTTTGTTTGAGGTAGGTTTTTAAGAGCCCTCAAAGCTTGTTTCGGAGACTGACTCAGAAGAACTTCAGAGATATGTATAATAGTAGGAGAGCATTGATAAAAGAAAAAGGGGTGGCGTCATGATTAAGTAGAAAAAGATGACATGGAATAATCCTGAGACTATCACATTGGAACAGAATAGATTGTACCTTTCATTTGTTAGTCTTCTTTTAGTTTGGAAGCATGCACACAACACCCAAGTTGATCCAGTAATAGATACCTCTTTTCTTCTTGTCTATACATTCAGCTTCAGGGTCAATGTGATAAACAGTAATTATATTCCAGTTGTAGTGAAAAGCTTAGAGGCAGTCACTCAGACAAATTAGACAATTGCTTAGTGCAAGAAATATGTCTTATAATATTCCTCAGGCAATTGAAAGAACTAAATGGCTTCCTCAGAAGTGTTTCCTCAGACAATTTTAAAAAAAATAATTGATCAGCTTGACTGTTTTAAGGAAGAATTTTATACAGTCAGCCCTCTAGTTTCAGAGAGGTTTGTGCGCAGGCCTCCCAAGAAAGTGGGAAAACTGCTATTTAAAAACAGATTTTACCTGAAAGACCATCCTTTTAGGAATTTCTAGGACCTTCAGCATGGATCTGTGGTCAACTTCTGGTAGAAGTTGGCCTTAGAGTTGCCCAGGAGATTTTCCTGCTTCTTGGCAGGGGGTTGGACTGGATGGCCCGTGAGGTCTCTTCCAACTCTATGATTCTATGATTCTATGGAGGTCTTCAACATTTCTAGTGTGAACATATATTCCCATATTCTTAGGTATACACCTAGAAATTGTATCTTTAAAAATCATCACAAAAACCCTACAAATGTGAAGGGCTAACTATGTAAAAGAACAGCTCTGCTTTAAAGAATGAGCTACTTTCAGATGATCAGTATACCATATGATAAGATCCCATTTTCTTTTACTTTTAGCATTTCTGTAATCAATAGCACTATCAGTGTGACTACTACTGCTAGAAATACATTTGAAAGCGGTAATGAAAATTTTAATTCTGTAAAACATCAATTCACCCTGTTGAATAATTATTGCAGTTTTAGGCTGGGTACAGAAGTCAAGGAGGCCTAGCACACAATCCCATTTATATTCATAATTAAATCTTACTGTATTTTGTAAGTTAGCTTGTTTCGTATTATCTCAATCTATCAACATAGTGATCAGTACAGTGCAATAATAGACTTGGAATTATGGATAATTGACGATGAAACGGCCTTGGACTATGATTTTCGGATGATGTGATTTTAATATTGAATGCAATGTTTTAAATGTTTAATAGGGCCCTGGTTATCCGAGATAAAGGGGGGGCCGCATCTCGGATAACTGAATGGCTTGGATAGGGCGAGGGCCCGCCAAGGGATGTTTCCCCGGATCTCCACGCGGCACGCTCTTTGTTTCTTGGAGGGACAGGCCCTGTTGGAGCAGGGGCCTGTCCCTCTGAGAAATGCGGAGCGCGCCCCGGGTTTTCCTCGGCTAGGCCATTGCTTGAGGAAACTTTTTCCTCCAGCAAGGGCCTGGCCGAGGGAGATCAGGAGAGGCGTCCCTCAGGAAGCCCTCGCCCAGCCATCGCTGCAGCAGCGATGGCGAGGCGCTTGCCTGGGCTGAGGTTTCGCCGAGGGATGTTCCTCGTGAGCCCTCATCCCTTGGGAAGCGCCTCGCCATCACTGCTAGGCAGCAGCTATCGTGGGGCGTTTCCTCCTCCCTCTCCCTCTCCTTCTCTCGAACTCGAGAGGAGAGGGAGAGGAAGGGGCGCCCCCGATGGCGCCCCAGATAATACGGAGCCTCGGTTAACCGGAGGCAGCAATTAATTTTATTTTATTTTTTAAATAATTTTTATTGATAGCTTTTGTTACAGGATCGTAATCTGTGAAAATCAGTTCTGTTATAAAAGAAGAGTAGGGGATAAAACTTAAAGTAACTTGAGGGGGGGGTGGAAGGGGGGCATGCAGGGAAGATGGGGAGTGCAGGTACTTGTGGGAGAAATAGTGAAATATTGGTTTTGTGGTAACATGTTGTCTCTTGATGATCCCTGTAGTTAATTGTTTGTTGTGGGGAATCTTTGGTTGTCTCAGGTGAGGGGAGTCCTCTTTTCTTTTGGTATTATTTTGCTGAGTTATTATTATCTTCTTCTTCTTCTTCTTCTTCTTCTTCTTCTTTTTTGGATTTCGTGTAGCTTATGTCACCTTCCCCTCATGGGTCATTCTTAATCTTGTGTACTCCTCAAAGTTTAACCAATCGGTTTCTTTCATTGGCGTGCCTTGGTGCTTTCTCATCAAGAACGTCAGTTTGTCCATATTCTTTATATCCCATATCTTTGATAACCATTGGGCAATGGATGGTATCTGGTTTGATCTCCATACCCTTGCGAAAACTATTCTGGCTCCTATGATTAAATAGTTTAATATCTTTTCCTCATTCATGTCAAGTTTCGTGTTTGTCAGTCCTAGCAGATATAATTCTGGCCTCATATGAAGATTCTTTTTCATTATTTTTCCGCATTCTTTGTGTATTTCGTTCCAATATTTCTTTGATTTAGTACAAGTCCACCACATGTGGAAGAAATTTCCCTCTTTTTCCTGGCATTTCCAGCATTTTGTTCGCGTGTTTTTCCTGTAGTGTCCTAATTTCTTTGGGGTGATGTACCATCTGTATTGCATTTTGTATTGATTTTCTTTTAGATCCGCAGCGTAAGTAAATTTTATATTTTTATTCCAAATATTTTCCCAGTCTTCATACATGATTGGCCTACCAATGTCTCTGGCCCATTGTGTCATGCAAGTCTTGACATATTCAGTTTCGGTGTCCCACTTCAATAGTTTTTTGTAGATTTTTGTGATCGTCTTGTTTTCGGACTCCAATATTTTTTCCCAATCTGAGTCCTTCCTCATGAAGCCTATTTGGTTATCTATATTAAATTGTTCCTTTATTTGTCTGAAGTGGAGCCATGTTACTTGCTTGAATGATATCACGATTTCTTCCTGGGATTTTAAGACATAATTGTTTCCTTGTGTTGTTAGTAGATCTCTATAAGTTGGCCAATTCGATTTTCTTTGATAACTCTTCTGGATTAAATCAAGTGGCGATAACCACATTGGTGTTTTTGGAAACATCCTTTTTTTGTATTTCTCCCAGATCTTATTTAAGGAGTCTCTTATTATATGATTTCTAAAAGTTCTCTTTTCATTTTTGTCCGGTGACCCCCATAAATGTACATGCCAGCCAGATTTTAAATTGAAGCCTTCTACATTCAACATTTTCTTGTTTTTTTTGGAGAAGCCAGTCCTTGATCCATGATATCGCCGTTGATTCATAATATAGGCGCAGGTCTGGAAGGTTCATTCCGCCTCTGGTCCTGTCATCTGAGAGATTTTTGAGTTTTATTCTCGGTTTTCTTCCTTGCCATATGAATCTGGAAATGTCTTTCCGCCAATCTGAAAAGGGTTTTAGGGTCCCGATAATTGGTATATTTTGAAATAGGTACAACATCTTTGGGAGTATGTAAGTCTTGATTGTCGCTATTCTCCCTAGTAGCGATAGCCCCAGATTGTTCCAATTGTTTAAATCTTTCTTGATTTCTTTCCACTTTTGTTCATAGTTGTATTTCAAAAGGTGGTGATTGTTTGTTGATATGTATATTCCCAAATATTTAATCTTCGTTGTTATTTTTAGGTCTGTTCTTTCCATGAGTCTTCTTTGTCTATCTTCGCAGATATTTTTCGTCATCGCTCAAGTCTTCTCTAGATTTAATTTGAGTCCCGACATGTTTCCATATTCCTCCAATCTTTTTATCCAATTTTTTGTGGTATTTATTGGGTCCTCAATGATGCACATCATGTCATCCGCGAAGGCTCTGCACTTATATTCATGGCCTAGAATTTCTGCTCCCTTTAGACTTTTATCTTCTCTAATGGTGTTTAGTAATATTTCCAGAACCATTATGAAAAGAAGGGGTGAGAGGGGACATCCTTGCCTGGTTCCTTTTTGTATCATTATATTTTCCGAAACTGTTCCATTTATTAAAATTTTGGCTTCTTGTGTGTCGTAGATTGTCTCTATCGCATTTTGAAGTTCTGTGCCAATTTCTAATCTTCTTAGTACAGCTTTAAGGAAGGTCCAGTCGACGCTGTGAAAAGCCTTTTCTATATCCAGTGATAGAAAAAGCACTTCTTTCTGTTTTGTCACTTCGTAGTATTCAATTAAGTTAATGATGGTCCTGACATTGTCGCTTATTCTTCTGTGGGGCAAGAAGCCGGATTGTTCTTCTTTTATCCATGTTTTTAGAAAAGATTTCAATCTGCTTGCCAGAATATTTGTAAATAATTTATAATCGACATTTAAGAGAGAGATGGGCCTGTAGTTTTTCATATTTGTTTCTATCGAGTTTTCTTTGTGGATCATTGTGATGGTAGCTTGCTGCCATGATTGTGGGATCTTGCGCACTGTCATTACTTCATTCATAACCTTATTCAAATGAGGTATCAGAATTTCTTCAAATGTTTTATAGTATGCGGCCGTCAGTCCATCTGGGCCCGGCGCTTTGTGAGAATCTAATTTGCGAATCGCAATTTTTATTTCTTTGTCCGAAATTTCTTTATTTAGTTCTCTTTTCTGTTCATCCGTTGTTTTGATTAACTTTTGTTGATCCAGGAAATTTGTTATTTTGTCCTCTTCTATGTTTTCTTGTTTGTAAAGTTTATTGTAAAATGTTCTGAATTGATTTAGTATGTCCTCTTCTTTTGTAAAGGTGGCCTCATTAGTTTTTATGATGTTTATGTATGACTTTTCTTTCTTCTTCCTCAACTTCCTTGTCAATCATTTACCTGGTTTATTTGCATTACAGAAATGGTACTGTTTAATGAATTTTAGTTGTTTTGCTCTTTCTTCTTGCTCCCATAATTCTCTCTGTTTTCGTAAGGCTTCTAATCTGCACTTCAGTTCGTTATTTTCCGGTTCTCCCTTCCATTGTTGTTCTGCCTTTCTTATTTTCCCTTCTAACTCTTTTTCTTTCGCATTTCTCATCCTTTTCTTCCATGCTGAGTGCTGCATGAAATAGCCCCTCATTACTGCCTTCCCTGCATCCCAAAGCGTTTGTGTGGTGATGTCTGGGGTCGAGTTTAGATCAAAATACTCCTTCAATAGAATTCTGAATTTTGTAATGTCCTCTTCCTTTTTGAGTAAATTGTCCTCTAGTCTCCATCTTTGAGTTTTTTTCTTATGATTTATTGTTAACTCTATTGGGCAGTGGTCTGAAAATGTTCTGGCTAGAATTTTTATTGATTTTACTTTAGATGTTAAAGATCTCTATGTCCATACCATGTCTATTCTAGACCAGCTTTTTTGTCTGGCTGAGTAGAAGGTGTAATCACTTTCTTCTTCATGGTGGACTCTCCAGGTGTCCTGGAGGTCAAATTCTTTCTGGATATTTTTCAGCACCTGTGGTAGATTTCCCAAATTACTTTCTTTTTTCCTCTTTTTATTTTGTGTTCTGTCGTACCTTCTATCTGCCACAGCGTTAAAGTCACCTAGAATCATTAAATTATCAAATTCTTGTTTCATTAGATGTTCTGTGAGTTCTCTGGCAAAATTTGATTTTGAGTTGTTTGGTGCGTAAATGCTGCATATCAATAGTTTTGTGTTTTGAATGTCTAATAAAACCCCTACCATTCTGCCCTCTTTATCTTTAAACGCGAGTTTAGAGGATAGCCCCTCTTTTATATAAATTGCTACCCCTCTCTTTTTTTCTTTCGCGGAAGAATAATATTCCCTTCCAGTCTCAGGTTGGTTTAGGTATTTCCCATGCTTTAGTGAGATATGTGATTCTTGAATAGCCACCACATCATAATTTCCTTTTTTAATTTCATTGAATACTTTATTTCTTTTATTTGGTGAGTTTAGCCCATTTACATTATTGGAAAACCATTTAAGTACCCTGTCAATGTTGAGTTTTAGTGGTCGGCACAGTCTTTCTTCTCTGGAATATTTTTGGTTAGTGCTTCTTTCCCTGTTGGTAATTGTTCCAGCTCCATTCCAGGTTCAGAATTTGTCTTTTCCGGGGATTCCGTTCGGGCTCTTTTTTTCTTTTCCTTGTGGCCTATATCCGGATCTTTCCCTTTTTTCCCGTCTTGGGTTAGTCTTCTTAGAAATTCATTTGCTTTTTCTTCTGTATTAATTGTCCATCTTTGCTCTTTGTAGAAGATTGTTAACCCTTCCACTTTTTCCCACCTATATCTGATTTGACATTTCCTTAGTTCCTTTGTTAAGTTTGCGTATTTTTTCCTTTTTTCTAGAACTGCATAAGGAAGTTCCTTTAGAATCGCTATTTTTCTTTCTTTGTAAATGATTGGTTTCTCGTAACTTCTTCTCAGTATTTCATCTCTAGTAGTCATCTTCACAAGTCTTACAATGGTGTCTCTTGGTACATTGAATCTTCTCGCATATCTTGTGTTTATTCTGTTCGTTCTATCTAGGCCATCTTCTGCCTCTTGTTGTGTGCATTCTAATATCTGGGCAATTATTTCTGAAGTTATTTGTCTTATATCTTCATTTCTTTCTTCTATGATATTTCAGAATCTGAGCTGGAATTCTAATTCCTTTGTTTCCATTCTGTCTTGCCTTTGTTCTAACTGATCGTTCTTAACTTTTATTCTTTCAACCTTTAACTCTGTTTGTTCTAAGTTGCTCTTCCATTCGGTTCTCAGCTCTGCTTTTTCTTGTCTCAACTCTTTGATCTCTTGTTGGATGTTGTGAATTTCCCTTTTCATTGTACCTAACTCTTGTTGCATATCATTCTTAAAATCCAGGAGTTGCTCTTGCGAAATTTTTTGGTACATGCTCTGCGTTTCCTGCATCTTCTGGAGTTCTCTCATGATGTCTCTGAGGCTTATCTGTTCTGAGAGCGAGGCTCTCCTTAGGAGTTTCCCTTCATTGAGGTCTCTGTCCATTTTTCTATTTGGTCTCCCTAAAATATTATTTATAAGATTTTTCATTCAGAGAGACCTATGATCCCTTGCTTGGTTAATAAGCTAGGGAATATGAGGTGGGAGAGAAAATGCAATTAATAATTAAATTTAATATTTACTTTGAGATTTGATATTGGAAAACAGTATTTGAGAGTTGATTTAGTTCATTTAACAATTCGATGTGCTTGAATATTTTGTTCGATTCTCATAGAAATAAAACAAAACAAGACAAAACAAAAACCCTTGATCCTATCTTAACTCTTGTTTTAATTCTCACTTTACTCTTCAGCTCCGATTCTCTTATTGCCCAATGTCTTGTATATTAGAGAGAACTTCCTCTTTCCTTTTTCCTTTTCCTTTCTCCCGCCTTGATTTTTGCTATTATTATTTTTATTTATTTATTTATTATTGTTTTTCCTTTCTTAATTTTTCTCTTTCTCTCTCTCTCTTTTTTGTTTTTTTTTTGCTTATTTTTCTTCTCCCTCTTCCCTTCTTTCCCTTCTTTCCTTCTACTTTCTTCCCCTTTCTTTCCTTTCTTTTACTTCCCCTTTCCTTCTTCCTCTTTCCTTCTTCCTCTTTCCTTCTTCCTCTTCTTCCTCTTTTCCTTCCCTTTCCCTTCTCCCTCTTTCCTTTTATTGTTTTTATTGTTTTGGGTTTGATTTGTAGATTTGTATTTGTATTTTATATATATGTGTGTGTGTGTGTGTGTATGTGTGTGTGTGTGTATATATAGATCCTCTCGATTTAACCCGTCTTCTACTTACTGTAGATTTGTTTTCTTCCCTTGTAGTCTTTGTATTATTGTGTATTTATATAGTCTACTTTGCAGATCTTTTATATGTATATGTATATATATTTAGCAAATTGAAGCTGCTTTGATATCTTTTAGCTCCTTTAATGTTCTCTTTTGTTTGTATGGTCTCTTTAACTGTGCCACTTATGTTGGTTTTTTGTTTATTTATTTATTTATATATATTGTATTTTATTTTTAATTTAATTTTTTTTCTTTTGGGGGGGGTACCCGGTGCTCCCTAATTCTCTTAGAGACTCTCTCTCTCTCTCTTCCTTCCGTATTGGTAGTCTTGCAGGACTTGTGAATCTCTCGCGTGACGCAGCGCTATTTGGGAGAGGTCTCTGGCAGGTCTTCCCTCTCTCCTCTCACGAGAAAAACCTTGGGGAGCCTGGTTCTCGCCGGGTTCCCGGCTCTTTTTCTTTCCAGTCCAGAGGGTGGCCTTGAGTCTGGCCTTGGGGAGTACTTTCTGCTTGTTTTTGTTTTGTTTTTTTTGTTTTTTTTCCCTCTCTTATCAAGAACGGAGGCGTCTTCAAGGTAAGAAATTTTTCTTTTGTATTAGTGCTGCGCCATTTTCCCCCCAGCCTGTCTTCAAGCAATTTTTTCCCCCCTGGCAGCGCCTTGTCTTGATCCTGCTCTTTACTAAGAGTATCCGGGAATCCAAGTTCTCTGATTTCCAGTCCCAACTATTTGGGTGGAGATAAGGTCCAGGGATAGGTTATTTTCTTTCAAAAGTTTCTTTCAGGAGAGTTCCCGTAAATTGCCACCGTGGGGAGAAGGGGTGGGCGCTTTTCTCTTAGGGGTAAAAGAATAAGGAAGCGAAGATTCTTACCGCTGCCACGGTTCTTCTTTCGGATCCCCCATCCTTCCCTTCTCTCTTCAGTGTGCGATCCTGTTATATCTTAAAATGTGTTGAGCGGCTGGAGATGTGGCCTGGATTGGCCAGGTGCACCTTCCTGCGATCCGCCGTACCCTTATGGCGCCTTGTCCGGACCTTTGTAGGTGCCCCCCCTTGAGGAGGGGGCCCCTTTTTAGGCCGTCGGACGGCGCCCGGGTTGCGCTGTCTCCCCGCTGTGTCGGTGCGAGGAGAGGGAGCTTTCTGCTCTACCCGATCGCTTAGAAAGGTTGATCCGCTAGCAGCTCCTAGCAGATCCGACTCTCCGCCATTTGCTCAATTGATTTTAAGTTTCTGTATGTATTTTAAGTCATCTAATGGTTGCCATATTTAAACCACCTTGTGTCCCCTTTGGGGTAGAGAAAGGCGGAGTAGAAATAAGGTAAATAAATAAATAGTACCTACCTATCCATATCTGTAGACCACCTTTCTTCCTCAAGGAGACCATAGCAACATACCTGGGATATTCTATGACATATTAAATAATACCTATTATAATTAAACCTTTTAGACAGACTTATATTAGTCATCCAAAGTGAGCTGTACAGAATGAGTGCAGTAACTATTGATTTCTGATCAAAGAGAAAAGACCCAGTACCTGCCCAGCTACACACTCCCTGGGTGTTGCCATCTAGCTTGGGTAGTCAACAGAAGGAGCATCATAACCATAATGTGTACACAGACTGGGAACCATTCCGATTTTGGAAGGTCTTACATGGGAGTTGCTCAAATTTTCTTTGATCACATCTTGCAGAAATTCTTGACTGCTTAGTGACAAGATATAAGACTTTGGAAAAGTCCAGACATGGGGCAACTTCTGTGTAAGATCACAACACCTTCAGAACAATATAAGAAGCTTATTGTTGAACCAGTATGGATCAGATTGAAAGCCTATCTCGTTCAACATTTTGTACATGCCAGTAGCTAAGAGTAAAAAAGCATCATTCCAACCATTTCCACATTGACATATGGAGCCACAGTGCTTGTGAGGCTGTGATATAATCATTGTCTGTAGCAGCCATGGTTTGGTTTAGTCAGCCTTAATTTGTTTAGTTCTTTTTAAAAGACATCCACATTGGTGTGGCCATCACTATGTCTTGTGATGGCAAATCCCATTCTTTGGCCATGTACCTCTGTCACCCCCCTCCTCCTTAGTGGTCTTTTTTAGGTGAAGTAGACCAAGATTTTTGCTACATTGGCCCTATACCTTGGGTTCATTCAGAAGTCACTTCTGTCCATATGGCCAGGCTTCACCATCCCCTTTCTGTGCGCTTCATGGTTCATGGAAATGCAGATGGTTTGGGGCCACGTTGGTTTATTTCTGCAGAGGTCAGCACAGTGAGCTCCTGGCCATTGCTGGGCACATTTGCCAACGATATCTTCAAGGACACCTGTGCAACCAGTCAACAACAATAAATGTCCACAACTCCAAGATCTCTTTCTTGGCCAGGTGACACCCGCCCAAAGTCCTTAAGTTGATGTGGCGATTTTATGACCCACTGTGCATCACTTTACACTTGCTTTCACTGAGCTGAATTTCAATCCATTACTTTGTTTTGCAGATATATAATCTGCTACGAGTGAGAGGTAAAGTACATTAGGTTCTGTCAAATAGTTTTGTGATGTGTGTATAGAACTGCTGAGTGACATCTCCAAGGAGACAGCAGAAAGGAAATGTGGGACTCCATTTTTGAGCTGAGTTACTCTGACTGATTGGCACTGTTAAATTTTTAAAGTTTTTTTTTCCACTTTCTTTTGTTTAGAAATGTGATAGAGTTAAAATAACTTTTAAAAATATTTTCTCCAGAGTAAACATGATTAAGAAAATATCTATAAAGCCATTTTTTTTGCATTTGCACCTGATCTAATAAGTAAATGATTTGCTAACTAGGAAGATCTGTCCTAAAGATAACAGGCACCTCAAAGGACTGATTAAATCTTTATGTTCCAAGCCAGCCTACATTGGTGTTACTTGCAGTACACCCACTCACTAAGGCCGCAATGCTGTTGTATATTTATGCTGCTATAACTACTTTTGTACCAGTGGTAGCACTTACTCAGCTCCAGTGGAGATATTATATTAAGAACACAATTTCACAAATTGCCTCACTGCTTTCCTCAAAGCTCTTTCCCTAGGTATGCATGCAACATGGATCCCTGAATCTAAACCATCGTAAAATGGTGATTGTTGGCTTGAGGTTCCTCTTTCATTGTCATGTGTACAGTCTAGCAAAACTGTATACAGTATGTGATGTTAATAGTATCTTATCCTATCAAGAATGATGTTTCTGAAGCTAATAAAGTTGATGTAATGTTTTTTCTTTAATCCAGACACCTCATGGTTTTAGAAACATTTTAACATTTTTCTGCCTTGATCAGTATGTCCTCTCTCCACCTCCTGCTTACTCCAAAGCGGTCTAAGTCCTGAATCAGGTTTTCAGCCATATCATTTATTTTAGACTGTCTTATTCAGTAAGACCACTCACACTTTTCTCATTCAAGTATCCCAAGACAAAATATGTTTCCTACAGTATAACACCTGATACTGTAACACTTTAGCGTGCACACAGTTATTGGGAAGTCCATCAAAGAATGTATGTATGTATGTGTGTACGTGTATGTTTATGTATGTGTATATGTGCATGTACATATATGTTTATATATACACACACACAGGCAGTTCCCCAGATAATTTTGGTCCCAGCTATGGTCCAAAGTCTAATCCTTGCACTTTACTACTGCTCCCTACATATAGTGCTCTATTTTATATTGCCCTCTATTCCTAAATTCATCATCTGGCTTCTGCACTTTATCTATCAGCCCTGTCTTTGCAACTGATTTGCACTAGCCCTGCCCACCCCTCAGAAACTGTTTACTACTCAGGCCGTTGGTGGTTTGTTCAATGGTGTTTTATACTGTGTTATGTTGTGTGTTGTTTTATTTTGTCCTATTGTGATGTTGTTTTATTAATTTTATTATGCTATATTTTAACTGTGTTGATTGGGCTTGTCCCTATGTGAGCCTCCCCGAGTCCCTTTATTATTATTATTATTATTATTATTATTATTATTATTATTATTATTATTATATCCTGGCATATGTGTGTGTGTATACATATACATACATGTCTATCTATCTATCTCCCAGAGTATAGTTGAAGATGGCTCTTTTTATTGACATTCCTTGCCTTAAATCAATAGTTTATTTTGCCTTGAGATATTCTACATATTCTTAGTTATAAACAAAACCTCTCACATACACAGTTTTATGTCATGCTAGCTGGTATATGTGAGAGATACTAGTGGATTTTGAGCAGATTAATCATAGCAAGGCAAAAGCTAAACAATGATCAGCCTCCACAGGATGTAACAGAAAAAAAGCTTATTTGTCTTTGTGTAACACATAGAAATAGTTTTACTTACAAATTACTCATGAAGGAGTAATCTCATGAAGGAGAGATAGAGTGATGCAGGAAGAGGGATGACATAGTGAAAACAAACAAGCAGAATGCTATTTGTATCTAAACACGTATAACAAAACAGAAAGTAGCAACTAGTATAGACATATTAAGATTGCTAACGAATACTGCTTGCCTGGAAGAATACGAGCCTTTAGGTCTCCAATTTCTGACCTGATGTTTAAAAAGAACTATCGTCATTAGTTGATATCACCGATTCCCGTTCTTGTTGTTGAGTTTCACATCCTCCCCTTCCTTCTGTAATAAGAAAAAAGCATTAGTGTCCAGATAATAAGTGCAACATTATTGGAGCACACAAATACCCTGTAGGAATTCAATAACCCTGTTTGAAAGCATATGACATTAAAACAATTAATTAGAAGTTAGTCCCATCTCTTAAAAGATAACTTCCATTATTGTCACAGAAGGCCAGTTTAAAGAACTGCCAACCCAATGTGGTCTGACCCCCTCATGAGATGGTATCATTTTAAAATGTATGTCTCCCATAGTTTTATGTGTACTAGACAATTATCTACACAGTTACACAATCATATGGAAAACGTTTAATGCGAGGAAACTGTGCATAATTAACACTTTATCTTTCTCAGCATAATAGAATTGGAACAAAGCAAGTTGATGGGCCAGATTTTTATATCTTTCTATTATCTTTGAATTAGCTGTCTCAAAGTCTGGCTATTTAAGGAGTCTCCCCAGAAATGATGTACACTAGTTCAGCTATATGACAATACAAATGATATGCCTCCTAGACACCCAGTGGAAATCTAAATATCCATAACATCTAGAGTCTATGTAAAACTGCAACCAACAGATTTCATTAACTGACATCAAAAAAATTGATGGACTAGAGGTTAGAGTGAGATAACTATTAACAAGGAGAAGAACTTCACAAATATATAAAGCCCATAAAGTGTTGTAATAAGTAGGTTCTATAGCAGGGGAAAGAAAGGTTTTCAAGTGCTTTTGCAGCTCCAAGGGCTGCTCAGCTTTCCAATTTTAAAAATAGAAAATGTCCCCCAGAACCCTCCATAGGGCATGAAGCAACATTTTGCTATGTCCAACACTTCTCCCCCAGCTAATTTAGGTTCATATGGTGGAGATTTAAACCAGAAGTGACTTCCATTCACTTTCCTTTTTTTTTTGTGCAAAAAAACCTTCTTTGGAGCTCAAAACAGTCTAGGCAGGAGAAACATGGTGAAATCAACCTGTTCTGTATCACCTTTTTGGAACAATTAGAAGAATGTACTGGGATTTGACCTCATGTTCATTGCAATCATCTACAATAAAGAGTAAAAACAATCTCCACAAGCATTTGGATATGTTTGGCTTGAGTGTAAGATACGAAATTCCAAGCACTAGAGGATAAAGTGTTTCCAAATGTCTAGTATAGACTCAGAACTGTGCACTAGAATGACACTGGATCAAAGCTTAACACCTCTAACCAGATTTCAATTTGGAATAGTATTTTCCATGGGCCATTGTCACTGTTTAAGGTAAACTTTCCCCCTGACATTAAGTCTAGTCGTGTCCGACTCTGGGGGTTGGTGCTCATCTCCATTTCTAAGCCAAAGAGCCAGCATTCTCCATAGACACCTCCAATGTTATGTGACGGCATGACTGCATGGAGCACCATTACCTTCCCGCTGGAGCGGTACCTATTGATCTGCACACATTTGCATGTTTTCACTGTTTAATGTCCAAAAATAGTGCAGGCACACACACACACAAATACCTAAGAGGCTTCAGAAGTGGCATAGGTACATGGGGCTCATTCTGAAGAAAGCATGAGGAGAAATGATTTTTAGGGTGCTAGAGTCCTTTTGTATCCAAATCTATAGCTCTATCATGCCCAGGCCCATCAGTAGATGAAAGGATCTCCCCTGTATTCCAACTATATCTGCTGAAATTAATCCCCTCCCACACTGCCATGTCCCTTTCCTAGTGTTTTATGTCCTTAGACTGTAAGCCTGAAGGCAGGTTAAATCAACCATTTGTAGGCTGCTCCTTGAGCCTTTTTGGTTGAACGGCATTTTAAAAATACTTAGACAAACCATTTGACTAAATCTGGCATGTAACAGTAAGCCAGGTTGTAGTTTGTTCGAGTCTGACATTGTGTTATAGCCAAATTCATAATCATGATCTGTTAGCCATTTGCAAACCAAAATTAGAAATTGTGTTTTAATGTTTGCTTATAATAATGCAGGGGGGTGGGACCGAGAGCAGGACCTCCTCCGCCAACCGCAGTGCCCAGGTTGGTTTGTAAGAGGAGATGCGTTCAGTCAAATAGCCTGGACCCAAGCCGTTTAGGGCTTTAAAGGTAATGACCAGCACTTTGTATTTTGCCCGGAAGCAGACTGGCAGCCAGATCTGGCATCTCAAGATATGGGCGCAGCTGCCGCACAAGTTTTAATTGTGCAAAGAAGATCCTGGCCACCGCTGACACCTGGGGTTCCAGGGTCAGAGATGAGTCCAGGAGCACCCCCAGACTGCACACCTGTGTCTTCAGGGGGAGTGCAACCCCATCCAAAACAGGCTGTGACTCCACACCCTGATCCGCCTTCCGACTGACCAGGAGTACCTCTGTCTTGTCTGGATTTAGTTTCAACTTATTAGCCCTCATCCAGTCCATCACTGATGACAGGCACTGGTTTAGGGGCAGGACAGCATCCTTGGTATTAGGTGGAAAGGAGTAGTAGAGTTGGGTATCGTCCGCATAAATTTGACACCAGCCTCCAAAACTCTGGATGATCTCTCCCAGCGGTTTCATGTAAATATTGAACAGCATGGGGGACAGAATTGAATCCTGAGGGACCTCACAGGCCAATGGCCAGGGAGTTGAACAGGAGTCCCCCAGCTCCACCTTCTGGGTTCGACCCTCCAGGAAGGACTGGAGCCACTGCAGAACAGTGCCCCCAAGCCACATCCCAGAGAGACAACCCAGAAGGATACCATGGTCGATGGTATCGAAAGCCGCTGAGAGGTCCAAGAGAACCAGCAGTGACACACTCCCCCTGTCTAGCTCTCTTCGTAGATCGTCCACCAAGGCGACCAATGCCATCTCTGTCCCATTGCCAGGCCTGAAATCAGACTGAGATGGATCAAGAAAAGCAGTGTCTTCCAAGAATCTTTGGAGTTGTGAGGCTACCACCTTCTTCAGAACCTTACCCAGAAAGGGGAGGTTTGACACTGGCCTATAGTTGTTAAGTTGGGAGGGATCCAGTGCCAGTTTCTTCAAAAGAGGTCATACTACTGCCTCCTTGAAAATACTTGGCATTAGGCCTTGAGTCAAGGAGGCACTTACCAGCACCTTCACCCACCCTGCCGGTCCTCCCCTGGCCGATTTTATGAGCCAGGATGGGCAAGGGTCTAGAGAGCAAGTGGTAGCCTTCATTTCTCCCAAGATCTTGTCCACGTCCTCATCGGTCTATGACACAGGAACCGTGGATAGTTCCTCCGCAATACCATCACCATTATCCTGCTCTGAACAGAAAACTAGATCTAAAGTGTGTCCAGCACTATGTTTGGGGCCAGATACCATTTGGGACAGACCCATGGTTGTCATGGCGGCCATGAAGTTCTGAGCCACTCCTGACAAAGCGGTCTCGGCATGGATGTTGAAGTCCCCCATCATGACTAGGCATTGGGACTCCAACACCAGGCCCGAGACCACCCCAGCTAGCTCAGGGAGGGAGACTGTTGAGCAGCGGGGTGGACAGTACACCAACAGAATCCCTGATTCTGTCCCAGCCACTCACCCTTAGATAGACACATTCGAATGTGGTCGACTGTGGGATGGGACACCTGGCCAGGTGGATGGAATGTCTATAGACCACTGCGACTCCTCCTCCATGTCCCCCGGGTCTTGCCTGCTGCTGCACACTGAAACCTGGCGGACAAAGTTGGGAGAGATTTACTCCCCCTTATGAATTCAAATTATGAAAAAAGAGATTGCAGGTAAACATCAGGAATGATTTAAATGAAAGACATTGAATCATGATATAAATGGACTATCCATCTTTGGAGGTTTTTAAACAGAGGTTGGATGGACATCTTTTAAGAGTTTTTCAGCTGTACAATCCTCCAAGTCTTGGGATTGGAATAGATACCCTTGTGGTTCCTTCCAGCTCAAAGATGCTATGAGTTTAAGAGCTCTGGGTTGTTTTAACAATCTGTTGTTGCGACATCTGAATGTGAATACAGATCAGGGTCTTCTCTTACCCATATCTTGTGTTTTCAAGTGCCTGCCTTGAAAAAAGAGCTCATACAAAGGCTATGAGGATCCTGCATTGAGCAATGATTTTGATTTGATGGTCCCTGATGCCTCTTCTTGCTCTATGATCTTATGATTCTATAAAACAGGCAGGAAATAAGAAAAGCAATTTCTGGTTTGTTTTCATTCTCTGCAGAACAATTCACATCTAATAGTGTGAAGAAAACTCTTTACTTGTCTGTTCTTGCCAAGATAGCGCATCGAGAGTTTGTTGGGCATATATGAGATTTCTCACCTCCAGCATGAGAAAATGAGCATTTCCCCTCTGTTTTTAGTATATTGTGCGAAGCGTCTTCAGAAAACTAATGTTTCTGTGCAAAACTAGCTAAGTACGTATATTCAGAAAGCACAGAGTGACGGATTGACCAAAAAAATCCAGTCAACACATCTAATGCTATAAAAAGCCATGTCTGCAACAAGATTTAAACTATTATAGTTTCATTGTTTGGGGCAATATGCACAGAAAATAGTCTTACAAATGTGAAAATATTGACTGGCGCTACAAAAAAAGATATTGCCATCTTTCAAGCGAGGAAAATAATTTTGATGTATTTTATCCTTGCATGTAGGTAAGAGATGTATGTCTGTATGGTATCTCCAATATCTACAACAATAAACAAATGCAAATGGGCTGTATTTGAGAGTGAAATGTGAATGCAGCCTTTTTTTTTTGCCAGTCGTTACTTTACACTATGGGAGGTCAATTCCAAATGAGATCAGATGTTCTTTTGCCAATGGAAAAAAATTGCTTTCAGGTTGGTTTTGAGAAGAAAAAAATCCCATAGATACTGAGCTCCATTTCCATGCGCTTCAGAAATGGAGTCCCATGGAGGCAGGCCTGTAGCGAGGGGGGATTTAGGGGTTCAAACCCCTCCCCCCCCCAAATTTTTTCAGGTTATACAAAAACCTGGTTTACTCATGAATTTTAACTGGTTAACCAAATCCGCATGCTAAGTCTATGAAACGCAAAACATTAAAAGTCCCTCCAGGCACTATCTCAAGTAGATATTGACAGGTTTGTAGTGGGGGTGTGTGTGTGTGCTAGGGGTTCAACCCCCCCCCCCAAATTTTCAAAACCCCTCCCGAAATTTTTTTCTGGCTACGGCCCTGCACAGAGGTCATCACATGACATAAGGGCATTTCCGGTGGGACGCCCATTTCTGCAGTGAATGGAAACGGAGCTCAGAATGACCCGACTCCAAACAGGAGAAAGTGATGGAAAAACAAACATCAACAGAGGATGACTGGCCATCCCAGAAGACAGACGTCGACAGGACCTTTCCCTCTTTCCCCCGCTCATTGCATGAGGTCCTCACTTTTGACAAAGGAACTTGGCATTGATAGATGCTGTACTTTTTATTGAAGGGTCTAGCATTTCTTTTGATACAGTTGTATTTTACCTTGTTCTATTTTTCTGCTTAATTTATGTCCATCTTTTTCCTGTGTTGTTTTGAGTTTTAGAAGTTTATGGAGAAAGGCAGGATATTAATCAGTCAACCAATCAGAGCAAATCTGTCACTTTTGCAAAATAGCAAATTCTTTGATATTTTAGAAATCATTGTGAACGATATTAATGCAAGATTTATTGGGTGAAAAACCAAATAGGACCTTGAAAGAAGAAGATTTGTGGCACCATAACGTAGACTTCAATGCAGTATGTATTACAAGTTAATAATATGTTTGTAGATGTATGTGCGCGCACACACACACACACACACACACACACACACTTTTTCTCCAAAGATAGAGTACTATTATAATCAAGTCTTAGCAAGCTATCAAAATAAGTTTTGCAGCCTAGCTGTCCAGTATACAGCAAGGCAGAGAAAGAGTTTTTAAAAATGAATGAATCTTCATCTAAGCAAGTAAGTGACTTAATTTAGCCTCAAGATAATTGGTGAGAGCCTTCGTATCAGCCATAGATGCAGTCATTATAATCTCTATGATAAAAAATCCCAATTTACTTAACTGTTTATTCAGTTGTAAAATGATAGTGACTCATGTAATTAGAGGTTTCCATGTATGTCAACAGAAAGAATCTTTATTGCATGATAACAAGTTGTGCAGCTCTTTCTGAAGGGCTTCAAAAGAAACAATCATCTTAGTTATAACATTTTTGGAATGTCAAAACTGAAAAATGAGTGGTTGTTATTCACCTTAGGAAGAATACCCTTGATTAATTCCTTAATGAATTATTTGTCTGTCTCAGTACTTTTACTGAATCTAATTTTCAAAATTGCAAATCTTGGAGCATTTTCAGCTGATGATAAAATGTTGTTTATTTGAGTGGTTTATTATTTTACTTGGTGGAAATTCAGCATATTGGCAATGGAATAACACATAAAGATCTTCAAAATTTCTTTTTTTTCTACGCCAGCAAAGTAGTAGAACATAGGTATTGGCAATTCATTCCTCAATTTTCAGTGATTTCAAGCTGTTTCTAGAAACGCAATTGTTCATGTAAACTGAATGAGTATGTCCATGCTGTGAAAGGGGCATTGAGCTAGAAGAGTCTGCCATCAAAATATTGGAAGTTCTGCTTATAAAGATCCAGATAATTGGTCTACGTTAGCTCAGTATTGACAGTGTACTGACCTCTTTCAGATAGGGAACTTGCTCATGCAATCTGGAGATACCAGGGTGCAGGCATGTTCCAGAAGTATTCTCTCCTGCCTGCAAAACAGGCACACTATGCCTAATAATCCGAAATGCATTGAAGTGCCCACACACATTTAGTGGATGAATAGAATATTGTAGAATATTCTGATTGTATGTAAACATATTTCACTTGACTAGATTAGTTGTGTTCGCACTTCCTGTGAAGGATCACATTTGCAGCTTGGGTCTGACACTGCTCCTAGAAGGCCATTGTGGTTAGAAGTAGAACCAGCCCTAAGTATTTTTCAAGTGTAAGCGAACAGAATTTTGGCGCCCCCCCCCCCCCCCCAAACCAATCACTGAAAAATAAAAGCGTTGGATAAGTGAAAATGTTGGATAATGAGGAGGGATTAAGGAAAAGCCTATTAAACATCAAGTTACATTAAGATTTTACAAATTAAGCACCAAAACATCATGTTTTACAAGAAATCAACAGAAAAAGCAGTCTCGCCTGCGCCCCCGTATGTTTTGCGCCCCAAGCGACCGCTTAATTCGCCTCATTGTTGGACCGGCTCTGGTTAGAAGTGTTTGTGCCCTTCATCTAGTTTTCCACTTCTGCCCTTGCTTTCTTAGTGAAGATGGATCTGACCATGGCAACGTTTAATCATGTAGATTGCTGCAATGCACTCTATGTGGGCCTTTGTTTGAGGTGTGACCAGAAATGTGTTGTCGAAGGCTTTCATGGCTGGGATCACAGGGTTGTGTGTTTTCCGGGCTGTGTGGCGATGTTCCAGAAGTATTATCTCCTGACGTTTCGCCCACATCTATGGCAGGCATCCTCTGAGGATGCCTGCCATAGATGTGGGTCAAACATCAGGAGATAATACTTCTGGAACATGGCCACACAGCCTGGAAAACACACAACAACCCTGTGTCCAGAAATGGTACCTGTTGTTATATAAAGATACTAGCTGTGCCCGGCCACGCGTTGCTGTGGCGAAGTCTGGTGGTATGGCAAATAAAGTATTGAGGAATTGGTAGTAGTTAAGGTCAAGGGTAAAGGTTTTCCCCAGACATTAAGTCCAGTCGTGTCTGACTCTGGAGGTTGGTGCTCATCTCCATTTCTAAGCCGAAGAGCCGGCGTTGTCCGTAGACTCCTCCAAGGTCATGTGGGATGACTACATGGAGCGGCGTTACCTTCCCGCCAGAGCAGTACCTATTGATGCACTCACATTTGCATGTTTTCGAACTTCTGGGTTGGCAGAAGCTGGGGCTAACAGTGAGGGCTCACTCTGATCCCCAATTCAAACCTGCGGCCTTTCGGTCCAGAAGTTCAGCAGCTCAGCGCTTTAACACGCTGCGCCATCAGGGGATATTATTTCCTAAAGGTTGTGAATATACAATATTTCTGATTAGATTTTTTTGTTTGTTGGAGGCAAGTATGAATGCTGCAATTAGGAAAAATGATTAGGATGTAATGGCCTTGCAGCTTTAAAGCCTGGCTGTTTCCTCCCTGAGTGAATTTTTTGTTGGGAGGTGTTAGCTGGCCCTGATTGTTTCCTGTCTGGAATTCCCTTGTTTTCAGAGTGGTGTTGTTTGTGATATTTTATGTGCTTCTACTGTCTGTGGCCCTGAGAAAACAGGATTTGCCAGACTTTGATGATGGGAATACTTTGTCGGGAGGTGTTAGCTGGCCCCGATTGTTTCCTGAATGGAATTCCCCTGTTTATTTACTGTCCTGGTTTTAGAGATTATATTGTTCTGCATTATTCTATCCCAGTAATTATTTCATATTAAAGAAGAATCTCACTTATCCAACATTCGCTTATACAATGTTCTGGATTATCCAACGCAGTCTGCCTTTTCATAATCAATGTTTTTGTAGTCAGTGTTTTAAATTCATTGTGATATTTTAGTGGTAAATTTGTAAATACAGTACAGTAGAGTCTTACTTATCCAACATAAACGGGCCGGCAGAACGTTGGATAAGCGAATATGTTGGATAATGAGGAATTAAGGATAACCCTATTAAACATCAAATTAAGTTATGATTTTACAAATTAAGCACCAAAACATCATGTTAGACAACAAATTTGTCAGAAAAAGTAGTTCAGTACACAGTAATGCTATATAGTAATTACTGTATTTATGAATTTAGCACCAAAATATCACGATATATTGAAAGCATTGACTACAAAAATGCGTTGGATAATCCAGAACGTTGGATAAGCGAGTGTTGGATAAGTGAGACTCTACTGTAAATACTACATAGCATTACTGCGCATGGAACTACTTTTTCTGTCAAATTTGTTGCATAATATGATGTTTTGGTGCTTAATTTGTATAACGATTACCTAATTTGATGTTTAATTGGCTTTTCCTGAATCCCTTCTTATTATCCAACATATTCACTTATCCTGCCGGCCTGTTTATGTTGGATAAGTGAGACTCTACTGTATATTTCTAATCTTATATTATCTGCTTAGAACTGGATTATATGAGGCCCCTTCTTCACAGCTGTATAAAATGCACACTGAAGTGGATTATATGGCAGTGTGGAGTCAAGATAATCCAGTGCAAAGCAGAAAATATAAGATTATAAATGGGTTATATAGCTGTATGGAAGGGCCTTGAGTCTACACTGCCATATAATCCAGTGCAAATTAGATAATCTGTGGAAGAAGTCTAAGTGAGGCCTAAATCTGCCTGTCCCCTAACTGAAACCTGGCTGTCCCTTGGTTGCTAGGCAACCAAGTGGGCAGAGATTAGCCCTCTAAACTGGCAGCAATTGGATAAAAAAAATTATTGCTCTCCCTCTAATTAGGACTTTATTTTTCTTTTCTTTTTGTTGTATCAACCTTGAGGCGTGGATGATGGGTTGTGTTGTCAAATTTTGAGGTTGGGGGGCCTGTACTTTTGTTGTTTTGTGAATTGCCGTGATGCCATCACTCTTTTATATATATAGATGTGCATCATGTATGGCATATAACAATGCACTGCTTTTCAGTTTGTTATCAATTTTTCTCCTGATCTTGCTTAAGGTGCTGGTACATAGTTACAAAGGACTGAATTGTGGGTGTCATATGCAGCCCTGAAGGCTGTTTTTGTGGTTCCTAGGATCCCCCAGAACCTATTCTCTCCCAAATGCTCCCCATGTTTGGGGGGAATAGAGACATTTTTGAAATATCCCCCCCCCCCCCCACCTAATTTAGACCAAGAAGAGACCTTTTTGAAATGGGTGACTTCTGTTCATTTCAAGTTGTAAATACACACACACAACTCATGTGCTTAAAATGGCCCAAGGCGCCTGAAAATGGTGAAAATGCCCTCACTCCCCAAGAGGAGAGTCTTTCTCCTTTTCTAGTGGGAAGTATCTTTGGGGTGCAGCATTCCATGGTCGCCAGGGAGAGAATAATGTGCCCTCCTAGCCTTTCACAGTTGCCCACTTCTGCCCCAAGTGGTTTGGAACCAGAATATCTGAAAACATCTATTCTTTTTATGCTCACCATTATCAAGAAAGGCTAGGATTCAGGAAACAGGAAAAAGACGATTCTTTAGCAGCCCCCTTCCCCCCTCCTGGTTTTGCAATTTCTTCTCCAGGAAGATGTTATTGGCCTCATCTTTGTTCAGTTGTGCGTGGGTAGTCTTTTTTCCATTTGGCTTTTAATGATGCTGTTTTTTTTTTAAAGGAATTGATTCTGCTTTCTGATATTTTAATGTTAGCTCTGCTGTCAGTCTCATGTGTTGTTTTGAATCTGTTTTAATGTTCTTCTGTAGATCTGCCTTGGGGGCTCTGTTTGGGTGGAAAGGCAGGTTATAAATATTTTAATAAATAAGATAAAATAAATCTGGCAGTATTACTACTGTGATACTATGTATCTGAAGGATTAGAAACAGTGGCTACTGGGCTGAGTAATATATATGACAGATAATGACCAGTGTCATAAATAATACATATTACTTGTCTATTAGAAGTAGACTCTTGTAGAAATAGATATCTTAATTACACTTACCTGCAGCATCCATTCTGTTTAGTGACTGAGCAAAGGTATGGGAAAAATTTGAACTATTTCCATGTCCTTCCTGTTTGCTTTAAGGTTATATAAACCATCTGAGGTTATTATTTTTGATTTCTTAATGTTCAACTGTAAATCTGCTTTGCACTTTCTTCAGCAACTGTTCCAAGTATGCTATTTTTTTTTGCTAGTTTTATGATGTCATCCACATATTTTAAATTGATGTTATTTCTTCCAATTTTCACACTCCTTCCTCCAAGTCTTGCTTTACAATATAATATATTCAACATATAAGCTTTCAAATTTTTTCTTCAAAAAGCATTTTTAAAGTCAATGTGACCAGGATGTTTTTAAATTTTATGCCTTCCTGTTATCAGCCCTAGGCTATTTATTCTTTCAAAAAAAAAAAAAAACCAAAGGTGAAGTAACAAGAAATGCAAAAAGAAGTAACGGCTTCAAACTACTGGAAAGGAGTTTCCACCTGAACATCAGGAAGAACTTCCTAACTGTGAGGGCTGTTCAGCAGTGGAACTCTCTTCCTTGGAGTGTGGTGGAGGTTTCTTCTTTGGAAGCTTTTAAACAGAGGCTGGATGGCCATCTGCCATGGATGCTCTGAATGCAATTTTCCTGCTTCTTAGCAAGGGGTTGGACTGGGTGGCCCATAAGGTCTCTTCCAACTCTGTGATTCTATGATTCTAAGTATTGCACTTTATTTTGTAATTCTAAAAATGGAACAAATACCTTTCCAAGCTCTACCTAAGGAATAACCTTGCATACAAAACACCTGAGGTTTAATGGTATGCTAATTGATAACTAGCTATTAACTTTCCAACTCGGTCCCATGTCATGCATCAAATGTTAGAGCCCAATGATGAGATCATGACCATTGTTTTCATGGTAGTATTTCTCTCCCAGTTGGTAATGGGATTATGGTGGCTTTGAACAATAGTCACCAAAAGACCTGAAACAGAAAAACTCTAAATGGCTTTTATAAAATAGTCTTGTTTAATAAAGAATTAAAGTTTTTACAGCATGCCCAAGAGTAATGCTTCTTGAGAGAAGGAATGTGAAGATGATATTCAACAGGATATGGTACTAAGCACACTGCTGGGAGTATGGCACCATAAACTACTAAGTGCAGGGAATTCAGATCCTTTCCCAACATGTGTAGTTTTAAAAACTAATCCCTGTGAGAAGACTGGTGTGGCTGAAAGCATGCAATTTATTTATTTTGGCACAGCGAACTGTGAATAAAGAAGCAAGATTTAAACCAAATGAATTATTTATCCAAACAGGAGATTAACAGAACATTGCCTTGAGTCCCCCTGTTATTGCCAGAAATAACATAATGTGGTGAAATGTCAGCTATCTATGGAAGATACTAAAAAAAAGAGATATTTGGTTCTTGTAACAAGTACTTTAAAAGATTTATTATGGTATAAAATATATTTGGACTAGAGCCCATGTCATCACTTGTGAATGAAAAGACATAGGGAGAAAAGATAGTTGCCTCCAGTGTCCCAAGACAAAACATAACATTTTAAAAAAATCTATATCTATCTTTCTATTTGTCAAATGGAGGATAATATATGAGGCAGTAGAATCTAGTCCATTAAAGTTTATGCCACAAATAAACCTGTTGATCTTTAATGGAAAATGAGAAGATTTTGGGGTTTTGTCAAACACATTAGCCCCACATCACTAGAGAAATTATACTGTTTTAGCTGATATTGTATCACCTGACATCCACTGGAAAGTAGCAGCCAATAATGAAAGGACCAAGGAACTGACATCTCCGGCCCATCCCCTGTTCAGATATCAGCCAGCATGCCAACGCCTTAAATCAAAAAAGTTTTCAAAGATCTACAGAGATACTTGCAGGAAAACCTCAGCAAGCAAGAGTCCAAAAGTGGTAGGTTAAAACCCAAAACCTCAATCTATGGCTGATACCGAATGAGAGACTCCCTCATGGCCACACAGAAAACTGGGCGACTTGGAAGGCACTGAACAGACTGCGGTCTGGCACCACAAGAAGCAGAGCCAACCTTAAGAAACGGGGCCACAAGTGGAGTCCACGACTTGTAAGTATGGAGAAGAGCAAATCACAGACCACCTATTACAATGCAGTCTGAGCCCTGCCACATGCACAATGGAGGACCTTCTTGCAGCAACACTAGAGGCACTCCCAAGTGGCCAGCTACTGGTCAAAGGTCATTTAGTATAATGTCAAGTTTTTAACTTTGTTTGTGTGTTTGTGTTTTTAAATACACAACAACTGTACCCTCGTTTTGCTTCTGACACAATAAATAAAGAAACACATTAGCATGGTGGTTGTTTATTTGAAATAAGTAAGAAATTTAAGTAATGTTTAAATTTCACACTTCTTGGTATTCAAAAGTCTGCCCACTATACTACAAAATCCAGACCACAAACAATCTCAGCACTGGAATTGATTGAAATAATGGTGGTCATTCTCTTCCTTTATGTCTCAAAAGGAGTTAATAGAATGAATGGATGGGAAGAATCATGTGGACTAACACCACCAACCATCTTCACTATGTATTGCTGCCATTTGCAGTGTAGTTCACCATGCAATAAATATCTGTTTGGCATTCATTGGAAAACATTCTGCCTGTATGCACAGGCAGTTCTTAACAAATAAGGAGAGAGCCTAGCTAATCAAGACCTCTTTATCTATATGTCTATAAACATGATAGGCTTTTTCCAGTGAATATTAAATAAATGTGTGTCTGCAGAATGTTGGTGGATTTTTGAAATGACATAGGGAGGCCTGGCTGATACCTGCATTGAGGTATATTCCCTTTCCTATGGAGCTATACTGTCAATTATTCATTTTCTCACATGGCACAGTTTAAAACTCAGCATGTCTCAGATAGCATAAAATCCTGTAGACCGTGTCTTTTATACACCAAAACTTTTCTTCCTCTGTGTTTTCTTACAAATGTCTGTAGACAATGAAAATTCATGTTTTATTCTGAAACTCATAATAGATCCCTGCAGACTGTCCTTCTAAGGAAATTACTTTTCAAACATGGCTTTCTTTTACAGATTATTTAAACATTCCAGTGGAACAATATAGAATCCCATGTTCAACATTATAATTTTCTTATAATAGATTTACTTATGTTACAAGTCTTGTACTACCCTGTTTCCCCAAAAGTAAGACATACCCCTAAAATAAGCCGTAGCAAGATTTCTAAGCATTTGCGCAATATAAGCCACTAGCTGTACCCGGCCACGCGTTGCTGTGGCGAAGTATGGTGGTATGGGAAATAAAGTATTGAGGAATTGGTGGTAGTTAAGGTCAAGGGTAAAGGTTTCCCCCTGACATTAAGTCCAGTCGTGTCTGACCTGTGGGTTGGTGCTCATCTCGATTTCTAAGCCAAAGAGCAGGCGTTGTCCGCAGACTCCTCCAAGGTCATGTGGCATGACTGCATGGAGCGCCTTTCAGTCTAGAAGTTCAGCAGCTCAGCGCTTCAACACACTGCGCCTTCAGGGGATATTATTTCCGAAAGCTTGTGAATATACAATATTTCTGATTTTTTTTTGTGTGTGTCTGTTGGAGGCAAGTATGAATGCTGCAATTAGGCAAAATGATTAGCATGTAATGGCCTTGCAGCTTTAAAGCCTGGCTGCTTCCTCCCTGAGGGAATTTTTTGTTGGGAGGTGTTAGCTGGCCCTGATTGTTTCCTATCTGGAATTCCCTTGTTTTCAGAGTGTTGTTCTTTATTTAGTGTTCTGATTTTAGAGATTGTATTGTTCTGTTTTGTTATACCACAGTAATTTTTATATATTCTGATTTTAGTGTTTTTGAATACTTGGAGCCAGATTGTATTCATTTTCACGGTTCACAGCAACACAATAACAACAATAACAACAACAACAACAACAACAACAACAACAACAACAACAACAACAACAATAGTAATGATAGTAATAATAATTACTTTGGTAATACACACTGCTTCACTCCCTTCTCAGCTTCCTTTCTAGAAGAATCCTTTCTTAGGAGGAGTTAGCTGGCCTTGATTGTTTCCTTTGTGGAATTCCCAATTTCCCTGCTTTCAGAGTGTTGCTCTTTATTTACTGTGCTGGTTTTAGAGATTATATTGTTCTGTATTATTCTACCAGAGTAATTATTTCATATTACAGTAGAATCTCACTTATCCAACATTCGCTTATCCAGTGTTCTGGATTATCCAACACAGTCTGCCTTTTAGTAGTCAATGTTTTTGTAGTCAGTGTTTAAATTCATTGTGATATTTTGGTGGTAAATTTGTAAATACAGTAATTACTGCATAGTATTACTGCGCATGGAACTACTTTTTCTGTCAAATTTGTTGTATAACATGATGTTTTGGTGCTTAATTTGTATAATGATTACCTAATTTGATGTTTAATCGGCTTTTCCTGAATCCCTTCTTATTATCCAACATATTCACTTATCCAATGTTCTGCCGGCCTGTTTATGTTGGATAAGTGAGACTGTACTGTATATTTATAATCTTATATTATCTGGTTAGAACTGGATTATATGAGGCCCCTTCTACACAGCTGTATAAAATTCACGCTGAAGTGGATTATATGGCAGTGTGGAGTCAAGATAATTCAGTTCAAAGTAGATAATATAAGATTATAAATGGGTTATATAGCTGTGTGGAAGGGCCTTGAGTCTATGCTGCCATATAATCCAGTTCAAATCAGATAATCTGTATTTTATAGGCACTGTGGAAGAGGCCTAAGTGAGGCTTCTTGGCAGGGGGTTGGACTGGATGGCCCATGAGGTCTCTTCCAACTCTACTATTCTATGATTCTAGGCCTAAGTCTGCCTGTCCTCTGGGCTGAGTGGGTTGCTAGGAGACCAAGTGGGCAGAGCTTAGCCTTCTAACTGGCAGCAATTGGATAAAAACAATTATTCCTCTCCCTCTAATTAGGACTTTATTTTTCTCTTCTTTTTGTTGTATGAACGTAGAGGCATGGATGAGGGGTTGTGCTGCCAAGTTTAGTGTTTCTGGGATGTGTAGTTTTGTTGCTTTGTCCTAGGCGAATTTTTTTAATCCTTTTATATATATAGATAGCACCAAAATAAGACATAGTGATAGGCGTGACTATGCAGTGTACAAGGTCGCCCCCCCCCCCCCCCGGTCTGGTCTTGGTTCTTCTGTGTGTGTTGCAAGCTGAGGTATAGAGGGAGACATAGAAAGTGAAAGTAAAAGTCTCATCAGTGAAGTAAGGAGCAGGACGCTCTGCGTTAGGTATTGTGTGTCCTCAGGGGGAAGAAGTAAAGCTGTGGCTGCCCTTTTACTCAGCACTGTCAGTTTCTCTCCCCCAGCACCAACCAGCAACAGTCTGTGGGTCTCTATCAGCATCCACAAACACTAGTAAAGCTGCTGCTCCCCCGCACTGACCAAAAACAGTCTGTGGGTCTCTCTCATCCCACACAAACCCCAGGGGATAGGCGAAAAGCTTAAGCAAGCACTTTGCTACTGAGCCCAGAGAGACCATCCCATAAATGCAGTTGAATGAATATCTATATTCTATTCTATATCCATAATAAAAGTGAAAAGCCATATGTGTGTGTGTGGCTGTTCACATAGACAGCCTCCGGCCTCCACAAACCAGCTACAGTTCCCAGTGGTGAGGAGCCAGCAAGTCACTCTTTTCCACTGACATTACGGTTATAGCGAGCTCCATGAACATCTGGATCAAACTTGGCACACAGACTCAACATAGCATACTGTGGATACTGACAGATGTTTTTGGACAATTGCCCCTGGAATCTGGGAGTTGTAGCAGTTCACCCCCATCCAGAAAGCACTGCAGCCAGGCGATGACCAGCCAACGACAGATCTGGACTGCACTTGGTACACAGACCCAAAATGGCCAACTTTGAATACTGGCAGGGTTTGGGGAGGATTGACCCACAATTCTTGGAATTATAGTTTACCCACTCCAAACTGAAAATACCTAACAATCAAAGACAAATAACTCGGGCATCGCGGGTCCCCAAGCTAGTACTTAATAAAAATAAGGCATCCTCTAAAAATTAGCCAGAGTGTATTTTCTTCAGGAAAAATAAATATAAGACTGTCTTATTTTTGGGAAAACATGGTAGCATTAAGGGTGCAACATTCTTAATGCAACTTGATTTTGAATTCATCAGTTAATTCAATTATAGTTCCAAACATGCATCTATAAATACTTTTGCAATGATTACTCATCCTTTTCCAGGATAACCAGAATACAAATCCTTATTAATATGCAGAGCTTGGAAGTGTTACAGGTAGCAAAATTACTTATATTATTATTGGGGATAATGGGAACACAATGCATAGCAGTTCTTTTCTAAATCGTATTTGGAAACATTGTTACTTTTAGGACAAGGATGGACAACTTTGGCAGTTGGAGGTGGCAATTTGTCAGCTCTGGAGACTGTACAGACTGCTGGAAATACCACTCCCGCCCCCGAGAAGCTCAGTCAGAAATGGCTGGAAAGCCACTTGTGGCTTTGGGGAAAAAAATGAGAGAAGGGAGTCAAATGTTAAACAGTGTGGGAACATCCAAAAAACACATTACAGTGGTATTTTTATTACACTGATCAAAAGACGCAAAATACATTATCTTAGCCTTTGAAGCTCACAGGCGTTTTCATCAGGCATGGATGCTAAACGTTGGATTAGGAGAAAAATTATGACTGTGGATGATTACAGAGATGCATTTTTCTTGAGATGTTAAGGCTGAGTTTAAAATAACGATGGTGGGACATTTGATACAGGTAAAGACCACACTCCCTTGCTGGCCTTGCAGCATTTGGGATTGAAAAGCAAAAGGCGGCATTTCTCCATTAGAAACAAAGGCAGTTCCTTTGGGATCAAGCAGGGAAAGCTGCAACCTATTTAATTTGTGAATCATTTATTCCTGGAGGTTTTAAGAACAGGCAATTCACCATTTGAGGCTGGAGGACATAGGGCAGCCTGGCATGTGTGTCATGCAGCCTAGTGGGGATATGTGTAGATACGACTTTGAGTCATTTTTGTATGTTTAGAAGGGAGGTTTTTTTGTTTTTTGTTTTAGAAAGAATGTTTTTCCCAAGATCACCACCCAGTTGGTTTCCATGGCCAAGTGGGGATTCAAATCCTGCTCTCCAGAAATGTAGTATAAATCACTAGTCCATGCTGGCTCTCTGGGAATTTAAGATGACCTGATGAATTTGGTTGGCAGTGGGTTCATAACTGGCAAGTGGAAGTGCCATATTTATTTATTGGGTATACAGGTCTGATTTTATGGTTATAAAGGCTCTTGGCAGGTTGCCATTTTAGTGCCTTAGTAGACCCAACTGCAGCCACTATTTTACCTTCCTGAAAATACAATGTCTTGAACGTTGTATTACTTCATGACATTGTGGGCAAAGGTACAGCTGCATAACATTTGGTTTTGTTTTGTTTTTACCCACAATGTCATAGAATGACAGAACTTCCAGGACATTCAGTTTCTGTAGAACTAAAGTAGAAGTTGCAATCAGGATCTGAAACAAAGCTGCCAGCATGTGTCAATCACAACTGTAGTTCTCACCAGATATTATCATCCATAGTGGACCATGTTTGGTGATGCCAAATCTGAGAATATGTAACCCCCTTTGAGATGCATTCCTCATAGGAAAGTTGTTTCCAACCCTTGATCTCATTAAAAAAAAAAAACCCCACAAATGAATGCCTCTGTTGATGGGATCAACACTGAAACAAAAACATAGGTGTTGGTCCCAAATATGTAACATTATATGTCTGCAGGCGAATGCTGTTATCAGCAGTGGTGGAAAAGCCCTATCATAATCTTCTGTGCATGGATAATGTACAATTTTTGACTAGTATACTATGCATTTGTATTTAGAGATTTAAGTAAAAAGGTCAGTTCTTTATTTTTAAATTTGAAATTCTAGAGATTGTTATTCTCAACATCTTGTGGGTATGAAGGAAGATATACCACCTCAGAGGCAACATATGGAGAGGAATTTGTACAGCAAATTTCCCTCCTGTTTCTTTTTTTAAGCAGTATACATGTTTAGAGAATGTATACTTATTACTATACATGTTTAGGGCATGTATAGTAAATAATCTCTTATAATTTAGCTTGGTTGGGTGACTTTCAAGTTCTGCTTGAGAACGTGGACAGCCATCTGCTGTCCACATTCCCCATACCCTGCACAATTTTATTGTTTACTTCAGTGCTCATCAAGCTGTCTGATATGATGGAACTGTAAGTAGTTTTTCCATTGTGCCAGGGATTGACACTACATTTGTTCCCATTCTGTTCTGTGGAGCCAGAAGCATCCAAGGATCATTTTAGAGTTTATAAAATATTGTAATTTTATTGGCCTATCAGCTGGATTGAGTTTGCATTGAGTACAACAAAGGCATAGAAGAAACGGAATGAATGAATGAAACTGCGATTTATATCTCTGTTTTTAACCAGTGATGTCAGGTGGCTTATCAGTGTGGCAGTGAATCCTCTCTGAGACTTAGTTTGAATGTTCCAAGGTGCTGAATATATTTTGGGACTAATGTCAGTATTTCAGATAATTCCTTCAAAATCTATAGTGGGTTCTCCATGCTGAGGTAGAAGTCACCAGCTGCCATGGTACTTAATGCTCAGTCTCCCACAAAAGTGGATGTATTTGTTGACACATTCTTTCTGACGTGTTAAGACTATGTTCTCTCAATAAAACAAAGTGCTATCTATTAACTGCTGTGAACCTTTCTTCCCAATTCTCCCACTTAACTGACAGGAGGACTTGCAGCATCTCAGTACACATTCAAAAAGCTTTTGTAAGCTGTGTAGCTTGACTCAGTATTTGCTCCTGATGAACAATGTATTTCCATCTCGCGTCGTAACTCCACTCCACTTTTATTTTGGATTATTGTCCTCAACCCACTTTCAAACAATAGCTTGTGCTTTGACAACAGGTACACTCTATTCTGTTCTGACCATCTTTGGTCTCCATCAAGGACCCAGTAAGATTGCTTGGCACTCATTGAATTGATGTTAACCTTCCCACTTAACAATAGAAAAGCTATTGTTAAGTAAAATCCTAAAATATTTTAAAATATTCCATTCTTACTTTAGAAAGTATTGACTTTGCCTGTTCTTAGAGAACCTTCCCTTAATGTTCTTGACCTATGCACTCTTCAAAGTACATAATAGCAGTGAATAGGTGGTAATAATCTAATAGTGTCTATGAAGGTGAAATTGCCTGATGAAATTCTGCTCTCTTCATTCTACTTTTCCATCTCCTCACACAAACTTGAAATACTGAAAACAGAGGGTTTAAAGCTTTCATTCAGTTGCAGCTGTAAAAGTATGTACTTTTACATACCTCATTGGTATTTATAAAAACCTTTGAGAGCATTCTTCAAATGACATTTTAACTATTTCATTTGAAATCCCACCTGAACTTCCCAGCCTTTCCATAAGTCAA
This sequence comes from Anolis carolinensis, assembly GCF_035594765.1. Lineage (NCBI taxonomy): Eukaryota > Metazoa > Chordata > Lepidosauria > Squamata > Anolidae > Anolis > Anolis carolinensis. The sequence continues at coordinate 241,557,395 of NC_085842.1, forward strand.
AAACTAGTGCTACTTGACTTTTAGAGAACAGTTAATTTTATCCAAACCATCATAAATGTTATTGTTCACCAAGTACATCAACAAGAGCTAGAAGATTTGAAGCAGAGCATTGATTTCTTGAACAGCAAAGGCAGTAATTCCTGTTAAAAAGTGTATGTGAAATAACCCTGCACATTTTAAAATCCTCATTCAAATGGGCATAAACATTTGTTTTAAAATTATTCTGACAGTGTTTCTGTTGAAAGGCAAGCACCTGGAATTGTAAATCAATACTTAAAAATAGGAGAAATCAGATATTTAATTTTTAAACTCTTAATGCAGAATTCCAATGTTTGCTATCAAGTAAGTAGCAAGTTTCATCAATCGGCATGAATTTTGCTGTTACAGGTGTCCCTGAAAGAGATTATAGTGTGTACATGAAAATACGGAAGAATATAATTTTACCAAAGCTTATACGAAATGGAACTAAACCCCTTTGGCTACTTTTGGAAGATGATGACTTCATTTCTGGGATTTTCACCAAAATCAATTTAGCACAAAATAAGCCTCTTCACTTTTTATTTGGCCAGATAAAGCATTGGAAGCTTTTAGCTGGAATCTTATATTAGTCTCGACTGGACTGGACCCCCTGAATCAATAGGATTTGTATTAAATATTGATTCACTTGCTGTCTCCCAACTGATTTAATTGGTTATCGAAGACTTTTATGGCCAGAATCACTGGGTTGCTGTGAATTTTCCAGACCGCATGGCCATGTTCCAGAACATGGCTATACAGCCCGGAAGACTTACAACAATCCAGTGATTTAATTGGTCTCCTCTAGTGCTAACTACCAAGAAGAGTCAGCCCTTTGTTTAATATCCTTCTACGTCATTGAAAGTACTAATGTATAGACATTCTCCTATGCTTCACCTGTAAAATGAAAAATTGACAAATAAAAAAGTGAGCCCATAATTAAATGATAGTCAGAAAAGGCAGTTGATTGTAGGCGACTATGTTGGTATGTATTTCTTTTATCGAGTCTTTTGACTCTATTCTTTGAGCATCTTTTACTGTTTCTTACTCTTACTATTTTTTTAAAGTGGCTCCCAGCATAGCAGAGGCTCCCAACAGAAAGCCTCTGCTATACTGCAGTGGGCACACATTCCTTTTGTTTTTTATGTGGAATAAGCTCTATCACTTGACCTGGTTTAGATGTAGTGTTATACCATGAATGATTTGTGAGAACTGGATTCAAGCGCTCCCCCTTTCCTTTCCTCTCCTTTCCTTTCCTTTCCTTTCCTTTCCTTTCCTTTCCTTTCCTTTCCTTTCCTTTCCTCCTTTGTGACATCAGAAAGGTTTGCTTTTGGAACCAGTTAACTAGTTCAGTGTCACTTAAATAGATGAAAACAATCTTTGAAAATTATAAACTGATATTGGATTGTTTTAAGCAACCATGGTTAAAAAAAACAAAGTTGTACTAAATTCTCATTTGTGAATCCACACAGTATAAAATAGAAGCAAAGGATTCCACACTCCTCCTGTTGATTCTGCCAGAGATGGAAGTTTGTGCCTTGCGGGACTTGTCGGCCTTCCGCAGGGCATGTAAGACACACCTGTTTCGACAGGCTTTTGAGTTCTGTTGTTGATTTTTAAAAGGTGCTTTTAGGATGTTTTTAAGATGTTTTTAAAGATGTTTTTAAAATTGTTGATTTTAGCCAGTTCTTGTAAGCCGCTCCGAGCCCTAGGGGAGTGGCGGCATATAAGTTCGAAAAATAAATAAATAAATAAATAAATAGGAGGAGAGAATGCATGAACACAAACCTCTGTGGCTTATTGCCATATTTTTGTATTATTACATACTGATTTATTATTACACAAAAATACAATTGCTTCCCCGTTCCTTCTTGTCCTGCTAGGGTAAAGGTAAAGGCTTCCCCTGACATTAAGTGTAGTCGTGTCTGGGAGGATGGTGCTCATCTCCATTTCTAAGCCAAAGAGCCAGCGTTGTCTATAGACACCTCCTAAGTTATGTGGCCAGCATGACTGCATGGAGTGCTGTTATCTTCCAGCCAAAGCAGTACCTATTGATCTACTCACATTTGCATGTTTTCGAACTGCTAGGTTGGCAGAAGTTGGGGCTAACACAGGAACTCACTCCATCCGTGGATTCAAACTGCCAACCTTCTGATAAGCAAGTTCTGCATCTTAGCGGTTTTATCCGCTGCGCCATCGCGGCCCCCTCTTGTCCTGCTACTTTATTTAAACTGTGATTTCAATATAATTTTGATCTGAAACCATAGTTTGATCCTGGTTTTTCACATTTAGCATTGTTTATTTGTATTCAGTAACATGAAGAGCTGTATTCAGTTTCTTCCTCAGAAAACCAAGCTTATAAAAGTTACTTTTTAGACTACAGCTCTCAGAATCTCATCGTCAGCATGTATAGGACAGAAGGATTTATAGATTGCAGTCCACAAAGCAATTTTCCCAAACTCTGCTCTGACATATGAAAGCAAATGTATAGTTGCCTGTGGTTCACTATGGCTTAGTCATAGCATGAGATTCCCCGGTTTCTTGTTGCATCTCAACTAAGGCAGACATAATATATCTTAAACAACCATTTCCTCTAATATAATTTTAGAACAATACGTAACCAGATTGAGAATAATTAACTGGAATACACTTTTCGGCTGTCTTCCAACAGCTGCATGTAAGTGGCTTACTGGAAGATAAACCTTCAGAAATGGATAGACTTTTTCTTCTTCCTTCTGAGCATTATAAACAGGAACGCAGCAAGATATTTTAGAAATCTAGGGCGTGCTACGTTTTAATTGCTGCAGCAGAATAATTCGTTAAATATGAGACAAGTCTTCTAAAGTACTTTTATTATACACTTAAATGTAAATAGCCCAAGTAGAACATTTTAAATGTGCCAATCAGATAACCACAGGGCTGTCATGCGGCTCTGTGCATTGCAGATTAGTGCTTATTATGTTTACATTTTGGCTTGGCAGCTTGGCAGTCATGATCCGAATGGAAAGGCATCATTTCAATTGCAGATACATCTTAATTATGGGCCTGGTTTTTCCCCCCTCTAAATTATTTTCCACATGTCTTCTTCAACAAGAGCTGCAACAAAACATATTGCTTGTTAAGAAAACGTGCTCTTTTAGAGTAATGTGTCTAAGAGTGTAATTGAAATGAAATGGCTGGGAATGCAATCGATGTTTAGTAGTCTCCACAATTGACACCTTTGTGGGCCTTTATTCACACATGTTTGACTTTTCCTCCATCTCATCTCAGTTTAAATTAGGTTATTTTGCTGTGTCTATTGGTTCATGGCAAGCTTGGTATTTCTGAGGGTAGCAGTGTAAAAATGAAGCTAAATAGGAGTCATTAGTTCATGTGACACCCAAAAAACTCAATGGAATTCTAGGCTGCATCAACAGAAGCACAGTGTCCATTCTGGTTCTAAGGTTCTATGATATTCCTGACAAATAATTATGCGGGTTCGAATAAATTAATAGAAGGGAGAAGTCCATTGACTCTCTAAACACCCTCTGAATTTTGATGTAAATGTGCATTAAACTATTAAATTATTTGAGTAACTAGTGCAAAATATTATCTTGAGACAGAATAAACCAAAATTCAGCATTCCATTCTTTTTGTCCTATGTAACAACATTTTTGTGGCTTGAAGAACTGACATTCATTACACATGATGTGGCTTTATAAAATCAGTTTTCTTTTGTATTGTACCAACCATAACTTTATGACTTAATCACAATTGTTGCTAAGGATTTGAAAACAAAACATGCCACATATTTCACTTAGTTTTACTTTGCTAGTAATGAAGAGACTTAATTTTATGGCTCCAAATTTGATCAGTTGGTCTTTAAAATATTGTTTGATATTTTATATCAACAGAAAGAGTAATAATAAAAAAAATTGGAAACAAGGATTTAATTTAGTCTTGTGTATGTCATGAAATGGGTAAATTGGTTGCCGCTTCCTTGTATTACATTTCATCGCATTTGAAGTAGGAATTGCTCAATTTTGCATTTCATTGTATTATTCTACTGCAGTTGTCCAGAACATATATCTTAAGTATGTGCTCAGTGAGGATTTTCTCATGATATTTATCCACCAACACTTCTCATGCAATGTTTTCAATATGGCTTAAATAATGTCAACTAACATAATGGAGCTTCCTAAGAAATTCTAACCTTTATCTAGACTTTGCAGTTTTGGAGATTTTACATTTTAGAGAGCACCTGAGCTCGGTTTCTCCCTCCTTCCCCTTAGTTTTTAATCATTTTATGGGCATTCTCTAAAACTGAGTGGTATCAATGGAAGGACTTCCGTTGTTGTCATATATAGATTTTCAAGAATAAAGTCTATGATATTTATTTAGGCATTTCAAAAAATCTACCGAGGGGTAGATTTCAAGAGATTGCTCACAGGACTGGGTGAAAACATCAGTCAGAAGAGTGGATGGGGAAGCCCCCTTGTGTGAGCAGAGATCCCTGTGTGCTACATTGGCTAGAACCCACAGCATTTGTTTTAGTTGGCACATAATATTTTCCAATTGTACAGTCTTTATTTTGATGATTATTTTAGCAGAAAGAAAATACAATGTTAAGATTAAATTTATTTCATGTCATCTATTTTAAACCTTTTAGTAATTCCTGTCTGTCACCGAGATAAAAGTAACTTAACATTCCAATCCGGCTTCTGCCTTGGGAAATTAGTCCTGGGGTTTGCAGAGATTTTTGGCAGGAGGTCTTGCTGAAGGGGAGGCAGGGAAGAAAGTCCCCTGTCACCAGAGATTAAAGGCAGAATGATATCATTAGAATGGACCAGGATTCTTGAGGGTGGCACAGTTTCTGGTTCCTCCCTTCCCCCATCCCATCTTTTTGTGCCCTGATTTTTTGATCTCCAGTTGTTGTTTTTTGTGGCAAATACACCATCATTAAAAAGGATTACATCACGGGTGAACCATGAGCTCATCAAATTCTTTCAAACAGATTTTGGCAAGCTTTGCTTCTTAACATTTAGACTCCGTTTCTGTGTTTTTCCCCATTATATTTAGGTTCCAATGGAAAGAAACTCAACTTGCCATAGAAATGTGTACGTTGCCAAGACTTGTGATGAATTTTGAAGAATGTGCACAAACATATGAGTGTCTTTGCAAAATGTGCATGCATGTCTGCTCCTTGTGCTATATGAATCCACTTTCTTGGTCACAGAATCACCAGCCTTAGTGATTTATCTAATGTTACCAAAAGAAAGACCATTTGGAAGCAGTTAGTCAACTACTTTGGGTACCTCCTGCGCACACACTACAAATTTATGAATGTATTAATATTATTTTTATCTTTTGGCTTCAGAATGCATAAACAGACTTTTGATCAAATTATATGAAGGCTGATTTCCTGCACATTTTTGTACAAGAGTAGCTGATTTCGCCTTTCTTCAGAAAAATGCTGGTTTTGACTGCCTGTATTGGAAGTTGAAGTCTGAAGATCATGTGCTTCAGTTTATGAGCAAGTAAATCCATGGTTTCCAAGGATCAATAAGCGCCTGCTGCCAGGGCAGTTAGGGCCTGCACACCACATCTGCATTGCGAGTCTGGCGTGTAGGTAGGCCCAAACTGCGAGCGCCTGCTGCTAGGGCCTCAATCAAGTGTCGAATAAGGAGTGCTCCTTACTCGGCACTCAGCTGCAGGGCCTGACGGCAGAAGCTCGCAGTTTGGGCTTACACACCACACTCTCAGTGCATATGTGGCTTGTAGGCCCAAAGTGCAAGCAAGCCGCGGCAAGCCACCAGCACACACGGTGCGTTCTAGCCCCGGGTCCGCTCTTAGACCTCAGTAGTGCTGCAAGGTAGGGAAATGGCAGCAGCCCTAAAACTGAGGGGAAGGGGAGCATTTGTATAGAATTGCCCCCCCCCCCCATTGCCACCAATGGGACAAAAATATTAATTTTTTTAAAATGCGAGACAAAAAAGTTCATTTGAAAAGGCGCCCGTTTTCGGAAGCGGCACCCGAAAACTAAAACAGGGCCATACAAATGAAACAAACAGAAACAGATAGCAATCCTATACAAATGCACAAAGTAGTGTGTATACATTTCCAGTGTTACCAAAATCCCATATTTAATGCATAGGCAAATCTTAACCCACTGACTAGGATTTCTGTAAGTGAACATCTTATTTCCTTATCTTTCTGTAAGAGCCCTTAAATATTAATTTATTTCCAATCATAGCAGCAACCTGCTACTTTGAAGTGTGTTATATGCCTGTTTTATTTGAAGGAGCTTAATTTCAGGTAAATAAGTGTAAGATTGAAGCCTTAGAAATCGTGTGTGAATTTTTTGTGTTTCCAAGTGTTTCTGTTAGTCTGGGAGGAAAATGGTCCTCAGAAAGTAGATTCCCCAGAAATTCAGTTTCCAAGCCTTGTATCCTTCTTTGTTATTCTCCCATGCCCCCGAAAAAACCCTAGGAAGATTCCTACATGGTTTTGCAAGCCGTGCAACTGAACTGATACTGTTCCTTCATCTCCTGAGGTCAGAAGGCCGCTGCACACCATACAATCAGAACATACTATGGAGCTCTGATCAGTCATTTACAACCTTCAGATGCAAGGGACTGTTTAGTTTGATACTTGTGCAGCTGTCAGAGGCAATGAGGGTCAGCAGTTGTGGTGACAAATTAGTTTTGACAAGCTTAATGACCTCCGGGAAGAAAAGTCTGCAGTCTTGATCGCAAGTGTAGAATAATTGGTTAGCTCAGGCAAACAGGGAATGTGTTAAAAAAAAGAGATGAAACCAAATTCTTTTTGGCAGACCAGTTTCACCATTCAGTGTGATGGCCGAAGGAGGGGGAGGTTGCCAGCAGCTACTTTAGGCTTACAAAACTATCAACAAGCTTTATTTCAAGCCATTCAACTTTCTTTGGCGGGACATTGAAAGGAACAATCGAAGCTTTCAACCAGTGTCCCCTGGTATAAAGTTAAGCATGCGGTAATGAGTACGTTGGCTCTGTGAGAAGCATTTACAACTAGGATAATTATTATAGTGTGAAAACCGTGAGGTTTTTGTGCATAGCCACTGACGTGGTAGGGGATTTGGTGTTGTTGTTGTTGAATAGAGATTTCCTTTGGTTTTTAAAACTGCCACCTCAGTACGAGCAATCGCAAAGTTACAAACAAGATAGGTTCTGTAGGTTTGTTCTTAAGTTGAATTTGTTTGTAAATTGGAATAGGTACATTTTGAAGTGTAACTTCAGCCATACACACACACACACACACACGTGCAAGAGAAAGAGGATGGGTGAAAAGGTTTTGCCTCCTGTCTCATAAGAACATATAAGAGCAGAAATTGCTACAGATCATAGCCTGAACTATTCTCTACACCAGTGATTACCAAAGTGGGCGCTACCGCCCCCTGGTGGGTGCTGCAGCAATCCAGGAGAGCGGTGATGGCCACAGGTACATATATCTTTCTGTTTAATTGCTATTAAAATAAAATAAAAAATTTCTAGGGTGCTGAGTAATATTTTTTCTGGAAAGGGAGTGGTAGGCCAAATAATTTTGGGAACCACTGCTCTACACGAAACTGCCGTTTAACATAGTCACCATCAATTTGTAGACATTTGCACCATCGTTTAACCCAGGCATCGAAACTATTTTGGAAAAAATCAGGGTTTTGCTTGGTGACCCATGATTTTAAAACTGATTTGACGTCATTCAAGTCATTGAATCTGAAGCCACGTAGGTTGTCTTTCAGAGATCCAAAAGACAACATACGTGGTTTCAGATTCAATGACTTGAATGATGCTAAAACAGCTTTAAAATCATGGGTCACCAAGCAAAACCCTGAATTTTTCCAAAATTGTTTTGATGTCTGATTTAAACAATGATGCAAATGTGTACAAATTGATGGTGACTATGTTGAACTATAGTTTTGTGTAGATGATAGTTCAGGCTATGATCTGTAGCAACTTCTGCTCTTATATGTTCATTCATAACGTTTTTATGACACAGGAGGCAAAACCTTTTGACCCACCCTTCTGTGTGTGAGTGTGTGTGTGTTTGTGTGTATGCATAGCACAGGGAAAGGTTAACACTTCTGTGGTGTTTGTTTTGCTGTCTGTGTTCCTGCTCAGAAGATTTCACCTCACTTTCTGTCCCTGTGAGAATTGAATTTTGAAAAAAATGTGGCTTGTTGTGGAAACAAAGATAAAGCTTCAGTTGAGACACCTTTTCCCCATGATAACTGTTTCAGGGGTGAATTTACCTTCCAAGGGATAGATCACTTCCTGTTGTCTCACCCCTTAACTATGAGTTGTTTTTAACTTGGGGACTGCCTGTATAGCAAAATAGTAATTCATATCTACATGAAAAAATAAAGAGTGGTTTGAGTGTTGGACTGAGATTCTTGAAGTATGTTTTGAATCATCATGTGTTAATGAAAACCCCTGGGTAGGCAGGGGACACCATCAACCCCAGAGAAATTATTATTATTATTATTATTATTATTATTATTATTATTATTATTATTATTATGTTTGTTTATACCCTGCTTTATCTCCCCAAAGGGGACTCAAAGCAACTTGACATAAAAGCATTATCACAGATTTTAAAATATACAAATATGCAAAAACTAATTAAACAAGAACAACATTAAAAATTCAATTAAAATCCATCAAAGCATATTCAAAACCAAATTCAAAGTTTAAACCACAGCACCCCCTGATTAGATCAGCACCTCCTGACTAGAAGGGCATTGGTAAACCCCTCTAGACAAACCCTGTGATCTTAAGGTCACCATAACTACCTGTGTTTTATAGGGCCTTTTAAAAAGGTAAAGGCTTCCCCTGATGTTAAGTCCAGTCGTGACCGACTCTGGGAGTTAGTGCTCATCTCCATTTCTAAGCTGAAGAGCCGGTGTTGTCCATAGACATCTCCAAGGTCACGTGGCCGGCATGACTGCACGGATCACCGTTACCTTCCCGCCAGAGCGGTACTTATTGATCTACTCACATTTGCATGTTTTTGAACTGCTAGGTTGGCAGGAGCTGGGGCTAACAGCGGGCGCTCATTCCGCTCCCGGGATTTGAACCTGGGACCTTTTGGTCCGCAAGTTCAGCAGCTCAGTGCTTTAACACACTGTGCCACCAGTGATAAATAAATAGCAGTGGGTATGTCTGTATGCTGTTCTAGTAACTTAGTATTGTCTTGCAGTACAGCCCCCTCATCCATGGTTTTGATGTTCATAGTTTTGTTTGTCCGTGCTGCAAAACAATATCCCAGTGCTATTCTACAGGATACCTCTGGCCCAAGTATAGTCAAAATATAGGGTTCATTATTATCCACTTTCAAATATCCATGGGGCTCTTGGGACACATCCTGTGTGGATACAGGGATTGTACTACAGCTGCAAATAGGGTTAATATAACACTGATATATAAGGCTTATATTTTGTGTCTTAAATTTATAGAACAGAAAGTTGGAGTAACATTATGGCCTCATCACCTCAACTCCAATCATGGAAAATGTTTCAGTAGCAGAACAACAGCTGTGGAAGCTCAATTGTTTTTTCTGTTCTGTGACTAAGATGAAGCCAGAAAACTACCCAACCAATTAACCAACCAACCATGATAACTGTTTGTTTGTTTTTAATTAATTTACTTGCAGGATACATACTTCCATTGTGTGAGGATTTTTGTATATTTTTAGTTCACGTTCTCTCTCCATAAAATACAGATCTTAATCCTATGCCAAACAGGCAAAGCCTAATTGGAAAAAGCTGAGGGAGCTAAGCAGCAAAGAACAGAAAACATTTACTGAGCTAGGAAGTGCATGCTGAATGTTGCAGAAGATTTGCATGTGGATCTTTGTGGGGAGAAAAGCAGAAACGTTCTCAGCCTGTTTGGAGTCCCACTGATTCAAATAAAAGCCCCTTTTCCCATTTTCGTTTTGATCCAACTGTTCTCTTTTCTTCAAGCACTAATTGAATATTCTGGTTCTGGGCAAAAAAGGGGGAGAAAGAATGGAAGTAGTTGTACCCAGAAAAGAAAATACATATTTAGATTTTAAATATCAGGCCAGGTTAATTCAGATTCTTTTCATTCAGTTGTAATGCTCAGATAACTGAATGAAGGTGAGGGTGTATTTCTTGGAAAATGCAGAATGTTTTCCAGATTGAATTATTACATAAATGTGTGTAGCTGTAAAATGCTAATATGCTTGAATAAAATAAGAGCATCATGTAGAGGCAGCCACCTGTTCACTGACATAATGCCTGCTCAGAAAGAATTACCATAATTTTTATAAAGGACTCTAACAACAATTGATAACCGGGGCACAATATATCCTGTACAAGGCATCTTACTCCACTTAGTTGTTTTGTTCTGAGGAGTGCAAAAGACATAAAGACTATAGTTCAAACAAGTATGTCTCTTAGCGAAGTTGTGGGAATTGTGTAGCCAGTTAGGAATATCCCTTCCCCAGTATCTTTGGACCCTATAAGTTTCCTCCCTCATCATTCTGAAAAAGCTTTTAGCTCCACAATGGAGAACCATGACCTCCTGGAAGCCTTTGTTGTAAATCTATTTCCCCATGTAGGCACCTTTATGAATCATGCTATAGAATCAGGGGAGTGTTAGATTTACAAGGATTTTATTCTTCTATGCAAAATAGTGTCAGTGCCTCAACAAACTACAAATCCAAGGATTCTATAACATTGAGCCGTAGCAGTTAAAGTGATGCAAAAAAGCATTAATTCCACAGTGTAGATGCACTCCTAGTCTTCTAGTTTACTGTCTGCAGTCTCCATTCTGATTAAAGACTGAGCCAAGGTCAGTCATTACTCTTGAACCATTTCAATGTCTTTATCACCTGCTTTCAAGTTTGATGAATAATCTGTGGCCATTATTTTTGTTTTCCTCATGTTCAGCTTTAAGCCTGTCTTTGTATTTTCTTCAGCATCCATACTAAATCTTTGCTATTTTAGCTAGTAGTATGGTATCATTTACATATTTTAAATTGTTGATTTCCCTTATTCCAGTACTCATGTCTTCTTCCTCTAAATGTAATCCTGTTTTATGTATGATACATCCAGCATCCAAAGTAAAGAGACAGGATGATAAAAGGCAGCCTTACCTCACCCACTTGCCAACTGGAAACCATTCCATGTCTCTTTTCAGAATTTCTTTAGCTACTTACTTACTTACTTACTTAGGCGATCCCTCGTCGTTCGAGGACGATGGTCTTCCAACCTTGGTATCTTGGGCGTGTGTTCTTAGGTGACTGAAGAGACCGATTCTTGACCCGCATATTCTCCCGCAGTGAGGACATCGGTTTCCAGGTGGAAGGCGGTCCCGGTCGGGGTTAGCTTGACGCTCCTTCCTCTTGGCACGTTTCTCCCTTAAGCCCTCCGTTCGTGCCTCTTCAAACTCCGCAGCACTGCTGGTCACAGCTGACCTCCAATTAGAGCGCTCAAGGGCCAGGGCTTCCCAGTTCTCAGTGTCTATGCCACAGTTTTTAAGGTTGGCTTTGAGCCCATCTTTAAATCTCTTTTCCTGCCCTCCAACATTCCGTTTCCCATTCTTGAGTTCAGAGTAGAGGAGCTGCTTTGGGAGACGGTGATCGGGCATTCGGACAACGTGGCCAGTCCAACGGAGTTGATGGCGTAAGAGCATCGCTTCAATGCTGGTGGTCTTTGCTTCCTCAAGCACGCTGACATTTGTCCGCCTGTCTTCCCAAGAGATTTGCAGGATTTTCCTGAGACAACGCTGATGGAAACGCTCCAGGAGTTTGGTGTGACGTCTGTACACAGTCCACGTTTCGCAGGCATAGAGCAGGGTTGGGAGGACAATGGCTTTATAAACAAGCACCTTGGTCTCTCTACGGATGTCCCGGTCATCAAACACTCTCTGCTTCATACGGAAAAATGCTGCACTCGCAGAGCTCAGGCGGTGTTGTATTTCAGTGTCGATGTTGACTTTTGTGGAGAGGTGGCTACCAAGGTAGCGGAAATGGTCAACATTTTCTAATGTTGCACCGTTAAGCTGTATTCCTGGCTTTGCAGAGGGATTAGCTGGTGCCTGTTGGAAGAGCACTTTGGTTTTCTCGATGTTCAGTGAGAGGCCGAGCTTCTCGTATGCTTCTGCGAAGGTGTTTAGAGTGGCTTGTAGGTCTTCTTCTGAACGCGCACAGACTACGTTGTCATCAGCATATTGGAGTTCTATAACAGATGTTGTGGTGACCTTGGTTTTGGCTCTCAGTCTGCTGAGGTTAAATAGCTTGCCATCTGTCCGATAGATGATTTCCACTCCGGTGGGAAGCTTCCCATCAACAAGGTGAAGTATCATAGCGATGAAGATGGAAAATAAGGTGGGGGCAATAACACATCCCTGCTTGACACCTGATTCAACCTTAAATGGGTCACTTTGGGAGCCGTTGCTGTCCAAGACTGTTGCCATCATGTCATCATGGAGGAGCCGCAGGATGTTCACAAATTTGTCAGGGCACCCGATTTTTTGGAGGATGGTCCAGAGAGCGCTGCGATTCACTGTGTCGAATGCCTTTGCAAGGTCAATGAATGCCATGTACAGAGGTTGGTTTTGTTCCCTGCATTTTTCTTGGAGCTGTCGAGCAGTGAAGATCATGTCCACTGTTCCTCTGGAGGGGCGGAAGCCATTCTGGGATTCTGGGAGGGTGTCTTCTGAGACAGGGAGAAGGCGGTTTGCAAGGATTCTTGCGAGGATTTTCCCGGCGGAGGTTAGAAGGGAGATACCACGATAGTTCCCGCAGTCTGTTCTGTCCCCTTTCTTGAAAAGGGTGATGATGGTGGCATCCTTGAAGTCTGCTGGGATTTTCTCGGTCATCCACACCTTTTCAATGAGCTGGTGGAGTTGTTGCATCAGCTCAGGTCCACCCTCTTTGAAGATTTCAGCGGGAATCCCATCAGGTCCGCTAGCTTTGTTGTTTTTTTGTTGGCTGATGGCATTGCTGACTTCTTCCAAACTAGGCAGTGCTGCAAGCTCATCCCTGGTTTGTTGTTGCGGGATTTGTGAGAGGGTCTCTTCGGCCACATTGGAGCTGCGATTCAGCAGGTTCTGGTAGTGCTCTTTCCAACGTAGTGCAATTGATGTTTTGTCCTTCAGAATTTTGGTTCCATCTGATGAGCGTAGGGGCTGTATGCCATGGTTTCTTGGTCCATAAATGATCTTTGTGGCTTTGAAAAATCCCTGAGCGTCATGGGTATCTGCAAGGTGTTGGATTTCTTCAGCCTTCTTTGTCCACCAGATGTTCTTGAGTTCTCTGGTCCTTCTTTGGACCTCAGCTTTTGCACTGGCATAGATCTTTTTCTTGGCAGCACAGTTGGTGTCTCTCTGCCATGTTTGGAAGGCTTTCCTTTTGTTATCAATCAGCTGTTGGATCTCTTTGTCGTTATCATCAAACCAGTCTTGATGTTTCTTAGTTAGGTATCCAATGCTTTCTTCGTAGGCTGTGATGATGGAGGTCTTCAGTTTGTTCCAATGTTCCTCAACATTTTCGGGGTGTTCTGTGGGTAGATGATCTTTGAGTGTTGTTTGGAGAAGGGCTCGTTTGGAGGGCTCCTGAAGGGCTTGGGTGTTCATTTTTCGCCTTGTTTTTCTTCCTTGGAGTCTGCGTTTGGGGACGATCTTGATAGCCATCGTGGATCGGATTAGCCTGTGGTCTGTCCAGCAGTCATCAGTACCTGTCATGGCTCTTGTGAGAAGCACATCGCGGCGGTCTCTGGCACGTGTGATAACATAGTCCAGGAGGTGCCAATGCTTTGACCGAGGGTGCTTCCATGATGTCTTGAGCTTGTTTTTCTGGCGGAAGAGCGTGTTGGTGATGACAAGGTTGTGCTCTCCGCATTTGGTGAGAAGCAAGATGCCATTCGAGTTGCTGTTTCCGACCCCGTCTTTTCCTATGATCCCTGGCCACAGGTCAGAGTCCCTTCCGACTCTTGCGTTAAAGTCCCCCAGGAGGATGATTTTGTCCTCCTTAGGTATCTCCGATAGGATGGTATCCAGCTGACAGTAAAATTTTTCCTTGATGTCTTCGTCAGCATCTAGAGTCGGTGCATAGGCGCATATGATGGTTGCCTGTTGGTTTTTGGCAAGGTTAATTCGGAGGGTTGAAAGTCGTTCGTTGATGCCAGTGGGTGCTTCAGTCAGGTGCTTCACCAGGTCGTTTCTGATAGCAAAGCCAACTCCGTGTATTCTTCTTCGCTCTTCTTCAGGTAGTCCCTTCCAGAAGAAGGTGTAGCCTCCCTTTTCTTCCTTCAGCTGCCCCTCTCCTGCTCTCCGGGTCTCCTGAAGGGCTGCTATGTCGATCTTGAAGCGTCCCAGCTCTCTTGCAATGAGAGCAGTCCTGCGTTCGGGGCGCTCGCTGTCAGTGTTATCTAACAATGTCCGTACGTTCCATGTTCCAAAGTTCATTTTTCTTTTTTGGCCGCAGAGTGGTGACCCCTCTGGACGCGGCAGTCCAGTCAGGGTAGGAGAGGCAGACTATGTTTAGGGCACCTTTTCTAGCCCCTTCCCCGTGTGGGGTGAGCAGAGCGGATCCTAAAAAGGGCTGCTCAGTCATGGATACAGCTGCCGGACTACTCAACTGCCTCGGTCCTTGAGGTAGAACGACTGAGTCCATATCCACCGCCCATGTGCCAGTCTGTGACTAGGGGCTTCCAGATTTCACAGTCCTGCCCCCGTCGCCACTCGCTGATCGCCATGGGACTTTTGTAGGTTTGTTTTTATTTTTGTTGGAAGACGCCTGTGCGTGATTTTTTTTAATGTGTGGAGGTCGGTGCACGGCCGGTCAACACACAGTCTTCACAGAGTGAGGTTCCAGCAGTGGTGTGGTTAACACAACGACAGTGGCTTCTCAGTCTGTTGCAGCCTTCTTCCGCCTTCACAGCCGTTGTAACATGTACCATGTTATCCTCCGCCTGCTCCGCCGTTGAGGTCTTTGGGTCTTCGGATTGTGCTTGGTCTGGAACCCCCTCGATGGATTGTCACCTTGCCGTGGTGAGGGGGCTTGCGTGTTCCGATGAACCTGTGGGCACTGGAGTGATGCACTCCCAGGAGTGGCCGCAGGGGAGGTTCTTTAGCTATTGTCATATGTTACTTATATGTCTTACTTCTGAGCTTTCATTGATTCCTTTCTCCTCCTACTCTTTATAACTCCTGCAATTGATTTGCATTGTGCAAGCACTACTTGTGCTTGAGTTATATCTAGTGCTCATTGTTTTCTAAACCATGGATATTGCTAAGTTGTTGGCCAGTTCTGGAAAGTATTCAGCAGTTGGTCAGTTCTATCTGGACAGGAGTTACTCATCTGCTCTAAACTACCTCCAGGTCTTTGTCTGGACTGTTTCTCTGCTTAGACTTTTTGTTTAAGCATTATTTCCCTTGATTTCACTTCATCTTGGCTATCTTAATGATATTCCACCACTTCCAGTAGGTATTGCAGGGCAAACCATGTTAAGCTGGTGTAGCTCCACATTAAGAAAGGTCAGGGGATGCTCTGAAGTTAGCCTAAAACACCAGAGCAACTCTGCGGCACAGTGTAGACAGCAGTCTAGTCCTATTTGTACCAGTTCATTGTCTACACAGGGCAATGCCAGTACAGTATCCCCTTTTCAGGTCGAGATAGATCAGGTCCGTGTTGTCAGCATTGTTGCTTTCATACGGTTGCAGAGCATTGTGGGAGCTCCTGGCCATTATTGGTATCTAGTGCTCATGCCCAGAACAGAATGGATATAAAAGAAGCAAGATACTGATACATACATAGAGGGATTATTTGGTTTTTGATGAGTGGCCTGATTTCAATTCAAGTTTGACAGCCATACAGAGACAGGTTTAAAACAACAATAATAGGTTTATTGAAGACAAAACCATAATAATCTATTCCCTTCTTCCTCAAATCCAAAACTCTGTATCTATCAGCTCAAAATTTCTGTTTCAGCTCAACACCCTGTTAGTTTCACTTTCAAACCCTCTCTGAATCCCTCAGTCACATCTTTCTTTTGATTCATTCTGTTTCCCTGCAGCCCTCCTTCAGCTGTAATGGGCTGCCTTAAAGTAAAGTCTGCATAGTGACTTCTTCACAGCTATGCTTATTTATTTAAAGAGAGAAAATATCAAAATCAGAACAGGGAAGTCATAACTGTAAAACTGGTGGTTGTTTATTTAGTGAGCTTTTGAGCTAATGTTGAATTTCGGGCCAGTATTTGACAAGGCATCTTTTCATTGTGATGCAGATCTTTCTGTCTGTTCACATGGCAATTTTCTGCCTTAATCATTTAAAAGCTGAAGTCAAAGAGCAGAAATAACTCTACAACCAATTAAGATGTGTCCAATGCTTCATTTTAATGAAAACTCTTCAAGCTGTAATTAAAATCAGTGTTGGTTTATCTAAACACATTGCAGTCATAAGATCAGAACAATTTATTTTAAAAACACTTTCTACCATTAAGCAAATAATGCCTTTGGTCAGGATATCTACGTTCAGGAAGATTCTTTGGAGTATTCCGGGCATTTTTAAAAGACAAATGATATGTTATTCAGATCTCAAAAGGAACATCCTTTTGTTTCCCTGAACTATAATCATTTTGTTTTAAACTAAAATGCCCCTTACCTTGTGCATGTTTACAGAAAGTCCAGTGATTGCAACAGTAGTCACAGTGAATATCCTGAATCTCTTTTAAGTCTCACTGGATTCAATGGGATGCCATTCTATTCATTAGACACTGCAAATCAGAGGTCCTCCATAGAACAATCTGTTAGCTGTAGCAGTTATATATATATTACACAGATGGGTTTTTAATAAGCAGAATCTATGCTTTACACGAATGTAGAATTTGGGGACTCAAATGTCTAAACTGTTAAGTTTTACCCTCCATGGCTAATGCCAATTTCAAAGGGGGTATCTGGGCTAGACAGCAGAATGTGAGAAAAGGTTAAACTCATGTTCTTCATGGTCCCAATCTAAACTTTTATGGCAGCTTTTACACAAGGGAGAAAACTTGAGATCCGCTCCTCCAAATATTCACTCCAGGGCATTTTTGAATTATGTTTCCTAAACAAGACTATGGAGGGCTGCTTATGAGGAAGTACACGGGGTGAAATCCAATTGTTCCTAGAGCAGAAAGTTGAATTAATTAGATAAATCAACATTTACAAAAGCACTAATGAGTTTATTATTTATTTATTTATTTATTTGATATGATTTATATCCCACCTTAGTCCCACAATAGAATTCAAGGCAACTTCTGGGAATTACATTCCAACACCACTGACTCACTGAATCTACTGTAAACTGGACCAACAATTGGATTTAGGCTGCGGTGGGAATTGTGCAGCCTGTCAAATGTTGTTGGATTGTAGTTTCCAGAAGTTCTGGCCAACACAGACACTTGAGAGGAATGCTGCGAGTTATAGTACAACAAAACTGGACGTATGATTCCTACCTCTGATTTAGGCCTTTTTATTCCACGGTTCCACTAAAAAAGTGGTAATCAAAAATAAGTAACAAACATAATACATACAGTTTTATTACGGTCCATAGACCCATCAGCGAACAGTCAATAATAAATTAAACATCAAAACAGTTTAAAAGGCCAGTTTAGAGATGAGAGGGGAAGAACCAGAATTATTTGGAGGAGTGTAAAGGCAATAGGCCCCTCTCAATTAAGGAAAAAGCATGCCCACAGTTATCTATCTCTGTTGAAGACCTCAGAATTATTCAAGGACAGATTACCCACAACCAGCCCAGGACTCACAGGGTCAAAGTGCTGCTACGTTTTGATTAACAAGGCAATCATGCCATCTGTCACCCTCCTACGGCTTTTTCTGTTACCTATGAATTTCATTGACTTTATCCTTGTGGCAGTTGTTCTTTTGTAAAGATCAGATAACAGCCCCCCCCCCCCCCCAATCATGTAAATGTTTGGTAAGCAACGGCTTTTGCACATAGAGATGAGGGAATAGTATCAGTGGGAGCTGTTGACGTCCAGGTCAGTGTAGTGATAAATCCGTACCAGTTTTTAGTCCAAACTTTAAAGGACTTTTCTAAGGTGGTTAACATATTTTGAGGGTAAAGTTTGGGAGCCAGTGTGCTGGTTTCAGCAATGGACTGTCTCTGGGTTTAATTTCACATTTGGCCATGGGAACCCACTGGGTGTGCTTTGGGCAAGTCACTCTTTCAACTTCAGAGGAAGGCAATGGAAGAACCGCCACTTTAACAGCCATGGCTCAATACTATGGAATCCTGGGATTTGTAGTTTGGTGAGCATCAACACTTTTAAACATAGGATAAAAACCTTGTAAAAATGCATTTTCCACAATTCCATAGTCTTGAAACATGGTAGTTAAAGTGGTGTTAAACTGCATCTGTTCTACAATGTAGACTCACTATAGACATCCTCAAGACTTCATGTCTGTGTCTCTGTCTGTCTTCTCTTTTTCCCACATCCTTTTCTCACTGCTTTTTTCTCCCACAGAATCAGGATTTCTCCTATAGTTCATAAGGATTAGAAAAGAACAAGCCTGTTGCATTCTAGGCTGCACTACACAAGGATTACACATGCTTACTGAGAAGTAAATCCAGTGATTAAAAAACTTACTTTCAGACCACAGTTCCTAATGCTGTTAGGTCACTCTGAGAGTTGTAGTCCAAAGAAGTAACTTTTCTAAGCTCTGAGTAAGCCCCAATAACTCCTTGGTAAGTGCATATAGGATAGCAGCCTTAAAAGCTCATTCTAGACTTACTCTCTTAGGAATAATACCTTTTAAATTCATGTTTCACATTTTAAAAGGAAATACTGTAGATAAATATCATTCATGTTAACTACAACATAAAATGGCCTTTGGATACAATCAAAGCTTAATCTAGAGCAGAGAGTCATAAGAAGAATCAAGTCAGCTCTTAAGGTTGGCCATGTTAAAAATAAGCAACACTGGCATTGAAATATGCGGTGGGAAAATAATTGAGAAAAGGGAAGGGCAGACTGAATAGAAGAAAAATTAGGACTAACTTCCTAAGAAAATACTAAAATAATACCCTTTTTTATTTTGGTTTGTTTCTCTTCTAGTCTCTTTTATTCCACATGGTTTTAAAATTATTACCAGCTGACACATTCAGAAATAATTTCTCTTCCAAGAAGCTTGTCATAATATTTACATTCTTCACAACAACAACAGCAAAGTTAGGCATGTCTCAAACTGGGAAGTTTACTAAACGTGCACCCCAATCCTAAACTTTCTTATTGGGAAACAATTTCCAGAAAGTCTTTGTCAGTGTTTGCATGCACACATGGGTGATTTCTGTGTACACATACAGCCACATGAACTTTAAAGATTGCTTGTGTTTTGCAGTCCTATGAAAATAAGTAAGCTCTGTGGTTGTCAGTGACATCTACTCCCAGATAACTGTGCATGACTGCCCTCTTGAATTAGATATGTTTCTATTGGAAGTGATGTACATTCATAAGTTCAGTAGGACTATTTACTGATAAATTTGCTTACAATTTCAGTCCTAGTGAATAGAAAGCAAGATCCCTTCCATTGGTCACTATGTAACAAAATATATTTAGTGTATGTGGTTAGGTGTGATGCTCCAAGTTGTCAAAAACTTGTGGGGTGCCATCTACAGTTGTGGGATACTCCAGATCAGCATTGATGGAGTCCACACAGCCGGCTGCCAAGTTGGATTGGGGGCTGGTGGGTGTCCACAAGGCAACCTGGAGGCTGGATGGTGCCCACACGGTCCAGTGGTGCCAGAGCTATTTTGGCACTGCTGGACTGCCACTCTGACCTTGCAGTCCAAAGAAGGTTCTTCTTTGTTGTCCAACTATCGCCATTTCCTTGTCCAGTGATCACCACTACAACTATAACAGGGGAAGGTGGAGCCCCTAGTCGTGCAAGGGGTTAAACCCTTGTGCTGGCAGGACTGCTGACTTGAAGGTTGGGTTGCTGACCTGAAGGTTGCCGGTTCGAATCCAGGGAGAGCACAGATGAGCTCCTTCTGTCAGCTCCAGCTCCCCATGCAGGGACATGAGAAAAGCCTCCCACAAGGATGGTAAAACATCAAACACCCGGGCATCCCCTGGGTAATGTCCTTGCAGACGGCCAATTCTCTCACACCAGAAAAAAATTGCAGTTTCTCAAGTCGCTCCTGACACAAACAAAACAAAACAAAACAAAACAGGGAAAGGTAATGGTCATCCCATGGCCTTGGGCTGCCCAAGCTCAGGGAAAGTGAGATAGCCGTGTGAACAGCTACTTCCGAATAGGAAACTGCCCAAATGTTTACAATGTCCTGAAACATGGGAGAACTCCGGAGCTTCAAGAAAGCTCTGGAACCTCCCATACCTTTTTAAAACACAAAACAGGGACAGCCTTGGGGTCCATTCATCCCCAAACAGGCTCATATGGCCTGAGTAAGTGGGCCCCTAGATGTCCTACAGGTTGAATCTGAAATACTTAAGACCAGAAGTGTTTTGGAAGTTGGATTTATCTATTTATTTATTTACAGCATTTATATTCCGCCCTTCTCACCCCGAAGGGGACTCAGGGCGGATCACATTACACATATAGGCAAACATTCAATGCCTTTTAACATAGAACAAAGACAAACAAACATAGGCTCCGAGCGGGGCTCGAACTCATGACCTCCTGGTCAGAGTGATTCATTGCAGTTAATTGCACTGGTTTACTCTCCCACCTGCGCCACAGCCCGATTTGTTTCCAATTTTGGAATATCTGTCAAATGTGGGGAATCCAAGCATAATACTTGGTGAAAATTCACACTTCCTAGCATTTCAGAGATCCTTGCATCTTTTTCTGATCTTGTGTCTGTCTCCAGTCCTCATATCTCTTTTGTTTGCTACTTTTGTTGTGTATGAGATATGAGGCTGTAGAAACACTGGTAGTCTGAAAAACTAGAGATGTAAGGAATCTAATATTTTTTTAAAAAAATACACTATAGCATGTCTGTATTTGTGATGTTCAAATTATCCAGCCACTCCTGAATCTGATGATGGCTCAACAAGAGTGGAAAGGGGCAGCTGCCTTACCCATGTATGTTTGACTTTCTATGTTTTTTCTCCTGGTGAAGTAGTCAGTCCCTGTTCTTGGTCAGCTCTACTTTATGTCTTTTGCATGATGTGTGTGACAGACAAAATCTGCTTTTCAGATGTCTCATGTAATTAGGACATCTTGGAGAATATGTTCCTGGAATTTCTATTTTGTGTCATTGCATTTCAGAGGGATGCTGACCATGTGAAATAATGGGTCAGCTGGTCAGTCAGTGAATGAGCTGGAGGGTGTCAAGAGAGATTACAGCAGAGTAGTTCAAATCTACAGCATGCATAACTTTCCTAGACAACATTGCTTTTGGATATAGCTGTATGCAAAATAGATTGTTCAGTTTGCTAATCTTGTGTGTTTCCAACACCCAAGGCCACTCAGAAGAGCAAGCTGCGCATGATGCTTAGGCATATATTTCTTTGTTTCCAGTGGGGAAGGTTTTTTGGGGGGGAAAACATTTCTCCCTCTAACAGTTTGGCTGCTTTTTTTAAAAAAAGCCCCTCATTTGTTCCCTCCTGCCAGGGAATAAGTGAGGATATCTACATATTTCCCCTGCTGTGAAAAGCATTTTTAGAAGAAAAACAGCTGGAGGAAAAGGACTTACGAAGCAGTCTCACCAAAGAGATTTTCTGCTGGAGATTCCATCCTTTACAGCTGCATTTTGTAAAAAAAAAAAGGGTTTTACAGATTATGCACAAAAGAACTGCTTTGGAGGTTTCTCCAAGTGAGAGCAAATTATCTATAGCACAGATTTTATTTTTATTTTAAAATGGCATATCAAGCAGCAACTGAAGCTGGAAGGTCCTGCTCACTAACAAGGAAAATATAAATTGCATTACATTTCATTATGCACATTTGTATAGATCCTGTACTTGCACACTTTCACAACACATGAAATTAGCATGATATAAAGTAGTTCTCTCTTGCCCACAAACAGCACCAAAAGCTTTTCCAATCATGTCTCCCTTATTCATGTTTTATCTTTACCTTCTGATTTCAATTACAAAACAACCCTACATGTAAATATATTCACACTCCATTTGATTTTTATTGACAAGAACACTAACATAAAATATTTTAAAAGTATGGTCCGGGAAACTGTTTTTATGAGTGTAGTTAATGGCCTTGGTTTGTATGTTATTGTACAAAGAGAAGCACAGTAACAAGAAAAGCATTACAGACCCCATTTCTTTTTTATTATTATTAAATCCACAAAATTTTAATGCTTCCAGAAAGTCTGGATGATTCAGGCATACTTCTGTGAAAGTTATAAAGCTTTATAATGGCAAAGGCTTGGCATGTATTAAAATGACTAATTGTGGTAAAGGTGTTACATCCTCTTCAAAACAGGGCTTAATAACTCAGGAGTTATGAACATTTCCATTTGGAAATGTGACTGCAATCAACTTGGTTTCTTGTTCCTTTGCCTAATCATAGCTCATGTGAAAATCAGCTAACTAAGCCTAAAATCCTATTAGCAAATAAAACCATGCAAGTTACACAGAGTTTAGGAAAACATTCTTCTTACAAGCATCATCCTACCAACGTGGTTTGAATGCTTAATTTTGAGGATATTTTAATATTCCTTTTACAGTAAATCTGAAGAGCACTTCTGCTTTTATGATGATGACAATTAACATCTGATGTCGTTGTTATTACATATCAATGTATATGATGCTTTACATAGAATAAAAACTATTTTAAATACAATTCAGAAAACAAGTGATAGGTTGGTTACATAGGAAATGAATATGGACTACCAGGCACTTAAAGGATGACAACTCCCAATGGCTGTGGATGACAGGAATTGTAGTCCAGTTTCCAGAAGTCACCAAATGGGGAAGGATCACATTCATGGTCATTTTTATAGTTGCCTTAGGATACGCTAGGTGCGTCTACACTATAGAATTAATCCAGCTAGACACCACTTAAATTATCATGGCTTAATGCTATGGAGTCATAAGTGTTGTAGTTTGCTGAGGCATCAATACATCTTGACAGAGAAGTTTAAAGACCTGTGTAAAACTATAACTCTCATGATTCCATAGGATTGAGCATGGTAGTTAAAGTGGAGACGAACTGCATTAATTCTATGTACCCTTGACTCCAGTTCTTCATCCAGAACCTTTTAAAGCACTGTGAACAAAATAATCTAATCATGCATTTTAGATTTTAATTTTTTTAAACAGCCGAGTTTCCATTGCACTCCCCCCCCCCCCCCCAATTCTTATTTGCCTGGGTTTTAGTTCCCACTATATCTAGTTACTTCTGAGTAGATGTGTATAGGAGCATTGCAGCATTAGTGCACTTTATACATGTTTATGTGGCAATGTTGGGGTTTATCACAGGAATTACACACTGAACACATGCTACAACAAAATTTAACATACCTATTTAATAGGACTACAAGCCCTTTATGAATGTTCAGTAAATGTACTCGAGGAGGGGTTTTGAATTAATGTCCATTCATGTACTTATATGAAAGTGTGAGCAGTGGCCACACACAATGCCTTTTCTAGTATTTTCAATGGTGCAGAGCCCTGTGCCCATAGACGTTGTTTGTATGTACCTTTCAGCTAATTGAGACTTATCATGGTGTTTTCTTGGCAAGATTTTTTCAGAGGGGGCTTGCTTTTGTCTTTGAGGCTGAGAGAGAGAGAGAGAGAGAGAGAGAGAGAGAGAGAGAGAGAGAGAGAGAGAGCGAGAGAGAGAGAAACTTGCCCATGGTCACCCAGTGGGTTTCCATGTTGAAGTGGAATTTGAAGTCTGGTCTCCAGATTCATAGGCCAACACCCAAATCACATTGGCCTCTATTCATGAATTTAGGTAGATGTAACAATGTCAAAAATCAACAGTTTGGGGAAGTTCTTTTTTTTTTGGACTTGAACTCTCAGTTTCACAGGTGACTGATGGATTCTTAGGCCGGGCTTTAGCACAACAGGTTAAACCTCCAGCTGCAGTCAATCTTACCAATCAAAAGGTTGACAGTTCAAAGCCTGAGTCAGGGTGAGCTCCTGGCCTTTAGCCCAGCTTCCTCCAACCTAGCAGTTTGAAAGCAAAATGTGAGTAGATAAATAGGTACCACTTGAAAACAGGGAGGTATTTTAAGGCATCCATAAGGAAATGCCAGAAAATGCTGGTGATTCAATCAAGGAGGAAGTTTACGAACAAAGCTGTTCTGCAGGGAGATGGAGCAACAGCCCCCCCCCCCCCCCAAATGTCTGGAACTGAGCATAAGCCTCCAAGATGCCGAAGATGAGAAAAGCATATATGTACCTCTATGTACAATTGTCTGTCTTGTCAGTATATAAATAGCATTGAATGTTTGCCACATATGTATATTCAGTGATCTGCCCTGCGTCCGCTTTGGAGTGAGAAGGGCGGAATATAGGTACTGCAAATAAATAAATAAATAAATAAATAAAGGTAAAAAATAAAGCTCTAAAATAACCCCAATCTCTAAAACAAAAAAAATCTGATCCTACTCCTCTCCTACATATTCAATCTGCGTATGCTACAGGCTTTCTTTAAAACTATCTGTGTGCGGGATAGGGAGGAAAGTGTGACCCTACCTCCACTGTGTGCTGTGATCTTAGAAATGTTGTTTTGTTCCACAGTTTGAAGGTTGCAAGAAGGCCTTTTCTAGACTAGAAAATCTCAAGATTCACTTGAGGAGCCACACCGGAGAAAAGCCTTACCTTTGCCAGCACCCAGGCTGTCAAAAAGCATTCAGTAATTCAAGCGACCGAGCCAAACACCAGAGGACGCACCTGGACACTGTAAGAGAAGAATCTGATTGTCTTCAAGTTTTGTTTTGCTTTCCTGTTTTGACTTCGCTGTGTGTCTTATAATTTGCCTTTAAAATACAAAAGTTTTAAAGGGTGGATGTCAGATAGATAGAATTTGCCATGGAATAGGTAATAGAAATCCCTGCAAGTAGAATTGCTTGACCATTACTTCTGGCCGAAGTAGATCACTCTGGTTGAGGAGGCCTTTTCCCTTCCCTGTGAAGCTATTTCAAAGAGGCAGATGGTGCTTATTCTGTATTTGAATGTAATACTACAAAAGGCACGGAATTGTGACCAAGAGGGCTTAACACAGGTAATTCCCTCAAAGTCCATTTTTTTAAAAAAAGGTATAAGGACAATAGCAGATGTTGTAGTTGTTTCATAGGAGCCCCTGGTGGCACAGTGGTTTAAACCCTTGTGCTAGCAGGACTGCTGCCTTGAAGGGTGAGTTGCTGACCTGAAAGTTGTTGGTTCGAATCCAACCCAGGAAGAGCGTGGATGAGCTCCCTCTATCAGTTCCAGCTCCATGCAGGGACATGAGAGAAGCCTCCCACAGGGATGGTAAAAACATCAAAACATCCGGACGTTCCTTGGGTAATGTCCTTGTAGACGGCCAATTCTCTCACACCAGAAGCGACTTGCAGTTTCTCAAGTCGCTCCTGACACGGGAAAAAATAGGAAGTTGGCAATATTTTAATAAATTAAATCTAAACATTCTGTGCACAACCTTTGATACATTTGAAGCTTTAGCACATGAGCATTGCTTTCTGCTTTTATTTCTTTTCTGTCTTATAACACCTAACGACTTTCCTTCATTCTCTCTTTCCGAAGCAGATTTCTATATCTCTGTGTCTGGGACTTTCCTACAGCTTCTTTACCTGAACCAATAAAGAAATGTAATTTCTGACAATGCCAAAGATTTCTGTGAGGGTTAAATAACTGTAAGTACGAGTAGAGATGAGAATTTATTTGAGCAGTTTGCGAAATTCAGTCGCTCCTGTTTCTGCCTCTCATTTTTACCAAGGATATACATCTCACCTGGCCCTACATCAGTACAATGTTTTTCCTCATCTCAGGCTCCAAAATAGCCTTAATTCAGATGTATTGCCCAAGCAAGTCTCCAGCATGTGAATGGAACCACACTGAGTAGCCATGACCCCATTGTAGGTACCAACTTATTCCCATACTCGGGCATCTTTTTATGAAATGTAGGAGTCTGCAAGAAGAGAGCTTTGTGTTTATCTGGATTCTCATGTGATGCCTATCAATCCACTTGGAAGCCTTTATTCATGGAGCTACAGTAGAGTCTCGCTTATCCAACCTCCACTTATCCAACCTTCTGTATTATTCAACGCAGTCAGCCTTTTAGTAGTCAATGTTTTTATAGTCAATGTTTTCAATACATTGTGATATTTTGGTGCTAAATACGTAAATACAGTAATTACTACATTATGTTGCCGTGTACTGAACTGCTTTTTCTGTTGTTTTTTTAAAAAAACATGATGTTTTGGTATTTAATTTGTAAAATCATAATGTGATTTAATGTTTAATAGGCTTTTCCTTAATCTCTCCTTATTATCCAATATTTTCACTTATCCAACATTCTGCTGGCCCGTTTATGTTGGATAAATGAGATTCTACTGTATTTACATTTGAAGGCTCCATCCCTGAAAATAGGTGTGCACATGCCACAGGTGGAGTTACTCAGAGCTCTATCACGCTACATAGATATAGTACAAGTTGAGTATATGAAGCACAAATGGATTTCATGTTTATCTCATTTCACAGATCTCTCCTTATGTAGGTATTTCAAAATCCAAAAAATCAGAAATTCTTTTGAACCTAAGTGTTTTGGATCCATCTACATGTCCCTTAGTCTGCAAATCCTTGAAGTTCATAACACAGAACTATGGTAGTTAACACTGAATAATAATAATATACTTCTGTAGTATGAATGAGATGTTAGCATGCACAATGTCCAAAGTATGGCTAATTTCATAGCCTTGCTCACATGTTCAGAGAAACATGAGAAAAGATTTTTTCATATCTCAACATAGATCTCCATGCTTAAAATAGTCAAAATGTTCTCATTTTTCCTTCCCTTCTGCTTTACTTTCTCTCTTAACTTTTCTATAAATTACATGGTCATTCTGCTTGTGGTATTAAGCTCTTTATAGTCATTGTACTGCAGTTGATATCAACCTAACATGAACCATCTTTAAGTAAAAATCTTGTGAGCCATTTTTTTTTATTTCTTTGTTTAGAAACCTTATGCTTGCCAGATTCCTGGATGTACCAAACGATACACCGATCCAAGTTCTTTAAGAAAGCATGTAAAGGCCCATTCCTCCAAAGATCAGCAGGCCAGGAAAAAGGTAACTATTTCACAGCACTATTATCCAGAGGGTCAGAAGAAAAGTCAGAAAGTGACCATAATGCCTAAATGAGATGGAGCCATTCTGAAGAAAACAGTTTACTTAGACATAGAAAATGTTGTAAGTTTTTAGTTTTTTCGATTTAAAACATGCGCAAAAGATTGTGAGCCACATTCCAAAACGTTTTGACATTTTTAGTGCAGGAAAAAATAGATTTAGAAACTAATAACAATAATAAGTGTGATGTACATAGTTTGGGAATGTTGCTTGCTGCTGATCAGTGAGTTTTTATGTCATGGCCTTTTGTCATTGAATTGCAGCTACTGTGTTTTGTGAGGGTTTTCTTTTGTTGTTGTTTTTGTAAAATGTTGATTTATAATACTTGTTTGTGGTGGAATCTGGGACAACTAAACCAGAGTCTATCTGGTGCTGAATTCTTAAATAAATGGCTGACTTTACATTTTCTCTCCAGGCCATATCTGCAAATACCATGACGTTTCCTTTTGTTTGTATAGAAAACTTTGGAACAATAAACTTTATCCACAAGTCTTTGTACTACTGTATCCTACTATACCCAATATAATTCCCCTTGCTATTTCAAATGAGATTTATTTCCATTTTTTATTGTGTTAGAAGCAACTTGAGAACATACTGCAAGTCGCTTCTGGTGTGAGAGAATTGGCTGTTTACAGAAACATTGCTCAAGGGGTGCCCAGATGTGTTATCATCCTGCTGGGAGGCTTCTCTTATGTCCCCGCAAGCTAGAGCTGACAGACGGGAGCTCATTTCCAAAAGGGTGATAATCACTAAAGCTACATCTCAGTAGTCTTTTCTTCCCTTCTGTAAATGTAAAACAATGTGTCACGATTTATTAATAATCATTTATTATCACTTTACAGTATATGGTTTCGCTCTTTATATTGCATTTTTCTTGGTCTATTGTTCATTCTTGATTGTTCTGTAACCTCCAACCCAGAAAATGAAATAAATGTAACAGCCACTTTTCTTCCTTAGTTATGCGTAATAACAGGATTTAGCTCTATTGTTCCTTTACCTTTGTATCTTTGTAATTTATCAATTTGAATTGGAAATACATTTGGTGAACAAAGGGAGGAGGAAGGAATTTTTGGTATAGATCAAAAGAGTTCACTAATATGCTCTAAGGTCATAACGTTTGTGAGCTGTATTTCACTTCCAGTATCTCTGAGAACTTTGTATGACTAGCTCACTGCATGCGTTGGTATTTGAAATATTTCCTGGCATAATAATAAAAATGTAAGAAACAATAAACCTTTAAAGTCAGAATTAAGGTTATTTATAACTTTAATTAAAATTAAAATTGGCTTAATGTCAAAAAATCTTTACAAAAATGTGAATTCATCAAAAAAAAAATAACCATAAAAATTCCAAGGTGATAAAAGCACAGTGAAGTAATAGTTCCAGCCCTAGGGAACCATTCAGTTGAATAGAATGAGACCCTTTGCTGTTACGCCCGGTTAGTCATGGATTTGTTTAATATGTCCTGCTTGACTGCCTTCTAATCCTCTTTTTAAAACTTCCCCTCTGCACACTAAATAACATCGTTTTGTTATTTTGCTATCACTTGCCATTCAAAATGCCAAGCTCATATTGACCATGAGTGCTCTGTGTGTGTGTGTGTGTGTGTGTGTGTAAACCCTATATTTAAACTCTGGCCACAGTGATAGAATGCCTATTGATTCCAGTACAGCTGGATTTCAGTAATTGTGTCAGCATGTGGTCACACTGATATTGCCAGTATCCTAATGAATCATTATAGCATTTTGCTTTTCCCCAGAGAATTTAGTCAAGACATCACTTTGGTAGTAATTTAGAGTGAACTCCACATTCTGTACATACTTACTACTTGTGCTGTAAATTCATGCCACATCCAGGGAGAGTGTTGAAAAACTAGTGACCTTTTACCTAGGAGGGCAGTGAGTTAACACTCTCTTTCCATATAGATACATGCCAGAAGACCATTTCCAGGCAGTGTAAAATCTCTCATACCTGTCTGCGTGTTTAAAAACCACAATAGTCGCCATATTTATTTTAATTCAAAGGGCTCTCTAGTAGATGGCCAACTTCTGAACCAGGAAGCTAAACATCAAATTACAATAAATGGTTTTTACCTCTTAAATAAGCATACAGCACTCTGATATAAACCGGCGCCACTGTGCATAGTATGAGGTGATAGGAATCTCTCAGTAGCTGGCTAGCCCTAATTCACACACTCTCTTCACATATCATAATTTGAAAAAAGAGAAAAAAACAGTTGAGACTTTCCTTTTCCCCTTTGGCTTTTGCAAGTGAGAGGGTGAACTTTAATTTAAAAAAATGGATGGTTTAATTCTTTCCACCCACGGTGGTCTGAATCCAGATTGTGGTATTATATACTTACTTGAAAATAGAACTGATCCAAACTGAAAGCATATGTTTAAAGACAAGGGGTTCATTCCTTTTAGGTAGTCTTAAACAAAGTAGGCTCACTGAATAGAGATTCTTAATTAGTGAGTAAACACCTAGGTAAATCCAATTAATTGCATAAGTCTACTATAGTTGGGTTAACACAAGTATTTAGGGCAGAGGAATGAAGTAGGGCAAACTGACCATGCCTCCTCTGGTCTGATTCCAGTTGGTCAGTGAAGGGGAAATTGCCCTGAAATAGTGGCATTCGAGAGAAAAGCTGATTGAGGAAACGTTGAGAAAAGACATTATCTAGTACATGTCACAAATATAAGGATCAGGACTCTGCTATTAAAAGTCAACAATAGTGAAATGAAGGAATTATTGACTTGCCTGCAACAAAATGTCACACATAAATCAATGTACTGAATTATTGTGTTCTTGTGCCTGACCACGTTACTTCGGTTATACGTCTGTAATGAATTTTATCTTGGCTTCTTAGTTTTTAAGCCAGTTTCTGGGATCATTTGGGCCTCTGATTCAGAAAATTGCTTTGGATAGACCGTATTGTCATGGTTTGCAAAGGCACTGTGCTGTGTGTGTTAACTGGAAAATTAAGTGCATGAAGCCAATTGGCTGAGCCTGCAAAAGACCTAGGGATTGATTAGATACTGTTTCTGTTCTGCTGCTGCAGAACCTGTTTGGACAAGTTTTCAGTGCTGAGTACTGCTGATAAAGAGAGCAGTGTATTCACGGAGTCCTTGCTATTTTGAGGCATGTTTGCTGCTGAGAAAAGAGGGAGAAGAACCAGGACTGTATTCTTATCTGAAGCAGATTTGTGGACTGACACACATCAGCTCTTGTTTCTTAGTTATGGTTATGATTTTCTATGGGTAAGCAGATGGCAACTGGTATATGCCATATGTTCTGTATATCAAAACCTAGAGTTGATAGGAGAAAACTGATGCTAAATATATCCAGAGACAGGTCTAACATTTGAGGTACCAATATGTGTGTTGGCCAGTGTTAGTATTAATGAACTTACAAACATAGATTGCTTTTTAAAAAATCAAGGAATCATTTCATTGGCCTAACATAGATTCAGACAGGGACTAGATAATAGGCACTATTGTTTCTTGTTAGATGGGTGAAGGTAGGGGGGTGCAAACTGCACTGGGTGACCCTTTCAAAGAGGATGACACCAAAATAATTGTCTATACAATTTTTATGCAATTCTTCAGCAGAAATATATTATTTTTATTTATAAACAATATTCCTTTTCATAAGCCCGGTATACCTGTTCTGTATCCATATACCTGAAACTCTCTGCTAATTTACTTTTTTGAATTTTCTAATAATGTACATGTCATTAGAGCTCTCATTATTACCCAATTACAATGACTTTTTGAATCATGTGGTTTCACCTGCGTGCACTACAGTTTCTCAAGTTGCTCCTGACACACACACACAAACACACAAAAACCCTGACAAGTATGCACTGTTTTAATTGGTGCTGGGTCTTTTTTAAAAAAAAAAACCTGTTGATTTTTTTATCACATTTCCTGGTATTTTAGCTACAGTGTTGTGGTATGGGTCTGTTAAGGGAGGAGGCCCATGCGGATGACATCATAAGTTACTGCACTGAGTGACCCCAGCCATTAGTGATGCCTAGATCAAATGTGATGGCAAATATCAAAGGGTATTGCTGGAACTTGCTGAGTATGCTACCTGTTCTGCATTCCAAACACTTCTATTTTCTACTTTCTCCTATTTCTCCTATTTTTTCACACATAAGGCCAACATTGGAATCATAGAATAATAGAGTTGGAAGATACCACATGAGACATCCATTCCAGCCCTTTGTCATGCAGGAAAGGCGCAACCAATGAATCCCTGACAGATGGCCATCCAGCCTCTGTTTAAAAGCCTCCAAAGAAGCAGCTTCCACCACACTCCAAGGCAGAGAGTTCCACTGCTGAACAGCTCTTACAGTCAGGAAGTTCTTCCTAATGTTCAGGTGGAATCTTCTTTCCTCTAATGTGAACCCATTGTTCCGAGTCCTAGTTTCCAGGGCAGCAGAAAACAAGCCGCCTTTGCCCTCTTCCTTATGACACCCTTCCACATATTTATACATTGGCTAGCATGTCTCCTTCTCTTCTGTAGGCTAAACATACCCAGCTCTTTAAGATGCTGACAAATAAAACCGGGCTTTTGAGAATGAAAGGGTCACAGCCATTATTTGAGTGTAAGAGTTTTGGAGAAAGAAGAATTAAGTTCCCTGAAATTCTCTCTATTGGATTTTGGAGTGACAAGGGAGTAGAAACATGCAACAGCATTCAGGGAGAGGGAGATGAATAGACCTAAGTGAGTGATATGCTGCTGCTGCTCAGTCGTTTAGTCGTCTCCGACTCCTTGTGACCTCATGGACCAGTCCACGCCAGAGCTCCCTGTCAGCCGTCACCACCCCCAGTTCCTTCAAGGTCAAGTGAGTGATATACAGTATTAAAAATCTGAAGTGTTGCAAGGGAACTCCCCAGTAGCAATGTTATTGGCTGACAACAGTCTGAGGGTCCAGTGGCTCCTTTTTGACTTGGTTTAGTCTTGACTCACTGCCAACCTGCAATGTTGTTTGGTGCCTTCCATATCAGCAGAGCAGTGCTTGGGTTTTATTCAGAATGCTAAAAAATCTATCCAAGGTGCTGAACCCTGTTCCCAAAATAAGGCAAGCACCTTGGATATTAGAACCTTTAAAGCCTGAACTAAAACTCAAGGGTGGCTTTGTCACACTGCTGATTTTTGAATCCAGCTGTTGCTGCTGCTCTCATTGTAGCTGGATAATATGGCTAGTCACCAGGAGTACTATTTAAAGAAATGTTTTGCAATTTTAAAATATAGGGTGGATGTATACTTTAAAATACAAAACACAGCTATAAATCATGATTTTGTTTACAAATCATGGGTTTGATGACAAGTCAAATAAAGCAGCTACCACAAAAGAAGAGAAAAGAAAATAGCAGTGATTATGCAATGTAATTCCTTCCTTAGTACTTCATAGATATGCAGTTGATTGACTGCTAAGAGTTTCCACTTCCATCATTATCACAGATCTCTCATCAAAAAGTGGTGTTTTGTTTTTTTAAAAATATAGACGCTTTGTCATCATCAAAACCTGCAGTTTTAGGCTTCTTGCGTTATAACTTGCATTGCTTTCTCCCTCCTCATGTATACTGTTGTTGGAGTAACCTTCTGACATGTGGAAAAAGAGTAATATTTTTATTTTATGTTATTTTATGTTATTTGCTCCCAAGAGCTGCTCTTCTTGCAGAAAGCAGCAGCTGAGCAGTTGTTGCTGCTGATTTCAGTGACATTGGAGAGAGGAGCAAAAAGAAGTCTGCCCTTTTTATTCCCTTTTGGGATTTTATCAGCAGGAACAGCAGCATCAAAGTGCTTTTTGTAAAAGAGAAAAGACTTCTCTTTCTCTCCTTGGAGAAGTGGTTGACTATAAGACAGACTTCTAAACTGGAGTTGTGCCATGTGTTAAGAGAAAAGCAAGCTGGAATAGAACAGTTTCTGGAATGGGACAGTGTATTGTGCATGCAGTTTTGAGAAAGAGAACAGTCATATGGATTTAAAGTCATGGGACTGGTATTGTCAGATGGATTTTTTAAAAAAATCTTAATCCTTTGAGTTAAGCATCTAAGATGCTTCTTTGTTTTTTAAGATGGTTGTAACACTCTGTTTAAATGTTGGGGCCTTCTATTAAGGCGTCAACCTCCTAGTGGAACCAAGGAAATTGGGCAGACAAAGCAAATGCTCTCAAAATAGAATCATAGAATCATAGAATCATAGAATAGTAGAGTTGGAAGAGACCTCAAGGGCCATCTAGTCCAACCCCCCGCTAAGAAGCAGGAAATCGCATTCAAAGCACCCCCGACAGATGGCCATCCAGCCTCTGCTTAAAAGCCTCCAAAGAAGGAGCCTCCACCACGGCCCGGGGGAGAGAGTTCCACTGCCGAACAGCCCTCACAGTGAGGAAGTTCTTCCTGATGTTCAGGTGGAATCTCCTTTCCTGTAGTTTGAAGCCATTGTTCCGTGTCCTAGTCTGCAGGGCAGCAGAAAATAAGCTTGCTCCCTCCTCCCTATGACTTCCCCTCACATATTTGTACATGGCTATCATGTCTCCTCTCAGCCTTCTCTTCTGCAGGCTAAACATGCCCAGCTCTTTAAGCCTCTCCTCATAGGGCTTGTTCTCCAGACCCTTAATCATTTTAGTTGCCCTCCTCTGGACGCTTTCCAGCTTGTCAGCATCTCCCTTCATCTGCGGTGCCCAAAACTGGACACAGTATTCCAGGTGTGGTCTGACCAAGGCAGAATAGAGGGGGAGCATGACTTCCCTGGATCTAGACGTTATTCCCCTATTGATGCAGGCCAAAATCCCATTGGCTTTTTTAGCTGCCGCATCACATTGTAGGCTCATGTTTAACTTGTTGTCCACGAGGACTCCAAGATCTTTTTCGCACACACTGCTGTCAAGCCAGGCGTCCCCCATTCTGTATCTTTGATTTCCATTTTTTCTGCCGAAGTGAAGTATCTTGCATTTGTCCCTGTTGAACTTCATTTTGTTAGTTTCGGCCCATCTCTCTAGTCTGTCAAGATCATTTTGAATTCTGCTCCTGTCTTCTGGAGTGTTAGCTATCCCTCCGAGTTTGGTGTCATCTGCAAACTTGATGATCGTGCCTTCTAACCCTTCGTCTAAGTCATTAATAAAGATGTTGAACAGAACCGGGCCCAGGACGGAGCCCTGCGGCACTCCACTTGTCACTTCTTTCCATGATGAAGACGACGCATTGGTGAGCACCCTTTGGGTTCGTTCGCTTAGCCAATTACAGATCCACCTAACCGTAGTTTTGTCTAGCCCACATTTTACTAGTTTGTTTGCCAGAAGGTCGTGGGGGACTTTGTCGAAGGCCTTACTGAAATCTAGATATGCTACATCCACGGCATTCCCTGTATCGACCCAACTCGTAACTCTATCGAAAAAAGAGATCAGATTAGTCTGGCATGACTTGTTTTTGGTAAATCCGTGTTGACTATTAGCAATGACCGCATTTGTTTCTAAGTGTTTGCAGACCACTTCCTTAATGATCTTTTCCAGAATCTTGCCTGGTATTGATGTGAGGCTGACCGGACGGTAATTGTTTGGGTCGTTCTTTTTTCCCTTCTTGAAGATAGGGACCACATTCGCCCTCCTCCAATCTGCTGGGACTTCTCCTGTTCTCCAAGAACTCTCGAAGATGATTGCCAGTGGTTCTGAAATAACTTCCGCTAGTTCCTTCAATACTCTTGGATGTAGCTGATCTGGCCCTGGGGACTTGAATTCGTTTAGAGTGGCCAGGTGTTCCTGGACAACTTGTTTCCCTATTTGGGGTTGGATTTCCCCCAATCCTTCGTCCATTCCATGTTGCTGAGGTTGAAGATGGCTTTCTTTTTGTGAGAATAGTATAGTTCTATGATACAAAATTACATTGTGTAATTTTATGGTACAAATATTTTTCCAAAAAAAAAAATAGAAAAAATTACCTTTCAAATTACTCTGAGATGGAATAGCCAAAGTTACTGGTACATAGAATAGACAAGTTGATTTCCGATGCACTGGTTAAAGAAGTCTGCTATCTGGTGACTGAAGATTGGTATTAAATGTTTCAAATACATGGATACATTGAAAACAATATTTTTAAGAAGGAACACTTGGTGCATGTTAATACTATGCCAAATTTTGGGCATCTTGGTTTGATCATCTTGGAGCTAAGACTCCAAGGCAGACACATAGGTTGGAATCCTATTGGTAATAATAACTTTATTTTTATACCCCTCAACCATCTCGGGGCAGCTTACCCATGGAACAAGAAATCCAACAGACCTAAAAGCAAACAACCATTAAAACAAAACAAAACCATCCCTAAAATAAAATAAAAATAAGAACGTTGTAAAATACAACAATTCGTACCCACACAATTAAGCATAAGAGAATAAACAGCAACATTGAAGCTCCATCAGACTGTGTTCAACAAAAATCAATGACCATAGTTACAAGATGAGCATGACCAGGTTATAAAAAGGTTGTGCATGGGGTTGTGCAAAACAACATACAATAGGGCCGGGAAAATGAATGAGGTGTAGGGAACAGAGTATTATCTAGATACCTAGGGCCTGGGGATTTATCACTAGGGACTAATCATTCTTGAATGCTTGCTGGAACAACAAGGTTTTTGGATCTCTGCAAAAGGAGGACCGTGTGGGGGCTTGCCTGATCTCCCTGGGGAGGGTGTTCCAAAGCCGAAGGGCCACCACCGAGAATGCCCTCTCCCTCGTCCCCACCAACCATGCCTGTGACAGTGGTGGAAGCGAGAGGAGGGCCTTCCTGGCAGATCTTAGAGCCCGTGCCAGTTCATGAGAGAAGATGTGATCACAAAGATAGGTAGGCCCTGAACCGTTTAGAGCTTAGGTCATATCCGTTTAGGTCATATCCTGAACCTTGAATTGCAACCGGAACATTATCAGCAGCCAGTAGAGCTGTTGTGTGCTCCCTGTATTGGTAACCCAACTAGAATAGGGCATTTTAATTAATTGTTAAACAATAAGTCAAAACATGTCTAAATCTAATTTCTGAGAGAAAAGTAGGATATAAATTCTATAAGTAAGTAAATGTTTTAACAGGTCTACACTTTTTGAGACTAACAATAGAATTCAAGCCTTTGTTGTTCATTACAGTAGACTGATATAATGAAGAAGAGCCACATGAACAGAAAAATACATTTCACACTTTATAAGTATTTGACAATATGGCAATTTTGGTGCTCTAGAGCGTATTCCTTCTGAACATCAGTCTCAAAGTATTTTTCAATGGTACCATTTCTTTATATTCCCAAGATGGCCTTTCCAAGGTTCTGCAGTAATTTTTTAATATCCTTTTTTTTCCAAATTACATTTGACATTTCATTGTAAAAAAAAAGAGAAGCAAGAAGACAACAGGGGTAATCTGTTTTCTTACTTTGCACACACTTGAATTTTAAATACATCTCCACTCATTTGTTTTCAATGGAGTCCAATTGAAATATTTCATTAATGCGAGAGGAATTGCATTTGGAGGCTAAGGGTCACTGAGCTGTGCCCATAGCAACTAAGAAGCTATTCTTCACAAAAATGCTGTAAAGAGTAAGTGTTTTAATCCTCAACTTTAATCTCTTTACTTCCTGTTCTCAAAATGAAATATAAATCAGACATTGTGGAGCACAGTGATTTTTCTTAAAAGAGGTGTTGGTGCAAAAGGATTAGGGATGTGCAGAAGTGTTTAAGGAATTTAATGACACTATTTGTGGTGAAATGTTGGAGATGATGATCAACCAGTTCTTTTGATAATGGTGAATTAAAAACAACAAAACAAACCTTGAAAGTGATTAGATTGGCTTTGTCAGTGTTGTCACATCATTCCTTTCATTTGTTGCAGCTGAAAGCTGCTGAATTTGTACAACGTTTTTGTTCAGTACAATACTTACCCTCGGTAGGGCCTCTATTGAGATACCAAGGAAAGATGGAGTCATATAACTTGTAATTTTCCACTTCCTTACTCCTCTTTAGTGATGTTGTGGCTGTTGTGGATCATTGATGCATTGCTGCATTGTATTTATCGTGAGTGATCCAATATTGGGTTTTATTCAGGGACCTCAACGTGTATAAAATCCTGAGCTTTGGCTACATACTTTAAAGGAAGAGCAGGTATATACAATTGCCAACTAGAGCAGACCTACCTAATTAATTGCTGGATGACAAATCATCACTTATAAGTGCAATTCATTTAATTCATTCACTTTAGTTGGATCTAACAATTGGATCCGGTGCATTAGCTATAACAAACCCAAACCCCACGATCAACATTGCCCTATAAGCCTTATATTTCACCTGTCACATCAGCACTTTTAATCTTGTACCCATTACTCTGGCCCGACCCAGTTTTATTGTGTTTTAGCGTATTGTTTACTGCTTGTTGTTTATACTGTTTTAATTGTTTTAATTTGCCTTTTGTTTTGTATTGTTATATTGTGTGTTGAGGCCTTGGCCTTTGTAAGCCGCATCGAGTCCTTCGGGAGATGCTAGCGGGGTACAAATAAAGTTTAATAATAATAATAATAATAATAATAATAATAATAATAGCTAGTGGTCAGGGATAGAATAATAATAACATCTCTGAAGGATGTTAAGCTGACAAAACGAAACAGCCTGTTCACTTGTTTCTCTATAGAGGTTCTTTGGCTTATGCATATTGATCTGTGCCTAGCTAGACAAGGTTGCAAACAACAATATTGCCTAGCAAGGAGATCAGCATCAACATTTGCCTTAAGTAACTCTTCTGTTCAAAAATTTCATGTGGAAAGGGGAAAAACATGCAGCTAATACATATGTATTAAATACATGCAGCAAATATTGTATGCAAGATTTACTCCTTATTGAGGTTAATCCTGGAAAGGTTTCCAATTTAAGCCTATTTTTCATTTCATAGGCTAGGCACATTCTCATTGTAAAGAGCATATCTCATGTTTGTAAAGCACAAGGTACTTGTAGTACATTTCAGTGGTACGGAACATCAGTTTACATCTATGTGTAGTGTTTGAACATAATATAGCTAATATTCCATCTGTTGAGGAAATTTGCACAACTTCTAAAGAATGCCTACATACACAGAAGAGTTCTGTGGCTACTGCGAATGACTAAGAAGACAAATGTTTGTCTAGAGCAGATCAAGCCTGAACCTTTTAAGGAACCAAGATGACTAAACTAAGATTGTTTTATTTTGACCATATCACAGGGAGACGTGATTCATTAGAAATGACAATAACACTTAGTAAGGTAGAAAAAGAAGAAAACTGCATTATATGTTATGCATTTAATGAAGGAAACCATGCCCTGAGACTGCAGGATCTAAGGAGAAGCGTTGATAATAGGGTGATTTGCATCATCAGAGGTTGAAGTTGGACTTGACAGCAGTTAACAACAGAATGATAGTTGATAGCTTCCACATCAGGTGAATCTGCTGAACCTCTTCGAGATAGAGTTTAACAACTTGGATAGCTCCTTTCAAGGCTGGACTAACACCTGGAGCAGATTCACTGGCTCATTGATGTGGGAGCATCCAAATACTACTGGTTATAGCACAGCAATGTCAAGTTAACCTCAATGTTTTGCCTGCATAACCCAAAAAACATGCCAGTTATCCTAGTTGAATCAGAAGGACTGAGAGAGAATAGAAATGAATTTATTGAATGCCAGCATCTGTTTGGACAGCAAATTCGGGATATTACAGCAGGACACCTATTGATTGGCCATTTGATTGAATTCTATTACCTTTTTTTAACCTCCAGGGAACAAAAAAGGCATGCACCAAATCAGCTTGGGTTCTGTGCACCTGACTTAGAAAAAAGAATGCAATTGTTCAGGCAGCAATATCTTTTGGGGTCCACACTGCTTTAATATGAATAAAATGACAAAAAAAGACCCATCCAAATCTCTTTTTAGTTTGAATGTAAAAGAATAAGATGTTTCAGAGAGCTTGCTTTATATAATCTGCTTGTTATTTGTTAAGCCATGCAACACAATACAATGCCATGGTCACCAGCCCTGATATTTTGTACAATGGAGTCTCTTTTTTCCTAAATTTACTTGTACTTTAAAGCTCCAATCTAGTACTCACTTGAAGCTAAGAATTAGCTCCGGTGAACTCAGAGATTTACTTCTCTGTACACATACATACCGTGTTTCCCCTAAAATAAGACCTCCCCAAAGAATAAGACCTAGCAGGGGTTTGGGGGGATTGCCAAATATAAGGCCTCCCCTGAAAGTAAGACCTAGCAACTAAGGCTGCAGCAGAGTTCCATTGGGAAGCATGGCTGCAGGGCAGAAGCAGCACTCATACATACACACGGGAGGGAGGGAGGGAGAGAGAGTGCTTGCTGGCCTTGCCTTGCCTGTCCCCCAGCCTCCGTGGCTGCTGCTGCTGCCATTTCTTCCGTCCTGGCCCTGCTCCCTTCGCCCCCAAGGCTTCTGATTGGCTCCTGGAGCCAGGGCAAGGGAGGGTGGGAGGGAAGAAAGAGGGCTTTCCACTCGTCCTACTCTTTCTGTTTCTTAAAGGTACAGGACGCATAGGGATTCTCCTCTCATCCTTATTCCTATCCTATGCCATGAAACTTATTATTTTATACTATTATTCTATTACCATATTATTATCATCATATCTGTTACTATTATTATATCCCATTATTATATTATCCTATTAATATATTTTATATCATTATATTATATTTTTCTATTATTATTATTATTATATCATTATATTATTATTCTATTATTATTCTGTTATATTTTCATATTATTATATTATTATTCTGTTATTATTATATTCCATTTTATATTATCCTATTAATATATTTTATACCATTATATTCTATACTATTATTCTATTATATTATCATATTATTATTTTATTATTATTAGCATATTCTGTTTTATTATTATATTCCATTTTATATTATCCTATTAATATATTTTATATCATTCTATTCCATTCTATTATTCTATTATATTATCCTATTATTATATTATTATTATGCTATTCTATTATATCCCATTATTATATTATCCAATTAATACCATATTATTATCATATTCTGTTATTATTATATCCTATTATTATATTATCTCATTAATATATTGTATATCATTATATTATTATCCATTCATCTAATGCTTTTGACACGAAATAAATAAATTATATTATTATTATATTATCATATTATTATTATAGTATATTATATTATTCATCATTCATGACTACATTGAAACTAGAATAGAGAGAAATCAGCGTGGAAACCTTGTGAAACCTAAACTTCAAGAGGTACCATAGATTGTTGTACATGTAAATAATGGTAGTAACAAGAAAATCTTGATAGGATTCATAGTTTGTCTGGTTATGCTGGTTTGTGATGACAACTACTTTACAGTATATAACAAATGTTCATTTTGTTGTTATAAATGTGAGCTCTTCTTCATGGAAAAATAAGACATCCCCTGAAAATAAGACCTAGTGCATCTTTGGGAGCAAAAATTAATATAAGACCCTGTCCTATTTTCGGGGAAACAGGGTAGGTTTGGACTGTCAAAGTAGTTTTATCCAGCTCTTCAGCTGAAAAAGTTCCCATGTCAATTTAAGGATCAGTAAGAAACAGGGCTGTCTCGGCTAATGGTCTTATAATTGAAAAGACAGAAAAGGAAGTGGCATTTGGGGAAGGATGAAAAGAGAAGAAGAAAGGAAGCACATTCAGGTATCAGTTTTTAAAAGATACAAGTCATTTTTCTGATGAACTGAAATGGGAAGCATCAAAAAGAGAAACTGAATGGGGTTTCTTCCACAGAACTGATGGAAGGGACTTGCATCCCATCTCGCCCTCTTTCTTCAGCAGCTTGGTGTTGCTGGCAGGTCTGTGATTGTCTAAAATCTGGCTCAATTATATCCTCTAATGTGGAAGGTCTTTCAACTGGAGCCACATCCCCTAAGCTTTGGCCCACTTCTGTGTTTTCAGTCATGTCCATCAAAGTGCAGCTGGATTGACTTTTCAACATTGTGTCAAAATTGGACCATACAAAATTGTCATGCAGGGACACGTTGAGATTTGGCATAAAGGACTGTGAATCAATCATCACATGATCAAGCAGAAGGAGCATGTTCATGTGGCCAATCTCAAGATTTTAGAAAATGATGATAATTGCTGTATCCTTGAGATAACTCTTTCCACTTCACTGGTAGTTTGACTCAATGAGAAAACAATTTCTACTTCTGGTTGTTGAAGGCTTTCATGGCAGGAATCACTGGGTAACTGTGAGTTTTTCGGACTATATATAAATTTCTACTTTTTGTATATACATTTCTATGGGTTTCC
Source organism: Anolis carolinensis (assembly GCF_035594765.1). Classification (NCBI taxonomy): domain Eukaryota; kingdom Metazoa; phylum Chordata; class Lepidosauria; order Squamata; family Anolidae; genus Anolis; species Anolis carolinensis. The sequence continues at coordinate 241,599,076 of NC_085842.1, forward strand.
TGGTGTATATATACATTTCTACTTCATTTATATACTCCTGAACCTATTTATGATTGCTTGAATGATGCCCTTCACTAGTATATATCTATGTGGGTGGATATGATAGTCCCTTCTTCTGTTTTTCTATTTTATTTGTGGATCTCTCACGGATGAAGTGGTTTTTCCACAGGCTGCCTTGGAGTCTCTCCTAATTCCTCAATTGCTCTTGGCTTTGATGTCACATTTTGGTACAAGATCTGCAGTGAGTTGTTTATCTCATAGTATAGCTAGAGAAAAGGCCATCTGGCTAATCCACCTGGGTTATCTATTAGGTTATCACCTGGTATAATATAGCACACTCTCTGTGACTCCAAAATGCTTATTTGGATTCATAAATGTCAGTCTTCAGATGGATTCTTAAATGTTACAATAATAGGAAATATAAGTCTAGGTATTGACAGAGCAATGATTCCACAACAAGTGTTTTTTTAATTATAATAAAAAACTTTGTGGGTGAAATATCAAACTATTTTTCTCCTGACTGAGTTTATTCAGAGGCATATTTAAGCAGCATCTGGTTTCCACTGAATGATAATAACACCCGGGTCTCCATGAAACAAGCAGGAGTCTGATTAACAACAGTGATAAGGGAAAGTCAAAAGAAAAGGTCTTTTGATTGTCTTGGGAAGTGTGTCATACTTCATACCAATGCAGGGCATGCTCTTGCACTTAAATATAATGCAGCTGAAAACTTGCTCTTTTCTAGTTACTTCCACTTGATTTGATAAATCTTGGGTGATTATCCAGTCATATCTAAAATGATAAAATGATGGGAGTTGAATTTCCATTTTTTGTTCTGAGAATTTACACACGTTAGAAGAGCTGTCAAGAAGAAGAAGAAAACTATAATCACTATAGATGCTGCTTTGTTTTCTAGTACATTTAGATAAGCAAGATATTTCTTCTGGGAACTACTCAAGTTTCTAGATGCAAAGTTTATCTGTTAGATGGGCAAGCTTGACTGCCTCACCTGAAAGAGACAATTAAATGAAAACATTTCAGAAAAAAAGAGTTTAGGTCTTGTTGCTTTCTTGGTGGTGGTGGTGATTATGATGAGTCCTGCCCTTTTCCCAGTCCAGTCCAGGACTGAAGCCACTTAGAACACTTAAAACAAACGTAGCTAAAAATTAACCTCATGCAAAAGTTTACACAATGTAAAAAAAAACCAAACCCATAGCTATTAAAAGAGAAACAACCATAGAATCATAGTGGGAGGAAATCACAAGAGCCATTCAGTCCAACCCCTTGGCATGCAGGAAAACACAACCAAAGCACTCCCAACATATGGCCATCAGCCTCTGCTTTAAAACTTCTGGAAAAGGAGACTCCATCATGCCTATGCTCTGAGGCAGCACATTTCATTGCCAAACAACTTACCATCAAAAGGTTCTTCCTACTGTTTAGGTGGGATCTTTTCCCCTGCAATTTGAATCCATTGCTTTGTGTCCTAAACTCCATAACAACAGAAAACTAGCTTCCCACTCTTCAATGTGCCATCTTTGCAAATATTTAAACATGGCCACCATGTCCCTTCTCATCCTTCTCTTCTCCAAGCTACACATACCCAGCTCACTATGTTGCTTCTTATAGAGCTTGGTTTCCAAACCTTTGATCATTTTGGTGTCTTTCTCTGGACACATTCCAACTTGTAAATATCCTTATATTGCGGTTCCCAGAACTAGACGCAGTGTTCTAGGTAAGAGATATTACAGCATATTGTGCAAGATGTGCCATCTTGGACTCTCAGTCTTCACAGGTTATTGAAAGAAAAGGTCTTCATTTACATGTGAAAAGATAGCATGGAGAGCACCAGATTAGAAATTGTTTTAAATCTTACTGGTAGTTTGATTCTAATTTTGATCTTTTTATACATATTGGGGAAAAGACATGAGGTAGATAAAGTTGAAATGATTTCAGTTGAGCCCACAAAATCAGAAGGCTAAGATTTGGAAGGGCAGCTATGAAGACACTAGATAAGACCCTCAACTATAAAGGTCAGAACTATGCTATAATATTTCTATAGGTGGGAGTGAAAATTGAGCAGTTGAAGAAAGCTGACGGAAAGGATATAAAGTCATTTGAAATATGATATGGAAGGAGAATTCTATGAATACCATGGATTGCTAAAAAGATTGATGGATAGAATGTGAACTTTCAATAGAAGCCAAGATGATTAATCTGAGCTATTGTACTTTGGATATATCATGAGATAATGTGATTCATCTAAAAAAAGAATAATGCTTGGTAAAGTGGAAGGCAGTATCAAAAGAGGAAGTCTACATTATAAGTAGATTCATTCAGTCAAGGACACCACATCCCTGAGTTTGCAAGAGCTGAACAGAGCAGGTAATGGGGCCTGGACTCTTGGAGACCTTTTATTCATAGGGTCCCCATAAGTTGAAGTTGGTCTGATGGCAAACAATAATAGCAAATTGTCTGGAGCTTAATTGTTTAAGCTTCTAAACTATCTGGTTGAGTTTGAGGACTGAATAGCCTGAGTAGGTGGCAGCAGTGGTGGTGGTATGGAGATTTAGTGAAGATAATTAATGGAACAGAGGGGTTGTCTAATCTTTGCCTTGCCCTAATATGTTTCCCTTGAAACAAAATTTCCGATCGTTTGAGTTCTAGACCTAATTTGCAGATGTCGTGCCACTTGGCTTTTTATTACAAGAACAATTTGCATTTAAATTTCAGCACATTCTGCATGGCATTTCTTTGTCATTTTTCAACTCAGAACTCTCCAGTTGTGTTGAATTGAACTGCTGCTCTCCACAATTAGTCTATATACCTGTTTTATTGTTTTGTTCTGTTAGGTGCCATGCATAATATTGGTACTATACCACGTGTTTCAACATCAGGTGGCACCAATTCTGCCCTAGTGATGCCACTGCCTAGATGGCCACCCGGAGATCACCCAACAAACAGTTTAGTGCCTGGCCTACATTTCTTCTCAGAGTCACAGTAGTAGTATGATTTAAGTGAATTTTAAGTAGTGAAATTGCACAGGGTTTTTTGTGGGTCTTGTACTGATATATAGGAAAATTAGTAGCAGTTGTAAAGCACAAGATAGGGGCAAGAAATGCTTGTTGAGTTGTTAAGTTAAACTACAGTCAGAAATGTAAATTGTACAGTTTCACAACTGAAGTACTACAATGGTGAAAGGAAATCTCAGTCGTTGGCTGGATGTCCCCATGTCAAACAATGTGAAGTTAAGATATACAGTAGAGTCTCGCTTATCCAACATAAATGGGCCGGCAGAACGTTGGATAAGCGAATATGTTGGATAATAAGGAGGGATTAAGGAAAAGCCTATTACACATCAAATTAGGTTATGATTTTACAAATTAAGCATAAAACATCATGTTATACAACAAATTTGACAGAAAAGGCAGTTCAATATGCGGTAATGCTATGTAGTAATTACTGTATTTACAAATTTAGCACCAAAATATCACAATGTATTGAAAACAGTGACTACAAAAATGTGTTGGATAATCCAGAACGTTGGATAAGCAAGGCTTGGATAAGTGAAACTCTACTGTATTCATAAATTCCAAACCATCAACAGAGATATAAAATGAGATAATGGTTATTTGTCACACTAAACATATCCAGGCCCTCACAACTGCTCAACTATGTGCAAATTCTCAGAAAACTTTTCCAGCTCAAGGAAACTGATTTTCTTTAGCATTATTTTCACACTTTTCTTGAGCATTGGGTATTGTTTAAATAGCCTTAAATCTCATTCATTTCCTCAGTATTGTTTTACATATTGACTTCCTTAATATTGTTTTGAGTTTTGCATTCACTATGGATGAGCTGCTTAACAGACCTGTATTATATCACATAACCATTTTAAGGCTTACCTTTGGGTTACAATTTGCGTTTCTGTATCTCATTACATTCTGACTCCAGTTCTGCCACAGTCTTGCAGCTCCAATATGCTTATGGCCGCACTTCCAACTCAGTCTGTGAATCTGAAGAAGTGGATTGATATCCATGAAGAGGATCATGTTAAAAATAAATCGCTTTATCCACCTTTCCTTGTAACAATCAAAATATTATTGTGTTAAGTCTATTAAGTCTGGGATTTAACTAGCTTCACTCCTTATGAAGAATGCATGTGTGTTTTTCTATACTTGTCTTTTATATAGTTGTGCTAAGGAACCCATACAAATTCTTACCACTGCTTGCATAGATTTTGCATTTACTGTATTTCATTTTTGTTTTCAGTTCATCATTTCAAAGCATTCAAAACACAATTTCTTCTGATTTTATTTCCTTCTCTTTTTCCTTCCCCTGATGCCCCGAGTCCAATTACAGATACTTGTCATGCCTATAAAGAGAGCACATTCACAATCTGATTCTTTTGTATATATACTTTTTAAGCAGATAAATTGCTGGTAAGCCAAGTTGTAAAGGGATCTTCACACATAAATATAGGGTAAATACTGTAGCCTTGAAATTTTTATTGGAAAGGTTACTCTTTCTTGAACAGTGTTTCACAGCAATTAGCGCCAACTGCAGTACTTGCACTAAGAATATGGATATGGAGAATATAGATGCTATCTTTGACCTCACAGATGCACATGCAGGATAGTAAGAATAGCTGGTAAGTAATGAAGAGCAGAGTTCATGGTTACAGCATCAAAAACATCTGAGTCCCGGTGTGGGAAGAAGTAATGAGAAAGGATGTCAAAAGTTGTTAGAGCATCTTCCTTTTTAAAAAAAAAAAACACACACACACATTATTGCAAAGAATTAATATGTGTGAAAACTTTCTGTACATTCTCCTAAAAGGTTAAACAGCATAGTGGGTATTTTAAAACTTAATTGCCACCCCAAGAGGCTTTCTGGAAAGTCAGTTCACCCCTTTTCAGTGACTTCTCAATGACTACTCCCTGTCTGTAAAACTCCCCTCCTTCTTTCTAATCATATGGATGTCCCATTTTGACATTGGCAGAAGCACTCATGTGACCTCTCTTTCTTGCTGGTCACGCAGACGTCTCTACCAATGTCAGAATGAAGCACCCATGTGACCTGGAAAAAGTAGGGAGTATCACCTGGGTGCCCTATTCTGATATCTGCAGAGCCACCCATGATGTTCAGAAGCTCACATGGAGCACTTTGGCCAGCTAAGAGAATTGCTGGTGGTGGCACAGCTGCTCCCCCGGTCACGTAAACAATGACCTTGGATTCAACACAAAGGTGACACAACCAAGGCTGCCCAACTGACCAGTGTAGATGAGACCTCCAATTCCTTTCACACAGATAATCACAATTCCATTCTACATGCCAGTACATGAATCATGGAAGAAAAAAAAATCTTCATTTTTCAAAGTTACATTTTCTCCTTCCCTATAGGCAAGTGCCTTCCTTCTCAGCATAAGTACCCTAAAGTCACCAGGTCCTTTCTGATCTTGGAAGCTAAGCATGGTTAGTACTGGTTAGTCCTTGAATGAGAGACCACCAATGAATTTATATGCTGTTGGCCAGGGATCCTCGAACTTTTTAAACAGACAGCTAGTTCACAGTCCCCCAGTCTGTTAGAAGGCTGGACTATAGTTTGAAAAAAACGAATTATTTCTGCACATATCTTTTTTGTAGTGCAAAAAATATGAATGAACAATACAATATTTAAAACAAATAACAATTTTAACCAACATAAGCATACCAGTATTTCAATGGGGGAAGTGTGGGCTTGCTTTTGGCTGATGAGGTAGTCATGTTAATTAGGATTGTTGCTGTTGTATACCTTCAAGTTGTTTCAGACTTTGGGTGACTCTTAAGTTTAGGGAGGGAATCTAGTTGAATGACCTTGAAGGGCTACATTTGGCTCCTGGGCTTTAGTTTGCAGACCCCTGGCCTAGACTATATTTCAGAGGAAGGAACTGGCAAAACCACCTCTGAGTATTCCTTGCATAAGATAGCCCTTTGACATTCATGGGGTTATCGTGTCTACAGGCGATTTGAAGGCACATGCACAGAGACACACACTTCGCCAATTGCATTGTGTCTTTTTGGTTAGTCTTTGTGAAACTTATTCTGTTGGTGTGTCATTTTTTAAAATCCAGTGGGGCAGTACAGCTGCAAACAGTTTATGGACAAGGAAATCCACTTTTTCATTACAGACCCATGAGTCATCAGTAACATTTGTAATCCATAAACCCGGACCTTTGGAAAAACATGATTCAGAGTGTGTAGCATTTCTGTTTCTGTAAACCTTCAGAATATGATGGTTCTAGTGGTGGTATTGTCTGGGGATTATTCAGAAGTGTTTGATTGGAGTCAAAAGATGATTCAAGCACCTTTTCATTATCATTGTTGCTACAGACACAAATGATATATTGAAATCATTTTCTTCTCATTTTTCAATATGGAAAGAGGTTGTTTGGGGAGTGCTTTGTTCACATGCCTTTTCTGTGCAATTCATAGGCTTTTGTATAAATCTTTATGGTCCCCCCCCTCATTCATATGTGTTTATTCAAAGGCAACTGATTATTTTGGAAGAGAAATGAGCTGTATTTTAAAAGCAGCATTTTAAATGTACAGTAGAGTCTCACTTATCCAACATAAACGGGCCAGCAGAACGCTGGATAAGTGAATATGTTGGATAATAAGGAGAGATTAAGGAGAAGCCTATTAAACATCAAATTAGGTAATGATTTTACAAATTAAGCACCAAAACATCATGTTGTACAACAAATTTGACAGAAAAAGTAATTCAATACGCGGTAATGTTATGTTGTAATTACTGTATTTACGAATTTAGCACCAAAATATCACGATATATTGAAAACATTGACTACAAAAATGCATTGGATAATCCAGAATGTTGGATAAGCGAATGTTGGATAAGTGAGACTCTACTGTATCTTTAAAAATATTTCTGTACATTTCTCTAGGGTATCATTGTTTGGAGGTGAAAGGTGCATTTTGATAAAGCCATGTTACTTTTTCTTACAAAATCTATAGATTATTTTTCTTTAAAAAAATCTATTCCCTCTGTGTATATTGTTATTGTTCTCAGAGGCTGCTTGGTTATATTTTGTCTCACAGGTCAGCATCTCATAGCTTTCCATTTTTTTCTCAATTCTGTAACTGAAAGTAAATATTTTACGTACGTAAGTTAATAGTGTAGTATGGTGGTTTGAGGTTTGGAATCGAACATTGGGAGACCAAGACTCAAGTCTTCACTTCGTCATGGAATTGCCTGAGTGACCCAGGGCAAGTCACACCCAGAAGACATCAAAGACAGAAAGTCATCTGAATGAATTCTTCCAAGTTATAGGGAGGAGGGAACAAGTTTGTTTTCTGCTACCGTGGAGGCTAGGACATGGAACAAGGGCTTCAGTACAGGAAGGAGATTCCACCTGCATATTAGGAAGAACTTCCTCACTGTGAGAGTGAGCTGTTCAGCAGTGGAACTCTCTGCCCTGGAGTGTGGTGGAGGCTCCTTTTTTGGAGGCTTTTAAGCAGAGGCTAGATGGCCATCTGTCAGGAGGTGCTTTGAATGCTATTTTGCTGCTTCTTGGCAGGGGGTTGGACTGAATGGCCAATGAAGTCTCTTTCAACTCTGTGATTCTATTATTCTAAGTAAGCTTCATGATTGCCGTAATTCAGAAATGACTTGAAGGCACACAGTAACAACTACAATGGCATCTACCTTTAGAGCTTCAGGAACTAGTACAGTGCTTTAAAAATGTTGTGCTTTGCCCTTAACATTTGTTATTTCTTCTTCTTGCCAAAGTGCAAGGAATTTGGGATCTGGCAGCTGTTGAGGTGGCATGTCACACAGAAGCAGTTCGTGTCTCAAACATCATGTTCTAATTTAACCCCTCCCACCTACTGTTACAAAGGATAGCTTGAGCCAGCAACTCACTGAGAGATTCATGGAGGATAGGTCCAATACTGGCTGCTAACTAGGATAGCTATATATTATCTGCACTATTAAAAGTGGAATATCTCTGACACATTGCTAAGTAACACATGTGGTGGGGTGCTATTGCATTCCTGTCCTGCTTGGGTGTTCCCATAGATTGGGCATTATGTAAACAGAATTCTGGACTAGTAGACCTTTTGTTGATCTAGTCAGTCTCTCTCTCTCTGTAGCCCACCTCTACTGTTGCTTGTTCTGCTGTAATGCTTGTTTGCAGTGAATTTCACAACATGTGGACAATAGGTATATTGATATATAACATTTCCATAATTATCCTCAAGTGTGAACTGTAACTATCGTCCATATCATGCATTCTCTTCCAACAGGGTTGCAGTCCAGTCAGGCTCTTCTAAATGTCTGGGTTCTATATACTTTCCTGTTCCCATATTCATGATCAGGCCTTGATTGGTCATAAATTAGACTTCATTATTAAAGCTAAAAGGAGTGTTTGAATAATATAATAGCATGGTCCATAATAAGCATCTCTTGTCCGTTTAGTTTTTCTTAGACAAAGCATGTCATTTATACTGACAAAATGATCTGCTAAATGTGAATGTAATTGATGAAATGATAAAATAATTGTCATTTTGGCATTCTCAAAAAAGAAATGCCATCTTATGCCCTGGACCTGGTATTACTATTTTGGCACAGTGATTATTCTGCCTAGCCTGGCTGATACAGTCAGTTTGGGGATCATAACAGCTCTATGTGAGCTTGTCTCCATATCAGTCCTTTCCCCACAATTAGGATTTTCTGTTTGTTTGTGTTTGTATTTCAGTTGCGTTCCAACACAGAAATTGACCAAGACATTCTCAGTGACTGCCTCACCATCCAAACTCTTCAGCCATCCACATCTCCACATGATGCTGCAGATAGCAGTGTAAGACGATCACCAGGACTGGTGCCTGACATTTACACAGGTATGATAGGGATGAAAAACTGATAAGAACAGGTGATCTGAGGCAAAAGACCAAGGGGATGAAAGAAAAAGAAAGAGATGTTAAATGCAGAAGGAGCATAACATTCCATCAAAGTAGAAGCTTATTATTATTCGGAAATAATTTATCGTATTAAAAATGGTGGTATAAAGACTGCAGCATAAATCACTGCAAAGAAACAGCCAACAAAAACAAAAATGTATAGTGTATAATACATAATTTTTGGAAAAAAGGCATAATTCTGCCAAATTTAAATTTAAAGAGAGAAGATTAATTTTTGTAATCAACTCCTGGTCTGTGATTCGAATAATAAATTCAATTTTTGTAATCTGGCTTGATTCTTAGAACTGGGGTATGATGATGCACCATAGTTATTGGAGCTGCTGTGGCACAATGGGTTAAACCTGACCCGAAGCTCCCATCTATCAGCCCTAGCTTCCCATGCGGGGACATGAGAGAAGCCTCCCAGCATGATGGTAACACATCCGGGCAATGCCCTTGCAGACGGTCGATTCTCTAATGCCAGAAGTGACTTGTAGTATGTTCACTTCTGACACGATTTAAAAAACCATAGTCATTATTTTATGCACTGAAATCCAGCCTGCCCTGTCTCCTAGACTCCATGTATTGAGAAGCAGTTCCTACAGTTTACAGGGACTTGTTCCCCTGTTGCTCGGAAAACAGTCTTTTTGTGAATGATCTCTGATATGACAGACAGACGCTAAACCTTTGCCATAATTGCCCTTACTGTACACCAGAGATCGCTCATACAAGGGGTGGGAATGCTAGTCAGCTGCTTCCCAAGCAACACAGGATTAGATCCACATCGATTGTAGTGACTTTGGCTCAGTAAGTAGGGATTCATGAACTTCCACAGTGTTTATGACCTGAAAACCTGATTATTTCAATGTGCTTTTGACTAATCTGGCACAATTTGACGGAGTCCTTTTACCTCCACCTAATCCAGCCACTGCACTTTATTACTGGCCCATTTATTAGTGACCTTGTGATATATTGCACATGTATAATTTATTGCCTTGCTTCCAATTTTTCAACACATCCATTGCGCCGGTCTATTGGTTATTGGTTATCGGTTGTTGTTGTGTTTATGCTTTTATGATTTTAATATGCTTTTATGTTCTAATTCATTGTAATTGAATGTATCTTATGTTGTTGTATTTTATTGCTGCATTACTGGGCTTGGTCCCCATGTAAGCTGCCCCAGGTCCCTTTGGGGAGATAGGACGGGATATAAGAATAAAGTTGTTGTTGTTGTTGTTGTTGTTAGCCTCTAAACTGTTACATGAATATAAAAACAGGATTCCAGACAATGATTATGGTGATGGTAGTAATGATGCCGTTTTCCCATGCAAAGGTACATTTACTGTGCAATACTGTAAACATTTATTCAGATGAAATTCCTTCTGAGTCCAGTGGTCCTTGTTTCCAGGTTTTTGTTGTTGTGGACTCAACCATGGCAATCCTATGAATGAGAAACCTCCAAGTCACCCTATCCCTAACAGCCCTACTCAGGTCTTGAAAACCCAGGGCTGCGGCTTCCTTAAATTGCGTCTATCCAACTGGAATGCAGTATTCCTCTTTTCCTATTGCGTTCTACCTTAAATTATTGTCTTTTCTAGTGAGTCATCTCTTCTTGTAATATGGCAAAAGTACAACCATCTTCGTTTAGTAATCTTTGATTCCAGATAAAATGTTATTTGTTCTAGAACCCATTAGTTTATTTTTTTTAGCAGCCCACAGTCTCAGTCTCATAATAATAATAATAATAATAATAATAATAATAATAATAATAATTATTATTATTATTATTATATTATTATATTTATTATTATTATTATTATTATTATTACATCACACAGTCCTAGACACTTGGGAAGTGTTCAACTTGTGATTTTGTGAAACGAAATCCAGCATATCTATCTTGTTTGCTGTGTCATAATAAAATAATAATAATTATTATTAATTTCTCACCTCTCCTGGTGACTCGAGGCAGGCTACAACAAATTCAAAACATAGAACTTATCCATATAACTTTTCTGTAGCATCACCTCTCAAATGAGTTGATTTTCTTCCTGTCAGCTTTTTTCACTGTCCTGCTTTTATAACTGTAAATAGGGAATACAATAGTATGGATAATTCTAACTAGCTTGGAATTATCTATGCTTGGTTTTGGATGACATGCTTTTCCTAGAACTGCAGTGCGGCATATTCTTTACTGTGGTTCTGAAAACCTCTTGCATATTTAGTGTTGGCGTGAGGAACACAGAGACAGAAAATAAATTTGTATTAACTATCATAAACAAATGTATCTGGTTTATGGTACGTGAAACACTTAGTAAAGAATACACATATTCCACCATTCAGGAGGTAAATATGAAAAACATTGTTTAACTTTCTTTTTTTATTTATAAGTTAGTGTGTGACTAAAGGAATATATTTTGAAAGTACTCACAAACATGAGTTAGTCAATGGGAAAATGTGTTGAAATTGTGTGTATTTAAAAAGATGCATACCAAGATATGTGTATTTTTACTTGAAGAAAAACAGAATCCCACTTAATCCGGTACAGGTTTGTGATAGTGAAAATGAATATGACCGATATCCCCTGCTAGATTTGCTGAAATACTCTTACCTTTGCCAAAATGCAGTCCCCTTTGCATCTCTCTTCTGTTTTCCCACCATTCTTGCCATCCCTTTTTCTTATTGCCCATCAACAAAAATCTGCTAAAGAAAGAAAGGCGAAATAGCTACATGATGGGCAAAATACTGGAGTCTCAGTATAAGCATAAATCATCTGCATGCAGAACTACATTATATCCCTCCAAAGTCAATCCTAGTTGCAGGAGTGCCTTCCTTCTGCAGACATTTAGTGACTGGGAGAGTAGGAAGGACCAGAGAAATGTGGAAAAGGGGCTTTTGCAGCTGAAAGGTGGGTTTAAGGGATATGTGAGTTAGTCACTGCAGAGGATTGGAAAAGAATCCCAATCTCTGAAACAACCAAAAGTTATTTATAGTGGTGTAAGTTGGGCTTATATAAATCACTGCCATCCATTGTCTTTTTATCTGTTGCACAAGGAACCATTTGTCTGAAAGCATTCCTTGTCAGTGTAAATACAAGTTATTACATTCTATCACTGGATAGTATACTGTGGACCAGAATATATTTATTTATTGTTATGGCTTTCAATTTCTTAACATGTTTATTTACCTCTTTCTTTGAGACAGTGCTTTCCTCCCTCCAGTACCCAGGGTATAGGTCAGGTATAACTATTCATTTCCTTTAAGTAGAATTCTCCAATGGTTTATATCCTGAGTTTCATGTATACATTGAATAAATACATTTAACAAAAAAAAAAAAACATAGAATAGGGACCTCTTAAAGAAGTCATAATTTGCCTGAGCAATGAATCAAAAAGATTGAGTAGTTTTCCAAGGTTATTGTTTGAATAACTCTGAAGCTACATGTCCATAAGGAAGACAACAAAGAGATATAAAAGACATTCTGAATAGGTAGCACAGTTTCTATTTATATATATATATAAAGTCCAATATTATGCTAGAAAGAAAAGCTATTGAATCTATACATTTTGTTTCTCAGTGAAAGGCTTCAGTCTGGTTTAGATGTGCACAAAAACCAGGGACTGATTGAAGACATAATCAATAAAGCTTTTGTATTGTCAAAAGCTTTCATGGATGGAATCACTGGGGTATTGCCAACCACAGATGCAGGTGAAATGTCAGGAGAAAATGCTGCTAGAACACGGCCATATAGCCTGGAAACCACACAACACACCAATAAAGCTTTTATTGTACATTTTTTTCATGTAGAATACAGTGACTAAAATAAAGGGGTTGAAGAGAAAGATCTGAATAGAAATGGGACAATTTTTGCGTTAAAAGTCAACCCATTGTACTGTTGTTTGTTTTCAGGTCAAGTTTGACTTATGGTGATCCTGTGAAAAATAGACCTCCAAGAGCACTAGCTATCAACAGCCCTGCTTAGGTCTTGTGACTCAGGGCCATGGCTTTATTGAATCAATCTACCTGTAGTGCGGTTTTCTTCTTTCCTACCGCCTTTCACATTATGGAATCTTATTGGCTTTTTCAATGAAAGGCATTGTTTCCAGATATGCTCAAAGTACGCAGCAGAATTATCTTGGCTTCTATTTAGAATTGAGTCCTAACTTGCGCATTTTGCATTTTTATTGGTCCATGGTATCTGTAGAAGGAAACAGTGTAGTGCAGTGGTTTGAGTATTTGACTACAATTCTGGAGACTTGGGTTTGAATCTCTGGCTATGAAAACCCACTGGGTAACCTTGGGCAAGTCACACTCTCTCAGCCTCAGAAGAAGGCAAAGGCAAGCCTAACAAATCTTGCCAATATAATCCTGTGATAGGGTTGCCTTAGGTTACATCCATTACCATAAGTAAAAAAATATTTTGAAGGCATGCAACAACAATCTGAGAGCTCTCCTCCAGTACCATTTTCAAATGAGATGAACTGCTCTAAAGGTAGAGTTTTTTTTTACAACAGCAACAACAACATTCCCAGGGATAATACAATGCTTCACAGCATTTGTGCCGTTAACCATATAGTTTGTGTGTGTGGGGGGGGGGGGGGAGGGGGAGGGGTTATCCTCTCTCTTTCTCTTCTACTGTCAGGAAAGAAACTAGATCCAGAGAATGAACCAGAAAGAGGGAAATTGCCTTTAATAACAGCAAGGAGGTAGTTTGGGTCTATGCAGTTTGGGTCAAACACCTTGAGGGTTTTGTGAGCTGCTCTGAGTCCCTCTGGTAGATGGTGGCGGGATAGAAATAAAGTATTGTTATTATTATTATTATTATTATTATTATTATTATTATTATTATTATTATTGATTACAAGGCAGAGTTGAAAACGGCACCTATTCAGATTAACTCTTTCAAATGCAAAGGTGTCCCGTTCTTTGCAACTGGTGACACATCTCATAATAATGAAGGTAATTCTGTATCATGAGAGGGATTACCTGACTTGGTGCATGTTAAATGTGCTGCTTTTTATGCTACAGGTGTCAGAAATTAGATTAGATTGCTAATATCACACGAAGGATACACTATGCATCCAGCAAAGTTCATAATAATGACCCAGTTGATATACTATAATATTGTGTTGTCGAAGGCTTTCATGGCTGGAATTGAGGGGTTGTTGTATGTTTTCCAGGCTGTATGGCCATGTTCCAGAAGTATTCTCTCCTGACGTTTTGCCCACATCTGTGGCAGGCATCCTCAGAGATTGTGAGGTATACCTCTGAGGATGCCTGCCATAGATTTGGGCAAAACATCAGGAGAGAATACTTCTGGAACATGACCATACAGCCTGGAAAACACACAACCCTACTATAATATTATTTCTATTATTACTAAAGGCTTATAGGGCATCTCTGACTTGATTTTAGTTATCCAGCTTTTCTATAATTTCCATAAATAGACTGAGCTCTGGGCATTGCAATAATTTTCAGGGCTAATGGGAGAGAGAGAGAGAGAGAGAGAGGGAAGGAGGGAGGGAGAAGCAGTACAGATAAAATCCCTTACATGCTGCTCACCTACATTGCAATAATGGTGAGCCTGCTGTGAAACAATATACAACATGTCAGAGAGGCTTGAGGAAAAGGTGAAGTTCACTGTGAGGACCCTTCAGTATTCCCAGGCGACCACAGCTGTTCTGTTGGCTGGCTGAAATCATTTAAGTTTGCCTTCAGATATTTCTTGTGATTGGCAGCTGGAACAATTGATTAAGTGAGACAGATGAACATATTGGAAACTCTTATTGCTTTTGTGATTAAGAGGCAGTAAAATCCCCAAAGCAATAAAAGTGTGGGATCGGGATTAAAAACCAGTCTTTCTAAAAGTGAAGGTCATTACGTTAGATCCCTGCCACTCAAAAGGCTGGCTCTTATCTAATTTAGAAGATGGGAGCGTATTTCTGTTTTGAGGTCTTGTCTTGTTATGTAAGAAGGAAATAGCGAGGAGCTGTCACTGGTTACAGCCATTTATGCCAATCTAGTTTAAAGTTTACGCCACAAGCAGAAGGAAGTAAGATTGAGTCAAATAGGATACCTAATTCAGCCATACATAAATGAGAATATGAGAGCTTTTACCTGTCAGTTGATGAAGTTTAGGAAGTCCAGTGCCCAACATGGCAGAGCTATAAGCGCCACACACCCCAAGGAGAATCTCATGATATAGGCAGGTTATGTCGACAACTCCCTGTGTCTCGCACACTTTTTATTGCAACAAAGAACAATTTGAAAAAGTCACAGACCATCCTGACTGGTAGATGTCATCCAAAAATCAATTTACCCAAGTTCTGCAGGAGAGGCTACTTTCAAGAATATATTGTTGCTTTTTTATAGTGTCAGAAGCTATTTGAGAATATACTCCAAGTTGCTTCTGGTGTGAGAGAATTAGCTGTCTACAGAGACGTTGCCCAGGGGTCACCCAGATGTGTTACCATCCTTCTGGGAGGCTTCTCTCATGTCCCCGCAAGCTAAAGCTGACAGACAGAAGCTCACTCCATCTCACGGATTCGGACCACCAACCTTCAGGTCAGCAACCCAACCATCAGGTCAGCAGTTCAGTTGGCACAAGGGTTTAACTTATTGCGCCACCGCACTCCAAAGTGGCTACTCATCATTGGGGATTTCCTCATAGGGTGAGGCTATTTACCCTATATTGTTGCTGGGAATGTCTGTTCCGCTCCAGCTACTTCTGAGATTTGCAGTGTTTCAAGGAGGAAAGAAGGAAGTCTGGGCGAAGAAGGGGGGAAATAGCCTCAACATCTCTGCTGATTAAAGAATTCTAGCACTTTAACCATGCAGGCCCCAGCTAGACTACAACAGTACTGAATGGGAAAGAATACATAAAAATGATATTGGGAAAAGTTATATATTGCAAATATGCAGAAGGCAAGTGATATAATATGGGCATGGAGATTAATCCCTTCTCCCTCAAGATTAATAACATATGTACTGTATCTGTGAACAAAGAGAATGCATTTCACATGCCTTCTGGATTAATTTAGCCATACAAATAACCTTCAATGTGTCAATTGGTCCTTCTTTCCAAGCATTTTTATGATGTCTGGGTTTATCCACTGATGAAATCATTTCAAGGTAAATAGTCATAGGGTTTTTAATCTATAGTTGATCACTGAATTAATTAATAGAATAATACTACATATATTTACTTGAGCAAGTCTTCTTGAGGCTTAAATTGAAGGAAGAGAAGAGAATACTAGATTACAGCTAGAATTCAGTTAAAGCCATAATCCTCTACCCCATTACCTTGGAGTAAACTCTGTTGAAATCAATTGGACTGAAAAGTTAACCACAAGCAACCTTACACTGTGAATGGGTTTTTTCAAAACTTTGATGTACAGTAAGTGTAATTTGGGCCCATTGAAATAAATTTACAATGCTAACATAAGCTATCACTCATTCTTAGAATCAAAGTCTCTTTGACTATTGCTGAACAACTACAAATACAACTATTTCTCTCCTTCCTTTTCTTAGGCTCCATCTACACTGACCATTTAATGCAGTTTGAAGCTAGCTTCAACTTGTGGGGCCAGACAACAAACTTCCACAGAAACATACGAAATATGCATCAGTGCACTGTGTAATCACTATCCTGGCCTCAACTGGTCCCAGGATTTCTGATGTAACCATCTGCACAGTAAAACTACTTCTGTCAATACTACTTTGAAACTGCATTAAATAGTCAGTGTAGATGTGATCTCTGAGCAGATATCACCTTCTCCAAAAATATAGAGGAAGAAATTTTTAGTCAAGAATGAACAGACAGCATTAATGCCATTTCCTCCTGTCCTTAACCATAATAAGAAAACCTATGGCTGCTATTTAAAAAGAAACCCTCAAACATTGATAATGTACAGATTGACTCTCAGTTCATCTGTCTATTGTGTCATTAACCTTCTATTTGACACCAATTTACGTTAGACCTTAGTTTGGCTCCTAAAAATGTTCACTCTTTTTTTGGCCAATGACAACCCTATTCTTAATTTTCATCTTAGAACAGACAAGCATCTCAAGCTCCATAAAGTGGAGTCCATGACATGTGAGTTTGGAGAAGAGCAAACCACAGACCACTTACTACAATGCAACCTGAGTCCTCCCACCTGCACAATGGAGGACCTTCTTATAGCAACACCAGAGGCACTCTAAGTGGCCAGCTTCTGGTCAAAGGAAATCTAGTATATCAAGTGTTTGGCTTTGTTTGTGTTTTTAAAAATATATTATAACTGTACCCTCAACTCGCTTCTGACACAATAAATTACTTGATGACTGCTTAGACATTGAAGCGACAACTCTTCTATTTGGATTCTGTAGGCACGCAGAAGAGATCTTTTTCTTTTGATCTGAAAAAAGGATTGACGGAAGACAAATTTAAGAATAATATATCTATGGAAATGGTTACGACATTTTTGGCAGTTTGCAGAAGAAAAGGTGGCAATTTCACATTTGAAAAAATAAAATTACTGAGTGTATGCAGTACTAAGTGGGGAAATGGGTTTTTCTTCAAGCTTCAATTTAGCAACAGTTTGAAAACATAGGCTCTCATCCTTTAATATTGTCCACAACTTCTGTGCATTTTTATAAGCTTTTGTAGTGTGAAAGTTTGTGCACAGCAATGTCTCAGATGGACGGTACTTACCTTGGTAACCACCTTTGTGATAAGGTACTACCCTGTTTCCCTGAAAATAAGACATCCCCAAAAAACAAGACCTAGTAGAAGTTTTGCTGAATTGCTAAATATAAGGCCTCCCCTGAAAGTAAGACCTAGCAAAGTTTTTGTTTGGAAGCATGCCCAGCGCCTGCCAAACAGAACACCAGAGCATGCAGGATTGATACATGTACATACCATAGAGTGTTGTACATGGAAATAATGGTAGTAACAAGAAATTAATGATAGGATTCACAGTTTGTCTGGTTATGCTGGTTTGTGATGACAACTACTGTACAGTATATAATAAATTCATTTTTTTTGGTTCAACAATAAATGTGAATTCTTCTTCATGGAAAAATAAGACATCCCCTGAAAATAAGACCTAGCACATCTTTGGAAACAAAAATTAATATAAGACACTGTCTTATTTTTGGGGAAACACGGTAAGCAATGACAGCACAATTTTTCATATACATATAGCACTTCAATTTATAGAAATTCTCTGGAATTTAGAAATGCAGAAAAACGTTTAATGGAGAAAACAAAAATAAACAATAAGCAATTCTTCTTCCAGAAGTTTTAAATTTTTTGTTGTAAAAAAGAGAGAACACTAGACATCATCAGTCCTAATATCTTTGTAAAAAGCAGGAAGTGAGCTGCTTTGCTGCTAGTTTGTGTTTTGAAAAGATGTAACTTAAATTCAAGTGGTAGTCCTAGCTGTAGAAGACTGATTGAATCAATTGCTAAATTGTAAATCTACCATAATGACATCAGCCCTGCCATAGATACATCCCAGTGGATTACTATAATGGATTTTATGTACATTTGGGAGTGTTCAGAAACTTCAGCCAATTCAAAAAGCTACATCCAACACACAACCCCCTTGCAGCAAAAATGGAGGTCTTTGGATATTGTAGAAGTTCGAAGGGAATAGCAGCCTCCTCAAAAACTAAAGTGGGGCATAGGTGTGAGTTGGATTTGCATATGTCATAAAAAAGATGCCAGCCAACAACAGAAATGAAGGAGGACTTAAAGCTAGGTGAATGGACAGCAATTTGTCAAATGAGGTTCATTGTGGAGAGATGAGTAAATAGATGCATACATAAAATGCTAACATCCTCACATACATTAATGGAATTGGCAGTGACTGAACATAAAGACAATGTTGGAATCATAATGAATACGGTAGCTTAATAAAAATAGTACAGCAGCAATGCAGGTGACGAACTTCATGCTGGATTATTGACATAAAAGATGGAAAACAAAGCAAGAATGCCTTTTTACAATTCTACAGGGTTGAAGGTTAAGGGTAAAATAGAGTATTGTACAGTGACAAAAAATGCAGAACAAATAAAATGCTGAAACAGTTACATCATTTCCTCTACAAGGTGAGACTGTTAAAAACAGTAGCTGGTGCAAAGGAGGAGAATAATGAAAACTATGGCATGGTCCCACTATAATTCTGGTCAGAAGGGAGTTCCAATTGTGTTGTCATTGTGATGGTGGGAAAAAAATCTCATTTATTTCAATGGGAGCTTTGTTCATTGAAAAAGAGAAAGTGTGAGGGAATCCATTTGGTGGATAAGGATTGATGCCATCTCCCATGCACCATGATTACAATCTGCTCAAGGAACTGAGCTCAGAAGAAAACAAAACACACCACAAAAACAAAAATGTCACATTTTGTTTGACCCTTAAAGTCACCTGGTGAAACTGGTTTTCAGTAGACTGAGGACAGATAAAAGAATTTAACAAAAATCTATTGACCCATCTTTCCTTCTTTTTCTGTCATTCAAACCCAAATGCGATTGGTTTTGTAGCCAAAACATCACCATCCATGAACAAGAGAAAATTACCATTAAGCTAAAAGCTATAAGATTCAGATGTGTAAAATATTTCAAAGCTTCTTAGGGGATGGGGAGAATGCATAGGAAGAGGAAGGGCATGAAATATTTTTGAAGAATGTGTGCTTAGTTGACTGGAAGAGTAAACAGAAGAGATCTATATTGCAACATTTTTGTAGGTTCTGGATTTTAAAAGATGAATATTAGGTGTGGTTGTTAAGTGGTAACTCCTTGTCAAAACACCAATTATTGGGAGGCAAACTGGAAGAGCTAAATGCTTCTTAGGTCCCACTTCTCAGAAACATCTGTCTGCCAGATGTAGGAAAGAGGACGTTAACCAGATTTTTTCCCCAACCAGTTCTACCTCCCCCCACCCCCAGGCCTTGGATGATAACTTTTTTATGTGAAGTCCTCATGTCCATTGGCCAGAGTGGGTGGGGATGATGGGTAGTAAAGTGCCACATCTAGAGGACACCAGATTGGGGAGGGCTGGTCTGATCCAGTATGGCTCTTTCAACAGCTGAAGGATTTGTGGTTCAGTTCTACTGCATGGTGACATTAACAACAGAATGCATAAAAAATATTTTCCTTTCATATTAATGGTAGTTTTAGTTATTAGTTTATGTGTTGTTATGAATAAAACACCCATGAAATACATTACACTCAACCTAAGCTGGCACACATTATTGAACTGAGAAAAAACAAAATGCACCTTAATGCCTTTCCCTTTTTACTATGCACATTTCAATAACAAAGAGAACATTCCCACACCTTTACAAAGGGACTTGAAAAAGAACAGCGAGTTTCTTTTAATGCTGTCAATATGTTCATAAATATTGTTTCCCATGGTTCTTGAAACCACTCCTTCTTCTAAAGATTTGATTACAGATTGTCTGTGTTTTGCTGTGTATGTTATAACAGTTATTAGATTTTGCACTAGATTAACATGTCTTGTTCTTTTAACAATCCTGTAAGCAAAATGTTAGTGCTGAAAAGCAAAGTATGGTGTATTATTTTACAGTGCTTTGTAATATCAGTTTCCAGTAACTTTCTGTGCTATGATAATCATCATATATGTGTCAGCCACAAGATCAGTAATTATCCCAAGTGTTGATTACATGCTAAACTTCTTTCTCTCAATCCTCCCCTCTTTCTCTCTGTATATCCTCTATCTCACTAGTTTTCAACCTTCCATTCTCCAGGTCAGGTCTTTTGGAGAACTCCCTGAAACCCCAGGTGGTATGTCAAATGGTCAGGGATTCTGGAAACTGAAGTTCAAAACATCTGGAACAAAAATTTGAGCCCATAGATATATATCCTAATTCAAATCTTCCAACACATTCAATTTTAAATGCTGCTCCCATTTTATTGTATAACTTTTGAACCCGCTTCTCCAAAATTATTTTATAGAGCTTTATTATTTATAGATTTAAGCCATGCTTCAAATGGTGCTTTCTGGATTTATGTAATGACAAGAGTTGTCAGGTCAGCAGCTTCCCATTCCCTGAAATTTCATGGCCAAAACCTAAGGTCTCATGGGATGGACCCTTGTGTAACAACTGCAAAATAATGTGTGGGAGAAACAAGGATAGTGGGGAGGGGAAGAGACATTGAATGTCTTGCATTGCTTCCTAACCAATTTTTATGAAAAGCATACAAAATGGTCAGAATGCTAATTAAAGGAGCCCAAACAGACCTACTATTGGAATATAAACAAAGCTCGCAACCGCTATTTTAAAATGTTAAAGGGCTCAACCAAACAAGCTACCCACTAAAATTATTATATTTATTGTTTTTTCACATTTCAAGTCTTTTTTTGCAAACACAAATCAATTTTAAAGAATCCCTAGAACCCCTTTAAAAATATATAAAATACCATTTTTGCACCAAAACGGTGTTTTTGCACAAAAATAAATAATCCTATTTGCACAAAACATTATTAATTTTCTCAGAAAAAGTCTTAAAAATATAAACAATAGAAAATGCGCAAAACAAGAACCAAATGGGGATGCCAGATGCCCAATGGAAAGAAAAACTTTTGGAATTTTTGGTTCTTCTTTGCATGAACAAAAATAAAATTTGCATGTCTACCCTACATACTCATGTATAAATTTAGAAATTTTAGTCAAAAAATCAACTCAGAAAACTTGGGTCGATTTATCCATGGGTCAGTGAGACTTATCTACCTTCTCTGAGTAGAGTTGTAAAAGGTAAGAGCTTAGTCCATTGTGGGAGAACCTAAAAGAAGCACTGAACTTACCACACTGGTTGGGAAAATGTTGGTGATGCTCAGGGGTGAGTGACATCCTTGAGGCGGCACAGGCACTTTCCCCTCTCCATGGAATGGCCCACGACTTATCCATGGTTCAAATAAAAGTCCATAATGTTAGACCCAGACCCATGTCACTTGGAAAGCAGCTGACTGCCCTTCTGAAATGGGGGAAATTGTGAGAGAGACCCTAATTCTGTTTCTTGCAGTTGAGATCACTCACAGGAGAGCGTAGAAATGTGAATCAGCTCTTCCTTAAGTAACAAGGGAAAGGACCCTCATTGATGAAGGGGTTGGGCCAGAATTCACTGCACAAAGTTCAGTAAATACGGGCAGTCCCCGAGTTACAAAGATCTGACTTACAAACGATTCATAGTTAAGAGAGGGTCTGAGACAATAGGAAGTAAGAGAAATCCACCTCTTAGAAGGGAAATTAACTTCTAGAAGAGTTTTCATGGGGAAAAGGTGTCTCCACTGAAGCTTTATCACCAATCTTTGCTTCCACAATGGGCCAAATTTTTCAATATATATGCCTGGAATTACACTTAAAATGTACCTGTTATGAATAACATACAAATTCAATAAACCTACAGAACCTATCTTGTTAGTAACTTGGGAACTGCCTGTAACTACAGTTGTTATACAGTCATAACTGCTCAATAGAATTCCAGCCCGTGTCTCCTGAAAATAGCTTAGTATGATTTAGAAACTGCCTAGTTTAATTGGTATTGGATCTTTTCATTTATGTTCATTATTAATTAGACTGAACACTTCATTGGCACAGAAACATCTGAATCCCAGCTGTGCATGAAGAAGCCTTATTTCCAATGTTCCACTACTTACGATGAACACAGGAGTCTGGATATCGTCTCCTCTTCCCCTTAACACCATTATAATTATTAGTCTTCATTAAATATGTTTTCTATAAAATAACTCTATGGAATATTTTTTTAAAAACAAAAATATTCTTCCAGAAAGTGGGGCGAGCACGAACACATAGGCTACTTGTGTGTTCATACTTCTAATCTTCATTCTGCTTTTCTGCAAATGCACCCACAAAAACCATTAAAACAAGATGTTTTAAGGCTTACTGCTTGTAAGAGGTTTCACTTTAGAGCAGTAGTTCCCAACCTTTGGGCCTCCAAGTGTTTTGGACTTCAGCTCCCACAGTTCCTAACAGCTGGTAAACTGGACAGGGATTTGGAAGATCCACATTGCAGGCCCCATTGAACCATGAAACTCACTGGGTGATGCTGGCCCCCACACATTCATTCTCAGACAAGTCTACTCGATATGATGGCTGTGAGGATTGAGGCAAGCGGGAGAAATGCATGAACTCTTTGGAGGAATGATGGGATAGAAATGAACTAATGAAACCAATAACATTCCTGAAACTGATTCATCCGCCTCAAAGGCCATTTTAAAAATCAGCAGAGTAAATGTCAAATGGTACATTAAGATTTCTTTAACCAGTGTAAAAAAACCAAAAAAACCACAATTATTCTAGCTATCCCATGAGTGCAACTCACGTACAAATCCTTCCTAGAGATTTGCATACAGAGATTTTCTTGTTACTATGTTGATGGTAAAAACCACTGTAAATTTACAATTGCAATAGATTTTTCTACTTGTTGAAGGGTGAAATGGGTTGCTGTGAAATTATTTATTCAGAAGTATGACTGAGAAGAAAAAACAAGTAAGGGGAAACCTTATAAAGCCCCCAAAAGCTTTTCTAAACCTCACTTACCACTTCAAAATGCGTATTAACACCTTTATGCTGAGCCATTGGGCCCTGTTGCTTGGAGAGAGTGGGAAAGGGCTGGGTGCCAAGACCTTTGGAGCCCTGAGATTTGTCTTATTATCTAGTGACTTAAAGAAACATATCAATCCCCTGAGATTTCGGCTGGCACCCGAAACATGGCAACCCTGTCACTGAAATGTGACAGTTCATCTTTCACAATTGTTTTTAATGAAGTCTGAATTACAGTTTTTCAGCTCCTGGTGCCATACTCTCTTTATTTTTGACATGCATTTTTAATTGATATACCTGTATACTAGACATATATCTACTACATTTTCAGTAGATTTATTTATCGTGCAGGAAGCGAACCAAGGGTATGAGTTGTAATGTATTTGAAAATACAAAGTTTTTAAAAAAACAACATGGCATTATACTAAATGTCCTTTGACCAGTAGCTGGCCACTTGGAGTGTCTTTGGTGTTGCTGTAAGAAGGTACTCCATAGTGCATGTGGCAGGGTTCAGACTGCATTGTAATAGGTGGTCTGTGGTTTACTCTTCTCCATACATGCATGTCATGGACTCCACTTTGTAACCCCATTTCTTAAAGTTAGCTCTGCATCTCGTGGTGCCAGAACGCAGTCCGTTCAGCGGCTTCCAAGTTGCCCAGTCTTCTGTGTGCCCATGAGGGAGTCTCTCATCCAGTGTCAGTCACAGGTTCTGGGTTTTGGCCTGCCATTTTTGGACTCTGGCTTGCTGAGGTGTTCCTGCGAGTATCTCTGTAGATCTTAGAAAACTATTTCTTGATTTAAGGCATTGGCATGCTGGCTGGTACCCGAACAGGGAATGGGCCGGAGATGGCAATGCCTTGGTCCTTTCATTGCTGGCTGCTACTTCCTGTTGGATGTCAGGTGGTGCAGTGCCGGCTAAACAGTATAATTTCTCCAGTAGATGTAATACAGGCAGTCCCCAAGTTACAAACAAGACAGGTTCTGTAGGTTTGTCCTTAAGTTGAATTTGTATGTAAGTTGGAAAAGGTACATTTTTAAGCGTAACTGCAGCCATTGCTGCTTTTATATTTCACAAATATTAGTGTTAAGGATCATGCCACCCAAATGCATGGTGCTTTATAGATAAACGTTTTAAAAAAGAGATGTATATCTAAAAGACATCAACATTTTACTAGCGCGTGGGAAAAACAGAGAAGAAGCAAAGATAGAGATGAAGAGAACAGGATAGAAATGTGTGTGGGTTCAGTCATATGCATTTATGGTTGGTTCAAATATGGGAGCTGTCTTATTGGACTTGGAAGGCAGTCCTGCCTTGGGTCACTGTCATGCCACGAGCAGGCAAAACATTACCTGCTGCCCTGTCTCTTTAAGGTTCCAAAGGGGCGGAGCTTAGCCTTGGCTCCTGCCAGCCTGAAATGGCAGTTATTTTTTGTCAGTTAGAATTTGTCAGTTGGTGAGGCATTGGAAGGAAGTGTAGGAAGTAAAAGGATCACAGAAATTCACGTCTTGTTGGAACTGTATTCAAATTAGATTAAAAAGCCACAGACTACAGCAATAGAGAAAGCCATGTCAACACTGCATTGAAGTCATCTCAAAGATACAAAGAATCCAGTCATAACAAGACTTTATACTCTGTGGCAATATCTATCCAGAACTGCATAGACTCAAAGATTTCTTTCCTCACAAGAGAATTCATAGTGGCAACAAGAGGAAAAGAGATCAATTTTGTCTATTAATAAAATATTTTGTTTCACCAACTACAGTCTCCAATCTGTCCTTCGTGCTATGAGTCCTTCCAGTTCATTTAGTTAAGCATGTTGGCAGAACAGTCACTGTGACATGTATGACAGTATTTTAATCCAGGACAGGTATATGGTCTATAGAAAGGCTCTTATTCTTCTGTCAGTGATTGGCTTATCTATCAGGTTTCAACCATTTTCTCTATTCTGTTTTAAGCAATAAGTAGGTTGTGCTCATGGCTTTTGGAGGATGAACCGGCCTCTCTCTCCTGACCAGGAGCAGCCCTAGGTTTTCTCAGTATGTAAGCAAACCTAGGGCCGTGGGCCCCCCTCCCGAAATTACGCCCCCCAGCCCCAAACTTGGTGGCGGCAGTGACCATTGGGTCGCTCGCCGCGGAACAAGGAAGTATTTTGTATTCTCACAAGATTTTGTGAGATTTCTGCGAGATCTCGTGAGATTTCTGTGAGATCTCGTGAGATCTCGCAGAAATCTCATGACCCAATGGTCGCCGCCGCTTCGAGTGCGCCCAGGAAGGGCTGTGCCCGAAGCGGCGGCTTCATGGGCTTCAATGAAGAACCGGACCTGCTCCTGACCGAGGAAAACTACAGCAACGAAGAATGCTTTCTGCTTCTTGTAGTACAAAATAACCTAGCTGATCTCAAATGTCACAATTTTTCAAGCAAAGTACAGAACTCATTTTCAGAGATTTGTGATTCTTTTTAAAAGACTGCCACAGTTATTTTTACACTGCTGTACCTTTAAGGTTGTTATATCTGATTCATATATCTGAATTGCTCAGCCTGCATGAGGAGTTTGCAAAAGTCATAATGCATGGATGCTTTTGCTTTTATTGCAGCTGCACTGTTCTCAAGTAATCAGTCAAGCCGAAGTGCCACGGCTGTAGGTGCTCTGACCCCGTCACTCTCTGTGAGTCACAGTTCACCAGGACACAACATTCATGGTGGCCCAGGCAACCCACCAATCCAAGGACTCCCTCTCGCTACAGGGGACTCTGGAAAAGAGAGGTAAGGCCACAAAAGGACTGGCTGAGGTTATCATTGCAGTATTTCAAAAGGTTTTGGTGTCCAAAATCTGGAAACCCAATGTTCTTACCATATGTCTAAAAGGTGGAAGTTTGTTTGTTTGTTTTTTTGGGTTTTTTTTAAACATCATATGTTCTGCCTAACTATGATGCCCTGAAAAGAGCAAGTTTGAGGGAGGCATTCTTTGATATAAGACATGACTGAAAGCTGATGATATAATAATTTATGCAGGCCAAAATTCCATTGCCTTTTTTAGCTGCTGCATGACACTGTTCGCACATGTTTAACTTGTTGTCCATGAGGACTCTTCCAACTCTATGATTCTAATAATAATAATAATAATAATAATAATAATAATAATAATAATAATAATAAGTGGATATTTTGGAAGAGTCCTATTGGTGACATACACAGGTGTAAGTTACAATATGCATGCTGAATTACTTTGGGGAGGGGTGGAATTCACATCACAGAATTATATGATTTTACCTTATCTCCTGAGGTTTAATCGTATGGAATACTAAGGTTTGTGGTTTGCTGATACACTAGATCTCCCTGGGTAAGAATTGTAAATACCCCTCCTAACGTTCCCTTTTTAGGATTTTATAGGATGGAACCTCAGCAATTAAAATGGAATCATAGTGCTCTAATTCTGTATTGTGAGTAGGACCTTGGTCATAGTGGTGGGAGTGAACTTGTACAGATGCAAAAATAATGTTTCTATAGTCTTGTGTCAATGTGTATTGTACATTTGTTACTGTGTGCCTTCAAGCTAATTCTGATTTATGGCAACTCTAAGGTGACCTATCAAGGTGTTTCCTTGGCAAGATTTATTTAGACAGGGGTTGTCCTTGTCTTCCTCTAAGGATGAGAGAGTATACCTTTCACAAGATCACCCAGTCAGTTTCTACGGCCAAATGGTGATTCAACCCCTTCCAGTATCCTAGTCCAGCACTCAAAGCACTACACCATGTTGGCTCTTCATTGTACACTGTCTCCGTGCATCGCACACTGTATAATGAGAAGACAGATATATGCATCCACTGTTTCTCATGTAATGATGTTCAGTAAATGAATAGCATGATACTAGGATAATGTAACAGCAAGAGATCTGTTCTTCTGGCTACAGTGAGGTGTTCTTTATGGTCTCATGGCATGTTTACTTTTACCTGTGCACTTTATATAATTATACTGCCTATTCTATATTGGACTTTTTTTTACTTTTGCATTTTTCTTGCAAATGAAAGTGTAAACAAGGAGCACTCCAAAATATATATCTCTTACTCCCCAGAGAATCTTTTTGCAGTATATAAAGGAGCCCCGGTGGCGAAGTGTGTTAAAGCACTGAGCTGCTGAACTTGCAGACCGAAAGGTCCCAGGTTCAAATCTCGGGGTTTGAAAACATGCCAATGTGAGTAGATCAATAGGTACCGCTCCGGCGGAAAGATAACGGCGCTCCATGCAGTCATGGAGCTCCATGCAGTCCACATGACCTTGGAGGTGTCTACGGACAATGCCGGCTCTTCGGCTTAGAAATGGAGATGAGCACCAACCCCCAGAGTCAGACATGACTGGACTTAACGTTAGGGGAAACCTTTACCTTTTTTAAAGGCCCTATAAAACACAGAATAATCCATTCTTCCACGTATTTGTCACTTTTTATATTTGTCAACTTATTACTTCTCTTCAATATTTTGTCTAAAGCTGAGACTACAATTCAAGTGGAAGTGGTACACACACTTTGGATCATGTATTCCAAAATACTGTGTTGTGCATAGTTTGGCACAGTAAAGCGTTTTGCTTTGGCATCGTTAAGTCACTCCTGTTCCTTGTATCATAAATACAAGGTCTGCAGTACAAATGATTGACAACTATGTTTTCACAAAGATGCAGTATTTTCTAAAATTATGTTATTGATAAGAACATTTGTTCCCATCTAGGAGGACAGTCCTGATTATCCCACTTTTTAGCTGCCTTTAAATGTTCCAGTTTCTCTCTCCTCAAGCTTTCCCCTCTTTGTCCTCAGCTTATATAAATAGCTGCAAACTATTCAAAAAGCAAAAGTCACTTGCACTCCATAAATGCTGGGGGTGTCTTAAGAACAATAAAATCAATGAAATTATGAAACAACACTATGATTAAGAACTGACAAGCACAGCAGATTATAAATAAAATGGGAACAGATTGATACGTGCAGTCAAGAGCTATTTACTGCTGATTAAAGTATGATCTCATATCCTTACTTATTTCTGGAATATTAAAACACCATAGTAAGGTAAAACTGATAACTGTATCAACCCCTGGCAGCACAAACTAATATATAAGACTTAAGAATCACAATGTCCATACTGCAGGTTGTGAATACTACAGTACTGTTACAACAACTACTGTACTACTTATTATGTCATACATATCTATTTTGCTGGAAAGTACAGAGAGATTTACACATACACGACAAACCCCTAAAGTGTGTTACTGTGCTACTGTGAAATAACACTGTAATGAAATCATAAAATGGTGGACTCTTGCAATAGCAACCCAAATTGTGAAATTGCATAGTTCTTTTGGGGGGGGGGAGATTGGGAGGGTATGCCCTATGAAGGCAATGTCTGGCTTGGGAAGTGTAGTCCATGAGATGGTGTGGTAAGCAGAGAATTTGACTGTATTTTAAAAGTGTTATTAGGAGAATTGTGCAATCCGAAGAAGGGCTATGTCAGTGTGTTTTGGATTTCTTTTTGCAGTGCCTAGATTCACCATTGAATCTTTGAAGAGACGGCAGAAGTGTGCTTTCTTCTCAGAAAGTACAGTCAGTGCTCCACGTTATCTTTCTTACTTAGCACGTTTTCCAGTGTGATAGAATTTTCTAACCGTCTGAATTGAAACTACCTTCTCTCTTAATAGCTGTAAAACAGTGGTTCCCAACATGTGGTCCATGGACCTCCAGTGGTCCCCAAGAACTAAAATGTGGTCCACGGCCTCACCGTTACTACACCGTTGGAACGAGAGTGACTGGTCTCGCGAAACCCTCTTAGAGTGCCGAGGCAACAGGAACGTCTAGAGGGGAGAGGCTGACATGGTGCCATAGTGTTGTTAGTCTTAATCTCTGTTCATTAACTACAATGCAGTTTATGGAAGTTCTGTTTTGAGTCTCTTTTCCTTTCCAGACTTGCTTCCCAGAATCTTCTTCCCAGTTTCTGTTTTTATTTTGCAGTTCTGCTCTTTGCTTCCAGGCTGTCATGTTCTTTGCAAAATTCTTGTCTTCGAAGCATACTGTATGCTTTTTTAGTTGCGTATTTGCTGTTTATTTCCTGATTAATGCCCTCTAACTTCAAGTTGCAGTTACTGCCATCAAGTTTGTCCCCATCCGAGTCCAACTTCACTCCTCACAGTCATGTAACTGTTTATTTACTGTGTATTGATGCCACCTTGTCTACCATCACGTTCAAGATGAATTGTAATTCATAATGTGAAAAGGAATGAAAGGTGCAAAAGCTTGGGATATTATTTTATAAACTTAATGTTTTCGTGTAAGCATTAATTTTTAAAAGGCATTACACAAACTGTTTTATGAGTGCCACATTCATAATGTGTTACTCATATGTTACTTTTTAATGATTATTTTAATTCAAAAATAGGAAAGAATTACAAGAATTGCAAAATAAACAGATCCCTGTTTAGAACTGATAAATTCCCCATGTTGGAGAAAAACATGCTATAAATGGTGATTAATGGAGATTGTGATTAGCCAGATTATTTCTCCTGTCCTATTTAGAACTGAAAAGCCCTTTTAAAAAGAAACTAGAAGTGACTATTTAAAAAAAAAAAGGGATCCAGGGGACTGAAGGAAAGTGAAAAATGGTTCCCAGAAGTTGGGCATCTCTCATTTAAAACTGAATTTCCAATGTTACATTATGCAGCTAATGAGCTCCCTTTTGAATTATTAGGCATATTATATTTCCTATTATTTTTCCCTCATTTGGTATCTCGGTAAAACATATCAGGGTACTGACTCCCACTCTCTTTTGCATGAGGACCCATTAAGATACCAAATATTGATTTAACATCCTTGTGTTACAATAGTTGTCTAAGAGGCAGCACAACCATGCTACTGTGAAATTGAACCCATATATTTATGCATTCTTTAATTGTTATTTTAAAAACTTTTTAGATGATAAGCTACATCAGAGCCATTTTTATTTTCAATATTTGAAGGATTTTTAATACTTGGAAAGTGCTCACTCACAGTGAAATGCATAGCCTCCAATTGTCCCAAATTAGCAGGGAGAATCTCAATTTTAATTTCTTGAGCTGCTTTCAAAATGTCCCAGATCGTCTCTCCTCCTTCTACTTTCTACCTTTGTTCCTGGCTTCCTCCACTTGCTTCAAACTGAATTAAAGACCAGTTAACTCAGCAGGGCAGAGAGGAAAGGAGGAGCAGAATATTGTTCTTCCCTGTAGACTAAGGCCAAACCAAGTTGTGGCAGTCTCTTCTGTCCTCTGTGTCTTTTCTCATTAGTAATTTTTGCCATATTGACCATATTCTGATATTTAACTGCATGTGTCTTGATTTCATCTCTGAAATGTTGGAAAGTATGGAAATATTGCAATCAGACTGCTAAAATACATGTTTTAGTAGCTGGAGGAAACTTTCGTAGAGTAAATAAATGCAAGGCGCCGTTGGGAGAAGAAAACAACCAGCAGCAGTGTGGCAAACGGTAGAGGAATTGTGTTTATTTTTTCATAGATAGATAGATAGATAGATAGATCATTAGATAGATTAGATGTCATCAGATAGCTTAGATTATATTAATAAACTTAAAAGACTTCCCTGTTTCCATGTGTAAATTGTTGGTGGGAATGCTGCTTTACTCTGTCTTCGGCATTATTATATTGAAGCCTTTCAACAGCCACACGTAAACACAGGCTCCATTGCTAACTCCATAGACAGGTTCTCAGCAGTGAAGGTGTGAATAATACATCCTTGTATGAGCTGATCTTCTCAGCCTTTGAAGTCAGAACTCTTTCTTTTTAAAAGAGAAAAGAAAAAGTAATAATCTGGTTTGTGATTCCTTGTGTAGACTGCAGGGCATGGTCACAATTTCTACTACCAGTTTCCTTGTGGTTACAAGCTGGTATAGATTGTTGTGCATGCAAAATTTAATTTGCTGTTTCCCCAGTAACATACTGTGATTTATTCGGGGACAAATCTGGAGTGAAGCAAGGCCAACATTCTCTTTTGTGAGATGGGAAAGCAATATAAGTAGAATGCTATAGTCACCAACTTGAGCGAGCCAGGAATTCATGGCAAGATTCATAAATCATTATAAAGAGCACTGAAGTCTAATAAAAAGATACGTTTAGCTATTTAAAATACTGTATTATCATCTGGAAGCTTTTCTCCGATGTTAAATCCCATTTGAAATCTTCAAAACTGTGCTTGTATGTAAAGATTTTCTAGCAGATTTTTGCTTCAACTGTTAGCTGACAGTTAAAGCCATTTTTCATTGATTGGATTTTCAGAGGTGAAATCATGCAAGAGCCCTCAACACATTTACACTCACAATAATGTTCCAGAATTTTTTTACATAAGAAAGATAGCAATAAGCATTATTCTCATCCCTTAAAGTAAATCAATAATCTTTTCCTATGAATCAAAAGGGGGGAGGTACAGGGAAGAAGTAACAAACAGAATTGCAACATTTTCTGATCTAAAAGTCTGCACTCCTGCCTTATGGAAGTTAGAGCTTCTGCTTTTGGAGGTTAATCTACGGGACCAAGTCTACCTGCCAGAAACAGCAATCTGGCCTGGAGTGGGCTACCCCAGATTAGCGTAGCTGAAGTCTGCATGGCCAGCTGGTGAGCTGGCTCTGGCTGGTGGGTATCCACACTGCTCAGCAGTGCCACCCTTACTTTCCGCCATTGATCTGGTCATAGTAGCAACCACAGGCATGAAAGTAATTGCTGTAGTGATGCTAGCCAGAGCAATGAGAGAGAGGAGAGGAAAAGGAGGAATCACTCCTCCCCCTTTCTCTAGTACAGGTGTTAAATGGCTACCATTACCAATTTCATGCTTGGTCAAAACAACAGAGAAAGCTAAGTGCCATCCCTTGACTCTGGCCTGCCCAAGCCTGGGGGAACTGTGTTGGCTCTGCCTAACTCTTTACACTGGACCCAAATTCCCTGAAGCTCTGGAGCAGCTGACAGCTTGTTTTTAATACAGGAGAAGACTGTGTTAAGGTAATGGAACCTGTGCATCATATGGATGCCTTGGAGTCCATTCACCACTGTGGCCTCTTTAGATGGGCCATATATTAGAGTGAGATCTATATCTGATATTTAAGAGTGGGAGGAAGGGGCTATGTTACATGTCCTGTTCTGTTCTTGTTGCCAACTTCACCATGCCCCCTCTCTCTCAAGTAAAGCAATAGCCATGTTGAAAGTGGATGTCTGCAGCTTGAAAGGTCAAATTTGGGAGGTGAGGAAGGACATTTACTTTCCTCTCGCTTAATAGAACTTTACAGTGCCACATCCTGTTCCATGATCTGCTAAAGTTTAATATTATCGAAGCTCCATCTTATATCTAATCTGGCAACAAGTCCACACCAGATGTTGTTAAGCCAACTCAAGTGGTCCAGGAATATATATCCTGCAGCTGATGGTTTAGATAGACACATACACATTTCCCCATCAGAGAGATATATGTATGGTGGACAAAGACTGCCATTGTTATCTCTGATTTTTGATGGGTGATAAGAAAGAGATTTCCTCTTCCTCTGATTATGAAGGTGAGTCACATGGAAGAGGTGAATTCTTGGGAGAAGGGGCTTTGATGAAGGGCTCCTTTGGAGACTGGATGGCAATCTGTCGGGGGTGCTTTGAATGCATTTTTCCTGCTTCTTGGCAGGGGGTTGGATGGTCCACAAGATCTCTTCCAACTCTATGATTCTATGAGGGGATGGTTTCTATACCTTTTAGCAACTGAATTGGGAATAGTAATGGACCAAGTTAAGTACATGGCCTGAAGGTTTTCCTGTCTTATTTCTTGTACTTGCACATACATGTAAGAGTAGAAAATCAAAGAATCTTAGAACTGGAAGGGATTGGAAGTGCTCTTTAGATCAACCCAATGCCATGCTGGAATATACAATACTCCTGAATGATAGTAATCCAACTTCTGTTTAAAGACCTACAAAAATAGAAATTTCACCATACTCTGAGGCAGTCTATTCTACTGTTGAACAGCTATTGTCATCAGGAAATTCTTCTTAATGTTTAGGTGGTATCTTTTTTCTTGTAATTTGAATCACCGATTAACTTCATAATTAATCTCAAGAGCAGTAGAAAATAAGCTTACTCCATCTTCTTCTTCATGTCATTCCTTCAAATATTTAAAGATGGCTTTCATAACACCACTCAGTCATCTCTTCTCTTACCTAAACATCCCCAGAAGGGAAAAAGCAAGCTGGAAAACATTTCATCTGTCGTTATAGAGTTTGGGTTAAAGGTTAGAGTGGAAAATTTGTAATACCTTATTCCTTGGCATTGTGAAAAGTATATTGCAGATTACATATGATTCAATATCACCCAAGTCTGATCACTTATGATTGCATATTTTGCTTCCTTAATTTCTTAGATTTTCCACATCCGTTTCTTTTTCTCCTCATCATATAAGCTCCAGGAGAATTTCTGTTCCCTCTCCCTTGATGCAGAAAGGGACAGCACAGTGCTCTCATGGCCAGCAACTTGTGGGGACCCATTTGAAGGTGTATGACCCATCAAAACACCCCTCTGTTCAGCCAAACAGCATTCAAATCCAAGGTAAGTAGATGCATTGTCTGAGCCTTATTCTGAATCTGTGTTGTGGAGACAAACTGGGATGTTCAAAGGTGCATAAAACAACTACATCTAGACCTTTATAATAAAGTTGCAAGTACAGGCTGAAATTATGTACTCATTCCAAATCCATACCTTCAATTTTTATCCATTTTCATACATTTGGTTCATGTTTGTCTTAAGTTGTGTATATCCACCATTCTTGATAAACTCAAAGAGGAACAAAATTAGACACTGTTGAGTGGGGAAATATAAAGCCTTGATCTTCTCTTTAATTTTTAAAAACATATTTCTACACTACATAAATGTCAAAATGTGATTCAGTATTTTTAGATGAATACCTAAAGTGAAAGAACAATGCTGTGGTGGTTTGGGATACCAGGAAACAAATCTT
The DNA here is from genome assembly GCF_035594765.1 of Anolis carolinensis. Taxonomy (NCBI): domain Eukaryota; kingdom Metazoa; phylum Chordata; class Lepidosauria; order Squamata; family Anolidae; genus Anolis; species Anolis carolinensis. The sequence continues at coordinate 241,633,611 of NC_085842.1, forward strand.
CTGCATTCCAGTCATCCTTTCATGTTTGTCGTATTGACTTTTGCGGATTTGATTATTTATTGATTTGTTTAAAATGTACTTTTTAGGAATCTCTAGGTTCTCCAGTATGATTCTATTATTTTCCCCAGTCATGCTGGAGGGCTTATAATTTTCTAGAGAAAACACCCCTCTAGGAATCTCTAGGTCCTCAAATGTGATTCTGTGGTCAGCCTCCAGCGGAATTCAACCATAGAGTCATGCTGGAAAACCTGTTTTCCCCAGTAAAAAATAGAGTGATTTCTTTATTTGCAGTATTTTATTTTTACAGGGGCCTTGTGCCCCTGACCCTAGCAAATTGTGTTGACTGTGGTCTTTTACTCCCTACTGTAACAAACATGGGTAAAATAAATTATGCAGAATGAAATGTATTTACATTTTCTTCCTTTCCATGAGAGAGAGAGAGAGAGAGAGAGAGAGAGATACATACATACATACATACACACACACACACACACACACACACACACACATACATACATACACAGAACCCTAAATTTGGGTTACCTTGTTGCATTAGTGGTGGTAGTTCCTCCTCCTCTTCTGCCTCCTCTTCCACCTCTTCTTCCTCTTCTTTTTTCTCCTTTACAATCACTTAATATACTTAGCATCAGCAACAGTTCATGCTCTAACCAACTGACATACCATCAGCATTAACACAGAATGCTACTTCCATTGGAGAAGTATTTGACCTCTTTAACTGAAGGTGTAATGAAGTGCAATCAGAAAGCTATTCATTATCACCATGCAGGCAATGTGGGTGATAATAGTTCCATGCTGGCAGCATTGTAATCTACACTCACTGAGTATATAAAGAATACTCATACATTTTCTTATCCTCAGCGAGAAAGTGTATCTCATCACATCAAAATATGTCATTGTGAAAATAGTCATCTTCAAGATTTTTTGGCATGTAACACATTTTAGCAAAAGATGCATTCATGCATTTTTACACAGAAAATAAACATGGATATTTTTATCTTGAGTCCCCATTGCTGTCTTGAGACCCCACAGGGAGAAAGGTGGGACATAAATAAAGATAATAATAATAATAATAATAATAATTTTATCTGCAAAAATACTTTTTTGCACATAAATATAAATGTGTAGGGAAGGAAATTTAATTTCTAATAACATTATTATTCAATTCCTCCCCACCATTTCTTCAAAAAAAATTTAACATTTTGCAATAAAGCACTTGGCAACTTATGTCCTATAACCTCAGTATTTTAAAACTGTTCTTACAATGTCAAAGGTGAGGAACCAGAAAGTTTTAGAAGTTTTAGTACAAAAAAGGCTACAGTTCTAAATTTTGTGCAAGATCCATATGAACATAGTTTTAGTTTAGTACGAAGAACTGCCCAAAAATCTGCTTCCAGGCTTATACAGTTCTGCTGCATTTAATAATAAGCTTATACAAGATATTTAAGGTGGTAAATCTTGAAACACCTTTGCCCACTTCGGTCTGGTTTTGTCCTATACAGCTTTGGATCTTTTTTTATTACAGGACTTAAAAGTAAAATATATATTTGTAGTCAATACCCATACAACCTGTAGAATCAGTGGAGATAAATGTTTTTAACTACAGAAAGTGCAATTAACAAAACTGAGGCTTCCAAGCTCATTTGGGGTCATCTTTCACCTTAATACCCAGCTCATATTGTCCCAGGCCAGTCTTATACAGAAAGTTCAGAGCTTGTAGTAGTAGTAGTAGTAGTAATAAGTAGATTATTCAGTTGATTCTTCTAATTACCAGGAGCAAGATTCAGTGTTATCTATCTACTGATGGGGCTGTTTCCATTAGTAGAAGTAGAAAGGAGGCATTTTCATCTCATCTTTATTCCCCCCCTCCTGCTTCTCGGCACACAGAGAAATCTATTCCAAGGACCTGGGAAACCCTCTGCAGCAGATTTATGGGGCAGTTCCATCACATTAGCAGACATCCACTGGTGCAATATTTGATTTAAGCTACATTATTCACTACTATAAAACGTGTGTGTGTCCCAATGTGGGATGCTGACAAATATATATACTTCTAATCACTTACTGGAAGAGTTGCAAAGCACCATTCTTCAAACCTGTTCATTGGGCTGACATCTTTGCTCTGTAAATCACCTTTTCCCATTCAACTACTCTACTTCAGCAAATGAAAAGCAATAATGCTTCTTTTTGTTGTATTTTGTTTAAAAGCTGAAAAGTATTTGTGAAGTTTCTTGGTAGCTACAGAAAAAAGGAAAAAATGCCCTGTTGTCCTGGGTCATGTTATTACAATTCACTTGAAGAATCTCATGGAGCAGCTTCATAAGCCTAGTCTATTTGGTATATATAACAGGTAGCAGGGAAAACTCTGTTAGCCTTTGTTTCCTACAATTCTTGTGCCGCCTTCACATGATTTAGAGGGCTATAGCTCTTGCCACTGAACTTTCAGCTCAATCTGCTACCAACAATACTGACATTTTTCTATCTCAATGCGTAGCCTTAAACTTGTCAGCTAGGTTTAAATTGGGTGTACTAAAAAGAAAAAGAGTTTCTCTGCCAAAAAGAAACACTATTCAACAAAACAGGTTGTAAATGGTTTCCTATGTTGAAAAAATAGGCGATCTTCAAAACTCAATGAAATCAGTGGGTGTTGCAAGTGAAGCGATGTTGCAGTCAAATAAATGCCTATTAACCTTTCATATCAGCAACAGCATACTCCACTTCATAATGTACTTTTTCAGTGCTTGACAGCTGCTTACACCAGGAGGGAAAGAATGACTAATTCTACAAGTAATTGCTCCAATTCAGAAAAAAGGTGTACGCACTGCACTGCTGTTACTTGCTATTACTGCACTCGCGCTAGAAAAAATTCATTATCACTGTACAAAATCTATTTCTACCCTTTCTACACGTCCACATCCAGGCAGTACTCAGAGCAATAGGGATTTGAGACTGGTTTTTAGAAAAGATTCAGTTAACTGCTTCTTTTCTGTTAGCCCCACACTCAGATATACCAAGGCACCTCTTTTTTGTATGTTGAATAAACAGGAGGAGGAAGAAAGAATCAGCCATTCTCAGTGTCTGTTTTGGAAAAAGGAAGAGAGGAAGCCAGTGCATGTTTTTCAATTGGATCACAAAATTAGATTGAAAGGTTTTGTGTTCTGAGGTTCAAGCCAAATATTTGTCTCAAATTCTTGGATAGGTTACCCTATAATACTAATACCCTATAATATAATATAAAACATGAGCCAACAATGTGATGCAGCAGCTAAAAAAGCCAACGGGATTCTGGCCTGCATCAATAGGGGTATAGCGTCTAGATCCAGGGAAGTCATGCTCCCCCTCTATTCTGCCTTGGTCAGACCACACCTGGAATACTGTGTCCAATTTTGGGCACCGCAGTTGAAGGGAGATGTTGACAAGCTGGAAAGCGTCCAGAGGAGGGCGACTAAAATGATTAAGGGTCTGGAGAACAAGCCCTATGAGGAGCGGCTTAAAAAGCTTGGCATGTTTAGCCTGCAGAAGAGAAAGCTGAGAGGAGACATGATAGCCATGTACAAATACGTGAAGGGAAGTCATAGGGAGGAGGGAGCAAGCTTGTTTTCTGCTGCCCTGCAGACTAGGACACGGAACAATGGCTTCAAACTACAGGAAAGGAGATTCCACCTGAACATCAGGAAGAACTTCCTCACTGTGAGGGCTGTTCGACAGTGGAACTCTCTCCCCCGGGCTGTGGTGGAGGCTCCTTCCTTGGAGGCTTTTAAGCAGAGGCTGGATGGCCATCTGTCGGGGGTGCTTTGAATGCGATTTCCTGCTTCTTGGCAGGGGGTTGGACTGGATGGCCCATGAGGTCTCTTCCAACTCTACTATTCTATGATTCTATGATTCTATACTCTGGTATAATTCTAGAAATTTCAGTTAAAAATAAACTCAAAAAACTTGGGTTGACTTATTCATGGGTCATGAATACTGGAGCTTAGATCTTATCTATTACAGCATTGTGCTTTCCCTTCTCTGTGGACTTATCATAGAAAAATCCATAATTTTGGCCCCAAAACCTGCCATTGACTTATACAGATCAACTTATCAATGAGTTTATACAGATTTAATTTAATTTCAGATTTTTCCCTTTCCATGAAATTAGAGCTTTGTGATTAGCATTATTACCCCTTACAGCATCCTTTTTAGGAATGTCAATACCTCATGTCCATGCCGAGTCCACCCTGTTTGGTGTGACTCAGGACCTCATGGCCACCATGACAACCATCGGGGTTGTCCCAAATGATATCTGGGCCCCACCATGTAGATGGATACACTTTTGGAAATGGGGATGGAAATGTTGAGATGGAGGAACTCAAAATTGTTCTGTTGTTATGGTCCAACCATCACCTGATTAGTTTTAGACTTACCACAACCTCTAACCTCTGCAGTGGTGGGGGATCCATTAAGATGGTCCACCCCAGGAGACTTATGGATCTGGATGGATTCCTTATGTCTCTTGGGGAGTTGCCTGTCATGGTGGCAGATGATCCTGTCGAAGCCCAGTATGACCTCTACAACTCAGAGGTCGCCAGGATGGTGGACATGATTGCCCCTGAATGTCCCCTCTCATCCCGCAGAACCAGTTCAGCTCCTTGGTTTACTGGGGAGCTGGCACTGATGAAGCAGACATGATAGAGGCTAGAGTGCTACTGGTGGAAGACTCGGAAAGCATCTGACCGAACACGGGCTAGAGCCTCGCTTAAGGCCTACTGCGCAGCAATGCGGGCAGCCAGAAAGTGTTTTCCAACCGCCCACATTGCATCTGCATTTAATAGACCAGCGGAGTTATTTCGAGTGGTCAGGGGGCTCCTCCACCCTAATTCCATTATGGGGGAGACTACTCAACAACACGATGTGATGAGTTTGCCCATCATTTTGCAGACAAAGTCGCTTGGATATGGTCCGACTTGGACACTAATTTTACATCAGTATCTAGAGATGTACCTGGGATATGTGTCTGTCCTATTTTGATTGATTCGTTTCAGCTTGTTCGGCCTGATGAAGTGGACAGGATTCTTGGAGCTGTGAGAGCTACCATGTGTGCTCTAGACCTTTGCCCTTCTTGGATGATCAAACTTACCAGCAGAGCTGCCAGACACTGGTCCAAGACTGATTGGCTGAGTGGTTCTCAAGGATTATAAATACCTTGCTGGACAATTATCATCCAACTTAAAAAGAACAATTGTGAGACCTATTTTAAAGAAATTGCCCCTGGACTCCTCGGTGTTAAATAATTTCTGGCCTATTTCAAATCTTCCTTTTTTGGGCAAGGTTCTGGAGTGCATGGTGGCTTCTCAACTCCCAAGAATTTCTGGACAACACTGATTATCTTGAGTAAAATACCTCATCTTGAGTAAAAATGATGCACTGAATTCAAGATTAGTTGTTATCTTTTATAACAAGTTGGACAAGCTGCATCACAGGCCAACTAGTCTGTCTAGTTCCCAGAAGATAATGCTGCAGTAAAGGTGACTCAGATCAATGTTTGCATTGTTCCACTTCTGTATATCTAAGGGCACATCCAGTGACCAAAAAGTGCCATCTTTTATCCTTGTTCCTAGTTTTATTTTGGAGACCCATACATGTTGTTTATTCCAGAATATTTTCTGTCAGCACCCAGATACCTTTTATATTACCTCTCCAGTTTGATTTCATTTTAACCCAATATAAAATTGAGAAGAACAGGGATACATTCTGGAATGTAAGATAGATTTGCAAGATCCAAGAAGGGCTGTTGACAACAGGGCCTCTGGGAGGTCTCTCATTCATAGGGAATTTGACCTGACAGCAAAGAATAATATCTAACGACTCTAATTAGTACATCTATTGTATTAGGCAAATTAATTCACTCCACTAGTTAATAAAAAGGCGGAGGGATCACTCCCCCAAAATCTTAGCAAACTCCAGGGATGATATTTTATAGATACTGTCACCATGGAGATATCTGATGTCTTTGTATTATATGTACATTAAGAAGCATACAAATAGAATATATTGGAATAAAGCAGGATTATAAAATAGGTGATATACCCAATGATCACACATTATATTCTTAAAGGTAAATATTTAAAGCCAACCCAAGTAGCAATTATCCTAATGTTAGCTAAGCACCAATGTCTTCCCCACATTGTCCTCCCAAATGAAATTGCCAAACTTCTGACTGGAGGATTCTAAGTGCTGGGTATCCATTAAAATAGTTTTTCCAGGCTGCAGTGGTGGCAGTAAGGAACGATTTTTCTGCTGCCTGCATTGCCATGGAGTAGGCTTTCAAATATGTCTTCAATTTGAACTTATATGTGAGTAGATCAATAGGTACCGCTCTGACGGGAAGGTAACAGCGCTCCATGCAGTCATGCCGGCCATATGACCTGGAGAAGTCTATGGACAACACCGGCTCTTCGGCTTAGAAATGGAGATGAGCACCAACTCCCAGAGCGGGTCATGACTGGACTTAACGTCAGGGGAAACCTTTACCTTTACCTTTACCTTTACCTTTATGTAGCCCTTTCCCTCAGCCAGAAACTTAAACACACTAGCTGTTGAGGAAGCAGCAATGAAAACAAGGGCTTATTTCTGGAAAAAAAACATGCAGAGGATTGCACTATTAGAACATTAATCTGAGAAGCACAATAGTTTGCAAGAGTTATTTACTTCACTTTGTAGGCCATTTGTTGTTGCTTTCAAATACAAAGTAACCGTTCAAGAGATAATAGCTAATGTACATTCAGCCTTGATTATTTGATTGTGCTTGACAGCTAAGCAACCAACCCTACATCATTAGTAAGAAAAATAATTCCCTGTGTTGGGGACAAAGGGATAATCTTTTAGAAAGGATGAAAGCCCTGCACTTGAGGGAAAATGTGATGTCTCCATCTAAAATACTAAGCTATGAACATTTACACACATTTGAAAGGCATTTTTATTCAAATGTTGCCTATGCTCTGATAGTCGATTAACCATACATCTTTCCAGTTTTCCATGTTGAGTCAAACTCCCAAATTCTAAGAAATTTCCATATCCTTAACAGGAATATAATTTAGGCAATATGTTGTGGTAGCCTGACTTATAGTTAATTCTATCTTCCACAATTCTCTTGGAGCTAGTTGGCTATCAGCAGGGCCGTAGCCAGAAAAAAATTTCGGGAGAGGTTTTGAAAATTTCGGGGGGGGGGGGGGTTGAACCCCTAGCACATACCCCTCCCCGCTACAAACCTGTCAATATCTGCTTGAGATAGTGCCTGGAGGGACTCTTAATGTTTTGCATCTCATAGACTTAGCATGGGGATTTGGTTAACCAGTTAAAATTCATGAGTAAACGAGATTTTTTTTATAACTTGAAAAATTTCGGGGGGGGGGGTTGAACCCCTAACCCCCCCCCCCCCTCGCTACAGGCCTGGCTATCAGTAGAAAATTTAAGCCCAGGGTTTTGTTAGTTCACTGAAGTAGGCTTATGGAATATATATAGGTGAAGCTGCTATTCTTTGTTGGCAACTTGTCTGTTTCATGTAGAATTACATAGTAGGAAAGTTCCTTAAAAGTTATTTGGTTGAGTGCCTGGAAAAAGTTACTTGTATTTAATTTGCTTTTACAGTAACTCCCACATGAACTCCTTGGCCAGTTACATGAGTAATGGAAAGGGTGGACTCTGCCCTATTGCCACCACAATGCCACAAATGCCATTGTAATGTGCTCCAGATTTAAAACGGCATTGTGGCAAATATTATCTGTGCTTATGGAAAGCTTTAAAAAAAAACTACAATTAAACGATACACAGGGTGTAGTTTCCTCCTAAATGAATCACTAGAACAATAGAAAATTTATTTTAATCATTCTGTGGATGGTGTCATTTGCTTGCATGTATTAGTACTTGAATAAAAGTTGTCTAGATACACTGGTGTACCTCAGACCCAAGACTAAGGCTAACCATCATTGTTTCAGGAGTCCTGCTGCTGTTTGCAATGCAAGCACAATACCTATAGGTCCTGCCTCCATTCCCATATTCTAGGTAAAGTCACACTGGCAGTTTATGTTTCTTCTGTGCTAGAGACATATACCATCTGGGACACGTGTCTCTGGAGTTTTGTGTCTAACAGCAAGTGACACTCAGTAGGCAGAATGCCCTTAGGGTCTGCACCCATTGGACTTCTGTCTTTCATGTGTTGTGTTTCAATACATTTGGAGAGTACCATATGGAGGAAGGCTGCTTTATACTGAGAACTTGTAATGCTGTACTATCAGTAATTATAAGAAAAGAAGGCTCTTCCCTGTCTGTATGATTGAAGTCCTTGTTTGGAATCTGCAGTGGAGCAGCTGAAAAGATGCTGCAGCTCTTATAATGAGCCAACTTCCACTATTCCAGAAGGCAAGAGAACAGAGCAATATTTGCAAAAGTTCAGGAAGCTCATCTGTTCTGTTTGCTTTCTGTTCAGCAGTAGCAAAGGCCCAGCTTTTCCCAGCTGGCACCATCATGTTCAGATGACGTTTGCTAAGATTAAATCATAATTTTATACAGGCTCATATCTATCAGAACAGAGCTATATCTTGCATATGTATGCATCATACACACACACAAGGGGGGAAGCATAATTGCAATTGCTTATTCCACTAGAGTGTATCTGTGGAATTACCCATATATTCTCTATAAATATGTGTAGGAACCTTGAGTAGGGAGAAACTTAAAGTCTCTTTTCTTTACATACCCTTTACTAAATTAATGGCATAGGAAATTGCTAGAAGTATTTTTGGTTTTCTTAGACGTTACTACATAATACTCTTTCTTCTCTGTTTCTTTATACATAAGTTGGCCTCATGTATAGTTTGAGGGCAGGTTTTGGGGCCAAAATAATGGATTTTGTTATGACCCATGGATAAGTCAAGGGTCATTCTGTGGTGAAGGGGAAAAGCCCACCTTAGAGGGCCAGCCATCCCTGTCACCATCAGAAAAAACATCACAGCAGAAAGAGTAGATGGTACTTCCTTTAGGTTCTTTTATTTTAAAAAAAGAGTTAAGGTATACAACTCATGTTGACCCATGAATAAACCTGTCCAGGTAGTTGGAGTTAATTTAATGACTGAAATTTCTATACAAAAATATATAGGGTACTTGCTGCATGGCAAGTCCCATTGATTCAGTAGATCTAGTTCATTTGGGACTTGCAACTAGATCTCTCTCTCTCTCTCTCTCTCTCTCTCTATATATATATATATATATATATATATATATATATATATATATATATACACACACACACACACACACATATATACACACACATATATACACACACACACACACATACACACACACAGAGAGAAAGAGAGAGAGAGAGAGAGAGAGAGAGAGAGAGAGAGAGAGAGAGAGAGAGAGTTGATTAAAATACCAAAGGTATGATTCTAGTACAAAAACTGAGAATATGAATAAACATCCATTATAAAGAGGGCAATTCAAAGCCCGTTGTCCTTGTCAATATATATAGTCTCCAAAGAATGCTGGAGAGTGCAAGTTTACCAGAGAAATTTTGTATTTGTTTATGCGGCTATTGGGCATATTGATCCCACTGACAAGTTGTTTCTGCCTTCCACTGATACATATTTTCTGATATCACTTGGAGCTTTTGTCTAGGCAGTCTTCAAATTTTCCTTTTTCAGATTATTTGTGCATGTTTGTCATGTCATTATGTGAACCCCAGGCACCAATGCCTATGTACATTTTGTAGTCAGCTTCTATTAACTTTTCTTTCTCTTTCTTTATTCCCTGAATGTGTGTGGACGTGTATAGAGGAGACAATACTTTTATACTTGTTTTGTATCTGAAAATTGTTGATCTTTGACTGTAGCACTTGAAAACACACACTTGAAAGAGAAAAGGAACAATTGTTTCACATATACATTTGAAAAGATGCTTGTATTGACTCTCTGTGCCCTATAGTACTTCTGACACCCTGTGATTTACAATTTTTATGTTTGCAGCTGGGATTTGCCTTGTAAAGTGGATGAGTAATTAATGGTATCAAATAAATCTAAACAGAGATGGGTGGTGATTATTTAAAAGTAGGGAGGGAGATTGGGAACATCTGGCTTACCATTAATGATGCTGGTTCATTAAGTCAGGGAAATGCAATAAAACAAAACATTAGCTGTCGTGTATTGGATGCATCAAACCATCTGGGAGCTAGTGCCACAGTCTCAACATTCACTACACATGTTTATAATGTTAGCATTGTCTAAAAGACACTTATAAATGGGGCTTGGCAAGGAGGAAATTTTGCAAAAATCTTTCAACCAAAAGATGGGAATTATTGCCTGCCTGCATGAATACAGAGAGAAAGACAACACAGCGATTATATGGTACAAAAATGGCCCTACTCCTGGATTTAGAGGGCATTTGGACACCTCCTGAGACTTGTGAGGCCTTTGCATTTTTAGATACCAGAAGAGATGTTTTAACACCCCTAGTCACTTTCAAGAGCTTGGAATGGGCAAGTCACCCGCTGGTGATATTTACAACTTAGCTAAAATGTGAAAGAAAATTATAGGGATGTAACTTTTCACTAAAATTCTTCTTGGGGGTAATTTTGAGTAATTTTTATGTTTTTTCCTACTTCAATAAATTTTTCAAAAAACATGAACTTTTGAATGCTATTTGAAAATCAGTCTGCTGTCGTGGTTTGAGTTTTGGACCATGACTCTAGAGGCCAAAGTTCAGCCATGGAAATGTATGAGATAATCTTGGGCAAGTCGTGTTCTCTCAGCCACAGAGAAAGGCAAAGGCAAACCTCCCATCCCTGTTCTACATTAACGTTTGCAGTTCAGTTATAAGCCATGGGAATGTTTGCTTGCTGGTATAGTGACATCATGCTGCACTCATGCAAAATATGATGAAAAATATGAGTCAAGAATATTGTTTTGGTTTAGTCATTGTTGACTCCTCGTTTCCCTGGGCAGCCTCCCTCTCCTCACATTCTTTTGCACAGAGGAGAAACCTCTTTCAAATGTTTGCATCTGCAGTCTTGATACCAAGTTCTTTCTTCCTCTGTTGTATTTAATCTTTCAAATCATGCTACTCTAACATAATAAGGAAATACTTGTATATTTCATAATATAGCACCTCTCATATCAAATCAGTAGAACCACTCGGTTCTTTTATTAGCACCAAAATGCAATGCATTGCAGTGCAGTGCAGTGTAGTGCAGTATGACTATTTACACTTGTTGCTGGAGTTATGCTACTTTGGGGGCAAGTTGCTATAACTATCATTCTGCTAAATCAACTGGGTTGCAAATTATGTTGGTTGTTTATAGCAGATCCCCCCCCCCGCCCCTTCATGCTGACATTTAAGAAGGAAAGTAAAATAATAGAAAACGGACAACTCTCCAAAACAGTTTTTAGCACATTACTCTCAATGGTGCTTTGTGCTTACTTGAAAAGCATTCTTTAAAATAGCTGCAATCCCAACCAGCAGTGGCCACTCTGTGTGAGTTTACAGCTGAGTCAAACAGCAGTTACCAGAAACAGCTATTTCCAATGCTAGTACTTGAAGCCAGCTGGCAAAGCTCAGGAAAAGCCAGGCTAAAAATGTCCTTTCACATTGTTCCACACTCATTCCTGGCTTATGCCTTTTTACAATACCCTTTTCTGGATCCCAAACACACTTGGGATAATGCTGATTGACACAAGATTGCCTAATGTGAAAGGGAGGGTAGTGGTGGAGAAAAGTTTAAAACATTAATAGAATAAATAATCTCCCAAGAAATAAGAATGTAAATTATAAAGGTAACACTCTCAGGGAAGTATTTTTTGAAGCATTACTTTTTTTTCTTTTCATATACATCAGATTTATAAATAATGGCTAGTATTCAGTATTGTAGTGTTGCAGATCTGTTAACTGTCTCTGTTCTGTTAAGTCTGTGTAAATGCCACACAGCCCATCTTAAGAACCAGCAACTGGACTGGGCAGCAGAGGTCCATTCAGCTTCCAACTGAAGCAGAAGGGGTATGACATTTCTAAATGATGTTTCTAGCAAGCAAATCTGTAACAGCGAGAAACAGGACCTCAATCACAATCCCTTGTCACAACCTTGCTCACTGGCTGGAAGCGTTATCCTCTTTGCACCCTGATTAGAAACTGAATGGATCTCCTTCACCTGATCTGAATGCTGGCTCTTAATGTCCACTGGGGGTCATGGCAGGAGACTTTACTTTACTTTACTTTACTTAAATTTGCAGTTTTAACTAAGTAGCTGATGTAAACTATCAGTGATCATAATTGTAGCTACCCTGTTTCCCCTAAAATAAGACATCCCCAGAAAATAAGACCTAGTAGAGGTTTTGCTAAATTGCTAAATATAAGGCCTCCCCCGAAAGTAAGACCTAGCAAAGTTTTTGTTTGGAAGCATGCCCACCAAACAGAACACCAGAGTGTGCAGGATCGGTAAATGTACGTACCATAGAGTGTTGTACATGGAAATAATGGTAGTAACAAGAAATTCTTGATAGGATTCACAGTTTGTCTGGTTATGCTGGTTTGTGATGACAACTACTGTACAGTATATAATAAATGTTAATTTTTTTTGTTCAACAATAAATGTGAATTCTTCTTCATGGAAAAATAAGATATCCCCTGAAAATAAGACCTAGAGCATCTTTGGGAGCAAAAATTAATATAAGACATGGTCTTATTTTCGGGGAAACACGGTAGTGATCTTTTAGGTAGTCATATTATAATTGTGAAAATGAATTGTTGTGTTGTGCAATATTTGTATTCTTAGAAGGCGAGCAGAGATGTTTTGGGGACCATTACTTCAGCAGAGCCAACATAGACCCATCGGTCTTGTAATGCAACAGGGTTTCTCATTGTGCAATGGGACAGCATTTAGGATCACCAGATATGCATTATCCCAGTTCACTAGATGGGTTGTTGTGACATAACTTCACCATCATGCAGTTATAAATCATAGTTTCTGATACAAGATCTTGGCCTCCATTTTCCCCATATACAGTGAGGGTTAGATGCTTTGCTTCATATATTTAAACTCAAACTTTAAGGATGGCTCTGTCTTTCTGAAATGTTCCTTGAAAGAAAAGGAGTAGGAGGTTTGTTTGTGTTACCAACAGCTAATATTTGGCTGATTAGTTTTTTGGCTCAGAATTAAAGATACAAAATATGATGGAATATCATTATTTCATTTCAGTGCTGGAATTCATAAAAGTCAAGGGATTCTAGTTTTCAATGAAACTACACAGGGATAGGCAGAATAGCAATGCTTTTTAGCTCCCATCAGTGTCTTTTATCCCTGTGAGAATATGTGCCCATTTTTGTTCTAATGGGTGCTATTAAGGGTTTACCCATGTACTCAGGCAAATAGTTATCAAAGAAAAATATTTACTTTTTGAAGGTTAAAGAAGGTCAGGTTAGTGAATATTAGTATATTTTAGGGATGATTCTAATGAAAATGTCAGGACAATTACTATGGTAGCATCTGAGTTTAGACTTAGCAATGCTTTAAAATAGCTGAGAACAGATTGCCAAAATATTGCTGGGGGAAATGTATAATCAAAGATAACTTTATAACAAGTGACTGGTATGTGTCAAGATAGGACACATACCAGTCAGGCACATATGATATATACTCATGTATAAGTTGAATTCATGTACAAGTTGAGGCAGGTTTTGAGGTTATGAGTTTGACTCACGTATAAGTTGAGGGCCTTTTTGCAGAGAAGGGAAAGCACCAGCACTACTTCAGGTAGCCAACTGCGTCTTCTTACAGATGGCAATGCTGCCTCTCTATTCTGCTTTGGTCAAAACTCTCCTGGAATACTGTGTCCGGTTCTGGATCCTACAATTCAAGAAAAGTATTGCTGGTATGTGTCCAGAGCTGGAAGAGGGTGACTAAAGAGATCAAAGGTCTGGACAGCATGTCATATGAGGAGCATCTTAAAGAGCTGGACATGTTTAGCCCGCTTTTGGTTCAAAACTATTTAGCTGTTTGTGATTTCTTTATTTTATCACTTTTAAACTTACTTATTATGCAATGCTTTTGACACGAAATAAAAAAAACTGACCTGTGAATAAGCCCACATGGGTTTTGGGGGGGTTATTTTGTTTTCTTGTCTAAAATTCTGGATTTATACATGAGTACATACAGTAGTTGATATCTTTTTGTTTTCTCTCCCTTTTTAGGTGTTTATGGCCAACTGCAAACTTTCTGTTCTCCACATTATACTGACAATCAAAGAAATATTCAACACGTTGGAACTTGTAATATGGTCCCTCCTTTTGAAGACTGCCTTGTACCCACATCTGTGGGGCAAGCTGGTCTTGATGTTTTCCATAGAGCATTTTCAGCACATTCTGGTATTGCAGGTAAATGCTTATAGTGTGTCAAGGTTAATATTTTTTAGCCCTATCTTCATAGGCAACAAAATATTTGTGTAACTTTCTTTGGGAAAACTACTTAAGAACTGGGCTGTGAGGAGTTTTTAAAAAGGCTCTCCAAAGCAACTCAGTTGCCAGGTATAAGCTTTGTAGATGCGTCTTTGAAACTTCTATGTGTAGATTTTCAGTTGGTTTCCCCTGATGAAAATGTATATAGTTTCACTTCTTTGCTCCAAATTGCACACTCATCCATACATGCACACAAATGGCTGCTGCTTTTTCCTCTGCAATGCTCCAGGATAAGGAAGGTATGAAAATGGAAGCACAAATGTCCCCCCCCTCCCCAAAAAAACCCTGTTTTTGCAGCCAACAATGCGTCCTATTTACCCACATTCCCCCCTCCCCCAATAATGGTATATGGTAGGCATTCTCAAACTGTGGTCCTCCAGCTTGTTCAATGGTCAGGAATTCTGCGAGTTAAAGGCCCAAACAGCTGGAGGGCCACAGTTTAAGGATGCTTGGCACATGGTCTCTCTGGTAGATCTACGGTAATAACAGCTTACCTTTTACATAATTAGCAAAAGCCTGGACTCCCTAGAAGCCAAAATGACTAAATTGAAGCTATGATACTTTGGTCAAATCATGAGATTTCATTAGAAATAGATGGGAGTTAGGAAAGAGGGTGACTGTATCACGGGTAGATTGATTTAGTCAAGGAAGTCATATGTCAGGATGACTGATTGTTGCACCCCAAGGCAGCATGAGCACTCAAAAACCAGACAAGAACCAATATAACACACTATCTTTATTAAAGCAATTATATATACAAAGGAAATTAGGTATAGAGTCTGAGTAAGGAATAGTTCTTTTTAGAAAGTCAGTGGTGGTTCCAAATGGGTAAAGGAAAAGGTCCGATATAATCCACAATGAGAACTCGATAGCTCTCCAAAGAAACCAAAGTGTCCATGAGTTGAAACAGAGAAACAAGGCTGGCAAAAACAGAGTTCAATCCACTGGAAATACTTCGTATCAATCAAGGCAGCAAGGTTGTCAAAGCTGAGGCAAACTTGATTCAGGAACAAGGAAACAACTGGAGTAAAGTCAAGGTCTACTCAAGAGTCGCGGCACAGCCCGACTGGAACTGGAAAACTTGGCTTGGAAACAAACAAGAGCTGGAGACAGAGAGCCTCTCTCAAGAAAGAGCTACGTTGACACCCCAAGAAAATCTACTCAGCGAAACACTTTTAACAGATTCCGAACTGTTTACAATTTAAGGAGTACAAACTCCCAAAACTTTCCCATGGGAACACTGACCATTATCCCATCTATTTGCCAGTCTCTGGCTCCGAAGGACCCCTTGTTTTTCACTTCTCTCTCTGGTTACAAAATCTCTACAATTAAAAACCCCGTTTCCAGGTGTCTCTGCAACATCTGGCTCTATCTGTGAGGGAGGAATAGAAGAATTAGTAAGTCTCTAGAGCCAATATCTTTGGGCACCTGCAGCTGCAAAGGCCCCTCCATGGAGATTGAAATGTCAGTATAATCCTCAGCATTATCTGTGTCAAAGTGCAAGTCCTGAAACACTGCAGGCCCTGGTGCCATGGCTGGCTGGGATCTAACACTGATGCTGATGACAAAGGGTGCTTCCAGACAGCACAGAAATCTGGGTTTTAAATGATGGTTTCTTACCCTGTATCAGACAAAGATGAGGAATGGATGGGGGATATCCGGCGAAATTTTTTTAATATAAAAAGTCACCCTGTTACGTGCTGGACTGTATGTATGCACATGTGAATATCTTAATATAAATATAAGCAGATTCACATGTGCACACAAGAGGCTCAAGGCATAACAGAGCGAATTTCTTAAAAAAAAACATCTACCGGATTTCTTTTCCCACAATTGTTTATTCAATCTGTTTAATATTATAAAATTTAAAATAAAGAGTTTCAGAGAGTTCTAATTGTTCTCAATTCGTGCTTCCTTTAAAGTAGCTGTGTGTCCGTTTCACATCCCAATCAGCTGATCAGCTGTTTTGGGCTTTTTAAAAGTGGACATGTACTCCACGGGGGAGGGAAGGAAGAAAACCATGTGTTTTCCTTGAGTTCAGGGATAATACAGTGGTGTGAATATGTGCATTTTCTGGCCAGAATCGGAATAATAAGGGACCTTTTTAACACGTGGTTTTGTCCATTGTAGCCATACACACTTTTAACCTGATAACTTCCACATTTTAGGTGCTGTGTAGAAAAGCCCAAAGTGTCTTGGAAGTCTTACCATAAGCTGAAGCCAACCTAATGACAATTAAGGAACACCAACCCAGTAGTGTTCAGTTTGTCAAAACCTGGACTTTCAGTCATGTTTAGGTCTTTAATGGGGCAGGGGATGGAGTCCTTTATTCCTTGGAGGTTACCAGGAGGAGAAAGGTAGCCCCTGGATCTGCCAGTTTCCCACCCCTGCTGTAACTGATATCCTAACTATCTTGGTTTTTTTTTTTTTCCTTTCAGTGTATGATCTTCCATCTGGCTCCACTGGTATCTTTGGTGATCCATTATGCAATGGGGCCGAGGACAACAGTTTCCTTCAGATAAATGCTGTAGATCGCTGCCCTAGTCAACTTTCTTCTGTTTATACTGAAGGCTGAGAAAACACAAATAACAATTCTCCATCTAGCTCCCATGAGAACCACTGTATTATAGATCATTTTTTTCTTGATCAGAAAACAAGTACTAAAGGTATGACACTTAAAAAAAATGGAAGAAAACCCACCACTATCATCATCAGAAAGACTCAGCTTCACAGTTGCAGCTAATATCTGGGGTTGTGGAAGATGTTGGTTCAAAGGTTATTTACCAAAGTGTGAACAGTCATTTATTAGGTTCAGCCTTTTCTGTGGCAAACCTCTTTCCAAAGGGAACAGAAAAGAAAACTACTGCTTGATACATTTTTAATTGAATTATCTGCATTTTGAAACTGATATTTTAAAAATCTGTTGTAAGTACTATATGAAAATGAACCAGAACTATAAATTGTAAACCTCCTGTCAAAAGAGAGCTTCTTATGTAATGAGCCAGTCTAAGGTGCTTTGAAATTTAAGTACATAATCCCACGTGTAAGAGGGCAAAAAGGGAAAAGCATGTGTTTTTCAGACCTGCTGTGGTACCAGTTGGTAGTGGTAATAGTACTGCTTCGATTTTTTTTCTAAAATATTGTTGCTTCTGGATTTGTTAATACTCTTTAATACTCTTAACAACACAGTATTATCTGCATTAGCCTTAAGACATGAATGTTTGTGGTTTCTCAACATTTTGTCGGAGTAAATTCATTCTGCTGGGTATAAATACTGCTCTATAATTTAATTAATTAATATTTCAATTTCATATATATAGTATTAATTTATTTTTTAAAGCACACACATTCTGAGTAGGTTTTCCATACCAACCTGTGGAAATATGTCTTGCCTAAGAAATGTCACCAAAGCTTAATTCCTTAATAATCCAATAGGTAGTTAAGGTGCAGTGGTTTGACCATTGAACTATGACTCTGTAGACAAGGGTTTGAATCCTTGCTCAACCATAAAACCAATGGGCAAGTCACATCTTCTCAACCTTGAAGGAACACCATGGCATACTCTTCTGATCAAATTTTACAAAGAAAGGCCTGTGATAGGGTCACCATAGGTCAGAAATGACTTGGAGGCACACAATAACAACAACAACAACAGGTAAGGCTCAGTCTGTACAAAATGGGGTTCTAGTCATTTGGTTCCATTTTTACAAATTTTGTTGGCCATGTTAGCTTTTCTGTAGTCCTTCAGTCATTTTAATTAGCAGATGACTAAATCTAGGAGAAAACAGTTGTAGGCAGATATGAGGCCCCTGCATAATTCTGCTGGAATTTTTGCTATGTTTTGGTTAGTTAACATCCTTGATTTCAGCAATTATTTTTGAAGAAGTTAAAAGCGCCACTTCTCCCTGCCTACAAATAGATGGTAATTTTTTTTTACTAGTAAAACAGAGCAGGCAAAATAAGGAAAATCAGGAGCTGTTTTCCCCCATTAATATTCCTCCTGTGTTCCACATTTCAGAAATAAACATATTGGGTACATTCCTGGTAAATTTATGAGTGTCTAATTGCCACTGAAATGAATATGGTTAATTACTCTTAAGCATTTCTAATTTTGAGAATTACATCAATTAGAACAGGATGACTTTTAGCAGTCTTCAGATGATGACATTGTTTTGTGGAGCGTAGCACATGCAGTCACAATGTCTATTCATTTTTGTACCATCACCTGACATTAAGAACACATCATCACCCACAACTGAAATGGTGAGGAATGTCCCTTATCAGTAGGTTTCCACTGTTTTACTATTATTTAATACATTAGTCCTATATAGAGTGCTTGCTAAATCAGAGTTTACTGAAGGAATTCATTCTTACTTGGTTTTGAGACTGAATAGATTCCAAAGTTTTACTTTATTCCTACAGGTTTTGTTGAAAAGAGCATGTTATATTACTAACTTGCACATTGATGGATGATCTTAGAAGGGTTCACGGTAGTATCAAGATGAATCCCTTCGCTTTGCACCACAGGCAGCCAGAATAAAATATTTCAGTATTTCATTACATTTCTAATTGCTGAACAATGTTACTTATTTTAAAGGAGGTAGAATTCAAAGACATAGCATATTAGTTTGGATTATCAGTATACAAAGGGATCTTTTAGCACCTTAGAGACTGAGAGAAAAGAATTGGTAGCATAAGATTTCATAGAGTAAATGTTTGTCTGCAACAGTGAAAAGACTTGAAGTCACTACTGTAGTCAAAATGCACAAGGATGTCCCATGAGTATCCTGAGTTTCACGCTGGATTCAGCAGGTATATGCTTGGACCTGAGACTGTTCTAAGGCTAAAATATAGTGGAGTATCCTATCCTGTGTAGGTGTGGCCCAAGTCTATTTCTCAGATTGCTGGAGCAAAGTGCCTAGGAACAAACCTTTATAGGCTGGCTGTGTATGTGAGTAGCCATAGAAGAGTAAACAGAGGGGCCTAAATCCTGTTGGTTAGTCCTTACTAGAGTAAACCCATTAGATCAGGCATGGGTAAACTTCGGCCCTCTGGGTGTTTTGACTTCAACCCCCACAATTCCTAACAGCCCATTGGCTGTTAGGAATTGTGGGAGTTGAAGTCCAAAACTCCCAGAGGGCCGAAGTTTGCCCACGCCTACATTAGATCATTTATTTGATAGTGTGTCAACATGGGCATAAGTCCCTTGATCCAACATTTCTACTCTAGTGGGAATTAGCAGTAGGATTCAGGCTGCTGGTGTCTAGTACATTGTGCCTTTCTCCCTTCCCAAAATTGATCTTGTTTTAGTGAGTTCAGTAGGAAAGGCTGCAACCCAGTCTCTGCGCTTTCATAGTCTTCCCACTTCTTTTTAAAAAATCTATGTGTGAGTAAAAACCTTTGCATGCATATTGGAGAATCCTATCTTCTACACGGCTATTAGACACAGTAGATCATGGGTTCTTAACCTTTTTTGTTCCAAGTACTCTTTAGCCAGTCAGATAAAAAGCACAGACACCTTATCAGAATGTAGCAGCAGCAGATAGTGCTTTAATAGAGTTGCTGTCAGTTTTCCGGGCTGTATGGCCATGTTCCACAAGCACGTTTTGCTTTCCTCTATGGCAGGCATCCTCAGAGGTTGTGAGGTCTGAGACCTCACAACCTCTGAGGATGCCTGCTATAGATGCAGGCAAAACATGCTTCTGGAACATGGCCATACAGCCTGGAATACTCACAGCAACCCAGTTATTCCGGCCATGAAAGCCTTTGACAACACAGTGTTATGACACTCAACATAAATATGTCTTTACATTAATTTTTTAGGATTATTCAAAATTACATTAATAATTTTAATGCATTGATTCAAGTTCATAGATCCCCTAAAAGACACCCCCAAATCCATTGACCCCTGGTTAAGAACCCTTTCTTTAGATACGTCTTTAGAGGTTGGGAAGAAAACTACTACATGTTTGCGCTGTTGTAATTCTCTCTGTCATCCTCAAGTGTGTTGCCATAAAACAGAGGGGGTGTCTTAACAACAAGCAAATGTTTGTCTCATGCTGACTGTACCATGGCTATGTCTGTCTCATCATTTCTTACCCTCAGATAAAGTATTTATATCTGTCCTAGGAAGAAATTCACACATGTATTTGACGAGACATTTACATAAATCTATGATTGTGCTTTTCTAGTGTCACTTATAATGTGAGGTTAGTATTGTTGTATGAAACCACTATCATAAAAAAATTCGTTTAAAATGCCTCCATCAAGCCAACTACAATAATTGTGTTTTTTGCCCATGTATAGACTGTGCCATTTTGTAACAGCATTTTTATTTGTAAAAACCAGCACTTTTATGTGATTTTTAAAGAAGAAAAGATAAATCAAAGAAATTAGTTTTAATGTTAACAGAGTGTTGTCTTCATTTCCTATACAAAGTAGAACATTTTATGTAATGTTGCTCGTGATAAGCACTTTGGGGGGAGAGCTGGGGATGTGGAGATGTGTTTTTATATAAGTCTTACATTTTGTATATATTTATATATGCTTCTTTTTATAGATTTTAATTCCTTATACCATAATGTATATCTTGCTGATTTTACTGTACTTGGCATCTATCTGTTGTGTACTGTATGCCTAAGAAAAAGAATTAGAGTGCCTTTTTTCTATTAATATGTATAGTTTTGTGATTGGTTACAGTTACATTTCATATAATCATAAGTTATTTTTTGTCTTGTTTTATGAAGTCTTTTTATAAATATGAAAGGTGAAATGAAGGGTTTATGCACATGATAAAGAAAATAAAGTGAAAACTGGAATTTATAACACATCAACTTGACCAGAACGCCTTATTTCAAAATCTGCTTGAAAAAAAAACTTCACTGGCAACTAAATTTCATTGAAAGGAAATGAAATTTTAACCGTAGTAGTTAAACATGTTAATATAATTAAAACTGGAAGAGAGTGGGAAGAAAATTTGAGGGTTATTTGGAAAAGTATCTCTGTCTCGAGTCAGTATTTAAAACTATATTTAATTAAACATATAAGGCTCAAATTGTGTTTGGTGTGGAAGGAAAGGTTCCCTTTTTTGCTCCTTCTGCCAGGTAGCTAAGCAAATATAAAGATACATAACATATCATATAGGATTCTGTAGATAGAATAATAGATCATCAGGAATTCTTCATCTCATGTGCTTCCTCTCAGAAAAGGTACTGCATATATTTGCGTATAAGCTGAGTTTTTCAGCCCTATTTAGGACTGAAAAAGCCCCCCTCAGCTTATACTCGAGTGAGAGTCCTGACCGGCTTATATTTAGGTCGGCTTATACTTAAGTATATAGGTAATCAGGGTTGGACAGTCTTACCTTATTAAAGTCTTATTATTATCTTAAATTACAGTTTTATGTAAATATTCAAAAACATTCAACCTACTGATGCCTCAATTAATGTAATTTTATTGGTATCTATTTTTATTTTTATTTTTGAAATTTACTAGTAGCTGCTGCATTTCCCACCTTTGTCTTATACTCGAGTCAATAAATTTCCCAATTTTTTGTGGTAAAATTAGGTGCCTCAGCTTATATTCGGGTTGGCTTATACTCGAGTATATATGGTAATTTTGGAGGGTCATATTTGGTCATTGACCACCATGAACTTGAATCCCAGAAGTTACAAGACTATAAGTTTGGTTTACAATCTCATAACCAAGCTGAAGCCATAGTCTTCAGCTTTTGTTAGCATTCCTTCTTATGTTCTGTAAGCAAATGTCTGTTAAAAGCTTCTCTATGTCTGGAGGTTTTGTTTGTTTGTTTGTTTTAAATACAATCACTCACTTCTCAGGACATCTCACATCAATAAAAAGACAGGTGAAGATATGAGGGTTTCTAAACTTAAAAAGACAAGAAGGCAGAATAAATCCATAAAACAGCAGAGCATGGGAAAAGGCACCTTTTCAGCAAATTGATGTATCCACTTTAACTGCTCCAAAAAATGGAATCCTTGGATGTGTAACTTTTATGAAACACCTACAATTTTCTGCTGGAGAACTCCGATGCTGCAGTTCAAAGGAATACACTAGACCAGGGGCCCTCAAACTTTTTAAGCCAAGGACTGGTTCGCAATCTCCCAGCCTGTTGGGAGGCTAGACTATTTATTTATTTACAGTATTTATATTCTGTCCTTCTCACTCTGAAGGGGACTCAGGGTGGATCACAGAACATACATATGCGGCAAACATTCAATGCCTTTTATAGACAGGCAAGACAGACAATTGAACATAGATAGAAGTATATATAGGCTTTTTCCCATTTTCTTGGAGGCTTGTGCTTGGTTGTTGTCTCTCCATCTCCCTGCCGAAGAGCTTTGTTCGTAACTTCCTCCTTTATTTGATTGAATTGCTGGTATTTCCTTATGGGTGCCTTAATACCGCCCCACTTTTAAGTGGTCCTTATTTATCTACTG
Organism: Anolis carolinensis; assembly: GCF_035594765.1. Taxonomy (NCBI): domain Eukaryota; kingdom Metazoa; phylum Chordata; class Lepidosauria; order Squamata; family Anolidae; genus Anolis; species Anolis carolinensis. The sequence continues at coordinate 241,656,572 of NC_085842.1, forward strand.
ACATTTTCTTTTGAATTGCTGGGTAGGCGGAAGCTGGGGTCAGGAGCTCACCCTGACCCGGGCTACGAACTGTCAACTTCTCAACTGACAAGATTTATTGCAGCTGGTAGTTTAACCTGCTGTGCTAAAGCCAAGCCCAGACTATAGATTGGAAAAAAAACCCATGAATTCCTATGCATACTGCACATATCTTATTTGTAGTGCAAAATATAATAATGAAAGAACAATACAATATTTAAGATGAAGAACAATTTTAACCAACATAAACTTACAAGTATTTCAATGGAAAGTGTGGGCCTGCTCTTGGCTGATGAAATATTCAAATCAATTAGGATTGTTGTGTCCTTTCAAGTTGTTTCAGACTTAGGGCAACCCTAAGTCTAAAATTTAAGGTGGGGAGGGCAGGTAAATGTCCTTGGAGGGCCGCATCCGACCTGTGGGTCTTAGTTTGGGGACCCCTGTTCTAAGCTATGGAACTATGTTTGTGTGGATGGCCTTCCACAATGGGCCTAGCTCCCCTCAGCAGAAGTTTTTGAATATTTCTTTTCCACAGTCTAGCATAAGAAGTCCCATATGATATAATCTCTTATATAACTATATATATAATACACACACACACACACACACACATACATACATACACACACATACACACACACACACACACATCCTATCAACCATGGTGAAATGAATTGGTTCAGTTATCAGTCCCATTGCGCTTGAAGTCCTCATGGTCCTTTTTGAAGAAGATACAATCCGGGTGTCCCTTATCTGAGATGTTTGCTGCAATAAGTGTTTCAGATTTTTGATTTTTGATATATTCACAATGATATATTGGAAATGGAATCCAAGACTAAACACAAATTTCATATATGTTTGATACGCCTTATACACATAGCCCAAAGGTAATTTATACAACATTTTAAATAATTTTGTGGATGGAACAAATCTTGTGTACATTAAACCATCAGAAAGCAAAGCTATCAATATTTCACTGTCACTATTTCCCTCCTGTTATTACTACTTACAGCAGTATAATGGGCTCATTTTTGGATTTTGGAATATTTTCAAAAATATTCATGGGCTTGATTTTGGATTTTGGAATATTTTGGAATTCCAAATAAGGGCTGCTCATTACTTTGATAATCTCTTGTGATAAGTTCACATTTTGAAGAATAGCTAATGTGCCTGAAGAGTATTTTCAGACAACACTACAGTGATGCCTAAGAAAATTCAGAAGTAAGCCACACTGAATTCAATAGGCAGTACTCCTTGAGACATACATATAGTAAACAAAACATCAGAAATGTGGGTTCTTGTCTGCTCTTATTTCCTGACATGCTAGTTTTCTCTTTCTAGGGTATTTTAAATGTTATCCTTATAGCATTCAAACAGTGTAGTAATTCTGATTTCTACCACAGTGATTAACTCCAGCTTTTTCAAATTGAGATCATCATATGAAGATCACATCATTTACACACACATATGAAAGCACCACTTTGTACAAAGAGCACTGCCCACTCTCTTTGCTCCAGGTAACATTGTAACACTGGTCAAACTGACTGTCTATTTTTCATCCATATATTTAGCTTAATTACAAATGTTCATTGGATAACCTGCAAATTACAAGAAATTAAAATAATGGTTCTGGTAAATAAATTTGCACAAGGACCTTATGAAATAGCAATTGGATCAAAGCAATGATTAAGACCATATATAGATCAACTCTGCAGAGAATGGTAGGAGGCACTCAGTAGTACTCATGTTGTCATATCACAACCATACTATAAGAGACCAAATATTGTTCCAGGTGAAGGTGATGTCAAATTTCTGATTAACTTCCAGAAGGATAGGAACAATATTATCTTCACCACATCATATGCAGTGTTACCTTTAGTCCAGTTCCTGTCACACACCCCTATTTTCAGCTTATCGTTTCAACCCAAATGCTTTACAGTCAGATATGAAAGTCATTCTACCACATCTTCCCTGTGCCATTTATGGATTTAAAACCAAAGTAAATTTACCAGGCTGTCAGCATCATTAATGATTCACAAAAGAGATGGGTTAGTTTATTGAATTGTAACAAAGGACTCGTTTTTCTGTGTTCCTTGTTTAAAACCTCAGCATACCTTTGAAGTAAGTAGCAAATTCCTGCCTCATGCATGGTTGCAACTGGAGGGGGGGGGGGGGGCGGTCCATGGAAATACATTCCAGGAAGCCTAAGAAATCTCTTTAATTCCCAGCATGGTACTTCCATGGCTTCTTTGTAGTGGGGGGGAGTAAAACACTAACTCAAGAAACTAAACATTATATGTTAATTGGATGATATGTTGATGGGGGAAAAGGAGAAGGAAGCAAAACCAGAACAGAACACTGAACAATCAATGAGAGATTGGAAGAGTGGTCAAGTGTAATATTTTTGCTCCTATTAACAGTCGGAATTCTCCGGGATTTATTTGCATGTCTCCAGGCCCTTCCAGACAGGCCCTATATCTCAGGATCTGGTCCCAGGTTTTCTGTTTATCCCAGATCATCTGGTAGTGTGAACTCATATAACCCAGTTCAAAGCAGAAAACCTGGGATCAGATCCTGGGATATAGGGCCTGTCTGGAAGGGCCCTCAGAAAACAACCTGATAGTCTGACTTAGAAGATTTGCTCTGAAATCTGGCTGACATTAATGTTGAGTGATAACCTACCTCTGTTTCTCAGCAAATATCCACCCTTTTTGAAAAAAGGCATATGGAAAGATCCTGCTGGTACACTTTACCTAGGGTTGCACTGAGGATTATGTAAGAAAAACCAAATCTATTGGATCTGAGTAAATTGTCCCTTCAATGCCTTACTTCTTTCTTGAACACTACACCTACAGCCTTTTTCCTCCTGTTGTTACTACTTATAGCAATATAATTACTCCAGCTTACACTATCAATTGCTTTCCAAACATAGAACTTTATTAAACACAGCATGAAAGCTTCAATGAGAACTAGATGTATACCCACACCATCATAAACCAGTCTCTCATAAAATAATGTACTTTTGACTTATCACACAACAGAAGGGTGACTCCTCCCAATTTGTCCAATGTTCCCCTACATCACACCTTCTGGCAGCCACAACTGTTTCCTGCGCCCCCTCTTCCTCACGCGCCTGTCTCCCTGCTTTTCATTCTGTCCCTCGCCAGTCATGGAGCCAAAATTCTCAGGGTGGTCCCCGAGAAGGCCTTACTGGTATTATTTAAATTGTTATGTTTATTCATATCATGATCTGATCACCATGCTCAATATATCCCATATGCATGGGGGTATTGGGATAACGATACAAAAGGTTGGCTAGGGTAGATCCTCTCTCACTCAGACTCAGCCCCCCCCCCCCCCCGAATCAAAATCCTGGCTATGGGCTTGTCCCCCGCACTGCCTTCTCTCCTGTCCCCCTTGCCTTCTCTCCTGGGCACATGCCTGTTTCCCTGCCTTCACTTAAAAATTATCATGTAAAAAAGGAGTAGTGAATCAAAAAGCTTAAAAAACCCTGCCCAATGTCACAGTCTTCCCTTTTTAATTTTTTTGGCAGATCTTATGCAAGCTTGTAACTTCTGTCCCAACAGAGAAACATTAAAACATGTTTCTGTTTCTACAAAGTTGTGCGCCACTCCGAAGGGGTTTTTTTTGTCTTTGTCTTTAAAAGGAAACAATAATGGAAAAGTGGCCTTACTTGGGATCTTTCTTTGACTGCCACTGAAGATGGATCATTTCATAAAGGAGAATCAAGTGGTAGGAAAAGACCGACCCCAAAGCAAGCCCAGAAAAACATGTCCCTGGCACAGCTGAAAAGAAAACATTTACACATTAAATACCGCACCTCTGGTGCATGTAAAGAAATTAAAGATGAGTGGAGTCCATTTCCACCCCTATTACAAATGGTAGATCCTTTGTCTATGGGTTCCCTATGAAACAGACCATGCATCATATGATAGGTCCCATAGGAACCAGTATGCAAAGGTGTCAAAGACAAGCATTTTACTGTGTGGTAAAGTCCATATCATGTGTTCTCTCTGAAAGGCAAACAGCTCTTGATTTAAAATTTCCCTGTCAATAAGAATATGCCAAGGTAAACATGAAGTTTAATAGTTTGAAAGAGGTCACCTTTCACTTCCATTTCCACATGACCCTTTCTGTTTAAGCAGCTGAAGAAGCATTCTGCCATTTCCAGGGATTCACAGAAACCTGGCTCTGGCTCCTGTCATCATAATCCTATGAAGTCAGCCACAGCTCATAGTCCTGTTTCCTCATTGTCCCTGCTTTCCATCACCACAAAGTAACCCTCATAAATGGGTAACAAAATGGCTCAGAAAGCTATCTTTATTTATTTGTGAATTTAAAAGTGGCCTTAACCAGTACTTATTGAATATGACGTTCATCAGTGCCAATTTGGAGCTTATTAGGGGTAGAGTTATAAAGTAGACGGAATGAGGGCATTGCCACCCCATAGCAATTCTCCCCCCAAATGAAATTGTCCTTCACTTTTAAAATGTTTGCATCAGAGAGAGTGATTCTCTAAAAATTGTTCACACTTAGTTCTCAAGCTGGCAGATTTCTGCCTATTAACCAAAAGTTACTGGGATGGCGAAAGGTATTTGTCTTCTGGAGATAGGCAAAGGAGAGGACTAAAGGAGTATGCAATAAAAGAATAAATACAATAATGGAGCCCCTGGTGGTGTAGTGGGTTAAACCGCTGAGCTGCTGAACTTGCTGACCGAATGGTTGGCAATTCAGATCCGGGGAACAGGGTGAGCTCCTGCGGTTAGCCCCAGCTTCTGCCAACCCAGCAGTTTGAAAACATGCAAATGTGAATAGATCAATAGGTACTACTATGGCGGGAAGGTAACAGCACTCCATGCAGTCATGCCGGCCACATGACCTTGGAGGCGTCTACGGACAATGCCGGCTCATCGACTTAGAAATGGAGATGAGCACCAACCCAGAGTCGGGCACGATTAGACTTAATATCAGGTGAAAACTTTACCTTTACCTTGCATTACATATTTACACCAGTTTTACTCTAGCTTTACTGCCACAATTTCCTCCAATTTAACCTAAGACCCTTGAAAGGCTTGATGATTCTGCTGTATCAAATTCCTACTTTCCTGAGTCTTTGCTGGGGATTTTGAATTTCCAAGATTCCACAGAGAAAGAGATCTTATTTTAGACCCATTTAAATATTCATTACAGCTAAACTAGACCTGATAAAGAAAACAAAGGTTGGGAGGGAGTACATTTCTCAAATATTTCATCTCTTCCATTCTTTTCCAACAAACTTCCGTCTGTTACTGCCCCAAATGTTTGAAATCTCAAAGTGTTTGCCTTGTGTTAAATGTACTGCCCTCAGTGCCACAGCCTTACCTCATCCATCAGGCATTTTACAAAGGCAGCATTATTGAATACTAAGATCCAACCAATTATCTAGAATCGCATGGGGGCCGGCAGAGAGCAAGGCAGCAGGACCAACAAAGAACACCTGACCTGACTGAAACGTTAATCATTCGCTCAGATGTCTTGGGCAAAATAAGCCATCAGGAACATGGGAGAGATATTCTCATGGAATTT